>NC_055988.1:55558877-56932317 GCF_018446385.1 Zingiber officinale | reverse complement strand
CTAGTACTCATATTTTTCGAAAGTTTTATTCTTCGCACGGATCCGTGGCTTGGGGATTCGGGGTTTCCGCGACGCGAAAAAGCGGTTTTCGCGGCCCGAAAAACCCAACAGAAACATTCTCTTTGAGGTTCATCTGTATGAGCTCTTTCGACTCAGCCATACAAAGGAACTTCCCCAAGTGGATGTCTCCTTGCCAAGCTATTATCTTCAAGCCAACCTTAGACAGCTCCTAACAATCACAATTATTGTACTCTATAGTCCATTACTACTCTTGACGAGGCAGTCTATACCAAATGCGACAACCGGGCAACAACCCGACCATGCCATGTGTATGGCTTGTTGTTACCTCTTTTAATGAATTGACCTAATAGGCTCCTAGTTTGCATGGTAGCCCATGTAGGCCCTCTTCCCCTCTGACTATATAAGGGTGGGCGAAGGTAAGTGAAAATATGATTTGTTACACAATATTCCACAATCTAGATGCAGAATATAATAGGATGTTCTGAATGAAATTACAAAAATCCTATTCAGACTTATATGTTCAAATGACTTGAGCTAATAATTTTAACCTAAAATTCTCGACTAATTAGGCCGAGTAATTGGGATTTCGCTGGCCGACTGCCGAGTGCTCCTGAGTGCTTCTTGAGTTTGAGTGAGAAGCTGAGTTTCGAGTCCTATTCAGGAAGTTGAGTGCCTAGTCAGAAGAGCCAGTTGATTATCGAGTCTAAATGGGTCACTATCCGAATGCCAAGTCGGGAGACTAAATCACCAGACTATCAAGTACACTAGCTGCCGAATTCTAAGTACCAACTTGGATGTGTCGCACTAAGTCACTGAGTTATCGAGTCGCAGAGTCGACAGAGATGTTAAGTGGTTCGTCGAGTGCTCGGGAGGACTTCTGGCCAATAGGGAATCGAGGCGGAATACATAGGTAGTAATCCCGAGTCCGAGTAGGTCATTGCCACCTGAGAGACGAGTCAAAAAAGGTAGAAGTGAAGGTTTACGTTTGGCATAGTTTTCTTAAAACAAGTTCATCCCTTTCGATATGCTATGAGATCACATTGCATATCTATTTCCCAGGATACAACATTGAAACTGCTATCCCAACTGATATGGTGAATAGCATGGGGCCCCCAAAGTCGGCTCGAAGTCAAGAAAGCTAGCTGATGTGGAGGTCAAAGTTAAGGAGGGGTCAACACTCGGGGCTAGCACGGTCATCTATCTCGGCCGACTGGTCTAGCCGGTCAGACTTCTGGTCCGATCGAATCTCAAGTCCCTCAGGACCGATGAAACCTCAGGTTGCATTAGTGTCTTTCAGAGCTGAGTCGGTGTCCATACCGAGTAGTCTAGCCAATCGGATTATAGGTCCTATCAGGTATGCTAAGCACGTGGTTCAATTGAACCAAACTCTTTGGTCAAGTGAATAGGCCGAGCAGAGGCCGAGTCCTTGAGAATGACATCATTCCTTAATTCGACCCAACCGCTTTCACAAACGTGATCTGATTGGGCTATAAAGGGGACTTGGTTGGTTTGCCATCAAAGGATATTAATAGCCCATCAACCCAACGAACTAATATTCCCTTTTGGCATTTTGTGCAACAATTGTTAGAGAAACAAAGGAATATTCCCTGTGCTTCCTTTATAAGGGAAACTTTTACTCTACAAATCAAAGAGATGGTGGATCCATTTTCAGAAATGTGGCAGAACATCATAAGGGTTAGTCCTTTTTGGTAACACATTGAAATTTGTGCAAAGAGTAAAAGTAATACTATATAAGGGGCTGAGGTCTCCACCTACAAGCATAGGTATGCAAAAAATATGTAAGGAACTATAGTGCTAAACACGTCGAAAAATGCAGCAGAAAAATAAATTTCTATCCAGAAGATCCATACGAAGGAAACTAGATACTATGTTTTGTTAAAAGATATATACCTTTGATGTGTGCCTTTCGTAATCTCGACAGCAACGTTTCTTTAGGATGTAGATCTTAGTGCAATCAACACATCTGTGCCTCTATGGTATTCACACTAACACATTCTCCGTCCGTCTCATGAACTCAAAAAATGGAGAAAAAAACAACCAAAGATTGTGCTAGCAAGCTCTTTTGGATGTTTCGACCAAGAGTGGAAGAAGGAAGTCACTTCATCTATATAAGGTGACTTCACAAAGGGGTTACTTTACCAAATAGGTTACCTCACGAAAAGGTTACTTTACCAAAAAGGTTACTTCGCCTAAAAGTTACTTTTTACAAATGGCTTTTATATTCATCCAATGAATACAAAAATATTTTTGTCTCTTGATCTTTCTTTTGATTAATGCTATATTAATCTATATTAATATTCATTAATCTTAATGGGTTGGATTTAGAATATTGGATTAACCATTAATCCAATAAGCAAAAGAGTCTAACCCATTACTCAATAAGTCTAATCCGAATTCATTCGAGTTTAACTCTATGTGTATAATTCGGATTAAACATAACCCCATAATTCAGCTCCAAATCAACATATTCTTTGTGTGTGACCCAATAGGCTCTCATAACATTGGCAATGTATGTAAAACCATTTTAGATACATAAGCAATGAGTGACATCCAGCAATGCATCATTACTACCCAAGTGACAAGAAGTTGAGATCCGACCTAACCTTTCTGTGTCTATTATCTTGTATGACTCAATCCTTCTATCCTTGATATCTATATTGATCAATGAGACATACAATGTGTCATCCTCTTATCAATCTTTGTATTTCTTGATCTCTAAATAGACACACTCAATCAAATAAGATTAATATCGCATATTGACTCATTTGATCATGGCCATGCATTCTTGTGTCTTACTAATCAAGGGGCCCACAGATATCGTTTCTATTATATGGAAGGGATAGATTCCATCTACATTACTCACATCCCCCCGTATAACTTATTGCATACCCAGTGATCAACTTTATAATCCACCTTGTTACAGGTGATGTTTGCCAATACCAAAGTACATAACTCCTTATGTAGGGAACCGTAGTGACTTTAGGTCTAAGGACTATTCATACCAATAGTCACATGAGAATGTTTATGATACTCATATATGATCCATGAAACATTCTCATGGTGGGTCATTCAATACATATTCTCTAATATATACCCATGTGTCAACCTGATATCTCATATCCATGACTTGTGAGATTAAGTCATCCGTTGACCTACATGCTAGTCTTAATGTATTAATATTGTCCTTATACATTAATGCTAGACTAGGAATAGTTAAGAGTAGTGTTCTATGTATATCTACAATATCCCACTATCAATTCAACTAATTGATATGTTGTAGACTAGAACCTACTACCCTAGGACATTATTATATTTATTCATTCGACACTGAACTGAAATAAATATAATATTTGAATTTTATTAATAATGAAATATGATACAAAAGGAGCCCTTTAGATTATCTCTTAATTGGTAGTAGGGCTACTACTAACAATCTCCCACTAGCACTACTGCCAATCACTGAAATATCTAATACCCAGTGACCTAGTATGACCATCATACTTCTTCAGTGCCAAAGCCTTGGTCAAGGGATCCGTAATGTTAGCATCAGTCGGTACTCTACTTATACTCACATCTCCTCTATCGATGATCTCTCGAATGAGATGGAATCGTCGTCGTATGTGTTTGATCGCTGATGAGAGTGAGGTTCCTTAGCCTATGCAATAACCCCATTGTTATCACAATAAAGGTCTATTCAGTTCACTATACTAAGAACAACATGTTAGTTAGAGCCCTAGAGGCAATCATTTGATGATTGTTGTATGGACTAGTTGTATCATATTCTTATATATATAAAGGCATTTGTTTATGGTTATTATACTTACTTGTATTGATGCCAAATAACTCAATATAATAGCGTCCTAGAGTAGAAGGTTCTTACCTATATCAATCGGTTAGTTGAATCGATAGTGAAATGATATAGGGAATATTACTCTTAATCATTCCTAGTCAAGTATTAGCATTCAGGGACAATGTTAATGCGACGAGACTAGCATGTAGGTCAACTCGATGACTTGATCTCACAAGTCATGGATATAGAGATATCAAGTTGACACATGGGTATGCATTGGAGAATGTATACTGAATGATCCACCATGAGAAAGTATCATGGATCGTTATATGAGTGTCATATACTTTCTCATGTGGCTATTAGTATGACTATTAGTCCTTGGACCTGAAGTCATCATGGTTCCCTACATAAGGAGTTGCATACTTTGGCTTCGTCAAATGCCACCCGTAACTGGGTGGACTATAAAAGTGATTACTGGGTATGTAACAAATTATGCGGAGGGATGTGTGTGATGTAGATGGGATCTATCCCTCCTATATGACGGGAGAGACATTGATATTCTTCATAGAGTGAGACCACTAAGTGCATGGTCATGCCCAAATGAGTCAATATGAGATGTTGAGCTCATTTGATTAAGTGAGTCTACTTGGGATTTAAGATTTAGATTGATTAGAGGATGACACGGTATATGCCTCACATTGATCAATCTAGATGTCAAGGATAGAAGGACAATTGTCATATATTGTGAAGAGTCATAATTAGTAGTCACAAGGTGATGTTGGATCTCAACATTTTTTTAATTTGGGTAGTAATGATGTGTTGCTAGATACCGCTCATTACTTATGCTTCTAAATGGGTTTAGGAGCATTGCCAATGATATAAGAACCTATAGGGTCACACACAAAGGGAAATTAGATGAAGATTAGGTTCATTTGATGAACCTAAAGGATTAGGTCCATGTGATGAACCAAATTGGATTAAGAGTAATCCAAATTAGGCTAATTGAGTTGGACTCAATTTGGTTCATGTGTTAGATGAGTCTAATTTGGACTTAGACTCATTGAGTTAATTTAATTTATTGAATAGAGATTCATTAAATTAAAATTGACTTGAACCAATGGTTAGATTTGATCAACCATGGGAGAGAAGTGGTCAACTTTGACTTGACTTGAGAGGAAGATGAAGAGTCAAGTTTGACTTGACCATTTGCCACCTCATTGGTGAGTTGGGAAAGAGTGGACCAATGATGATGGTCCACATCATCATGGTTGCTTAATTGGGATGCCACCTCATGGGAGTTACCAAGAGTTGTGACTCTTGGTATTCATGGAGGTTATTAACCTCTTAATGTAGCCGGCGACAATTTATTCAAGAGAGGAGTTTTTCATTTTGTGGGTAACTCTCATCTTCTTCCTCAGCTCTCTTCTCTCCCTCACTTCCTCCATTGCCGAGAGCCACAAAGGGTGCTAGCACACTCTAGTGTCCTTTCTCCATCTCCTTGTTCGTGTGGATACACATAGAGGAGTGTCTACTTTGACATTCTCGAGATCCGGCATCATTTGGACGAGCAGGATTAAGCGAAGGGCATCTCTTCAAAGGTATACCCTCTGATCTTGTAGATCTAATGTAGATCTAGGAGTAGAGAAACGCGTACAAAAATTTTAAACTTCGCACGGATCCAGTGGCATGGGATTCGGGGTTTCCGCAATGCAAAAAAGCGATTTTTGCGGCCCGAAAATCCCTACAGTGGTATCAGATCCACGTGCGAAGCGCGTACGTGTTTATTTTGTGTTTTTATGAAAACTTTCAGTTCTGTAACTTTCTGTGAATTTCCTAATTTTATGTGTTTTATGGGTAATTTTCTCATAGAAGCGAAGCAACAAATGTTTCAACACTTGTAGGCTTCGACTACCGAGAAAAAACCTTTCCGAAACGGCAAGGTTTCATCCAATTCATTTTGGGAGAGAAGACTAAGGTTCTGTAGGATCGCTTAGGAACACTCGCGATGGTTATATCGCGGATAGGGGTGCTGCCCCTAACCTCGCAAGGGGCTTCGTTCCGCGATTGCGCCCGAAAATCGCTAAACGGGACCGTCGGGAATTTTTACTCATAAAATTATAAAAATTGTGGGAAAATTTACAAAAATTTATAGAAATTATATAATTTAGAATTATGTATCATTTTTTGATGGTCATGGACCAAAGACCCCAATTTGATTGAAAAATAATTGTGTTGAAATTTATATTATGGTCTGCGTGCCATTTTCTGTGATGTGCATGTTGTATATGATACGCGACCTGCGCGTCGTGCCATTCCTATTTTATTTCCTGTTGTAAAATAGTTTAGACTCGAATGTAACTCGAGTTTGACCTTTGTAATGTACAAAATGAAGCGGTGGAAGGTCCACTCAAGATGGAGTTACGAGGAGGTTGCGAGCAACACAAGGTGGTCACCGGAAGGAGCTTGAGAAGCTGTTGACCTTAGGTTGACCATCTGATCTTCTCATTGGATTGAGAAGATCGTATTAGGGCCATGACTAATCACAAAAAGTTTAATTAATTGCTTGTGTGTGTATATGTGATGCAAGCTAGATTAGTACTTAATTAGTGTCTTAACGATTAGAATAGATCTAAGTCGCGCACATGATGCACCTCCACGATTAGATTAGATCTAAATTGAGTATATGATACACATCGACGATTAGATTAGATCTCAATCACGTCAACTCGAAATGCCTACCATGTCGTGATACCCATCACTACCTCGATCACATGTTGTTGTTGAATCTGCCAAAGCAGAGCAACACATATTATCTTGGTAGGGTGCGGAGGGACAATCTTCATCCCGCATATCAACGCATGAGTGAGTACAACTCAATTAGATTGAATAACTAGTTAACTCAATTGGATCGAGTTTAACTATAGACATTTTCCAATGGTTGGTAGATAGGTCAAAATCACGTTTATATTAACACTTGGGCGTATTAGCCAAAGCTAAATCGAGTTTTAATATAAATGCGGATCTTGATCCTATAAACAAGAGTTGCATAGAGATGTAATTGGTAATTAGTTACCTACCGATCATACTAAGTCTTGGGCTATTTAGCCAAAGCTAACTCAAGGCGTAGTATGATGTAGATCTTGTCCTACTTGAATTACAGAATTCAGTGGGAGCATCATTTAATTAAAGGCCTAATTATATGATTAATTGGAATATGATATTTATTTTCTGCATTTTTCTGTTGTAAATTACCATGTCGTCAAACACGAACTCCTTCTCCTTGCGTTTTGTCCTCGATAAGGACAAGCTCAATGGAGCTAACTTCCTGGACTGGTACAGGAACCTAAGAATTGTTCTCACACAGGAACGAAAACTGTACATCCTAGAGCAGGCCATTCCTGAGGCACCTCCTGCCACTCCCACGCGAGCTGACCGTGATGCTTATAAGAAGCATCAAGATGACGCATTAGATGTGTCCTGTCTCATGCTCGCGACCATAAACTCTGAGCTTCAGAAGCAACATGAGTTGATGGGAGCTTATGATATCGTTGAACACCTTCATCAACTATATTAAGGACAAGCTAGGCACGAGAGATTCGAGATCTCTAAGGCACTGTTTCAGTGTAAGATGCAAGACGGGACTCCCGTAGGTCCATATGTATTCAAGATGATTGGGTACATAGAAAACCTACAGAGGTTGGGATTCCCCCTTGGCAAAGAGCTGGCCACTGATTTGGTCTTGCAATCCTTGCCAGAGAGCTACAGTCAATTCGTCATGAACTATAACATGAATGAAATTGACAAGCCACTGCCTGAGCTTTTGAGTATGTTGAGAACTGCTGAGATCAACCTTAAGAAGGTTAAGCCCTACTCCATTTTGATGGTGAAAAAGGGCAAAGGCAAGGGCAAGCCCAAAGGTAAGGGAAAGTCCCAAGCCAAGGGCAAAGGCAAGGCATTGAAACCCAAAGGAGGGGTCGCCAAGGATGCTGTTAGACCGGGCACTGTAAGAGGAACTGCAAAGTCTACCTGGAAGATCTTAAGAAGAAGAGCAGTGAGACTTCCACTTCAGGTATATATGTTATATAAGTCAATCTATTTATTTCTTCATCATGGGTAATAGATACCGGATGTGCTTCTCACATTTGTACTAATATGCAGGCGCTGAGAAATAGCAGGGCATTGACGAAGGGCGTGGTGGACCTACGCGTAGGCAATGGAGCACGGGTTGCTGCTATTGCTGTAGGAACTTATTCTCTATCTCTGCCCTCTGGGCTTGTACTAGAATTGGATGATTGTTGTTATGTGCCTGCTTTGACTAAGAACATTATATCAGTTTCTTGTTTAGACAAGAAAGGCTTTTCATTTATAATAAAGAACAAATGTTGTTCAGTTTATTTAAATGATATGTTCTATTGTAGTGCACCTCTGATGAACGAACTCTATATTCTAGACCTTGAGAACCCTATCTATAACATAAGTACCAATAGGTTCAAGTCAAATGACATGAACCAAATCTATATCTGGCACTGTCGCTTAGGTCATATAAATGACAAATGCTTATCCTAGCTCCATAAAGATGGTTTGCTGACTCATTTAATTTTGAATCATATGAGACATGCGAGTCCTGCCTACTGGGCAAGATGACCAAGACTCCCTTTAGTGGACACAGCGAGAGAGCGACTGACCTGTTAGGACTTATACATAGTGATGTATGTGGCCCTTTCAATGTCGCTGCCAGGGGTGGTTATAGGTACTTCATTACATTTACTGATGACTTCAGTAGATATGGTTATGTGTATCTGATGACACATAAGTCAGAATCCTTTTAAAAGTTCAAAGAATTCAAGAATGAAGTACAAAACCAGCTTGGCAAGAGTATTAAAATACTTCGATCAGATCGAGGTGGTGAATACCTTAGCCAAGAGTTTCGTGACTATCTAGATGAGTGTGGGATTCTATCCCAACTCACACCTCCTTGAACACCACAGTGAAATGGTGTATCCGAAAGGAGGAATCTTACCCTATTAGATATGGTACGATCTATGATGAGTCACACAGATCTTCCTATATCACTTTGGGGCTATACTCTAGACAAAGCAGCCTTCATACTCAACCGAGTTCCATCCAAGGTTGTAATAAAGACACCATATAGGATTTGGACTGGGAGAGATGCCCAGATGTCTTTTATGAGAATTTGGGGTTGTGAGGCTTACGTTCGACGTCAAGTCTCGGATAAATTGGGACCCAAATCTGATAAGTGCTATTATATTGGATATCCCAAGGAAACGAAGGGATATTACTTCTACATTCCCAGTCATCACAAGATAGTTGTGGCTAAGACTGGGGTATTTCTAGAAAGGGATTTTGTTTCCAGAAAGACTAGTGGGAGTACGTTCGATCTTGAAGAAGTTCAAGATGTGAACCATAGCACCGAAGCCTCGATGGAAGTTGAACTGGAACCACAAAGTATTGTGGATGATGTTGTTCAACAAGGAGTTGAGGAACAACAACCAGTTCATGTAGACCTACCTCTTCACAGGTCTGATAGGGTGCGTCGTCAGCTTGAGAGATATTCATTTCTCTTGTCTGACCATGATGACGTTGTGCTCATTGAGGATGAGCCTACCTCCTATCAGGAAGTTGTGATGAGACTAGATTCCGAGAAATGGCTAGAGGCCATAAGATTCGAGATGGAATCCATGTACACTAACCAAGTATGGACTTTGGTTGATCCACCTGAAGGGGTCAAACCCATTGGGTGTAAGTGGACCTAAAAGAGAAAGACTGACATGGATGGACTTATTTATAAGGGTCGCTTGGTAGCTAAAGGTTTCAAGCAAATTCATGGTATTGACTATGATGAAACCTTTTCTCCAGTAGCGATGTTTAAATCCGTTCAGATCATGCTTGCTATTGCAGCGTACCACGATTATTAGATCTGGCAGATAGATGTAAAAACCATGTTTCTGAATGGAAACCTGCTTAATGATGTGTACATGACACAACCTAAGGGTTTTGTAGATCCACAGCATACTGGCAGAGTATGCAAGCTGCATAGGCCCATTTATGGACTAAAGCAAGCTTCTCGGAGCTGGAATCTTTGATTCGATGATGCAATCAAACAGTTTAGTTTCATCATGAATGAAGATGAACCTTATGTCTACAAGAAGATTGTTGGGAGCATAGTTGTCTTCCTTATATTGTATGTGGATGACATACTACTCATTGGGAAAGACATCCCTTTTCTACAGTCTGTCAAGACTTGGCTAGAGACATGTTTCTCAATGAAGGACTTAGGTGAAGCATCCCGCATTATTGGCATACAGATCTATAGAGATTGATCTAAGAGATTGCTTGGCCTAAGTTAGAGTACATACATTGACAAGGTACTACTACAGTTTACCATGCAGAACTCAAAGAAGGGAATTCTGCCGATGTCACATGGTGTGAGTCTTTCGAAGACTCAAAGTCCCTCTTCTAGAGAGGAGAGAGACCGCATGGATTAGATCCCTTATGCTTCAGCCATAGGATCTATCATGTATGCCATGCTATGTACTCGTCCTGATATCTCGTATGCTTTGAGCATGACGAGCAGATACCAGTCAGATCCAGGTGAAAGTCACTGGATAGCGGTCAAGAATATTCTTAAGTACTTGAGAATGACTAAAGAATATTTCTTGATATATGGAGGCGATGATGAGCTAGCTATAAAGGGTTACAGTGATGCTAGCTTCCAAACTAATCAGGATGACTATCGTTCGCAGTCAGGGTTCATTTTTTGTATAAATGGTGGTGCTGTGAGCTGGAAGAGTTTGAAGCAGGACATAGTCACTGATTTTACAATAGAGGTCGAGTATATTGCTGCATCAGAAGCAGCAAAGGAGGCAGTTTGGATCCGCAAGTTCATTACTGAACTTGGGATGGTTCCTAGCATAGCTGATCCCATAGAGCTCTATTGTGACAACAATGGAACAATAACACAGGCTAAGGAACCCACTGAGGCTTCCATCTCATTCGAAAGATCATCGATAGAGAAGATGTGAAGATTTTCAAAGTACCCACTGAGTCTAACATCGTAGATCCCTTGACCAAGGCTTTGGCACAGAGAAAGCATGATGGTAAAACTAGGTCTTTGGGCCTTAGAGCCTATACTAATTGGCACTAGTGCAAGTGGGAGATTGTTAGTTAGAGCTCTAAAGCCAATCATTTGATGATTATTGTATGGACTCGTTGTATCATATTCTTATATATATAATGGCATTTGTTTCTGGTTATTATGCTTACTTGTATTGATATCAAATAACTAAGTATAATAGCGTCCTTGCGTAGAAGGTTTTTACCTATATCAATCGGTTAGTTGAATCGATAATGAGATGATATAGGGAACACTACTCTTAATCATTCCTAGTCAAGTATTAGCATTCAGGGACAATGTTAATGCGACGAGACTAGCATGTAGGTCAACTTGATGACTTGATCTCACAAGTCATGGATATAGAGATATCAAGTTGACACATGGGTATGCATTGGAGAATGTATACTGAACGACCCGCCATGAGAAAGTATCATGGATCGTCATATGAGTGTCATATACTTTCTCATGTGGCTATTAGTATGACTAGTAGTCCTTGGACCTGAAGTCACCATGGTTCACTACATAAGGAGTTACATACTTTGACTTCGTCAAACGTCACCCATAACTGGGTGGACTATAAAGGTGATTACTGAGTATGTAACAAATTATGCGGAGGGATGTGAGTGATGTAGATGAGATCTATCCCTCCTATATGACGGGAGCGACATCATTATTTTTGATAGAGTGAGAGCACTAAGTGCATGGTCATGCCCAAATGAGTCAATATGAGATATTGAGCTTATTTGATTAGAGTGAGTCTACTTGGAGTTCAAGATTTAGATTGATTAGAGGATGACACGGTCTATGCCTTAAATTGATCAATCTAGATGTTAATGATAGAAGGACATTGTCACATATTGTTAGAGTCACAATTAATAGTCATAAGGTGATGTTGGATCTCAACATTCTTGTAACTTGGGTAGTAATGATGTGTTGCTAGATACTGCTCATTACTTATGCTTCTAAATGGATTTAGGAGTATTGCCAACGTTACAAGATCTATAGGGTCACACACAAAGGGCAATTAGATGGAGATTAGGTTCATATGATGAACCAAGAGGATTACGTTCATGTGATGAACCAAGTTGGATTAAGAGTAATCCAAATTAAACTAATTGAGTTGGACTCAATTTGATTCATGTGTTCAATTAGTCTAATTTAGATTATGACTCATTGAATCAATTTAATTTAGTGAATATAGATTCATTAAATTAAGTTGGCTTGAATCAAATGGTTGGATTTGATCGACCATGGGAGATAAGAGGTCAAGTGTAACACCCACGAATTTTTATAAGTACATGAGAAATTATTTCCACTAGAACTTAGGAATAAAAAAAAAAGAATAAGAGAAGGAGAGAAGATAAAAAAAAAATGATGTATAATAATATGGTAAGAGGAGAAGGTCAAGGATTGAACCTTGAACCTCCCACAAACAATGGAGAAAGATTTATGGCATGATCACCACTAGGATAGAGAGTAACATATGGATAGGAAGAGATAAAAATGTTAGTTAAAGGAGAGAAAAAGAAAATAAAGCTAGAAGCAAGAGAAAACCAAATTTGCTTACCTCTCCTTCCTCTTGGTTAAGAGAAGGAACAAGAAGAAGGCAAGTTGCCTTCCTCACTTCTCCCTCTTCTCATTCTCGTGGGAACCAAGGGAAGAGACATGGGAGAGTTAAGAAAAGGAATAAATGAAGGCATAAATTCCCCTCATGGTGAATAAATAGAAAAATGAGAAAGTAAATCTCTCATTTTCTCCTTCTTCCTCCTCCTTCCTCCTTTTCTCTTCTTCACCGAGACTAAGAGGTCTTCCCTCTCCTTGATCCGAACACTAAGTCAAGTTTCTTCTCCAAGAAAACTAATTTTCGAGAAGAAATCTTCAAGTTCTAGCCCTTCCAAGCAAAGGAAACCAAAGGAGACACAAGAAGAGGAAGCTCCTTCATTTCTTAGCTCCTAGGATATTCTTCTCCTTAAGAAAATCACAAGCGAAAGGATGTAAGTTCCCCTCACCTGTGGTACAATAGCTATACGATTGTCATGTAAATAAATTGCTAGAAAAACCTATGTTTGTTTCATGAGGGTTTCGGCCAAAACAAAAAAATAAGAAAGGTTTTAAGAACTTGAAAACCAACTAGGTATGTTCATGATGTTTCCCATGATATGTATCTGATGGTAAGGGGGTTAAACTAATATTTTTCATGCTAGAATGTTTGGTTAGAACATAAGTTTATGGGCTTAGACTTTCGGCCAAGAAAGAACAAAAGAACTAGAAGAACTCTAGACCTAAAACAAAGCATGCTCTCTTGTCCTTATGATATGTACCTTATGGTAGATGGTGTTGTTAATGTTTTTCCCACTTGTATGTTAATTTAAACTTGATTCCATCTTCATAAACTTTCGGCTATGATAGAGTTGAGGGCCTAGAAGGGCTTTAAACCCAAAATTTAGCATGCTATGATTTTCATAAGACAAGATATGAAGCTAATATGACATGTCATGATCTTAGGTTAAATTGAACTATATTTTTTTATGCATATGATGATTCGGCCATGTTGAGACTTGAACCCTAGGAAAGTTTAAATCAAGCCTAAGATACTTATGATCTTCTTGATAAAAAGATATGAAGTAAATTAATGTTCTTATGTTGCTTGAAACTTGAATTCTTGTTCTACAACTTTCGGCCACACTTGTTTCTTTGACCTAGGATGCTTAAATTCTAAACTAAGTGGTCCATGTTATTCCTTGAAATGAATGCTAGGAAAATTCTTATGGTCTTCATGCTATTATGCCACTAGAAACCCAATTCCCATGCTTAACAAGATTCGGCCACATTAGGTTAAAAAGCTTGAGAAGCTTGAAACTTAGACTAAAAGTACTTATGGTGCTTCTCATGATATGTATTGGGATATTGGTATGATGTTCAACATTTTTATGTTACTTGTAACCTAGAAACATGTTGCTAGGGTTTCGGCCATGTTGGGGTTAAAGGCTTAGAGAACTTAGAACCTAAATCAAACATGCTCTAGTTGTTTCTTATTAAATATGATGTGACAATTGTTAGGTTTTTTTTTCCATGCTTGTATGATGTTTATAACCCAAAATAAAGGCTTAATGGGTTTCGGCCATGTTATGAAAAGGAACCTAGAAAGCTTGGAACCTATACCTAACATTCTTAAGATGTTCCTTATGTTCTAAGAAATGATAAATGTTTAAGGTTCACATGCTCTTTTGTTGCTTGCTAACCTAAGCCATCTCTACATGTTTCGGCCACCACTTGTTACTAGGGTTAGAGACCTAATTAGGTTCTCCCATGAACTTCACATGCAATGCTTTATGTTAAGAGTATGAGATGCTGTGATGTTTATTTATGTATGTTAGGTCCAATTTCATGATATGCTATGTACTTAAGATCATGATATGCTGTGTGCTAAATTTCATGATATGCTATGGGCTTATTTTCATGATATGCTGTGTGCTCAATTTCATGATATACTATGTGCTTAACTTCATGATATGCTGTGTTCTCAAATTCATGATATACTATGTGCCTAAACTCATGATATGCTATGTGCTCAAATTCATGATATGCTGTGTGCTTAAACTCATGATAGGTTGTATGCTTAATTATGCATGTGTTCATGATATGCTGTGTGCTCAAAATCATGATATGCTGTGTGCTCAAATATACATGCTTTAAGCTATGCCTAAAAGAGTTGCTTCCCTATAAGTGGGATCAAGAGCACTCTTCATGACATGAATAAGACATGAGTGATATGGACTATGTAGATATGACATGCTATTTTACTTTTAAGGCTTGTACCAAGGGTGGGCTCCATAAGCGCCCCGGGGTCGATGGACTAAGAAACGGGCCTCGTTAGGGAGGGGCTCCTAAGTGCCCCTAGGTCGATGGACTAAGAAACGGGCCTAGTATATGTATGCCTTGTAGGGTTCAAGACTTGCTACCTTGGACCTACTTGGACGCGCGCATTTATGTACGTGGTACAAGCCGGGATCCCCTCTTATGTTGAGATTATGTTTAAGTATCTATGCTATACATTTTAAAAAGACATGATGCATATGTTTCATGATGTATGTTTAAGAGTTCACCCTGCATATACCTTAGGAATATGCCATGATAATTATGATGATCATGTTTATGATATGCCATGCTACCTTGTGTTTATGCCATGATTATGCCATGATAACTATGATGATGCTTATGACATGTATGATGATCATGTATGTTATGTCATGATACCTGTAACGACCCGGCCCTTTGGCCTCTTGGGCGGCCCTTATGGCAGCCCAACTGGCGGCCCTTATGTCGTCGGCCCATTTGGCGATCTCTCATGTCGTCGACCGACGACCTTTGGCCATGTCGTTACTCACTAGAACTTTCCACCTCTGGCCAATGGATTTTTGCCTTCCCCAGGATTCGAACTCTAAACCTCCAGGCTTAAGTATTATAGTTTATGAATCCTGGTAACCAAGTGAGATGATCTCACTTGGTTACCAGGATTCATAAACTCTAATACTTAAGCCTGGAGGTTTAGAGTTCGAATCCTGGGGGAGGAAAATCCTCTGGCCAGGGGTGGAAAGTCCTAGTGAGTAACGGCACGACCAAAGGTCGTCGGTCGACAATATGAGAGGTCGCCAAATGGGCCGACAACATAAGAGCCACCAGTTGGGTCGCCATAAGGGCCACCTAAGAGGCCAAAGGGCCGGGTCGTTACAATAAAAAGCGCCATTTTATTGTAACGACCCGACCCTTTGGCCTCTTGGGCAGCCCTTGTGGCGGCCCAACTGGCAACCCTTATGTCGTCGGCCCATTTGGCGACCTCTCATGTCGTCGACCGACGACCCTTTGGCCGTGCCGTTACTCACTAGGACTTTCCAACCCTGGCAGTGGATTTTTGCCTCCCCTAGGATTCGAACTCTAAACCTCCAGGCTTAAGTATTAGAGTTTATGAATCCTGGTAACCAAGTGAGATGAGTTTCCAAGTGAATAACGGCACGGCCGAGGGTCGCCAAATGGGTCGCCAAATGGGCCGACGACATAAGGGCCGACGGTCGACGACCCGAGGGTCGCCAAATGGGCTAAGAGGGTCGGGTCGTTACAATAAAAAGGCACCTTTTTATTGTAACGACCCGACCCTCTTGGCCCATTTGGCGTCCCATTTGGCGACCTCTCATGTCGTCGACCGTCGACCCTTATGTCTTCGGCCCATTTGGCGACCTCTAATGTCGTCGACCGACGATGCTTGGCCGTGCCGTTACTCACTAGGACTTTCCACCCCTGGCCAGTGGATTTTTGCCTTCCCCATGATTCGAACTCTAAACCTCCAGGCTTAAGTATTAGAGTTTATGAATCCTGGTAACCAAGTGAGATCATCTCACTTGGTTTCCAGGATTCATAAACTCTAATACTTAAGCCTGGAGGTTTAGAGTTCGAATCCTGGGGAAGGCAAAAATCCACTGCCAGGGGTGGAAAGTCCTAGTGAGTAACGGCACGGCCAAAGGGTCGTCGGTTGACGACATGAGAGGTTGCCAAATGGGCCGACGACATAAGGGCCGGAAGTTGGGCCGCCACAAGGGCCGCCCAAGAGGCCAAAAGGGCCGGGTCGTTACAATACCTTATGCTATGATGTATGCTTTATGATTGTTGACATGCTATACGATTTTTGTGAGTAGGAAAGGAACTTACTGAGCCATGAGTGCTCACAGCTTACTTTCTTTTACCACAAATAAGGGCAAAGGATGGATGAACTAGGAGAGAAGCAGGAGGGGCTAGCAGGATGTGTGTGGCAGTGACTAGCTAAAGAAGAAAAAGACCTGCTTTTATTTAATAGGAATTATGCCTAGTTTATATTACGACGTTATAAATCCATGACATTTTATCTTGTTACTCTATATGTCTTGAAATAATGTTAAGTATGACATATGGACTCTATGTTTCAAAAATTTACAAGTAAGACTTCAGCTGTAATAAGTTATTAAGTTGTTAAGTATGGTAAGTAACCCCCGTCGCCTTAGCAGGAGGGGCGGGGCGTTACATCAAGTTTGACTTGACTTAAGAAGGAAGATTAAGAGTCAAGTTTGACTTGACCTTGACTTGACCAAATGCCTTCATTAGATGACTTTGCAGGAGGGCCGACCAATAATGATGTGCCACATCATCAAGACTACTTCATGGTATGCCACCTCATGAGGGAAACCAAGAGCCTTGACTCTTGGTATCCCATGGAGGTTACAAACAACCATGAAGTGGCCGACCTCTTAAAAGAGGGATTAAGTGCAATATGTGTGCTGAGTGTAACTCTCTTATTCTTTCTCCTCATGTAGGTTAGTCCTAAGAAAATCGTACCGGTTCCACTATATAAAAATTTTTTATACAAGTGTCAAACCTTTCCTTAAATAACCTATTGTGTTTTTTAGAAGTTAAATTAGGAATCGCAGACGGAACTTAACATCATTGATTCCAAATTTAACTTATATGTTCATAATGGTTTAGATTTGAATCGCAAGCGGAACTTAACACTATTGATTCAAATCTACCTAAGTTATTAATTCCATAAATATTAATTTCCAAAATTGACTTCCAGGACTGCATGGCGAGGCATATGTCCTTCTTGGATATGAGAGCAACCACCACCGCCTAGGCAAAGCCTTTTAAGGAAAACTAATATTTATTTCCTTAAATAACTCTAGGTTAACCAAAAAGAACAATCGAATCACAAATTCGAAAAAGAACAAACACAAACTCGAAAAACTATTTCGAAAACTCTAGAATCATATGTCTCTTGTGTTTGTTATTTACAAAACTAACAATACAAAGAAAACTAGTATGATGCGGAAAACAATTACTAGTTATACCTTTCTTTGTAAGCAAAAATAACCTCTTGATCTTCTACCGTATTCCTCTTCTAACCTCGGACGTTGTGTGGGCAACGATCTTCCAAGACGAGAACCACCAAGAACTTTCTTCTTCCTTCTAGGTTTCGGCCACCACAATTCTCCAAGAGAAGTAGAGGTCCGGCCACCACCACCAAGCTCCAAGTGATGCAAGAAACAAAACCTCCTTTCTCTCATTCTTCTCCTAGCTAGAACCGGCCACCATCAAGAGCACCAAGAGGGGTTGCCGCCGGCCACAAGAAGAAGAGAAGAGGGAGAAGCTAGGGTCGGCCACCAAGGAGGAAAAGAGAGGAGAAGAATAATAGAGTCGTTTGTCATGAAGGCACCTCTACCCCCTCTTTTATAATCCTTGGTCTTGGCAAATAAGGAAATTTAAATAATAACTTCGTTAATTCTTTTTCCATGAAAGATAAAATTTAATTAATTAAAATCAAATTTCTTTTCTCAATTTCAATGGCTGGCCAGTTTCTCCCTAAAACAAGGAAAGTTTTAATTAAAACAAAAATTAAACTTACTAATTTGTGTCCGGAAATTTATAAAATATTTCTCCAATAATTTTTCTCTTCATGGTGGATTATAAAAAGGAAATTTTATAAATTAAAATCATTCTTTTAAATATATGGATAATTTTCAAAAAGGAAAGTTATCACTAAAAATTAAAATCTCCTTTCAATCTACAAATAAGGAAAGATATCAAATCTTGTCTTAATCTTTTGTAAAAACTTATAAAAGAGATATTTAATTTTTAAACTCTCTTTTAAATCATGAACATGGTTAAAAAGGAAAGTTTTCTCAAAATTAAAATCTCCTTTCAATCTACAAATAAGGAAAGATTTCAAATCTTTTCTTAATCTTTTGTAGAAAACTATAAAAGGAAATATTTAAATTTTAAACTCTCTTTTAAAACCATGATATCCACATAAGAAATAATTTTAATAAAAATTCTTTTTAATTTTCTAGTGGTCGGCCACCTAAGCTTGGGTCCCAAGCTTTGGCCGGCCACCAACTTGGCTCATCCACTTGGTGTTGGCCAACCCTAGCTTGGGTTCCAAGCTAGCTTGGCCGACCCCATTAGGATGGGTAAGAAGGTGGGTATGTGGTGGGTATAAATCTCTATATACAAGAGGCTACGATAGGGACCGAGAGGAGGAATTGGTTTTGGTCTCCCGATGAAATTAAGCATCTCGTGTTCGCCCCGATCACACAACTTAATTTCATCAATAATAATTCATTCCACTAAAGAATTATTATTGAACTACCGCACCAATCCCAAATTATATTTTTGGGCTCCTTCTTATTATGAGTGTGTTAGTTTCCTTGTGTTTAAGATGTCGAATGTCCACTAATTAAGTGAGTTACTGACAACTCATTTAATTAATATCTTAGTCCAAGAGTAGTACCACTCAACCTTATCATCATGTCGGACTAAGTCCACCTACAGGGTTTAACATGACAATCCTTATGAGCTCCTCTTAGGGACATTATCAACCTAGATCACTAGGACATAGTTTCCTTCTATAATCAACAACACACACTATAAGTGATATGATTTCCCAACTTATCGGGCTTATTGATTTATCGAACTAAATCTCACCCATTGATAAATTAAAGAAATAAATATCAAATATATGTGCTTGTTATTATATTAGGATTAAGAGCACACACTTCCATAATAACTGAGATCTTTGTTCCTTTATAATGTTAGTATAAAAGAAACGACCTCTAATGGTCCTACTCAATACACTCTAAGTGTACTAGTGTAATTATATAGTTAAGATAAACTAATACCTAATTATACTACGACCTTCCAATGGTTTGTTCCTTTCCATCTTGGTCGTGAGCTACTATTTATAATTTATAAGGTACTGATAACATGATCCTCTGTGTGTGACACCACACACCATGTTATCGACAATATAAATTAATTGAACAACTACATTTATCATAAATGTAGACATTTGACCAATGTGATTCTTATTCTTAGAAAAAAATGTTTATACCGAAAGCTAGGCTTTAAGTATACATCCTAACAATCTCCCACTTATACTAAAAGACTAAGCTGCCATATCTGCTGCCATACATCTGATTCAACCCTTCAACATGCCCATCAAAAACTCTTTCCTTAAGAGCCTTAGTGAAAGGATCTTCTTGGTTATCACTTGATGCAATCTAAGAGGCAACAACTTTTCCTCGTTATACGATTTCTCGTATTGGGTAGTACTTGTGCTCTATTGTGTTTACTTGCCTTATGGACTTATGGTTTCTTTGAGTTTGTTACTGCACCAAATTATTTTGGGCAAACCAGAAATCATATCTAAGTCTATCTTGAAGTATCTGAGTCATACAGCTTCTATGGCTACCTCAGAGGCTGCCATATACTCAACTTCTGTGGTGGAGTCCGAAAAAGTACCTATGCTTATCACTCTTCCATAGTTATGACTTTACCTCTTAAAGTAAACACAAAACCCCGAGGTCGACTTACTATTGTCCCTATTTGATTGGATGTCAAAATCCATGCAACCCATAGGGAACAAATTACCTGCCTTGTAAGCTAGGTTATAATCTCTAGTGCCTCTAAGGTACTTCAATATATGCTTTACCGCAGACCAATGTCCTTGTCTAGGGTCACTTTGATTATCTGCTAACAATGCCCACGGTAAAACAGATATCCGATCTCGTGCATACTATACATTAGGCTTTCTAACAGCCAAAGCATAAGGAACTTGCTTTCATGTCCTTTATCTGCTTTATTTTTTTATTTTTTGAAGACATCTCTTTTAGATAAAGTGAGCAAGGATTGTTTCGATATATGAAGTTTGGGATAAGTAAAATATATTCTTTTCTTGCGATCCCTTTGATCCCAAGAATATATGCATTCTCCCAAGTCCTTCATATCGAATTGTTTGGACAACCATACCCTTACTTCTGACAACACTTTTATATTGTTTCCAACTACCAAAAATGTTATCTATGTATAGTACAAGAAATACCACCACGTTTCCATCACACTTCTTGTATACACAAAACTCATTCAATTATAAAATAAATCCATAGGTCTGGATTACTTTATTAAACCGGATGTACCAAGACCTTGAAGCTTTACTTCAGTCTATAGACTGATTGAGCTTACACACAAGATGCTCTTTGATCTTTGCAATGAACCCTTCTGGTTGCTTTATATGGATGTTTTCTTCAAGACTTCCATTAAGGAAAGTTGTCTTGACATCCACTTGCTAAATCTCATAGATAAAAGAATCCTGATAGACTTAAGCATGACTACCGGTAAAATGTTTCCTTTTTCAACAAGCCTTGCTTTGAAAGTTTCTACTTTCCTATCTATCCCTCTTTTCCTATTGTAGACTTAATTTCACCCAATGGCTTTTACACCATCTGGTGGTTCTACAAACTTCCAGAATATCTGTATTCATTGCTCTTTGCCAAGATGCTGCATCTTTATCTTGGAGTGCTTCATCATGTGTCCGGTATCAGGCTCATGTTCATTTGGGATCAAGTCCAAAGACTCTTCCAAAACATGAATCTTTTAGTTTGTTTGACAACCCTCCCACTACGATGAGGTACTATCTATAATTGTGTATCAATTGTGATACATGTTGCAGTTTCTTGTGATATTCCATCTTGTACAGTTGGTACTAGATTAGATGTGTTCTTTTCTTAAGAACAAATTTACTTATGGTCTTATGGTTCATAGTATAGTCCTTTTCTAAAATCAGGCATTGGTGCCAACAATGACCTTCTGATTTTAAGGACTATAAACCTCTTTTCATTTTTCTAGGATAACTCACAAACAAGTGAACTCATGTCCAACTTATCAATGTATCTCATGAGCTAGACCATCCAAATCCGAATATGCTTCAGACTAGGCTTACGCCCACTCTACAATTCTATGGGAGTAGAGAGTTCTGACTTAGAGGGTACTATGTTCACTTCTGTTTCCAGTATATATCCTTAAAATGAATTTGGTAATTTTTTGAATAACTCATCATCGATCTAATTATTCCATAAGTGCCTTATACCTTCTATCTACTACACTATTCTGTTGGGATGTACCAAGTGCAGTTAGTTAGGATTGAATCCCTACTTCTGATAAGTGACTCTTAAATTCTCCCAAGAGGTATTTGCTACTATGATCTCACTATAGTGTCTCGATATTTTTACTTTGACATTTCTCCGCATCAATCTCGTACTATTTGAACTAATCAAAGCACTTAGACTTGCGGTGTATCAAGTAAATCTATCTGTGTCTCAAATAGTTGTCTATAAAATAGACGAAATATTCGAAACTACCTCTTATCTGGATAGTCATAGGACCACACAAATCAGAATGAACCAATGCCATTATATCTTTGGCTCCATACCTCTTAGACTTTAAAGCTTCTCGGTTATTTTTCCTTCCAAGTAAGACTCTCAGGTTGAAAAAATTTCCACTACCAATGAACCCAAAAGTTCATCAGCTACCAATGAATCCTACTTAAGTTAAAATAACCTAGCCTTTGATGCCAAAGATATAATTGGTTCATTTCTGAAGATTGCTTTCTCTTAATAGTTAGAAGATGTGTTATTAATTTCCATTTATTGCATCATGGGAGTTATTGGATTTATAAATTGTTAACCAACGTACCAGAACAGATATCTTTCCTATTTTCTTGATAACAAGTTTGTTATCAAAATAGATAGAATATCTATTCTTTGATAGTTTAGAAACCGAAATCAAATTCTTTATAAACTTGGTACGTAAAGATAATTTCTTAAAATCCATATTATATTCCTATCAGAGGATAAGCATCTCCCACTGCAACAGCTACCACTTTTGCAGCAGTGCCCATGTAGACGGTGGCTTCCCCTTCATATAGTTATCGGGTTTCCTGGAACCTCTGCAATGAATTACAGACATGATTAGTGACTCCCATTTCTACACACCAGGTACCGGTAGATAACACCACTAATCATGTATTAACTAATGAATGAAATACACCTACATTGTTCTTAGTTCTAAGAGGACAGTCTATCTTAATGTCCAAGTCCTATTTCCAATCATTATAATTGGGACTATTAAGTCTTTTCTATAGTATAACAACTAGGGGATTGACAAACATTTTAAATCCTAAAAATCACAAAAATATTTGGTCATGACCAACTCCTTAAAATCCCCATGAATTTTGTATGCCACGATAGTGTGGACGTATACAAAATCAAAGAGGAGATTTTATCCATTAATTTTATTATCTCGTCAACATTACTTTATGACGAATAAAATTAATAGTTGATCTATCTTTGATCAAATATTTGGTCAAAACTTTTGAATTTAAAATAACATTGATTCCTCAAACAATATTATTTAAATTCACCAACACTTAAAACACCGTGAATTTTGCATGCCATGATAGTGTGGACGTATACAAAATTGAACATTTGTAAGAGGAGGGTTTTATCCATTAATTATCTTGTCAATAAGTCTTTATGACAAATAAAATTACCTCAAACACCGTAAATTTTGTATGCCACGATAGTGTGGACGTATACAAAACCAAACATTTGTAAGAGGAGTTTTTCCCATTAATTTTATTTTCTTGTCATCCTGACAAATAAAATTACCTCATACACCGTGAATTTTGTATGCCACGATAGTGTGGACGTATACAAAAACTCGACATTTGTAAGAGGAGTTTTTAATTTTATTATCTTGTCAACTTATCTTTTTGACAAATTAATAGTTGGTTTTCCTTTGGTCACACAAATAATTGCAGTGACTCCGATGGGGAGGATACAATTAGATGTGCCTAAGTTTATACCATTACTTGACACTAAGTCCATTAATAAGATTATGCCCCTTCCGATGGGGAAGATCACACGCTCTTAATTTATTTCCTATAGTCATCCTAAATGGAAGTTTGATCTAGTGATCTGCAAACAAACTCATCCGATATGGAGGAAGGCACTCAGAGCCAACACGCAAGTTTGTTTGCATCACTTACAAACCAGTAATGGAGACCGTGGAATTTATTAAAATAAATCCCTCTCCCACTTAGTTATTTAAAGTGAGGAATTTTAAGTTATCCTAGCATACATCACATGCATACATACACATCACAGAAAATAAAAGCAATAAATATGGAAATTATTTTCCAACTATTATGGCCTTTTCCTGTTACTATCCTCCATGTGTTCCAACCCTAGCTGCTGCCATCTTTAGCCACCGCCATCGGGTCGAGTTGTCGCATCCATCTTGCTTCTTATTCCGCTGCGCCTCTAGTGCTCCAAAAGTACCACACCTCGCAAGAATCCGATCCGCGACAAAAATAGAATTTTACATATATCGATCCTATATTCCACTAGGGAATGTACATGTAATCTAGATCGAAAATAAAATTCTAAAATCATAGGGCTAATACAGCTCCTGCTGTATTAGTTACATACAATCATGCGCACACAAAATAATGCCCTTGTCATGTCCAAGGGTCCAATCACACACAACACCTATAAGTAATAATAGTTGGAGCCTGCAACCACAAAGTTAGCACATCCTACTATTATCCTACTAAAATTATGTATGAAATGTGCATAACCTAATTTGAAAACCAAACACACAGAGGCAAACCCAAGCTCTGATACCAATTGTAGGTTAGTCCTAAGAAATTCGTACCGGTTCCACTATACAAAAACTTTTTATATAAGTGTTAAACCTTTCCTTAAATAACCTATTATGTTCTTTAGAAGTTAAATTAGGAATCGCAGGCGGAACTTAACATCATTGATTCCAAATTTAACTTATATGTTCTTAATGGTTTAGATTTGAATCGCAAGCGGAACATAACACTATTGATTCAAATCTACCTAAGTTATTAATTCCATAAATATTAATTTCCAAAATTGGCATCCAGGACTGCATGGCGAGGCACATGTCCTTCTTGGATATGGGAGCAACCACCACCGCCTAGGCAAAGCCTTTTAAGGAAAGCTAATATTTATTTCCTTAAATAACTCTAGGTTAACCAAAAAGAACAATCGAATCACAAATTCGAAAAAGAAGAAAACATAAACTCGAAAAACTATTTCGAAAACTCTAGAATCATATGCCTCTTGTGTTTGGTATTTCCAAAAATAACAATACAAACAAAACTAGTATGATGCGGAAAACAATTATTAGTTATACCTTTCTTTGTAAGCAAAAATAACCTCTTGATCTTCTACCGTATTCCTCTTCTAACCTCGGACGTTGTGTGGGCAACGATCTTCCGAGACGAGAACCACCAAGCACCTTCTTCTTCCTTCTAGGTTTCGGCCACCACAAATCTCCAAGAGAAGTAGAGGTCCGGCCATGACCACCAAGCTCCAAGGGATGCAAGAAACAAAACCTTCTTTCTCTCCTTCTTCTCCTAGCTAGAACCTGCCACCATCAAGAGCACCAAGAGGGGTTGCCGCCGGCCACAAGAAGAAGAGAAGAGGGAGAAGCTAGGGCCGGCCACCAAGGAGGAAATGAGAGGAGAAGAATAATAGAGTCGTTTGTCATGAAGGCACCTCTACCCCCTCTTTTATAATCCTTGGTCTTGGCAAATAAGGAAATTTAAATAATAACTTAATTATTTTTCCATGAAAAGGAAAATTTTAATTAATTAAAATCAAATTTCTTTTCTCAATTTCAATGGCCGACCACTTTCTCCCTAAAACAAGGAAAGTTTTAATTAAAACAAAAATTAAAACTTACTAATTTGTCTCCGGAAATTTATAAAAAATTTCTCCAATAATTTTTCCCTTCATGGTGGATTATAAAAAGGAAATTTTATAAATTAAAATTATTCTTTTAATCATGTGGATAATTTTTAAAAAGGAAAGTTATCACTAAAAATTAAAATCTCCTTTTAATCTACAAATAAGGAAAGATAACAAATCTTTTCTTAATCTTTTGTAGAAACTTATAAAAGAGATATTTAATTTTTAAACTCTCTTTTAAATCATGAACATGGTTAAAAAGGAAAGTTTTCTCAAAATTAAAATCTCCTTTCAATCTACAAATAAGGAAAAATTTCAAATCTTTTCTTAATCTTTTGTAGAAAGCTATAAAAGGAAATATTTAAATTTTAAACTCTCTTTTAAAACCATGATATCCACATAAGAAATAATTTTTAATAAAAATTCCATTTAATTTTCTAGTGGCTGGCCACCTAAGCTTGGGACCCAAGCTTTGGCTGGCCACCAACTTGGCTCATCCACTTGGTCTTGGTCGGCCCTAGCTTGGGTTCCAAGCTTGCTTGGCCGGCCCCATTAGGATGGGTAAGAAGGTGGGTATGTGGTGGGTATAATCTCTATATACAAGAGGCTACAATCGGGACCGAGAGGAGGAATTGGTTTTGGTCTCCCGATGAAATTAAGCATCTCGTATTCGCCCCGATCACACAACTTAATTTCATCAATAATAATTCATTCCACTAAAGAATTATTATTGAACTACCGCACCAATCCCAAATTATATTTTTGGGCTCCTTCTTATTATGAGTGTGTTAGTCTCCCTGTGTTTAACATGTCGAATGCCCACTAATTAAGTGAGTTACTAACAACTCATTTAATTAATATCTTAGTCCAAGAGTAGTACCACTCAACCTTATCGTCATGTCGGACTAAGTCCACCTGCAAGGTTTAACATGACAATCCTTATGAGCTCCTCTTGGGGACATTATCAACCTAGATCACTAGGACACAGTTTCCTTCTATAATCAACAACACACACTATAAGTGATATCATTTCCCAACTTATCGGGCTTATTGATTTATCGAACTAAATCTCACCCATTGATAAATTAAAGAAATAAATATCAAATATATGTGCTTGTTATTATATTAGGATTAAGAGCACACACTTCCATAATAGCTGAGATCTTTGTTCCTTTATAATGTTAGTATAAAAGAAACCACCTCTAATGGTCCTACTCAATACACTCTAAGTGTACTAGTGTAATTATATAGTTAAGATAAACTAATACCTAATTACACTACCACCTTCCAATGGTTTGTTCCTTTCCATCTTGGTCGTGAGCTACTGTTTATAATTTATAAGGTACTGATAACATGATCCTCTGTGTGTGACACCACACACCATGTTATCTACAATATAAATTAATTGAACAACTACATTTATCATAAATGTAGACATTTGACCAATGTGATTCTTATTCTTAGAAAAAAAATGTTTATACCAAAAGCTAGGCTTTTAGTATACATCCTAACACCTCACACACTTCTCTCCCTCTCCTCCTTGGCCGAAACATCCAAGAGCGCTAGCACACTCTAGGTGTTTTTCTCCACCTCTTGTTCGTGTGGATACTTCTAGAGGTGTGTACACTTGAACACACTTGAGATCCGAAGAACCTTGGACGAGCGGGATTTCCGAACGGCTTCGCTTCAAAGGTATAAACCCTTCTTCTTGTAGATCTAGTGTAGATCTAGGATTCGAGAAACTTGTACACGAAATTATTTTTATATCTTCGCACGGATCCATGGCAAGACTTCGGGGTGTCCGCAACATAAAAAGTGGTTTTTGCAACCCGAAAGTCCCAACATTGATGACATGGTGATTTACAATAATAAAATGTAGAAATAAGTATCATATTTAGGTTGTTTAATTAGACCTTTAATTAAATAATCTCCCATTGAATTGTAAAGCGTTGGTAGGAGCAACTTATGGATGTGGTGTTACCCACAATACTAGCTCCAAGTCTAATCGCATTGACATTCATGTGGGACAAGATCCATATTATATCTCATCTTGAGTTAGTTTTCGCTAATCACCCAAGACTTAATATAAAATAGGTAGGCAACATTTACCAATTACATCATATCTAACTCTTGTATCATTGGGTGAACGAGACTATTTGTTTATTTCCCCATCTTATGAAATCCACATTATAACTCACACTACAAAAAATAATGATTTAGGGACAAAAATCTTGGACAAATATTTTTCGTCCCAAAATCACAACAACTTTGTTGACAAAAATAAAAATCGGCCCAAATTAGCAATGAAATCTACAATAAAATATTTTCATTTCAAATTCCCAACAAAATATATTTTTATTACCGAATTCATACCAAAATCTGGGATAAATCCTGGATTCATCCCTAAATCTGGGATGAATTCAGGATTCATCCCCAAATCTGGGACAAATCCTGGATTCATCCCAGAATTCAAAATTTTTATCAAAAAGGAAAAAAAAATTGAAAGGCAAATATGGACCAAGCGACATCAGAATTTCATGAAACAAGTTTCTTTGTATTTGTATCATTCTCCTGATTATAAAAATATACTCATCTATAATTTTAACCTAATATTTTGAGTGTGGTTATTTTTTTAACCCGAATTAGGTCAAATTTGCGTTAAAAAATAGGAAGTTTAAATATGGACCTAGAGACATCAGAATTTTATGAATTAAGTTTTTATTTGTTCATATCATTCTCTTGATTGTAAAAATATTCTCATCTATAATGTTAACCTAATATTTTGAGTGTGGTAATTTTTTAACCTGAATTTAGTCAAATTCTGGTTAAAAATCACCACACTCAATATATTAGGTCAAAATTATTTATAAGGATATTTTTATGATCAGGAGAACAATACGAACACATAGAAACTGTTTCATGAAATTCTAATGTCTCTAGGTCTATATTTAAGCCTTCCAATTTTATTTCCTTTTTTTTTAAAAAAAAATTTAATTCTGGGATGAATCTTGAATTCATCCTTGAATCTATGATGAATCTTGGATTCTCCCCAAATCTAGGATGAATCTAGAATTCATCCCCAAATCTGGGATGAATCTAGAACTCATCCCAGAATTGAAAATTAAAAAAAAAAGAAAAAAATTGAAAGGCTTAAATATGGACCTAGAGACATCGAAATTTCATGAAATAAGTTTCTATGTGTTCTCATTATTTTCTTAATCATAAAAATGTCCTCAAAAATAATTTTGACATAATATTTTGAGTGTGGTGATTTTTTAACCCGAATTAGGTCAAATTCGGGTTAAGAGTCACCACACTCAATATATTGGGTTAAAATTATTTATGAGGATATTATTACAATAAGAAGAATTATACAAACACATAAAAACTTGTTTCATGAAATTCTGATATCTCTAGATCCATATTTAGTAAAACATATATTGTAATGATCTAGCCCCTCAGCCCCTTGGGCGGCCCAACTGGCGACCCATTTGGCGGCCACTTCGTGGTCCCTTGGGCGGCCCAACTAGCGACCCCTTATGTCGTCGATCGACAACCCTCGACTATGCCGTTACTCACTAGGACATCCCACCCCTAGCCAGTGGATTTTTTCCTTCCCCAGGATTCGAACTCTAGACCTCCTGCTTAGTCCCCAAATAAAACCTCGTCAAAATATACCTTGAAATTCTGAATCAAGAAAATTGACGGAAATTTGTACAATCTAAAAATATCCAGATACGCTCACAAACTCCATAACACAAAAATCCGAAATCGGAACCTCACTCTGATACAAAATAAATTGGTATCAGATAAATCTTGAAAATCCAAAACACATAGTAAGTATCGTATACCTGCTCTGATACCAATTTATTTGGTATCAGAGCATGTATACGATACTTGCTATGTGTTCTGGATTTTCGATATTTATCTGATACCATTTTATTTGGTATCTGAGCAAGTATACGATACTTGCTATGTGTTCTGGATTTTCGAAATTTATCTGATACCAATTTATTTGGTATCAGAGTTAGGTTCCGATTTCAGATTTTTGTGTTCTGGAGTTTGTGAGCGTATCTGGATATTTTCGGATTGTATGGATTTCCGTCGATTTTCTCGATTCGGAATTCTGAGGTATATTTTGACAAGGTTTTATTTGGGGACTAAGCAGCGACAGGACATCTCCAGAATATAATAGGTAAATTACGTAATTTTATATTTTTCATACCTGTAGTGATATCTGGGTAACATTATGTTTTCATATATGACACATACACGTATTCCGGTACCGAGACGTGGTCGCCCCCGTAAGAGGGTGATAGATTCTTCGGAGACAGAGTCTCCAGAGAGATTTGCTAGGATCGAGCCTATCCATCAGGGACAAACTAGTTAGGATATTATAGGCATGTCAGATTATAAGACCACGACGGTTCTGACTTCAAAGGTACATACCTAGACTGTACCACTAGTGGTATCACCTTCAATATACCCGACACCCCCTCCATTCGTGCCTATTACTGCATACTTAAGGTACAAGACGAGACAGAGATCTGGTGGGACATTTAGCGCTCGATTATAGGCGAGCAACATATTATATGAGCGAAATTTAGGGAGGCATTCGAGAGTCAGTATTTTCCCCGAGCATATCAGATGGCACGTCGACAGGATTTTTTGAGTTTTCGGCAGAATAATCGCTCAGTGATGGAGTATAATGTAAAATTTAATCGATTGGCTAGATTTTGTCCTGAGTTGGTTGTCGAGGATAGATCTCGTATGCTCCAGTTTGTCCAGGGACTGGACGGGCATCTTTACGTGAAGATTGCTAGTTTTGGTCATTCATCATACACAGAGGCACTGGATAGAGCTCTTATGATTGAGTCAGCTCAACAGAGAGTGAATGCAGATAAGAAGAGAAAGCAGACTTATCGGACATCCGGACAGATTCAGCAGCCACAGACCACAGGGCAGTAGCAGAGCAGTCGCACTCAGACGGGTCAGGGTACTTCTAGGGCATCTGGCCGACCCTAGAAGTCAGGACGATCTTCATCAAGACGTTCTCGATCTTCTCAATAGAACTAGAAACTGTCCACCGGTGACTCTCACTACACCCGATGTGGATCCTGAGATCACATCACCTCTGCATGCACCATGGGACAGTTAGTTTACTATTATTGCAAACTACCTGGGCACATGAGCCGAGATTGTTCGCCGAAGGCTTAGCATGTAGCTTTCGGGATTTCTGTTCTGGGATGACAGTTTGGTCAGTCTGGGACTCAGTAAGGTGGGCTGAAAGCCCAATCTTCACATCGTCAGTAGAGGACAGCTCCCCCTGCAGCGGCTGCATATGGCATGCACGGTCAAGAGCATTCCGGTGTCCTTATAGAGTCCCAAAATTCTATTTCGGGACCTCATTATCTAACACAGGGGTAGTATCAGTTGCAGTCCCAGCCACCAGTTTAGTACTTACTGCAACCCATCTCTGGTTCAATATCTAGTACCGACTCAGTGGCAGGCTCAAGCTCAAACTCTGCAGCCTTTGGCAGTGCTACCACCTCTACCTCTGCCATATATTGGACGAGTTAATCTCCTTATCATATGGCACCGAAAGAGTTGGATGAACTAAAGGTTCACCTCCAGGAGTTATTAGATAGGGGATTTATTCACTCTAGTGTATCTCCGTGGAGTTCTCCGGTATTATTTGTCAAGAAAAAAGATGGTACTCTGAGGTTGTGCATCGATTATAGGCAGCTAAATGCAGTGACTGTCAGAAATAAGTACCCATTGCCACGAATTGATTATTTGTTTAATCAGCTCAAAGACACATTGGTGTATTCTAAGATTGATCTGCGGCCAGGATATCATCAGCTGAGAGTCAAAGATTCAGATATTCAGAAGACAACATTTTGTACTAGATACGAACATTACGAGTTTTTGGTAATGCCATTTGGGCTTGCCAATGCTCCCACAGTATTTATGGATCTGATGAACCGTATCTTTTTGGAGTATCTAGATTAGTTTGTTATTGTGTTTATTGATGACATATTGATCTATTCGCGTTCTGAGGAGGAACATGCGCAGCATCTTCACATAGTCTTGGAGACTCTTCGACGACACCATCTGTATGCGAAGTTCAGCAAGTGTGCATTTTGGCTATCCTTAGTTGATTTTCTGGGACACGTAATGTCAAGGCGAGCTATTTCTGTAGATCCTCAGAAGATCGAGGCTATCACTAGTTGGGAGCAGTCGAAGTCTGTCCAGGAGATTCGTAGTTTCTTAGGATTGGCTGGATATTACAGATGATTTGTTAAGGGTTTCTCCAGCATTGCTATGCCATTGACACGTCTGACCAGGAAAGGCATGAAGTTCACTTGGTCAAATGCCTACGAGGCCAGCTTTCAGGAGCTGAAGTGGAGATTAGTATCGGCACCAGTTTTAGTTTTCCTTCCGGAGAGGACAGATTCGTACTTTACACAGACGCATCTCTACAGGGCTTGGGCGCTGTTCTGATGCAGCACGGCAGGGTAGTTTCTTATGCTTCTCATCAATTGAAGGAGCATGAGAAGAACTACCTAGTACATGATTTAGAGCTAGTCACTATTATCTTTGCTTTAAAGATTTGGCGACATCATCTTTATGGTATTACTTTTGAGATTCTTACTGATCATAAGAGTCTCAAATATATTTTCACATAGAAGGAACTCAATCTCCGACAAAGGAGATGGATGGATTTCCTAAAGGATTATGATAGTACTATTAGCTACCATCCGGGTAAAGCTAATGTGGTTGCTGATGCACTTAGCAGGAAGTCCAGAGGAACATTAGCTTGTCACCGAGTTTTAGTCACGGACTTGATTCAGGGATTCTCTGAGTTGGGCCTTGAGGAGCAGGGATGGACCGAGCAAGGTATTCTTGTTCTCATGGTTTCTCAGTCGTCGATCAGGATGAGGATTCGAGAGGCCCAGATTGGAGATCAGCATTTACAGTTCATTGGCGGCCAGATAGCTTCTGGACAGCAGACCGAGTTTACACGAGATGATGAGGGTATTATTTATTTCCTCGGTAGATTATGTGTGCCTCAGTCTCACTCGGTCATGTTGGAGTTACTTTAGGAAGCTCATCATTCTATATTTTCTATCCACCCAGGTGGAACTCGTATGTATCGCGATTTGAGGCATTCCTATTGGTGGAATGGTATGAAGAAAGACATCGCAAAGTTTGTAACTAGATGTCTTGTTTGTCAGCAGGTGAAGGTTGAGCACCAGAGACCTACTGGATTACTTCAGAGGATCCCTATTCCAGAGTGGAAGTGGGAGCATATTACTAAGGATTTTGTGGTAGGATTACCTAGGACTCGACGAGGCCATGATGCGATTTGGGTAATCGTTGATCGATTAACCAAATTCGCACACTTTTTAGCGATCCGAAAGACTGATTCTCTGGATCGATTAGCAGAGTTATATTGTCGAGAGGTTATCAGATCACATGGTGTTTCGTTGAGCATTATATATAATAGAGACCCACGGTTCACGTCCTGATTCTGGTAGAGTCTGCAGCAGGCTTTAGGCACGCAGCTCCGTTTTAATACAGCATTCCATCCGCAGACAGATGGGCAGTCAGAGAAGACCATTCAGACTTTGGAGGACTTGCTGAGGTCTTGTGCTATGGACTTCAGAGGCAACTGGTGTTAGTTAGAGCCCTAGAGCCAATCATATGATGATTGTTGTATGGACTCGATATATCATATTCCTAAATATTCATAAAGGTATTTCATTATGGTTATTATACTTACTTGTATTGGTGCCAAATAACTAAGTATAATATCATCCTTGAGTAGAGGGTTCTTATCTATATCAATCGATTGGTTAAATCGATAGTGAGATGATATAGAGAACACTACTCTTAATCATTCCTAGTCAAGTATTAATATTCAGGGACAATGTTAATGTGACAAGACTAGCATGTAGGTCAACTTGATGACTTGATCTCACACGTCATGGATATAGAGATATTAAGTTTACACATGGGTATACATTGGAGAATGTATACTAAATCACCTGCCATGAGAAAGTATCATGGATGGTTATATGAGTGTCATATACTTTCTCATGTGACTATTAAGTATAACTATCAGTCCTTGGACCTGAAGTCACCATGGTTCCCTACATAAGAAGTTGCATACTTTGGCTTCGTCAAACGTCACCCGTAACTGGGAGAACTATAAAGGTGATTACTGGTATGTAACAAATTATGCGGAGGGATGTGAGTGATGTAAATGAGATCTATCCCTCCTATATAACGGGAGTGACATCATGATTCTTGATAGAGTGAGACCACAAAGTGCATGGCCATGCCCAAATGAGTCAATATGAGATATTGAGCTCATTTGTTTAGAGTGAGTCTACTTGGAGTTCAAGACATAGATTGATTAGAGGATTACATAGTCTGTGACTCAATTGATCAATCTAGATGTCAAGGATAGAAGGACATTGTCACATATTGTGAGAGTCACAATTAGTAGTCACAAAGGTGTTGTTGGATCTCAACATTCTTGTAACTTGTGTAGTAATGATGTGTTGCTAGATACCGCTCATTCCTTATGTTTCTAAATGAGTTTAGGAGCATTGCCAACGTTACAAGAACCTATTGGGTCACACACAAAGGGGAATTAGATGGAGATTAGGTTCATATGATGGACCAAGAGGATTAGGTTCATGTGATGAACCAAATTGGATTAAGAGTAATCCAAATTAAACTAATTGAGTTGGACTCAATTCGATTCACACATATCTTCTTATATCTTACCGAAAGGTGGAATCGTACCCTATTAGATATGGTACGGTCTATGATGAGTCACACAAATCTTCCTATATCTTTTTGGGGATATGCTCTAGACACAACGGCCTTTACACTTAACCGTGTTCCATCAAAAGCTGTGATGAAGACACCATATAAGATATGGACTGGGAAAGATGCCCAGATGACTTTTATGAGGATTTGGGATTGTGAGGCTTACGTTTGACGTTAAGTATCAGACAAACTATGACCCAAATCCGATAAGTGCTATTTTATTGGATATCCCAAGGAAACGAAGGGATATTACTTCAACATTCCCAGTCAGCACAAAGTGTTTGTGGCTAAGACTAGGGTATTTCTAGAAAAGGACTTTGTTTCTAGAAAAACTAATGGGAGTACGTTCGATCTTGAAGAAGTTCAAGATATGGAGCATAGCACTAAAGTCTTGATGGAAGTTGAACTGGAACCACAAAATGTTGTGGATGATGAGATTGTTCCACAAGGTGTTGAGGAACAACAACCAGTTCAAATAGACCTACCTCTTCCCAGGTCTGATAGGGTACGTCGTCAGCCTGAGAGATACTCATTTCTCTTCTCTGACCATGATGACGTTATGATCGTTAAGAATGAGCCTACCTCCTATCAGGAAGCTGTGATGAGACCAGATTCTGAGAAATGCCTGGAGGCCATGAGATCCGAGATGGAATCCATGTACACCAACCAAGTATGGACTTTGGTTAATCCACCTGAAGGCATCAAACCCATTGGGTGTAAGTGGGTCTTTAGGAGAAAGACTGACATGGATGGACTTATTATCTATAAGAGTCGCTTGGTAGCTAAAGGTTTCAAGCAAATTCATGGTATTGACTATGATGAAACTTTTTCTCCAATAGCGATGTTTAAGTCCATTCGGATCTTGCTTGCTATTGCAGCATACCACGATTATGAGATCTGGCAGATAGACGTCAAAACCACGTTTCTGAATGGAAACTTGCTCGAGGATGTGTACGTAACATAACCTGAGGGTTTTGTAGATCCATTGCATTCTGGCAGAGTGTGTAAGTTGCATATGTCCATTTATGGACTAAAGCAAGCTTCTCGGAGCTGGAATCTTAGATTTGATAATGCAATCAAATAGTTTGGTTTCATCAAGAATGAAGATGAGCCCTGTGTCTACAAGACGGTTGTTGGCGGCACAATTGGCTTCCTTGTATTGTTTGTGGATGACATTCTATTCATTAGAAATGACATCCCTTTGTTGTAGTCTATAAAGACTTGGCTGGGGAATTGTTTCTCAATGAAGGACTTAGGTGAAGCAACCTGTATTCTATGCATAAAGATCTATAGAGATAGATCTAAGAGATTGCTTGGCCTAAGTCAAAGTACATATATTCACACGGTATTACTACGGTTTGCCATGCAAAATTCCAAGAAAGGATTTCAGTCGATGTCATATGGTGTGAGTCTTTCGAAGACTCAAAGTCCCTCTTCTAGAGAGGAGAGAGACCGCATGGATAATATCCCTTATGCTTCAGCCATAGGATCTATCATGTACGCCATGCTATGTACTCGTCTTGATGTTTCGTATGCTTTGAGCATGACGAGCAGATACCAGTCAGATCCAGGTGAGCGTCACTGGATAGCGGTCAAGAATATTCTTAAGTACTTGAGAAGGACTAAAGAATATTTCTTGATATTTGGAGGCGATGGCGAGCTAGCTGTAAAGGGTTACAGTGATGCCAGTTTTCAAACTGACCAGGATGATTATAGATCGCAATCTGGGTTCATGTTTTTCTTGAATGGTGGTGCTGTGACCTAGAAGAGTTCGAAGCATGACACAGTTGTTGATTCTACAATAGAGGCCGAGTATATTGCTGCATCCGAAGTAGCAAAGGAGGTAGTTTAGATCCGTAAGTTCATTACTGAGATTGGGGTGGTTCCTAGCATAGCCGAACCTATAGAGCTCTATTGTGACAATAATGGAGCAATTGCGCAGGCTAAGGAACCTCGCTCACACCAGCGGACGAAACACATACTGCAGTACTTCTATCTCATTCGAGAGATCATCGATAGAGGAGATGTGAAGATTTACAGAGTACCCACAAAGGCTAACGTCGCCGATCCCTTGACCAAGGCTTTGTCACAGAAAAAGCATGATGGTCACACTAGGTCATTGGGCCTTAGAGCCTACACTGATTGACACTAGTACTAGTGGGAGATTGTTAGTTAGAGCCCTAGAGCCAATCATATGATGATTGTTGTATGGACTCGATGTATCATATTCCTATATACTTATAAAGGTATTTCTTTATGGTTATTATACTTACTTGTATTGGTGTCAAATAACTAAGTATAATAGCGTCCTTGAGTAGAAGATTCTTATCTATATCAATCGATTGGTTGAATTGATAGTGAGATGATATAGAGAACACTACTCTTAATCATTCCTAGTCAAGTATTAACATTCAGGGACAATGTTAATGTGATGAGACTAGCATGTAGGTCAACTCGATGACTTGATCTCACAAGTAATGGATATACAGATATCAAGTTTACACATGGGTATGGATTGGAGAATGTATCCTGAATCACCCGCCATGAGAAAGTATCATGGATCGTTATATGAGTGTCATATACTTTCTCATGTGACTATTAGTATGACTATCAGTCCTTGGACCTGAAGTCACCATGGTTCCCTACATAAGGAGTTGCATACTTTGGCTTCATCAAATATCACCCGTAACTGGGTGGACTATAAAGGCGATTACTGGGTATGTAACAAATTATATGGAGGGATGTGATTGATGTAGATGGGATCTATCCCTCCTATATGACGGGAGTGACATCATGATTCTTGATAGAGTGAGACCACTAAGTGCATGGCCATGCCCAAATGTGTCAATATGAGATAGTGAGCTCATTTGTTTAGAGTGAGACTACTTAGAGTTTAAGATATAGATTGATTAGAGGATGACATGGTCTAGGACTCAATTGATCAATCTAGATGTCAAGGATAGAAGGACATTGTCACATATTGTGAGTGTCACAATTAGTAGTCACAAAGGTGATGTTGGATCTCAACATTCTTGTAACTTGGGTAGTAATGATATGTTGCTAGATACCGCTCATTACTTATTTTTCTAAATGAGTTTAGGAGCATTGCCAACGTTACAAGAACCTATAGGGCCACACATAAAGGGAAATTAGATGGAGATTAGGTTCATACGATGGACCAAGAGGATTAGGTTCATGTGATGAACCAAATTGAATTAGGAGTAATCCAAATTAAACTAATTGAGTTGGACTCAATTCGATTCATGTGTCAAATGAGTCTAATTTCCACTTGGATTCATTGAGTCAATTTAATTCAATAAATAGAGATTCAGTAAATTTAATTGACGTGAATCAAATGTTAGATTTGATCAACCATGGGAGATAAGAGGTCAAGTTTGACTTGACTTGAGAGGGAAGATGAAGGGTCAAGTTTGACTTGACCAAATGCCACATCATTTGTGACTTGGCATGGGGTCGGTCAATGATGATGATCCACATCATCAAGGCTACATCAAGTGTGTGTCACCCCATGAGGAAGACCAAGAGCCATGACTCTTGGTATTCCGTGAGTGGCCGACCACTTAAAAGGGGAATAAGTGCAAGTGTGTTCTAACTTTAATTCTCTCTTCTTCTTCCCCTCTACTCCTCTCTCCCTCTCCTCCATTATCGTGACCATCCAAGAGTGCTAGCACACTCTAAGTGGTTTTTCTCCATCTCTTGTCTGTGTGGATACGTGTAGAGGAGTGTACGCTTGACACTCTACGAGATCCGGCTACCATTTGAACAAGCGGGATAAGAGAAAGGCATCGCTACAAAGGTATAACTTCTACTATGTAGATCTAGTGTAGATCTAGGAGAAAAACTATGTATATGTAACTTTTTATCTTCGCATGGATATGTGGCAAGAACTTCGAGATTTTTCGCAACGTAAAAAGCAGTTTTTGCGGCTCGAAAGTTCTAACAACTAGGAGGACCACCTGCCATTTGTGGAGTTCGCCTACAACAACAGCTATCATTCGGCTATCCAGATGGCACCGTTTGAAGCTTTGTATGGTAGACCTTGTCGGACACCCATCCTCCGGGAGGAGGTTGGAGAGGCCCAGTTGCTAGGACCTCAGAGAGCTCAACAGGAGGTAGAGTTGGTTCGTACTATCAAACGGAGGATGTCAGAGGCGCAGGACCGTCAGAAGAGTTATGCTGACCGGAGACGGAGACCCCTGGAGTTCTCTATTGGTGATCATGTGCTGCTGAGAGTTTCACCAACGAAAGGGGTGAAGAGATTTGGTCTTCAAGGTAAGTTAGCTCCACGATATATTGGGTCGTTCCAGATCTTGGAGAGGATTGGAGCAGTAGCTTACCGGCTGGATCTACCTCCATCTTTAGCTGGCATTCACAATGTATTCCATGTATCTATGCTGAGGAGATATGTATCCAATCCAGCACATATTCTGTCAGATATATCAGTTCCTATTCAGCCTGATGTTACTTACGAGGCGGTTCCGGTATGGATTTTGGACCATAGAGAGCGTCAGCTGCAGAACAAGGCGGTCCGGCTGGTTAAAGTCGGATGGCAGTATCATTCTGACGAGGAGGCTACTTGGGAGCTGGATGATACGATCCGAGCTCGATACCCCCATCTTTTTAATTGAGGTATGTGGATTAGAGTTCCTTTCAGCATTTATACTGTTTGGTTATATTTCTAGTGTTTGCTGTTGGATATAGCGAAATTTGGGGACAAAATTTTTATTAGTAGGGGAGAATGTAAGATATCGAAAAATTTAAATAATAAGGTTATTTGAGAAATAGCCTTATAGGATTTTTCAGGAATTTTTAGAAATTTTCTGAGAATTTTTCGGAGCTCGTACGATAAATTTTGGGGGGATCGATCAGTGGGTGCGGATTAAGCCTATTTGGGATACCCGTTTAAGTGAGGAAATATTTTATTATTTATATTCCTTTTTCTTTTCTTATTTCCTCCCCCAACCCATTGCCGATCCCGATCCTTTCTCCCTTCTTCCTCTTGTTCTCTCTCGCGGATGAACCGAAGCCAGCAAACCTTCGGAAATCGTTGACGTCGCCTGGGGAGTACATCGCCGGAGCTTGCCGGAGACCAAACCTGGAGGCTTGGATCATCCTGATCTACTATTCTCATGTCTTCCCCGAGCTTTCCTCCTGGTTCTGCCGATCCTTTCTCCCCCGATCCGACGCCACTGAATCGATCCAAGATCCATCGATCACCGGCGTGAAGGTGCCTTAGGGCTTCGAGGGTAAGCGATAGACTCCTGGTCCTTCTTCCCTCTTCTCTGGATTTTCTCCACTATGCTCTGGCACAGTGTCCGATCCTCTTTGTTCTTGATCCTATTTCTTAGCTGTGGATTTAGGTCACGGATTGGAGACGTTGGGGATCAGTGAGTTGTGCTTGGGTTGTCGGGCAGAGACTAGAGGGTCTGATGCTTGATCAGTGGACCTCCTCTTCGTTGTTGTTGACTGAGGTCCAGATTGGAGGTGAGTTCTGGTCAGAATTAGGTATTGCTGGATTGGAGTTCTCAATTTCCTGTTGATCTGTGATTTGGAATTGTGTGTGTTGTGGGGCGTTCTTGGTGGACAGCTGCTTGATTAGGGCAGTGCGGTGAGGAGAGGTTCTATTCTGTGATCGTGATGTGAATCCATCAATGATGATCTGTTGAAGGTGATCTTGGTTCATGTGGTGTTTCCTTGCCGCCAGTACTCCAACCAGCAGCTCTTCTGGTTCCAGCATCAACAGTAGCTGGGAATTAAGGTATGGTGTAGGGATTTGATTACATAAACATGTGTAGATTGAATTAGGGTTATGGTTGAATTGAATTTAGAATGGAACATGTGGTAGATCATGTGTAATGGGATTTAGGTTTTGGAGTTCTAATCTAATTGGTGATTAGGGATTAAGTAACTAACCCTAATTGATCGTTAGATTTAATTAGGTAGGTTGTGATTGTGGTGATTAGGGTTTTTGCCTTAATTTGGTTCTAGGGATTTTATTTAACTATTCATATGGATTTAGCTAAATATAAAATATATATATTGTTTGACGCAGGATTCTGATTCGAGATGGGCGTCTCGACTTTGGATTGCTTGACAGTACCTTCTATTTGAGGCGGGTACCCTTTGACTTATCTTATTGATAGTGTCTTATGATATGTGCAGTTTATATATACTTACTAGTGTTGGTAGTTAGTACTCTCCTGGTTTAGTTTAGTTGATACCTGATATATGCTTCTACTGATAGCTGCTATACCTTAGTCTAGGATGCTTTTCATTCTTGCTATGCTTATCTGTGTTCATAGAGATAGAACTAATTATTGTGCTTCTCTCTATACTGTATTAGTATATTGACATGTTGGATATGTAATGTTGGATTCATGTGGTTTCTTATCCTTGTTATATATACGTTTATCTCTTTGGCACCTACATATATGGAGGAAGATATGTTCAGGTATGACATACTGTATCCGCATTCACCATATCGCATGATTGCATGCTGGGTGATTGACGACTCCATTATTGTTGAGCTCGTCGGCCGGCTACATGGGCCTGCACACAATGTGACCACTGCATGGGTAGTGGCACAACACTCAGGGTGTGTATGGTAGGTTGCTCGGTGGTGCTCCGCTAGGACTCTCATGGGTAGTGTGATTGCAGCGTGGTAGTACGCCGGGGTCCCTCCCAGTCATTGTGTACCGGGAGATGAGAGCATTGCACTCCCTCACTATAATTTGAGGTAGGAGGATAGGTGTACTCTGACAGCATTCTGTCCACTAGGTCACTCATCAGGGGGTAGTGACGGTAGAGTGCACGGTGTCACAGCCCTACCCACTCAGTCTCACCATCGTGTGTGAGATGGCTGACTAGCGTCAGGGGTGACTAGGACATGTCATTGAATCATATGTATAGATTGCATTTATTGTGATTGTTGCATATTGGATGATGCATTTTGGTAACTGCATATGATTGACATGCATACATGATACATTCTTTTAGTCTAACTGTTTTTTCCTATGTATGTTCATAGTTACAGCTTAGAGGATTTGCAAGTGTGTACAATTTATTCCAGATATGCATTTCTTATTATTCTTGCTATAAACTGTATTGCATGCTTCTTGTTAGTTATTATAGTTTATTCAGCTATGCATACCTATTATACTGCTAGGAGACTGTACTATAGGCTCTATGGTTTAGGAGACTGTACTATAGGTTATTGCTAGTAGTTATATGTTGTTGTACATATCTATTGGATTACCTGCTGAGTTCTTTGGACTCACACCGTTATATTACTATTTTTTCAAGTTGAGGCGATCGGGAGACATTCCAGTCGCTAGCCCCCCTTGTCGCGAGGATTTCTTGTTGTTGATTTCTGTTATTGTTTCTATGTATATGTGTAATGACCCAAAATTTCCTCATTACGAGTTCCAATAGTGGTTAGAAATATTTGAAAATGCTATAGAAATATTCTAGAGTTTTTTAGAAATTTTTAGAGTATTTTTATGCAATTTTTGGAGTTCGTTTGGTATTTTTACTAAACGAAAAAAGTTTCGACAAAAATAATGTCCAAGACGAGATTCGAATCGGAGACCTCCGGCCGAGGCAACTCTTAAGCGAATTCGGATGACCAAGTGTTCCAGCGAGCGTTGCTGATTAAAAGGGGAATGAAATGTATTTAAGTAATAGTTAATAGGAAACAGAAAATAAATGGGAAAAAGGGGTTCGGCTGAGGAATCGAACCCGCGACCTCTTACCCAGTCAAAACGCGGCTTGCCAGGCGTTCCAGCGGATGTTTCGTGATAAGAAGGGAAGCGAAATATTCTTAAGCCATAACAGAATACCCTAGTTATAAAGAGAGAACTTAGGGATTATTTTTCCTGTGACCTAATTTCTTCCTCTCCTCTCTTCGGCGTGCGACGATAATTCTCTCGGGCGAAAACGAAGCCGAGTTAGGGCTTCTCTCCGGTGGCCGGCAAAGGACTCATCCGGAGGTTTCTTCATCTCCTTGTGATCCTCTCGTCGAGGAGGAGCCGTGAGCACAATAAGGGACCGAGAGCTCGAGTTCTCCAAAGCCCTAGGAGCCTTCCCCTTCGGCTGTAAGTCCAAGGAAGGCAAAGGTAAGTCGCTACTCACCTGCAGTAGGATAGTTCCGGATTCCTATTCCTTTTGTTTTCGAATTTTTCTGTGAATATTGTTGGTTTAGGGTCTCTGCCGTGAGTTTTTTATAGGAAGATGAGAAGGGGTTCTAATGGATTTAGCATATAGTTAGGCTTCTCAATTCTGATATTAAGCATCTCTTAATTGAATTATGTGGAGTATCCTGTTCTAGTTTTAGGTTTTCTACCGTGAGGTTGAAAGGAAGAATATGGAGAAAAAAAATGTGAGGAGCATTTAGTTCCTTTTGGTCACCTGCCGTGCCACAGTTCCGGGAGGAATTGCTTTGTTTGGTTTTCGGATTTTAGTTGTAGAGGATTATGATGTTTAGGGATCTTAGAATAGATTCAAGATTTTGCTCGCTTTCTTGCTAATCTGTTGGAGCATGATTGGAGATTTTGGTTGTTTTACAAAAAGGTTTAAGTTGTGAATTGTTACATAGGTTTGATTTAACTTTACAGCAAGATGAAATTAATCTTATGCAAGGAAAAGGGGCACGAGTAACTCCCTTAGGGTTACTGTGCAACTTGACTATTTAGCTGAACAGGAGAAGGCGTAGATTTGTTGATTAGCATGTAGTTTCCTTCATGTCGTTACTTTAATGCTTCCTCCCTTACTGTTGATGTGGAGTTGCGGTATAGTTTACTTGTGTTATGAGGTGGGCACGGACATCATTACTGTTAGTTTCGGTTGTGTTTTCTATGGCTCGGTAAAGGTTTGAGTTTTGAACGGGTTTAATTAGATTCCTTTTTAGCTTCACCAGGTTCTTAATTAGTTGGAACGGCCATGCCTTAAGCTTGCTGGTTAGGTCCTTTTTATGCTTTGCATTGGGCAAGAACATCCATATATTTAGCATTATTGTTTAGACCTTTTTGTGCTATGTAGTGGCACGAACAACCCTTGATCTAAAGTACATAGTGTTAGTTTTCTTTGCTATTTAATAAATATGATCAACCCTGTTTAATAGCATTTCAAATTCAGCCTCTTCATTATTTAGTAAGCATGGTATTCTGTTGAGTATGTGCAGCATTGATTTCTTTTTTAGTTTCCTTGCCATTAAATGTGCACAAGCAGATTTTTAATTTGCATTTAGTTCCTAGATTTCTTTGTGTAGCAATAGGCATGCACAACAAATGAATCAATGCAGATCTTTAATTTCATTTAGCTATAAGAAAGATAAAGAAAAAAAAGAAAAAGGCTAAGGCCTTAAGAAGATCCCAAAGTCAAGACTTTAGGGATTTTGGCACACAAAGTGCTTATTAAAATGCCGAGGCATTATATATTAGAAGTAATAAAAGATAACAAGTATTTTACTTTTTTTAAGAGGCTAGTATCCGACTTCCGAGGTTGTTGTTAAACAAATCTAGGTGTCTAATTCTGAGGTCTTGTCCCTGGTAGGCCGAGGTCTGCTCTTTTAGGATTGGTGGCTCGCTACCCCAACCTATTAGGGGATGCGCATAAGATGGTACTACGCCTAGGCCCAAGAAGAAAGTTGATTATTATTTTGATGTATTAAAAGTATAAGTTTTTGAACAAGTAAAATAAGTTTCACATAAGTATAAAAGTATAAATTTTAAACAAGTGAAATAAGCTTCACATAGGTTTAAAATTCAACAAGTTTAGTTCTTTATGCTAGCATGTTTGTATAGATTTGCTTTACATGTTTAGCTTTTCAGTATGTTCTTTTACTAGTAGATAAGCATGAGTAGTTTTCCGTTTGAGCATTCAGTTTTTAGATTTTAGTATATTTACATGTATATTCGAGTTTTGTAAGTTAGATAGCGCTTACTAAGCAATTTTACTTATAGTTTGCATTTCCTCTTACTGCAGATAAAGGAAGGCGACAAGGAGGTACGGATGGTGTGTGATGCCAGGACTGTGGGAGAGACTTGGGATGTTATTGAGTTTCCGTGTTTTAGTGGATAAGATTTATTGAGATTGTAAACATTTGATATTGTATTTTATACTCCATGTCATTCGAGTTTATTCTTGTTTTAGATTGCATGTTAAGATAAGTTCTGTTTAGTAAGTAGGTATATTTTGGTGTTTGATACTTATTTAATTGCGTGGCAGTTTGATATATGTTCCAGCCACCTGTGGTTGATGTATACTATGTATGTATCTTAGTTTATGGTCACCGGTACTAGGGAAGTGCTGTTGAAATTTTTCGGTAGGGACTCCTCGTGGTTTCGATCATACCGGTTAAGTAGAGTTAGTAGTTAAGTAACGGTCACCCTTAGAGAGTAGTAGTAAAAAGGGTGGTCGTTACAGTTGGTATCAGAGTAGTTCCCATTCTCCAGCATCACACATCAGCACCATCCTTGCCATCTTCAAGTAAGATAGTATTTAAATTTTTTCTTAGTATGCTTTCTTTATTCTTTACAGTAAAGAGAAATCCTTAGAAGAATTAGATTATATGTACAGAATAGGGAGATGTTTAGAAGTGCTTATAAAGTTAAGAATTCTGCTTAGTTTCTTTCTATATAACTAGATGTCAAGAAGAGGACGTCCCCGTACCGTTCGTACTGAGGACCAAGCACAGGAAAACGAAGAGCCCAGAACAACTGAGCCAAATCTCTCTGAAGTTGTTGCTCAACTCCAGAGACAAGTGGCAGAGCAGCAACAAGTGATCGCCAATATGATGGCGAATCAGCAGCCAGTCCCTTCCACTCCTCCAACTGTCAATGTGGAGACTACAGTGGTGACTAAGGTTCCACCAGCCACCCTGGAAGTTCCCACAGCACCTAGAAGACAAAAAGCATACCTAATACAGTGGCTGAAGCTGAAGCCAGTCAGGATCGAGGACAAGATAGTGGGGAGCCAGAAACCCTAGTCAAGTAATCAGAACTGGAAGGGCAAGGGTCACAAGAGAAAGCAGTGGAACTCAGGAGGTAACCAGAAGGGAGGACCAGCAAACATGCAGACCAAGTTCCCTCTCTGTCCTAAATGTGGGAGAACACATCAAGGAGCCTGTCTTTTAGGTACAACCGGATGTTATTCATGTGGCCAAGAAGGACATCTAGCTAGAGCATGTCCTAACAAGTTTAAGGCATCTCAACAACAGTCAGTGCAATATGGAGGCAAGCCTACACAGTTACACCACATGACAACATCGCTAGAGGGATCCTATCTCAGTCAGGGAAGGTTGGAAGCCCCACCCGTTCCAACCGATGCTAGAGTATTTTCTCTTACTGAGGAAGAATTTCAGGTGCCTCCATAGTAGTCACAGGACAAATACCCCCCTTTAGCATTTAGCTACCTACCCACTCTTTTGTGTCAATTTCTTTTGGTCAAACTTAACGAGTACCCACTGCCCAGAATTAGTCTAAGTTCAAGGACGAACTTTTTATAAGATATGGGGAATTGGAACGACCCAAAATTTCCTCATTACGAGTTCTAATAGTGGTTAAAATATTTGAAAATGCTATAGAAATATTCTAGAGATTTTTAGAAATTTTTAGAGTACTTTTTATGTAATTTTTGGAGTTCGTTTGGTATTTTTACTAAATGAAAGAAGTTTCGACAAAAATAATGTCCAAGCTGAGATTCGAACCGGAGACCTTCGGCCGAGCCAACTCTTAAGCGAATCCGGCAGACCAAGTGTTCCAGCATGCGTTGCTGATTAAATGGGGAATGAAATTTATTTAAGTAATAGTTAATAGGAAACAGAAAATAAATGGGAAAAAGGGGTTCGGTTGAGGAATCGAACCCGCGACCTCTTACCCGGTCAAAACGCGGCTTGCCAGGCGTTCCAGCGGATGTTTCGTGATAAGAAGGGAAGCGAAATATTCTTAAGCCATAACAGAATACCCTAGTTAATTATAAAGAGAGAACTTAGGGATTAATATTCCTGTGACCTAATTTCTTCCTCTCCTCTCTTCAGTGTGCGACGGCGATTCTCTCGGGCAAAAACGAAGCCGAGTTAGGGCTTCTCTCCGGTGGCCGGCCAAAGACACATCCGGAGGTTTCTTCATCTCCTTGTGATCCTCTCTTCGAGGAGGAGCCGTGAGCACAAGAAGGGACCGAGAGCTCGAGTTCTCCGAAGCCCTAGGAGCCTTCCCCTTCGGCTGTAAGTCCAAGGAAGCCTAAGGTAAGTCGCTACTCACCTGCAGTAGGATAGTTCCGAATTCCTATTCCTTTTGTTTTCGAATTTTTCTATGAAGATTGTTGGTTTAGGGTCTCTGCCGTGAGTTTTTTATTGGAAGATGAGAAGGGGTTCTAATGGATTTGGCATATAGTTAGGCTTCTCAATTCTGATATTAAGCATCTCTTAATTGAATTATGTGGAGTATCCTGTTCTGGTTTTAGGTTTTCTGTCGTGAGGTTGAAAGGAAGAATATGGAGAAAAAAAAAGTGAGGAGCATTTAGTTCCTTTTGGTCACCTGCCGTGCCACAGTTCCGGGAGGAATTGCTTTGTTTGGTTTTCGGATTTTAGTTGTAGAGGATTATGATGTTTAGGGATCTTAGAATAGTTTCAAGATTTTGCTTGCTTTCATGCTAATCTGTTGAAGCATGATTGGAGATTTTGGTTGTTTTACAAAAAGGTTTAAGCTGTGAATTGTTACATAGGTTTGTTTTAACTTTACAGCAAGATGAAATTAATCTTATGCAAGGAAAAGGGGCACGAGTAACTCCCTTGGGGTTACTGTGCAACTCGACTATTTAGGTGAACAGGAGAAGGCGTAGATTTTTTGATTAGCATGTAGTTTCCTTCATTTCGTTACTTTAATGCTTCCTCCCTTACTGTTGATGTGGAGTTGCGGTATAGTTTACTTGTGTTATGAGGTGGGCACGAACATCATTACTGTTAGTTTCGGTTGTGTTTTCTATTGCTCGGTAACGGTTTGAGTTTTGAGCGGGTTTAATTAGATTCCTTTTTAGCTTCACCAGGTTCTTAATTAGTTGGAACTGCCATGCCTTAAGCTTGCTGGTTATGTCCTTTTTATGCTTTGCAATGGGCAAGAATAGCCCTATATTTAGCATTGTTGTTTAGACCTTTTTGTGCTATGTAGAGGCACGAACAGCCCTTGATCTAAAGTACATAGTGTTAGTTTTCTTTGCTATTTAATAAATATGATCAACCCTGTTTAATAGCATTTCAAATTTAGCCTCTTCGTTATTTAGTAAGCATGGTATTCTGTTGAGTATGTGCAGCATTGATTTTTTTTTTAGTTTCCTTGCCATTAAATGTGCACAAGTAGATTTTTAGTTTGCATTTAGTTCCTAGATTTCTTTGTGTAGCAGTAGGCGTGCACAACAAATGAAGCAATGCAGATCTTTAATTTCATTTAGCTATAAGAAAGATAAAGAAAAAAAAGAAAAAGGTCAAGGCCTTAAGAAGATTTCAAAGTCAAGACTTTACGGATTTTGGCACACAAAGTGCTTATTAAAATACCGAGGCATTATATATTAGAAGTAATAAAAGATAACAAGTATTTTACTTTTTTTAAGAGGTTAGTACCCGACTTCCGAGGTTGTTGTTAAACAAATCTAGGTGTCTAATTCCGAGGTCATGTCCCTGGTAGACCGAGGTCTGCTCTTTTAGGATTGGTGGCTCGTTACCCCAACCTATTAGGGAACGCGCATAAGATGGTACTACGCCTGGTCCCAAGAAGAAAGTTGATTATTATTTTGAAGTATTAAAAGTATAAGTTTTTGAACAAGTAAAATAAGTTTCACATAAGTATAAAAGTATAAATTTTAAACAAGTGAAATAAGCTTCACATAGGTTTAAAATTCTGCAAGTTTAGTTCTTTATGCTAGCATGATTGTATAGATTTACTTTACATGTTTAGCTTTTCAGTATGTTCTTTTACTAGTAGATGAGCATGAGTAGTTTTCCTTTTGAGCATTCAGTTTTTAGATTTTAGTATATTCACATGCATATTCGAGTTTTGTGAGTTAGATAGCGCTTACTAAGCAATTTTACTTATAGTTTGCATTTCCTCTTAGTGCAGATAAAGGAAGGCGACAAGGAGGTGCGGATGGTGTGTGATGCCAGGACTATGGGAGAGACTTGGGATGTTATTGAGTTTCCGTGTTTTAGTGGATAAGATTTATTGAGATTGTAAACATTTGATATTGTATTTTATACTCCATGTCATTCGAGTTTATTCTTGTTTTAGATTGCATGTTAAGATAATTTCTGTTTAGGAAGTTTGTATATTTTGGTGTTTGATACTTATTTAATTGTGTGGGTGTTTGATATATGTTCCAGCCACCTGTGGTTGATATATACTATGTATGTATCTTAGTTTATGGTCACCGGTACTAGGGAAGTGCTGTCGAAATTTTTCGGTAGGGACTCCTCGTGGTTTCGATCATACCGGTTAAGTAGATTTAGTAGTTAAGTAACGGTCACCCTTAGAGAGTAGTAGTAAGAAGGGTGGTCGTTACAGTTGGTATCAGAGAAGTTCCCATTCTCCAGCATCACACATCAGTACCATCCTTGCTGTCTTCAAGTAAGAAAGTATTTAAATTTTTTCTTAGTATGCTTTCTTTATTCTTTACAGTAAAGAGAAATCCTTAGAAGTATTAGATTATATGTACAGAATACGGAGATGTTTAGAAGTGCTTATAAAGTTAAGAATTCTGTTTAGTTTCTTTCTATATAACTAGATGTCAAAAAGAGTACGTCCCCGTACCATTCGTACTGACGACCAAGCACAGGAGATCGAAGAGCCGAGAACAACTGAGCCAAATCTCTCTGAAGTTGTTGCTCAACTCCAGAGACAAGTGGCGAAGCAGCAACAAGTGATCGCCAATTTGATGGCGAATCAGCAGCCAGTCCCTTCCACTCCTCCAACTGTCAATGTGGAGACTCCAGTGGAGACTAAGGTTCCACCAGCCACCCTGGAAGTTCCCACAGCACCTAGAAGACAAGAAGCATAACTAATGTAACGCCGCGCCCCTCCTGCTAAGGCGACGGGGGTTACTTGGACATACATACTTACTTACTACAGCGGAAGTCTTACTTAGAGAATTTAAAACTTTTCCTTACTTTAAAATCACCATGGACATATAAGCCTCATAGCATACTTAGCATGAATTTTTGAAACATAATACTTAACACATAACTAATGTCATGGAGTCATAATGTACTAACATAACATGACATATTTCTTATTAAACAAAAGCAGGTCTTTCCATTTAGCCGAGCCACTTCCACACACATCCTTCTAGCCCCTCCTACTGCTCCCCTAGTACATTCATTCCTTGCTTTTATCTGCGGTACAAGAAAGTAAGCTGTGAGCACTCATGGCTCAGTAAGTTCCTTTCCTACTCACAAAAATCGCATAGCATATCAAAATCATAAGTCATAATGCATGGAAACAAATCTATCATATCAAGCAACATATCATGGCATATCGTAACATAACTATCATAAGAAATCATGGCATAATATAACATGTCCATCAAAAGTGTCCCGATATAGCATAACATCATCATAAATATCATGGCATAATCATAACGTATATACAAGGTAAATTCCTAATCATGTATCATGAAACATATGCAACATGTCTTTTGAAAACTTATATTATACATACTTAAACATAATCTCAACATGATTAGGGCCCCGGCTTGTACCACATACATAAATGCGCGCGTCCTATGTAGGTCCAAGGTAGCAAGTCTTGAACCCTACAAGACATACATACTAAGCTCGTTTCTTAGTCCATCGACCTAGGGGCACTTAGGAGCTCATCCCTAACGAGGCCCGTTTCTTATTCCATCGACCCCGGGGCGCTTATGGAGCCCACCCTTGGTACAAGCCATACATAAAGTAAAGTAGCATGTCATACATATCATAGTTCTTATCATTTCATGCATATCATATTTCTTAACATATCATAAAACATGCATATTTGGGCACACAGCACATGCATGGATCATAAGCATACATAATGAACATGTCATTTATCACATCATAAAGCATGCATATTTGGGCACACAGCACATGCATGGGTCATAAACGTACATAATGGACATGTCATTTATCATATCATAAAGCATGCATAATTGGGCACATAGCACAGGCATGGGTCATAAGCATACATAATGAACAAATCACTCATCATACAAAGACATAATCATACATGGAATCATTTAAAAAACATCTCTTATTTCATAACATAGCATATGAGGCACATCTAGGTCACTAAACCTTTTATGGCCGAAAGTCAAGAGTAGGGACATGAATTATAAACAGCATACAAACATAAGAAATTCATGATAACTTCACATCCTATCATAAGAAAGATCATAAGCATGTTAACCTAAATTTTTAAGCTCTCCTAGGTTCCTAATTCTTTCATGGCCGAAACCTTCATGAAGAGCAATCAAGTTCTAAGCAACATGCAAACATGTAAACCCTAAACTCATATCACATCATATTTCATAAGGAGCAACTTGAGCATGTTTAATTTGGGTTCTAAGTTCCCTAAGATTCTAACCTTATCATGGCCGAACCCTAGCAAGCCTTATTCTAGGTTACATGTATCATGAAAATGTTGAACCTTAAGCCAATATCCTACACATTTCATGAGGAACATCATAAGCACATTTGGTTCAAGTTCTAAACTTCCTAAACCCATTAACTCAAGGTGGCCGAAACATATTAAACATGGAAACTAGGTTTCTAGTGGCATAAGAGCAAGGAAACCACAACTACATTTCATAGCATTTATTACAAGAAACATCATGAGCATATCTAAGTTGAGTTCTAAGTTTTCCTAGGCCTTTAAACCAATAGTGGCAGAAACATGTGAGCATGGAAACTAAGTTTCTAGTGGCATAAGAGCATGGAAAACACAACTACATTTCATAGCATTTATCACAAGAAACATCATGAGCATATCTAAGTTGGGTTCTAAATTTCCTAGGCCTTTAAACCCATGGTGGCCGAAACATGTGAGCATGGAATTGTTTTTCATGTGGCTTAAAAGCATGGAAAACTTACACAATTTTCATGGCATCATTACAAGAAACAACATGAGTAAACTTAGTTTAAAAATCTAAGCATCCTAGCCCTAAAACTTAGTGTGGCCGAAAGTTACATGTAGCCAAATTTCTATGTAATAAGCAACCATAGGAACATCAAACTAGTTTCATAACATTTCATCAAGAAGGTCATGAGCATCTTAGACTTGGTTTAAACTTTTCATAGGCCTCAAATCACAACATGGCCGAATCTTCACAAGCATGAAATAGAATTCAAAACCAACATACAATCATGGCATAACATCTTAGCTTCATATCTTGTCTTAGGAAAAAAAAATCATAGCATGCTTAGTTTTAGGTTTAAAACTCTCCTAGGCATTTTATTCTTCCATGGCCGAATATTCATGAGCATAAAATGGATTTTCAATCAACATACAAGTAAGAGGAAAAGTTAACAACAACATTATCATAGGGTACATAACACAAGAACAAGAGAGCATGCTTAGTTTGAGTCTTTAGCTTACCTAGTCCTCTTGTTCATGCTTGGCCGAGAGTCTAAGGTTCATGGATCTAAGTTCTAATTAATCATTCTAGTATGAAAACATTAGATTAACCTCCTACATAAGATACATATCATAAGAAAAATAATAAGCATATCTAGTTTAAAATTTCTTAGCCTCTTCCTTTTCTCTTGGCCGAAAGTTCCATAAAACAACCCTAGGTTCTTTTTTTTTTTTGGAAATCTATCTTCATGGAAAAACATATGAGCTATTGTACCACAGGTGAGGGGAAGCTTACCTAGTGTTCACTTGTAAATCCTTAAGGAAATGGTACCCTTGGTGAAGAGGAAGAAGAGAGCTACTCCTTTTGGTTTCTCTTGCTTGGAAGGGTACACCTTGAAGGCTCCTTCTTGTAATTTAGTTTTCTCTTAGGGAGAAAACCTAAACTTGGCTTGTGGTGATGAGGAAGAAGGAATCTAGTTTCGGCAATGGTGAGGAAGAAGAAAGAAAATGAAACCCTTTTCTTTCTTTCCTTTTTATGCTAAGTGGGTGGAAGAAACAAATATGAACTTTGCTTCCCTTTCTCCTTAATTCATGTATATACTTTTCTAATGAGAATATGTCCTCATTCATCTCCCTTAATTCTCCTCATCCTCACTCTCTTAATCCCCACGAAAACAAGGAGAAAAAAAATAGAAAAGACAACTTGTCTTTTGCTTATTCCTTTTCCTTAACCAAGAGGTAAACAAGAGGAAGAAAGCTACTTGATTTTTTCTTGTTCCCTCACTTAATTATATCCTCACTTTTAACTACAATTCCCATCATTTTCCATTCATATGTTGTTCATTATCCTAGTGGTTTTCATACATAATTTTATTTCTATTCTTTGTGAGAGGTTCAAGGTTCAAACCTTCACCTCTTCTTTTTATTTCTCTTATTTCTTTTTCTTTTGATTCTTCTTACTTTTATGCTCTAAAGCAAATAACACCCATATACTTATCTTATAATTCTGTGGGTGTTACAGTACCCCATACCTCATAGAAAGTTCGTCCTCGAACTTAAAATAGCTCCGGATACTTTTGTTTCATATCATCTTCTCGTTCCCATGTGGCTTCTTCGTACTGTTGATTTTGCCATAGGACCTTCACTAAGGGTACTTCTTTGTTCCTTAGTCTTTTGATGTCTCGATCTAATATCTGAATTGGTCGGCTTTCGTAGGTTAGGTCCTCTTGCATTTGTACTGTCTGGGGTTCGATCACTTGGCCCGTGTTCAGAATACATTTCTTTAGCATCAAAACATGGAACACGTTGTGAATGGCTGACATCTCTTGAGGCAGCTCTATTTCATACGCTACCTTGCCGATTCTTTTCAAAACCTGGCATGGTCCCACATAGCGCATAATTCTTCCCTTCTTACCGAACCTCATTACTCCCTTCATAGGAGCTACCTTGAGGAATACTGAGTCTCCGACACTGAACTCCAATGACCTTCGTCTCTTATCCGCATAATTCTTCCGTCGACTCTGAGCAGTTTCTATTCTTTGGCGGATATTCTGTATAACACGGGTGGTGTTATCGATAAGCTCTATTTAAAATCCCATCTCTTTCTTTTCCCCGCCTTCATACCAACATATAGGTGATCTGCATTTCCTACCATATAGAGCCTCGTAGGGTGTCATTCCAATAGTAGCCTGGTAGCTATTGTTGTAAGCGAATTTTGCTAAGCATAAATATCGGCACCAGCTTCCTTTGAAGTCCAAGGCACAAGCCCGTAGCATGTCTTCTAGCACTTGGTTCACCCTCACTGTCTGTCCGTCGGTTTGAGGGTGGAACGCAGTACTGAATAATAGCTTCGTGCCAAGAGCCCTCTGAACACATTTCCAAAAATGCGAGACAAAACGACCATCTCTGTCAGAGATGATGGTCTTAGGGATCCCATGTAGTCTAATGATTTCCTTGACATATAATTGAGCCAGTTGCTCAATTGAATGAGTCATCTTAATTGCCATAAAGTGGGCGGATTTGGCTAGTCTATCCATGATTACCCATATAGCATCATAGCCATTTGTTGTCTTGGGTAATCCTGAAATAAACTCCATAGAGATATCCTCTCATTTCCATTCCAGAATTTGGACAAGCTACAGTAATCCTCCAGGCCTCTGGTGTTCTGCTTTAACCCTCTGACAGGTAAGGCAGGCACTGATGTACTGAGCCACATCTCTTTTCATACCGGACCACCAGAATTTCTTTTTCAAGTCCTGGTACATTTTGGTGGATCCCGGATGCATTGCATAGGGCATTGAATGAGCTTCTTCTAATATCTTCCTTCGCAACTCGGGGACCTTGGGAATACATAATCGATCTCTGAGGTATAATATTCCGCTGTCCACGGTACGAAATCCATCATTCTTTCCTTCTAAGATCTCTTGTTTAATCCTTTAGAGGCTTTGGTCACTGGTTTGCTTCTCTAATATATTGTCGAATAGGGTGGGTGCTATGGTCAGGGTGGAGAGTCGCCCGGACATAGTCTCGACCCCATGACACGAAATGTTTCTCGGTTTCCCGATAGATTCGACCAATGGTTTGCCTTCAGTATTAAATAAAACTTTAGCATGTTGGCTAGAGATAGGCGGCTGACCTGTAACGATAGTAGAGGCATTCGCTGTTGGAGGATCGGTGGCCGGCTTGAAGGGGGGTTGGATAGACGGCACCCCCAAATCGTTAGTTTCCTACACTATTGTTAGTTTGCGCAGCGGAAATACAAATACTAAAGCAATGAATACGAAAGCTAAAGAAAGAAAAGAACTAGCAAACCAATACACGTTCGTTTAACGTGGTTCGGAGATGATGCTCCTACTCCACGGCTGTCCGTAAGGTGGACGATCCCGATCCTTCGGTGGATTAGCCCTCGGAAACTCCAGCTATCTCAAGTCGCTCCTTGTGGGTGGAGAAACCTCACCACAACACACCAAGACCTCTTGGATTCCACAAACACTTGAGCACTTGTAGACTACTAATTAGACCTTAACCAAGTCTAATTTCGTCGCCTTGGCCGGCCATACCAAGCTCCTTCTTATAGAGCTTGGAACAAATCAGAACCTGATTTGCCCGTTACCAGTCGACTGGTCCTTGCACCAGTCGACTGGTGCCAGCCCAACGGCTATCTACCAGTCGACTGGTCCCAGGACCAGTCGACTGATCCCAGTCATTTCGGGCACAGAATGCTTTTGTGCTCACCACCAGTCGACTGGTCCCAGTACCAGTCGACTGGTACAACCCTAAACTTAGGGTTTCCCATCCCGAGTACATTTCACTCGCACTCGGACCCTCACGACTCACTTGACTCTTCTTTGCAGCTTTGACCTCTTGCCTTCAAGCCTACTTCCTTTGGCTCTCGTCCCTCGGATGCATCCAAGCTCGCGGCTTGTCTCCAATGCCATCCTTCGCGTATGCCTCGAAGTCGCTTCCCTCGGCCCTTGTCCTTGCTGCCTTGTCCACGATCCCTCAGATGCATTCAAGCCCGCGGCTTGTCCTCAATGTCATCCTTCATCGGACCCGAAGCCGTCAACCTGAGTCACATGTGTCACCTGTAGTCCTGCACAACTCAAGTACACATATCAAATAACAAGGGTAAACCTAACTTAAACCCTTTGCCCAAACACCAAAACACATGGTCCCACGAACCATTGGGATTGCTCCAACAATCTCCCCCTTTTTGGTGTTTGGCAATACGTTTAAGTTAGGGAAAACAAATAGCAAAACAATATGCTAAAACAAATGGACTTACGATGCCAAGGCTACACACTTGGACTTACAACGCCGAATGGACTTACGTTGCCAAGGCTACACACTTGGCAACCGCCGAATGGACTTACATTGCCAAGGCTACACACTTGGCAACCGCCGAATAGACTTACGTTGCCAAGGCTACACACTTGGCAACCGCCGAATCAAAATGCAAACATGCATTGGAACCTATCACAAGGCTCCCCCTACACCTACGCTCCCCATTGAGCTAGGATTTTATAACAGGTTTTTTAAGAACCTATCCCAAGGCTCCCCCTACGCAAAAGGACTAAGGTTTTCCCAACTAAACCTTAATTCTCCCCCTTTGCCTAACATCCAAAAAGTTCTCCAACAATATCCCAATTGTTGAAAATTTCTCATCCAAACTGACCCTAAACTCATGTATTAATCCCCCTTGGATCCCATACATCTAAGTGAGTTGACATGGTCACAAACCAATGCTGAAAACAGTTTCAGACTGGTATCAGTCGACTGCCCCAAGTGCCAGTCGACTGCCCCCTTCGACAGAACCTTACAGAAGCATTCTGTAGTCGAAATCTACTGTTACCAGTCGACTGGTATCGGCACCAGTCGACTGGTATCGACAAAATAAGCTTACAGAGACATTCTGTGCTCAAAAACACTGTTACCAGTCGACTGGTATCTGTACCAGTCGACTGGTACCCTATTTCTGAAAAAATCAGCCTTTTCAGGCCAACTTCAGAAATGCACCAGTAATTCCTTAGACCTCCAAAAATCCTCAAATTTTGTGGAGAGGTCTATTGTACCCTTGTCTACCTAGGAAAAATATAATAAAAAATATATCTATCACCAATCCCAAGATTGACACAAAACACAAAACTAGCTAAAAAGTTCAATTGAACCTTGACCTAAAGTCCTAGTTTTGGCTTCCTCTTGATGTATTTGCCCATACCAACCCACAATGCATCCCTAGCATTGGTTTATATGGCATCTATACATCCAAAACCAATTATCACGCTATATGACCCCAAATGTCATATTTCTTGCATGAAACACAAACCATGTGTGCCAAATCCCTAGGTTTGAGACTCAAATCCATCTCCAAACCTTTTAGCACACTCCATGGCTCCTCTAGACTCCCAAGTAGTACCCACCTGAGATCCATTGGCCATGGGTCCCAAATTGACTCTTAGAGCTCCCCCTAAAGCTCTTTGCCTTAGTCATCTCCCTAGGTGACTCATCCACAATGGCTAGGCCACATCGGTCCACCCCCGGTGACACTTGGCCTACAAACATAACTTTCTTAACCTTGGACACCTTGTCCTTGGTTAATTTCTTCTTACCATTAAATGGCTTTCCCTTGCCATTTATTGACTTCTCCTTGCTATAGTCATATGCAACCCTAGCATAAGACTTTCCCTTAGCCTTGGAGACCCTAGATTGGTATCCTAGACCCGATCTATCATTGTTGGGTCTTTGGGTACCCAACACCATCCTTAATTCCTTAGATCCAATAGTGAATCTCTTAAGGAATTTCTCTAAACCATCAAGCTTTGCCTTCAAAGCTTGATTCTCCCTTTCTAGGTTCCTAACCCTAGAGTCAACATGTCCACCTTGGACATTCCTAGACCTACCCTTTCTAGGCATGTGTCTCCCCTTTTTGGGATTAATGCCTTGGTTCTCCATTACCTTCTTCTCCTTAGGTAATGAGAATTTAACGTGTCTAGGTCTATCATGTATAGGTCTCCTAGGGTTATGATCTACATTAACCCTATTCCTATCATGATACTTAAATCCAAAATTTTGCATTGCTACATAATGATTATCATTATTTATCCTAGCATGCATGGGAATATAAGAATTTGAATTACGATTCAAATTAGGGTATACCTCCCTTACCCTTGAAGCTCCCCCTTGACACTTGCTTCTCTCCTTCTTCTCCCATTTCTTTAGATGCGCTAGCTTCTTAATTTCTCCCTTTTGGGGGCATTTGGTGTGGTAGTGGCCCTTCTCTCCACACGTGAAGCATATGATGCGCAATCTCCTCCTTTGGGCTTCTTCACTCCTACAACCCTTGTTAGTGTTTAAATTAACTTGAATGAGTTTAGGAGATACCTCTTTCTTACCCATAGGACATCTACTTTTGTAGTGTCCCCTTTCATTGCACCCGAAGCACACAATGTGAGCTTTTGATTTTGCTTCGGTAGAGGTGCTCACTAGGTTGACCTCCAAGACCTCTTCTTCATCCTCTTCACTTGTCTTGGACTCTTCTTCAACCCTTGAGGATGTTAATGATGCTTCTTCATCCTCCTTCTCCTCCTCGGAAGTTGAGCATGAGTTAACTTCCGGTTGCTCCTCCTCCTCTTCTTGAGCCATTAAAACCATCTCCTTGGGCTCCACATCCGATTGGTCCTTCTTCTCCTCTTGGACCACTCCATCACTTTCTTCGGATTTTTCTTCTTCTTCTTGTGTAGGCAAAAATTCCTCCCATGGAAATTTCTTCACTTTGCTCCACAATTCATGGGCATTCTCATATTTACCTACACCACTTATCACATTAGGAGGCAATAAATCAATTAAAATTGCTATTACCTTTGAGTTTGCCTCCGATCGTGAGGTTTGCTCCTCCGTCCAATGTCGTGTTCGGAGCTTCTTTCCTTTCTTGTCCTTTGGGACTTTGAACGGTTCATTTACCACCATCATGGTGTCCCAATCTGTGTTGAAGAAGATCTCCATCTTCTTCATCCAATAGGTGATGTCCCCAAGGCTTCCTCCTTCAAATTTTGGAGGGACAATCAACCCGGCCATCTTATGCTTCCTTGGCGGTTAGTCCAACGGAGAGCGTCCTCGCTCTGATACCACTTGTTGGAGGATCGGTGGCCGGCTTGAAGGGGGGTTGGATAGACGGCACCCCCAAATCGTTAGTTTCCTACACTATTGTTAGTTTGCGCAGCGGAAATACAAATACTAAAGCAATTAATACGAAAGCTAAAGAAAGAAAAGAACTAGCAAACCAATACACGTTCGTTTAACGTGGTTCGGAGATGATGCTCCTACTCCACGGCTGTCCGTAAGGTGGACGATCCCGATCCTTCGGTGGATTAGCCCCCGGAAACTCCGGCTATCTCAAGTCGCTCCTTGTGGGTGGAGAAACCTCACCACAACACACCAAGACCTCTTGGATTCCACAAACACTTGAGCACTTGTAGACTACTAATTAGACCTTAACCAAGTCTAATTTCGTCGCCTTGGCCAGCCATACCAAGCTCCTTCTTATAGAGCTTGGAACAAATCAGAACCTGATTTGCCCGTTACCAGTCGACTGGTCCTTGCACCAGTCGACTGGTGCCAGCCAAACGGCACTCCAACGGCTATCTATCAGTCGACTGGTCTCATGACCAGTCGACTGATCCCAGCCATTTCGGGCACAGAATGCTTCAGTGCTCACCACCAGGTACAACCCTAAACTTAGGGTTTCCCATCCCGAGTACATTTCACTCGCACTCGGACACTCACGACTCACTTGACTCTTCTTTGCAGCTTTGACCTCTTGCCTTCAAGCCTACTTCCTTTGGCTCTCGTCCCTCGGATGCATCCAAGCTCGCGGCTTGTCTCCAATGCCATCCTTCGCGTATGCCTCGAAGTCGCTTCCCTCGGCCATTGTCCTTGCTGCCTTGTCCACGATCCCTCAGATGCATTCAAGCCCGCGGCTTGTCCTCAATGCCATCCTTCATCGGACCCGAAGCCGTCAACCTGAGTCACATGTGTCACCTGTAGTCCTGCACAACTCAAGTACACATATCAAATAACAAGGGTAAACCTAACTTAAACCCTTTGCCCAAACACCAAAACACATGGTCCCACGAACCATTGGGATTGCTCCAACATTCGCCACATCTTCACTAGTAATCGTGAAAACCCTGGCATTCGTCGTCGCTGGTGGGGCTTCCAATCTCCCTTGGCTGATCGAAGTCCCTTCTATAGCAGTTTGCATCTGGTGTAGCTGTGAAGGGGCACTCTTGTTCTGATTATTCTGCTGGAATGGTGCCTGGAACTGAGTAGGACAGTCTCTGGCCAAATGTCCCTCCTGTCCGCAATTATAGCATTTTCTTGTACCTTTGTGACACATCCCGAAATGCAGCTTCCCACAAATAGAATACTGGGGGTATCTCGGTTGCTTATTCACTGACCCACTTTTGGCATTGCCCCACTGCTTTCTTTTTCCGGTAGAAGTTCCTTTCCAGCCTGGTTTGGTACTCTGGGATTTCTGTCCTTCAGCTAGGGTCTGACCTTTATTCTCATTCATTGCTTTCTGATAATGTTCCGTAATCAGTGCGCTGTTGACTAATTCCTTTGTAGTCTGCGGTCAATTAACTCCGCCGGCCACATTCAGTGCTATCTCGGGTCGAAGCATCTTCAGCATCAGTCGGACCCTTTCTCTTTCTGTACGCACTAATTCGGGACAAAGGCGTGCTAGACGGTTGAAGCGCTTTACTGCTTCGTTCACTGATAAATCACCTTGCCGGAACTCGGTGAACTCGTCGTAATGTCGGTTCGTCACTTGCGTATGGAAGAACTCTTCAAAGAACTCTGTCTCGAAGTCCGTCCAATTCATCAGATTAACTTGCCTCTTAGCTTTAACTCTTTCCCACCACATTCTCGCATCTCCGGAGAAGCAGAAAGATACGCATTTGATCTTTTCTGATTCAGGCCAGTCCAGTAGTTCCACTGTGCTTGCTACCGTCTTGAACTAGGCCTGGGCATCCCACGGCTCGCAGGTACCCGAGAAGTTCTCCGGCTTCAGCCTCAGCCACTGTATTAAGTAGGTCTCCTGTCGAACCACTGGGGCAGGGGCTACCGGTGGTACTGGTGCAACTATTGGCACGACGGTGTAACGACCCATCTTCTACTACTAGGCTGTGAGGCCGGTCGCTACAGTTATGCTGGACTAACTGTGCGGAAAACTGATCTAATTTAAATTTTTGCTAATCTAATTGCTGGGAACGCTGAAACTGAATATTCTACATGTACCTAATAATTGTACACATGCCAGGGAAGGTATTTACCACTGTTACCGGTCTCCTGATCGGTCCACGGACCGGTCCATGACACTGGCACGGGGAAAAACCTTTGGATCGGTCGACTGACCGATCCATGATTCGCTAGAGCTTCTGTACTCACCTGGATCGGTCTGCCGACCGTTTCAGGACCTCACTGATCGGTCGGACTGACCGATCCAGTGGCTCACTGATCGGTCAGCTGACCGATCAGTGGTGTGCTGTTCGCGATCCAACTATCGGGATTCTTTCTATTCCAGCTGCGAACAGAGAGTTATGACTGCCGAAACCAGCTCCCTGATCGGTCTACCGACCGATCAGAGGCTTCCCTAGTTCCTGATCGATCCACGGATCGATTAGAAGATGAACAGAAAGTTTCTGTTCGCAGAACCAGGTCCCTGATCGGTCTACCGACCGATCAGGAGTTTCTGATTTGTGTCAGAACTCTGATATCAGCACTGATGCATGCCAAAAACCATTATACAACACTATAAAAAAAACTAAATGAACATTCTACTAAGTAATGACTAACATACTAAACATGATATGAGATATGATTCATTACTTCATGACAAGTAACCATGCTACGTGCGGAAAATCAACTAACAATGATCTAATAGCTAACTCTATAAAGTTGTAAGGCAGTTAACTTGCTAAATATTATAAAACATAAGATAAACTTGCTAGATCCCTAAGATCTTTATTCCAGGTTCCTCCCACACACATCTTGATCTGCATTGCCCTCCAGCCTCCACTAATCCACTTTTCTTTTACCTGTATCTGCAGTATAAGAAAGGTAGCATTTGTAAGCTAAAAAGCTTAGTAAGAAACCATCTACCTCACAAAAACATGCATACAATGCAGATATGATTTTTTTAAAACATGCTATTTGAAATATACTGACTAGGCTAAACATGGCATGGCATGTGATCATACAAGCATAGCAATCAAGAATTGAACATAAGCTATCATAATGTATCGACCAGGAAGAGCTAAACTGAAGCTGAAGCTGAAACTAAGCTGATGCTAAGTTCCCCTAACTGACTTATGAGAGTTTAAAGAGGACTATATATATAATAGGTGAAAATACTAAACATGCTGCTGATGGGCCCTGGCAACTATACTTGTTGTGCGCGCATCCCTATCTAAACCCGGGATTGCAAGTTCCGAATCCAGTAGGGTTCACTAGGTTAGCTAAACCTCGGGACGACTATGGGAGTCCAGCCCAGTGGATGTCTAATCCAGTACAGTGCCACTGCTGAAAGTAAAATACTGAATGCTATATACTTATTTTGCTGAATCTAGGTTATCTGAACCTAGAACTAGGTTGTCTGAACCTAGAGGCTACTATGGGAGCCCGCCCATTGGACCGTAGTCTTACATAAGTCGAAATAAATCTAATTTGCTGTTTTAAACGCTTCTAGTGCATTTAATAAGTTAATTTGAACTGTCTATTACTGAGTTAGACCTTTAATCGAGCACCTAGGATGCTCTAATTCTTCTCCCTATTAGGGAGACCACCTCTAGGCACCCGACAACGTCTAACCTCCTATCTGAAGAGGAAGAACGTGCCCAGCCAATCTAGAGGTGCCCAACTAAATCCCTAATCTGCGAAGAGAGTTACATACACCATAGATATCGATAAAAATCTGCATACATCCTACTAAAGCATAAAAACTCAAACGGAAGCTATTATACTGCAGGTGAGGGGTTTCTTACATCCTGTTCGTAATTTCTTACGATTCTATTCGCAAGAATTCCGGTGGAGATGACCTTCTCGACGATCCGCTCATGTCTTTGCGTTCCTCTCGCATAGAAGAACCTCTTCGTGTTAGAGTCGTCGCCGGAAGGTGATCCGAGAGCCCTTGGGGCTTGGGAGCCGAGAGAGGAGGAGGAAGAGGAGTGGGCGGCGATGAAGATTTTTTTTTTGGGAGAGGGATAGGTCACGGTGAAATTTGATATTGCCGAACCAAGTTCTCAAAATAAACCAACCCCCAACTTAACCTTCCTATTTATACTAAGTAACTAATTCGGCCAACCCAATTATAATTATAATTGGTTCCCTTTCCTTTCAGCACGGCCCTGCTGGGTTCAACTGGTTCCCAACATTATCCCTAAGCCATAGGTCTCGGGTTCGATTCCCGCCTAAGCTATTTTGCGGTTCTAATTATTTTTGCTGCTTCCGCTACTCGGAAAATTCCGGAAAAATATCTAAAAATTCCAGAAAAATCATAGAATATTTCTAAAAATAATTTGAGAATTTTCGGGCGTTACAACTCCCCATACCTTATAAAAAGTTCATCCTCAAACTTAGAATAATTCTGGGTACTTCTGTCTCATGCTGGCTTCTGTCTCCCAAGTTGCCTCTTCTGCTGTGTGACTGTGCCAAATGACCTTGACTAATGATTCTTCCTTGTTCCACAACTTCTTAACTGCTCGGTCTATTATCTGAATAGGCCGACTATCATAGTTGAGGTCTTCGCGGATCTGTACCGACTGGGGCTCAATCAGCTGGGTGGCATCTGGGGTATGCTTCTTCAGCATGGAGACATGAAATACGTTGTGGATAGCTGACATTTCCTGGGGTAGCTCTAGCTCATACGCTACCTTGCCCACTCTCCTGCTGATAAGGTATGGTCCCACATATCTGGGACTAAGCTTGCCCTTCTTCCCAAAACGCATCACTCCCTTCATGGGAGCTACTCTGAGGAACACCGTGTCCCCAACTGAAAACTCTAAGGGTCTGCGCTGCGTATCAGCATAGCTCTTCTGGCAGCTCTGAGCTGTCTCTATCCTCTGGCGGATCTACTGTATGGCTGCTGTGGTATCTGCTACTAGATCTGTCTGAAGCTCTAGGTCTTTCTGTTAACCACTCTCATACCAGCAGATTGGAGATCTACACCTCCGCCCGTAGAGAGACTCGTAAGGTGCCATACCGATAGTGGCCTGATAGCTGTTGTTGTATGCAAACTCTGCTAGACTCAGATATTTGCACCAACTTCCTTTGAAGTCTAGGGCACACGCTCGGAGCATATCTTCGAGTACCTGGTTTACTCGCTCCGTCTGACCATCTGTCTAAGGATGGAATGCTGTGCTGAACTTTAACTTAGTACCAGTATTGTGTACACCTCCAGTGTGATGTGAATCTGCTGTCTCTATCTGAAATGATGGTTCGTGGGACTCCATGTAGTCTGACGATCTCCTGGAGATACAACTGAGCTAGCTTCTCCATGGAGTAGGATATCTTGATAGCTAAGAAGTGGGCTGATTTAGTCAACTTGTCGACTATTACCCATATGGCGTCAAAACCATTCGTGGTTCTGGGCAGTCCCACTATGAAATCCATAGAGATATCCTCCACTTCCATTCGGAATCAGTATAGGTTGCATAACTCCTCACAGTCGCGATGTTACGCCTTGACCCTCGGCGGTGGGCGGATGCTAACATATCTGGCGATGTCTCGCCATCCCGGGCCACCAAAAGCGGTTCTTGGTCTTGATACATTTGGTGGAACTGGATGCATTGCATAGGGAGTTACATGAGCCTCATCTAAAATCATCTCCGTAGCTCCTCCCGATCCGGAACACAGAGTCCATCACCAAAATACAACACCCCGCTATCGGACACTCTGAATTCTCTACCTTCTGATTCTGCTAGCCCTTGCTTGATTTTCTGAATTCCAGGGTCCTGCTCCTGAGCTGACTGAATATCACCAAGCAAGGTAGACTCTAAGGTCATAGTAGAGAGCTGTCCAACGATGAGTTCAAGACCGAAATCTACGATCTCCTTCTGTAGGGGCGGTGACATGGCTGTAAGTGATAATAAGGTAGCACTGGATTTTCTGCTAAGTGCATCGGCTACCTTATTGGCTTTCCCTGGATGGTAGAGGATGTCTATATCGTAGTCTTTGACCAGCTCAAGCCATCTGCGCTGTCGCATGTTCAGATCCTTCTGAGTGAAGAAGTACTTCAGACTCTGATGATCTGTATACACTCTGCACTGAGTTCCGTATAAGTAATGTCTCCAAATTTTGAGAGCGAACACTACTGCTGCAAGCTTAAGGTCATGAGTAGAGTAATTCTTCTCATAATCCTTGAGTTGTCTGGAGGCATAGGCGATCACCTTGCCGTTTTGCATCAGTACCGCTCTTAGTCCCAACTTAGAGGCATCACTATAGATGTCAAAGCTGCTGGTGTTGTCTGGTAGAGCCAAAATGGGGGCACTGGTCAATCTCCTTTTTAGCTCGCTGAAGCTGTTCTCACAGTCCTCTGTCCACTGAAATTTCCTGTTCTTTCTGGTAAGAGCTGTCAGTGGGGAGGCTATCCTGGAGAAGTCCTCTACAAACTTTCTGTAATATCCTGCTAATCCCAGAAAGCTTCTAATCTCACTGGCGTTCTTAGGTCTCTTCCAGTTACTTACTGCTTCTATCTTGCTGGGATCTACCATAATACCATCCTTTGAGATGATGTGACCCAGGAAGGACACTTGATCTAGCCAAAATTCACATTTCGTGAACTTGACGTATAGCTGGTTCTGCTGAAGGGTCTACAATACTAGTTTCAGATGCTCTGAGTGTTCTTCCTGAGTTCCTGAGTAGATAAGGATGTCATCGATAAACACAATAACAAACTTATCTAAATACTTCCTGAATACTCTGTTCATGAGATCCATGAATGTAGCTGGAGCATTGGTCACGCCAAAGGGCATGACTACGAACTTGTAGTGTCCGTATCTGGTTCTGAATGCTGTCTTCGGTATATCACCCTCCTTAACTCTGACTTGGTGATATCCTGATCTGAGGTCAATCTTAGAGAACACTGCTGCTCCCTTTAACTGGTCGAACAGATCATCTATTCTAGGGAGAGGATACCTGTTCTTGATCGTGACCTGATTCAGTGCTCTGTAGTCTATGCATAGCCGCATGATTCCATCCTTCTTCTTCACGAACAGTACAGGCGCACCCCATGGTGAGTGACTAGGGCGTATAAAGCCCTTGTCAAGCAGCTCCTGTAGTTGCTCCTGAAGTTCCTTCAGTTTTGCTGGAGCCATGCGATATGGCGCTTTGGAGATAGGATTTGTACCGGAAATGAGCTATATCTCAAAGTTAATCTTCCTGTCTGGTGCTAAGCCTGGTAGCTCTTCAGGGAAGACTGCTGGGTAGTCACATACGACTCGAACCTCTGCTAGCTGTTGGTTCTTGTCCTGGCTGGCGTTGACTACGTGTGCTAGAAATCCTGTACATCCTGAATCCAGTAGCTTCTGTGCTTTCATAGCTGAGAGGAACTTCTTGGCCTTTCTCTTTGGTTCTCCGCTGTATTCAAATTTCACTGCCGCCTCAGGTTGGAAGATGACTTTCTTCTTACGGCACTCTATGGTAGCACCGTATTTGATCAGAAAGTCCATTCCAAAGATAACGTCATAGTCGGTCATTTCTAGCACTATCAGATCAAAAAAGAGCTCTCTGTCTGCTATAATGACCGGCACTGCTCTGAGCCAGTGCGTGGATGCCATGATCTCTCCTGAAGGTAGTGCCGTCAAAAACTGACCACTGAGTACCTCTGAGGGTATTTCTAATTTTTCGGAGAACACCCTGGCTATATATGAATGGGTTGCCCCAGTATTAAATAGAACAGTAGCACTATACTGAAAAATGCTAATCTGACCTGTGACAACTGTCGAGGCATTGGCTACGTCCTCTCTGGTGAGTGAGTAGATCCTCACATTCGCCATAGCTGGAGGGGCTTCTAATCTTCCCTGGCTGATAAGTGGACCTTCTAGAGCGGCCTACATCTGATATATCTGAGCTGGCTGGCCTGCATACTGAATCTGCTGTGGCTGAGGAAGACCGGTCTTGTTCGGGCACTGCTTGGCCATGTGCCCCTCTTGTCCACATTCAAAGCATCCTCGTGTGCCCTTGCGACAAACCCCTGGGTGGAATTTCCCTCAAGTAGCACACTTTGGATAACTGGGTCGCTTGCTAGATGGTCCTCCCTTTGGGTCACTCCCTGATTTGCGCTTGCTGTTGGAGTTCCCTTTCCAGTTAGAGTTGTGACCTTGCTGTTTCTGAGTGTGAGAGTTTCCTTGGCCTTTGGACTCTGAGGAGACTTGCTTCTGCTACTTTATGCTGTTCTGGTAGTGCTCTGTGGTCAAGGCACTGCTCACTAACTCCTCTGTGGTTTGTGGCCTATGTACGCCACCAGCCACGTTCACTGCTATCTCTGGCCTCAGCATCTTGAGCATCAACCGGATCCGTTCCTTCTCTGTGCTGACTAGCTCTGGGCATAGACGAGCCAACCTGTTGAATTTCTTCACGGCTTCCTCAACTGAAAGGTTGCCCTGACGAAACTCAGTGAACTCATCGTAGTGACGGTTGGTAACCCGTATGTGGAAGAACTCCTCGAAGAACTCCTTCTCGAAGTCAGCCCATGACATCTGGTTCACTGGGCGCTTCGTTCTGATTCTTTCCCACCACATGCGTGCGTCTCCTGTCAGGCAGAAGGAGGCACACTTCACCTTCTCGTGTTCTGGCCAGTCCAGAAGCTCCATCGTGCTCTCTAGTGTTTTGAACCAGGCTTGTGCATCCCATGGTTCACTAGCGCCTGAGAAGTTCTCTGGCTTGACCCGCTGCCATTGGATCAGATAGGCTTCCTTTCTTGGCTCAGCTGCTGGGGCTGCTGGTGCTGGTGCTGGTGCTGTAGACTGAGCTGGTGGAACCTCTAAGACTACCGGAGTCGTCAAATTCGGTTCCGGGGTGACTGTGGGGGTACTCTGCTGATTAGACTTTAAGGTGGCTATTTCCTGTTGCTGTTTAGCTAGCTGCTGCTGTAACTGAGCCACTAATGCTGTAAGGTCTGGAGGAGGCACTGAACTGCCTGCCTCTTGCTGGGGCTCAGTAGCTAGTGCCCTTCTTGCTGGGCGTCCTCGTGCCATTTCTAAAGACATAGAGAACATAACATAACTAATGTAATCACAGTTATATAATGTAGGACCGTTAGATTCGATAGAGGGGGGTGAATATCGATTCGAAAAAACAAGAGTTTAAGCGCAGCGGAAAAAGATAAAGTAGACACAAATATTTTTACTTCGTTCGGAGTCTGTGACGACTCCTACTCGAAGGCCCGTGGTCCTTGACCACTTTCGTTGGGCAATCACTAGCAAGTCGAAATATGATTACAGAAAAAGTACAGGAGATGCTAGTAATAATAAAGCAATACCGACAAAAAGAAAATTAAACAAAAATCGGAAGAGAACTTTTGTCGGAGCATTGTTGGCGTCGCACTTGAACGTCGAGCAGCAAGATCAGCAGAAGAGTTCTCAGTCAAAGTTGATTCTGAAGCTCCTGTCTGGGGCTTCTTTTATATGCTGTTCCGGGCGCCTGGATCCCTTGTGTGACGTGACTGCTCAAATCAAGATGCTCCACGTGGCGGCGAGGTGTCGGATAAAATTCACCTTCGGGTGCTCGGATCCCTTCAGGCGCCCGGACCTCAGCGCCGGACCACCTTGTTCGAGAAGACTCCTTTTCCCGCAAAACAAGGTTAGTCCGAGGTAAATATATATCTGTAAAACAAATGGTTAGTACGATTAAAGTTCAACGAGATAGATAAAGAGAGTATGACTTAGATTCCGTCTTTCGGAGACCGGAATCTAGTCACGATCTCGACGTAGACATCCGAAATGGATCTAAGCCGGATCGACGCCTAATGTCCCCTTCCGGAACGCGTCCTCACGATCCTCCCCTCCGGACTTACCTCACTTACTCCGGACGTCCGGTCAGCCCGTCGACCTGTCTGTCTCGCCAAGCGTCCGGTCAGCCCGTCGACCCGCTTGGACTTCTCGCCAGCTATCCGGTCAGCCCGTCGACCTAGCTGGACTTCTCGCCAAGCGTCCGGTCAGCCCGTCGACCCGCTTGGACTTCTCGCCAGCTATCCGGTCAGCCCGTCGACCTAGCTGGACTTTTCCTGCACACTTGATCAAAGTGTCAGACAACAACACAACTAACTTAACCTATTTGTCATTCATCAAAACCTGGGTTAGACCGTTAGTGCTACCCGCACCAACAATCTCCCCCTTTTTGATGGAATGACAACCTGGTTAAGTTAGTGAAAGCATATGTACGAAACAACATGCATTTGTGTGGTTTTAAAGTCAGTTTGTGTTTTCAAATTGGTTTAGCTAACTTAACCACCTAACCCTCCTCCCCCTTTGGCATTCATCATCAAAAAGAACAAGGGTAAACAATCATAGTGTAGAGTTACTGAATAACACTTAAACAATCATAGTTCAGAATTTAAGGACAAAAGTACAATTTTTCAATCCAAGAAAAGATCAAGTTGACTTGGGGGAGTATAAAGTTTTGAAAACTTGTATAAAGCAGTAGTTTTTAGCTTTTAGAAAAATTTCAAGATTTAAATTTACAAACATAAGTGTATAAGGTCTAAATTTCAAAACAAGTTTCAACTTTGAAACGCTTTTTCAAACATAAGTTTTCAAAACCAAAAATTCCAAAACTAAGTTTAAAAAACCTATTTTTCCAAAACTGATTTATTTTTCACCACTAAATTTGTAAACGATTAAAACTTAAGTTTTGACAATGATTTAAGTTTGAAAAATCTAACTTTCATAATTTTCAACACTGAATTTTGCAAATCAAATTTCAGTTTGCAAATATTGATTTTGAACTTTACTTTTAGTTTTCAAAGGAGTTTGGGAGAACTAACTTTGATAAAGTAAAATAAAAAAAATCAAACTTTTAAAGTTCAAAAGTACTAGTTTCAAAACCATGGTTTAAAATACTTGAAAAGTTGAGTTTTCAAAGACTAAGTAAAAAGGATAAAAAGTTTGTGATTTAAAACAAACAATTTTGAGTTGATTTAAAAAATTTCACAATTTTAAGCAAGTTGATTTTGAAGATTGATTATTGAACTTTGATTTTCAAAATTAAGGAAAAAGATTTTGAGACGCTTAGTTTGTAAACTTAAGTTTTGGAAAATCTAATTTCCACAATTTTCAAAACTAAGTTAAATCTAATTTTCAAAATCAATTTTCAATAAGATGTAAAACCTAATTCTTAAAAACAGCTTAGTTTTATAAGAGTTAGTTTTCAAAAGTAGGTTTAAGAAATTTTTAAGAAAACATTTTTCAAACAAAATTTAAAATATTTTATATAAAGGAAAATTTTTTAATTAATTCCCCCCCCTGAACCTGACATAACTTTAACCAGCTGTCTAACCAATTAGGTACTAACTAACTATCAGAAGATAGTAGCTTTCACTTGGTTAGTCAGATTAAGTTAATTACAACTAGTCAGTGTTTGACTTGACTGATGAACTTTAATCTGATTAATATCTGAATTGTATTTAACGTCCAGACTTATGTTGATGCACTGAAATTAGCATCTTAAGTCCAGACAGTTGGTCTATGCATCTCACCCCTTTCTATGTTTATCAACCACAGGCAAGGTAAACCTAAGGTGTTGGTGAGATGCTCAAAAACTAGACCTATGGGCACATGCTTTCTAAGGATTCAAAACTAGTCTAAGGCCAAAACTGTTTTTGAAAGTCTAAGAATGGAAAGTTTGAAAACAAACAAGTTTAGCCTATAAGTTAGTAAAATCATTTTTGAAAGTATTTTTGAAAGATCCTAGCCTATTAAGATAGAACATATTCAATGTAAGTTTGAAACGCCACTAGATAAATCCAAAATATTTTACAAGTAGTGTAGCTACAGAAGTAGGTCATCACTAAAGCTACTGAGATGATGAAGGGGGTGGTCCAGATCCCAAGGATCGAAGAAGTGCCATCAGCTCAGTGTGTCGGGTGTCCCCGGCAGCTCGTAACTCGGCAACCTCTCGCCGTATGTCCCGATGAAAATCAGAGTTCTCCTGCTGGAGACTCGCCATAGCTCTCTCTAGTCCGGTCATACGGTCGGCTAGAGTGCGGGGAGCGTGTCGTGGTGCTCGAGCTGGGGGTGGTGGTGGAGCCGGTGCGGCTTCCTCTGGAAATAGTGCGAGCATGAACTCGTCCACCTGTGCGTCTGGATCGGGCTGGTGCTGTGCCCCCCTCCGCCAAGACATAGTCCCGTCATCTCTATCTATGTGGATGCCGGCTAGAGAAAAGTTTCGAGCGGCTATAACATCGAACTCGGTCATATGGGCAACGTCTCCCCTAGTGACATCAATGTGCAGCGAGGACATATAGGCTGTCAGAACGTGACCAAATGGTATATGGACTCGACTGTCAGTCACAAATCCAGCTGAATAGATAATGGTGGAGAAGATGTGTAGGCTAATGTCAATGTCTAACCTATGAATCAGGGCATAAAGTAAGAACAAATGGAATGGGCGCATCACAGCGATGTCCCGAGTAGTCAGTGGTAAAATGCAAAGGACTACAACCCTATAAAGAGCGTAGTCCTGGACTCGAAGTTCTACTGACCTAAACTGTGTCACCGTGGGATCTCTCTCTCCCCCGAAAAAATACGAATAGATCGTATTGAGAGTAATATGTGAGTAGGGATCTTCGAACTGTAGATCCCTCGGAGGATAGCACAAAAAGGAGCAAGTAGATGGACGCAACTCTAAAAACTCTCGGATAGTCGTAGGGGAAAATACGATATCAGTGCCTGCTACCCTAGTGGTATAGGTGAAATCGTCTACTTTTACTAGGTTATTGCAAAATTCGTCACACAGGCTTATGTTTATTGGACTGGTACATTCGACAAGGTTCGTTAAGTTATAGTAGCCTATAACCTCTAAAGCAGAGGGACATGACCTTAGAAAGAACGATCTATCTATGCAGGTAGTCCTTATGGCCTTATAAATGGTGGACTCAAACTTAATCCTAAGTTCGTCTGTGGGAAACCTAGGGTCTGTACTAGCATTGGAGGGTCCAGCACCAGTATTTGTTTGTTTCTTACTGTTTAAAAAAAAATATTTTAAGAGAGTTTGCAAAGATAATTTCAAATAAAATTTCAGATAGGGGAAGAAGTTTTACCGAGGAGCCATCGATAAATATAGATCTGACGACCTCGGTTGAATCGCGACAGCGTCTTCACCGTAAGAAAATTTTAGTTAAAAGTACTTTCGCGCTGAGGTTCGAAGTGAACCTTGGCAAAAGTGAGAGTGAGTGGTGCAAGAATTGGGGGCGCTTGCTGCCCCTTATTTATAAGGGACTCCGGGCGCCCGGATCCCTTCCGGGCGCCCGGGGTTGATTTAGGGCGGGGCGCCCGGATCCCCTCTGGGCGCCCCGGAGGGGAATACCAGGGGCGCCCGCCCCAGGTTTTTTACTGCATTTTTTTTTTTTTTAAGTTTTAGGTTTTGGAGTAAAGTTTTAAAATTAAAATTTTGAAAATAATTTTTAAGTTTAAAATTTTGAAAATAATTTTTAAGTTTAAAATTAAAATTTTGAAATTAATTTTTTAAGTTTAAAATTAAAATTTTGAAAATAATTTTTAAGTTTAGAATTAAAACTTTGAAATTCATTTTTTTTTTTTTAAGTTTTAGGTTTTGGAGTTAAGTTTTAAAATTAAAATTTTGAAAATAATTTTTAAGTTTAAAATTAAAATTTTTAAAATAATTTTTAAGTTTAAAATTTTGAAACTAATTTTTAAGTTTAGAATTAAAATTTTGAAATTAATTTTTTAAATTTAAAATTAAAATTTTGAAAATAATTTTTAAGTTTAGAATTAAAATTTTGAAATTAATTTTTAAGTTTAGAATTAAAATTTTGAAATTAATTTTTAAGTTTAAGATTAAAATTTTGAAAATAATTTTTAAGTTTAGAATTAAAACTTTGAAATTAATTTTTAAGCTTAAAATTAAAATTTTGAAAATAATTTTTAAGTTTAAAATTAAAATTTTGAAAATAATTTTTAAGTTAAAAATTTTGAAACTAATTTTTAAGTTTAGAATTAAAATTTTGAAATTAATTTTTAAGTTTAAAATTTAAATTTTGAAAATAATTTTTAAGTTTAGAATTAAAATTTTGAAATTAATTTTTAAGTTTAGAATTAAAATTTTGAAATTAATTTTTAAGTTTAAGATTAAAATTTTGAAATTAATTTTTAAGTTTAAAATTAAAATTTTGAAATTAATTTTTTAAGTTTGAAATTAATTTTTATGTTTAAAAGAACTTTTAAAATTATAATTTTGCCTTATTCATCTCACCCGATCTATATTATCAATCAGGGAATCCTATGATTTTGTGAGATGAAGTTAGTTTGATTACAGAGTTTTGTTTTAACTTGTGTTAGATTCAAACTTAGCCTTGGTTTCCACAAATAGGCATTCTTCGAATAAACTTCTAAGCTTGGTGAGTCACAAGGACATCATTAGAAGTAAGCAACCTTTCGAGGTTTTCCGAATAGTCCTATCCACGGAACTTAGTACTAAATCTTGGTCTAACTGGTTAGGATTCGTTTAAGGGTAGCTTCGGTCAGTTCCACTTGGCCAATTGCACCAGATCGAAACCATATCTTTCTAGACATGCGATGCCCAAGTTTCCCTAACGTACAATCATCCAAAAATTTCACCAATACCATGATTCAAGTTTAAACTTGGTCTCTAATTCTAATTGCCCTGTCGGGTTTGTTAGTTTTGGGTTACCCTGTCGGGTAAGTTAGTTTTGGAGGTGCCAGCTATTCTGGAGCCTCCCCCTGAATTATTGGCCATTAATTTAAGTTTTGATTTTAGGCTTGTGTCGATTCTTTTTATAGTTATATTTAACTTGGTGATAATTTTGTTGTTTTTTAAACTGTTTAGATTTTGAATTTGATTTAGGTTTATATTTTGGATTTTGGTTTGGTTTATTTATATAATGTATTTTTTCTTTAGGTATATAATATTGATTAAGTCCTACTTGCGTGGTTAGACACGCTTTCGGAACCCAAGCTAGATTGGTTGACTTGTATTGGGTTAGTAATGATTTGAAGGTTTTATTTGAATTCGACTTATATCCTAGTCCGGTTTTATTATAACATGCTTTTTGATTATTTAGGATTAAGTCTAAATTTTTTGAACTTGTTGTGAATTTTTCTAACATCTCCTTTAAATTGTTTATTTCATTTTTTAATGATAAATTCTCCTCCTCAAGTGTTAGATCTTGAGTTGGATTTGAATTTTTTAATTGTTCCTTGAGGTTTTGATTTTCCTCAAGAAGTAAGTTGTTTTCATTTTCTAATTTAGTTAATTTGCTATTTAAACAGGAAATAATTCTAAAAAATTTTTTGTTTAAATTAAAGTATACCTCATTCGGGCCTTCGGAAACGAGTACGGACTCGTGGCTTGTTTCGGGTTTAGACCCATCTTCATCTTCCGACTCGTTATCTGTTTCGGCTTCGCAGGCCATCAGTGCGAGGTGGCTCTGATGTTTCTGCTCTTCTTCCTCTGATTCGTCCGAGGAGTCGTCCCACGTTGCTTTGAGTGCCTTCTTTTTGGTTGGTTTTGGTTTGTCGAACTTTAGTTTTGGACATTCGTTCTTGTAATGTCCCTTTTTGTTGCAGCCGTAGCAAGTCACGTTCTTTTGTTATGAGGGAGAGCAGATCTTTTGAAGATCCTTTTTGCTGAAGCTCCTCTTTCTCCTGGTGAACATTTTTCTTACCAAGTTCACCAGGTGTTCTTCGTCTTCAGAATCTTGATCGGAGTCTTCTTCAAGTTCAGGCTTGCTTTTCTTTGAGGAACCTGCAAATAAGGCTACACCTTTCTCGGCTCCAGCATTAGTTTGTTCGTGCAATTCTAATTCACAGAAAAGCTCATCCAATTTTAATTTAGAAAGATTCTTAGAAATTTTGTAGGCATCCACTATTGATGCCCACAAACTGTTACGTGGAAAGGCGTTTAATGCGTACCTTATCAAGTCTCTGTTCTCCATCTGGTGGCCTATCGCATGGAGCCCGTTGAGGATGCCCTTGATCCTCGCGTGGAGTTGATTCGCTGTTTCTCCTTCCTGCATTTTTATATTAAAAATTTTATTTAAAAGCAGGTCTCGTTTTGTTACCTTAGCGTCGCTTGCTCCTTCGTGCAGCTCGATCAGTTTGTCCCATAATTCTTTAGCGTTCTTGTGTGGACCGACTCTGTTTAGCTCTTCTCTTGTTAGTGCGCACTGTAGAGTGTTGATCGCTTTGTTTTCTGTTGACGCTTTTTTCTTGAGATCTGCTGTCAAGTCTTCAGGATCCACTAGTTTCCCGGCGTTGTCCACTGGAATTTTGTAAGGTTTCGTAATGCTCATCCACTGGTCGAAGTCTGTCTTGAGGTAGACCTCCATGCGCTTCTTCCAGTAAGGGAAGTCGTCCCCGTTGAAGAGTGGAGGTCGCACTGTGCTGAATCCTTCTTGTTGGGACATTCTGTGCACAGATAAATAACCAAGAAAAAAAATATCCCAAGACTTGGTCTTGGATTAGTAGTGCGGGAAGAAAAAGAAAAAAAAACTAGATTCGTGTTGCACTAATTTAAATTGATTGGTTAAATATTAAGTTATCGAAACACCAGTTTTAAAATTAATTAAAAAAAATTCACCCCTGTCTGATTGGTGGTTGCACCAAATCAGAGCGGTACCTGCTCTGATACCACTTGTAGGACCGTTAGATTCGATAGAGGGGGGGGGTGAATATCGATTCGAAAAAACAAGAGTTTAAGCGCAGCGGAAAAAGATAAAGTAGACACAAATATTTTTACTTCGTTCGGAGCCTGTGACGACTCCTACTCGAAGGCCCGTGGTCCTTGACCACTTTCGTTGGGCAATCACTAGCAAGTCGAAATATGATTACAGAAAAAGTACAGGAGATGCTAGTAATAATAAAGCAATACCGACAAAAGAAAAAAAAACAAAACCGGAAGAGCACTTTTGTCGGGCGTTGTTGGCGTCGCGAACGTCGGCAGCAAGATCGAAGAGTTCTCGATCAAAGTTGATTCTCAAGCTCCCTGCAGGGCTTCTTTATATCTTGATTGGCGCTGGATCCCTTCCGGCGCACAGTGTGACGAATCGCTCAAATCAAGATGCTCCACGTAGCGACGAGGTGTCCGGATAAAATTCGCCCGGCGCCGGACTCTCCGGCGCCCGGACTCAGCGCGGACCACCTTGTTCCGAAAGACTCCTTTTCTGCAAAACAAGGTTAGTCCGAGGCAAATATATATCCTGTAAAACAAATGGTTAGCACAGTTAAAGTTCAACAGATAGATAAAGAGAGTATGACTTAGATTCCGTCTTTCCGAGACCGGAATCTAGTCACGATCTCGACTTAGACATCCGAAATGGATCTAAGCCGGATCGACGCCTAATGTCCCCTTCCCGGGAACGCGTCCTCACAGTCACTCCCCTCCAGTGACTTACCTCACTTACCTGCCAGACGTCCGGTCAGCCCGTTGACCCGTCTGGACTTCTCGCCAAGCGTTCGGTCAGCCCGTCGACCCGCTTGGACTTCTCGCCAGCCATCCGGTCAGCCCGTCGACCTAGCTAAACTTCTCGCCAAGCGTCCGGTCAGCCCGTCGACCCGCTTGGACTTCTCACCAGCTATCCGGTCAGCCCGTCGACCTAACTGGACTTTTCCTGCACACTTGATCAAAGTGTCAGACAACAACACAACTAACTTAACCTATTTGTCATTCATCAAAACCTGGGTTAGACCGTTAGTGCTACCCGCACCAACATATAACTACTGATGTCATGTTTAAAAACTATCATATACTAACAAACAGTAGGCATATATACATGAACTATAATAACAAAACAAGGAGCATAAATAAAGTAGAGGTATTCTTACTTGGAAGCTGTAGGTACAATGCTGATGTGTGTGTAGGAAGTATGGAACACTGCTCTGATACCACTCTGTAATGACCCGCCTTCTACTACTAGGCTGTGAGGCCGGTCGCTACAGTTATGCTGGACTAACTGTGCGGAAAATTGATCTAATTTAAATTTTTGCTAATCTAATTGCTGGGAACGCTGAAACTGAATATTCTACATGTACCTAATAATTGTACACATGTCAGGGAAGGTATTTACCACTGTTACCGGTCTCCTGATCGGTCCACGGACCGGTCCATGACACTGGCACAGGGAAAAACCTTTGGATCGGTCGACTGACCGATCTATGATTCCCTAGAGCTTCTATACTCACCTGGATCGGTCTGCCGACCGTTTCAGGACCTCACTGATCGGTCGGACTGACCGATCCAGTGGCTCACTGATCGGTCAGCTGACCGATCAGTGGTGTGCTGTTCGCGATCCAACTATCGGGATTCTTTCTGTTCGCGGCTGGACCGATCTGCCAAACGATCCAGCTGCGAACAGAGAGTTATGACTGTCGAAACCAGCTCCCTGATCGGTCTACCGACCGATAGTTTCTGATTTATGTCAGAACTCTGATATCAGCACTGATGCATGCCAAAAACCATTATACAACACTATAAAAAAAACTAAATGAACATTCTACTAAGTAATGACTAACATACTAAACATGATATGAGATATGATTCATTACTTCATGACAAGTAACCATGCTACGTGCGGAAAATCAACTAACAATGTTCTAATAGCTAACTCTATAAAGTTGTAAGGCAGTTAACTTGCTAAATATTCTAAAACATAAGATAAACTTGCTAGATCCCTAAGATCTTTATTCTAGGTTCCTCCCACACACATCTTGATCTACATTGCCCTCCAGCCTCCACTAATCCACTTTTCTTTTACCTGTATCTGCAGTATAAGAAAGGTAGCATCTGTAAGCTAAAAAGCTCAGTAAGAAACCATCTACCTCACAAAAACATGCATACGATGCAGATATGATTTTTTAAAACATGCTATTTGAAATATACTGACTAGGCTAAACATGGCATGGCATGTGATCATACAAGAATAGCAATCAAGAACTGAACATAAGCTATCATAATGTATCGACCAGGAAGAGCTAAACTGAAGCTGAAGCTGAAACTAAGCTGATGCTAAGTTCCCCTAACTGACTTATGAGAGTTTAAAGAGGACTATATATATAATAGGTGAAAATACTAAACATGCTGCTGATGGGCCCTGGCAACTGTACTTGTTGTGCGCGTATCCCTATCTAAACCCGGGATTGCAAGTTCCGAATCTAGTAGGGTTCACTAGGTTAGCTAAACCTAGGGACGACTATGGGAGTCCAGCCCAGTGGATGTCTAATCCAGTATAGTGCCACTGCTGAAAGTAAAATACTGAATGCTATATACTTATTTTGCTGAATCTAGGTTATCTGAACCTAGAACTAGGTTGTCTGAACCTAGAGGCTACTATGGGAGCCCGCCCATTGGACCGTAGTCCTACATAAGTCGAAATAAATCTAATTTGCTATTTTAAACGCTTCTAGTGCATTTAATAAGTTAATTTGAACTGCCTATTACTGAGTTAGACCTTTAATCGAGCACCAAGGATGCTCTAACTCTTCTCCCTATTAGGGAGACCACCTCTAGGCACCCGACAACGTCTAACCTCCTATCTGAAGAGGAAGAACGATCCCGACCCATCTAGAGGTGCCCAACTAAATCCCTAATCTGCGAAGAGAGTTACATACACCCTAGATATCGATAAAAATCTGCATACATTCTACTAAAGTATAAAAACTCAAACGGAAGCTATTATACTGCAGGTGAGGGGTTTCTTACATCCTGTTCGTAATTTCTTACGATTCTATTCGCTAGAATTCCGGTGGAGATGACCTTCTCGACGATCTGCTCACGTCTTTGCGTTCCTCTCACGGAGAAGAACCTCTTTCGTGTTGGAGTCGTCGCCGGAAGGTGATCTGAGAGCCCTTGGGGCTTGGGCACCGAGAGAGGAGGAGGAAGAGGAGTGGGCGGCGGTGAAGGTTTTTTTTTTGGGAGAGGGATAGGTCACGGTGAAATTTCATATTGCCGAACTAAGTTCTCAAAATAAACCAACCCCCAACTTAACCTTCCTATTTATACTAAGTAACTAATTCGGCCAACCCAATTATAATTATAATTGGTTCCCTTTCCTTTTTGCACGGCCCTGCTGGGTTCAACTGGTTCCCAACATTATCCCTAAGTCATAGGTCTCGGGTTCGATTCCCGCCTAAGCTATTTTGCGGTTCTAATTATTTTTGCTGCTTCCGCTACTCGGAAAATTCCGGAAAAATATCTAAAAATTCCAGAAAAATCATAGAATATTTCTAAAAATAATTTGAGAATTTTCCGGCATTACAACGGGCACTGCGTTCTGAATCACTGGTGGGGTGGTAGGAGTTCCTTGTTGACCCATCAAGGTCGTGATCAACTGTTGTTGTTCCGTGATATGACGTTGGAGGTCGGTAACTACCTGAGTCAGATCTGGTGGAGTTACTGTCTCGTCTGCTCGGGTAGTGCGTCTCCTAGCCATGCTTATCTTCATTAAATAGCAACAAATTATCATTATTCCTATTCGACTGTCATAAGGTCAATACTATTCCTATCCTACCATCATGCATACCTAAACTAAATCAAAGAATAAATAAACATGCATAATATTAAAGCATCAAAAAAAAAATTAAATTAAGCATATAGAATCTTACTTGGAGCGGCAGGATAGAGGCTTGACATGTGTGTAGTGAAAAGGCTAAACCTGGCTCTGATACCAAACTGTAACGCCCCGCCCCTCCTGCTAAGGCGACGGGGGTTACTTGGACATACATACTTACTTACTACAACGGAAGTCTTACTTAGAGAATTTAAAACTTTTCCTTACTTTAAAATCACCATGGACATAGAAACCTCATAGCATACTTAGCATGAATTTTTGAAACATAAAACTTAACACATAACTAATGTCATGGAGTCATAATGTAATAACATAACATGGCATATTTCTTATTAAACAAAAGCAGGTCTTTCCATTTAGCCGAGCCAATTCCACACACATCCTTCTAGCCCCTCCTACTGCTCCCCTAGTACATCCATTCCTTGCCTTTATCTGCGGTACAAGAAAGTAAGCTGTGAGCACTCATGGCTCAGTAAGTTCCTTTCCTACTCACAAAAATCGCATAGCATATCAAAATCATAAGTCATAATGCATGGAAACAAATCTATCATATCAAGCAACATATCATGGCATATCGTAACATAACTATCATAAGAAATCATGGCATAATATAACATGATCATCAAAAGTGTCCTGATATAGCATAACATCATCATAAATATCATGGCATAATCATAACGTATATACAAGGTAAATTCCTAATCATGTATCATGAAACATATGCAACATGTCTTTTGAAAACTTATATTATACATACTTAAATAAAATCTCAACATGATTAGGGCCCTGGCTTGTACACATACATAAATACGCGCGTCCTATGTAGGTCCAAGGTAGCAAGTCTTGAACCCTACAAGGCATACATACTAGGTCCGTTTCTTAGTCCATCGACCTAGGGGCACTTAGGAGCCCATCCCTAACGAGGCCCGTTTCTTAGTCCATCGACCCCGGGGCGCTTATGGAGCCCACCCTTGGTACAAGCCATACAAAAAGTAAAGTAGCATATCATACGTGTCATAGTTCTTATCATTTCATGCATATCATATTTCTTAACATATCATAAAACATGCATATTTGGGCACACAGCACATGCAAGCATCATAAGCATACATAATGAACATGTCATTTATCACATCATAAGGCATGCATATTTGGGCACACAGCACATGCATGGGTCATAAACATACATAATGGACATGTCATTTATCATATCATAAATCATGCATAATTGGGCACATAGCACAGGCATGGGTCATAAGCATACATAATGAACAAATCACTCATCATACAAAGACATAATTATACATGGAATCATTTAAAAAACATCTCTTATTTCATAACATAGCAAATGAGGCGCATCTAGGTCACTAAGCCTTTTATGGCCGAAAGTCAAGAGTAGGGACATGAATTCTAAATAACATACAAACATAAGAAATTCATGATAACTTCACATCCTATCATAAGAAAGATCATAAGCATGTTAACCTAAATTTTTAAGCTCTCCTAGGTTCCTAATTCTTTCATGGCCGAAACCTTTATAAAGAGCAACCAAGTTCTAAGCAACATGCAAACATGTAAACCCTAAACTCATATCACATCATATTTCACAAGGAGCAACTTGAGAATGTTTAATTTGGGTTCTAAGTTCCCTAAGCTTCTAACCTTATCATGGCCGAACCCTAGCAAGCCTTATTCTAGGTTACATGTAGCATGAAAATATTGAACCTTAAGCCAATATCCTACACATTTCATGAGGAACATCATAAGCACATTTGGTTCAAGTTCTAAACTTCCTAAACCCATTAACTCAAGGTGGCCGAAACATATTAAACATGGAAACTAGGTTTCTAGTGGCATAAGAGCAAGGAAACCACAACTACATTTCATAGCATTTATTACAAGAAACATCATGAGCATATCTAAGTTGGGTTCTAAGTTTTCCTAGGCCTTTAAACCAATAGTGGCCGAAACATGTGAGCATGGAAACTAGGTTTCTAGTGGCATAAGAGCAAGGAAAACACAACTACATTTCATAGCATTTATCACAAGAAACATCATGAGCATATCTTAGTTGGGTTCTAAATTTCCTAAGCCTTTAAACCCATGGTGGCCGAAACATGTGAGCATGGAATTGTTTTTCATGTGGCTTAAAAGCATGGAAAACTTACACAATTTTCATGGCATCATTACAAGAAACAACATGAGTAAACTTGGTTTAAAAATCTAAGCATCCTAGCCCTAAAACTTAGTGTGGCTGAAAGTTACATGTAGCCAAATTTCTATGTAATAAGCAACCATAGGAACATCAAACTAGTTTCATAACATTTCATCAAGAAGGTCATGAGCATCTGAGACTTGGTTTAAACTTTTCCTAGGCCTCAAATCTCAACATGGCCGAATCTTCACAAGCATGAAATAGAATTCAAAACCAACATACAATCATGGCATAACATCTTAACTTCATATCCTGTCTTAGGAAAAAAAAATCATAGCATGCTTAGTTTTAGGTTTAAAACTCTCCTAGGCCTTTTATTCTTCCATGGCCGAATATTCATGAGCATAAAATGGAGTTTCAATCAACATACAAGTAAGAGGAAAAGTTAACAACAACATTATCATAGGGTACATAACACAAGAACAAGGGAGCATGTTTAGTTTGAGTCTTTAGCTTACCTAGTCCTCTTGTTCATGCTTGGCCGAGAGTCTAAGGTTCATGGATCTAAGTTCTAATTAATCATTCTAGTATGAAAACATTAGATTAACCTCCTACATAAGATACATATCATAAGAAAAATAATAAGCATATCTAGTTTAAAATTTCTTAGCCTCTTCCTTTTGTCTTGGCCGAAAATTCCATAAAGCAACCCTAGGTTCTTTTTTTTTTTTTTGGAAATCTATCTTCATGGAAAAACATATGAGCTATTGTACCACAGGTGAGGGGAAGCTTACCTAGTGTTCACTTGTAAATCCTTAAGGAAATGGTACCCTTGGTGAAGAGGAAGAAGAGAGCTACTCCTTTTGGTTTCTCTTGCTTGGAAGGGTACACCTTGAAGGCTCCTTCTTGTAATTTAGTTTTCTCTTAGGGAGAAAACCTAAACTTGGCTTTTGGTGATGAGGAAGAAGGACTCTAGTTTCAGCAATGGTGAGGAAGAAGAAAGAAAATGAAACCCTTTTCTTTCTTTCCTTTTTATGCTAAGTGGGTGGAAGAAACAAATATGAACTTTGCTTCCCTTTCTCCTTAATTCATGTATATACTTTTCTAATGAGAATATGTCCTCATTCATCTCCCTTAATTCTCCTCATCCTCACTCTCTTAATCCCCACGAAAACAAGGAGAAAAAAAATAGAAAAGACAACTTGTCTTTTGCTTATTCCTTTTCCTTAACCAAGAGGTAAACAAGAGGAAGAAAGCTACTTGATTTTCTCTTGTTCCCTCACTTAATTATATCCTCACTTTTAACTACAATTCCCATCATTTTCCATTCATATGTTGTTCATTATCCTAGTGTTTATCATACATAATTTTATTTCTATTCTTTGTGAGAGGTTCAAGGTTCAAACCTTCACCTCTTCTTTTTATTTCTCTTATTTCTTTTTCTTTTGATTCTTCTTACTTTTATGCTCTAAAGCAAATAACACCCATATACTTATCTTATAATTCTGTGGGTGTTACACCTAATACAGTGGCTTAAGCTGAAGCTAATCAAGATCGAAGACAAGATAGTCGGGAGCTAGAAACCCCAGTCAAGTAATCAGAATTGAAAGGGCAAGGGTCACAAGAGAAAGCAGTGGAACTCAGGAGGTAACCAGAAGGGAGGACCAGCAAACAAGCAGACCAAGTTCCCTCCCTTTCCTAAATGTGGGAGAACACATCAAGGAGTCTGTCTTTTAGGTACAACCGGTTGTTATTCATGTGGCCAAGAAGGACATCTAGCTAGAGCATGTCCTAACAAGTTTAAGGCATCTCAACAACAGTCAGTGCAATATGGAGGCAAGCCTACACAGTTACACCACATGACAACATCGCTAGAGGGACCCTATCTAAGTCAGGGAAGGTTGGAAGCCCCACTCGTTCCAACCGATGCTAGAGTATTTTCTCTTACTGAGGAAGAAGCTGCAGGTGACTCCATGGTAGTCACAGGTCAAATACCCCCCTTTAGCATTTAGCTACCAACCCACTCTTTTGTGTCAATTTCTTTTAGTCAAACTTAACGAGTACCCACTGCCCAGAATTAGTCTAAGTTCGAGGATGAACTTTTTATAAGATATGGGGAATTGTAATGACCCAAAATTTCCTCATTACGGGTTATAATAGTGGTTAGAAATAATTTAAAATGCTATAGATATATTCTAGAGATTTTTACAAATTTTTAGAGTATTTTTATGCAATTTTTGGAGTTCATTTGGTATTTTTACTAAACGAAAGAAGTTCCAACAAAAATAATGTCCAAGCCGAGATTCGAACCAGAGACCTCCGACCGAGCCAACTCGTAAGCGAATCCGACTGACAAGTGTTCCAGCGAGCGTTGCTGATTAAAAGGGGAATGAAATTTATTTAAGTAATAGTTAATAGGAAACAGAAAATAAATTGGAAAAAGGGGTTCGGCTGAGGAATCGAACCCGCGACCTCTTACCCGGTCAAAACGCGGCTTGCCAGGCGTTCCAGCGGATGTTTCGTGATAAGAAGGGAAGCGAAATATTCTTAAGCCATAACAGAATACCCAAGTTATAAAGAGAGAACTTAGGGATTATTTTTCCTGTGACCTAATTTCTTCCTCTCCTCTCTTCGGCATGCGACGGTGATTCTCTCGGGCGAAAACGAAGCCGAGTTAGGGCTTCTTTCTGGTGGCCGGCAAAGGACTCATCCGGAGGTTTCTTCATCTCCTTGTGATCCTCTCGTCGAGGAGGAGCCGTGATGTAACGCCCGCCCTCCCTGCTACCCTAAGGGACGGGGCTACGATACTCTACGTATAAATTTTTATTTTTAAAACAGCGGAAGACTTAAAATAATTTTCATAGTTTTAATAAAACTTTTCTTTTAAATTTCTTTTGAACTATACTATCACATGGCATCAAAATCATAACATCAAATCCAGTAGAACCATAATGTCAAGCCACACATGTTTAGGTATCACAAGTCATAAAATACCAATGCATAGTTCTTTAAAGAAAACTTTAAGCAGGTTCTTATTTATTTGGTTGCCTAGCCACTGCCACACACATCTTCGTTGCCCCTCCTGCTGCTCCTCTAACTCATCCAGCTTTTTCCTTTATCTGGGTACAAGGAAAGTAAGCTATGAGCACTCATGGCTCAGTAAGTTCCTTTCCTACTCACTAAAACCAACAATCAGCACATAATCAAGAATGCATCAACAAGTCATAATCTCAACTAATCATGGCATAACATAGCATTCTATTCAAGCATATCATGCGTCATAATATAATCACAACTAGTCATAGCATATCAAGCATCACCATGGCCGAAACATATACATAGTGCATTGCATAACACATAGCTAGACATGGCATAACAAACAAGTATCATGGTATATCAAAGCATGGCCGAAACATGTATATCAAAGCATCATACTATGGCCGAAACATGTACATCAAGGCATCATCATATCCATGGCCAAAATCTATATATCAAGCATCAACAAATCCATGGCCGAAACATGTCTATAAGGTATAGCATGAGCATAAAATAATCATACCTTATCATGGCATATCATAATCAAGAGCATAACATGAAACATAGCATAATCATAAGGTGTATGCAATATGATTTTGGAAAACATGTATCCGAAAAACATGTGTATGTCTCATGATCTTTAAAACCATTTTCTTTTACATATATACTTGAAAATAATCTCAACATAAGGGGGATCCCGGCTATGTACCACTTACATATTGCGCGCAACCTTGTAGGTCCAAGGTAGCAAGTCTTGAACCCTACGAGGCAAACATACTAGGCCCTTAGTCCTAGGGGCACTTAGGAGCCCATCCCTAACGAGGTCCTTAGTCCCCGGGGCGCTTATGGAGCCCACCCTTGGTACAAGCCACTCACATATAAAGTAAAGTACATGTCATACATATCATGTATCATAAAAGCATGCATCACTTAGGCACACATCATATCATAAAAGTATGCATCACTTAGGCATACATCATGTCATAAAAGTATGCATCACTTAGGCATACATCATATCATAAAGGTATGCATCACTTAGGCATACATCATGTCATAAAGGTATGCATCACTTAGGCATACATCATATCATAAAGGTATGCATCACTTAGGCATACATCATGTCATAACATTATGCATCACTTAGGCATAGATCATCAAAACATGCTTATCTTAAGCATAAAGCATATCATCAAGCATGCATGATTTAACCACATAGCATATCATGAAAGCATGCATATTTTAAGCACTAAACATAGCATCAAAGCATGCATAATTTAACCACATATCATAACATAAGCATGCATATTTTAAGCACAAAGCATATCATATCATAAAAGCATGCATATCATATCATAAGTCATAAATCACAAGCATACATATTAAGCATAAGGGTGTATCTTGTGATTATCCTATCATAGGAAACATGGTATCATATTTATCTTGGTTTTAAGCTTCCTAAACCCTTGTGGCCGAAACCCTTTAGAGCTCAATTTAGGTTAAACACAACATCCAAGCATGTGGCACCTAAATTATCATCATAACATTTTCATAGGAAGCATTATAAACATGATTAACTTAGTTTCTAAGTTCCTCAAGTCCCTAATTTCATATGGCCGAAACCTTAAGGTGTGAAACAAGGTTCCATATGACATAAAAGCATGGACAACTTTAAATCACATTTATAACATTTTTACCAAGGAACAAGGTAAACACATTTGACACATTTGAATTAGTTCCTAAGTTCTTTAAGCCCTTCACATATGTCATGGCCGAAATTTAACAAGTTCTCATTAGGGCTACAAACAAGCATACAAGCATGTGAACTTGGACTATCATTATGTATAAATTCATACAAGGCATCATCCAATAGTTATGGCCGAAACATACCCTAGCATCATTTTAGGTCATAAAACAACATATAGCAATTGAACCTTGGCTTTCTACTTATCATATTTCATGTAGAGTGACATGAGCATAATTAATTTAAGTCCTAGGATTTCTAGGGCATCTAAACCTTCATGGCCGAGACTTACAATGGTCCATTTAGGTCATGGAAAAATCATACAAGCATGTGACACAATCAATAGGTTATCATATTTTCATAAGAAGCATTTTAACACCCTTGGTTTAAATTCTAGGGCCTCTAGGTCATTTAAACCCTACTTGGCAGAAACTCATCATTGTTTAAACTTGCTTCAAGTAACATAAAAACATATGAAGTCATACAAGTTTCATAGCATGTGTAAAGACAAGCATAATGAGCATACATATGATTTGTGTCTTAGGCTTTCTAGGTTTCTTTTTCTCTTTTTCTTTTATTTTTTTCTCATGGCCGAAACCTACCATTCTTTTGCAAGGTTTTTAAGTGGCCTAAAGCATGAAAAACCTAAGTAAGTTTCATCGTAAAATATACTAAGAAACATATATATAAATTTGGTTCATGAACAAACTTGGACTCTTGTGATCATACATGTCATATGTCATATAACTAATTTTTCTACACCCTAATTAAGCATGAGGGCATTAGACAACTTTCATATCTAAACATCACAGAGGTCTTGAGCATATTAAAATTTTGTTTAAGCTTTTCTAAGCTATCCATCTCATCATTGCCGAAAACCCTAAGAAAGAGTTCATGAAATTCTAGCAATATTCAAACATACAAATCTTTTAAGATCATTGTATTCTATCACATGAGCATGTTTATTTAAATTTAAGGGTCTTCCTAACCCTAAACCCTTTCTTGGCCGAAACATATGAGTGGGTTTTCTTTTAGTTTCAAATATCTTCTAAGCAAGAAAACTAATACATGATCCTTAATATTTCATAGGAAGAACCTTGTACTAGTTGGGTAAAACAATAAATTTCCCTAGCCTCTTAAAAATATTTTTGGCCAAAATTCTAGGGTTAAGTACTCCTCTGATCAAGCATCTTATAGGTATAAAATCATGAAGAAGAACCCTTTTCCATGGCATAGAAAATCTATCATGTAGTGAAGACTAGTTAAACATCACTAGATTTTTGAAAGCTCTTCTTAGCCGAATTTTTTCAAACTTTTTTCTAGGTTTTAAAATCTTCATAAAATCCAAAAAGCACATAAAAAGCCTTGTACCACAGGTGAGGGGAAGCTTACATCCTTTTTGCTTGTGGATCTAAGGTATGGTGAAGAAGAAGTAGCCTCTTCTTCTAGTTCCTTTCCCTTGATTCCTTTGCTAAGTCCTCCTTGTATCTTAGGCTTTCTTAGGGAAAAATTTGGCTTTGGGGCTGAAGATGGAGAAGAGGGGACTGTGGTTTCGGTGAGGGAGAGGAAGAATGAGAGAAAATGAGAGAAAATAGAATTTTCCCTATACATATTCTCTTTTATGTTAAGGGGGAAGAGATAGCAAACTTGGTTTTTGCTTTCCTTCTCCCTTAGCCCTTTTTTTCTATTTTATTTTTATTTTTATTTGTTTATTTATCCTCATCATTCATGGTGAAATAAGGGGGAATGAATCCCCTTAATTAACCTCTTTAAAATTTCGGCACGATCAAAGAGGAAGAGGGAGAGAAAGGGAGGAAGGCAAGTTGCCTTTCTCTTGCTCTTTACTTGTTTCCTTTTGGCTAGCTTTTACTCTTACCTTTATCATGAGTTTCCCTCCTTTTCTATCAACATATTATTCCTATCCCAACTGGTTATTACCCATTAATTCTATGAAATATAATATAAGAGGTTCATGGTTCAATCCTTGACCTCCTCTTCTTTTTATTTCATTTTATTTCTTTTTGCTTCAACTCACTTCCTATTATTTTTCTAAGGAAAAATCCCACAATCATATATTTATCTTACAAGCTTAGTGGGAATTACACCTGAGCACTAGAAGGGACCGAGAGCTCGAGTTCTCCGAAGCCCTAGGAGCCTTCCCCTTCGGCTGTAAGTCCAAGGAAGCCTAAGGTAAGTCGCTACTCACCTGCAGTAGGATAGTTCCGGATTCATATTCCTTTTTTTTTCAAATTTTTCTGTGAAGATTGTTGGTTTAGGGTCTCTGCCGTGAGTTTTTTATAGGAAGATGAGAAAGGGTTCTAATGGATTTAGCATATAGTTAGTCTTCTCAATTCTGATATTAAGCATCTCTTAATTGAATTATGTGGAGTATCCTATTCTGGTTTTAGGTTTTCTGCCGTTAGGTTGAAAGGAAGAATATGGAGAAAAAAAAATGTGAGGAGCTTTTAGTTCCTTTTGGTCACCTCCCGTGCCACAGTTCCTGGAGGAATTTCTTTGTTTGGTTTTCGGATTTTAGTTGTAGAGGATTATAATGTTTAGGGATCTTAGAATAGATTCAAGATTTTGCTCGCTTTCTTGCTAATCTGTTGATGCATGATTAGAGATTTTGGTTGTTTTACAAAAAGGTTTAAGCTGTGAATTGTTACATAGGTTTGTTTTAACTTTACAGCAAGATGAAATTAATCTTATGCAAGGAAAAGGGGCACGAGTAACTCCCTTGGGGTTGCTGTGCAACTCGACTATTTACCTGAACAGGAGAAGGCGTAGATTTATTGATTAGCATGTAGTTTCCTTCATGTCGTTACTTTAATGCTTCCTCCCTTACTGTTGATGTGGAGTTGCGGTATAGTTTACTTGTGTTATGAGGTGGCCACGGACATCATTACTGTTAGTTTCGGTTGTGTTTTCTATTGCTCGGTAAAGGTTTGAGTTTTGAACGGGTTTAATTAGATTCATTTTTAGCTTCACCAGGTTCTTAATTAGTTGGAACATCCATGCCTTATGCTTGCTGGTTAGGTCCTTTTTATGCTTTGCATTGGGCAAGAACAACCCTATATTTAGCATTGCTGTTTAGACCTTTTTGTGCTATGTAGTGGCACGAACAACCCTTGATCTAAACTACATAGTGTTAGCTTTCTTTGCTATTTAATAAATATGATCATCTTTGTTTAATAGCATTTCAAATTCAGCCTCTTCGTTATTTAGTAAGCATGGTATTCTGTTGAGTATGTGCAGCATTGATTTCTTTTCTAGTTTCCTTGCCATTAAATGTGCACGAGCAGATTTTTAGTTTGCATTTAGATCCTAGATTTCTTTATGTAGCAGTAGGCGTGCACAACAAATGAAGCAATGCAGATCTTTAATTTCATTTAGCTATAAGAAAGATAAAGAAAAGAAAGAAAAAGGCCAAGTCCTTAAGAAGATCCCAAAGTCAAGACTTTAGGGATTTTGGCACACAAAGTGTTTATTAAAATGCCGAGTCATTATATATTTGAAGTAATAAAAGATAACAAGTATTTTACTTTTTTTAAGAGGCTAGTACTCGACTTCCGAGGTTTTCGTTAAACAAATCCAGGTGTCTAATTCCGAGATCTTGGCCCTGGTAGACCGAGGTCTGCTCTTTTAGGATTGGTGGCTCGCTACCCCAACCTATTAGGAGACGCGCATAAGATGGTACTACACCTGGGCCCAAGAAGAAAGTTGATTATTATTTTGAAGTATTTAAAGTTTAAGTTTTTGAACAAGTAAAATAAGTTTCACATTAGTATAAAAGTATAAATTTTAAACAAGTGAAATAAGCTTCACATTGGTTTAAAATTTAGCAAGTCTAGTTCTTTATGCTAGCATGATTGTATAGATTTGTTTTACATGTTTAGCTTTTCAGTATGTTCTTTTACTAGTAGATGAGAATGAGTAGTTTTCCTTTTGAGCATTCAGTTTTTAGATTTTAGTATATTCACATGCATATTCGAGTTTTGTGAGTTAGATAGCGCTTACTAAGTAATTTTGCTTATAGTTTGCATTTCCTCTTACTGCAGATAAAGGAAGGTGACAAGGAGGTGTGGATGGTGTGTGATGCCAGGACTATGGGAGAGACTTGGGATGTTATTGAGTTTTCGTGTTTTAGTGGATAAGATTTATTAGGATTATAAACATTTGAGATTGTATTTTATACTCCATGTCATTTGAGTTTATTCTTGTTTTAGATTGCATGTTAAGATATGTTCTGTTTAGTAAGTAGGTATATTTTGGTGTTTGATACTTATTTAATTGCGTGGGTGTTTGATATATGTTCCAGCCACCTGTGGCTGATGTATTCTATATATGTATCTCAGTTTATGGTCACCGGTACAGGGGAAGTGCTATCGAAATTTTTCGGTAGGGACTCCTCATGGTTTCGATCTTACCGGTTAAGTATAGTTAGTAGTTAAGTAACGGTCACCCTTAGAGAGTAGTAGTAAGAAGGGTGGTTGTTACAATATGCTGGTGATGTGGGATTTTTGTACTTGGACTTTATGTTGACTTTTGGGTTTGCTACTTTTGTTTTCCGCTACGGATATTTCATTACTTCATGGATTTTGTTATTCTTCGTTGTAGTGGAGTAGGAGGTTTTACATATATCTACGATGATTTTTATATCGTCTTTCTCATTGTGGATGGTTCATAATACATTGTGTGGAATGTTGATATAAACTGCGTGGTTTGTTTATTATTGTGTTGTACTGTTCCGACCGTGTGGGCCAAGGATTAGATATATGTATTCTGGATTCATATTGTCATCCAAACAGGGGAGATGCTATCGAAATTTATTCTGGCAGGGACTACCAGGTGCGTGACATATATCGTTTAATACTAACTATGAGAGTTACTGTTAAACATATATTCGCATATGTGACTGAAACCTTAAATACGAACACAAAGATATCAAAATTTCATGAAACAAATTTCTATATGTTCGTATCATTCTCCTGATCATAATAGTGTCCTCATAAATGATTTTCACCTAATATATTGAGTGTGGAGTTTTTTTCACCTGAATATGACCAAATTCGGATTAAAAAGTCACCACACTCAAAATATTATGTTAAAATTATGGATGAGGATATTTTTATGATCAAGAGAATGATATGAATACATAGAAATTTATTTCAAAAAATTTTGATATCTCTAGGCCTATATTTAAGCCTTCTAAAAAATTTTCCATTTTTTTAAATATTTTTAATTCTGGGATGAATTCTAAATTTGTCCCAGATTTAATTTTTAAAAAAAAAAAAGAAAAAAATTAGAACGCTTAAATATGGACCTATAGATATCAGAATTTCATGAAATAAGTTTCTATGTGTTCGTATCATTCTCTTGATCGTAAAAATATTCTCATTCATAATTTTAACATAATATTTTGAGTGTGGTGATTTTTTAACCCAAATTCGGTCATATTTGGGTTAAAAAATTACCACACTCAATATATTAGGTGAAAATTATTTATGAGGACACTATTACAATTAGGAGAATGATACAAATATACAAAAATTTATTTCATAAAATTCTGATATCTCTGTGTTCGTATTTAAGGTTTCGGCCACATATACGAACATGCATTGAATAATAACTTTCTTAGTTAGTAATAACTATATATGTTTTACTAAATATGGATCTAGAGACATTGGAATTTTATGAAACAAGTTTTTATGTATTCATATCATTCTCCTAATTGTAAAAATATTCTCATCTATAATTTTAACTTAATGTTTTGAGTGTGGTGATTTTTTAACCCGAATTTAATCAAATTCAGGTTAAAAAATAGGAACACTTAAATATGGACCTAGACACATTATAATTTCATGAAATAAATTTCTATGTGTTCGTATCATCCTTCTGATCATAAAAATATCTTCATCTATAATTTTAATGTAATATATTGAGTGTTGGAAATATTTAATCCAAATTTGACCTAATTCGGGTTAAAAAATCACCACACTCAAAATTTTAATTCAAAGTTATGGATGAGGATATTTTTATAAACAAGATAATGATAAAAATACATAGAAATGTGTTTCATAAATTTGATGTCTCTAGGTCCATATTTAAGCCTTCCAATTTGTTTTTTTTTAAAAAAAAAAAATCAATTCAATCTTGGATTTGTCCAAGAATTTTGGGATGAATCCATGGATTCATCCCTAATTATAGGATGAATCCAAGATTTTTCCCCAAATCTAGGACGAATATAGAATTCTAGAATTCATCCTAGAATTGAAAATTTACAAAAAAAAAAAAAATCAGAAGGCTTAAATATGGACCTAGAGATATCAGAATTTCAAGAAATAACTTTCTATATATTCTTATTGTTTTCTTGATCATAAAAATATCCTCATCAATTATTTTGACATAATATTTTGAGTGTGGTGATTTTTTAACCTGAATTAGGTTAAATTTGTGTTAAAAATCACCACACTCAATATATTATGTCAAAATTATTTATGAGAATATTATTATGATTAGGAGAATGATATGAACATATAAAAACTTATTTCATGAAATTTCAATGTCTCTAGGTCCATATTTAGTAAAATATATAGAATTTAATACAAACTAAGAAAGTTACTGTTCAACGCATGTTTGTATATATGGCCAAAATGTTAAATACGAACATACGGATATCAGAATTTTATGAAATAAATTTCTATGTATTTGTATCATTCTCCTGATCATAATAGTGTCCTCATAAATAATTTTCACCTAATATATTGAGTGTGGTGTTTTTTTAACCCGAATATGATTGAATTCAGGTTAAAAAATCACCACACTCAAAATATAATGTAAAAATTATGGATGAGGATATTTTAATGATCAGGAGAATGATATGAACACATGAAAAATTGTTTCATAAAATTCTGATGTCTCTAGGTCCATATTTAAGCCTTCTATTTGTTTTCTTTTTTAAATAATATTTTTAATTCTGGAACAAATCCAAGATTCATCCCAGATTCTAAAAAACAAGAAATTTTAAAAAAAATCAATCATAATCCCTAAATATTGAACTAGAGATGTCAGAATTTAATAAAACAAGTTTCTTTGAATTCCTAATTTTCTGTTGATCATAAATATGTCCTCATCCATAATTTTAACGAAAAACATTAAGTGTGGTGATCTTTTACCATGAATATGACATAATTCATGTTAAAAAAATCACTACACTCAAAATATTAGGTTAAAATTATGGATGAGGATATTTTTATGATCAGGAGAATGATACGAACACATAAAAACTTATTTCATGAAATTTCGATGTCTCTAGGTCCATATTTAAGAATTCTAAATTTTTACATTTTTTTAAAAAAAATTTAATTCTGGGATGAATCCTAGATTCACCCCATATTTGGGGACGAATCCATGGAGGTCCCAAAAATCTGGGATGAATCTTGAATTCATCCCCAAATCTGGGATGAATCTAGAATTCGTCCTAGAATTAAAAATATTTAAAAAAAATAAAAAAACTTTGGAAGGCTTAAATATGGATCTAGAGATATTGGAATTTTATGAAACTAGTTTCTATATGTTCGTATCATTCTCCTGATCGTAAAAATACTCTCATCCATAATTTTAACTTAATATTTTGAGTGTGGTGATTTTTTTAACATAGATTAGGTCATATTCATGTTAAAAAAATCCCCACAGTCAACGTGTTGGGTTAAAATTATGGATGAGGACATATTTATAATGGAAAGAAAATTAGGAATTCAAAGAAACTTGTTTCATGAAATTTCGATATCTCTAGATTGATATTTAGGGATTTTGATTGATGTTTTTTTTTATTTTTTATTTTTTTAGAATCTGGGACGAATCCTGGATTCGTCACAGATTTGGGGACGAATCCAGGATTCATATGAAATTTGGAGATGAATCCTGGAGTTGTAAAAAACCCCTAAAAGTATGTCTCTAATCCAGACTACTTTATCCTTTGCAAAATACTATCTTTCCTATGCCACATCTAGATTTTCCTTTACCACTCGCAACTTCTTCTCTTGGCGATGACAGTGATCATTGGCGACAGCCACAGGACTCTCCAACGGTGACGCAGTGTCTTGGTACTTCTCTTTTCTCTCCCCTCTCCCTTCTCCCCTCTCAGCCTGTGGCAGCTCGCGCGAGGCCTCAATCGGTTGTGCGTGGCCTCACTTGGCCGCGTGTGGCCTTGCCTGGCTACTCATGGTCGAGCATCACCGTGGCAGGCCGCGCGTCGCCATGGCTAACCGAGCGTCGCCGTGGTTGGCCGAGCGTCGTCGCTGCTGGCCAAGCGTCAACGCTGCTAGTCGCACATGGCTGACCCTAGCCACGCGTGGCGGACCCTGGCCGCACATGGCCAGCCCTAGCCATGCGTGGCAGGCCTTGGCCATGCATGGCCACACGTGGCCCTAGCCAAGTGGCTGGGGCTGGCCGCGGCTACTCCCGGTGACCACGGCTCCTCCCGGTGGCCACGGCTACCCCCGATGGGTGAGAGTATAGATGTCTACTATGGATTTATATTCCCTAATTTAATTTTTGATTTATTATCATAAGGTATTATCTAAATTTGTAATGTTTTTTTGTGTAGATCTAGCTCGGTGTAGTTGGAGGCACTCGTATTTGTGATTTATTATCGTATGGTACACCCTGATTAATTGTAATAAATCTAATATTTTTGTAAGAGTTCTTGTTGATCTTCCCTGTAGCATCCTTGTATCGATATGTGTTCATTTTTAAATTTTATCATACTAATATTTTTTATATATATGTGTGTTTCTTCATTTTGATAAAGTGCTCTTTGTTACTTTGTCTTTGATAATAAGATTTATATGTATTAGTTTTTAATAGTATTTAAATAAATAAATATAGGTAATATGTAGAATGAAAGAAGTTGGATATATAACAAGAATTTGCTTGATCGTCGGGGTTTAACTGATGAGTTTATCACTAGCTTGAGGGATTTTTTAAATTTTGCATCTAGTCAAGTTAAGTATATGGATGGCTATAAGATAAGGTGTCCATGTAGAAAGTGTCACAATGGCAAATGTTTAGCCTTCGATAAAGTTGAAGAACATCTTTGTAGATTTGATTTTACCTCGAATTACTATAATTGGACATGCCATGGTGAACCATTCATATCTGATGAGAATTATGGATGGAATATCCAAGTCTCTTTTAGTGGGGATCATAATTATTATAAATAATTAAATCCATATCAGAGGATGGTAATTGACGCAAGAGGTCAGAATTTCATTCCCGAAACATTTGGTGCAAGTTCTAGTTTTCCTCCAATAGTTGAACAGTTCTGTACTACTAATACATCACTGTTGGAGGAGTTAGAAGTACCAGGTCTGGATGAAACATATTGCAAATTTCAAGAAGTGTTGAGTGCTGCAAATGAACCATTATGGACTAGTTGTGACAATCAAACTAAATTATCTTTCACCTCAAGACTATTAAATATAAAGGCAGATCATAATGTGTTGCAAGATTGCTTTAATGTTTTTGTTCAAGATTTTGATGACTCATTTCCACGTGATCATATTTTGCCTCCTGATTTTTATAGTATGAAAAATCTGGTGAAAGAATTAGGTCATTAGATGAAAAGAATTGATGTTTGTAGAGATGGTTGTATGTTATATTAGGGAGATGATGCAGATATAGATGTTTGTAAATTCTATAATCAAGATAGGTACAAGACTGCCAGAAGGAGTCAATAGCGACGTAAACCATACAATCAGTTGTTTTATTTGCCTTTAACTCCTATGTTACAAAGACTTTATACATCAAAGGCAACTGCTGAACACATGACTTGGCATGTAACGCATCAAATAGAAGAGGGGCTAATGTGTCATCCATCAGATGTAGATGCATGGAAAAATTTTGATAGAACATATCCGAAATTAGCAAAGGAGACTTGAAATATTAGATTGTCTATGTGCTAATGGATTTGCTCCATTTGGTAAATCAGGAAGAACTTACTCTTGTTGGCCAATTATTTTAAGTCCGTATATCTTTCACCTAGGATGTGCATGAAAACACCTTATATGTTTTTAACATTGGTTGTGCCTAGCCCACAAAATCAGAAGAAGTTAATAGATATTTATATGCAACCCCTGATAGCAGAATTGAAGCAACTATAAGATGAAGGTGTTCTACAAACGATGTTCATACTAATTAGATGTTTGTAATGAAGGCTGGTCTTCTTTGGGCAATAAATGACTTTCCAGCTTATGGTATGCTATCGGGTTAGAGTACCTCTGGGATCTTTGGATGCCCAATATGTATGGAGATATTAAAGTCAATTAGATTAAAACATGAAAAGAAGCCGAGTTATTTTGATTGTCATAGACAATTTTTACCGCTAAATCATAAATTCGGAAAGAATAAAGATAAATTCACTAAGAATAGAATTGAAAGAACACCTCCGCCATTGAGATTGACATGTCTAGATATTTGGTATAGAGTGTTTCACTTTCCATCTATTATTAAAAAGCCACATGGTACAATAGATGAATATGAAAGTACACATAAATGGACTAAACAGAGTATATTTTGGGATTTACCATATTGGTTTACTCATTTGATACATCATAATCTCGATGTAATGCATATTGAGAAGAATGTTTTTGATAATTTGATAAATACAGTGATGGATATCAATGGATAAACCAAAGATAATCTCAATGCAAGAAAAGATAAGCGACTCATTTGTAAAAGACTCACTCTTGATGTCGATGAAAATAGTAGGGGACCAAAGCCAAAGGAAGTTTATACATTAAATAAGGATTAGAGACGTGTTCTTTGTGAATGGATGAAATATTTGAAATTTCTAGATGGGTATGTCTCTAATCTTGGAAGATGTGTCGATACGAAAGAATGCAAATTGATTGGCTTGAAAAGTCATGACTTCCATATAATAATGCAAAGACTCATTCCAATTGCTCTTAAGGAACTCTTACCACATATTGTATGGGGTGAGATTACTGAGTTGAGTATTTTTCTACATGAAATTTGCTCGACAATTTTGAGACATTCACAAATGGAGAAGTTAGAGAGAGACATTCCAATCATTTTGTGCAATTTTGAAAGGATATTTTCACCAACCTTTTTTGATTCCAGGTAGCATCTTTTGGTTCATTTGACATATGAGGCCAAGGTTGGAGGACCTATTCATTTTTGGTGGATGTATCCGTTTGAAAGGTTGAATTTTCATTTTCTATACTTCATCTCTTTGAATGCATAAAAAATTTCTATTTATATTATATATTAATATTTAATACAATTTATTTTTTTTAACCACTAGATTCTTATATCATTTGAAGAAGAAAGTTAAAAACAAAGCATGAGTTGAAGCCTCTATTGTTAATGCATACATTGTGGAGGAAGTAACAACTTTTGCATCATATTATTATGAACCTCATGTTCAAAGCAAAAGGCGAAGAGCAGGCAGAAATGATGAGGGTACTATTGATCCAAATGTAAACTCATTTTTAATTTTTAACTACCTTGGTCGATCAAGTGTACCATATAAACAAAGATACTTAACTGGTAAAGAATGATGGGCAGGCCATACCTATATTTTACTGAATTATCCATAAGTATCACCATATTATGAGTATGTTTTTTTTATAATGTCATAAATTGTTTGTGTTATAATATATTTTTTTAGTAGGATTTTCCAAAACTTATATTCTGAAATGTCGACACAAGAGTTTGATCGATTTTCTGAAGAAGAATTTGTTGCATGGTTCAAATCATATGTAAGTAAAAATATATATTTGTTTGACACATCCATACTTTTAACAATGAGCGTTTTTACCTTAGGTTCATGGTAATCGAGCTCACCTTGAGCAAGAATGGCTATTCCATCTGTCATGGGGTCCAAAAGCATTAGTACGCACTTGGCCAACATATTTCATAAATGGATATAATTTTCATACTCAGGATTATGGAATGGGGAAGAATACTATGAATAGTGGGGTGTGTGTTCAGTCATCTGATGATGGAGGTGCAAGCAATGATTTTTATGCTTTGCTTGATGAAATTATAGAGGTAGAATATCCAATGCCAAAAATGCGAGTTATCTTATTTATGTGTCACTGGTTTGACCCTCTCAAAGGGATGAAGGTGCATCCACATTATAATTTGGTTGAAATAAATCATAAGAGATTTTATAAGAGAAATGAACTATTTGTGTTGGCACAACAAGTAATTCAAGTATTCTATTCTTCATATCCTAGTTTGAAGCATGATAAGATTGATTGGTGGGCTATTTGTAAAACCAAAGCACGAAAAAAAATTGAGGCACATTGGGAAAACATTGCATATCAACAAGAGGAAGTTGTGAATATCTTTCAAACTGAGGAATATATTATTCCAATTTTACGAGATCAAAGTGGTATAGTGATAAATATGGATACAAGTGAAATTGATTATTCTGAGGAGGAGGAGGAGGAGGAGGATGAGGAGGATGAGGATGAGGATGAGGACGAGGACGAGGACGAGGATGAGGATGAGGATGACAATGAGGACTTTGATTTTTGATGACGGGTAAGTTTTGATAGCCTAAATTAAAAAATTTGTCATATTTTTTCCATATGTGGTATTGATCTTTTTACAAGAGTATTTACCTTTATTATGTAAATTTACAAAATCATGATTTTTTTTGTATACTATCTTATTTTAATTTTATATGTTTTATTTGTTAATACACTGTATTTTTTCCTATAGATCATAAGAGGTGACATTTCATTTTTGCCTCCCTTATTCTCTGAGCATTACGTAAATATGGTAAGTTTTTTAATTTTTTTATGAATCAAAACATCAAATTTTCTTTATCCTATATTGGAAATTTCAGCAAATATTTTCACGAGGTGGACATAAACGGAGATCACAAGATCAGACAAATACATCACCTGCCAGTGTACCTACGCCACCCCCTGATCAGGCAGGATCATCTCATACACCTTCTCTAGCGCCTTCACATTCGCCGCTGCCGATACCATTGCTAGTCCCCACAGATCTTCCTAACTCAGCAAGAAACTAATTTGCTGAGTTCAGAAATGATAGAGCTTTTATAGTCCCTATCGGAGATTCATAAGTAATATAAATTATTTTATTTATTGATCTATTTTAATTTTTAACATTGTTTGTTTGTAATTTAATGTAGGTTTGAAAATCCTATTCAAGTTATTCACAAAATCAATAGAATCATAAATAACCATTGGGGAGGTGAATCGATGACATATTCAAGCACTCTAACAGCCACAAAGGAACTATGGTGGAGCAGTTCAAGGTATATTTGCTTGAGTTTATATTCAAATTTAAAGTGACTATATAATCATGTATTTTATTCCAAGATTAAATAACCATTTTAGACTCACTTAAAATTTAAATTATAATCATATAATTGGGACCTCACTGATGAAATGGAGATTAAAAGAATATTTTAAAAAAATGTGGTGATCACATCAGGCATGTACTGAATCATGCCAAGAGTCAAGGGAAAAAGCTAAACTTCATCACCGATGAAAATTGGGAGAGAATCACCAACTTTTGGGCAATGGAGGAGAGTAAGCAAAGGAGTAATCTAAATAGAATGAACCAATCTTACATTTCTAGTGGCTCCACTGCGATATATTCAGGAGGCTCCATTAACATAGATGAGCATAGACGGAGATTGATAATTTTTTAACTCTCTCAATAATTTATTTATCTATATCAAATTATTTCATTATTTGTAACCATGTTTTTTTTATACTAGAGAGATGGAGAAGGAGTCTGCTTTGATAGATACTTTCACTCGCACTTTTACAAAAAGGATAAGACTTGGAGTGGGGATAGAGCAAAAGTAGTAATGGTTAGGATTTTTATTTATTTTCTATTTATGTATAATTTAGATTTTATTAGTTAAGTATCTTATCTCTCTTAATATTTTATGTGTATGTTTTATATCTAAACAATATCATATGATTTTAAAAAATAGGAAAAATATGATGTGCTCAAGTTAGCCCAGACATGCTCACAAGTTGATGTCGATATTCAAGGTTCTGATTCCTCTGTTGTCAATAATTTTAGTTTATGGTTGGAGGCCAGTGGAGGACCAAAAGGGGGAAGGATATTGGGGATGGGTTCCTTGAGCGGACCTAAAGAATAGTTGGTACATCTTCTTCCACACCATCACTGAAAGCCTAAGTAGATACCTTGACTGAAGAGGTTAGCAATATAAAAGGAATATTATTGCAAAGAGATGAAGAAAGGGCACAAAGGGATCAAGAAATGAGAGAGATGTAACAACAACAAAACTTGATCATGCGAAATTTTCAGTTGAGCTCCGCTCTAAGTCAGATTCCTCCTGATGACGGTGATGATGGCAATGATGACCACGGCGATGGTGGTGATGGTTTATTATGATTTTAATTACGTATGAATGTTATTTGTCTTATAATTTGTGTTTTTACGTTTGATGTAGTGAAATAGGTTTTATCATATTTAGTATACTTGTAGTTACAATTTGATGTAGTGAAATAAGTTGTATCAAATTTAGGATACTTTATAATTTAAGAAATTATCTTTTTTGTTAGAAATTATCTAGTTTGTTTGTATGTTTTTATGCAGGAAAAGAAGATTTGATGGGGAAGATGGTTTGTGGAAAAAGATGAGTTCATGCATGTATTGTTTATTTTGAAAAAAAAAAAATGTATAACTTTAAAGAGGTGCTAGATTTGTTTTAATTTTTGGACTATTGGATTTGTAGTTCCTGGAATCTTAAGAAGAAAGTTCTTGTATAATTTTTTGAGAACTTTGAATTTGTATTACTGTAAAATTGATTTCAGATATTAATAGATGTGTATATATGTTAAATAGGATGTGATAGTTAATTAGGATGTGTTGAATGTTATGATGTGGTATTTAATTTTCTTGTGCACAATTTATATGTATGAGATTGGAAGTTGAAGAAACAAGCTAATTATGTAGGGAATTTTGGGGTTTAGGGATGAATTTGACAACAACTTTTTTTTGTCGAAAAGATTATCGTAATTTACTATATATCGATAATTTAGCGACAACTTCCTTTTCATCCCAAATTTTGTCCTAGATTTTGGGACGAATCTATGAATTCGTCCCATATTCTGGGACGAATTCATAGATTCGTCTCAAATTCTAGAACGAAATTTCGGACAAAAATAATTTATCGCATATCACAAATTTGTTTGTTATTATTTTTATTGCCAAATTTGTTTCAAATTTGGGACAAAAATTAATTTGTCACAGATAACAAATTTTTTTTGTTAATATTTTCATCGCCAAATTTGTTGCAAATTAGGGATGAAAATTTATTTATCGCAGATCACATTTTTTTTATATTATTATTTTCGTTACGAAATTCATTGCAAATTTTACAACAAATATATTATTTGTTGCAAAAATTATTTCCATTGCAAGTAGACAATGATAATTTTATGACGAATATTATTTTTGTTGTAGAATTTGCAACAAATTTGGTGACAAAATTTTAATTCGTTGCCAATTTTGTCGCTAAATTCATCTCTAATTTTGCAGCAATTTGCAACAAATATTATTTTTGTTACAAATTTGGGGACGAATTTGGTGACAAAAAATGTATTTGTCACTATTTTTGTCCCCAAATTTGTCACCAACTTGGTAACGAGAATTTAGGGATGAAAATTTTTTCGTCCCAAAAAATTTTGCAACAAAATTTTTTTATAAATTCATTCCAGAATTCATCCCAAAACAGTGATTATTTTGCAGTGTCATCTTGAGTTAGCTTTGGCTAATCGCCCAAGACTAGTATAATTTGAATTTCATTATATGGGATATGCTTCTAAGTTCTCAACTTAGTTAAGTAAAAGTTTAATAGTCGAACATCATAATTATCCTGTCACACTCTAGCAAGATAAATTAAGTCACTTTGCTTTGGCAAAACTTGACAACAATTGACCGAGCTAGAAGTGAGTATCAAACTTCGGTAGACATATATATAAGAGACATAATCATAATTAAACTACACATGTATCACGTAGCATATCATGGCAAACATCACATATATGTATAAAATAAAATGTGACATGGTTATGACCCCATTTTCTATGATCTTCTCAAGCCAAAGAGAAGATCATAAGGTCAACCTAGGCCAGAGCATCTTCTCCTAGTACTTCCTCGATGGTCGTGTGTTGTTATCCTTCTCCCTTTTCACCGTCATCTAGTAGACTTGTTCTTCTCTAATTTGTACATTACAAAACCTAAAGAAACATCAAGTTACATTCGAGGGTAGTCTAAATTTACAACAAGAAAGAAAAGGAGAGGCACGACACGCAGGCTGCATTATGAATTACAACACACATCCAATCACATCGGGGGTTAAGGGCCATAACCATGTACCATGTCACATAACATTCATAATATTTTATGACATAAATTCTACTATGATTTAAACAAAGACTTATGAGTAGCAACGCCATGGCGGTCCCGCTAGTCGGTTAGCGGGCGGGGGTCAAGGGGGCAACACCCCTTATGGGGGTGAGGGTGCAATGCCCCCGAAGTTGTATACTCATTGTATGAGTTGCTGTCATACCCGAGACCCCGCTGCCCACAAAATTTTAGTCGGGATTGTTGGCCTAAATCTTACTCATAATCACGTAAATCATAGTAAAATCTCATGCATTTCTATATCGCATATCAAAATCTACTACAACTTAGTATATGCATTCGCAAGTGGCTCTGATACCATTGCAAGGAACTATAGTGCATAACATAGCATACATTAGGCTTCCTACAGCTGAAGCATAAGGAACTGCCTTCATATCTTCTATCTCTTTTGATGTCTTCGAAGACATCTCTTTAGATAAAGATACTCCATGCCTAAAAGGTAGAAAACCTTTCTTGAAATCTTGCGTGCTAAAATGAGCTAGGATCGTATCGATATATGAAGTTTGGGATAAGCACAACATTCTTTTCGTGTGATCCCTTATTACCTTGATCTTGAGAACATGTGCGCATTCTCCCAAGTCCTTCATATCAAATTACTTGGACAACCATACCCTTACTTCCAACAACACTTTGATATTGTTTCTAACTAACAAAATGTCATCTACGTATAATACAAGAAATATCACCATGTTTCCATCACACTTCTTCTTTACACAAGACTCATCCGGACACTAAATGAATCCATACGACTGGATTACTTCTTTAAATCGGATGTTCCAAGACCTTGAAGCTTGCTTTAATCCAAAAATAGACAGATTGAGCTTACATACTAGATGCACTTTGCCCTTTGCAATAAATCCCTCTGGTTGCTACATATGGATGTTTTCTTCAATACTTCCGTTAAGGAAAGCTGTCCTGACATTCATTTGCCAAACCTCATAATCCATATGAGCATCAATAGATAAGAATATCCGAATAGACTTCAGCATAACTACTGGCAAAAAGGTTTCCTCATAATCAATTCCCTCTTTCTGAGTATACCCCTTCGCAACAAGCCTTGCTTTGAAGGTTTCCACCTTCCTATCTGTCCCTCTTTTCCTTTTGTAAATCCATTTACATCTAATAGCTTTTACACTATTTAAAGGTTCTACTAGCTCCCAGACTTTGTTAAAATACATAGATTCTTTTTCTAAATTCATTGCTCTTTGCCAAGATGCTGCATCTTTATCTTGAGTGCTTTGTGTTATGTACGGGGGTCAGGTTCATGTTTACCTGGGATTAAGTCTGATAACTCTCCCAAAAATATGAATCTTTCAGGTTGCCTAATAACCCTCCCACTAAGATGAGGCATTGTCTGTAGTTGTGTATCATTTGTGACACGTGTTGCAATTTCTTGTGATATCTCATCTTGTACTGTTGGTACTAGATTAGACGTGTCCTTCATTATTTCCTTAAGAACAAATTTACTTATGGGCTTGTGGTTCTTTACATAGTCCTCTTCCAAAAATCGAGCATTGGTGCTAACAATGACCTTCTGATTTTTAGGACTATAAACCTCCTTTCATTTCTCTAGGATAACCCACAAACAAGTGAACTCCTGTTCAGTGTCTTCCTACAGCATATTGTTAGATAGAGCCCTAGAGCCAATCATATGATGATTATTGTATGGACTCATTGTATCATATTCTATATATATAATGGCTTTTGTTTTGGTTATTATACTTACTTGTATTGGTGCCAAATAACTAAGTATAATAGCGTCCTTGAGTAGAAGGTTCTTACCTATATCAATCGATTGGTTGAATCGATAGTGAGATGATATAGGTAACGCTACTCTTAATCATTCTTAGTCAAGTATTAACATTCAGGGACAATATTAATCCGATGAGACTAGTATGTAGGTCAACTCGATGACTTGATCTCAGATGTCATGGATATAGAAATATCAAGTTGACACATGGGTATGCATTAGAGAATGTATACTGAATGACCCACCATGAGAAAGTATCATGGATCGTTATATGAGTGTCATATACTTTCTCATGTGGCTATTAGTATGACTACTATTCCTTGAACCTGAAGTCACCATAGTTCCCTACACAAGGAGTTGCATACTTTGGCTTTGTCAAACGTCACCCGTAACTGGGTGGACTATAAAGGAGATTACTGGGTATGTAACAAATTATGCGCAGGGATGTGAGTGATGTAGATGGGATCTATCCCTCCTATATGACGGGAGTGACATCATTATTTTTGATAGAGTGAGACCACTAAGTGCATGGTCATACCCAAATGAGTCAATATGAGATATTGAGCTCATTTGATTAGAGTGAGTCTACTTGGAGTTCAAGATTTAGGTTGATTAGAGAATGACACGGTCTATGCCTCACATTGATCAGTCTAGATGTCAAGGATAGAAGGACATTGTCATATATTGTGAAGAGTCACAATTAGTAGTCACAAGGTGATGTTGGATCTCAATATTCTTGTAACTTGGGAAGTAATGATGTGTTGCTAGATACCTAGTAGCCTACTAGATTTGGGACTTGCTACCTCGGGCCTAATTAGGGATGCACGCACAGCAAGTACAGTTACCGGGACCATGAGCAACATGTTTAGTATTTTTATCTACTTATGAAAATAGTTTTCAACTTCACAAACTAGATATGTGAATACAGCTTAGTTCCATTTTAGTTTTTTAATGTTATAACAAATAGCATAGCTTACGTATCGATTTAGTTAGCTTGTTGATACCAAGATCAGTTTTCCTTTGTTCAGTTTTTGTTAGCATGACTTCATTGTCTATATGCCATGTTTTAGCATTTTCAGCATGATTATTAGCATGTATTTCGAATAGCACCTTTAGAAAGCATGATTTCTTCGAATGCATGTTTTGTAAGGTAGATGGTTTCTTACTAAGCTCCCAAGCTTATAGTTTCATTTTCCTTATACTGCAGATACAGGTAAAGGGAAGATGGATTAGCGGAGGCTGGAGGACAATGCAACCAGATGTGTGTGAGAAGTAACCTGGAATAAAGATTTTTGGGAACTAGCAAACCTTAAAACTTAGCATTTCTTTATGTTGTTACTTTTCTACAGCTTAGGATGTAAGTGTCTTGAATCATGAAAGTTATTCTTAGATTGCTTATTGTTTGGATGTTAGATAGCTAACCATGAGTAATGACATGCCTAGTAGTGAATGTTCATGCTTTTAGTGATTCCTGGAAGCTCTGTATGAGTTCGGGTGGGGTTTCTGCAGAAATCAGAACCGCAATCGATCAGCCGATCGATTGAGGAGTCCTCAATCGATTAGCCGATCGATTGGAAGAAGTCCCCGCGTACAGAACACCATTGAGTCGATCAGCTGATCAATTGAGGAGCCCTCGATCGATCAACCGATCGATTGAAACGCGATCTGCCATGTACAGAAAGCTGATGAATCGATTAGTTGATCGATCGACCATGGATCGATCAGCCGATCGATCGGGAATCTTATTTCTGCAAACAGAAGGCTGTTTCATCGACCATTGGATCGATTGGCTAGACTGGATCGATCAGCCGATCGATCCAGAATTTACCCCGTGCACAGTAGCACGTTGAATGGATCAGTGGATCGATTAGATGACTCCAATCGATCAGCCGATCGATTGGAATGTCTGATTTCAGCCAGAAGTGCCAAATTTTAGTTTTTGGATCAAATAGAAAGTTTAGGTTCCCGTCTTTAGCATATGTAAAATTTTAGAAGTGTATTCTGAACAGCAAATACCAGATTTTATAGCAAATAACGATGAGACTTTAATTAGTTCAGTTTCCGCACAAGAATAGTTAGCATAATGTAACCCCGGCCTTACAGCTTAGTTAGTAGAAGGTGGGGCGTTACAGAGTGGTATCAGAGCAGGTTCCATACTTCCTCACACACACATCATCATTGAACCTGCAGCTTCCAAGTAAGAACATCTCTCACTTTATTTATGTTTCTTACTTTCATGTTTGTGATAACTATAGCATGTTCATATATGATAACATCGAATGTGATAGTAGTAGTTATGAAAATATGATTGTATTAGTTATGTATGTCCTCTATTCCTCTAGAAAATGGTACGAGGATGCCCAGCTAGAAAAGCACTAGCTACTGAGCCCCAGCATGAGGCAGACAGCTCAGTGCCTCCCCCAGACCTTACAGAGGTAGTGGCTCAGTTACAGAAACAACTAGCTTAACAGCAACAGGAGATAGCCAGCCTAAAGGCTAATTAGCAGAACACTCCCACTGTCACTCCGGAACCTAACTTAGCAACCCCAGTAGTGATAGAGGTTCCACCAGTCCAGCCTACAGCACCAGCAGCCCCAGCAGCAGGGGTAAGGAGAGAAGCCTATCTGATCCAATGGCAGAAGATCAAGCCAGAGAACTTCTCAGGCACCAGTGAACCATGGGATGCCCAAGCCTGGTTCAAAACACTGGAGAGTACGATGGAGCTCCTAGATTGGCCAGAGTTTGAAAAGGTGAAATGCGCCTCATTCTGCCTGACAGGAGACGCACGTATGTGGTGGGAGAGGATTAAAGCGAAGCGCCTAGTGAACCAGATGACATGGGCTGACTTCGAGAGAGAATTCTTTGAGGAGTTCTTTCACATGCGGGTCACAAACCGCCACTACGACGAGTTCACTGAATTTCGTCAGGGCAACCTTTCAGTTGAGGAAGCCGTGAAGAAATTCAACAGACTGGCTCGTCTATACCCTGAACTAGTCAGCACTGAAAGAGAATGAGTTCGATTAATGCTCAAAATGCTAAGGCCGGAAATAGCAATGAACGTGGTCAGCGGCGTTCATAGGACGCAAATTATAGAAGAACTAGTAAGTAGTGCTCTGACCACCGAGCATTACCAGAACAACATCAAGCAGCAGAAGCAAGCCTTTTCAGAGTCTAAAGGCCAAGGAGGCTCAGGTACTGAGAAACACCAGGGCCACAGCTCTAACTGGAAAGGGAACTCCAGCCACAAACGTAAACCAGGGGGTTACCCAAAAGGAGGACCAGCTAGTAAACAACCTAGTTACCCTAAGTGCTGTTGCAAGGGGACATGAGAATGCTTCAAATGTGGACATGAGAATGCTTAGAGTGTATTGAGTAGGACCATTAGAGGTCATTTTCTTTTATACTGACTTTATAAAGGAACAAAAGATCTCAGTTATTATAGAGGTGTGTGCTCTTAATCTTAATATAATAACAAGCACATATAATTGATATTTATTTCTTTAATTTATCAATGGGTGAGATTTAGTTCGATAAATCAATACGTCCGATAAGTTGGGAAATGATATCACTTATAGTGTGCGTTGTTGATTATAGATGGAAACTGTGTCCTAGTGAACTAGGTTGATAATGTCCCCAAGAAGAGCTCATAAGGATTGTCATGTTAAACCCTGCAGGTGGACTTAGTCCGACATGACGATAAGGTTGAGTGGTACTATTCTTGGACTAAGATATTAATTAAATGAGTTGTCAGTAACTCACTTCATTAGTGGACATTCGACATCTTAAACACAGGGAGACTAACACACTCATAATGAGAATGAGCCCAAAAATGTAATTTGGGATTGGTGCGGTAGTTCAATAATAGTTCTCTAGTGGAATGAATTATTATTGATAAAATTAAGTTGTGTGTTCGGGGCGAACACGGGATGCTTAATTTTATCGGGAGACCAAAACCAATTCCTCCTCTCGGTCCCTATCGTAGCCTCTTATTTATAGAGTACTATACCCACCTATACCCACCTTCATACCCATGGTGTAGGGGCCGGCCAAGCTAGCTTGTGGATTAAGCTAGGGCCGGCCAAGCTTTGGTCCATGGGTGGCCGGCCCTATCTTGAACCCAAGCTAAGGTGGACGACCCTATTAAATTAAAAAAGAATTTTAATTTTAAATTTTTCTTATGTGAAAGATATAATTTATTGGAGAGATTAAAAATTAAAATATCTTTTTAAAGGGTTCTACAAAATATTAAAGAAAGAGATTAAATCTCTTTCCTTATTTGTAGATTGGAAAGATGTTTTATTTTCTTCTTTATAAATTATTCACATGTTGAAAAATTAAAATTATAGAAATGTCTTTTTATCAACCATGAAGGGATTTTAAAAGGGAAATTTTTTTTTTTAAATTTTCAAAGACAAATAAGTAATTTTTAATTGTTGATTGAAAATTGCCTTGTTTGCTCTCCATGAGGTGGCCATGACATGAGGGATTAGGAAATTTTGTTTAATTTTTCTTAATTAATTCATGTCAAGGAAAGTTAAGGAAATTTTATTGTAATTAAATTTCCTTATTTGCCAAAGCTAAGGATTATAAAAGAGGGGGTTTTGGGAGCCTTCAAGGTGAACAACCTCTATTATTTTCTCCCTCTTTTCTTCCTTGGTGTGGCCGGCCTCTTCTCTTTCTCTTCTCTCCATCCTTGTGGCCGAACCTCTCTTCTTCCTTGGAGATCAAGTGGTGGCCGGATTCTAGCTTGGAGAAGAAGGAGAGAAAACTTACATCCCTTGGAGCTTGGTTGGTGGAAAAAGATCTTCATCTTTTGGAAGCATTGTGCTTGGCCGAAACTTGAAGAAAGGAGAAGAAGGTGCTTGGTGGTTTCTCATCTCGGAAGATCGTTGCCCACACAACGTCCAAGGTTAGAAGAGGAATACGGTAGAAGACCTAGAGGTTTTTGCTTGCAAAAGAAAAGGTATACTAGTATTTAATTTCTGCATCATACTAGTTTTATCTTCATGTAAAAATACCAAATACAAGAGGCATGCGATTCTAGTATTTCGAATTTGTTTTTGATGTTGTGTTCTTTTGTTTTTCTTTTCCTTGTGATTTGATTGTTCTTTTTGGTTGACCTAAAGTTATTTAAGAAAATTAAATATTAGCTTTCCTTAAAAGGCTTTGTCTAGGCGGTGGTGGTTGTTCCCATATCCAAGAAGGCCATGTGCCTCGCCATGCAGTCCTGGAAGCCAATTTTGGAAATTAATATTTAATGGAATTAATAACCTAGGTGATTTGGATCGAACGTGTTATGTTCCGCAGGAGATCCAGTCTAAACCTAAAAGAACAAATAGATTAAAATTTGGATCAAACGTGTTAAGTTCCGCAGGCGATCCAAGTTTAATTTAAAAGAACACATGGTAGCTAGGAAAAGGTTCAGACCTTTGTACAAAATTTTTGTACAGTGGAACCTTTAGGTTTTCCGAGTAGCAACCAACAATTGGTATCAGAGCTAGGGTTTTACCTCTGTGTATTTGGTATTAGTTTAATTATGCACATGTCATACATAATTTAGGCAGGTTAATAGTAGGATGTGCTAACTTTGTGGATGCATGATCCAACTATTATGGCTTATAGTTATTATGTGTGTGATTGGACCCTTGAACATGTCAAGGGCATTTATTGTGTGTGCATGATTGTATTATAAAATACAGCAAGAACTGTATTTAGTTTTTATTAGGATTTTATTTTTTGATCTACATGTACATTCCTTTTATGGAATATAGGATCGATGGATGTAAATTTTATTTTATGTTCGATCTAGTTTACATGTACATTCCTTCGAGGAATATAGGATCAAAAAATGTAAAATTCTATTTATGTCACGGATCGAATCTTGCAAGGCGTGGAACCTTTTGAGGACCAGAGGCGCAGCGGAACAAGGAGCAAGATGGATGCGACAACTAGACCCGGTGCCAGTGGCCAAAGATGGCAGCAGCTAGGGTTGGCGACACACGGAGGATAACAATAGATAAAAGTCATAATAGTTGAAAATTAGTTTTTCTATTTATTGCTTTTATATTGTGCTGTGTGTGCATGTTAGTATACATGTTTAGTAGGCTAGCATAGTCAAAATTCCTCATTTTAAATAACTAAGTGGGAGAGGGATTTATTTTTAAATAAATTCCACAGTCTCCATTACTGGTTTATAAGTGATGCAATAAGCTTGCGCGTTGGCTCTGAGTGTCTTCCTCCATATCGGATGAGCTTGTTTGCGGATAACTAGATTAAACTTCTATTTTTGGATGACTATAGGAAGTTAATTAAGAGCGTGTGATCTTCCCCATCGGAAGGGGCACAATCTTATTAATGGACTTAGTGTCAAGTAATCGTATACACTTAGGCACATCTAATAGTAACTCCCCATCGGAGTCACTACTGTTATTCGTGTGACCAAACTAAACCAACTATTAATTTTATTTGTGAAAAAGTTAGGTTGACAAGATAATAAAATTAATGGGTAAAACCCTCCTTTTACGAATGTTGAATTTGTATACGTCCACATTATCATGGCATACAAAATTCACGGTGTTTTAAAGTGTTGGTTAATTTAAAATAGTATTGTTTAAGGAATCAATATTATTCTAAATTCAGAGTTCTGACCAAAAGTTATTTGTGATTCTTAGGATGACTTTCAACCCACTGACCATCATACTAAAAGAGAACAGACTTACTGGTCCTAACTACATAGATTGGAAAAGGAACCTGGACATTGTTCTAACAGCTGAAAGCTATAAGTTTGTACTAACTGAGCCTTGCCCTGATACACCCAATGGTGAATCTACCCAAGAGGAGATTGAGTGCCATAGGAAATGGGTAAAGCAGATGAGATGACGCGGTGTTACATTTTGGCTTCAATGTCAAATGTATTGCAACATCAGCATCAAGATTTACCAACAGCCTATAATATTATGAACAATCTCAAGGAACTCTTTGGTCACCAGGATCGGGCCTCTAGGAAAGAAGCCATGAGAAAGATAATGACAGCCACCATGCAAGAGGGTACTCCCGTGAGGGATCATATCCTAAAGATGATGGCTTATCTAAATGAAATACAAATCCTTGGAGGAGAAATTGATGGGGAAACTCAGATCGATATGATCCTCCAAACGCTACCTAGAAGTTTTGAGAAATTTCTCCTGAATTACAACATGAATAAAAGGGTATATTCATTGGCGGAATTACTGACAGAACTTCAGGCAGCAGAAGGTTTGTTCCATCATAATTCTCATATTCACTATGCTGAAAATGGTTCTACTTCTAAACCGAAAGGAAAGAAGAAGAAAAAACAAGTTAGCTCAGCAAAGAAGGTGAATAAATCTCAGAGTACAGGACCTAAAGCTGGAATGAAGAAGTCGAAGGGCAAGTGCTTCATCTGCAAGCAGTCAGGGCATTGGAAGGCGCACTGTCCTCGTAGGAATCAAAACAATAAAGGTATATCTCATGCTCTAGTTGTTGAAACATGTTTAGTGGTGTTATCTACCAGCACCTGGTGTGTAGATACGGGAGCCACTTATCATGTCTGCAATTCCTTGCAGGGGTTCCAGGAAAACCGATGACTAGATGAAGGAGAGATTACTGTCTACATGGGCAATGCTACTAAGGTGGCGGTTGTTGCAGTGGGAGACGTCTACTTATCTTTTAATAGAAATAGAAATTTGGTTTTAAGAAATTGTCTTTATGTACTCAATTTTAGAAAGAATTTAATTTCAGTTTCTAAACTGTTTTTGGATGGATATTCAGTTTCTTTAGTAACGATGTGGTTATTAAGAGAAATAAAGTGATTATCTGTTCTGGTGCATTGGTTGGCAATTTATATACTTTAAATCCAATTTCTCCCACAAAGCAAAATATGGAAATTAATAACACATCTTCTAACTCAAATAAGAGAAAAGAACCTTCGGAAATGAACCAAGCATATCTTTGGCATCTAAGGCTTGGTCATATTAACTTAAGTAGGATTCAAAGGCTTATAGCCGATGGACTCTTGGGTTCATTAGGGTTGGAAAATTTTCCAACTTGTGAATCTTGCTTGGAAGGTAAAATGACCAAGAGGCCTTTTAAGGCCAAGGGGTATAGAGCCAAAGAAGTGTTAGAATTGGTTCATTCTGATTTGTGTGGTCCTATGTCTATCCAGGAAAGAGGTGGTTTTGAATATTTTTCTCTTTTATAGATGATTATTCAAGATACGGATACATTTACCTAATGCGCCGCAAGTCCGAGTGCTTTGATAAGTTCAAAGAGTACAAGGTTGATGTGGAAAAACGACTAGGTAAAAGTATCAAGACACTACGGTCTGATCGTGGTGGCGAATACCTCTTAGGAGAATTTAGGAATTACTTATCAGAGGCCAGGATTCAATCCCAACTATCCGCACCTGGAACACCCCAACAGAATGGTGTGGCTGAACGAATAAATAGGACTCTTATGGAGATGGTTAGATCGATGATGAGTTATTCAGAATTACCAAATTCATTTTGGGGATATGCTCTGGAAACGGCAGTGTACATTCTGAACTTAGTACCTTCTAAATCAGTTTCTTCTACTCCCACAGAATTGTGGATTGGGCGAAAACCCAGTCTAAGACATATTCAGATTTGGGGTAGTCCAGCACATGTGCTGAGACCAGATGCTGATAAGTTAGAATCTCGTACAAAAGTTTGCGTGTTTGTAGGTTATCACAGAGGAACGAAAGGTGGTTTATTTTATAGTCCTAAAGACCAGAAGGTCATTATTAGCACCAATGCCCAGTTTTTAGAAGAAGACTATATAATGGATCACAAGCCCAGTAGAAAAGTTGTTTTAGAAGAACTTAGAGAGGACACGTCTACTTTAGTACCAACAGTACAAGATGAAGTACCACAAAAGACTGCAACACGTATCACACATGATACACAACTACAGACGGTGCCTCATCATAGTGGGAGAGTGGTGAGGGAACCTGAGAGATTCATGTTTTTGGGAGAGTCTTCGGACTTGATCCCGGGTAAATATGAACCTGATCCCCGTACATTTGACGAAGCACTCCAAGATATAGATGCAGTATCTTGGCAAAAAGCAATGAATTCTGAAATAGAGTCTATGTACTCTAATAAGGTCTAGGAGCTTGTAGAACCACCCGATGGTGTAAAAGCTGTTGGATGCAAGTGGATCTACAAAAGGAAAAGAGGGACAGACGGGAAGATAGAAACCTTCAAAGCTAGGCTTGTTGCGAAAGGGTACACTCAGAAAGAGGGAATCGATTATGAGGAGACCTTTTCACCGGTAGCCATGCTTAAGTCTATCCGGATACTCTTATCCATTGCTGCTCATATGGATTATGAGATTTGACAAATGGATGTCAAGACAGCTTTCCTCAATGGAAGTCTTGAAGAGAACATCCATATGAAGCAACCAGAAGGGTTCATTGAAAAAGCCAAAGAGCATCTAGTGTGCAAGCTCAATCAGTCCATTTATGGACTGAAGCAAGCTTCAAGGTCTTGGAACACCCGGTTTAATGAAGTAATCCTGTCATATGGATTTATTTAGTGTCTGGATGAGTCTTGTGTATACAAGAAGTGTAACGGAAACGTGGTGGTATTTCTTGTACTATACGTAGATGATATTTTGTTAATTGGCAACAATATCAAGGTATTATCGGACGTAAGGGTATGGTTGTCCAAACAATTTGATATGAAGGACTTAGGAGATTGTGCACACATTCTTGGGATCAAAGTTATAAGGGATCACAAGAAAAAATGTTGTGTTTGTCCCAAGCTTCATATATAGATACAATCCTTGCTCATTTTAGCATGCAGGATTCCAAGAAAGGTTTCTTACCTTTTAGGCATGGAGTAGCTCTATCTAAAGAGATGTCTCCGAAGACATCAAAGGAGATAGAGGACATGAAAGCAGTTCCTTATGCTTCAGCTGTAGGAAGCCTAATGTATGCGATGCTATGTACGAGACCTGATATCTGTTTTACCGTGGGCATGGTTAGCAGATATCAGAGTAATCCTGGACAAGGATATTGGACTGCAGTAAAGCATATATTAAAGTACCTGAGAAGGACTAGGGATTATATGCTAGTTTACCAAGCAGACGATTTGCTCCCTGTGGGTTACACGGATTCAGATTTCCAATCAGATAGGGACAACAGTAAGTCTACATCAGGCTATGTGTTCACTTTAGGTGGTGGAGCCATTGCATGGAAGAGTGTTAAGCAGAAATGCGTTTCAGACTCAACCATGGAAGCTGAGTATGTAGCAGCCTCTTAGGCGGCTAAAGAAGCAGTATGGCTCAGGAACTTTCTAATGGACTTAGATGTGATTCCTGGTTTACACAAAATCATCACAATTTATTGTGATAATAGTGGTGCAGTTGCAAACTCGAAGGAACCACGAGCCCATAAGGCAAGTAAACATATAGAGCGCAAGTACCACCTGATACGAGATATCGTGAAGCGAGGAGAAGTTGTCATCACCAAGATTGCATCAGCAGATAACCTGGCAGATCCTTTCACTAAGGCCCTTCCGGCAAAAGCTTTCGATTAGCATGTGGAGGGAATGGGAATCAGATGTATGGCAGAAGATATGGCAGCTTAGTCATTAGTATAAGTGGGAGATTGTTAGAGTGTATACTGAAAGCCTAAGCTTTTGTAAACATTTATTTTGAATAAAGAATCACATTTGGTCAAATTGTCTACATTTGTTTATAGTTGTTCAATTAATTTATATTGTAGATAACATAGTTTGTTCTGTCACATATAGAAGATGATGTTATCAGTACCTTATAAATTATAAACAGTAGCTCACGACCAAAATGGAAAGGAACAAACCATTGGAAGGTCATAGTGTAATTATGAATTAGTTTATCTTAACTATATAATTACACTAGTACACTTAGAGTGTATTGAGTAGGACCATTAGAGGTCATTTTCTTTTATACTGACTTTATAAAGGAACAAAGACCTCAATTATTATGGAAGTGTGTGCACTTAATCCTAATATAATAACAAGCACATATAATTGATATTTATTTCTTTATTTATCAATGGGTGAGATTTAGTTCGATAAATCAATACGCCGGATAAGTTGGGAAATGATATCACTTATAGTGTGTGTTGTTGATTATAGAAGTAACTGTGTCCTAGTGAACTAGGTTGATAATGTCCCCAAGAAGAGCTCATAAGGATTGTCATGTTAAACTCTGCAGGTGGACTTAGTCCGACATGACGATAAGGTTGAGTGGTACTATTCTTGGACTAAGATATTAATTAAATGAGTTGTCAGTAACTCACTTAATTAGTGGACATTCGACATCTTAAACACAGGGAGACTAACACACTCATAATGAGAAGAAGCCCAAAAATGTAATTTGGGATTGGTGCGGTAGTTCAATAATAGTTTTCTAGTGGAATGAATTATTATTGAAAAAATTAAGTTGTGTGTTCGGGGCGAACACGGGATGCTTAATTTTATCGGGAGACCAAAACCAATTCCTCCTCTCGGTCCCTATCGTAGCCTCTTACTTATAGAGTACTATACTCACATATACCCACCTTCATACCCATGGTGTAGGGGCCGGCCAAGCTAGCTTGTGGATCAAGCTAGGGCCGGCCAAGCTTTGGTCCATGGGTGGCCAGCCCTAGCTTGAACCCAAGCTAAGGTGGCCGACCCTATTAAATTAAAAAAGAATTTTAATTTTAAAATTTTCTTATGTGAAAGATATAATTTATTGGAGAGATTAAAAATTATAATATTTTTTAAAGCTTCTACAAAAGATTAAAAAAAGAGATTAAATCTCTTTCCTTATTTGTAGATTGGAAAGATGTTTTATTTTTCTTCTTTATAAATTATTCTCATGTTGAAAAATTAAAATTATAGAAATTTCTTTTTATCAACCATGAAGGGATTTTAAAAGGGAAATTTTATCTTTTAAAATTTTCGAAGACAAATAAGGAATTTTTAATTGTTGATTGAAAATTGCCTTGTTTGCTCTCCATGAGGTGGCCGACCATGACATGAGAGATTAGGAAATTTTGTTTAATTTTTATTAATTAATTCATATCAAGGAAAGTTAAGGAAATTTTATTGTAATTAAATTTCCTTATTTGCCAAAGCTAAGGATTATAAAAGAGCGGGTTTTGGGAGTCTTCGAGATGAACAACCTCTATTATTTTCTCTCTCTTTTCTTCCTTGGTGTGGCCGACCTCTTCTCTTTCTCTTCTCTCCATCCTTGTGTCCGAACCTCTCTTCTTCCTTGGAGATCAAGTGGTGCTCGGATTCTAGCTTGGAGAAGAAGGAGAGAAAGCTTACATCCCTTGGAGCTTGGTTGGTGGAAAAAGATCTTCATCTTTTGGAAGCATTGTGCTTGGCCGAAACTTGAAGAAAGGAGAAGAAGGTGCTTGGTGGTTTCTCATCTCGGAAGATCGTTGCCCACACAACGTCCGAGGTTAGAAGAGGAATACGGTAGAAGACCTAAAGGTTTTTGCTTGCAAAAGAAAAGGTAAACTAGTATTTAATTTCCGCATCATACTAGTTTTATCTTCATGTAAAAATACCAAATACAAGAGGCATACAATTCTAGTATTTCGAATTTGTTTTCGATGTTGTGTTCTTTTGTTTTTCTTTTCCTTGTGATTTGATTGTTCTTTTCGGTTGACCTAAAGTTATTTAAGGAAATTAAATATTGGCTTTCCTTAAAAGGCTTTGTCTAGGCGGTGGTGGTTGCTCCCATATCCAAGAAGGCCATGTGCCTCGCCATGCAGTCCTGAAAGCCAATTTTGGAAATTAATATTTAATGGAATTAATAACCTAGGTGATTTGGATCGAACGTGTTAAGTTCCGCAGGAGATCCAAGTCTAAACCTAAAAGAACAAATAGATTAAACTTTGGATCAAACGTGTTAAGTTCCGCAGGCGATCCAAGTTTAATTTAAAAGAACACATGGTAGCTAGGAAAAGGTTCATACCTTTGTTCAAAATTTTTGTACAGTGGAACCATTAGGTTTTCCAAATAGTAACCAACACTTAGAGCCTACACTGATTGACACTAGTGCTAGTGGGATATTGTTAGTTAGAGCCCTAGAGCCAATCATATGATGATTATTGTATGGACTCATTGTATCATATTCCTATATATATAAAGACTTTTGTTTTGATTATTATACTTACTTTTATTGGTTCCAAATAACTAAGTATAATAGCGTCCTTGAGTAGAAGATTCTTATCTATATCAATCGATTGGTTGAATCGATAGTGAGATGATATAGGGAACGCTACTCTTAATCATTCCTAATCAAGTATTAACATTCAGGGGCAATGTTAATGTAACACCCACGAAATATTTAAGCTATACATATGCGTATTCTATTTTAGAATAAAAGGGGAACGGAAATAGAACCAAAAAGAAATAAAAAGAAAGAGAAGTTAAGGTTTGAACCTTGAACCTCTCACAATAAATTAAGCTAAATTGGTGTATGATAACCAATAGAATTATGAATGATATATGAATAACAAGGAATGGAAATTGTAGTTAAACGTAAGAGTATGATTAAGTAAGGGAACAAGAGAAAATCAAGTAGCTTTCCTCCTCTTCCTCTTGGTTAAGAGAAGAAGCAAGCAAAAGGACAAATTGTCTTTTTCTTCGTCCTCTTACCATTTTCGTGGGAATGAAGAGAGTGAGGGAATAGAGGAGTCAAGGGGATGAATTAAGACATTCTCCTTTATTTTTTCTTCCTCATTAAGGATAAATAGGAATAAGAGAAGAGAAGGGAAAGAAATGTTGGCCACTTCTTCCTCCTCCTTCTTTCTCCTTATTCCTCCACCGAGACCTAGAGCTCCTCCCTCTCCCATTTTTGAATCCAAAATAAGTTTTCTCCCTAAGAAAACTAATTTACAAGAAGGAGTCCTCAAGATCTACTCCTTACAATCAAGATAAGAAAAAGGGAGAACTAGGAAGAGAAGCTTCTTCTTCCTCTTCACAAGAGTACTTTCTTTTAAGAAAAACCCAAGCAACAAGTTGTGAGTATCCCCTCACCTATGGTACAAGTTGTTCATATGTCTTCCATGAGTTTAGATTGTGTAAAATAAAAACCTAAGGTCCTTCTTGAAACTTTCTGCCATGATAAGATTAAAGGCTTGGGAAAGCTTGAAACCAAATCTAACATGCTCATGATTTTCTTTATGATATGATATGAAGTTCTTATGCTTACATGTTGTTAAAACCTAGATACCTCCACTTAGGGTTTCGACCATGATAAGATTAAAGGCTTGGGAAAGCTTGAAACCAAATCTAACATGCTCATGATTTTCTTTATGATATGATATGAAGTTCTTATGCTTACATGTTGTTAAAACCTAGATACCTCCACTTAGGGTTTCGACCATGATAATATTAAAGGCTTGGGAAAGTTTGAAACCAAATCTAACATGCTCATGATTTTCTTTATGATATGATATGAAGTTCTTATGCTTACATGTTGTTAAAACCTAGATACCTCCACTTAGGGTTTCGGCCATGATAAGATTAAAGACTTGGGAAAGCATGAAACCAAATCTAACATGCTCATGATTTTCTTTATGATATGATATGAAGTTCTTATGCTTACATGTTACTTAAAACCTAGATGCCATTCACTTAGGGTTTCAGCCATGATAGAATTTAAGGGCCTAAGAAAGCTTGAAACCAAATCTAAAATGCTCATGATTTTCCTCATGATATGATATGAAGTTATCTTGATGTTCTTATGCTTGTAGGTTGCTTAGACTTAGTTTCATGCTCCTTAAAGTTTCGGCCACAAACAAGTTAAAAGACCTAGGAAGCTTAGAACCTAAACTAAATATGCTCATGATGTTCCTTATGGTATATGATATGAAATTGGTTTAGGGTTTACATGCTTTTATGTTGCTTGTAACCAAGAAACATGCTTAACGAGTTTCGGTCATAACAAGTTAAAAGACCTAGGAAGCTTAGAACCTACACTAAATGTAACGCCCCGCCCCTTCCTGCTTAAGCTGACGGGGGTTACTTATCTTTTCTTCTTAAAACAGCGGAAGTCTTATCTATAGTATATATATTTTTTTTAAACTTTTCCTTTACTTTTCAAATCATCATCACTAACTACCTATCATATGAGTCACATAACATGCTTAACATAAATTTAAGCCATAATACTAAAGAGCATGACGAAATGTCATGGAGTCATAAAAGAACGATATAAGCATAATTTTTTTATTAACTAGAAGCAGGTCTTTCTCTTTAGCCAAGTCACTACTACACACGTCCTTCTTGCCCCCCCTCCTGCTGCTCCCTTAGTACATCCATTCCTTGCCCTTATCTATGGTACAAGGAAAGTAAGCTGTGAGTACACAAGGCTCAGTAAGATCCTTTCCTACTCACAAAAACCGTATAGCATAACTTAATCTCCAAGGCATAAAGCATAAAGACAACTCATCATATCATGTATAGAAGCATCATATCATAACATAATCGTAAGGTATCATGGCATATCATAACATGCATCCTTGCTTAACATAATTTAGTCATAATCATAATGGCATATCATGGTAAAATCATAATGTGCATCCTAGAATAACATAACATAATCATAAGCATTATGACATATCATGATATAATCATTAAGTGCATCCTAGCATAAAATAATCATAGGTATCATGGCATATCATAACATAATCATAAAGTGCATCCTAGTATAGCATATTATAATCATAAGCATCATGGCATACCGTAACATAATCATAAAGTGTTATGCGAGATGACTTTCAAAAACATGATTCATGCAAAAATATATGCAACATGTCTTTTGAAAACTTATTACATACATACTTAAACATAATCATAACATGATTAGGGCCCCGGCTTGTACCACATACATAAATGCGCACGTCCTATGTAGGTCCAAGGTAGCAAGTCTTGAACCCTACAAGGCATACATACTAGACCCGTTTCTTAGTCCATCAACCTAGGGGCGCTTAGGAGCCCATCCCTAACGAGGCCCGATTCTTAGTCCATCGACCCCGGGGCGCTTATGGAGCTCACCCTTGGTACAAGCCATATAAAGTAAAGTAACATGTCATACATATCATGGTTCTTATTATTTCTTGCACATCATATTTCTTATCATATCATGCCATACAGAATTTGGGCACACAGCTCATCATAATAGCATGTATAATTTGGGCACACAACACATCATAAATATATGCATAGTTTAGGCACACAGCTCATCATAAAAACATGCATAGTTGGGCACACAGCTCATCATAAATAGCATACATAATTTGGGCACACAGCTCATCATAATATCATGCATAAATTGGGCACACAGCTCATCATAAATAGCATGCATAACTTAGGCACACAGCACAGCATAAGGGTTACCAACATACATAGATCATAATTATACGTAATTAAACATAGAAGCATAGCAAACTCTTACCACATCATAAAACATTGCATGTGAGATACATGGAAATCATATTTAGATTTCTAACCCTAATGTCATATAATGGCCGAAACATATAGTTGTGTCTTAGGTTAAAAATCAACATACAAGCATTTGAACCCTAAACCAATATCATATCATATACCATAAGGAAACATCATGAGCATGTTTAGGTTAGGTTCTAGGTTTCCTAAGCTTATAAACTTTTCATGGCCGAATCTTATCAAGCATTACATGGGTTAAAATCAACATTCAAGCATGTGAACCCTAAACCAATTTCATAGCAAATATTACAAGAAACATCATGAGCATAATTAGGTTAGGTTCCAAGTTTCCTATGCCCTTAAACTTGTTGTGGACAAAACCTTTAAGGCTTGGAACTAGGTTTCAAGTGTCATAAAAGCATGGGAAACCCTAAACCATTTTCATAGCAATCATTACAAGGAACATCATGAGCATAATTAGGTTAGGTTCTAAGTTTCCTAGGCCCTTAAACTTGTTGTGGCCGAAACCTTCAAGGCTTGGAACTAGGTTTCAATTGTCATAAAAACATGGAAACCCTAAACCAATTTCATAGCAATTAGTACAAGGAACAACATGAGCATAATTAGGTTAGGTTCAAAGTTTCCTAGGCCCTTAAACTTATTGTGGCCGAAACCTTCAAGGCTTGGAACTAGGTTTCAAGTGTCGTAAAAACATGGAAACCCTAAACCAATTTCATAGCAATTATTACAAGGAACAACATGAGCATAATTAGGTTAGGTTCCAAGTTTCCTAGGCCCTTAAACTTATTTTGGTCGAAACCTTCAAGGCTTGGAACTAGGTTTCATGTGTCATAAAAACATGGAAACCCTAAAACAATTTCATAGCAACTATTACAAGGAACAACAGGAGCATAATTAGGTTAGGTTCCAAGTTTCTTAGGCCCTTAAACTTATTGTGGCCGAAACCTTCAAGGCTTGGAACTAGGTTTCAAGTGTCATAAAAACATGGAAACCCTAAACCAATTTCATAGCAATTATTACAAGGAACAACATGAGCATAATTAGGTTAGGTTCTAAGTTTCCTAGGCCCTTAAACTTGTTGTGGCCGAAAGTTCATGGGGCCTGTAAACAAGTTCTAACCACACTACAACATGAGCATGTCATATTAATTTCATATCTCGTCTTAAGGAGGATCATGGCATGATTAGTTTAGGTTTAACAATTTTCTAGGCCTCTTATCCTATCATGGCCGAATACTTATGAGAATGGAATAAAGTTCAATCATCATATAGGCATGAGCATATCATGTTAACAATTTTCTCATCATGAAGTACATATCATAAAACAAAAAGGAGCATGCTTGGTTTGAGTCTTAACTTACCTATTTCCTTTATTCATGTTTGGCCGAGAGTCTAGGGATATGACTCTAAGTTCTAACCAAACATTCTAGCATATGAACATTAGATAAATCCCTACCTTAAGATACATGTTACAAGAAGCATATTGAGCATGTCAAAATTTAGGTCTTTACATTTCCTAGGTCCTTCTTTTTAGTCTTGTCTTGGCCGAAAATTTCATGAAGGTATCCTAGGTTTTTAGGCATCCAAATCTCATAGAAAATACACAAGCTATTGTACCACAGGTGAGGGAAACTTACATCCTTTCACTTGTGGTTTTTCTTAAGGAAAAAGGTATCCTAAGTTCCAAGGAAGGAGAGAACTTCTTCTTCTTGTACCTCCTTTTGCTTCTCTTGCTTGGAAGGGATGGATCTTGAAGGTTTCTTCTCGAAATTTAGTTTTCTTGGAGAGTAACTTAGCTTAGCTTTTGGAATAAGGAGAGGGAAGGGCTCTTGGTTTCGGTGGAGAATGAAGAAGGAGAAGGAAGGAGGAAGAAAAAGAATTAAATCTCTTGTTTTTTTCTTCTCCCAATCAATTTATTCCTTTGCAAATGAGCATGTCTTTATTCATTCCCTCGACTCCTCTTTTCCCTCATTCCTTTAATTTCCACGAAAATAGAGAGAGGGAGGGAAGTAGGCAATTTATCTTTTGCTTGCTTCTTCTCTTAACCAAGAGGAAGAGGAGGTAAGCAAATTTGGTTTTCTCTTGCTTAGTTTTCTTTTATTTTATTCTCATCTTTAACTAAATTTTCATTCCTTCCTATCCATATATTATTCATTATTCTAGTGGTTATCATACATCAATTTATCTTCATTATTTGTGGGAGGTTCAAGGTTCAATCCTTGACCTCACCTCTTCTTATTTTATTTTGGTTTCTATTTTCCCTTTTCTCTTATCCTTTTTATTTCTATGCTCTAAAGAAAATAATACCATATACTTATCTTATAATTTCGTGGGTGTTACAGTACCCCATACCTCATAGAAAGTTCGTCCTCGAACTTAGAATAGCGATGGATACTTCTGTCTCATATCATCTTCCCGTTCCCACGTGGCTTCTTCGTATCGTTGATTTTGCCACAGGACTTTTACTAAGGGTACTTCTTTGTTCCTTAGTCTTTTAACGTTTCGATCCAATATCTGAATTGGTCGGCTCTCGTAGGTTAGGTCCTCTTGTACTTGTCCTTCCCGTGGTTCGATCACTTTGTCCGTTTTCGGAATGCATTTCTTTAGCATCGAAACGTGGAACACGTTGTGAATGGCTGACATCTCTTGAGGCAGCACTATTTCGTAAGCTACTTTGTCGATTCTTTTCAGAACTCGGTATGGTCCGACATAACGCGGGCTTAGTTTTCCCTTCTTACCGAACCTCATTACTCCTTTCATAGGAGCTACTTTGAGAAATACTGAGTCTCCGACACCGAATTCCAATGGCCTTCATCGCTTATCCGTATAATTCTTCTGTCGACTCTGAGCAGTTTCAATTCGTTGGCGGATTCTCTGTATAGCCTGGGTGGTGTTATCGATGAACTCGGTTTGGAATCCCATCTCTTTCTTTTCACCGCCTTCGTACCAACATATAGGGGATCTACATTTCCTCCCGTACAGAGCCTCATAAGGTGTTATCCCAATAGTAGCCTGGTAACTATTGTTGTAGACGAATTCCGCTAGGCATAAATATCGGCTCCAGCTCCCTTTGAAGTCTAATGCGCATGCCCGTAACATATCTTCTAAGACTTGGTTAACCCTTTCTGTTTGTCCGTCGGTCTGAGGGTGGAAGGCAGTACTGAATAATAGCTTCGTACCAAGAGCCTTCTCGACGCATTCCCAAAAATGTGAAACGAAACGATCATCTCTATCTGAAATGATGGTCTTAGGAATCCCATGTAACCTAACAATTTCCTTGACATATAATTGAGCCAGTTGCTAAATTGAATAAGTCATCTTGATTGCTAGAAAATGGGCGGATTTGATTAATCTATCCACAATTACTCATATGGCGTCGTAGCCGTTTGTTGTCTTGGGTAATCCTGCTATAAAGTCCATAGAGATATCTTCCCATTTCCATTCTGGAATTTGGACAGGCTGCAGTAATCCTCCAGGCCTCTGATGTTCTGGTTTAACCCTCTGACAGGTTAGGCAGGTACCGACATACTGAGCCACATCTCTTTTTATACCGGACCACCAGAATTTCTTTTTCAAATCCTGGTACATTTTGGTGGATCCTGGGTGCATTGCATAGGTCGTTGAATGAGCTTCCTCTAGTATCCTTCTTCGTAACTCTGGATCCCCGAGAATACATAATCGATCCCTGAGGAGGTATAATATTCCATTGTCCGCGATTCGGAATCCGTCCTTCTTTCCTTCTAGGGTTTCTTGTTTAATCCTTTGGAGACTTTGGTCACTGGTTTGTTTCTCCAATAGGTTGTCGAATATTGTGGGTGCTATGGTCATGGTAGAGAGTTGTCCGGACATATTTTCGATCTATTGACTCGTAATATCTCTCGGTTTCCCGATAATTTTGAACCCTGGTTCGCCTTCAGCACCAGATATAGCTCTAGCATACTCACTAAAAGTAGATACCTGACTTGTGATGATAGTAGGGGCGCTCGCCACATCTTCTTTAATAAGCGAGAAAACCCTGGCGTTCGTTGTATTCTGCGGGGCTTCCAATCTCCCTTGGCTAATCAGTGTTCCTTCAATAGTAGCTTGCATCTGATATAGCTGTGAGGGGCCACTCTTGTTCTGGTTGTTCTGCTGGGGTTGTGCCTGAAGCCGGTTAGTGCAGTCTCTGGCCAGATGTCCTTCCCCTCCGTAATTATAGCACCTTCTTGTACCCTTGTGACATACTCCGGAATGCAGCTTTCCGTAAATAGTGCACTGGGGGGGATTTCGGTTGCTTATTCACTGAGCCACCTTTAGCATTGTCCTATTGTTTCCTTTTTCCGGTAGCGGTCCCGTTCCAGCTTGTTTTGATACCTGAGGGTCTCTGTCCTTTACTCTTTCCCACCACATCCTTGCATCTACGGAAAAGCAGAATGATACACATTTGATCTTTTCCGATACGGGCCAGTCTAGTAATTTCACTATGCTTTCCACTGTCTTGAACCAGGCCTGAGCGTCCCATGGCTCGCAAGTACTTGAGAAGTTTTCCGGCTTCAGCCTTAGCCACTGTATCATAGGTCTCCTGTCGGACCACTGGGACAGGGGCTATCAGTGGTACTGGTGCAACTACGGGGATGACGGGCACTGCATTCTGATTTACTGGCGGGGTGGCAGGATTTTCTTGCTGACCCATAAAAGTCGTGATCAGCTGTTGTTGCTCCGTGACGCTGGAGATCGGTAACTACCTGGGTCAGATCTGGTGGAGTTGCTGTCTCGTCTGCCCGGGTAGTACGTCTTCTAGCCATGTTTATCTTCATTAGATGATAATAAATTATTGTTATTTCTACCCAAGCTAACATAAGATCATTATTATTCTTATCCTACCATCATGCATACCTAAACTAGAACTGTGACTTATCATCATCAAAGAAAAAAAATAAGTAAACATGCATAATATTAAAGCATCATAGAAGAATTAATTTAAGCATATAGATTCTTACTTGGAGCGGCAAGATGGAGGCTTGACATGTGTGTAGTGAAAAGGCTAAACCTGGCTCTGATACCAAACTGTAACACCCCGCCCCTTCCTGCTTAAGCTGACGGGGGGTTACTTATCTTTTCTTCTTAAAACAGCGAAAGTCTTATCTATAGTATATATATATTTTTTAAACTTTTCCTTTACTTTTCAAATCATCATCACTAACTACCTATCATATGAGTCACATAACATGCTTAACATAAATTTAAGCCATAATACTAAAGAGCATGATGAAATGCCATGGAGTCATAAAAGAACGACATAAGCATAATTTTTTTATTAACCAAAAGCAGGTCTTTCTCTTTAGCCAAGTCACTACTACACACGTCCTTCTTGCCCCCCCCCTCCTGCTGCTCCCTTAGCACATCCATTCCTTGCCCTTATCTATGGTACAAGGAAAGTAAGATGTGAGCACACAAGGCTCAGTAAGATCCTTTCCTACTCACAAAAACCGTATAGCATAACTTAATCTCCTAGGCATAAAGAATAAAGACAACTCATCATATCATGTATAGAAGCATCATATCATAACATAATCGTAAGGTATTATGGCATATCATAACATGCATCCTTGCTTAACATAATTTAGTCATAATCATCATGGCATATCATGGTAAAATCATAATGTGCATCCTATCATAACATAACATAATCATAAGCATTATGGCATATCATGATATAATCATTAAGTGCATCCTAGCATAACATAATCATAGGTATCATGGCATATCATAACATAATCATAAAGTGCATCCTAGCATAGCATATTATAATCATAAGCATCATGGCATATCGTAACATAATCATAAAGTGTTATGCGAGATGACTTTCAAAAACATGATTCATGCAAAAATATATGTAACATGTCTTTTGAAAACTTATTACATACATACTTAAACATAATAATAACATGATTAGGGCCCCGGCTTGTACCACATACATAAATGCGCGCGTCCTATGTAGGTCCAAGGTAGCAAGTCTTGAACCCTAAGAGGCATAAATACTAGGCCCGTTTCTTAGTCCATCAACCTAGGGGCACTTAGGAGCCCATCCCTAACGAGGCCCGTTTCTTAGTCCATCGACCCCGGGGCGCTTATGGAGCCCACCCTTGGTACAAGCCATATAAAGTAATGTAACATGTCATACATATCATGGTTCTTATTATTTCTTGCACATCATATTTCTTATCATATCATGCCATACAGAATTTGGGCACACAGCTCATCATAATAGCATGTATAATTTGGGCACACAACACATCATAAATATATGCATAGTTTAGGCACACAGCTCATCATAAAAATATGCATAGTTGGGCACACAGCTCATCATAAATAGCATGCATAATTTGGGCACACAGCTCATCATAATATCATGCATAAATTGGGCACACAACTCATCATAAATAGCATGCATAACTTAGGCACACAGCACAGCATAAGGGTTACCAACATACATAGATCATAAGTATACATAATTAAACATAGAAGCATAGCAAACTCTTACCACATAATAAAACATTGCATGTGAGATACATGGAAATCATATTTAGATTTCTAACCCTAATGTCATATAATGGTCGAAACATATAGTTGTGTCTTAGGTTAAAAATCAACATACAATCATGTGAACCCTAAACCAATATCATATCATATACCATAAGGAAACATCATGAGCATGTTTAGGTTAGGTTCTAGGTTTCCTAAGCTTATAAACTTATCATGGCCGAATCTTATCAAGCATTACATGGGTAAAAATCAACATTCAAGCATGTGAACCCTAAACCAATTTCATAGCAAATATTACAAGAAACATCATGAGCATAATTAGGTTAGGTTCCAAGTTTCCTAGGCCCTTAAACTTGTTGTGGCCAAAACCTTTAAGGTTTGGAACTAGGTTTCAAGTGTCATAAAAGCATGGGAAACCATAAACCATTTTCATAGCAATCATTACAAGGAACATCATGAGCATAATTAGGTTAGGTTCTAAGTTTCCTAGGCCCTTAAACTTGTTGTGGCCGAAACCTTCAAGGCTTGGAACTAGGTTTCAATTGTCATAAAAACATGGAAACCCTAAACCAATTTCATAGCAATTATTACAAGGAACAACATGAGCATAATTAGGTTAGGTTCCAAGTTTCCTAGGCCCTTAAACTTATTGTGGCCGAAACCTTCAAGGCATGGAACTAGGTTTCAAGTGTCATAAAAACATGGAAACCCTAAACCAATTTCATAGCAATTATTACAAGGAACAACATGAGCATAATTAGGTTAGGTTCCAAGTTTCCTAGGCCCTTAAACTTATTGTGGCCAAAACCTTCAAGGCTTGGAACTAGGTTTCAAGTGTCATAAAAACAAGGAAACCCTAAACCAATTTCATAGCAATTATTACAAGGAACAACATGAGCATAATTAGGTTAGGTTCCATGTTTCTTAGGCCCTTAAACTTATTGTGGCTGAAACCGTCAAGGCATGGAACTAGGTTTCAAGTGTCATAAAAACATGGAAACCCTAAACCAATTTCATAGCAATTATTACAAGGAACAACATGAGCATAATTAGGTTAGGTTCTAAGTTTCCTAGGCCCTTAAACTTGTTGTGGTGGAAAGTTCATGGGGCATGGAAATGAGTTCTAACCACACTACAACATGAGCATGTCATATTGATTTCATATCTTGTCTTAAGGAGGATCATGGCATGATTAGTTTATGTTTAACAATTTTCTAGGCGGCTAATCCTATCATGGCCGAATACTTATGAGCATGGAATAAAGTTCAATCATCATATAGGCATGAGCATATCATGTTAACAATTTTCTCATCATGAAGTACATATCATAAAACAAAAAGGAGCATGCTTGGTTTGAGTCTTAACTTACCTATTTCCTTTATTCATGTTTGGCCGAGAGTCTAGGGATATGACTCTAAGTTCTAACCAAACATTCTAGCATATGAACATTAGATAAATCCCTACCATAAGATACATGTTACAAGATGCATATTGAGCATGTCAAAATTTAGGTCTTTACATTTCCTAGGTCCTTCTTTTTAGTCTTGTCTTGGCCAAAAATTTCATGAAGGTATCCTAGGTTTTTAGGCAACCAAATCTCATAGAAAATACACAAGCTATTGTACCATAGGTGAGGGAAACTTACATCCTTTCGCTTGTGGTTTTTCTTATGGAAAAAGGTATCCAAAGTTCCAAGGAAGGAGAGAGCTTCTTCTTCTTGTACCTCCTTTTGCTTCTCTTGCTTGGAAGGGATGGATCTTGAAGGTGCCTTCTCGAAATTTAGTTTTCTTGGAGAGGAACTTAGCTTAGCTTTTGGAATAAGGAGAGGGAAGGGCTCTTGGTTTCGGTGGAGAATGAAGAAGGAGAAGGAAGGAGGAAGAAAAAGAATTAAATCTCTTGTTTTTTTCTTCTCCCAATCAATTTATTCCTTTGCAAATGAACATGTCTTCATTCATTCCCTCAACTCCTCTTTTCCCTCATTCCTTTAATTCCCACAAAAATAGAGAGAGGGAGGGAAGTAGGCAATTTATCTTTTGCTTGCTTCTTCTCTTAACCAAGAGGAAGAGGAGGTAAGCAAATTTGGTTTTCTCTTGTTCTCTTACTTAGTTTCCTTTTATTTTCTTCTCATCTTTAACTAAATTTTCATTCCTTCCTATCCATATATTATTCATTATTCTAGTGGTTATCATACATCAATTTATCTCCATTATTTGTGAGAGGTTCAAGGTTCAATCCTTGACCTCACCTCTTCTTATTCTATTTTGGTTTCTATTTTCCCTTTTCTCTTATCCTTTTTATTTCTATGCTCTAAAGAAAATAATACCCATATACTTATCTTATAATTTTGTGGGTGTTACACTAAATATGCTCATGATGTTCCTTATGGTATATGATATGAAATTGGTTTAGGGTTTACATGCTTTTATGTTGCTTGTAACCTAGAAACATGCTTAACAAGTTTCAGCCACAACAAGTTAAAAGACCTAGGAAGCTTAAAACCTAAACTAAATATGCTCATGATGTTTCCTATGGTATATGATATGAAATTGGTTTAGGGTTTACATGCTTTTATGTTGCTTGTAACCTAGATCAATGCTTGGCAAGTTTCGGCCATGATAGGATTAAAAGACCTAGGAAGCTTAGAACTTAAACTAAACATGCTTATGATGTTCTTATGATAAGTGTTATGAAGTTGGTTTAGGGTTATATGCTTTTATGTTGCTTGTAACCTAGGGAAATCCCTTGCATGTTTCGGCCACTCTATGGAATTAGGGTTAGAGACCCAATCATGATTCACTATTGTGTTTCACATGCTATGATATGAATTAAGAGATGCTAGTTAATGTTTTCCAAGCATGATTATGTTTCCTTATGATATGTTTTATGCTTACTTATGTATGCTTATGAATCATGTATGATAATGACTTTTATGATGGGCTATATGCTCAAGTATGCATGCTTTATGATATAACAAGTAAAGGCCTAAGAGATGCTTCCCTTTTTGTTGGGACTAAGAGCACTCTTTATGATATGACAAGCAAAGGCCTAAGAGATGCTCCCCTTTTTGGGACTAGAGCACTCTTCATGATATTATAAGTAAAGACCTAAGAGTTGCTTCCCTATTAATTGGGACTAAGAGCACTCTTCATGATATGATAAGTAACTATGACATGCTATTTTATTTTCTATGGCTTGTACCAAGGGTGGGCTCCATAAGCGCCCCTAGGCCGACGGTCTATGAACGGGTCTAGTAAAAGGGATGGGCTCCTAAGTGCCCCTAGGTTGATGGTTTATGAAACGGGCCTAGTTCCTAGTAGGTTCAAGATTTGCTACCTTGGATCTATTTAGGATGCACGCATTTATGTATGTATGTGGTACAAGCCGGGTGTTGGGTTTTTCGGGCCGCGAAAACCGTTTTTCGCATCGCGGAAACCCCGAATCACCCAAGGCCAACGTATGCGTGCAAGGAAAAACCAAAAATAAATACGAGTACGAGTTTGAAAAACCTTTTAGATCTACTCCTAGATCTACATGTTAAGAACTTTACCCTTGTTGCGTGCCTTTCGCGTTCCCGCTCGTCCAAGGAGTTGCCGGATCTCTAGACCGTCAAGCGTCGGTCCTCTAGAAGTATCCACACGGACACGTAGGAGGAGAAAACCTTACACAAAGGTGTGCTAGCACCTTGGTAAGATTCGGCCAAGTCAAGGAGGAGAGGGAGAGGGAGAGCTTGAGAGGAAGAAGGAAGAAGATACACCCCTTGAATGGAAAAATGAATTCACCATTCAAACCAAAGTGGTCGGCCACTCTTCATTGTGTAACTCCCCATTAAATGCAATTAATGTGAAGTTATTATGAAAATGGCTTTGTAACTTCCATGAGGTGGCACCCATGATGATGCGGAACATCATTATTGGTCCACCTAATGCCAACTCACCAATGAGGTGGCAAAAGGTCAAGTCAAAATTGACCTTTGGTCTTCCTTCTCAAGTCAAGTCAAACTTGAACCAATCTCTACCATGGTTGATCTAATCTAACCATTTGATTCGAGCCAACTTAATATAATGAATCTAATTCGTTAAATTAAATTGATTCAATGAGTCAAAATTTAAATTAGGCTCATTGAACACATGAATCAACTTGAGTCGAACTCAAGTTAGCCCAATTAGGATTACTCTTAATCCAATTTGATTCATCAAATGAATCTAATCCTCTTGGTTCATCATATGAACCTAATCTCCATCTAATTGTCCTAAGTGTGTGACCCTATAGGTTCTTGTAACGTTGGCAATGCCCTAAACCCATTTAGGAGAATAAGTAATGAGCGGTATCTAGCAACACATCATTACTACCCAAGTTACAAGAATGTCGAGATCCGACATCACCTTGTGACTACTAATTGTGACTCCTCACAATATATGACAAGTGTCCTTCTATCCTAGATATCTAGATTGATCAATATGAGGCATAGATCGTGTCATCCTCTAATCAATCTAAATCTTGAACTCCAAGTAGACTCACTCGATCAAATGAGCTCAACATCTAATGTTGACTCATTTGGGCATGGCCATGCACTTAGTGGTCTCACTCTATCAAGAATACCGATGTCGCTCCCGTCATATGGGAGGGATAGATCCCATCTACATCACTCACATCCCTCTACATAATTCGTTATATACCCAGTAATCGCCTTTATAGTCCACCCAGTTACGGGTGACGTTTGACGAAACCAAAGTACATAACTCCTTATGTAGGGATCCATGGTGACTTCAGGTCTAAGGACTAATAGTCATACTAATAGCCACATGAGAAAGTATATGACACTCATATAACGATCCATGATACTTTCTCATGGCGGGTCATTCAGTATACATTCTCTAATGCATACCCATGTGTCAGCTTGATATCTCTATATCCATGACTTGTGAGATCAAGTCATCGAGCTGACCTACATGCTAGTCTTATTGTATTAACATTGTCCCTGAATGTTAATACTTGACTAGGAATGATTTAGAGTAGTGTTCCCAATATCATCTCACTATCGATTCAACTAATCGATTGATATAGGTATGAACCTTCTACTCAAGAACGCTATTATACATAGTCTTTTTGGCACTAATACAAATAAGTATAATAATCAAACAAATGCCTTTATTAATATACAAGAATATGATACAATGAGTCCATAAAATCATCAAATAATTGGCTCTAGGGCTCTAACTAACAATCTCCCACTAGCACTAGTGCCAATCAGTATAGGCTCTAAGGCCTAATGACCTAGTGTGACCATCATGCTTTCTCTGTGCCAAAGCCTTGGTCAAGGGATCTGCGATGTTAGCCTCTGTAGATACTCTGCAAATCTTCACATCTCCTCTATCGATAATTTCTCGAATGAGATGGAAGCGCCGTAGTATGTGCTTGGTCCGCTGGTGTGAGCGAGTTTCCTTCGCCTGTGCTATAGCTCCATTGTTGTCACAATAGAGCTCAACTGGGTCAGCGATGCTAGGAACCACCCCAAGTTCAGTGATGAACTTGCGGATCCAAATCGCTCCTTTGCCGCCTCGATGCGCAATATACCTCTGTTGTAGAATCACTCATGTCCTCGAACTCGCCACTCACGCACCACCATTTAAGCAAAACACGAATCCTGACTGCGATCGGTAATCATCCCGATCGGTCCGGAAGCTATAACCCTTTACAGTTAGCTCATCATTGCCTCCATATATCAAGAAATATTCTTTAGTCCTTCTTAAGTACTTAAGAATATTCTTGACCGCTATCCAGTGACTTTCACCTGGATCTGACTGGTATCTGCTCGTCATGCTCAAAGCATACGAGACATCAGGTCGAGTACATAGCATGGCGTACATGATCGATCCTATGGCTGAGGCATAAGGGATCTGATCCATGCGGTCTCTCTCCTCTCTAGAAGAGGGACCTTGAGTCTTCGAAAGACTCACGCCATGTGACATCGGCAGAAATCCCTTCTTGGAGTTCTGCATGGCAAACCGAAGGAGTACCTTGTCAATATATGTACTCTGACTTAGGCCAAGCAATCTCTTAGATCTATCTCTATAGATCTGTATCCCTAGAATACGGGATGCCTCACCTAAGTCCTTCATTGAGAAGCAACTCCCTAGCCATGTCTTGACAGACTGAAGCATAGGGATGTCCTTCCCAATGAGTAGTATGTCATCCACATACAATATGAGGAAGACAACTATATCCCCTACAACCTTCTTATAGACACAAGGTTCATCTTCATTCTTGATGAAACCAAACTGTTTGATTGCATCATCGAATCGAAGATTCCAGCTCCGAGATGCTTGCTTTAGTCCATATATGGACCTATGCAGCTTGCATACTCTACTAGTATGCTGTGGATCTACAAAACCCTCAGGTTGTGTCATGTACACATCCTCGAGTAGGTTTCCGTTCAGAAACGCGGTTTTGACATCCATCTGCCATATCTCATAGTCATGGTAGGCTGCAATAGCAAGCATGATCCGAATGGACTTAAACATCGCTACTGGAGAAAAGGTTTCATCATAGTCAATACCATGAATCTGCTTGAAACCTTTAGCTACCAAGCGACCCTTATAGATAAGTCCATCCATGTCAGTCTTTCTTTTAAAGACCCACTTACACCCAATGGGTTTTACCCCTTCAGGTGGATCAACCAAAGTCCATACTTGGTTGGTGTACATGGATTTCATCTCGGATCTCATGGCTTCTAGCCATTTCTCGGAATCTGGTCTCATCATAGCTTCCTGATAGGTGGTAGGCTCATCCTCTATGAGCACAATGTCATCATGGTAAGACACGAGAAAAGAGTATCTCTCAGGCTGACGACGTACCCTATCAGACCTGCGAAGAGGTATGTCTACTTGAACCGGTTGTTCTTCCTCAACTCCTTGTGGAACAACATCATCCACAACACTTTGTGGTTCCAATTCAATTTCCATCATGGAATTAGTGCTATTGTTCGCATCTTGAACTTCTTCAAGATCGAACGCGCTCCCACTAGTCTTTCTAGAAAAAAAGTCCCTTTCTAGAAAGACCCCAGTCTTTGCCACAACTACCTTGTGCTAACTGGGATGTAGAAGTAATATCCCTTAGTTTCCTTGGGATATCCGATGAAATGGCACTTGTCGGATTTGGGTCCTAATTTGTCTGAGACTTAACGTCGTACGTAAGCCTCACAGCCCCAAATACTCATGAAAGACACCTGGGCATCTCTCCCAGTCCATATCCTATATGGTGTCTTTATCACGGCCTTTGATGGAACTCGGTTGAGTATGAAAGCTGCCGTGTCTAGAGCATATCCCCATAGATATGTCGAAAGATCTGTGTGACTCATCATAGATCGTACCATATCTAATAGGGTACAATTCCTCCGTTCGGATACACCATTCCACTGTGGTGTTCCAGGAGGAGTGAGTTGGGATAGAATCTCACACTCAGCTAGGTAGTCACGAAACTCATGGCTAAGGTATTCTCCATCTTGATCTGATCGAAGTATCTTAATACTCTGGCCAAGCTGGTTCTGTACTTCATTCTTGAATTCTTTGAACTTTTCAAAGGATTCAGATTTATGTGTCATCAAGTACACATAACCATATCTACTGAAGTCATCAGTAAATGTGATGAAGTATCTATAACCGCCTCTAGCAGCAACATTGAAAGGGCCACATACATCACTATGTATGAGTCCTAACAAATTGGTTGCTCTCTCACTATGCCCACTAAAGTGGGTCTTGGTCATCTTCCCTCGTAGGCATGACTCACATATCTCATATGATTCTAAATCAAATAAGTCCAGCAAACCATCCATATGGAGCTGGGATAAGCGCTTGTCATTTATATGACCTAAGCGACAGTGCCAGAGGTAGGTTTGGTTCAAGTCATTTTGACTTGAACCTCTTGGTACTAATGTTATAGATAGGGCTCTCAAGGTCTAGAATATAGAGTCCGTTTATTAGTGGTGCACTACAATAGAACATATCTTTTAAATAAACAGAACAACATTTGTCTTTTATTATAAAAGAGTATCCTTTCTTGTCTAAACAAAAACTGAAACTATGTTCTTAGTAACAGCAGGCACATAACAACAATCATCTAAATCTAGTACAAGCCCAGAGGGCAGAGATAGCTGATAAGTTCCTACAGCAACAGCAGCAACGCGTGCTCCATTTCCTACTCATAGGTCCACCTCGCCCTTTGCCAATGCTCGCTTCTGCACATCAATATAAATGTGAGAAGCACATCCGATCTAATACCTATGATGTAGAAATAGATAGATTGGCTTCTATAACATATATACCAAGTGGAAGTCTCACTCGCTTCTTAACATCCTCCAAGTATACCTTGCAGTTCCTCTTCCAGTGCCCGGTCTGACCGCAGTGGAAGCAGGTAGCATCCTTGGTGACCCCTCCTTTAGGCTTCAGTGCCTTGCCTTTGCCCTTGGTTTGGGACTTTCCCTTACCTTTGGGCTTGCCCTTTCCCTTGTGCTTCTGGACCATCAGAATGGGCTTAACCTTCTTAAGGTTAAACTCAGCAGTTCGTAACATACTAAGTAGCTCGGGCAGTGGCTTGTCAATCTCGTTCATGTTATAGTTGAGAACGAATTGACTATAGCTATCCGGCAAGGACTGCAAGATCAAGTTAGTGGACAGCTCTTGGCCAAGTGGGAACCCCAATCTTTGTAGGTTCTCTATGTACACAATCATCTTGAGTACATAAGGACCTATAGGAGCCCCGTCTGACATCTTGCACTGAAACAGTGCCTTCGAGATCTCAAATCTCTCATGCCTCGCTTGTCCCTGATATAGTTGGCGAAGATGCTCAACCATATCATAAGCGCCCATCAACTCGTGTTGATTCTGAAGTACAGAGTTCATGGTCACGAGCACTAGACAGGACATATCTAATGCGTCGTCTTGATGCTTCTTGTATGCATCTTTGTCTGCTCGTGGGGCATTGGCAGGAGGAGCCTCCGGAATGGGCTGCTCCAGAACATACAGTTTACGTTCCTGGGTGTGAACTATTCTCAAGTTCCTGTACCAGTCCAGGAAATTCGCTCCGTTGAGCTTGTCCTTCTCAAGGACAGATCGCAGGGAGAAGGAATTTGTGTTCGACGTCATGGTTATCTACAACAAAAAATTTGCAGAAATAAATATCATATTCTTTAAAAATCATTTAATTAGGCCTTTAACTAAATGTTGCTCCCACTGAATATTATAATTTATGTGGGACAAGATCCACATCATACTAACCCTTGAGTTAGCTTTGGCTAATACGCCCAAGGCTTAGTATGATTGGTAGGTAACTATTACCAATTACATCTCTATGCAACTCTTGTTTATAGGATCAAGATCCATATTTATATTAAAACTCGAGTTAGCTTTGGCTAATACGCCCGAAAGTTAATATAAACGTGATTTTGTCCTACCTTTCCAACTTATTGGAAGAATGCCTATAGTTGACTCGATCCAACCGAGTAACTAGGAATACTCAATCTAATTGAGTTTGTATTCACCCATGCGTTGATAGGCGGGACTAATATTGTCCCTCCGTACCCTACCAAGATAATATGTATTGCTCTGCTTTGGCAGATTCAACAATACATGTGATCGAGGTAGTGATAGGTATCACGACACAGTTAGGCATTAGAGTTGAGTCGATTGAGATCTAATCTAATCGAAAGGGATGCATCTTGTGCATGACTTAGATCTAATCTAATCGCAAGGGTGCATCATGTGCACGACATAGATCTAATCTAATCGTAAGGCACTAATTAATTAACTACTTTTTAAATATGCATCACATACACAAGAAATTAATTAAACTATTTGTGATTTAGTCATGGCCCTACTACGATCTTCTCAAGCCAATGAGAAGATCGATTGGTCAACCTAGGGTCAATAGCTTCTCCAAGCTCCTCCCTTTGACCACCTTGTGTTGCTCGTGCCCGCCTCGGAACTCCGTCTCGTGTGGACCCTCCACCGCTCCAATTTGTACATTACAATTTGAAACTCGAGTTACATTCGAGTCTAAATCTAATTTACAATAAGAATATAAGAGAAGGCACGACGCGCAGGTTGCGAATATAATACAACACTCGCAAACACATAACGGCATGCAGGTCGTATTATGAATTACAACACAATCCAATCATATTGGGTTTTTGGGCCATGACTATCACAAAATTAATATATAATTCAAAATTATATATTTTTCATAATTTTCTGTAATTTTAAAATTAATTTTTACAATTTTTACAAGTAAAATTTCCCGGCGGACCAGTTTAGCGGTTTCGGGCGCAATCGCGGAACGGATCCCCTTGCGGGGCCAAGGGCAGCGCCCCTACCCGCGATCTAACCATCGCGAGGGTTCCTTTGCGATCCAACAGCGCCTAAACCCGCTGTCCCAAAACGATTTGGGCCAAGACATTGCCGTTTCTGAAAAATCTTCCCGGCGGGTTCGTTTTTAGCGATTTCGGGTTCAACCGCGGAGCAAATCCCCTTGCGGGGTTAGGGGCAGTACCCCTACCCACGATCTAACCATCGTGAGTTGCTCCTTTGCGATCTAATGGCACCCAAGCCCGCTGTCCCAAACGGATTTGGGGCAAAACGAAGCCGTTTAAGGAAAATCTTTACGGTAGCCGAAGCCAACAAGTGCCGAGACACTTGTGCTTCGCTTCTACGGAAAAATTACCCATAAAAACTCGAAAACTATAATTTTACAGAAAATTACAGAAACTTTAGTTTTCATAAAACCAAAAACAAACTCGTACAAGCCTTGCACGTGGCTCTGATACCACTGTTGGGTTTTTCGGGCCGCGAAAATCGCTTTTCGCGTCGCGGATACCCCGAATCACCCAAGGCCAACGGATCCGTGCAAGGAAAAACCAAAAATAAATACGAGTACGAGTTTGAAAAACCTTTTAGATCTACTCCTAGATCTACATGTTAAGAACTTTACCCTTGTTGCGTGCCTTTTGCGTTCCCGCTCGTCCAAGGAGTTGCCGGATCTATAGACCGTCAAGCGTCGGTCCTCTAGAAGTATCCACACGGACACGTAGGAGGAGAAAACCTTACACAAAGGTGTGCTAGCACCTTGGTAAGATTCAGCCAAGGCAAGGAGGAGAGGGAGAGGGAGAGCTTGAGAGGAAGAAGGAAGAAGATACACCCCTTGAATGGAAAAATGAATTCACCATTCAAACCAAAGTGGCCGGCCACTCTTCATTGTGTAACGCCCCATTAAATGCAATTAATGTGAAGTTATTATGAAAAATGGCTTTGTAACTTCCATGAGGTGGCACCCATGATGATGTGGAACATCATTATTGGTCCACCTAATGCCAACTCACCAATGAGGTGGCAAAAGGTCAAGTCAAAATTGACCTTTGGTCTTCCTTCTCAAGTCAAGTCAAACTTGAACCAATCTCTACAATGGTTGATCTAATCTAACCATTTGATTCGAGCCAACTTAATATAATGAATCTAATTTGTTAAATTAAATTGATTCAGTGAGTCAAAATCTAAATTAGACTCATTGAACACATGAATCAACTTGTGTCGAACTCAAGTTAGCCCAACTAGGATTACTCTTAATCCAATTTGATTCATCAAATGAATCTAATCCTCTTGGTTCATCATATGAACCTAATCTCCATCTAATTGTCCTAAGTGTGTGACCCTATAGGTTCTTGTAACGTTGGCAATGCCCTAAACCCATTTAGGAGCATAAGTAATGAGCGGTATCTAGCAACACATCATTACTACCCAAGTTACAAGAATGTCGAGATCCGACATCACCTTGTGACTACTAATTGTGACTCCTCACAATATATGACAAGTGTCCTTCTATCCTAGATATCTAGATTGATCAATATGAGGCATAGATCGTGTCATCCTCTAATCAATCTAAATCTTGAACTCCAAGTAGACTCACTCGATCAAATGAGCTCAACATCTAATGTTGACTCATTTGGGCATGGCCATGCACTTAGGGGTCTCACTCTATCAAGAATACCGATATCGCTCCCGTCATATGGGAGGGATAGATCCCATCTACATCACTCACATCCCTCTACATAATTCGTTATATACCCAGTAATCGCCTTTATAGTCCACCCAGTTACGGGTGACGTTTGACGAAACCAAAGTACATAACTCCTTATGTAGGGATCCATGGTGACTTCAGGTCTAAGGACTAATAGTCATACTAATAGACACATGAGAAAGTATATGCCACTCATATAACGATCCATGATACTTTCTCATGGCGGGTCATTCAGTATACATTCTCTAATGCATACCCATGTGTTAGCTTGATATCTCTATATCCATGACTTGTGAGATCAAGTCATCGAGCTGACCTACATGCTAGTCTTATTGTATTAACATTGTCCCTGAATGTTAATACTCGACTAGGAATGATTTAGAGTAGTGTTCCCTATATCATCTGACTATCGATTCAACTAATCGATTGATATAGGTATGAACCTTCTACTCAAGGATGCTATTATACTTAGTCTATTTGGCACTAATACAAATAAGTATAATAACCAAACAAATGCCTTTATTAATATACAAGAATATGATACAATGAGTCCATACAATCATCAAATGATTGGCTCTAGGGCTCTAACTAACACCGGGCCCTCATGTTGAGATTATGTTTAAGTATTATATGATATGTTTTCTTTAAAAGACATCTTACACATGAGATGATGCATGTTTTTGAAAGACATCTTGCATACACTTATACGATATGATGCTCTTTTATTTTATGAGATGATATAGCATGATGCTTCTTTATGACATGATATGATATGATGCTCTTTTATTTTATGAGATGATATAGCATGATGTTTCTTTATGACATGATATTATATGATGCTCTTTTATTTTATGAGATGATATAACATGATGTTTCTTTATGATATGATATGATATGATATGATGCTCTTTTATTTTATGAGATGATATAGCATGATTTTCTTTATGATATGATATGATATGATGATATTTTTCTTTATGATATGATATGATATGATGCTATTTTAATTTATGATATGATATGTTATGTTGCTCTTTTACATGATATGATGTTCAGATGATTATGTTTCCATGATATATGCTTATGTGATTATACTATGATATACGATTTTTGTGAGTAGGAAAGGATCTCACTAAGCCTATGTGCTTATAGTTACTTTCCTTATACCGTAGATAAAGGCAAAGGATGGGTGAACTAAGGAAGCAGCAGGAGAGGCAAGAGATGTGTGTGCTAGTGGCTCGGCTAAGTAAAAAAAGACCTGCTTATATTAATTTATGCATGATATGAACCGTGTCTATCTTATGTTAATGATTTGCATGATTACTTGACACTTGTTCATGTTTATGATAGAAAATTTATTTCATGACCTCATTCACTTAGAGGTATACAAGAATATATAAATAAGTACTTCCGCTGTTTTAGAAAAGAAATTTTAATATGCATGTATGTTCCCCGTACAGTAACCCCGCCATACTAGCAGGAAGGGCGGGCGTTACAGTTAATGCGATGAGACTAGCATGTAGGGTCAACTCGATGACTTGATATCACAAGTCATGGATATATAGATATCAAGTTGACACATGGATATGAATTGGAGAATGTATACTAAATGACCCGCCATGAGAAAGTATCATGGATCATTATATGAGTGTTATATACTTTCTCATGTGGCTATTAGTATGACTACTAGTCCATGGACCTGAAGTCACCATGGTTCCCTACATAAGGACTTGCATACTTTGGCTTCGTCAAACGTCACCCGTAACTAGGTGGACTATAAAGGTGATTACTGGGTATGTAACAAATTATGCGGAGGGATGTGAGTGATGTAGATGGGATCTATCCCTCCTATATGACGGGAGTGACATCATTATTCTTGATAGAGTGAGACCACTAAGTGCATGGTCATGCCCAAATGAGTCAATATAAGATATTGAGCTCATTTGATTAGAGTGAGTCTACTTGGAGTTCAAGATTTAGATTGATTAGAGGATGACACAGTTCATACCTCACATTGATAAATCTAGATGTCATGGATAGAAGGACATTGTCATATATTGTGAAAAGTCACAATTAGTAGTCACAAGGTGATGTTGGATCTCAACATTCTTCTAACTTGGGTAGTAATGATGTGTTGCTAGATACTGCTCATTACTTATGCTTCTAAATGAGTTTAGGAGCATTGTCAACGTTACTATAACCTATAGGGTCACACACAAAGGACAATTAGATGGAGATTTGGTTCATATGATGAACCAAGAGGATTAGGTTCATGTGATGAACCGAATTGGATTAAGAGTAATCCAAATTAGATTAATTGAGTAAGACTTAGTTGAGTTAGACTTGAGTCAGACTCAAGTGAGGCTAGACTTGAGTTAGACTCAAGTGAGGCTTAATGATGATATTCATTGAATTTTGAATTCAATGATAAATGAAATTTAATTTGAATTTTAGATTCAAATTTTGAATGAGTTTCAAAATGGGCATTAAATGAAGAATGAATATTCATTAAGGCTCATTAATGAGGCTCATTAATGTTGTTAATGAGCATTAAGTATTTTCATTAGATGAAAATACTTACGCCATTTTTACGCTTATTTTAATGATCAATCATTATTATTCCTCCTTGCTTCTTGTTCTCTCCCTCTCCTCCTCCTTGGCCGAAACCCTCAAAGAGTGCTAGCACACTCTAAGGTTTCCTCTCCACCTAATTGTTCGTATGGATATACATAGAGGGGTGTTCACTTGACACCCTTGAGGTCCGGCATCTTCTTGGACGAGCGGGAAAAGCGAAGGGCTTTGCATCAAAGGTATAAACTCCTAAACATGTAGATCTAAAGTAGATCTTGTTGGGAATTTCGGGCCGCAAAAACCGCCTTTTCGCATTGCGGAAACCCCGAACCCCAAGCCACCGGATCAGTGCGAAGTAAAATAAAACAAAATTTTATGAGTACGAGTTTCTTACATCTAGATCTACACTAGGAGAAGGAAGTTACCCTCGATGCGATGCCCTTCGCAATCCCGCTCATCCAACGGTTCGCCGGATCTCGAGATCATCAAGCGTACGATCATCTAGAAGTATCCACACGAACAAACTAGGTGGAGAGGCCAAACAAAAGGTGTGCTAGCACCTATGAAGTGTTCGGCCAAGGAGGAGGAGAGGGAGAAGAGAATGAGAGCAAGAGGAAGAAGATGGAATAAAATACCTTGAATGAAAAATGAATTCCATTCATCACAATAAGTGGTCAGCCACTATTGTAACCTCCTCTCATTTAATGTGGCCATTAAAATGAGGAGGAGATTTGTAACCTCCATGAGGTGGCACACACATGTTCTAAACATGATAATGTGTAACACCATTATTGGCCACTTAATGCCAACACACAAATGATGTGGCATAATGTCAAGTCAAACTTGACTTTTCCTCTTCCTCTCAAGTCAAGTCAAACTTGACATTATAACTCCCATGGTTGATCTAATCCAACCATTTGATTCAAGCCAATTTAATATAATGAATCTAATTCATTTAATTAAATTGATTCAATGAGTCATAATCTAAATTAGACTCATTGAACACATGAATCAACTTGAGTCCAACTCAATTAGTACAATTAGGATTACTCTTAATCCAATTTGATTCATCACATGAATCTAACCCTCTTGGTTCATCATATGAACCTAATCTCCATCTAATTGTCCTTTGTGTGTGACCCTATAGGTTCTTATAATGTTGGCAATGCTCCTAAACTCATTTAGAAGCATAAGTAATGAGCGGTATCTAGCAACACATCATTACTATCCAAGTTATAAGAATGTTGTGATCCAACATCACCTTGTGACTACTAATTGTGACTCCTCACAATATATGACATTGTCCTTCTATCCTAGACATCTAGATTGATCAATGTGAGGCATAGACCGTGTCATCCTCTAATCAATCTAAATCTTGAACTCCAAGTAGACTCACTAAATCAAATGAGCTCAATATCTCATATTGACTCATTTGGGCATGGCCATGCACTTCGTGGTCTCACTCTATCAAGAATATCGATGTCACTCCCATCATATAGGAGGGATAGATCCCATCTACATCACTCACATCCCTCCACATAATTTGTCACATACCCAGTAATCGCCTTTATAGTCCACCCAGTTACAGGTGACGTTTGACGAAACCAAAGTACATAACTCGTTATGTAGGGAACCATGGTGACTTCAGGTCTAAGGACTAGTAGTCATACTAATAGTCACATGAGAAAGTACATGACACTCATATAACGATCCATGATACTTTCTGATGGCGGGTCATTCAGTATACATTCTCCAATGCATACCCATGTGTCAACTTGATATCTCCATTTCCATGACTTGTGAGATCAAGTCATCGAGTTGACCTACATGCTAGTCTTATTGCATTAACATTGTCCCTGGATATTAATACTCAACTAGGAATTATTAAGAGTAGTGTTCCCTATATCATCTCACTATCGATTCAACCAATCGATTGATATAGGTAAGAACCTTCTAATCAAGGACGCTATTATACTTAGTTTATTTGGCACCAATACAAGTAAGCATAATAACCAAAAACCAAATGCCTTTATATATAAGAAATATGATACAATGAGTCATACAACAATCATCAAATGATTGGCTCTAGGGCTCTAACTAACAATCTCCCACTAGCACTAGTGCCAATAAATGTAGGCTCTAAGCCCCAATGACCTAGTGTGACCATCATGCTTCCTCTGTATCAAAGCCTTGGTCAAGGGATCTGCGATGTTAGCCTCTATGGGTACTCTGCAAATCTTCACATCTTCTCTCTCGATAATCTCTCGAATGAGATGGAAGCGTCGTAGTATGTGTTTGGTCTATTGGTGTGAGCGAGGTTCCTTAGCCTGTGCTATAACTCCTTTGTTGTCACAATATGGCTCAATAGGGCTAGCGATACTAGGAACCACCCCAAGTTCAGTGATGAACTTGCGGATCTAAACTTCCTCCTTTGCTGCCTCTGATGCAGCAATGTACTCGGCCTCTGTCGTAGAATCATCTACTGTGTCCTTCTTCGAACTCTTCCAACTCACAGCACCACCATTTATGCAAAACACGAACCCTGACTACGATCGATAATCATCCTGGTCGGTCTGGAAGCTAGCATCACTGTAACCCTTTACAGCTAGCTCATCATTGCCTCCATATATCAAGAAATATTCTTTAGTCCTTTTCAAGTACTTAAGAATATTTTTGACCGCTATCTAGTGACTTTCACCTGGATCTGACAGGTATCTGCTCGTCATGCTCAAAGCATACGAGACATCAGGTCGAGTACATATCATGGCGTACATGATAGATCTTATGGCGAGGCATAAGGGATCTGATCCATGCGGTCTCTCTCCTCTCTAGAAGAGAGACCTTGAGTTTTCAAAAGACTCACGCCATGTGACATCGGCAGAAATCCCTTCTTGGAGTTCTGCATGGCAAACCGTAGGAGTACCTTGTCAATATATATATTTTGACTTAGGCCAAACAATCTTTTAGATCTATCTCTATAGATCTGTATGCCTAGAATGCGAGATGCTTCACTTAAGTCCTTCATTGAGAAACAACTCCCTAGCCAGGTCTTGACAGACTGAAGCAAAGGGATGTCTTTCCGAATGAGTAGTATGTCATCCACATACAATATGAGGAAGACAACTATATCCTCTACAACCTTCTTGCAGACACAAGGTTCATATTCATTCTTGATGAAACCAAACTATTTGATTGCCTCATCGAATCGAAGATTCCAGCTCCGAGAAGTTTGCTTTAGTCCATAAATGGACCTATGCAGCTTGCATACTCTGCCAATATACTGTGGATCTACAAAACCCTCAGGTTGTGTCATGTACACATCCTCGAGTAAGTTTCCATTCAGAAATGCAGTTTTGACATCCATCTGCCATATCTCATAGTCATGGTATGCTGCAATAGCAAGCATGATCCGAATGGACTTAAACATCGCTACTAGAGAAAAGGTTTCATTATAGTCAATACCATGAATTTGCTTGAAACCTTTAGCTACCAAGCGACCCTTATAAATAAGTCCATCCATGTCAGTCTTTCTCTTAAAGATCCACTTACACCCAATTGGTTTTACCCCTTCAGGTGGATCAACCAAAGTCCATACTTGGTTGGTGTACATGGATTCCATTTCGGATCTCATGGCCTCTAGCCATTACTCGAAATCTAGTCTCATCACAGCTTCCTGATAGGTGGTAGGCTCATCCTTTATGAGCACAACGTCATCATGATCAGACAAGAGAAATGAATATCTCTCAGGCTGACGGCATACCCTATCAGACCTACGAAGAGGTATGTCTACTTGAACTGGTTGTTGTTCCTCAACTCTTTGTGGAACAACATCATCCACAACACTTTGTGGTTCTAGTTCAACTTCCATCGAGGCTTCAGTGCTATGGTTCGCATCTTGAACTTCTTCAAGATCGAACGTCTCCCACTAGTCTTTCTAGAAACAAAGTCCCTTTCGAGAAAGACCCCAGTCTTTGCCATAACTACCTTGTGCTGACTGGGAATGTAGAAGTAATATCCGTTAGTTTCCTTGGGATATCCAATAAAGTAGCACTTGTCAGATTTGGGTCATAATTTATCTGAGACTTGACGTCAAACATAAGCCTCACAACCCCAAATCATCATAAAAGACACTTGGGCATCTCTCCCAGTCCATATCCTATATGAAGTCTTTATCACGGTCTTGGATGGAACTCGGTTGAGTATAAAAGTTGCTGTGTCTAGAGCATAATCCCAAAGAAATGTAGGAAGATCTGTGTGACTCATCATAGACCGTACCATATCTAATAGGGTACGATTCCTCCTTTCGGTTACATCATTCCACTGTGGTATTCTAGGAGGAGTGAGTTGGGATAGAATCTCACATTCAGCTAGATAGTCACGAAACTCATGGCTAAGGTATTCTCCACCTCGATTTGATCAAAGTATCTTAATACTCTTGCCAAGCTGGTTCTATACTTCATTCTTGAATTCTTTGAACTTTTTAAAGGATTCTAACTTATGTGTCATCAAGTACACATAACCATATCTATTGAAGTCATCAGTAAATGTGATAAAGTTGTTGGTTGCTACTCGGAAAACCTAATGGTTCCACTGTACAAAACTTTTGTACAAAGGTCTGAACCTTTTCCTAACTACCATATGTTCACTTAAATTAAACTCGGATCGTCTGCGGAACTTAACTCGTTTGATCCTAAGTTTAATTTATTTATTCTTTTAGGTTTAGACTTGGATCTCCTGTGGAACTTAACACGTTCGATCCAAATCACCTAGGTTATTAATTCCATTAAATATTAATTTCTAAAATTCTTCCAGGACTGCATGGCGAGGCACATGACCTTCTTGGATATGGGAACAACCACCACCGCCTAGACAAAGCCTTTTAAGGAAAGCTAATATTTAATTTCCTTAAATAACTTTAGGTCAACCAAAAAGAACAATCAAATCACAAGAAAAAGAAAAATAAAAGAACACAACATCGAAAACTAATTCAAAATACTAGAATCGCATGTCTCTTGTATTTGGTATTTTTACATGAAGGTAAAACTAACATGATGCGGAAAACAATATTAGTTATACCTTACATAGTAGATAATGACCTCTTGATCTTCTACCGTATTCCTCTTCTAATCTCAGACGTTGTGTGGGCAACGATCTTCCGAGACGAGGACCACCTAGCACCTTCTTCTCCTTCCTTCAAGTTTCGGCCAAGCTCAAAGCTTCCAAAGGATGAAGATCTTTTTCCACCAACCAAGCTCCAAGGGATGCAAGCTTTCTCTCCTTCTTCTCCAAGCTAAAATCCGGCCACCACTTGATCTCCAAGGAGGATGAGAGGTTCGGCCACAAGGATGGAGAGAAGAGAAAGGGAAGAGGCCGGCCACACCAAGGAAGAAAAGAGGGAGAAAATAATAGAGGTTGTTCACCTTGAAGGCACCCAAAACCCCGTCTTTTATAATCCTTAGCTTTGGCAAATAAGGAAATTTAATTACAATAAAATTTCCTTAACTTTCCTTGACATGAATTAATTAAGAAAAATTAAATAAAATTTCCTAATAGATCATGCCATGGACGACCACCTCATGGAGAGGAAACAAGGCAATTTTCAATCAACAATTAAAATTCCTTATTTGTCTTCGGAGATTTTAAAAAATAAAATTTCCCTTTAAAATCCCTTCATAGTTGATAAAAAGAAATTTCTATAATTTTAATTTTTCAACATATGAATAATTTACAAAGAAGAAAAATAAAATATCCTTCCAATCTACAAATAAGGAAAGAGATTTAATCTCTTTCTTTAATCTTTTGTAGAAACTTATAAAAGAGATATTTTTATTTTTAATCTCTCCAATAAATTATATCTTACACATAAGAAAAATTTAAAATTAAAATTCTTTTCTAATTTAATAGGGCCGACCACCTAAGCTTGGGTTCAAGCTCGGGCCAGCCACCCATGGATCAAGGCTTGGCCGACCCTAGCTTGGTCATCAAGCTAGCTTGGCCGACCCCTACAACATGGGTATGAAGGTGAGTATAGGTGGGTATAGTACTCTATAAATAAGAGGCTACGATAGGGACTGAGAGGAGGAATTGGTTTTGGTCTCCCGATAAAATTAAGCATCCTGTGTTCGTCCCGAACACACAACTTAATTTTATCAATAATAATTCATTCCACTAGAGAACTATTATTGAACTACCGCACCAATCCCACATTACATTTTTGGGCTCCTTCTTATTATGAGTGTGTTAGTCTCCCTATGTTTAAGATATCGAATGCCCACAAATTAAGTAAGTTACTGACAACTCATTTAATTAATATCTTAGTCCAAGAGTAGTACCACTCAACCTTATCGTCATGTCGGACTAAGTCCACCTGCAGGGTTTAACATGACAATCCTTATGAGCTCCTCTTGGGGACTTTATCAACCTAGATCACTAGGACATAGTTTCCTTCTATATTCAACAACACACACTATAAGTGATATAATTTCCCAACTTATCAGACTTATTGATTTATCGAACTAAATCTCACCCATTGATAAATTAAAGAAATAAATATCAATTATATGTGCTTGTTATTATATTAGGATTAAGAGCACACACTTCCGTAATAACTGAGATCTTTGTTCCTTTATAAAGTCAGTATAAAAGAAACGACCTCTGATGGTTCTACTCAATACACTCTAAGTGTACTAGTGTAATTATATAGTTAAGATAAACTAATACCTAATTACACTACAACCTTCCAATGGTTTGTTCCTTTCCATTTTGGTCGTGAGCTACTGTTTATAATTTATAAGGTACTGATAATATTATCTTCTGTATGTGACACCACATACTATGTTATCTACAATATAAATTAATTGAACAACTACAAACAAATGTAGATAATTTGACCAAATGTGATTCTTTATTCAAAATAAATGTTTACAAAAGCTTAGGCTTTCAGTATACACTCTAACAATCTCCCACTTATACTAATGACTAAGTTGTCATATCTGCTGCCATACATCTGATTCTCATCCCCTCCACATGCCGATCGAAAGCTTTTGCTGGAAGGGCCTTAGTGAAAGGATCTGCCAGGTTATCTGCTGATGCAATATTGGCGATGACAACTTCTCCTCGCTTCACGATATCTCGTATCAGGTGGTACTTGCGCTCTATATGTTTACTTGCCTTATGGGCTCGTGGTTCCTTCAAGTTTGCAACTGCACCGCTATTTTCACAATAAATTGTGATAACTTTGGGCAAACCAGGAATCACATCTAAATCCATTAGAAAGTTCCTGAGCCATACTGCTTCTTTAGCTGCCTCAGAGGCTGCTACATACTCAGCTTCCATGGTTGAGTCTGAAACGCATTTCTGCATAACACTCCTCCATGCAATGGCTCCACCTCCTAAAGTAAACACATAGCCTGATGTAGACTTACTGTTGTCCCTATCTGATTGGAAATCTGAATCCGTGTATCCCACAGGGAGCAAATCGTCTACTTGGTAAACTAGCATATAATCTCTAGTCCTTCTCAGATACTTTAATATAGGCTTTACCGCAGTCCAATGTCCTTGTCCAGGATTACTCTGATATCTGCTAACCATGCCCACGGCAAAACAGATATCAGGTCTCGTACATAGCATTGCATACATAAGGCTTCCTACATCCGAAGCATAAGGAACTGCTTTCATGTCCTCTATCTCCTTTGATGTCTTCGGAGACATCTCTTTAGATTGAGCTACTCCATGCCTAAAAGGTAAGAAACCTTTCTTGGAATTCTGCATGCTAAAACGAGCAAAGATTGTATCTATATATGAAGCTTGGGACAGACACAACATTCTTTTCTTGCGATCCCTTATAACTTTGATCCCAAGAATGTGTGCACAATCTCTTAAGTCCTTCATATCAAATTGTTTGGACAACCATACCCTTACGTCCGATAATACCTTGACATTATTGCCAATTAACAAAATATCATATACGTATAGTACAAGAAATACCACCACTTTCCGTTACACTTCTTGTATACACAAGACTCATCCGGACACTGAATAAATCCATATGAATGGATTACTTCATTAAACCGGATGTTCCAAGACCTTGAAGCATGATTCAGTCCATAAATGGACTGATTGAGCTTGCACACTAGATGCTCTTTGCCTTTTTCAATGAACCCTTCTAGTTGCTTCATATGGATGTTCTATTTAACTTCCATTAAAGAAAGTTGTCTTGACATCCATTTGCCAAATCTCATAATCCATATGAGCAGCAATGGATAAGAGTATCCGGATAGACTTAAGCATGGCTACCGTGTTAGCTAGAGCCTTAGAGCCAATCATTTGATGATTGTATTTTGGACTTGTTGTATCATATTCTATATAAATAAAGGCATTTGATTTTTGGTTATTATACTTACTTGTATTGGTGCCAAATAAACTAAGTATAATAACGTCCTTAAGTAGAAGGTTCTTACCTATATCAATCGATTGGTTGAATCGATAGTGAGATGATATAGGGAACACTACTCTTAATCATTCCTAGTCGAGTATTAACATTCAGGGACAATGTTAATGTAATAAGACTAGCATGTAGGTCAACTCGATGACTTGATCTCACAAGTCATGGATATAGAGATATCAAGTTGACACATGGGTATGCATTAGAGAATGTATACTAAATGACCCGCCATGAGAAAGTATCATGGATCGTTATATGAGTGTCATATACTTTCTCATGTGGCTATTAGTATGACTACTAGTCCTTAGACCTGAAGTCATCATGGTTCCCTACATAAGGAGTTATGTACTTTGGTTTCGTCAAACGTCACCCGTAACTGGGTGGACTATAAAGGTGATTACTGGGTATGTAACAAATTATGCGGAGGGATGTGAGTGATGTAGATGGGATCTATCCCTCCTATATGACGGGAGAGACATCGGTATTCTTGATAGAGTGAGACCACGAAGTGCATGGCCATGCCCAAATGAGTCAATATGAGATATTGAGCTCATTTGATTGAGTGAGTCTACTTGGAGTTCAAGATTTAGATTGATTAGAGGATGACACGGTCTATGCCTCACATTGCTCAATCTAGATGTCTAGGATAGAAGGACACTTGTCATATATTGTGAGGAGTCACAATTAGTAGTCACAAGGTGATGTTGGATCTCAACATTTCTTGTAACTTGGGTAGCAATGATGTATTGCTAGATGCCGCTCATTGCTTATGTTTCTAAAGGAGTTTAGAAACATTGCCAACGTTACAAGAACCTATTGGGTCACACACAAAGAACAAGTGGATTGAGATTAGGTTCATATGATGAACCAATTGGATTAGGTTCATATGATGCACCAAGAATTGGATTCGGAAATTAGACTTATTGAGTTAGACTCAATTATATTCAATTGTTGAATAAGTCTAATTTAAATTTGATTCATTAAGTCAATTTATATTAATGAATTGAGATTCATTAGATTGAAATTGGCTTGAATCAAAGAATGAATTCAACTCAACATGGAAGAGATTTGGTCAATTTTGACTTGACCAAAATGGGAAGTTGAAACATCAAGTTTGACTTGATGAATTGCCACTTCATGGAGGATGACTCATCCTACATGGCAGCCACATCATCTCCTAGTTGTCAAGGAGGTTACAATCCTCCATTTAATGTGGCCGACCACATTAAATGAGGGGGTTACCCATGTGTGGCCGGCCACATAATGAAAGGGGTTTTCATTTTTGGTTGATATTGATGTGGTGGTAATTATTCCATCTTCTTCCTAGCTTCTTCCTCCTCCTTTGCTGTGGTTGCCGTGAGCTTTCATGGAGGGAGAAGGTGTATGAGTTGTGTTCCAAGAAAAGGGTGAAGTGAAGGTCACAAAGGAGGGTACCTAGAGGATTATGTGAGATCCCTTATCTTGCTCTCCTTTCTCCCCTTTTCAAATCCTACCCGAGAGCCCTAGAAAGTGCTAGCACACTTGGGTGCTCTCTTCTCCATCCTTGTGTGTTAGAGAACACACCTTGTTCGTGTGGATATCACTAGAGAGTTGTCTACGTTGACAACTTCGAGATCCGGCGTACCATTGGACGAGCGGGATTTACGAGGGCACGCTTCGAAGGTAAAAATGTTTTTCCTTTGTAGATCTACTGTAGATCGTAGTTTAAAACTCGTACTCGTGTTTTCGGAAAGTTTTCTTCGCACGAGATCCAATGGCTAGGGTGATTCGGGGTTTCCGTGACGCGAAAAAGCGATTTTCGCAGCCCGAAAAAACCCAACAGTGGTATCAGAGCCACGTGCGAAGCGAGTACGAGTTTAGATTCGTATTTTTATGAGAAATATAGATCTGTAAACTTTCTGTAAATTCATGTTTTTATAGTTTTTATGGGTAATTTTCTCATAGAAGCGAAGCACAAGTGTTTCGGCGCTTGTAGGCTTCCGCTACCGGGAAGATTTTTCCAAAACAGCCAAGTTTCGCCCCAAAACCTTTTGGGACAGCGGGCTAAGGTGCTATTAGATCGCAATGGAACCCTCGCAATGGTTAGATCGCGGGTAGGGGCGATTCCCCTGGCCCCACAAGGGGATTCGTTCCGCGATTGTGCCCGAAAACCGCTAAACGGAATCGCCGGGAAATTGTACTCGTAAAAATTGTAAAAATTATAGAAAAATTACAGAAAATTATAGAAATATATAATTTTGAATTATATATTATTTTTGTGATAGTTATGGCCCAAAGACCCAATTTGATTGGATAATTCATGTTGTAATTCATAATACGGCCTACGTGCCGTGATGTGCGTGTTGTATGTTTTTATTTTTCGCGACCTGCGCGTCGTGCCTTTCTCTTTTATTCTTGTTGTAAATTAGATTTAGACTCGAATGTAACTTGAGTTTCAAAATGTAATGTAAATTTTGAAGCGGTGGAAAGGTCCACTCGAGACGGAGTTACGAGGAGGGCGCGAGCAACACGAGGTGGTCAAAGAAAGGAACTTGAGAAGCTATTGACCTTAGGTTGACCATCCGATCTTCTCATTGGCTTGAGAAGATCGTAGTAGAGCCATGACATAATCACAAAATTATTTGATTAATTATTTAATTAATTGTTTTGTGTGTATGTGATGCATGCTAGTTAATTAAGTAATTAATTAGTGCCTTACGATTAGATTAGATCTAAGTCGTGCACATGATGCACCCTTCGATTAGATTAGATCTATCGAGTATATGATACGCATCATCGTTTAGATTAGATCTAAATCACGTCAACTCGTAATGCCTACCATGCCGTGATACCTACCACTACCTCGATCGCATATTGTTGTTGAATCTGCCAAAGCAGAGCAACACATACTGTCTTGGTAGGGTACGGAGGGACAATCTTGGTCCCGCCTATCAACGCATGGGTGAGTACAACTCAATTAGATTGAGTATTCCTAGTTAACTCGGTTGGATCGAGTATAACTATAGGCATTCTTCCAACGGTTGGAAAGATAGGTCAAAATCACATATATATTAACTCTCGGGCGTATTAGCCAAAGCTAACTCGAGTTTTAATATAGATGTGGATTTTGATCCTATAAACAAGAGTTGCATAGAGATGTAATTGATAATCGTTACCTACCGATCATACTAAGTCTTGGGCGTATTAGCCAAAACTAACTCAAGAGTTAGTATGATGTGGATCTTGTCCCACATGAATTATAGAATTCAGTGGGAGCGTCATTTAGTTGAAGGCCTAATTAAAAGATTTAAAGAATATGATATTTATTTCTGCATTTATTTCTGTTGTAGAATTTCCATGACGTCAAACACGAACAACTTCTCTCTGCGTTCTGTCCTTAAGAAGGACAAGCTCAACGGAGCAAATTTCCTGGACTGGTACAGGAACCTGAGAATAGTTCTCACCCAAGAACGTAAACTGTACGTTCTGGAGCAGCCCATTCGGGAGGCTCCTCTTGCCACTGCCACGCGAGCAGACCGAGATGCTTACAAGAAGCATCAAGATGACGCATTAGATGTGTCCTGTCTTATGCTCGCGACCATGAACTCTGAGCTTTAGAAGTAACATGAGTTGATGGGCACTTACGATATGGTTGAAAATCTTTGTCACCTATATCAAGGACAAGCGAGGCACTAGAAGAGGAACTCCAAAGAATACTTGGAAGATCTTACGAAGAAGAGAAATAAGATTTCTACTTCAGGTATACATGTTATAGAAGTCAACCTCTCTATTTCTTCATCGTGGGTATTAGATATCGGATGTACTTCGCACATTTGTACTAATGTACAAGCGCTGAGAAATAGCAGGACATTGACGAAGGGTGAGGTAGACCTACGAGTAGGCAATGGAGCACGGGTTGCTGCTATTGCTGTAGGAACTTACTATCTATCTCTGCCTTCTGAGATAGTACTAGAATTAGATGATTGTTGTTATGTGCCTGTCTTGACTAAGAACATAATTTCAGTTTCTTGTTTGGACAAGAAAGGATTTTCGTTTATAATAAAGAACAAATGTTGTTCCGTCTTTTTAAACGATATGTTCTATTGTAGTGCACCTCTGATAAACGAACTCTATATTCTAGACCTTGAGAGCCCTATCTATAACAAAAATACCAAGAGATTCAAGTCAAATGACATGAACCAAACCACTCTGGCACTGTCGCTTAGGTCATATAAATGACAAGCGCTTGTCCCAGCTCCATAAGGATGGTTTGTTAGACTCATTTGATTTTGAATCATATGAGATATGCGAGTCATGCCTACGAGGCAAGATGACCAAGACTCCCTTTAGTGGGCACAGTGAGAGAGCAACTGATTTATTAGGACTCATACATAGTGATGTATATGGCCCTTTCAATGTTGCTGCTAGAGGCAGTTATAGATACTTCATCACATTTACTGATGACATCAGTAGATATGGTTATGTGTACTTGATGACACATAAGTCTGAATCCTTTGAAAAGTTCAAAGAATTCAAGAATGAAGTACAAAACCAGCTTGGCAAGAGTATTAAGATACTTCGATCCGATCAAGGTGGAGAATACCTTAGCCATGAGTTTCGTGACTATCTAGCAGAGTGTGGGATCCTATCCCAACTCACTCCTCCTACAACACCAAAGTGGAATGGTGTATCCGAAAGGAGGAATCATACCCTATTAGATATGGTGCGATCTATGATGAGTCACACAGATCTTCCGACCTACCTTTGGGGATATGCTCTAGACACGGCAGCTTTTATACTCAACCGAGTTACATCCAAGGTCATGATAAAGACACCATATAGGATATGGACTGGGAGAGATGCCCAGGTGTCTTTCATGAGAATTTGGGGTTGTGAGGCTTACGTTAGACGTCAAGTCTCAGACAAGTTAGGACCCAAATCCGACAAGTGCTATTTTATTGGATATCCCAAGGAAACTAAGGGATATTACTTCTACATTCCCAGTCAGCACAAGGTAGTTGTGGCAAAGACTGGGGTCTTTCTAGAAAGGGACTTTGTTTCAAGAAAGACTAGTGGGAGCACGTTCGATCTTGAAGAGGTTCAAGATGCGAACAATAGCACTGAAGCCTCGATGGAAGTTAAACTGGAACCACAAAGTGTTGTGGATGATTTTGTTCCACAAGGAGTTGAGGAACAACAACCAGTTCAACTAGACATACCTCTTCGCAGATCTGATAGGGTACGTCATCAGCCTGAGAGAAACTCATTTCTCTTGTCTGACCATGATGACATTGTGCTCATAGAGGATGAGCCTACCACCTATCAGGAAGCTGTGATGAGACCAGATTCCGAGAAATGGCTAGAGGCCATGAGATACGAAATGGAATCCATGTACACCAACCAAGTATGGACTTTGGTTGATCCACCTGAAGGGGTAAAACCCTTTGGGTGTAAGTGGGTCTTTAAGAGAAAGACTGACATGGATGGACTTATCTATAAGGGTCGCTTGGTAGCTAAAGGTTTCAAGCAGATTCATGGTATTGACTATGATGAAACCTTTTATCCAGTAGCGATGTTTAAGTCCATTGGGATCATGCTTGCTATTGCAGCCTACCATGACTATGAGATATGGCAAATGGATGTCAAAACCATGTTTCTGAATGGAAACCTACTCGAGGATGTGTACATGACACAACCTAAGGGTTTTATAGATCCAAAACATACTAGCAGAGTATGCAAGATGCATAGGTCCATTTATGGACTAAAACAAGCTTCTCAAAACTGGAATCTTCGATTCGATGATGCGATCAAACAGTTTGGTTTTATCAAGAACGAAGATGAGCCTTGTGTCTACAAGAAGGTTGTAGGGGATATAGTTGTCTAACTCATATTGTATGTGGTTGACATACTGCTCATTGGGAAGGACATCCTTATGCTTCAGTCTGTCAAGACCTGGCTAGGGAGTTGCTTCTCAATGAAGGACTTAGGTGAGGCATCCCGCATTCTAGGGATACAGATCTATAGAGATAGATCTAAGAGATTGCTTGGCCTATGTCAGAGTACATACATTGACAAGGTACTCCTTCGGTTTGCCATGCAGAACTCCAAGAAGGGATTTCTACCGATGTCACATGGCGTGAGTATTTCGAAGACTCAAGGTCCCTCTTCTAGAGAGGAGAGAGACCGCATGGATCAGATCCCTTATGCCTCAGCCATAGGATCGATCATGTACGCCATGCTATGTAATCGACCTGATGTCTCGTATGCTTTGAGCATGACGACCAAATACTAGTCAGATCAAGGTGAAAGTCACTGGATAGTGGTCAAGAATATTCTTAAGTACTTAAGAAGGACTAAAGAATATTTCTTGATATATGGAGGCAATGATGAGCTAGCTGTAAAGGGTTACAGTGATGCTAGCTTCCAGACCGACCAGGATGACTATAGATCGCAGTCGGGGTTCGTGTTTTGCATTAATGGTGGTGATGTGAGCTGGAAGAGTTCGAAGCAGGACACAGTAGCTGATTCTACGATAGAGGCCGAGTATATTGCTGCATCAGAGGTAGCAAAGGAGACAGTTTGTATTCGCAAGTTCATCACTGTACTTGGGGTGGTTCCTAGCATTGCTGACCCTTTTGAGCTCTATTGTGACAACAATGGTGCTATAGCACAGGCGAAGGAACCTCGCTGTAGCATTGCTGACCCTTTTGAGCTCTATTCCTTTGTAGATATACTGTAGATCATAGTTTAAAACTCGTACTCGTGTTTTCGGAAAGTTTTCTTCTCATGAGATCCAATGGCTAGGGTGATTCGGGGTTTCCGCGACGTGAAAAAGCGGATTTCACGGCCCAGAAAAAACCCAACATACCGGTGAAAAGGTCTCCTCATAATCGATTCCCTCTTTCTGAGTGTACCCTTTCGCAACAAGCCTAACTTTGAAGGTTTCTACCTTCCCATCTGTCCCTCTTTTCCTTTTGTAAATCCACTTGCATCCAACGGCTTTTACACCATCAGGTGGTTCTACAAGCTCCCAGACCTTATTAGAGTACATAGACTCTATTTCAGAATTCATTGCCTTTTGCCAAGATACTGCATCTATATCTTAGAGTGCTTCATCATATGTTCGGGGATCAGGTTCATGTTTACCCGAGATCAAGTCCGAAGATTCTCCCAAAAACATGAATCTCTCAAGTTCCCTCACAACTCTCCCACTACGACGAGTCACTGTCTGTGGTTGTGTATCTTGTGTGACACGTGTTGTAGTCTCTTGTGGTACTTCATCTTGTATTGTTGGTACTAAAGTAGACGTATCCTCTCTAAGTTCTTCTAGAAGAACTTTGCTACTGGGCTTGTGATCCATTATATAGTCTTCTTCAAAAAACTGGGGCATTGGTGCTAACAATGACCTTCTGGTCTTTAGGACTATAAAATAAACCACCTTTCATTTCTCTGGGATAACCCACAAACATGTGAACTTTTGTACGAGATTCTAACTTATCAGCATCTGGTTTCAGCACATGTGCTGGACTACCCCAAATCCAAATATGTGTTAGACTAGGTTTTCACCCATTCCATAATTCTGTGGGAGTAGAAGATACTGATTTAGAAGGTACTAAGTTCAGAATGTGCGCTGCCATTTCCAGAGCGTATCCCCAAAACAAATTTGGTAATTCTGAATAACTCATCATCGATCTAACCATCTCCATAAGAGTCTTATTCCTTCGTTCTGCCACACCATTCTGCTAGGGTGTACTAGGTGTGGACAATTGGGATTGAATCCCGGCCTCTGATAAGTAATTCCTAAACTCTCCTAAGAGGTATTCGCCACCACGATCAGATCGTAGTGTCTTGATACTTTTACTTAGTCGTTTCTCCACATCAGCCTTGAACTCTTTGAAATTATCAAAGCACTCGGACTTGCGGCGCATTAGGTAAATGTATCTGTATCTTGAATAATCGTCTATAAAAGAGATAAAATATTCAAAACCACCTCTCGCTTGGATAGACATAGGACCACACAAATCAGAATGAACCAATTCTAACACTTCTTTGGCTTTATACCCCTTGGCCTTAAAAGGCCTCTTGGTCATTTTACCTTCCAAGCAAGATTCACAAGTTGGAAAATTTTCCAACTCTAATGAACCTAAGAGTCCATCGGCTATAAGCCTTTGAATCCTACTTAAGTTAATATGACCAAGCCTTAGATGCCAAAGATATGCTTGGTTCATTTTCGAAGGTTGTTTTCTCTTATTAGTGTTAGAAGATGTGTTATAAATTTTCATATTTTGCTTTGTGGGAGAAATTGGATTTAAAGTTTATAAATTGCCAACTAATGCACCAGAACAGATAATCTCTTTATTTCTCTTTATAACTACATTGTTATTAAAAGAAACAGAATATCCATCCAAAAACAATTTAGAAACTGAAATTAAATTCTTTCTAAAACTGGGCACATAAAGACAATTTCTTAAAACCAATTTTCTATTTCTATCAAAAGATAAGTAGATGTCTCCTACTGCAACAACCGCCACCTTAGTAGCATTGCCCATGTAGACGGTTATCTCCCCTTCATATAGTCGTCGGGTTTCCTGGAACCCCTGCAAAGAATTGCAGACATGATCAGTGGCTCCCGTATCTACACACCAGGAGTTGGTAGATAACACCGCTAAACATGTTTCAACAACCAGAGTATGAGATATACCTTTGTTGTTTTGATTCCTACGAGGATAGTCTGCCTTCCAATGTCCTGACTGCTTGCAGATGAAGCACTTTCCCTTCGGCTTCTTCACTCCAGCTTTAGGTCTTGTACTCTTAGATTTATTCACTTTCTTTGCTGAGCTAACTTGTTTCTTCTTCTTCTTCTTTCCTTTCGGTTTAGAAGTAGAACCATTTTCAGCATAGTGAATCTGAGAATTGTGACGAAACAAATCTTCTGCTGCCTGAAGTTCTGTCAGTAGTTCCGCCAATGAATATACCCTTTTATTTATATTGTAATTCAGGTGGAATTGCTCAAAACTTCTAGGTAGCGTCTGGAGGATCATATCGATCTGGGTTTGCCCATCAATTTCTCCTCCAAGGATCTGTATTTCATTCAGATAAGCAATCATCTTTAGGATATGATCCCTCACAGGAGTACCCTCTTGCATGGTGGCCGTCATTATCTTTTTCATGGCTTCTTGCCTAGAGACCCGATCCTGGTGACCAAAGAGTTCCTTGAGATTGTTCATAATATCATAGGCTGTTGGTAAATCTTGATGCTGATGTTGCAATACATTTGACATTGAAGCCAAAATGTAACACCGCGTCATCTCATCTGCTTTTACCCATTTCCTATGATTCTCAATCTCCTCTTGGGTAGATTCACCATTGGGTGTATCAGGGCAAGGTTCAGTCAGTACAAACTTATAGCTTTCAGCAGTAAGAATAATGTCTAGGTTCCTTTTCCAATCTATGTAGTTAGGACCAGTAAATCTATTCTCTTTTAGTATGATGGCCAGTGGGTTGAAAGTCATCCTAAAAATCACAAATAACTTTTGGTCAGAACTCTAAATTTAGAATAATATTGATTTCTCAAACAATACTATTTTAAATTAGCCAACACCTCAAAACACCGCGAATTTTGTATGCCACGATAGTGTGGACGTATACAAATTCAACATTTGTAAAAGGAGGGTTTAACCCATTAATTTTATTATCTTGTCAACCTAACTTTTTGACAAATAAAATTAATAGTTGGTTTCCTTTGGTCACACGAATAAAGTAGTGACTTCGATGGGGAGGATACTATTAGACGTGTCTAAGTGTATACCATTACTTGACACTAAGTCCATTAATAAGATTGTGCCCCTTCCGATGGGGAAGATCACACGCTCTTAATTAACTTCCTATAGTCATCCAAAATGAAAGTTTGTTCTAGTTATCCACAAACAAACTCATCCGATATGGAGGAAGGCACTCAGAGCCAACGCGCAAGTTTGTTTGCATCACTTACAAACCAGTAATGGAGACCGTGGAATTTATTTAAAATCCCTCTCCCACTTAGTTATTTGAAATGAGGAATTTTGACTATGCTAGCCTACTAAAACTGTATACTAACATGCACACACAGCATAGTATAAAAGCAATAAATAGAAAAACTAATTTTCAACTATTATGGCTTTTATCTATAGTTATCCTCTGTGTGTTGTCATCCCTAGCTGCTGCCATTTTTGGCCATCGCCACCGGGTCTAGTTGTCGCATTCATCTTGCTCCTTGTTCCACTGTGCTTCTGGTCCTCAAAAGGTTCCACGCCTTGCAAGATTCGATCCGCGACATAAATAGAATTTTACATTTTTCGATCCTATATTCCTCGAAGGGATGTACATGTATCTAGATCAAAAAATAAAATCCTAATAAAACTAAATACAACTCCTGTAGTAATTTATAATACAATCATGCACACACAATAAATGCCCTTGACATGTCCAAGGGTCCAATCACACACATAATAACTATAAGCCATAATAGTTGGATCCTGCATCCACAAAGTTAGCACATCCTACGATTAACCTGCCTAAATTATGTATGACATGTGCATAATTAAACTAATACCAAATACACAGAGGCAAAACCGTAGCTCTGATACCAATTGATGGTTGCTACTCGGAAAACCTAATGGTTCCACTGTACAAAAATTTTGTACAAAGGTCTGAACCTTTTCCTAGCTACCATGTGTTCTTTCAAATTAAACTCGGATCGCCTGCGGAACTTAACACGTTTGATCCTAAGTTTAATTTATTTTTTCTTTTAGGTTTAGACTTGGATCTCCTGTGGAACTTAACACGTTCGATCCAAATCACCTAGGTTATTAATTCCATTAAATATTAATTTCTAAAATTGGCTTCTAGGACTGCATGGCGAGGCACATGGCCTTCTTGGATATGGGAACAACCACCACCGCCTAAACAAAGACTTTTAAGGAAAGCTAATATTTAATTTCCTTAAATAACTTTAGGTCAACCAAAAAGAACAATCAAATCACAAGGAAAAGAAAAATAAAAGAACACAACATTGAAAACTAATTCGAAATACTAGAATCGTATGTCTCTTGTATTTGGTATTTTTATATGAAGATAAAACTAACATGATGCGGAAAACAATATTAGTTATACCTTACTTAGTAGATAATGACCTCTTGATCTTCTACCGTATTCCTTTTCTAATCTCGGACGTTGTGTGGGCAATGATCTTCTGAGACGAGGACCACCTAGCACCTTCTTCTCCTTCCTTCAAGTTTCGGCCAAGCTCAAAGCTTCCAAAGGATAAAGATCTTTTTCCACCAAACAAGCTCCAAGGGATGCAAGCTTTCTCTCCTTCTTCTCCAAGCTAAAATCCGGCCACCACTTGATCTCCAAGGAGGATGAGAGGTTCGGCCACAAGGATGGAGAGAAGAGAAAGGGAAGAGGCCGGCCACACCAAGGAATAAAAGAGGGAGAAAATAATAGAGGTTGTTCACCTTGAAGACACCCAAAACACCCTCTTTTATAATCCTTAGCTTTGGCAAATAAGGAAATTTAATTACAATAAAATTTCCATAAGTTTCCTTGACATGAATTAATTAAGAAAAATCAAATAAAATTTCCTAATAGATCATGTCATGGCCAGCCACCTCATGGAGAGCAAACAAGGTAATTTTCAATCAACAATTAAAATTCCTTATTTGTCTTCAGAAATTTAAAAAAATAAAATTTCCCTTTAAAATACCTTCATGGTTGATAAAAAAAAAATTCTATAATTTTAATTTTTCAACATGTGAATAATTTACAAAGAAGAAAAATAAAATATCCTTCTAATCTACAAATAAGGAAAGAGATTTAATCTCTTTCTTTAATCATTTGTAGAAACTTATAAAAGATATATTTTAATTTTTTAATCTCTCCAATAAATTATATCTTCAACATAAGAAAATTTTAAAATTAAAATTCTTTTTTAATTTAATAGGGCCGGCCACCTAAGCGTGGGTTCAAGCTAGGGCCAGCCACCCATGGAACAAGGCTTGGCCAGCCCTAGCTTGTCCTCAAGCTAGCTTGGCCGACCCCTACAACATGGGTATGAAGGTGGGTATAGGTGGGTATAGTACTCTATAAATAAGAAGCTACGATAGGGACTGAGAGGAGTAATTGGTTTTGGTCTCTCGATAAAATTAAGCATCCCGTGTTCGCCCCGAACACACAACTTAATTTTATCAATAATAATTCATTCCACTAGAGAACTATTATTGAACTACCGCACCAATCCCACATTACATTTTTGGGCTCCTTCTTATTATGAGTGTGTTAGTCTCCCTATGTTTAAGATATTGAATGCCCACTAATTAAGTGAGTTACTGACAACTCATTTAATTAATATCTTAGTCCAAGAGTAGTACCACTGAACCTTATCGTCATGTCGGACTAAGTCCACCTGCAGGGTTTAACATGACAATCCTTATGAGCTCCTCTTGGGGGCATTATCAACCTAGATCACTAGGACACAGTTTCCTTCTATAATCAACAACACACACTATAAGTGATATCATTTCCCAACTTATCAGACTTATTGATTTGTCGAACTAAATCTCACCCATTGATAATTAAAGAAATAAATATCAATTATATGTGCTTGTTATTATATTAGGATTAAGAGCACACACTTCCATAATAACTGAGATCTTTGTTCCTTTATAAAGTCAGTATAAAAGAAACGACCTCTGATGGTCCTACTCAATACACTCTAAGTGTACTAGTGTAATTATATAGTTAAGATAAACTAATACCTAATTACACTACGACCTTCCAATGGTTTGTTCCTTTCCATTTTGGTCGTGAGCTACTGTTTATAATTTATAAGGTACTGATAACATTATCTTCTGTATGTGACACCACATATTATGTTATCTACAATATAAATTAATTGAACAACTACAAACAAATGTAGATAATTTGACCAAATGTGATTCTTTATTCAAAATAAATGTTTACAAAAGCTTAGGCTTTCAGTATACACTCTAACAGAAGCACCTATAACCGTCTCTAGCAGCGACATTGAAAGGGTCACATACATCACTATGTATAAGTACTAACAAATCAGTTGCTCTCTCACTGTGCCCACTAAAGGGAGTCTTGGTCATCTTGCCTAGTAGGCATGACTCACACGTCTCATAAGATTCAAAATCAAATGAGTCCAGCAAACCATCCTTATGGAGCTGGGATAAGCGCTTGTCATTTATATGACCTAAGCGACAGTGCCAGAGATAGGTTTGGTTCATGTCATTTGACTTGAACATCTTGGTATTTATATTATATATAGGGCTCTCAAGGTCTAGAATATAGAGTCCGTTCATCAGAGGTGCACTACAATAGAACATGTCTTTTAAATAAACAGAACAACATTTGTCCTTTATTATAAAAGTGAAACCTTTCTTGTCCAAACAAGAAACTGAAATTATGTTCTTAGTTAAAGCAGGCACATAACAACAATCACCAACTCTAGTACAAGCCCAGAGGGCAGAGATGGAAAATAAGTCCCTACAGCAATAGCAGCAACCCATGCTCCATTGCCTATGTGTAGGTCCACCTCGCGCTTTGTCAATGCCCTTCTATTTCTCAGTGCCTGCACATTAGTACAAATGTGAGAAGCACATCCGGTATCTAATACCCATGATGAAGAAATAGATAGATTGACTTCTATAACATATATACCTGAAGGGGAAGTATCACTCCTCTTCTTCTTAAGATCTTCTAGGTACAGTTTGCAGTTCCTCTTCCAGTGCCCGGTCTGACCGCAGTAGAAGCAGGTAGCATCCTGGGCGACCCCTCCTTCAGGCTTCAGTGCCTTGCCTTTTCCCTTGTCTTGGGACTTTCCTTTGACTTTTGGCTTGCCCTTGCCCTTGTGTTTCTGAACCATCAGAATAGAGTGGGGCTTAACCTTCTTAAGGTTTAACTCAGCAGTTCTCAACATGGTAAGCAGCTCGGGCAGTGACTTGTCAATTTCGTTCATGTTGTAGTTTAGAACGAATTGACTATAGCTATCCGGCAAGGATTGCAAGATCAGGTCAGTGGCCAGCTCTTGGCCAAGCGGGAATCCCAACCTCTGTAGGTTTTCTATGTACCCAATCATTTTGAGTACATATGGGCCTATGGGAGCCCCATCTGAAATCTTGCACTGAAATAGTGCCCTTGAGATCTCAAATCTCTCGTGTCGCGCTTGTCCTTAATACAGTTGACGAAGATGTTCAACCATATCATAAGCGCCCATCAACTCGTGTTGCTTCTGAAGCTCAGAGTTCATGGTTGTGAGCATTAGACAGGACACATCTAATGCGTCATCTTGATGCTTCTTATAAGCATCTTTGTCAGCTCGCGTGGCATTGGCAGGAGGAGCCTCCGGAATGGGCTGCTCCAGAACGTACAGTTTACGTTCTTGGGTGAGAACTATTCTCAAATTCCTGTACCAATCCAGGAAATTTGCTACGTTGAGCTTGTCCTTGTCAAGGACAGAACGCAGAGAGAAAGTGTTCGTGTTTGACGTCCTGGTTATCTACAACAGAAAAATACATAAAATAAATATCATATTCTTTTAATCATTTAATTAGGCCTTTAACAAAATGATACTCCCACTGAATTCTATAACTCATGTGGGACAAGATCCACATTATACTAACCCTTGAGTTAGCTTTAGCTAAAACGCCCATGACTTAGTATGATCGGTAGGTAACAATTTACCAATTATATCTCTATGCAACTCTTGTTTATAGGATCAAGATCTGTATTTATATTAAAACTCGAGTTAGATTTGTCTAATACGCCCAAGAATTAATATAAATATGATTTTAACCTATCTACCAACCATTGGAAAATGTCTATAGTTAAACTCGATCCAATTGAGTTAACTAGTTACTCAATCTAATTGAGTTGTACTCACCCATGCGTTGATAAGCGAAACCAAGATTGTCCCTCCGTAACCTACCAAGATAATATGTGTTGCTCTGCTTTGGCAGATTCAACAACACATGTGATCGAGGTAGTGATAGGTATCACAGCACGGTAGGCATTTGAGTTGACGCGATTGAGATATAATCTAATCGAGAGGGTGCATCTTGTACATGATTTAGATCTAATCTAATCGCTAGGCACTAATTAATTACTAATTATGCATCACATACACTCAAGCAATTAATTAAATTATTTGTGATTAGTCATGGCCCTACTACGATCTTCTCAAGCCAATGAGAAGGTCGGATGGTCAACCTAGGGTCAATAGCTACTCAAGCTCCTCCCTTTGACCACCTTGTGTTGCTCGCGCCCTCCTCGTAACTCCTTCTCGAGTGGACCTTCCACTTCTCCAATTTTGTACATTACAATTTTGAAACTCGAGTTACATTCGAGTCTAAAATAATTTACAACAAGAATATAAAAATAGAGAAAGGCACGACGCGCAGGTCGCGAATCAAATATACAACACACACATCACATGACGGCACGCATGCCGTATTATGAATTACAACACATTTCCAATCAGATTGGGTCTTTTTGGGCCATGACTATCACAAAATAATACATAATTCTAAATTATGTATTTTCTATAATTTTCTGTAATTTTTACTACAATTTTTACAATTTTTATGAGTAAAATTCCCGGCAGTTTCGTTTAGCGGGTTTTCGGGCGCAATCGCGGAACGAATCCCCTTGCAGGGTTAGGGGCAGCGCCCCTACCCACGATCTAACCATCCCGAGTGTTCCTTAGTGATCCTTCAGCGCCTTAGCCCACTGTCCCAAAAAGATTTGGGGAGAAATCTTGCCGTTTCGGAAAAATCTTCTCGTTAGTCGAAGCCTACAAGTGTTGAAACACTTGTGCTTCGCTTCTATGAGAAAAATAGCCATAAAAACTAAAAAAATAGGAAATTTACAGAATATTATAGAACTGCTATTTTTCAAAAAAGTACAAAATTAACTCGTACAAGACTTCGCACGTGGCTCTGATACCACTGTTGGGAATTTTAGGCCGCAAAAACAGCTTTTTCGCGTTGCAGAAACCCCGAACCCCAAGCCACCGGATCTGTGCGAAGTAAAATAAAACAAAATTTTATGAGTACGAGTTTCTTACATCTAGATCTACATTAGGAGAAGGAAGTTACCCTCGATGCGATGCCCTTCACAATCTCGCTCGTCAAACGGTTCGCCGGATCTCGAGATCGTCAAGCGTACGATCCTCTAGAAGTATCCACACGAACAAACTAGGTGGAGAGGCCAAACAAAAGGTGTGCTAGCACCTATGAAGTGTTTGGCCAAGGAGGAGGAGAGGGAGAAGAGAATGAGAGCAAGAGGAAGAAGATGGAATAAAATGCCTTGAATGAAAAATAAATTTCATTCATCACAATAAGTGGCCGGCCACTATTGTAACCTCCTCTCATTTAATGTTGCCATTAAAATGAGGAGGAGATTTGTAACCTCCATGAGGTGGCACACACATGTTCTAAACATGATGATGTGTAACACCATTATTGGCCACTTAATGCCAACTCACAAATGATGTGGCATAAAGTCAAGTCAAACTTGACTTTTCCTCTTCCTCTCAAGTCAAGTCAAACTTGACATTATAACTCCCATGGTTGATCTAATCCAACCATTTGATTCAAGCCAATTTAATATAATGAATCTAATTCATTTAATTAAATTGATTCAATGAGTCATAATCTAAATTAGACTCATTGAACACATGAATCAACTTGAGTCCAACTCAATTAGTACAATTAGGATTACTCTTAATCCAATTTGATTCATCACATGAATCTAACCCTCTTGGTTCATCATATGAACCTAATATCCATCTAATTGTCCTTTGTGTGTGACCCTATAGGTTCTTATAACGTTGGCAATGCTCCTAAACCCATTTAGAAGCATAAGTAATGAGCGGTATCTAGCAACACATCATTACAACCCAAGTTATAAGAATGTTGAGATCCAACATCACCTTGTGACTACTAATTGTGACTCCTCACAATATATGACATTGTCCTTCTATCCTAGACATCTAGATTGATCAATGTGAGGCATAGACCGTGTCATCCTCTAATCAATCTAAATCTTGAACTCCAAGTAGACTCACTAAATCAAATGAGCTCAACATCTCATGTTGACTCACTTGGGCATGGCCATGCACTTCGTGGTCTAACTCTATCAAGAATATTGATGTCGCTCCCGTTATATGGGAGGGATAGATCCCATCTACATCACTCACATCCCTCTGCATAGTTTGTTACATACCCAGTAATCGCCTTTATAGTCCACCCTGTTACGGGTGACGTTTGACGAAACCAAAGTACATAACTCCTTATGTAGGGATCCATGGTGACTTCAGGTCAAAGGACTAATAGTCATACTAATAGCCACATGAGAAAGTATATGACACTCATATAATGATCCATGATACTTTCTCATGGCGGGTCATTCAGTATACATTCTCTAATGCATACCCATGTGTCAGCTTGATATCTCTATATCCATGACTTGTGAGATCAAGTCATCGAGTTGACCTACATGCTAGTCTTATTGCATTAACATTGTCCCTGAATGTTAATACCCAACTAGGAATGATTAAGAGTAGTGTTCCCTATATCATCTCACTATCGATTCAACCAATCGATTGATATAGGTAAGAACCTTCTACTCAAGGACGCTATTATACTTAGTTTATTTGGCACCAATAAAAGTAAGCATAATAACCAAAAACCAAATGCCTTTATATATAAGAAATATGATACAATGAATCCATACAACAATCATCAAATGATTGGCTCTAGGGCTCTAACTAACAGATCTACGATTAGAAAACACGTACATGAAAATTTTAATATTCGCACGGATCCGGTGGCATGGGATTTTGGGGTTTCTGCAACGTAAAAAGCGATTTTTGTGGCCCGAAAGACCCAACACATATATTCTGGACTATCCTAAATCCGAATATGCTTCAGATTAGGCTTACGCCTATTATACAATTCTATGGGAGTAAAGGGTTCTAACTTAGAAGGTACTATGTTCACTTCCGTTTCTAGAGTATATCCTCAAAATGAATTTGGTAATTCTGAATAACTAATCATTGATCTAACTATTTCCATAAGAGTCCTATTCGTTCGTTCTACCACACCATTCTGTTGGGGTATACTAGGTGCAGTTAGTTGGGATGGAATCCCAACTTCTAATAAGTGACTTCTGAACTCTCCTAAGAGGTACTCGCCACTACGATCTCACCGTAGTGTCTTGATACTTTTACCATGATGTTTCTCTTTATCAGCCTTGTTCTCTTTGAACTTATCAAAGTACTCAGACTTGCGGCACGTCAAGTAAATGTACCTGTATCTCGAATAGTCATCTATAAAAGAGACGAAATATTCGAAACCACCTCTTGCCTAGATAGTCATAGATCCATACAAATCAGAATAATTCCAACACATCTTTGGCTCTATACCCCTTAGTCTTAAAAAGCCTCTTAGTCATTTTTCCTTCCAAGTAAAACTCGCAGGTTGGAAAGTTTTCCACCACCAATGAACCCAAAAGTTGATGAGCTATTATCCTTTGAATCTTACTCAAGTTAATATGACCTAGCCTTAGATGCCAAAGATATGATTGGTTCATTTCCGAAGGTTGCTTTCTCTTATTAGAGTTAGAAGATGTGTTATTAATTTCCATTTGTTGCATCGTGGGAGTCTTTGGATTTAGAATACATAAATTGCCTACCAACGTACCAGAGCAGATAACTTCCATATTTTTCTTCATAACAACTTTGTTATCAAAATAGACAGAATATCAAGTTCTTTGAATAGTTTAGAAACTGAAATCAAGTTTTTTCTAAAACTTGGTACGTAAAGACAATTTCTAAAAATTCATGTTTTATTCCTATCAGAGGATAAGCATCTCCCACTGCAACAGCTGCTACTTTTGCAGCAGTGCCCATGTAGACAGTGATTTCCCCTTCATATAGTTGTCGGGTTTCCTGGAACCCCTGCAATGAATTGCAGACATGATCAGTGGCTCCCGTATCTACACACCAAGTACCGGTAGATATCACCACTAAATATGTTCCAACAACTAATGAATAAAATATACCTTTATTGTTCTCAGTTCTGAGAGGACAGTCCACCTTAGTATCCAAGTTTTGTTTCCAATCATTATAATTGGGACTACTAAGTTTATTCTTTAGTATAATAGCTAAGGAATTGAAAAACATTTGAAATCCTAAGAATCACAAAAATATTTGGTCAAGACCAACACCTCAAAATCCCTATGAATTTTGTATGCCATGTTAGTGTGGACGTATACAAATTCAAACATTTGTAAGAGGAGATTATATCCATTAATTTTATTATCTTGTTAACCTATCTTTATGACAAATAAAATTAATTGTTGGTCTATCTTCGATCAAATATTTTGGTCAAAACTTTAGAATTTAAAATAATATTGATTTCTCAAAATAATATCATTTAAATTCACCAACACCTCAAACACCGTGAATTTTGTATGCTACGTTAGTGTGGACGTATACAAATTCAGACATTTGTAAGAGGTGGGTCTTACCCATTAATTATCTTGTCATCCTTAAATTACCTCAAACACCATGAATTTTGTATGCCACATTAGTGTGGACGTATACAAATTCAATTGTTTGTAAGAGGAGGTTTTACCCATTTTATTTTGTCAACCTAACTTTATGACAAATAAAATTACCTCAAACACTGTGAATTTTGTATGTCACGTTAGTGTGGACGTATACTAATTTAAACATTTGTTAGAGGGGGTTTTACCTAGCTTTATGACAAATTAATAGTTGGTATTCCTTTGGTCACACAAATAATAGCAATGACTCCGTTAGGGAGTGTTAGTTAGAGCCCTAGAGCAAATCATTTGATGATTGTATAGACTCATGTATATCATATTCTTGTATATATATTAAGGCATTTGGTTTTTGGTTATTATGCATATTTGTTTTAGTGCCAGATAAAATAAGTATAGTAACGTCCTTGAGTAAAAGGTTCTTACCTATATCAATCGATTGGTTGAGTCGATAGTTAGATGATATAGGGAACACTACTCTAAATCATTCCTAGTCGAGTATTAACATTCAGGGACAATGTTAATACAATAAGACTAGCATGTAGGTCAGCTCGATGACTTGATCTCACAAGTCATGGATATAGAGATATCAAGCTGACACATGGGTATGCATTAGAGAATGTATACTGAATGACCCGCCATGAGAAAGTATCATGGATCGTTATATGAGTGTCATATACTTTCTCATGTGGCTATTAGTATGACTATTAGTCCTTTGACCTGAAGTCACCATGGATACCTACATAAGGAGTTATGTACTTTGGTTTCGTCAAACGTCACCCATAACAAGGTGGACTATAAAGGTGATTACTGGGTATGTAACAAACTATGCAGAGGGATGTGAGTGATGTAGATGGGATCTATCCCTCCCATATGACGGGAGCGACATCAATATTCTTGATAGAGTTAGACCACGAAGTGCATGGCCATGCCCAAGTGAGTCAACATGAGATGTTGAGCTCATTTGATTGAGTGAGTCTACTTGGAGTTCAAGATTTAGATTGATTAGAGGATGACACGGTCTATGCCTCACATTGATCAATCTAGATGTCTAGGATAGAAGGACAATGTCACATATTGTGAGGAGTCACAATTTTAGTCACAAGGTGATGTTGGATCTCAGCATTCTTGTAACTTGGGTAGTAATGATGTGTTACTAGATACCGCTCATTACTTATGCTCCTAAATGAGTTTAGGGGCATTGCCAACGTTACAAGACCCTATAGGGTCATACACTAAGGACAATTAGATGGAGATTTGGTTCATACGATGAACCAAGAGGATTAGATTCATTTGATGAATCATATTCGATGAAGAGTAATCCAAATTGGGCTAATTGAGTTAGACTCAAGTTGATTCATGTATTTAATGAGTCTAATTTAGATTATGACTCATTAGATCAATTTAATTTAATGAATTAGTTTCATTATATTAAGTTGGCTTGAATCAAATGGTTAGATTAGATCAACCATGAGAGAGATTGAGTCAAGTTTGACTTGACTAGAGAGGAAGAGGAAGAGTCAAGTTTGACTTGACTCTTTACCACATCATGAGTGAGGTGGCAAGATGTGGACCAATAGTGTTGTTCCACATCATCTTGCTTTGCCACCTCATGGAGGTTACAAGCCTCCATTGCATTTAATGTGGGTTGGCCACATTAAATGAGTGGAGGTTACTCATTTGCCACATCATTGTGAGGTGGCAAGATGTGGACCAATGGTAATGGTCCACATCTTCATGATGTGCCACATCATAGGAGTTACACAACACCTCCTAATGGCTTCACATTAATTGTGATTAATGTGGAATGGGAGTTACACTCCATGGAGTGGCCGGCCACACAAAAGTGGTCAATGAAATTTGATTTTATTCAAGGCATTACTTCTTCTTCTTCTTCCTTAAGAAAGCTCTCTCCCTCTCCTCCTCTTGCCGTGACCACACAAGGTGCTAGCACACCTTTGTGTGAGGTCTTCTCCACCTACGTGTCCGTGTGGATACTTCTTGAGAACCGACGCTTGACGGTCTAGAGATCCGGCAACTCCTTGGACGAGCGGGAATGCGAAAGGGCATGCAACAAGGGTAAAGCTCTCAACACATAGATCTAGGAGTATATCGTATTTCGTTTGGTTTTCCTTGCACGGATCTACAGCTTTGGGTGATTCGGGGTTTCCGCGACGCGAAAAGCGGTTTTCACGGCCCAAAAAACCCAACAGTGGTATCAGAGCCACGTGCAAGGCTTGTACGAGTTTAATTTTTGGTTTTATGAAAACTAAAGTTTCTGTAATTTTCTGTAAAATTATGATTTTTATAGTTTTTATGGGTAATTTTTCCATAGAAGCGAAGCACAAGTGTCTCGGCACTTGTAGGCATTGGCTACCGGAAAGATTTTTCCAAAATGGCTTCGTTTTGGCCCAAATCCGTTTGGGACAGCGGGCTTGGGTGCCATTAGATCACAAAGGAGCAACTCACGATGGTTAGATCATGGGTAGGGGTACTGTCCCTAACCCCGCAAGGGGATTTGCTCCGCGATCGCACCCGAAATCGCTAAAAACGAACCCGCCGGGAAGATTTTTCCAAAACGGCAATGTCTCGGCCCAAATCGTTTTGGGACAGCGGGTTTAGGTGCTGTTGGATCACATAGGAACCCTCGCGATGGTTAGATCGCGGGTAGGGGCGCTGCCCCTCGCCTCGCAAGGGGATCCGTTCCGCGATTGCGCCCGAAACCGCTAAACGGGTCCGTCGGGAAATTTTACTCGTAAAATTGTAAAAATTAATTTTAAAATTACAGAAAATTATGAAAATATATAATTTTGAATTATATATTAATTTTGTGATAGTCATGGACCAAAAACCCAATGTGATTGGATTGTGTTGTAATTCATAATACGGCCTGCGTGCCGTTATGTGTTTACGAGTGTTGTATTATATCCGCGACCTGCGCGTCGTGTCTTTCTCATATATTCTGGTTGTAAATTAGATTTAGACTCGAATGTAACTCGAGTTTCAAATTGTAATGTACAAATTGGAGCGGTGGAGGGTCCACACGAGACGGAGTTCCGAGGCGGGCACGAGCAACACAAGGTGGTCAAAGGGAGGAGCTTGGAGAAGCTGTTGACCCTAGGTTGACCATTCGATCTTCTCGTTGGCTTGAGAAGATTGTAGTAGGGCCATGACGAAATCACAAATAGATTAATTAGTTAATTGCTTATGTATATGATGCATGTTTAATAAGTAATTAATTAATTAGTGCCTTACGATTAGATTAGATCTAAGTCGTGCACATGATGCACCCTTGCGATTAGATTAGATCTAAGTCGTGCACAAGATGCATCCTTTTCGATTAGATTAGATCTTGATCGAACCAACTCTAAATGCCTAACCGTGCCGTGATACCTATCACTACCTCGATCACATGTATTGTTTAATCTGCCAAAGCAGAGCAATACATATTATCTTGGTAGGGTATGGAGGGACAATCTTGGTCCCGCCTATCAACGCATGGGTGAATACAAACTCAATTAGATTGAGTACTCCTAGTTACTCGGTTGGATCGAGTCAACTATAGGCATTCTTCCAATAGTTGGAATGATAGGTCAAAATCACATCTATATTAACTCTCGGGCGTATTAGCCAAAGCTAACTCGAGTTTTAATATAAATGCGGATATTGATTTTATAAACAAGAGTTGCATAGAGATGTAATTGGTAATCGTTACCTACCGATCATACTAAGCCTTGGGCGTATTAGCCAAAGCTAACTCAAGGGTTACTATGATGTGGATCTTGTCTCACATGAATTATAGTATTCAGTGGGAGCATCATTTAGTTAAAGGCCTAATTAAATGATTTTAAAATAATATGATATTTATTTCTGCAAATTTTCTGTTGTAGATAACCATGACGTCGAATACGAACTCTTTCTCCATTACGTCGCTAAAAGGACAAGCTCAACGAGCAAATTTCTGGTGATGCAGGAACACGAAATAGTTCTCACTCGGCGATGCGTTCTAGAGCGCCCATTGAGGCTCCTCTGCCACATGAGTTGACCGAGATGCTTTCAAGAAGCATCAAGATGACGCATTAGATGTGTCCTGTCTTATGCTCGCGACCATGAACTCTGAGCTTCAGAAGCAACATAAGTTGATGGGTGCTTACGATATGGTTGAACATCTTTGTCACCTATATCAAAGACAAGCAAGGCACTGGAAGAGGAACTCCAAAGAATACCTGGAAGATCTTACGAAGAAGAGAAATAAGATTTCTACTTCAGGTATACATGTTATAGAAGTCAACCTCTCTATTTCTTCATCGTGGGTATTAGATACCGGATGTGCTTCGAACATTTGTACTAATGTACAAGCGCTGAGAAATAGCAGGGCATTGACGAAGGGTGAGATAGACCTACGAGTAGGCAATGGAGCACGAGTTGCTGCTATTGCTGTAGGAACTTATCATCTATCTCTTCCCTCTGGGCTTGTACTAGAATTAGATGATTGTTGTTATGTGCCTGCCTTGACTAAGAACATAATTCTTGTTTGGACAAGAAAGGATTTTCGATTATAATAAAGAACAAATGTTGTTCTATCTATTTAAATGATATGTTCTATTGTAGTGCACCTCTAATAAACGGACTCTATATTCTAGACCTTGAGAGCCCTATCTATAACATAAATACCAAGAGGTTCAATTCAAATGACATGAACCAAACTTATCTCTGGCACTGTCCCTTAGGTCATATAATTAACAAGCGCTTATCCCAGCTCCATAAGGATGGTTTGCTGGACTCATTTGATTTTGAATCATATGAGATATGCGAGTCATGCCTACGAGGCAAGATGACCAAGACTCCCTTTAGTTGGCACAGCGAGAGAGCGACTGATTTGTCAGGACTCATACATAGTGATGTATGTGGCCATTTCAATGTCGCTGCTAGAGGCGGTTATAGGTACTTCATCATATTTACTGATGACTTCAGTAGATATGGTTATGTGTATTTGATGACACATAAATCCGAATCCTTTGAAAAATTCAAAGAATTCAAGAATCAAGTACAGAACCAGCTTGGCGAGAGTATTAAGGTACTTAGATCAGATCGAGGTGGTGAATACTTAAGCCATGAGTTTCGTGACTACTTAGCTGAGTGTGGGATTTTATCTCAACTCACTCCTCTTGGAACACCACAGTGGAATGGTGTATCCGAAAGGAGGAATCGTACCTTATTAGATATGGTACGATCGATGATGAGTCACACAGATCTTCCGACATATCTATGGGGATATGTTCTAGACACGGTAGCTTTCATTCTCAACCGAGTTCCATCCAAGGTTGTGATAAAGACACCATATAGGATATGGACTGGGAGAGATGCCCAGGTGTCTTTCATGAGGATTTGGGGCTGTGAGGACTACGTACGACGTCAAGTCTTAGACAAATTAGGACCCAAATCCGACAAGTGCTATTTTATCGGATATCCCAAGGAAACTAAGGGATATTACTTCTATATTCTCAGTCACCACAAGGTAGTTGTGGCAAAGACTGGGGTCTTTCTAGAAAGGGACTTTGTTTCTAGAAAGACTAGTGGGAGCACGTTCGATCTTGGAGAAGTTCAAGATGCGAATACTAGCACTGAAGCCTCGATGGAAATTGAACTGGAACCACAAAGTGTTGTGGATGATGTTGTTCCACAAGGAGTTGAGGAACAACAACCAGTTCAAGTAGACATACCTCTTCGCAAGTCTGATAGGGTACGTTGTCAGCCTGAGAGATACTCATTTCTATTGTCTGACCATGATGTCATTGTGCTCATAGAGGATGAGCCTACCACCTATCAGGAAGCTGTGATGAGACCAGATTCTGAGAAATGGCTAGAGGCCATAAGATCCGAGATGGAATCCATGTACACCAACCAAGTATGGACTTTGGTTGATCCACCTGAAGAGGTAAAACCCATTGGGTGTAAGTGGGTCTTTAAGAGAAAGACTGACATGGATGGACTTATCTATGAGGGTTTTAAAGATCCACAGCATACTAGCAGAGTATGCAAGCTGCATAGGTCCATTTATGGACTAAAGCAAGCTTCTCGGAGCTGGAATCTTCGATTCGATGATGCAATCAAACAGTTTAGTTTCATCAAGAACGAAGATGAGCCTTGTGTCTACAAGAAGGTTGTAGGGGATATAGTTGTCTTCCTCATATTGTATGTGGATGACATACTACTCATTGGGAAGGACATCCCTATGCTTCAATCAGTCAAGACCTGGCTAGAGAGTTGCTTCTCAATGAAGGACTTAGGTGAGGCATCCCGCATTCTTGGGATACAGATCTATAGAGATAGATCTAAGAGATTACTTGGCCTAAGTCAGAGTACATACATTGACAAGGTACTCCTACGGTTTGCCATGCAGAACTCCAAGAAGGGATTTCTTCCGATGTCACATGGCGTGAGTCTTTCGAAGACTCAAGGTCCCTCTTCTAGAGAGGAGAGAGACCGCATGGATCAGATCCCTTATGCCTCAGCCATAGGATTGATCATGTACGCCATGCTATGTACTCGACCTGATGTCTCGTATGCTTTGAGCATGATAAGCAGATACCAGTCAGATCCAGGTGAAAGTCACTGAATAGTGGTCAAGAATATTCTTAAGTACTTAAGAAGGACTAAAGAATATTTCTTGATATATGGAGGCAATGATGAGCTAACTGTAAAGGGTTACAGTGATGCCAGCTTCCAGACCGATCAGGATGATTAAAGATCACAGTCGAGGTTCGTGTTTTTCTTGAATGGTTGTGCTATGAGCTGGCAGAGTTCACAGCAGTTCTACAACGTTTCCATCTCATTCGAGAGATTATCGATAGAGGAGATGTGGAGATTTGCAGAGTACCTATAGAGGCTAACATCGCAGATCCCTTGACCAAGGCTTTGGCACAGAGAAAGCATGATGGTCACACTAGGTCATTAGGCCTTAGAGCCTATACTGATTGGCACTAGTGCTAGTGGGAGATTGTTAGTTAGAGCCCTAGAGCCAATCATTTGATGATTGTATGGACTCATGTATATCATATTCTTGTATATATATTAAGGCATTTGGTTTTTGGTTATTATGCTTATTTGTATTAGTGCCAGATAAAATAAATATAGTAACGTCCTTGAGTAAAAGGTTCTTACCTATATCAATCGATTGGTTGAATCGTGAGATGATATAGGGAACACTACTCTAAATCATTTCTAGTCGAGTATTAACATTCAGAGACAATGTTAATACAATAAGACTAACATGTAGGTCAGCTCGATGACTTGATCTCACAAGTCATGGATATAGAGATATCAAGCTGACACATGGGTATGCATTAGAGAATGTATACTGAATGACCCGCCATGAGAAAGTATCATGGATCGTTATATGAGTGTCATATACTTTCTCATATGGCTATTAGTATGACTATTAGTCCTTTGACCTGAAGTCACCATGGATCCCTACATAAGGAGTTATGTACTTTGGTTTCGTCAAACATCACCCGTAACAGGGCGGAATATAAAGGCGATTACTGGGTATGTAATAAACTATGCAGAGGGATGTGAGTGATGTAGATGGGATCTATCCCTCCCATATGATGGGAGCGACATCAATATTCTTGATAGAGTTAGACCACGATGTGCATGACCATGCCCAAGTGAGTCAACATGAGATGTTGAGCTCATTTGATTGAGTGAGTCTACTTGGAGTTCAAGATTTAGATTGATTAGAGGATGACACGGTCTATGCCTCACATTGATTAATCTAGATGTCTAGGATAGAAGGACAATGTCACATATTGTGAGGAGTCACAATTAGTAGTGACAAGGTGATGTTGGATCGCAACATTCTTGTAACTTGGGTAGTAATGATGTGTTGCTAGATACCGCTCATTACTTATGCTCCTAAATGAGTTTAGGGGCATTGCCAACGTTACAAGAACCTATAGTGTCATACACTAAGGACAATTAGATGGAGATTTGGTTCATACGATGAACCAAGAGGATTAGATTCATTTGATGAATCATATTCGATTAAGAGTAATCCAAATTGGGCTAATTGAGTTAGACTCAAGTTGATTCATGTATTTAATGAGTCTAATTTAGATTATGACTCATTAGATCAATTTAATTTAATGAATTAGTTTTATTATATTAAGTTGGCTTGAATCAAATGGTTAGATTAGATCAACCATGAGAGAGATTGAGTCAGGTTTGACTTGACTAGAGAGGAAGAGGAAGAGTCAAGTTTGACTTGACTCTTTACCACATCATGAGTGAGGTGGCAAGATGTGGACCAATAGTGTTGTTCCACATCATCTTGCTTTGCCACCTCATGGAGGTTACAAGCCTCCATTGCATTTAATGTGGGTTGGCCACATTAAATGAGTGGAGGTTACTCATTTGCCACATCATTGTGAGGTGGCAAGATGTGGACCAATGGTAATGGTCCACATCTTCATGATGTGCCACATCATAGGAGTTACACAACACCTCTTGATGGCTTCACATTAATTGTGATTAATGTGGAATGGGAGTTACACTCCATGGAGTGGCCGGCCATACAAAAGTGGTGAATGAAATTTGATTTTATTCAAGGCATTACTTCTTCTTCTTCTTCCTTAAGAAAGCTCTCTCCCTCTCCTCCTCTTGCCGTGACCACACAAGGTGCTAGCACACCTTTGTGTGAGGTCTTCTCCACCTACGTGTCCGTGTGGATACTTCTAGAGGACCAACGCTTGACGGTCTAGAGATCCGGCAACTCCTTGGACGAGCGGGAACGCGAAAGGGCACGCAACAAGGGTAAAGCTCTCAACACATAGATCTAGGAGTAGATCTAAAGGTTTTTTTTTTAAACTCGTACTTGTATTTCGTTCGGTTTTCCTTGCACGGATCTACGGATTTGGGTGATTCGGTGTTTTCGCGACGCGAAAAGCAGTTTTCGCAGCCAAAAAAACCTAACAGGGAGGATACTATTAAATGCGCCTAAGTGTATACCATTACTTGATACTTAGTCCATTAAATAGGATTGTTCCCCTTTAGTTGGAGAAGATCACATGCTCCTAAAGAATTTCCTATAATCATCCATTTAGAAAGTTTGATCTAGTGATCTACAAACAAACTCATCCGTTGTGGAGGGAGGCACTCAGAGCCAATACGCAAGTTTGTATGCATCACTTACAAACTAATAATGGAGACCGTGAAATTTATTTACAAATCCCTCTCTCACTTAGTTTTTTAAGATGAGGATTTTATCATGCAAGCACACATCACATGCACACACACACATCATAGTAAATAAAAAGCAATAAATATGGAAAAATAATTTTCCAACTATTATGGCCCTTCCATCACTGTCCTCCGTGTGCTGCCAGTCCTAAAAGTCATTAAATCTAGCCGCCAGCCTTAGGGCTCATGTCGTTGCATCCATCAAGCTTCCTTTTTTGCTGCGCCTCTGGTCCTTAAAAAGTACCACGCCTCGCAAGGATACTATCCGCGACTAAAATAAAATTTTATATATATCGAACCTATAGTCCACAAAGGAATGTACATAGAGTCTAGATCAAACAATAATGTAAAATCCTAAAACTAATACAGCTCCTGTTATATTTAATACATACATTCATGCACACACATAAAATGTCCTCGACATGTTCGAGGGTCCAATCACACACAATCACAATAGGTCATAATAGTTAGAGCCTGCAACCACAGAGTTAATCTATTTGTACATCCTACAATTATCCTGCCTAAAATATGTATGACATGTGCATAATTAAAATAAAACCAAACACACAGAGGTTAAAAGCTAGCTCTAATACCAATTGTTGGTTGCTACTCAGAATACCGTCCTAGTTCCCCTGTACAAAAATTTGTACAAGCATAGAACTATCCTAGCTACCCATGTGTTCTACTAAAGTTAAATTTGGATTGCAAACGATGCTTAACATTATTAATCCAAATTTTCTGTAACACCTGAAAATTCTCAAAACTATTTTTAGAAATATTCTATGATTTTTCTAGAATTTTAGAATATTTTTATGAAATTTTTAGAGTAGCGGAAGTAGCAAAAATAAATAGAAAACAAAAATAGCTTAAGCGGGAATTGAACCCGAGACCTATGGGTCCTATGACTTATGGTGAACCTTAGTAACCAGGTGAACCCAGCAGGGTCGTGCTGAAAGGAAAGATAATCAATTAAATTTATATTAGAGATGGGCGGAAATTTTCCTCTCCTCAAACCCTCACCGCCGAACCTCCCTTCTCCTCTCCCTCTCTCGGCGCCAACCACAAGAACAAGCAAGGGTTCCGTTCTGAGGGTTCCAAGGGTAATTCCGGCGATGACTTCGACACGTGGACGTTCCCCTCCTCGAGAAGAACGCATAGACGCGAGAAGATCGTCGAAAGGATCGTCTCCTCCGGAAATCTAGCGATTAGAATCGTAAGAAAATCCGAACTCGATGTAAGAAATCCCTCACCTGCAGTATAAGTAGCTTTTCGTATGATAGAATGCTTTTAAATTAGCTATATGTGGATTTTTCGACGCATAGGGTGTGTTTAACCCTCCTCGCAGATTTAGGGATCTAGTTGAGCACCGCTAGATGGGCCGGACACGTTTTCTCCTTTCAGTTAGAGATTTTAGACGTTGTCGGGTGCCTAGAGGTGGTCTCCCTAATAGAGGGGAGAGTTGGAGCACACTAAGTGTTCGACAAAATGCTTAGCTCAGTAAAATGCTACAGTAGGCATTTTTAATAGCTCAGTAATGCAATAGAAGCATTTAAAATAGCTTAGTTAGTCTTGCTACAGCATATATGGGACTACGGTCCAATGGGTGGGTACCCACAGTCGCCTCTAGGTTCAGATAACCTAGTAAAAGCAAGATAAATTAATTAGCTATGATCCAGTATTTTACTTTCAGTAGGGGCACTGTACAGGATTAGATATCCATTGGGATGGACTCCCATAGTCGGTCCCTAGGTTTAGATAACCTAGTAAACCTTACTAAATTCGGGATTTGCAACCCCGGGTCTAGTTAAGGATGCGCGCATAGCATGTACAGTTGCCGGGCCCATTAGCAGTATGATTATGTATTTTGATCTATTATGATAATAGCTTTCCAAACTCACAATCAGTCATGAGATTATGTTTTGAAATCGATTCTAGTTCAGCTTTAGTTTGTTGGGTTTTTCGGGCCGCGAAAACCACTTTTCGTGTCGCGGAAACCCCGAATCACCCAAAGTCGTAGGATCCGTGCAAAGAAAAATTTTGAAAACACAAGTACGAGTTATAAACAATGATCTACAGTAGATCTACAAAGGAAAACACTTTATACCTTTGGTGCGTGCCCTCGCAAATCCCGCTTATCCAAGGTACGTGTCGGATCTCCAAAGTATCAACGTAGACACTCCTCTAATGATATCCACACGAACAAGGAGTGTCTCTTACACTCAAAGGATGGAGAAGAGAGCCCCAAGTGTGCTAGCACTTTCTAGAGCTCTCGGGTAGGATTTGAAAAGGGAGAAAAGGAGAGAAAGGAAAGGAATCTCACATACTCCTCTAGGTATCCTCCTTTGTGACCTTCACTTCACCCTTTTCTTTGGACCTTAACACATTCCTCTTCACCTTGCTTGAAACTCTCGGCCAAGAAGGAGGAAAGGGAGAAGAGAATGGCTAGAGGAAGGAGATGAAATGAATGAGAGCAATGAATCAAAATTCATTCCCATTGATTCACTTGTGTGGCCGGCCACATGAGTAACTCCTACTCATTTAATGTGGCCGACCACATTAATGAGAATGGAGGCTTGTAACCTCCATGATGTGGCATACCATGATGCTGTGGAGCATCATCATTGGTCCACATCTTGCCATCTCACTAATGATGTGGAAATTAGTCAAGTCAAACTTGACTCTTCCTCTCCCTCTCAAGTAAAGTTAAACTTGACCAAATTTCTTCCATGGTTGATCTAATCTAACCATTTGATTCAAGCCAACTTAATATAATGAATCTAATTCATTAAATTAAGTTGATTGAATGAGTCATAATCTAAATTAGACTCATTGAATACATGAATCAACTTGACTCCAACTCAATTAGCCCAATTTGGATTACTCTTAATCCAATTTGATTCATCAAATGAATCTAATCATCTTGGTTCATCATATGAACTTAATCCAATTGGTTCATCATATGAACCCAATCTCCATCCACTTGTTCTTTGTGTGTGACCCAATAAGTTCTTGTAACGTTGGCAATGTTTCTAAACTCCTTTAGAAACATAAGCAATGAGCGGCATCTAGCAATACATCATTGCTACCCAAGTTACAAGAAATGTTGAGATCCAACATCACCTTGTGACTACTAATTGTGACTCCTCACAAAATATGACAAGTGTCCTTCTATCCTAAACATCTAGATTGATCAATGTGAGGTATAGACCGTGTCATCCTCTGACCAATCTAAATCTTGAACTCCAAGTAGACTCACTCAATCAAATGAGCTCAGTATTTCATATTGACTCATTTGGGTATGGCCATACACTTCGTGGTCTTACTCTATCAAGAATATCGATGTCGCTCCCGTCATATGGGAGGGATAGATCCCATCTACATCACTCACATCCCTCTGCATAATTCGTTACATACCCAGTAATCGCCTTTATAGTCCACCCAGTTACGGGTGACGTTTGACGAAACCAAAGTACATAACTCCTTATGTAGGGATCCATGGTGACTTCAGGTCTAAGGACTAATAGTCATACTAATAGCCACATGAGAAAGTATATGACACTCATTTAACGATCCATGATACTTTCTCATGGCGGGTCATTCAGTATACATTCTCTAATGCATACCCATGTGTTAGCTTGATATCTCTATATCCATGACTTGTGAGATCAAGTCATTGAGCTGACCTATATGCTAGTCTTATTGTATTAACATTGTCCCTGAATGTTAATACTCGACTAGGAATGATTTAGAGTAGTGTTCCCTATATCATCTCACTATCGATTCAACTAATCGATTGATATAGATATGAACCTTCTACTCAAGGACGCTATTATACTTAGTCTATTTGGCACTAATTCAAATAATTATAATAACCAAACAAATGCCTTTATTAATATACAAGAATATGATACAATGAGTCCATACAATCATCAAATGATTGGCTCTAGGGCTCTAACTAAGAATCTCCCACTAGCACTAGTGCCAATCAGTATAGGCTCTAAGGCCTAATGACCTAGTGTGACCATCATGCTTTCTCTGTGCCAAAGCCTTGGTCAAGGGATCTGCGATGTTAGCCTCTGTAGGTACTCTGCAAATCTTCACATCTCCTCTATCGATAATCTCTCGAATGAGATGGAAGCGCCGTAGTATGTGCTTGGTCCGCTGGTGTGAGCGAGGTTCCTTCGCCTGTGCTATAGCTCCATTGTTGTCACAATAGAGCTCAACTGGGTCAGCGATGCTAGGAACCACCCCAAGTTCAGTGATGAACTTGCGGATCCAAACTGCCTCCTTTGCTGCCTCTGACCTCTGTTGTAGAATCAGCTACTGTGTCCTGCTTCGAACTCTTCCAGCTCACAGCACCACCATTTAAGCAAAACACGAACCCCGATTGCGATCTATAGTCATCCTGGTCGGTCTGGAAGCTAGCATCACTGTAACCCTTTACAGCTAGCTCATCATTGCCTCCATATATCAAGAAATATTCTTTAGTCCTTCTTAAGTACTTAAGAATATTCTTGACCGCTATCTAGTGACTTTCACCTGGATCTGACTGGTATCTGCTCAAAGCATACGAGACATCAGGTCGAGTACATAGCATGGCGTACATGATCGATCCTATGGCTGAGGCATAAGGGATCTGATCCATACGGTCTCTCTCCTCTCTAGAAGAGGGACCTTGAGTCTTCGAAAGAATCACGCCATGTGACATCGGCAGAAATCCCTTCTTGGAGTTCTGCATGGCAAACCGAAGGAGTACCTTGTCAATGTATGTACTCTGACTTAGGCCAAGCAATCTCTTAGATCTATCCCTATAGATCTGTATCCCTAGAATGCGGGATGCCTCACCTAAGTCCTTCATTGAGAAGCAACTCCCTAGCCAGGTCTTGACAGACTGAAGCATTGGGATGTCCTTCCCAATGAGTAGTATGTCATACACATACAATATGAGGAAGATAACTATATCCCCTACAACCTTCTTGTAGACACAAGGTTCATCTTTGTTCTTGATGAAACCAAACTGTTTGATTGCATCATCGAATCGAAGATTCCAGCTCCGAGATGCTTGCTTTAGTCCATATATGGACCTATGCAGCTTGCATACTCTACTAGTATGCTGTGGATCTACAAAACCCTCAGGTTGTGTCATGTACACATCCTCGAGTAGGTTTCCATTCAGAAACGCGGTTTTGACATCCATCTGCCATATCTCATAGTCTTGGTAGGCTGCAATAGCAAGCATTATCCGAATGGACTTAAACATCGATACTGGAGAAAAGGTTTCATCATAGTCAATACCATGAATCTGCTTGAAACCTTTAGCTACCAAGCGACCCTTATAGATAAGTCCATCCATGTCAGTCTTTCTCTTAAAGACCCACTTACACCCAATGGGTTTTACCCCTTCAGGTGGATCAACCAAAGTCCATACTTGGTTGGTGTACATGGATTCCATTTCGGATCTCATGGCCTCTAGCCATTTCTCGGAATCTGGTCTCATCACAGCTTCCTGATAGGTGATAGGCTCATCCTCTATGAGCATAACGTCATCATGGTCAGACAAGAGAAATGAGTATCTCTCAGGCTGACGACGTACCCTATCAGACCTGCGAAAAGGTATGTCTACTTGAACCGGTTGTTGTTCCTCAACTCCTTGTGGAACAACATCATCCACAATACTTTGTGGTTCCTGTTCAATTTCCATCGAGGCATCAGTGCTATTGTTCGCATCTTGAACTTCTTCAAGATCGAACGTGCTCTCACTAGTCTTTCTAGAAACAAAGTCCCTTTTTAGAAAGACCCCAGCCTTTGCCACAACTACCTTGTGCTGACTGGGAATGTAGAAGTAATATCCCTTAGTTTCCATGGGATATCCAATGAAAAAACACTTGTCGGATTTGGGTCCTAATTTGTCTGAGACTTGACGTCTAACGTAAGCCTCACAACCCCAAATCCTCATGAAAGACACCTGGGCATCTCTCCCAGTCCATATCCTATATGGTGTCTTTATCACGGCCTTTGATGGAACTCGGTTGAGTATGAAAGCTGCCGTGTCTAGAGCATATCCCCATAGATATGTCGGAAGATCTGTGTGACTCATCATAGATCGTACCATATCTAATAAGGTACGATTCCTCCGTTCGGATACACCATTCCACTGTGGTGTTCCAGGAGGAGTGAGTTGGGATAGAATCCCACACTCAGCTAGATAGTCACGGAACTCATGGCTAAGGTATTCTCCACCTCGATCGGATCGAAGTATCTTAATACTCTTGCCAAGCTGGTTCTGTACTTCATTCTTGAATTCTTTGAACTTTTCAAAGGATTCGGACTTATGTGTCATTAAGTACACATAACTGTATCTACTGAAGTCATCAGTAAATGTGATGAAGTACCTATAACCGCCTCTAGCAGCGACATTGAAAGGGCCACATACATCACTATGTATGAGTCCTAACAAATCAGTCGCTCTCTCGCTGTGCCCACTAAAGGGAGTCTTGGTCATCTTGCCTCTTAGGCATGACTCGCATACCTCATATGATTCAAAATCAAATGAGTCCAGCATACCATCCTTATGGAGCTGGGATAAGTGCTTGTCATTTATATGACCTAAGCGACAGTGCCAGAGGTAGGTTTGGTTTATGTCATTTGACTTGAACCTCTTGGTACTTATGTTATAGATAGGGCTCTCAAGGTCTAGAATATAGAGTCCATTTATTAGAGGTGCACTACAATAGAACATATCGTTTAAATAGACAGAACAACATTTGTTCTTTATTATAAACGAGAATCCTTTCTTGTCTAAACAAGAAACTGAAATTATGTTCTTAGTCAAGGCAGGCACATAACAACAATCATCTAATTCTAGTACAAGCCCAGAGGGAAGAGATAGATGATAAGTTCCTACAGCAATAGCAGCAACTCGTGCTCCATTGCCTACTCGTAGGTCTATCTCACCCTTCGTCAATACCCTGCTATTTCTCAGCGCTTGTACATTAGTACAAATGTGCGAAGCACATCCGGTATCTAATACCCACGATGAAGAAATAGAGAGGTTGACTTCTATAACATGTATACCTGAAGTAGAAATCTTATTTCTCTTCTTCGTAAGATCTTCCAGGTATTCTTTGGAGTTCCTCTTCCAGTGCCTTGCTTGTCCTTGATATAGGTGACAAAGATATTCAACCATATCGTAAGCGCTCATCAACTCATGTTGCTTCTGAAGCTCAGAGTTCATGGTTGCGAGCATAAGACAGGACACATCTAATGCGTCATCTTGATGCTTCTTGTAAGCATCCCGGTCAGCTCGCGTGGCAGTGGCAGGAGGAGCCTCCGGAATGGGCTGCTCCAGAACGTACAGTTTACGTTCCTGAGTGAGAACTATTCTCAGGTTCCTGTACTAGTCCAGGAAATTTGCAACGTTGAGCTTGTCCTTCTTAAGGACAGAACGCAGGGAGAAAGAGTTCGTATTCAACGTCATGGTTATCTACAACAGAAAATTTGCAGAAATAAATATCATATTCTTTTTAAAATCATTTAATTAGTCCTTTAATTAAATGATGCTCCCACTGAATTCTATAATTCTTGTGGGACAAGATCCACATCATACTAACCCTTGAGTTAGCTTTGGCTAATACGCCCAAGGCTTAGTATGATCGGTAGATAACGATTACCAATTACATCTCTATGCAACTCTTGTTTATAAAATCAATATCCGCATTTATATTAAAACTCGAGTTAGCTTTGGCTAATACGCCCGAGAGTTAATATAGATGTGATTTTGACCTATCATTCCAACTATTGGAAGAATGCCTATAGTTGACTCGATCCAACCGAGTAACTAGGAATACTCAATCTAATTGAGTTTGTATTCACCTATGCGTTGATAGGCGGGACCAAGATTGTCCCTCCGTACCCTACCAAGATAATATGTATTGCTCTGCTTTGGCAGATTAAACAATACATGTGATCGAGGTAGTGATAGGTATCACGGCACAGTTAGGCATTTAGAGTTGGTTCGATCAAGATCTAATCTAATCGAAAAGGATGCATCTTGTGCACGACTTAGATCTAATCTAATCGCAAGGGTGCATCATGTGCACGACTTAGATCTAATCTAATCGTAAGGCACTAATTAATTAATTACTTATTAAACATGCATCATATACAAAAGCAATTAACTAATTAATATATTTATGATTTAGTCATGGCCCTACTACGATCTTCTCAAGCCAATGAGAAGATCGAATGGTCAACCTAAGGTCAACAGCTTCTCCAAGCTCCTCCCTTTGACCATCTTGTGTTGCTCGTGCCCGCCTTGGAACCCCGTCTCGTGTGGACCCTCCACCGCTCCAATTTGTACATTACAATTTGAAACTCGAGTTACATTCGAGTCTAAATCTAATTTACAACAAGAATATAAGAGAAGGCACGACGCGCAGGCACGCGCAAACACATAACGGCACGCAGGCCGTATTATGAATTACAACACAATCCAATCATATTGGGTTTTTGGGTCATGACTATCACAAAATTAATATATAATTCAAAATTATATATTTTCATAATTTTATATAATTTTAAAAATAATTTTTACAATTTTTACGAGTAAAATTTCCCGGCGGTCCCGTTTAGCGGTTTCGGGCGCAATCGCGGAACGGATCCCCTTGCGGGGCCAGGGGCAGCGCCCCTACCCGCGATCTAACCATCGCGAGGGTTCATTTGTGATCCAACAGCGCCTAAACCCGCTGTCCCAAAATGATTTGGGCCGAGACATTGCCGTTTCGGAAAAATCTTCCCGGCGGGTTCGTTTTTAGCAATTTTGGGTGCAATCGCGGAGCAAATCCCCTTGCGGGGTTAGGGGCAGTACCCCTACCCACGATCTAACCATCGTGAGTTGCTCCTTTGCGATCTAATGGCACCCAAGCCCGCTGTCCCAAACGGATTTGGGGCAAAACGAAGTCGTTTTGGAAAAATCTTTCCGGTAGCCGAAGCCTACAAGTGCCGAGACACTTGTGCTTCGCTTCTACGGAAAAATTACCCATAAAAACTATAAAAACATAATTTTACAGAAAATTACAGAAACTTTAGTTTTCATAAAACCAAAAATCAAACTCGTACAAGCCTTGCACGTGGCTCTGATACCACTGTTGGGTTTTTCGGGCCGCGAAAACCGCTTTTCGCGTCGCGGAAACCCCGAATCACCCAAAGCCGTAGGATCCGTGCAAAGAAAATTTTCAATAACACAAGTACGAGTTATAAACAATGATCTACAGTAGATCTAAAAAGGAAAACACATTATACCTTTGGTGCGTGCCCTCGCAAATCCCGCTTGTCCAAGTTACGTGTCGGATCTCCAAAGTATCAACGTAGACACTCCTCTAATGATATCCACACGAACAAGGAGTGTCTCTCACACTCAAAGGATGGAGAAGAGAGCCCCAAGTGTGCTAGCACTTTCTAGAGCTCTCGGGTAGGATTTGAAAAGGGAGAAAAGGAGAGAAAGGAAAGGAATCTCACATACTCCTCTAGGTATCCTCCTTTGTGACCTTCACTTCACCCTTTTCTTTAGACCTTAACACATTCCTCTTCACCTTGCTTGAAACTCTCGGCCAAGAAGGAGGAAAGGGAGAAGAGAATGGCTAGAGGAAGGAGATGAAATGAATGAGAGCAATGAATCAAAATTCATTCCCATTGATTCACTTGTGTGGCCGGCAACATGAGTAACTCCTACTCATTTAATGTGGCCGGCCACATTAATGAGAATGGAGGCTTGTAACCTCCATGATGTGGCATACCATGATGATGTGGAGCATCATCATTGGTCCACATCTTGCCATCTCACTAATGATATGGAAATTAGTCAAGTCAAACTTGACTCTTCCTCTCCCTCTCAAGTCAAGTCAAACTTGACCAAATCTCTTCCATGGTTGATCTAATCTAACCATTTGATTCAAACCAACTTAATATAATGAATCTATCAAACTTGACTCTTCCTCTCCCTCTCAAGTCAAGTCAAACTTGACCAAATCTCTTCCATGGTTGATCTAATCTAACCATTTGATTCAAACCAACTTAATATAATGAATCTAATTCATTAAATTAAGTTGATTCAATGAGTCATAATCTAAATTAGACTCATTGAATACATGAATCAACTTGAGTCCAACTCAATTAGCCCAATTTGGATTACTCTTAATCCAATTTGATTCATCAAATGAATCTAATCATCTTGGTTCATCATATGAACTTAATCCAATTGGTTCATCATATGAACCCAATCTCCATCTACTTGTTCTTTGTGTGTGACCCAATAGGTTCTTGTAACGTTGGCAATGTTTCTAAACTCCTTTAGAAACATAAGCAATGAGCGGCATCTAGCAATACATCATTGCTACCCAAGTTACAAGAAATGTTGAGATCCAACATCACCTTGTGACTACTAATTGTGACTCCTCACAATATATGACAAGTGTCCTTCTATCCTAGACATCTAGATTGATCAATGTGAGGCATAGACCGTGTCATTCTCTGACCAATCTAAATCTTGAACTCCAAGTAGACTCACTCAATCAAATGAGCTCAATATCTCATATTGACTCATTTGGGTATGGCCATACACTTCGTGGTCTTACTCTATCAAGAATATCGATGTCGCTCCCGTCATATGGGAGGGATAGATCCCATCTACATCACTCACATCCTTCTGCATAATTCGTTACATACCCAGTAATCGCCTTTATAGTCCACCCAGTTACGGGTGACGTTTGACAAAACCAAAGTACATAACTCCTTATGTAGGGATCCATGGTGACTTCAGGTCTAAGGACTAATAGTCATAGTAATAGCCACATGAGAAAGTATATGACACTCATATAACGATCCATGATACTTTCTCATGCCGGGTCATTCAGTATACATTCTCTAATGCATACCCATGTGTCAGCTTGATATCTCTATATCCATGACTTGTGAGATCAAGTCATCGAGATGACCTACATGCTAGTCTTATTGTATTAACATTGTCCCTAAATGTTAATACTCGACTAGGAATGATTTAGAGTAGTGTTCCCTATATCATCTCACTATCGATTCAACTAACATAGTTTAATTCAGTTATGTTTCAGTGTAGTCCTTTCTTGTTGATACTGCAGTTATTGCCATGATTAGCTTTTGGTTTCTATGTTTTGTATGATAGTATGTCATGCCTAGCATTCTCCATCATGTTTTCAATCAGCATCTTTCAAAGCATGAACTTATCGTATGCATGTTTTAGTGAGTTAGATGGTTTCTTACTAAGCGAAAGCTTATAGATACTTTCTTTTCCTTATACTGCAGATAAAGGTAAGGGAAAGATGGACTAGCGGAGGCTGGAGGACAATGCTACGAAGATGTGTGTGGGCAGGAACCTGGAATAGAGATCTTATGGAACTTTAGCAAGCTTTGTTTAAACATTAGAACTTTTCAGTGTTTTAGCATTTCGTACTTTAGCATGTTAATCGCTATGAATTAGTTAACCATGCACTCTATTATGCTTAGAACACTATTTTTATGATGCTAGAATGTTATTTGTTATTGGTAGAGTGTTTCCTAGTCATTTTAGAACTTGTAATGTGATTGAGGCACGAAACAGTGCTGAAATCAGAGCTTAGCTGCAAAATGAGAAACCTCAATCGATCGGTGGATCGATTTAGGGTTCCCAATCGATCAGCTGATCGATTGGGCAATCTGTTCTGCGAACAGTAGACTTCTGGATTGATCAGCGAATCGATCTAGCAATTTCTGTCGCGAACAGAGAGCTGTGGGATCGATCACTGGATCGATTGACCAGCCTGGATCGATCAGCTGATCGATCCAAAATATTGCCCCGAGCACAGTAGCGTGCTGGATCGATCACTGGATCGATCTGTAACGCCCACCCTCCCTGCTACCCTAAGGGACAGGGCTACGATACTCTACGTATAAATTTTTCTTTTTAAAACAGCGGAAGACTTAAAATAATTTTCATAGTTTTAATAAAACTTTTATTTTAAATTTCTTTTGAACTATACTATCACATGGCATCAAAATCATAACATCAAATCCAGTGGAACCATAATGTCAAGCCACACATGTTTAGGTATCACAAGTCATAAAATACCAATGCATAGTTCTTTAAAGAAACTTTAAGCAGGTTCTTATTTATTTGGTTGCCTAGCCACTGCCACACACATCTTCGTTGCCCCTCTTGCTGCTCCTCTAACTCATCCAGCTTTTTCCTTTATTTGTGGTACAAGGAAAGTAAGCTATGAGCACTCATGGCTCAGTAAGTTCCTTTCCTACTCACTAAAACCAACAATCAGCACATAATCAAGAATGCATCAACAAGTCATAATCTCAACTAATCATGGCATAACATAGCAATCTATTCAAGCATATCATGCATCATAATATAATCACAACTAGTCATAGCATATCAAGCATCACCATTGCCGAAACATATACATAGTTCATTGCATAAAACATAGCTAGACATGGCATAACAAACAAGTATCATGGTATATCAAAGCATGGCCGAAGCACGTATATCAAAGCATCATACTATGGCCGAAACATGTACATCAAGGCATCATCATATCCATGGCCGAAATCTATATATCAAGCATCAACAAATCCATGGCTGAAACATGTCTATAAGGTATAGCATGAGCATAACATAATCATACCTTATCATGGCATATCATAATCAAGAGCATAACATGAAACATAGCATAATCATAAGGTGTATGCAATATGATTTTGGAAAACATGTATCCGAAAAACATGTGTATGTCTCATGATCTTTAAAATCATTTTCTTTTACATATATACTTGAAAATAATCTCAACATAAGGGGGATCCCGGCTATGTACCACTTACATATTGCGCGCAACCTTGTAGGTCCAAGGTAGCAAGTCTTGAACCCTACGAGGCAAACATACTAGGCCCTTAGTCCTAGGGGCACTTAGGAGCCCATCCCTAACGAGGTCCTTAGTCCCCGGGGCGCTTAGGGAGCCCACCCTTGGTACAAGCCACTCACATACAAAGTAAAGTACATGTCATACATATCATGTATCATAAAAGCATGCATCACTTAGGCACACATCATATCATAAAAGTATGCATCACTTAGGCATACATCATGTCATAAAAGTATGCATCACTTAGGCATACATCATATCATAAAGGTATGCATCACTTAGGCATACATCATGTCATAAAGGTATGCATCACTTAGGCATACATCATATCATAAAGGTATGCATCACTTAGACATACATCATGTCATAACAATATGCATCACTTAGGCATAGATCATAAAAACATGCATATCTTAAGCATAAAGCATATCATCAAGCATGCATGATTTAACCACATAGCATATCATGAAAGCATGCATATTTTAAGCACTAAGCATAGCATCAAAGCATGCATAATTTAACCACATATCATAACATAAGCATGCATATTTTAAGCACAAAGCATATCATATCATAAAAGCATGCATATCATATCATAAGTCATAAATCACAAGCATACATATTAAGCATAAGGGTGTATCTTGTGATTATCCTATCATAGGAAACATGGTATCATATTTATCTTGGTTTTAAGCTTCCTAAACCCTTGTGGCCGAAACCCTTTAGAGCTCAATTTAGGTTAAACACAACATCCAAGCATGTGGCATCTAAATTATCATCATAACATTTTCTTAGGAAGCATTATAAACATGATTAACTTAGTTTCTAAGTTCCTCAAGTCCCTAATTTCATATGGCCGAAACCTTAAGGTGTGAAACAAGGTTCCATATGACATAAAAGCATGGACAACTTAAATCATATTTATAACATTTTTACCAAGGAACAAGGTAAATACATTTGACACATTTGAATTAGTTCCTAAGTTCTTTAAGCCCTTAACATATGTCATGGCCGAAATTTAACAAGTTCTCATTAGGGCTACAAACAAGCATACAAGCATGTGAACTTGGACTAACATTATGTATAAATTCATACAAGGCATCATCCAATAGTTATGGCCGAAACATACCCTAGCATCATTTTAGGTCATAAAACAACATATAGCAATTGAACCTTGGCTTTCTACTTATCATATTTCATGTAGAGTGACATGAGCATAATTAATTTAAGTCCTAGGGTTTCTAGGGCATCTAAACCTTCATGGCCGAGACTTAAAATGGTCCATTTAGGTCATGGAAAAATCATACAAGCATGTGACACAATCAATAGGTTATCATATTTTCCTAAGAAGCATTTTAACACCCTTGGTTTAAATTCTAGGGCCTCTAGGTCATTTAAACCCTACTTGGCAGAAACTCATCAGTGTTTAAACTTGCATCAAGTAACATAAAAACATATGAAGTCATACAAGTTTCATAGCATGTGTAAAGACAAGCATAATGAGCATACATATGAATTGTGTCTTAGGCTTTCTAGGTTTCTTTTTCTCTTTTTCTTTTATTTTTTTCTCATGGCCGAAACCTACCATTCTTTAGCTAGGTTTTTAAGTGGCCTAAAGCATGAAAAACCTAAGTAAGTTTCATGGTAAAATTTACTAAGAAACATATATATAAATTTGGTTCATGAACAAACTTGGACTCTTGTGATCATACATGTCATATGTCATATAACTAATTTTTCTACACCCTAATTAAGCATGAGGGCATTAGACAACTTTCATATCTAAACATCACAGAGGTCTTGAGCATATTAAAATTTTGTTTAAGCTTTTCTAAGCTATCCATCTCATCATGGCCGAAAAACCCTAAGAAGGAGTTCATGAAATTCTAGCAATATTCAAACATACAAATCTTTTAAGATCTTTGTATTCTATCACATGACCATGTTTATTTAAATTTAAGGGTCTTCCTAACCCTAAACCCTTTCTTGGCCGAAACATATGAGTGGGTTTTCTTTTAGTTTCAAATATCTTCTAAGCAAGAAAACTAATACATGATCCTTAATATTTCATAGGGAGAACCTTGTACTAGTTGGGTAAAACAATAAATTTTCCTAGTCTTGTAAAAATATTTTTGGCCGAAATTCTAGGGTTAAGTACTCCTCTGATCAAGCATCTTATAGGTATAAAAGCATGAAGAAGAACCCTTTTCCATGGCATAGAAAATCTATCATGTAGTGAAGACTAGTTAAACATCACTAGATTTTTGAAAGCTCTTCTTAGCCGAATTTTCTCAAACTTGTTTCTAGGTTTTAAAATCTTCATAAAATCCGAAAAGCACATAAAAAGCCTTGTACCACAGGTGAGGGGAAGCTTACATCCTTTTTCGCTTGTGGATCTAAGGTATGGTGAAGAAGAAGTAGCCTCTTCTTCTAGTTCCTTTCCCTTGATTCCTTTGCTAAGTCCTCCTTGTATCTTAGGCTTTCTTAGGAAAAAATTTGGCTTTGGGGCTGAAGATGGAGGAGAGGGGACTGTGGTTTCGGTGAGGGAGAGGAAGAATGAGAGAAAATGAGAGAAAATAGAATTTTCCCTTTACATATTCTCTTTTATGTTAAGGGGGAAGAGATAGCAAACTTGGTTTTTGCTTTCCTTCTCCCTTAATCCTTTTTTTTCTATTTTATTTTTATTTTTATTTGTTTATTTATCCTCATCATTCATGGTGAAATAAGGGGGAATGAATCCCCTTAATTAACCTCTTTAAAATTTCGGCAAGATCAAAGAGGAAGAGGGAGAGAAAGGGAGGAAGGCAAGTTGCCTTTCTCTTGCTCTTTTCTTGTTTTCTTTTGTCTATCTTTTATTCTCACCTTTATCATGAGTTTCCCTCCTTTGCTATCAACATATTATTCCTATCCCAACTGGTTATTACCCATTAATTCTATGAAATATAATATAAGAGGTTCATGGTTCAATCCTTGACCTCCTCTTCTTTTTATTTCATTTTATTTCTTTTTGCTTCAACTCACTTCCTATTATTTTTCTAAGGAAAAATCCCACATTCATATATTTATCTTACAAGCTTAGTGGGTATTACACGATCTGACATTCCAATCGATCAATGGATCGATTGGGAGGTCTGATATCAGTGGGAAAATGTCTAAGTTCAGTTCCTTGGCCATGGGGAAGGTAAAACATGTTATGAATAGTTAGTTTACATCCCTTAGTATGTATAGAACCAAGAAATGTTAGTAGTTTAGTAAAATTCTGACTAGTACAGCTTCCGCACCTAGGTTTATTGGTGGTCAGGGAATAGTTTAGCACAGCACCATATGACGATTGGCCTCACAACCTAGTTAGTAGAAGGCAGGTCATTACAGAGTGGTATCAGAGCCAAGTTTCCATACTTCCTACACACACATCAGCATTGAACCTGCAACTTCCAAGTAAGAATACCTCTCACTCTATTTACGTTTCTTGTTTTCTGCTTATAGCTCATGTTTATAGATAACTAGAACACATTTATATATGATAGCATCTGACATGATCGTAGTAGTTATTATGTAAACATGATATTAGCAGTTATGAATGTCCTTTGTTCCTTTAGAGAAGGCACGAGGACGCCCAGCTAGGAGGGCACTAGCCACTGAGCCCCAGCATGAGGCAGGCAGTTCAGTGCCTCCCCCAGACCTGACAGGATTAGTGGCTCAGTTACCGCAGCAGTTAGCTGAACAGCAACAAGAGATAGCCACTTTAAAGGCTAATCAGTAGAATACCCCCACAGTCACTCCTAAACCAAACTTAGCAACACCAGTAGTCTTAGAGGTTCCACCAGTCCAACCTACAGCACCAGTAGCCCCAGCAGCAGAGGCAAAGAGAGAAGCCTATCTGATCCAGTGGCAGAGAGTCAAGCCCGAGAACTTCTCAGGCACCAGTGAACCATGGGATGCTCAAGCCTGGTTCAAAACACTGGAGAGTACGATGGAGCTTCTAGACTGGCCAGAACATGAGAAGGTGAAGTGCGCCTCCTTCTGTCTGACAGGAGATGCACACATGTGGTGGGAGAGAATTAGAGCGAAGCGCCCAGTAAACCAGATGACATGGGCAGACTTCGAGAAAGAATTCTTTGAGGAGTTCTTTCACATGCGGGTTACAAACCGCCACTACGACGAGTTCACTGAGTTTCGCCAGGGCAACCTATCAGTTGAGGAAGCCGTGAAGAAATTCAATAGATTGTCTCGTCTATGCCCTGAACTAGTCAGCACAGAGAAAGAACGAGTCCGGTTGATGCTCAAGATGCTGAGGCCGGAAATAGCAATGAACGTGGCTGGCGGCATTCACAGGCCGCAAACCACCGGAGAACTAGTCAGTAGCGCCCTGACCACTAAGCACTACCAGAACAGTATCAAGCAGCAGAAGCAAGTTTTCTCAGAATCAAAAGGTCAAGGAGGCTCAGGTACTCAGAAGCAGCAGGGTCACAGCTCCCACGGCTCTAACTGGAAAGGGAACTCCAGCAACAAGCGCAAACCAGAGAGTTACCCAAAAGGAGGACCAGCTAATAAACATCCCAGTTATCCAAAGTGTGCTACTTGTGGAAAATTCCACCCTGGAGTTTGTCGTAAGGGCACACGAGGATGCTTTGAGTGTGGGCAGGAAGGGCATATGGATAAGCAGTGCCCAAACAAGACCGGTCTTCCTCAGCCACAGCCGATTCAGTACGGAGGCCAGCCAGCTCAGTTACATCAGATGCAGACCGCTTTAGATGGTCCACACATCAGCCAGGGCAGACTAGAAGCCCCTCCAGCTACGACAAATGCACGGATCTACTCACTGACCAGAGAGGATGTAGCAAATGCCTTGACAGTTGTTACAGGTCAGATTAGTATTTTACAGCAAAGTACAACTGTCTTATTCGATACTGGGGCAACCCATTCATATATATCCAAGGCATTTGCTGAGAAGTTAGCAAGACCTCCAAAGGTATTTAGTAGTCAGTTCCTGACGACCTTACCTTCAGGAGAAATTATGACATCTATGCACTGGCTCAGAGCAGTGCCAGTTATTATAGCAAACATGAAACTCTTTTGTGATCTGATAGTGCTAAATATGACTGACTACAATGTCATCTTTGGAATGGACTTCCTGATCAGATACGGCGCTTCTATAGAGTGTCGTAAATAGAAAGTCGTATTCCAGCCGGAAGCAGAAGCACAGTTCGAGTTCGTCGGAGAACTAAAGAGAAAGGCCAAGAAGTTTCTCTCAGCTCTAAAAGCACAGAAATTAATGGATACAGGCGGTACGGGATTTTTAGCACACATAGTCAATACTAGTCACGACAAAGACCATCAGCTAGCAGAGGTCCGAGTCGTGTGTGACTACCCAACAGTCTTCCCTGAAGAGTTACCAGTACTAGCACCAGACAGGGAGATTGAATTTGAGATAGAGCTCCTTCGCGGTACAAATCCTATTTCTAAAGCGCCTTACCGCATGGATCCAGCAGAACTAAAAGAACTTCATGAGCAACTACAGGAGCTACTCGACAAAGGCTTCATACGCTCTAGTCACTCACCATGGGGAGCGCCTGTATTGTTCGTGAAGAAGAAGGACGGAAGCATGCGCTTGTGCAAAGATTATAGAGCACTGAACCAAGTCACCATCAAGAACAGGTATCCTCTTCCTAGAATTGATGACCTGTTCGACCAGCTAAAGGGAGCAGCAGTGTTCTCTAAGATAGACCTCAGATCAGGTTATTGATGTGCGTAGATTATATACTCTTTTATGCATGTTTTTTACGCACATTTACATACTTTGAGCATGCTTGATCTATGCATTTTTATACTTCCAGCTTTCCTTTTAGCATATTTACTCTTTTGATTCGGAGATCTACTTTTTGTGCATTTTCTGTACACAGGAGTCGAAATTGGTGAAGATTATGCGTCCTCGGGCAAGCTTGGAAGTAATTGAAGGGAGAGATCATCAGGCCGTGTACCACACATGGCCGTGTAGTCTTAACAGGAAGGGAAGAGGACATGGCCGTGTGAATCTCACACGGCCGTGTCTTGATTTGAAGAAATCAGAGCAGATGCCTTACATGGCCGTGTGGATCTACACGGCCGTGTGAGGTTTCCAGAGGACAAGCAGGTGGTGGTCGTGTGCATCACACGGCCGTGTGAAGTTTCCAGGGACCAAGCAGGTGGTGGCCGTGTGCACCACACGGCCATGTAGCATTTCCAGAGAGCAGAAGGGTCCTGGCCGTGTGGAGTCACATGGCTGTGCAGCTTTTGCAGAGAAGGAATTGGACATGGCCGTGTGAATCTCGCACGGCCGTGTCGTGGGGCCGTGTGGCGCCCGATTTCCTCCTCTATTTAAACCTTCCTTCAAGAATTGAAAGGGGATCTCTCCCCCTTTGGGAGAAGGCAAGATTTGGTGGTTTCCTCCCATTCTTGGGAGGATTTCTGGGTGATTCTTAGGGAGTTCTTGACGATTTCAACTCCGGAGCGAGGATTGGATCCGAAGACGAGGCTTCTTCGTAGATAAGTTTTCTCCTTCCCCTTTTCTTGGTTTCTTGGATTGGGGATTTAATAAATGCTTGTAATCTTTATTTCTTCGGGTATTCTTCCTCGATTCATGGAGTAGATCTTGTATTCTAGGATTAAGGGAGTATTTGTATGATGGATTGATGTAATCTCTTATAGATTTGCCATTTTCTTGTTTCAATGACATTGTCTTGCTTGTATCAATTAGATCTTGAATGATTAATGGTGATTTGTGCTTAATTCTCATTCTTGATTGATTGTTTGGATTTCTTGTGGACTTTGTAAAGATAAACTCTCACTCGATCATCCGAGGGATCCACGTGATGGTGCAAGCCCGTGTAAGGACGTTTGAGAGATAATCTTGAAGAGGAAATAGGAATATTCAAGAGAGTAGGATAGATTTTGTGATTAGTTTCTTGCATCTTGATAGATTAATAAGTTGTGGGCTTCTATGTTGATATCCGAGGAAGGCATAGTAATAGGTGCGCTTCTGTGTAAGGACAACGTAAGTTCACGTCTAATTGATCATATTTAGATACATTTCTCAGTCCTTAGCTGGTTATCTATTGCAAGAGAGAACCGACAACTTTCTACAAGTGTTTGGCAATTGAGGGATAAGAATTGGTGAACCATTTACATTCAAGAAACCTTACAAAGAAACTGAAACTCCTAGAATCTCCCTTTATCATAACCCAAAACACTAAACTCTTGTTTGTTGATCTTTAATATTAGATTTGTTTACCTTCACTTTGCATTTGAAACGATTGGATAGTTGTTTAGCTAATTCGCATTGAGACATTTCTAGTGCTTATTCCAGTCCCTGTGGATACGATAATCTTTTATATTACTTGCGACATTTCTGTACACTTGCGGAGCGTAATAAGTTTTTGGCGCCGTTGCCGGGGACTGCGCTATAACATTAGGAATTATCAATTGAGTTAGACTAAATATAACATTTGTTTTCCTTTCATAATGCATAGTTGTAACTAATCATTAGATTTCTGTTTTTTACTTTCTTGTATAACTTTTACTTCTTGTTAATTCTTTTTGTACAAATTCAATTCTGCATTTTTGATTCTTTTATTTCTCTTTTTCTATTGAATTGTCATTTGCTATCTTGTTCTTGTGTATGCGAAGATCTAACTTTGCAGGGGAATTCTTTCCTTTTGACCCTGAGATTGACAGAACTTTCCATAAAAGAAGAATTCTGCAAAGGCAAATTGAAGAACAGGAACATTTGAACATGGCAAATAGACCACTCAAGGATTATGCAGCACCTTATGCAAGAGGTTTTCGATCTAGTATTTCAAGACCTTCAGTGGAAGCTAATAACTTTGAGATCAAACCCGCAATTATATCTATGGTGCAGCAGAACCAATTTAGTGGAGGACCTCATGAAGACCCCAATCAACACTTAGAGGTCTTTTATGAAATATGTGGTACCATGAAAATAAATGGAGTTCCTTCAGATGCAGTTAGATTATTATTATTTGGGTTTTCTTTAAGAGATAGGGCAAAGCAATGGCTGAATTCTTTGTCCCCTAATAGCATCACCACTTGGGAGCAGTGTGAGCAACAGTTTCTTGATAAATTCTATCCACCAAGCAAAACAGCTCATATGAGGAATTTAATTGCAAGCTTCAAGCAAACTGACTCAGAATCTCTTTTTGAAGCATGGGATAGATATAATAGTATGCTCAGACAATGACCACATCATGGGTTGGAAAGATGGTTAGTGTTGCACACTTTTTATAATGGTATCAACTATCATACCAAAGTGTCCCTTGATTCAGCTGCTGGAGGGGCACTTATGAATAAAAGTTTAGATGAAGTTGAAGAAATTATTGACAGTGTAGCACAAAATCATCATCAATGGGCAAATGAAAGAAGTGGTGGCTATTCTTCTGTAAACCCAACAATCAAAGCATCAGGGAAGTTTGATGTAGATGCAGTCACTCTTTTGTCTGCAAAATTGGACGCTCTTACAAAGAAATTTGAGAATATGGGGACTAGTGCTAATATGGTCAATGCTATTAGTACATCTTGTGAAGTATGTGGGAGTTCAGAGCACTCAAATGACTCATGTCCATTGGGAGCTATCACTGCACAAATCAATCAACTGGAACAATGTGATGCAATCATGAGTTACAATCAAAGGCATAACAACCCATACTCAAATACTTATAACCCTGGATGGAAGAGCCATCCCAATTTTTCTTACAGAAATAATCAAGATCAAGGACCATCTATGGGGGCAAGACCAAATTTTCAAGCTGGGCAATAAAATTTTCAACATCTATCTTCTCAAGGCATACCAAAGTCAAATATTGAAAAGATGCTTGAAGAAATTATCTCAAGTCAGAATGAAATGAAGCAAGATTTAGCAAAGCTCATTCAGAGAATGGATAATTCTGAAAAGCATCAAAAGATCCAGGATAGTCAAATTGCCCAACTAGCTTCCTCATCATCCAGAGCACCAGGACAACTTCCAGGAAAACCTGATGTGAATCCTATGGAGCATTGCAATAGAATTGAGCTTAGGAGCGGACGGACCTTGGGAGACTCCCAAGTGACTGCTCCAAAAGGGATACAAAAAGAAGAAGAGCTCTCTCCTCTTATACCAAATCAGATTCAAGCTAATGAGGAGAGTACCATTGAGGTTGAAGAGACTCTTCCACTGAACCATCAGAGCAAAGCTGTCCCTTTTCCTCAGAGACTTACAATGCTCAAGAAAGATGAAGAATTTGGCAAGTTTTTAGAAAAAGTTAAGGAAATTTGTGTAGAGGTACCTCTTATAGATGTTATTCTTCAAATGCCTAGATTTGCCAAATTCCTGAAGGATCTCATGTCAAACAAGAGAAGAAGAGGAGAGGTTGAGACCATTGCGCTTAGTGAGGAATGTAGTGCTATTTTGGAGAAGAACACTTCCCCAAAACTAAAGGACCCAGGGAGCTTTTATATTCCTTGCAACATAGGGAAAGAATTTTTTGAAAAAGCTTTTTGTGATTTGGGGGCAAGTGTTAGCCTCATTCCCTATTCAATTTATAATAAATTAGGTCTCAAAAACATTAAACTTACTACTATGGCACTTCAACTTGCCGATCATTCCTACAGGTACCCTTTGGGTATTATAGAAGATGTGCCAGTAGAGGTGGATGAGAATGTAATTCCCACAGATTTTGTCGTGTTGGACATGGAAGAGGACCCCAGGATTCCTATCATATTAGGAAGACCTTTCCTTGCTACAACTGGAGCTATAATTGATATAAAAAATCATAAGCTTTCTTTGGTAATTGGTAAGGAAAGGTTGGAATATGATTTATCTAATATCTCTAACCATGTCTTGTCTCTTTTAAATGCTTGTAGCAGGACAAGCATTTATAAACTTGAGGAATGGAATTTCCATCCTCATGGAAGGCCACCAAACGAAGGAGACAATGTGGTGGAAGATGTTGGGAGAAGATCTCCCAACAAAAACGAAAAGTATATCTGTCCTCCAAGGGCGAGGAAAAGAAGTGAATGATCAAGTTTGGTCGAGCTAAAGACCTTAAACAAGCGCTTCTTGGGAGGCAACCCAAGGGTTCTTTTAGTTAGTTTTGATTTGTATTTTAATTTCTTTTAGTTTGATGTATTCTTTTGATTTTGTTTTAAGGTTAGGTGCAAAACAGAGCCCGGCCGTGTGCTATACATTCAAGGGAAGTACTTGGGCCGTGTCATCCAGACACGGCCGTGTAGGATCTCCCGAGGAGAAAAAGGTCTAGGTCGTGTCTCAAACACGGCCGTGTAAAGAATCTCGAGGAGAAAGATGGAGAGGCCGTGTCCCAGACACGGCCGTGCGAAGAATCCAGAGAAGGAAGAGGGGGAGGCCGTGTGGATCTGCACGGCCCGTGTAGGAGAGTTATTAAAGTCTTCTTTCCACCTTACACGGCCAGATCTTGGCCGTGTTCTGCACACCCCCAACTCTCCAAAACATCTCTTTCTCTCCCAATCTCTTAAAAACTCCTCTCTAATTTCTCAAGATCTCTTAGATCTGGATTCTCTTCCTCTCTAAGACTTGGACTTTTCATTCTCCTAACCTAAGTTCTTTGCTCTTTGAAGTTTTGTTCTTTGAGTTTCATTCTTCCAACCCTAGATAATTCTTCCCCTATCTAAACTCATCAAGATGTCCAACATTTTGAAGAAACTTCGCAAAAGAGGTGGTGGATCCAGTGGGGACAAAGAGGAGGAGCCATCAAGGGACAAAGGAAAACAACCAGTGAAGGGAAAAGGCAAAAGGACTTCACGCAACGAAGGTAATGACAATGAATTCAATATTGTGTTTAGAAATGATGATCAAGTAACTAGATTTGCAATTCTTGTCAATAGAAAGATAGTGTGTACTAGATATATGGACCCAACTGTTCTTGATATGCTTGGAATTAGGGAAGATGTAGATTTGATGATTGGGTTTTTGGATTGGAGTGATATTATGTACACACATTTGCCTACATATCCTCGTCTTGTTTTGGAATTTTTAAGTTCATTGGATGTCCATTTTACTAATGAAGATGATTATTTTGGAAAAATCTCATTTAGACTAATGAATCAAGAATTTCTATGGACATTTAGTGACTTTAATTCTTGTTTTGGATTAACCACCGGGAGCCCTCGTAGGTTTGATCCAAGGTTTAATTGGAATCATTTTTGGAATGCAATAACTGGGTTAGATCAACCTTATGAGCCTTCAAGAGCTAAGGCCTCCAATATGCAAAACCCCATCTTTAGGTATCTACATAGAGTCATGAGTAAAACTATTTTTGGTAGGGGAGAGAGTGATGGGGTAGTTAAAAAGATAGAGCTTTATGCTTTATGGGCTATGCTTTATAAGGTTGAATTTGATTCTGGTTTTCATTTTGTTCAAACCTTATTAAGATCTGCTAGGGCATCATTGGGATCAATTATTTTTGGTGGTTTGATTACCCGAATAGCTTATAATTTAAATCTTGATGTTGATGGATTGGAAATAATTCATGGTAATGATATGATTGACATTGATGCATGTCTTGCTATGAAAATGATCGTTCGGGGTGAGAATGATTTCGGGTTTCCTAGGAGGAGTGGTTCTCCTTTACCCCTTCCTTTTACTGAACGAACTACTATTCGTAACCCGGCTAATTGTGTAATTTCTGAGTTAGATTTTGAGGATAACCCTTCTATACCTGGAGACACTGAGCCACATCATGAGCCCTCGTCATTTGGACACCCGCAGCCTTCTAGTTTTATGGAGCCTGCTAGGCATTCTTTTGCATATGGCACGGGATCTTCTAGGTTTGATTTTTCAGATTTTCGTACGTCTCTAGAATCACTTCATGAGAAGCAAGATGCCCAACGAAAAATGTTGGAGGGTCGCTTCTCTTTATCTGATGATCAGTTTAGGGAGGTACAAAATCATTTTCAGTTTACGAGGAATTTTCAAGGTCAAGTGGCTGAGTTTGTGCAGGATTATAATACTGATCAGGCTAGGATGAGAGATTTTATGCAGAGCATGATGCATACTAGCCAACAAGTAGATGCTTTATATGAGTATCATAGATCCTTGGGTGAGATTCCAGGTTTTCCTAGTTTTCCTATTGGCCAACCACGTCGTAGACCTCCTTTCCCTTGTCCACCTCCACCTCCTCCACCATATTGATTTCATTGGGACGATGAAAAGTTTAAGTCTGGGGGGGGGTGTCATGTACTGTTTAGTTTGGTTTTCAATTTTTAGTTTTTGTTAGTTTTTCATGTTGGTTCTTATTTTCATTGCTTGTTGCTTTATTTTGCTTGTTTTTGAAATAATCATGGCAAAAAAATTTTTTTTGAGAACATCAAATCTTCACTTATATGCTTTCTTGGATTCAAGTGAAATGTTCGCACGATTATTGTCTTGATTCATGATGTTCGAATGATGCTAGTAGTAAATTTTGTGTAGTTCTTTTTTCTATCTTGGGAAGCATTAATAAGCTAAGAATCTTATGGTGATGAGTTTTAGTTTTGGTTCAACCTTAAGAATTTTATCTTCACTACACTTGTGCTTGATGCTTGAATAGTTGATGTCATTGAAATAGTCATGATTCATCTTGTTTGCTTAGTACTTGGTTTCCATGGTGATTTCTCAACTTTCATTTTGGTTACTGGAAGAGGCTCAAATCATTAAAACTCATTTGGAAAAATCAAAATATCCCAACATGTGTGCTAAAAGTACATTTGTGAATAAGTTTTGCACAATGCAAACACTTATAAAAAAAAAAAAGAGAAAGGGATATAAAAAATAATTGTCATGAGTGGAATCTAGCAAGTCACCCCTTTGAGACCGAGTTAGGTTACTGGGGAAATGATTGCTTAGCTTCCCTTGAGATTGAGCACACCTTTGAGACCTTGGGTTAGTTGAGAAATATGAACCAAGTGAATGGTGAGTAAGTGTCTATCACTGGTTACTTGTCTTTCACTGGAAACATTAGGAATTCAAATTTGATGACGACTTGACTAGGACATGGATTGAAACTTGAAGGGTGTTGAGTTACTTTTACACTGTGCACAAGATTCTTATGCTTGAACCATACTTTACTTGTTTCCATGATCATACTTGTTAATGAAACTTTTTGATAGAATTAGGAAAGTGCACTAGGTTTTATGAATGTGTTGTAGAACATATGAATTTAGACTGCAGCATTTTGCTTGAGGACAAGCAAAGGTTTAAGTCTGGGGGTGTGATGTGCGTAGATAATATACTCTTTTATGCATGTTTTTACGCACATTTACATACTTTGAGCATGCTTGATCTATGCATTTTTATACTTCCAGCTTTCCTTTTAGCATATTTACTCTTTTGGTTCGGAGATCTGCTTTTTTTGCATTTTCTGTACACAGGAGTCGAAATGGTGAAGATTATGCGTCCTCGGGCAAGCTTGGAAGTAATTGAAGGGAGAGATCATCAGGCCGTGTACCACACATGGTCGTGTAGTCTTAACAGGAAGGGAAGAGGACATGGCCGTGTGAATCTCACATGGCCGTGTCTTGATTTGAAGAAATCAGAGCAGATGCCTTACATGGCCGTGTGGATCTACACGGCCGTGTGAGGTTTCTAGAGGCCAAGCAGGTGGTGGTCGTGTGCATCACACGGCCGTGTGAAGTTTCCAGAGACCAAGCAGGTGGTGGTCGTGTGCACCACACGGCCATGTAGCATTTCCAGAGAGCAGAAGGGTCCTGGCCATGTGGAGTCACACGGCCGTGCAGCTTTGGCAGAGAAGGAACTGGACATGGCCGTGTGAATCTCACACGGCCATGTCGTGGGGTCGTGTGGCGCCCGATTTCCTCCTCGATTTAAACCTTCCTTCATGAATTGAAATGGGATCTCTCCCCCTTTGGGAGAAGGCAAGATTTGGTGGTTTCCTCCCATTCTTGGGAGGATTTCTGGGCGATTCTAAGGGAGTTCTTGACGATTTCGACTCCGGAGCGAGGATTGGATCCGAAGACGAGGCTTCTTCGTAGATAAGTTTTCTCCTTCCCCTTTTCTTGGTTTCTTGGATTGGGGATTTAAGAAATGCTTTTAATCTTTATTTCTTCGGGTATTCTTCCTCGATTCATGGACTAGATCTTGTATTCTAGGATTAAGGGAGTATTTGTATGATGGATTGATGTAATCTCTTATAGATTTGTCATTTTCTTGTTTCAATGACATTGTCTTGCTTGTATCAATTAGATCTTGAATGATTAATGGTGATTTGTGCTTAATTCTCATTCTTGATTGATTGTTTGGATTTCTTGTGGACTTTGTAAAGATAAACTCTCACTCGATCATCCGAGGGATCCACGTGACAGGTGCAAGCCCGTGTAAGGACGTTTGAGAGATAATCCCTTTATCATAACCCAAAACACTAAACTCTTGTTTGTTGATCTTTAATATTAGATTTGTTTACCTTCACTTTGCATTTGAAACGATTGGATAGTTGTTTAGCTAATTCGCATTGAGACATTTCTAGTACTTATTCCAGTCCCTGTGGATACGATAATCTTTTATATTACTTGCGACATTTCCGTACACTTGCGGAGCGTAACAGTTATCATCAAGTGAAAGTCAAGGAAGGGAACATACCCAAGACAGCATTCAGGACTAGATACGGACATTACGAGTACGTAGTCATGCCCTTTGGCGTGACAAATGCTCCAGCTACTTTCATGGACCTCATGAACAGGGTATTCAGAGAATACTTAGATAAATTTGTTATCGTATTCATCGATGACATTCTTATCTATTCAGAAACTCAGGAAGAACACGCAGAGCACCTGAAAACAGTATTGTAGACCCTTCAGCAGAATCAACTGTACGCCAAGTTCACAAAATGTGAATTTTGGCTAGATCAGGTGTCCTTCCTGGGTCACATCATCTCAAAGGATGGTATCATGGTAGACCCCAGTAAGATAAAAGCTGTGAGCAACTAGAAAAGACCGAAGAACGCCAGTGAGATCAGAGCTTTCTGGGATTAGTAGGTTACTACAGGAAATTCGTAGAGGACTTCTCCAGGATAGCCTCCCCACTGACAGCTCTTACCAGAAAGAACAGAAAATTTCAGTGGACAGAGGACTGTGAGAACAGTTTCAGCGAGCTGAAAAGAAGATTGACCAGTGCACCTATTCTAACTCTACCAGAAAATGCAGATACCTTTGATATATATAGTGATGCCTCGCAGATGGGACTAGGAGCAGTGCTGATGCAAGATGGCAAGGTAATCGCCTACGCCTCCAGACAACTCAAGGATTATGAGAGGAATTACGCCACTCATGACCTTGAGCTTGCAGCAGTGGTGTTCTCTCTCAAGATTTGGAGACATTACTTGTATGGAGCTCAGTGCAGAGTGTATATAGATCATCAGAGTCTGAAGTACTTCTTCACTCAGAAGGATCTGAATATGCGACAGTGCAGATGGCTAGAGCTGGTCAAAGACTACGATATAGACATCCTCTACCACCCAGGAAAAGCAAATAGGATAGCAGACGCCCTCAGCAGGAAGTCCAGCGCCGCCCTATTATCTCTAGCAGCCATGTCACCGCCTCTACAGAAAGATATCACAGATTTCGGTCTCGAACTCATAGTCGGACAGCTCTCTGCCATGACATTAGAGTCTACCTTGCTTGGTGACATCCAGACAGCTCAGGAGCAGGATCCTGAAATTCTGAGAATCAAGCAAGGTTTAGCAGAATCAGAAAGTGGAGAGTTCAGAATATCAGATAGTGGGGTGTTATATTTTGGTGACAGGCTATGTGTTCCAGATCAGGAGGAACTCAAAAAGAAGGTTTTAGATGAGGCTCACAAGACTCCCTATGCGATGCATCATGGCTCCACCAAAATGTACCAGGACTTGAAGAAACATTTTTGGTGGCCTGGGATGAAGAGAGACATCGCTCGATATATCAGCACATGCCTAACCTATCAGAGGGTTAAGGCAGAGCATCAAAGATCAGGAGGAGTCTTGCAGCCTATTCAGATCCCAGAATGGAAGTGGGAAGACATTTCTATGGATTTCATCGTGGGATTACCCAGAACCACGAATGGTTTTGATACCATCTGGGTAATAATCGACAGATTGACTAAATCAGCCCACTTCTTAGCTATCAGGATATCCTACTCCATGGAACAGTTAGCTCAGTTGTATCTCAAGGAGATCGTTAGATTACATGGAGTCCCACGAACCATTATTTCAGATAGAGACAGTAGATTCACATCACACTTCTGGGAGTGTGTACAATCAGCTTTGGGCACGAAGTTAAAGTTCAACACAGCTTTCCATCCTCAGACAGATGGACAGACAGAGCGAGTAAATCAGGTACTCGAAGATATGCTCCGAGCATGTGCCCTAGATTTCAATGGAAGTTGGTGCAAATATCTGAGTCTAGCAGAATTTACATACAACAACAGCTATCAGGCCACTATCGGTATGGCACCTTATGAGGCTCTCTATGGCCGGAGGTGTAGATCTCCAATCTGCTGGTATGAGAGTGGCGAACAGAAAGAGCTAGAACTTCAGACAGATCTAGTGGCAGATACCACAGCAGCTATACAGCAGATCCGCCAGACGATAGAGAGAGCTCAAAGCTGCCAGAAAAGCTATGCTGATATACGGCGCAGACCTTTAGAGTTTTTAGTTGGGGATTCAGTGTTCCTCAGAGTAGCTCCCATGAAGGGAGTAATGCGTTTTGGGAAGAAGGGCAAGCTAAGTCCCCGATATGTGGGACCATACCTTATCAGCAGAAGAGTGGGCAAAGTAGCATATGAGCTAGAGCTACCCCAGGAAATGTCAGCTGTCCACAACGTATTTCATGTCTCTATGCTGAAGAAGCATACACCAGATGTCACCCAAGTGATTGAGCCCCAGTCGGTACAGATCCGCGAAGACCTCAGCTATGACAGTCAGTCTATTCAGATAATAGACCGAGCAGTTAAGAAATTGCTGAACAAGGAAGTACCATTAGTCAAATTCATTTGGCACAGTCACACAGCATAAGAGGCAACTTGGGAGACAGAAGCCAGTATGAGACAGAAGTACCCAGAGTTATTCTAAGTTTGAGGATGAACTTTTTATAAGGTATGGGGGATTGTAACGCCCGAAAATTCTCAAAACTATTTTTAGAAATATTCTATGATTTTTCTGGAATTTTAGAATATTTTTATGGAATTTTTAGAGTAGCGGAAGTAGCAAAAATAAATAGAAAATGAAAATATCTTAAGCGGGAATTGAACACGAGACCTATGGGTCCTATGACTTATGGTGAACCTTAGTAACCAGGTGAACCCAGCAGGGCCGTGCTGAAAGGAAAGAGAATCAATTAAATTTATATTAGAGATGGGCGGAAATTTACCACTTAATATAAATAGGAAATAATTAAGTGAAGGGTTATTTGGATCGTAAGTTTTCCTCTCCTCAAACCCTCACCGCCGAACCTCCCTTCTCCTCTCCCTCTCTCGGCGCCAACCACAAGAACAAGCAAGGGTTCTGTTCTGAGGGTTCCAAGGGCAATTCCGGCGACGACTTCGACACGTGGGCGTTCCCCTCCGCAAGAAGAACGCATAGACGTGAGAAGATCGTCGAAAGGATCGTCTCCTCCGGAAATCTAGCGATTAGAATCGTAAGAAAATCCGAACTCGATGTAAGAAATCCCTCACATGTAGTATAAGTAGCTTTTCGTACGATAGAATGCTTTTAAATTAGCTATATGTGAATTTTTCGACGCATATGGTGTGTTTAACCCTCCTTACAGATTTAGGGATCTAGTTGAGCACCGCTAGATGGGTCGAACACGTTTTCTCCTTTCAGTTAGAGATTTTAGACATTGTCGGGTGCCTAGAGGTGGTCTCCCTAATAGAGGGGAGAGTTGGAGCACACTAAGTATTCGACAAAATGCTTAGCTCAGTAAAATGCTACAGTAGGCATTTTTAATAACTCAGTAATGCAATAGAAGCATTTAAAATAGCTTAGTTAGTCTTGCTAAAGCATATATGGGACTACGGTCCAATGCGTGGGCACCCACAGTCGCCTCTAGGTTCAGATAACCTAGTAAAAGTAAGATAAATTAATTAGCTATGATCCAGTATTTTACTTTCAGTAGGGGCACTGTACAGGATTAGATATCCATTGGGCTGGGATCCCATAGTCGGTCCCTAGGTTTAGATAACCTAGTAAACCTTACTAAATTCAGGATTTGCAACCCCGGGTCTAGTTAAGGATGCGCGCATAGCATGTACAGTTACCGGGCCCATTAGCAGTATGATTATGTATTTTGATCTATTATGATAATAGCTTTCCAAACTCACAATCAGTCATGAGATTATGTTTTGAAATCAATTCTAGTTCAGCTTTAGTTTAATTCAGTTATGTTTCAGTTTAGTCCTTTCTTGTTGATACTACAGTTATTGCCTTGATTAGCTTTTGGTTTCTATGTTTTGTAAGATAGTATGCCATGCCTGGCATTCTCCATCATGTTTTCAATCAGCATCTTTCAAAGCATGAACTTATCGTATGCATGTTTTAGTGAGTTAGATGGTTTCTTACTAAGCGAAAGCTTATAGATACTTTCTTTTCCTTATACTGCAGATAAAGGTAAGGGAAAGATGGACTAGCAGAGGCTGGAGGACAATGCTACGAAGATGTGTGTGGGCAGGAACTTGGAATAGAGATCTTAGGGAACTTTAGCAAGCTTTGTTTAAACATTAGAACTTTTCAGTGTTTTAGCATTTCGTACTTTAGCATGTTAATCGCTATGAATTAGTTAACCATGCACTCCATTATGCTTAGAACACTATTTTTATTATGTTAGAATGTTATTTGTTATTGGTAGAGTGTTTCCTAGTCATTTTAGAACTTGTAATGTGATTGAGGCACGAAATAGTGCTGAAATCAGAGCTTAGCGGCAAAATCAGAAACCTCAATCGATCGGTGGATCGATTGGGGGTTCCCAATTGATCAGCTGATCAATTGGGCAATCTGTTCAGCGAATAGTAGACTTCTGGATCGATCAGCCGATCGATCCAGCAATTTCTGTCGCGAACAGAGAGCTTTGGGATCGATCACTGGATCGATTGACCAGCCTGGATCGATCAGCTGATCAATCCAAAATATTGCCCCGAGCACAGTAGCGTGCTGGATCGATCACTGGATCGATCCGACATTCCAATCGATCAATGGATCGATTGGGAGGTCTGATATCTGCGGGAAAATGTCTAAGTTCAGTTCCTTGGCCATGGGGAAGGTAAAACATGCTATGAATAGTTAGTTTACATCCCTTAGTATGTATAGAACCAAGAAATGTTAGTAGTTTAGCAAAATTCTGACTAGTACAGCTTCCGCACCTAGGTTTATTGGTGGTGAGGGAATAGTTTAGCACAACACCATGTGACGATCGACCTCACAGCCTAGTTAGTAGAAGGCGGGTCGTTACATTTTCCCTTTAGAAGTTAAACTTGAATTGGCAACGAAACTTAACATTCTTACATCAAGTTCAACCGATGTGATCTTCCTAAGTTAAACCATATTACAGAAGTTGATCAAATATCTATTTCAAGGATCGACTTCCAGGTCAAACGTGGTGAGGCACTAGGCATTCTTTGGTATGGGATCATCCACCACTGCCTAGACAAAGCCTTTCAAAGAAATCGGATATTTAAACTTCTCACAGTAAACTAAGTTTAACAATAGAGACCTCAATAGAAACACATTATCGAAACATGAAATCGAAACAAATATCGAAAACAAAAATGATAATTAAAACCGATAACCTCTTGTGTTTGGTTTTACAAGATCTATACAAAAGGATGCACTAGTTATGATGCGAAAACTTATAACTAATTATACCTCTTGTATCTTATAGACCTCTTGATTTTCTATTGTATTCCTCTTCTTATCTCGGACGTCGTGTGGGCGACGATCTACCAAGATGAGAATTCACCCAAGCCTTCTTCTTCCTTCCAAGTTTCGACCACCAACTTTCTCCAAGCGATGATGAAGTTCGGCCACCAACTTTCCTCCAAGGGATGCTAGACAAGAGAACCTCCTTCTCTTCTTCTTCTCCTTCAAGCAACCGGCCATCAATGGATCTCCACACCAATATGCCGCCGGCCACCAAGAGGGAAAACAAAGGAGAAGAGAGAAAGAGTAAGGGTCGGCCACCACCAAGGAAGAGAGGAGAGGAATAGAAGATGCATTGTTGTGAGGTGAGGCACTTCTACCCTCTCTTTTATATTCCTTGGTCTTGGCAAATAAGGAAAGTTTTAAACATAATTAAAACTTCCTTATATTCCTTGCCAATGACTAAAATGAAAGTTTTAAAAAAAAAATTAAAACTTCCTTTTCTTCTTGTCATGACCGACCATATGCTTGTTCTCCAAGCAAGGAAGGATTTTATACAAAAAAATTAAAATCTCTCTTTTAAAAATCTCTTTTGTGGATAGTTCTAAATGAATTATTTTATAAATTAAAATCTCTCTCTTTTAAATCCTTTTATGGATATCTATAAAAAATAAGATTTAAAATAAAACATGGTTTCAAGAAAGAAAAATTTTATCAAAAAATTAAAATCTTTCTTTCACATTATAGATAACTACAAATAAGGAAAGATTTGAAATCTCTCTTTTATTCCTTTGTAGAAAGCTATAAAAGGAAACATTTTAAAATTTTAAAACTCTCTTTTAAAACCAACATAAAAGAAAAGTTTTTAACAAAATAAAAACTTCCTTTTATTTCCTTTTATGACCAATCTAAAAAGGGAAAGTTTTATATTAAAATCATCCTTTTAAATCCTTTTAATTGATCTCTATAAAAGGAAATATTTTACAAAATAAAACTTCCTTTTGAATTCAATGTGGTCGGCCACCCTTGCTTGGGTTCCAAGGTAGGGCCGGCCACAACTTGAACCCATCTAACCTTGGTTTGGCCGGCCCTAGTTTGGGCTCCAAGCTTGGCTTGGCTGGCTACCTTAAGGTAGGTAAGAAGTTGAGTTTGGGTGGATATAAGACTTTATAAATAAGAGGCTACAATAGGGACCGACAGATAGAATTGGTTTTGGTCTCTCGATGAGCTTGAGCTTCCCGTGTTCGCCCCGAACATCCAACTCAAGTTCATCAATAATATCTCATTCCACTAAAGAGTTATTATTGCACCACCGCACCAATCCCATATTACTATGTGGGCTCCCTCTTTTCATGAGTGTGTTAGTCTCCTTGTGTTTAAGATATTTAATGTCCACTAATGAAATGAGTTACTGACAACTCACTTAATTAATATCTAGCTCCAAGAGTAGTACCACTCAACCTTCTCGTAATGTCGGACTAACTCCACCTGCAAGGTTTACATGACAATCCTTATGAGCTCCTCAAGGGGACATCATCAACCTAGATTACTAGGACACAGTTTCATTCTATCATCAACAACACACTATATAAATAATATCATTTCCCAACTTATCGGGCCTATTGATTTAATGAGCTAAATTGAAACCTTTGATAAATCAAAGAAATAAATACTAAGTATATGTGCTTATTATTATATCATGATTAAGAGTATACACTTCCATAATAACAGAGGTATTATTCTTTTATATAGTCAATATAAAAAGATACTACCTCAATTGGTCCTGCTCAATACATTCATAGTATACTAGTGTAATTTATTAGTCAAAATAAACTAATACCTAATTACACTACAACCATTCCAATGGTTTGTCTCATTCCATCTTGGTTGTGAGCAACTGTTTATAATTTATAAGGATCTTATAACATGATCTTCTGTATATCTCCTCACACTATGTTATCTACAATATAAATTAAAGGGGCAACTACACTTAGCATAAATATAGGCATTTAACCAATATGATTCTTATATGTTTATACAAAAAGTTAGACTTTTAGTATACACTCTAACAGTAGCCTCTTAATTATAAATTCTTATATCCACCTAAAGCCCACCTTCTTACCCATCCTTAGGTGGCCGACCAAGCCAAGCTTGGAGCCCAAGCAAGGGCCAACCAAACCAAGGCTTGGATGGGATTAAGATGTGGCCAGCCTAGCTTGGAGTCCAAGTTTAGGTGGCCGACCACATAAAAAATAATAAGGAGTTTATTTTTAATCTTTCCTTATGTGGAATGTCATGATTTTAAAAGAGAGTTTTAAAAATTAAATCTTTCCATTTATAGTTTCTACAAAGGATTAAGAGAAATGTTCGATATCTTTCCTTATTTGTAGTTAAAAGGAAGATTTTAATTTTTGGAGAAAACTTTCCTTAATTGTAATAATCCACATGTTTTAAAAGGGAGATTTTAATTTATAAAAGTTTCCTTTTATAACCAACCATGAAGGGAATTTAAAAGAGAAATTTTTATTTTAAAAATTTCTGGAAACAAATAAGGAAGTTTTAATTTTGTGTTTAAAACTTTCCTTATTTAGAGCTCAATGAGGTGGCCGGCCATAAAAAGAATAAAAGGAAATTTTTAATTAAATTTTACTTTTATTCATTTGCAAGGAAAATAAGGAAGTTTTAATTATGTCTAAAACTTTCCTTATTTGCCAAGACCAAGGAATATACAAGAGAGGGTAGAGGTGCCTCACCTTAGACAACACATCTATTATTCCTCTCATCTCTTTTCCTTGGTGGTGGCCGGCCCTTTTCTCTTGCTCATCCTCTTCTCATCTTCCTTGGAGGCCGGCGGCATCACATCTCTTGGAGCTTTTGGTGGCCGGATCTTGCTCGAGGAAGAAGGAGAGAAAGGAGTGTCGGTGCAGCGGGACCGGCAAGAGGGGGGTGAATTGCCTGTAACTCAAAAAGTATACCCTTCTCAAAGAACTTTAACTCAAAATGAAAGTAACAAGAGTATTATAAATTAAATGACAGAAACAAAAAGAGAGATGACCCAGCTATTTAACTTGGTTACAACCGAGACGGTTGTTAATCCAAGGCGATTGGAAAGCACACTAGAACCGTCTCCTTCTTTGAAAGCGGAGAAGGCTTTTACAATTTGAGAGCACAGAAGTTGCTAAGAATTAAAGTATAGAGTTGATGCTCGAATAGCTGTTCGAGACCCCTTTATATAGGGGTTCCAGAACTTATCGGATCACCTGATCTTCGGGATCAGGTTTTGACTCGAGAGGGATCAGTCGATCGATCCCCAAGTTTGGTCAACCGAACCTGAGTACTTAGCCAGCCTTCCCTCCAGATGCAGTCTGTGTGGATCAAGCCTGCGTTCGGTCGATCGGTCCCATTGTTCGGTCGATCGATCAGCCAACGGTCCTTCCCTGAGCTGGCTCGATCAGAATGCTTGACTGAGTCGTGGGTTTATCTTCGATTCGGTCGACCAATCAAAGGGTCTGGTAGACTGATCAGCCAACGGCTAGTTGCTGACGTGGCTGTAATGGCTGGCTACTGAAGATAGGGATTCGGCCGACCGCTCATGGCGTTCGGTCGAACGAACACTATCAAGTCAACTCCCGGTTGACTTGCTCTGATTCGGTTTGCTTGGGTGATTTTAGCCAACCGGAAGAGGGCTCACCCGAACCCAATTCCCAACCTTCTCCTCGAGCAGTCTTTTGTCCCGGCTTTACATCCCTCGAACGTCGCGCACGTTCTTCACGCCCACCAGTGTACTCTTCCGTAGCTCTCTCGTCCTTCGGACGCACCGAGCCCGTCGGCTCCCTTCCCGTGCCATCTGTTCGCTCTCCGCACGTGTACGGAAATGTCGCAAGTAATATAAAAGATTATTATATACTCAGGGACTGTTGATTAAGCACTAGTTAACTTCGCACGGTGAATTATCTAGACAATCGAAAAGTAGTTTACAAATGTTAGGATAAGAAATATAAGAGAAAAGAAAGAGAGTAAAGAGGGACAGAATGAGCGTAGTAAATGGAGGGGAATAGATACTAGGATTTCGGTTTCTTTGTGATGTTATTCAATGTAAATGATCTACCAAATCTTATTTCTCAATTATCTACCATTTGTAGAAGGTTGCCGGTTCTCTCTTGCAATAGACAATTGGCTTAGGATTGAAATCTATACCTAAATGCGATCAATTAGATATGAGCCTATGTTGTCCTTTCACGGGCATGTTCCTGTCACGAAGATCCCTCAGAAAATCAACATAGAAATCATTACCTCTCAACCCATAAGATATAAATATTAATGCATAAATCTATCCTACCCTCTTGAATTATCCTATTTCCCCCCTAAAGCTCATCCCTCAAACGTCTTTACACAGGCTTTCACCTTACGCGTGCTTCCCACGGAAAATCGAGTGAGAGATAATCTCTACAAGATCCACAAGACATTCAAACAATCAATCAAGAATGTGAATTAGGTCCAAATCACAACAATACATCCAAGATTTAATTGATACAAATAGGGCAAAATCATAGAAATATGAAATTAGCAAATCCACAAGAGTTTGCATACAATCACATTACATCAAACAAGAACAATGCATCAACAAGTCATTGAATAGAATTATGGCAAAATCTACATAGTTTTACATCATTCATCACATCACAAATACTCCCTACATCCTAGATCTAGAGATCTACTCCATTGGTAAGGAAGAACAACCCCAAAACAAATAGAAAAGCATACTTACAACCTTAGATTTGAGAAGAAGGGGAAGAAGAGATGTTTGTCGATGATTCCGATGTCTTGGGCATGCCTCCTCGCTCCGGAGATGGATAGATCGCCAAGGGATGGATGAGAATGGAGCTCTAGGGTTTCCCTTTAAGGGGAGAACCCTTCCCCCAAGGAGAGGGACGAAGTCCTAGATCCAAAATCTCCCAAGATGCATCAAAGAATGGGGATCTTGACCCTTTTATACCTCCTCCAAGCTGCCCAGGAAAACCAAGAAAACAGGGGTCCGGTAAATTGGGTTTTTCACCCACTAAAACAGGTTTTCTCGTGATTCACCCTGAACCAAAGTTGTAGCTATTGAAATTATCTTCAATCTGATAATTTGATCGAGCCCTAGCTCCAACCGAGCCGAAAGTTATAGCGGTTCAAAGTTTTGTCTACAATTTGGGCGGAGGTCCAGTTGAACTAGGCACGGCCATGCCATTTAGCATGGGCAGAATAGTTTCCCTCTCTGTTGGACCTGAAGAAAAGTTGTAGATCTTGAAGTCTGCTATGTTTTGGTATAAAGATCATCCAAAAACCCCAACCGAGCGCAAAGTTATGTCCGTTTTATGAACAGTCTACAGTCTGCCCAGAATTCAGCACAGTTCTGTTTTGGCCCACATGGCCCATGTTCTTCGTTACACGGCCGTGTGAGATCCACACGGCCTCACACGGCTTCTTCTCTGGTTGAGTCACATGGCCGTGGCATTTTTCTTCTCTGTCAAGGCCACACGGCCATGTGGATTCACACAGCCGTGGCCTTTCTCTCCTCTGGAAACTTGGCACGGTCGTGCCATTTGGCACGGTCGTGTGTTGCTTGGCCACGGGAAGCTTAGCATGGCCATGTGGGACACACAGCCGCGGCCTTCTTTACATATGGTGCTGGAGCACGACCAAGGCATGATATGGCCACACGGCCGTGTGGCAAAAACGGCCCAAGCATGAATTCTTCCGGAGTTGCTCCCATGTGCGTTTTAGCTCCATTTTTTTTCTCCAAATAGCATCCTATCAATCAAAACAAGCAAAGTGTAGATCTCCGAACAAAATATAATGGAAGTATGACATTACAATGAAATAGGATGTAATAAACATAGATTATACCAATGAAATACAAGTAGATGTGCATCAAGACATGCATAAAAGTGTATATAACCTACGCACATCACACCCCCAGACTTAAACTTTTACTTGTTCTCAAGCAAAACCCGCAATCTAGATTCATGTGGTTAAATAGTGCATCATAATCTCTAGCAAGTCAATCTAATCCTATCAAATGATTTCATTGGTGAGCAAGATTCAAAAGTAGTTTGAGTATGACCTAAATAGTAGTCCTCCGTGCTCAGTGCAATAGTGGCCTATGTTTATCAAGTTTCAATCCCTAAGTCTAGTCATGTCGTCATAAAATTGTGTTCCTTATGCTTCCGACGATAGGCACTTACCTGCCACACGCAATGTTCGTTCCCCACAAAAATGCATACTATGCATCGTCTACACAAGGTCTCAAAGGAATACTTAGTATCAAGAGAAACATAGCATTCATTTCCCCAATAACCTAACTCGGTCTCAAAGGGGTGAATTACTAGTTTCCACTCATGATAACTATTTTTTTTATCCCTTATTTTTTCTCTTTTTTTTTATGTTTGCAAAGTATCAAACTTAAACAAACTTTCATCATTTTTGTCCTTGGGATTGATTTTTCCAAATGAGCTTACATGATCTGAGTTTATCCAGTAACCAAAATGTAGTTGAGAGGTATTCATAGAAGCACAAGTACTAGTCCAATTCTATGAATCATGACTATTTTAGAGTTATCAACCATCAAAAATAGGCATAGTGTATAAAGGTCCTAAAACAAGGTCAATACCTAAACTCTTATAGTAAAAACATTGCTCACTTCATGCTATCAAAGATAGAAAAAGATAGATCACTAAACATACTAACACCATAAGTAACCAATAGACCACATAAAATCTATAATAAACGTGCTAGTATTTTGCATTAAGGACAAACAATCATGATATGATGTACGATGGAACTAACAAAAATAAAAAATTTATTATGCAAAAACTAAACAAAACCAAATGCATCTAATGCATCCCCCCATACTTAAAGTTTTCATTGTCCCAATGAAAACTAAAAACAATGTGGAAGAGATTTTAAGTAAGAGAAGTTACCAAGTGATGAGCTCCAAATAGTTGACATTCATGTTTTTAAAGACACTCCTCCATCCAATACTCACATTCCTCCACAACTTTGAATTCTACAAAAATAAGATAGACAAGAAGAATTAAGTAGAGGATACATGTTTATTATAAAGAAAGAACTAAAGATATAAAAGAAAACAAGGAAAATGAACTTGGGTTGCCTCCCAAGAAGCACTTGTTTAAGGTCATTAGCTCGACCACCTCATTAGATTCATCTAAATCTTGCTCTTGGAGGGGTAAGATATTTTAGAACCTTCTTACCAAGGATTCTTATTATGGAGGAAGCTTTCAATATTGGAGTTAAAAAGTGAAGTAACGCCCTCTCCATCTTCGTCTTCTTTAAAGTTCTTTTAGGTGGTCGAAGATGGTTCAGTATGAGCTTCCAATTATTGACCTCTTGAAAACCTTCACACCAAAAAGAAAAACAAACCTCCCACAAGCATGTTATATAATAAGGAACTAGAACCATATTAGTATGAATTGAGTATGTATCAAAAAATGAATCACATCCAACAAAATCAATTATAGGTACATCTATGAAATTTTCTAAAAGATCACTAAGAATACTAACCTTGCATTGTTGAGATGTACCTGAAAGTTCTAAACAATGGGATGTGACTTCTTCAGAATTATGTAGTGGCTCTAGCACAGACTCAAATGGTGGTGCTTCTGAAAATGGTGATTCTTTGCACTTTGCTTCCATTTCATAAGTCCCTACACAATTATCATCAACAAATTCTATTCTTACACATTCCATAGTATCAATTGGTTGTGTGACCAAAGGAGGTGATCCTTGGGACATTTCCTCCATAGTACATATCCCTACACTTTTATCCACCACATCATCATCATAAGTAGTGAAGAGTCTACTAACATCAATATAATCAATAGAGGAATCAACAACTTTATTGGAATTTTGTAGTAGCAGTCGTAAAGCTAAGATTCCCCGTTGTACCATTAGCTCTTCAGAATCTTGTGTTGTGGTCTTCATCTAATTGGGAGCAAGAGTATTTGAGTTTTGGGAGTCCTCCCAAACAATCGGCTCATCAAATTGTGAATGATGTGGTCCATCTAATGAAGAATCATCCTGAAATTCTGACAAACTCTGATTTACTTGGGAAGTATAGTCAACATTTTGTATGTAGTTGTAGTCCAAATTTTGTTGATTCATCCAAAAGTGATTATAATGTTGAGGAGGGTCAGAGATTTGCAGCTGGAATAATGACTGCTCACTCTGCTCTGAAATTAGCTGGGGTTGAAGGTACTGAATTTGATGAGCTTCCCAGTCATAGCCATAAGTATCAGGAACTTGCTCATATGTATCTTGATGTTGAGGTTGAACCAAACACTGAAGTTCTGGAGTTATACCAGTCTTTTGGAAAAAATGGCAAATAGCAGCTGGATGAGATGTGCTACCACACACTCCACAAAGGAACTCAAATTCATCATCTTCTGAGTCATAATATTCATCAGTGGAAGATCTTACGCTCATGGGTGTGAAAAATTCACTTGAAGCCTTGCTTGACATGTTAGTGCTCAAGATATCTAAAAAAAATTACAAGAAAAACTAAAAATGCAGAATTAAAGACAAGAAATAAAATGCATAATGAAAAGGAAGAAAGAAAATGCAAAAAGAAAAAGAAAAATGTCGAGAGTAACTCATATGCTAATCAACTAATCTTAATCGAAAACAGTCCCCAGCAACGGCGCCAAAAACTTGTTCGCTCTCCGCAAGTGTACGGAAATGTCGCAAGTAATATATAAGATTATCGTATCCACAGGGACTGTTGATTAAGCACTAGTTAACTTCGCACGGTGAATTATCTAGACAATCGAAAAGAAGTTTACAAATGTTAGGATAAGAAATATAAGAGAAAAGAAAGAGAGTAAAGAGGGAGAGAATGAGCGTAGTAAATGGAGGGGGATAGATACTAGGATTTCGATTTCTTTGTGATGTTATTCAATGTAAATGATCTACCAAATCTTATTTCTCAATTGTCTACCATTTGTAGAAGGTTGCCGGTTCTCTCTTGCAATTGACAACTGGCTTAGGACTGAAATCTATACCTAAATGCGATCAATTAGATATGAGCCTATGTTGTCCTTACACGGACTTGTTCCTGTCACGAAGATCCCTCGGAAAATCAACATAGAAATCATTACCTCTCAACACATAAGATCTAAAGATTAATGCATAAATCTATCCTACCCCCTTGAATTATCCTATTTCCCCACTAAAGCTCATCCCTCAAACGTCCTCACACGGGCTTGCACCTTACGCGTGCTTCCCTTGGAAAATCGAGTGAGAGATAATCTCTACAAGATCCACAAGACATTCAAATAATCAATCAAGAATGTGAATTAGGTCCAAATCACAACAATACATCCAAGATTTAATTGATACAAGTAGGGCAAAATCATAGATATATGAAATTAGCAAATCCACAAGAGTTTGCATACAATCACATTTCATCAAACAAGAACAATGCATCAACAAGTCATTGAATAGAATCATGGCAAAATGTAGATAGTTTTACATCACTCATCACATCAAAAATACTCCCTACATCCTAGATCTAGAGATCTACTCCATTGCTAAGGAAGAACATCCCCAAAACATATAGAAAAGCATACTTACAACCCTAGATTTGAGAAGAAGGGGAAGAAGAGATACTTGCCGATGATTCCGATGTCTTGGGGATGCCTCCTCACTCCGGAGATGGATAGATCGCCAAGGGATGGAGGAGAATAGAGCTTTATGGTTTCCCCCTAAGGGGAGAACCCTTCCCCAAAGGAGAGGGATGAAGTCCCAGATCCAAAATCTCCAAATATGCGTCAAAGAATGGGGATCTTGACCCTTGTATACCTCCTCCAAGCTGCCCAGGAAAACCAGGAAAATAGGGGTCCGGTAAACCGGGTTTTTCACCCACTAAACTAGGTTTTCTCGTGATTCACCCTGAACAAAAGTTGTAGCTCTTGAAATTATCTTCAATCTGATAATTTGATCGAGCCCTATCTCTAACCGAACTGAAAGTTATGGTGGTTCAAAACTTTGGTCTGCAGTCTAGGTGGAGGTCCAATTGAACCAGGCACGGCCGTGTCATTTAGCATGGGCAGACAAGTCTCCCTCTCTATTGGACCTGAAGAAAAGTTGTAGATCCTGAAGTCTTCTACGTTTTGGCATAAAGATCATCCAAAAAATCCAACCGAGCGCAAAGTTATGGATATTTTACGAACGGTCTGCAGTCTGCCCAGAATTCAGCACAGTTCTGTTTTGGCGTGGCATGGCTCGTGTTCTTCGTTACACGGCCATGTGAGACCCACACGGCCTCACACGACTTCTTCTCTGGTTGAGTCACACGTTCGTGTGGCACACATGGCCGTGGAATTTTTCTTCTATGTCAAGGCCACACGGCCATGTGGATTCACATGGCCGTGGCCTTTCTCTCCTCTGGAAACTTGGCACGGTCGTGCCATTTGGCAGGGCTGTGTGTTGCTTGGCCACAGGAAGCGTAGCACGGCTGTGTGGGATACACGGTCGTGGCCTTCTTTACATTTGCTGCTGGAGCACGGTCGTGCCATTTAGAACGGCCAAGGCATGATAATATGGCCACACGACCTTGTGGCATACACGGCCCAAGCATGAATTCTTCCGGAGTTGCTCCCGTGTGCGTTTTTGCTCCATTTTTGCTCCAAATAGCATCCTATCAAAGAAAACAAGCAAAGAGTAGATCTCCGAACAAAATATAATGGAAGTATGACATTACAATGAAATAGGGTGTAATAAACATAGATTATGCCAATGAAATACAAGAAGATGTGCGTCAAGACATGCATAAAAGTGTATATAACCTACGAACTGTCGGGTTCTTCGAGCCGCGAAAATCGCTTTTTCGCGTCGCGGAAACGCCGAGTCACCCAAAGCCATGGATCTCGTGCAAAGATTCGTAAACAAAATTATCGAAAAACCTTTTTCTTGTACGAGTTTGTAAAAATTTTAGATCTACACTAATGTTAAGATCATTACCCTTGTAGCGAAGCCCTTCGCGTTCCCACTTGTCCAAGATGTCGCCGGATCTCTAGTTGTCAAAGTAGACAACCTCTATATGTATCCATACGGACACAAGTAGAAGGAGATGACCAAAACACAAGGTGTGCTAGCACCAATGGAGTGTTCGGCCAAGGAATAGGAGAAGGAGAAGAGAGAGCACCCCAAGGGAGAAGAAGAGTGAATGAATCAATTAGAGGAAATTCAAACAACCCCTTAGCCATCAAGTGGCCGGCCACTCTAGGAGGTGTAACCCCCACATTAATTCCAATTAATGTGGAGACCATTAAGAGTTGTAACCCCCATGAGGTGGAACTCTAGGATGATGTGGATCAACACTATTGGTCCACATCTTGCCACCTCACTAAATGACATGGCAACAAGTGTAACCTCCTCATTTAATGTGGGCCGGCCACAATAAATGCTATGGAGGCTTGTAACCTCCATGAGGTGGCACACATTGATGATGTGGAGCAATCCTATTGGTCCACATCTTGCCAACTCACTAGTGATGTGGCAAAAAGTCAAGTCAAACATGACTTTTTCTCTTCCTCTCAAATAAAGTCAAACTTGATCAAATCTCTCTCATGGTTGATCTAATCCAACCATATGATTCAAGCCAACTTAATATAATGAATCTAATTCATTAAATTAAGTTGATTTAATGAGTCATAATCTAAATTAGACTCATTGAATACATAAATCAACTTGAGTCCAACTCAATTAGCCCAATTTGGATTACTCTTAATCCAATATGATTCATCAAATGAATCTAATCCTCTTAGTTCATCATATGAACCAAATCTCCATCTAATTTTCCTTAGTGTGTGACCCTATAGGTTCTTGTAACGTTGGCAATGCCTTAAACCCATTTAGGAGCATAAGTAATGAGCGGTATCTAGCAACACATCATTACTACCCAAGTTACAAGAATGTCGAGATCCGACATCACCTTGTGACTATCAATTGTGACTCCTCACAAAATATGTCATTGTCCTTCTATCCTAGACATCTAGATTGATCAATATGAGGCATAGACCGTGTCATCCTCTAATCAATCTAAATCTTGAACTCGAAGTAGACTCACTCGATCAAATGAGCTCAACATCTAATGTTGACTCATTTGGGCATGACTATGCACTTAGTGGTCTCACTCTATCAAGAATGATGATGTCACTCCCATCATATAGGAGGGATAGATCCCATCTACATCACTCACATCCCTCTACATAATTTGTTACATACCCAGTAATCGCCTTTATAGTCCACCCTGTTACGGGTGACGTTTGACGAAACCAAAGTACATAACTCTTTATGTAGGGATCCATGGTGACTTCAGGTCTAAGGACTAATAGTCATACTAATAGCCACATGAGAAAGTATATGACACACATATAACGATCCATGATACTTTCTCATGGCGGGTCATTCAGTATACATTCTCCAATGTATACCCATGTGTCAGCTTGATATCTCTATATCCATGACTTGTGAGATCAAGTCATCGAGCTGACCTACATGCTAGTCTTATTGCATTAACATTGTCCCTGAATGTTAATACTCGACTAGGAATGATTTAGAGTAGTGTTCCCTATATCATCTCACTATCGATTCAACTAATCGATTGATATAGGTATGAACCTTCTACTCAAGGACGCTATTATACTTAGTCAATTTGGCACTAATACAAATAAGTATAATAACCAAACAAATGCCTTTATTAATATACAAGAATATGATACAATGAGTCCATACAATCATCAAATGATTGGCTCTAGGGCTTTAACTAACAATCTCCCACTAGCACTAGTGCCAATCAGTATAGGCTCTAAGGCCTAATGACCTAGTGTGACCATCATGCTTTCTCTGTGTCAAAGCCTTGGTCAAGGGATCTGCGATGTTAGCCTCTGTAGGTACTCTGCATATCTTCACATCTCCTCTATCGATAATCTCTCGAATGAGATGGAAGCGTCGTAGTATGTGCTTGGTCCGTTGGTGTGAGTGAGGTTCCTTCGCCTGTGCTATAGCACCATTGTTGTCACAATAGAGCTCAACTGGGTCAGCGATGCTAGGAACCACCCCAAGTTCAGTGATGAACTTGCGGATCCAAACTGCCTCCTTTGCTGCCTCTGATGCAGCAATATACTCGGCCTTTGTTGTAGAATCAACTACTGTGTCTTGCTTCAAACTCTTCCAGCTCACAGCACCACCATTTAAGCAAAACACGAACCCTGACTGCGATCGATAATCATCCTGATCAGTCTAGAAGCTGGCATCACTGTAACCCTTTACAGTTAGCTCATCATTGCCTCCATATATCAAGAAATATTCTTTACTCCTTCTTAAGTACTTAAGAATATTCTTGACCGCTATCCAGTAACTTTCACCTGGATCTGACTGGTATCTGCTCGTCATGCTCAAAGCATACGAGATGTCAGGTCGAGTACATAGCATGGCGTACATGATCGATCCTATGGCTGAGGCATAAGGGATCTGATCCATGCGGTCTCTCTCCTCTCTAGAAGAAGGACCTTGAGTCTTCGAAAGACTCACGCCATGTGACATCGGCAGAAATCCCTTCTTGGAGTTCTGCATGGCAAACCGAAGGAGTACCTTGTCAATGTATGTACTCTGACTTAGGCCAAGCAATCTCTTAGATCTATCTCTATAGATCTGTATCCCTAGAATGCGGGATGCCTCGCCTAAGTCTTTCATTGAGAAGCAACTCCCTAGCCAGGTCTTGACAGACTGAAGCATAGGGATGTCCTTCCCAATGAGTAGTATGTCATCCACATACAATATGAGGAAGACAACTACATCCCCTACAACCTTCTTGTAGACACAAGGTTCATCATTGTTCTTGATGAAACCAAACTATTTGACCGCATCATCGAAACGAAGATTCTAGCTCCGAGAAGCTTGCTTTACTCCATAAATGGACATATGCAGCTTGCATAGTCTGCTAGTATGTTGTGGATCTACAAAACCCTCAGGTTGTGTCATGTACACATCCTCGAGCAGGTTTCCATTCAGAAACGCGGTTTTGACATCCATCTGCCATATCTCATAGTCATGGTAGGCTGCAATAGCAAGCATGATCCGAATGGACATAAACATCGCTACTGGAGAAAAAGTTTCATCATAGTCAATACCATGAATCTGCTTGAAACCTTTAGCTACCAAGCGACCCTTATAGATAAGTCCATCCATGTCAGTCTTTCTCTTAAAGACCCACTTACACCCAATGGGTTTTCCCACTTCAGGTGGATCAACCAAAGTCCATACTTGGTTGGTGTACATGGAATCCATCTCGGATCTCATGGCCTCTAGCCATTTCTCAGAATCTGGTCTCGTCACAGCTTCTAGATAGGTGGTAGGCTCATCCTCTATGAGTACGACGTCATCATGGTCAGACAAGAGAAATGAATATCTCTCAGGCTGACAACGTACCCTATCAGACCTGCGAAGAGGTATGTCTACTTGAATCGGTTGTTGTTCCTCAACTCTTTGTGGAACAACATCATCCACAACACTTTGTGGTTCCAGTTCAATTTCCATCGAGGCATCAGTGCTATTGTTCGCATCTTGAACTTCTTTAAGATCGAACGTGCTCCCACTAGTCTTTCTAGAAACAAAATCCCTTTCTAGAAAGACCCCAGTCTTTGCCACAACTACCTTGTGCTGACTGGGAATGTAGAAGTAATATCCCTTAGTTTCCTTGGGATATCCGATGAAATAGCACTTGTCAGATTTGGGTCCTAATTTGTCTGAGACTTGACATCGTACGTAAGCCTCACTACCCCAAATCCTCATGAAAGACACCTGGGCATCTCTCCCAGTCCATATCCTATATGGTGTCTTTATCACGGCCTTGGATGGAACTCGGTTGAGAATGAAAGCTGCCGTGTCTAGAGCATAACCCCAGAGGTATGTCGGAAGATCTGTGTGACTCATCATAGACCGTACCATATCTAATAAGGTACGATTCCTCCTTTCGGACACACCATTCCACTGTGGTGTTCCAGGAGGAGTGAGTTGGGATAGAATCCCACACTCAGCTAAATAGTCACGAAACTCATGGCTTAAGTGTTCACCACCTCGATCTGATCGAAGTATTTTAATACTATTGCCAAGCTGGTTCTGTACTTCATTCTTAAATTCTTTGAACTTTTCAAAGGATTCGGACTTATGTGTCATCAAGTACACATAACCGTATCTACTGAAGTCATCAGTAAACATGATGAAGTACCTATAACCGCCTCTAGCAGCGACATTGAAAGGGCCACATACATCACTATGTATGAGTCCTAACAAATCAGTCGCTCTCTCGCTATGCCCACTAAAAGGAGTCTTGGTCATCTTGCCTTGTAGGCATGATTCGCATATCTCATATGATTCAAAATCAAATGAGTCCAGCAAACCATCCTTATGGAGTTGGAATAAGCGTTTGTCATTTATATGACCTAAGCGATAGTGCCAGAGATAGGTGTGGTTCATATCGTTCTATTTGAACCTCTTTGTACTAACGTTATAGATAGGGCTCTCTAGATCTAGAATATAGAGTCCGTTTATCAGAGGTGCACTACAATAGAACATATCGTTTAAATAGACAGAACAACATTTGTTCTTTATTATAAACGAGAATCCTTTCTTGTCCAAACAAGAAACTGATATAATGTTCTTAGTCAAGGCAGGCACATAACAACAATCATCTAATTCTAGTACAAGCCCAGAGGGAAGAGATAGATGATAAGTTCCTACAGCAATAGCAGCAACTCGTGCTCCATTGCCTACTCGTAGGTCTATCTCACCCTTCATCAATGCCTTGCTATTCCTCAGCGCTTGTACATTAGTACAAATGTGCGAAGCACATCCGGTATCTAATACCCACGATGAAGAAATAGAGAGGTTGACTTCTATAACATGTATACCTGAAGTAGAAATCTTATTTCTCTTCTTCTTAAGATCTTCCAGGTATTCTTTGGAGTTCCTCTTCTAGTGCCTTGCTTGTCCTTGATATAGGTGACAAAGATGCTCAACCATATCGTAAGCGCCCATCAACTCATGTTGCTTCTGAAGCTCAGAGTTCATGGTCGCGAGCATAAGACAGGACACATCTAATGCGTCATCTTGATGCTTCTTGTAAGCATCTCGGTCTGCTCGCGAGGCAGTGGCAGGAGGAGCCTCCGGAATGGGTTGCTCCAGAACGTACAGTTTATGTTCCTGAGTGAGAACAATTCTCAGGTTCCTGTACCAGTCCAGGAAATTTGCTCCGTTGAGCTTGTCCTTCTTAAGGACAGAACGCAGGGAGAAAAAGTTCATATTCGACGTCATGGTTATCTACAACATAAAATTTGCAGAAATAAATATCATATTCTTTTAAAATCATTTAATTAGGCCTTTAACTAAATGATGCTCCCACTATAATTCTTGTGGGACAAGATCCACATCATACTAACCCTTGAGTTAGCTTTGGCTAATATGCCCAAGGCTTAGTATGATCGGTAGGTAACGATTACCAATTACATCTCTATGCAACTCTTGTTTATAGGATCAAGATCCATATTTATATTAAAACTCGAGTTAGCTTTGGCTAGTTAATATAAACGTGATTTTGTCCTACCTTTCCAACTATTGGAAGACTGCTTATAGTTGACTCGATCCAACCGAGTAACTAGGAATACTCAATCTAATTGAGTTTGTATTCACCCATGCGTTGATAGGCAGGACCAAGATTGTCCTTCCGTACCCTACCAAGATAATATGTATTGCTCTGCTTTGGCAGATTCAACAATACATGTGATCGAGGTAGTGATAGGTATCACGGCACGGTTAGGCATTTAGAGTTGGTTCGATCTAGATCTAATCTAATCGAGAAGGATGCATCTTGTGCACGACTTAGATCTAATCTAATCGCAAGGGTGCATCATGTGCACGACTTAGATCTAATCTATTCGTTAAGGCACTAATTAATTAATTAATTATTAAACATGCATCAGATACATAACAATTAATTAATTAATCTATTTGTGATTTAGTCATGACCCTACTACGATCTTCTCAAGCCAATGAGAAGATTGAATGGTCAACCTAGGGTCAACAGCTTCTCCAAGCTCCTCCCTTTGACCACCTTGTGTTGCTCGTGCCCGCCTCGGAACTTCGTCTCGTGTGGACCCTCCACCGCTCCAATTTGTACATTACAATTTGAAACTCGAGTTACATTCGAGTCTAAATCTAATTTATAACCAGAATAAGAGAAAGGCACGACGCGCAGGCCATGGAAAAAATAAAAATACAGCACACACAATCATATGACGGTACGCAGGCCGTATTACGAATTACAACACAAATCCAATCTTATTGGGTATTTTGGGCCATGACTATCACAAATTAATATATAATTCAAAATTATATATTTTTCATAATTTTTCTGTAATTTTAAAATAATTTTTACAATTTTTATGAGTAAAATTTCCCGACGGTCCCGTTTAGCGGTTTCGGGCGCAATCGAGGAACGGATCCCCTTGCGGGGCCCAGGGCCAGCGCCCCTACCCGCGATCTAACCATCGCGAGGGTTCCTTTGCGATCCAACAGTGCCTAAACCCGCTGTCCCAAAATGATTTGGGTCGAGACATTGCCATTTCGGAAAAATCTTCCCGGCGGGTTCGTTTTTAGCGATTTCGGGTGCAATCGCGGAGCAAATTCCCTTGCGGGGTTAGGGGCAATGCCCCTACCCACGATCTAACCATCGTGAGTTGCTCCTTTGAGATCTAATGGCACCCGACCCCGCTGTCCCAAACGAATTTGGGGCAAAACGAAGCCGTTTAAAAGAAAACTTTCCGGTAGCCGAAGCCTACAAGTGCCGAGACACTTGTGCTTCGCTTCTACGTAAAAATTACTCATAAAAACTCTAAAAACTCAATTTTTACAGAAAATCACAGAAGGTATATTTTTCATAAAAATACAAACGAACTCGTACAAGTCTTTGCACGTTGCTCTGATACCACTGTTGGGTTCTTCGGGCCGCGAAAACCGCTTTTTCGCGTCGCGAAAACCCCGAGTCACCCAATGCCATGGATCTCGTGCAAAGATTGGTAAACAAAATTATCGAAATACCTTTTTCTTGTACGAGTTTGTAAAAATTTTAGATCTACACTAAAGTTAAGATCATTACCCTTGTAGCGAAGCCCTTCGCGTTCCCGCTTGTCCAAGATGTCGCCGGATCTCTAGTTGTCAAAGTAGACAACCACTATATGTATCCACACGGACACAAGTAGAAGGAGATGACCAAAACACAAGGTGTGCTAGCACCAATGGAGTGTTCGGCCAAGGAATGGGAGAAGGAGAAGAGAGAGCACCCCAAGGGAGAAGAAGAGTGAATGAATCAATTAGAGGAAATTCAAACAACCCCTTAGCCATCAAGTGGCCGGCCACTCTAGGAGGTGTAACCCCCACATTAATTCCAATTAATGTGGAGACCATTAAGAGTTGTAACCCCCATGAGGTGGCACTCTAGGATGATGTGGATCAACACTATTGGTCCACATCTTGCCACCTCACTAAATGACATGGCAACAAGTGTAACCTCCTCATTTAATGTGGGCCGGCCACATTAAATGCTATGGAGGCTTGTAACCTCCATGAGGTGGCACACATTGATGATGTGGAGCAATCCTATTGGTCCACATCTTGCCAACTCACTAGTGATGTGGCAAAAGTCAAGTCAAACATGACTTTTCTCTTCCTCTCAAATCAAGTCAAACTTGATCAAATCTCTCTCATGGTTGATCTAATCCAACCATATGATTCAAGCCAACTTAATATAATGAATCTAATTCATTAAATTAAGTTGATTTAATGAGTCATAATCTAAATTAGACTCATTGAATACATGAATCAACTTGAGTCCAACTCAATTAGCCCAATTTGGATTACTCTTAATCCAATATGATTCATCAAATGAATCTAATCCTCTTAGTTCATCATATGAACCAAATCTCCATCTAATTGTCCTTAGTGTGTCACCCTATAGGTTCTTGTAACGTTGGCAATGCCTTAAACCCATTTAGGAGCATAAGTAATGAGCGGTATCTAGCAACACATCATTACTACCCAAGTTACAAGAAATGTTGAGATCCAACATCACCTTGTGACTACTAATTGTGACTCCTCACAATATATGACATAATCCTTCTATCCTAGACATCTAGATTGATCAATATGAGGCATAGACCGTGTCATCCTCTAATCAATCTAAATCTTGAACTCCAAGTAGACTCACTCGATCAAATGAGCTCAACATCTAATGTTGACTCATTTGGGCATGGCCATGCACTTCGTGGTCTAACTCTATCAAGAATATTGATGTCGCTCCCGTCATATAGGAGGGATAGATCCCATCTACATCACTCACATCCCTCTACATAATTTGTTACATACCCAGTAATCGCCTTTATAGTCCACCCTGTTACGGGTGACGTTTGACGAAACCAAAGTACATAACTCCTTATGTAGGGATCCATGGTGACTTCAGGTCTAAGGACTAATAGACATACTAATAGCCACATGAGAAAGTATATGACACTCATATAACGATCCATGTTACTTTCTCATGGCGGGTCATTCAGTATACATTCTCCAATGTATACCCATGTGTCAGCTTGATATCTCTATATCCATGACTTGTGAGATCAAGTCATCGAGCTGACCTACATGCTAGTCTTATTGCATTAACATTGTCCCTAAATGTTAATACTCGACTAGGAATGATTTAGAGTAGTGTTCCCTATATCATCTCACTATCGATTCAACTAATCGATTGATATAGGTATGAACCTTCTACTCAAGGACGCTATTATACTTAGTCTATTTGGTACTAATACAAATAAGTATAATAACCAAACAAATGTCTTTATTAATATACAAAAATATGATACAATGAGTCCATACAATCATCAAATGATTGGCTCTAGGGCTCTAACTAACATGCACATCACCGTCCTTCTCGCTAGCTGCGTCTTCCGCTTTACTTCCTGCGCTCCTAAGCTCCTGCACACTTAGACACAGGGATCAGACAAACAGGGCCTAACCTAAACTTGGTTGATCACATCAAAACGACCACGGGGTCCAACAATCTCCCCCTTTTTGATGTGCATCAACTCAAGTTTAAGTTAGGGTAAAACCAGCAAGTAGTAATTTTTATAAAATTATTAAACTAAAATTTTTAAGCACAAAAAATAAAGGTTGCAACATATGGTAGAAAAAATATTTTAAAAAGATTAATTTTCCTAACTTCCCCTAAACTTGATACTTAATTCTCCCCCTTTGATCACAGCAAAAACGGGGTAAAAATAATTTTCTAAGTCATTTTAAAAAAATTTGCTAAGTGAAAATTTAATATTATTTTCAGAGAAACTTAGCTTAGATAAATATAATTTCAAAAAAGATCTTAATTAAAAAAATGAGAATTTTTCTAAATAAAACTTTCAAGAAAAATTTTTCTAGATAAAAAAATATTTTTTGAAGAATTTCTAAGGAAATGTTTGTAACGTCACGGCCCCTCGGCCCCTTGGGCGGCCACACTAGCGGCCCAACTGGCGGCAAAAGCTTGGTCTCTTGGGCAGCCACAATGGCACCCCAACTGGCGACCCCTTATGTTGTCGACCGACGACCCTTCAGCCGTGCCATTACTCACAAGGACTTCCCACCCCCTGGCCAGTGGATTTTTGTCTTCCCCAGGATTCGAACTCTAGATCTCCAAGTTAAATACTAGAGTTTATGAATCCTGGTAAATTGTCACGTCCCGGGGGAGTCCCTGTCCGAAGAAATTTCAGCAACATCTCCCCTGTATGGCTAACAATCTGAAACTTTATACATTGCCTCCAGGGCCACATATACATCAGCCAACACGGCCGGAACAATAATAATAATAAAATACAACACATAGACATCCACGCAGTTTAATAGATAACAAAACTAGAACAGTGATAAGAAGGCTAAAAAACAACCCTACTCAACTACACCTATAAAGCACAAAACTGATGTCCTACTCCACTACACCCTTAAAGCTCAAATCCGACGACAAAATCAACTCACCTCTTCTGCCGTCTAGGCAGACATGTAGTAAAATAAATCCAAATAAAACTCATCGACAATATCCATAAAGTAATATAAGTCCAGATAGTGCAATAAGAAACATAACAAAAGATCAAATAAATGTATCCTCTCTGGATCTTCAGGGGACTAGCGACTGGAACTCTCAGAACAGCCTCAACCTGAAAATAGTAAATATCCACGGGGTGAGTCAACTCCTCTGCGGGTAACTACTGATATGCATAATAAAGAAAATAACAACCAACACTAATCATGCGTACAGTCTCCTAATACAAGAAGGATAAATACAACAGAAATAAGTAGGAGAAAACTGTACTAACCAGAACCAAGGTATAAGTATAACAGGGGTCTTCAGACCGAGAGGTATCAAAATCCTGTATGCATATCAAACATATGCATCCATCCAAATGCAACATATAAGTGCAGCAAACACAATCAGAAAATGCATAAATGCATATGATGCCAATGATGGGTCCTGGTCACCCCTGACGCAGTCAGCCATCTCACACACGATGGTGAGACTGAGTGGGTATGACTGTGACAACTGGGCACTCTGATATCACTACTCCTGATGAGTGACCTAGTGGACGGGATGCTGTCGGAGTACACCTATCCTCCTACCCCAAATCATAAATGGGGGAGCTCAATGCTCTCATCTCCCGGTACACAATGACGGGGAGGGATCCCGGCGTGCTACGACGCTACAGTACACTACCCATGAGCATCCCAGCAGAGCACCACCGAGTAAACTGACGTGCTACCATGCTACATCATGCTACCCATGAGCGGTCCAACGGAGCATCGACAGAGATGAAACTGGCGAAGTGCTCAACAATAATGGAGTAGACTATCGCGCAACATGCAATCATGTGAATGGTGCATGACACTAAGCATGGCAAAATCCTGAGCAGCATAGCAATATCCATATATATGTAAAATGTGTACCATAGGACAATGAACCAAATCAAAGGTTCACAGATCATATAAGATATAAAACCTAGGTCCTGAACATAATAAAAAAAAACGTGGTTGTGTCACTACCCCTATAAGCATGTATAATCAGGTAGGTACTCACATGATGTGCATAATAAATAAACAAACATGCATGTAACAAATCAGGTAGTGACCTACCGAAGCAGATAAGAAACACAATCATTGCTATTTGTTAAAAACATTACTATGCATATCAAATGACATAAAGTCAAAGTACCCGCCTCCAATCGAAAAAGTCCAAACCGATCCAAATTCGACGTCGAGATACTCGTCCCGCGGCAAAGTCCTGTGTCACCAATAAATAAATATTTTATTTAGCTACACTCCTATAAATAGCTAAATCAAATCTCTTACACTAAATTAGGGCAAAACCCTAATAACGTAAACCTAATCCACAATCCAACTCGTACCAAATTCAACCCAACTTCGATCGTGGTATTGCTGTCGAGGAATAAATGGCTATCCGGAGGTAGCTTTTACCGAAGATCTATGGATGGTGCTACTGTGAAGTTACTACAAACAACCCCAGTTAGCACAAACAATTCTTACTAGAATTAAGCCCCAAAACACTACAACCTTACCTAAATCCGAAGCCTCAGCAAGTGTTACACTGTCGGACAACTTGCTGCCAAATGAAGTAATTAGTCTTAGGAGAAATTGTTGCCAAAATCTAGTGGTCAGATCCCAAATCTGTACTAGCTACTTACCCTTTGCCGAAGGTGGAAGAAACTCGCAGTGGGGGAAAAGGCAGTGGTGTCGGCGTGGAAACTAGGGCACTGATACCTTGCTCCTAGCCGGAGGCTGGCGGAGGCGTCGGGTGAAGAAGGCCGGCGTCGCTGGCGTCGGTGAAGAGGCTAGGGCACAATGGGGTTCGGCAAGGTGGCGATCGGCGTCTCTTGGCGAGGAGGAAATCAGATAGGGCGTCGGCGTCGTCGGCACCTAAGGCAAAGGATCGCTCGGATGCCGAAAGAAGGAGAAGGTGGTCAGCGTCACTGGCGGCCTGGCTTCGGGCGGCGGCTCACAATGGCAGTAGCGTCTGGTGTGCGGCTTGGGAGAAATAAAAAGAAGAGAAATGTCAGTTTCTCTTGGTCTCAGCTGTATGCACGTGGGAGGAGAAGGAAACCACCTGTTTGCAGTTAGGGCATATCGGTCGCGAGGGGGAGAAGGCGCGAGGACGACTCAGCATGGGTCGGCAAGGAAAAGGAAATAAGAATAAAAGAAAAAGAGAATAAAAAGGAAAAGAAAAAAATAACTTTTCCTCACTTAAATGGGGTAGTGTAAACAGACTTTCCCGGGCCCCATTTTTATCCTCGTTAACTCGTTTATACGAGCTCCAAAAAATTCTCGAAAAATTTCCAAAACTTCCAGAAAATTCCCTTATCATTATTCGCCATTTTTTCAGTATTTTACATTCTCCCCCACTAATAAAAATTTGGTCCCCAAATTTTGTTATCTACCATCAGTAAATACTAACAACAGGTAAAGAGTATAAATGTTGAACGGTAAATTAAATCACATACCTCAAGTGAAAAGATGGGGGTATCGAGCTCGGATAGTATCCTCGAGCTCCCAAGTAGCTTCCTCTTCCGAATGATGCTGTCATCCGACTTTAACCAGCCGGATAGTCTTGTTCCGCAATTGACGCTTTTTCCGGTCCAGAATCCGTATCGGAACCTCCTCAATAGTGACGTCAGGCTGAACTGGAACTGAGACATCTGTCAGCACATGTGTCGGGCTAAGTACGTATCTCCTCAACATAGATACGTGGAATACATCGTGCACGCCTACTAGGGACGGTGGTAGTGCCAGCCGGGGAGCTATTGCTCCAATCCTCTCTAGGATCTGGAAAGGGCCAATGTATCGCGGAGCTAGCTTACCTCTGAGGCCAAATCTCTTCACCCATTTCGTGGGTGAAACTCGCAGAAATACATGATCACCTGTAGAGAACTCCAGGGGTATGCGTCTCCAATCTGCATAACTCTTCTGGCGGTCCTGCGCCTCTGACATCCTCCGTCTGATAGTACGGACCAACTCTGCCTCATGCTGAGCTCTATGAGGTCCCAATAGCTGGGACTCCCCAACCTCATCCCAGAGGGTGGGTGTCCAACAAGGCCTACCATACAACGCTTCAAACGGTGCCATCTGGATAGCCAAATGAAAGCTGTTGTTGTAGGCAAACTCTACCAATGGCAAATGGTCCTCCCAACTGCCTCCAAAATCCAATACATAAGATCTCAGCAAGTCCTCTAGAGTCTTAATAGTCTGCTCTGACTGTTCATCCTCTGTGGATGGAAAGTTGTACTGAAACGGAGCTGAGTGCCCAAGGCCTGCTGCTGACTCTGCCAGAATCGAGATGTGAATCGGGGGTCTCTGTCTGAAATAATACTCAAAGGGACACCATGCAATCTGATGATCTCCCGGCAATACAGATCTGCCAATCGATCCAGGGAATCTGTCCTCCAGGTCTCTAAGAAGTGCGCAGATTTGGTTAATCGATCAACGATTACCCAAATCACGTCATGGCCTCGTCGTGTCCTCGGAAATCTCACCACAAAGTCCATAGTAATGTGTTCCCATTTCCACTCAGGAATAGGAATCCGCTGAAGTAAGCCGGTAGGTCTCTGGTGCTCAGCCTTGACCTGCTGACAGACAAGACATCTAGCTATGAATTCCGCGATGTCTTTCTTCATACCGCTCCACTAGTAGGAACGCCTCAAATATCGATACATGCGGGTCCCACCTAGATGGATCGTAAATCGAGAGCGATGAGCCTCCTGAAGTAGCTCCTGTAAGACCGGGAGAGACTGAGGTACGCATAATCTGCCTCGGAAGTATATAATACCCTCCTCATCTCGAGTGAACTCGGTCTGCTACCCGGAAGCTACCTGGCTGCCAATAAACTGCAAATGTTGATCACTGTCCTAGGCCTCTCGGATCCTCGTCTTGATCGACGACTGAGCAACCATGGTAACCAGAATACCCTGCTATGTCGGTCCTTGCTCCTCAGGCCTAACTCAGAGAAACCCTGAATCAAGTCTGTGACTAAAGTCCGGTGGCAAGCCAAAGTCCCTCTGGACTTCCTGCTGAGTGCATCGGCAACCACATTAGCTTTCCCCGGGTGGTAGCTAATGGTACAATCATAATCCTTCAGGAACTCTATCCATCTCCTATGTCGGTGATTAAGCTCCTTCTCGGTAAAAATATATTTGAGACTCTTATGATCAGTGAGAATCTCAAATGTAATGTCGTACAAATGATGCCGCCAAAGCTTCAGAGCAAAGATGATGGCAGCTAGCTCCAGATCATGTACTGGGTAGTTCTTCTCATGCTCCTTCAACTGTCGAGAAGCATAGGAGATTACCTTGCCGTGCTACATTAGAACAACACCCAAAACCTGAAAGACGTGTCGGTGTAGAGTACAAATCCATCCTCTCCAGAAGGTAAAACCAAAACTGGAGCCGACACTAATCTCTGCTTCAGCTCCTGAAAGCTGGTCTCGCAATCCTCGGACCATGTGAACTTCACGCCTTTCCTGGTAAGGCGTGTCAGTGACATAGAAATATGTGAGAAACCCTTGACAAAATGTTGGTAATATCCGGCCAATCCCAGAAATCTGCGGATCTCCTGCACTGACTTCGGCTGCTCCCAGCTGGTGACAGCCTCGATCTTCTGAGGGTCTACTGAAATACCTCTTCTAGAGACCACGTGTCCTAGAAAACCGACTGAGGATAGCCAGAAAGCACACTTGCTGAACTTCACGTACAGTTGATGTCGTCGATGAGTCTCCAAAACTGTGCGAAGATGCTGCACATGTTCCTCCTTGGAACACGAGTAGACCAATATGTCATCGATGAAAACGATAACAAACTGATCAAGATACTCCAGAAAGACGTGATTTATCAGATCCATAAACACCGCTGGAGCATTGGTAAGCCCAAATCACATTACCAAAAACTCATAACGACCGTACCTGGTACGGAAAGCTGTCTTCTAAATATCAGATTCTCTGACTCTTAGCTAATGATACCCGGACCGCAGATCAATCTTAGAATACACTAATGTACCTCTGAACTGATCAAACAAATCCTCGATTCACGGTAAGGGGTACTTATTTCTGACGGTCACTACATTTAGCTGTCTGTAGTCAATGCACAACCTCAGTGTACCATCCTTTTTCTTGACAAACAATATTGGAGAACCCCATGGAGAAACACTAGGGCGAATAAATCCCCTATCCAGAAGCTCCTGGAGTTAAACCTTCAGTTCGTTCAACTCTTTTGGTGCCATATTATAAGTAGCTTTCGATGCCGGTGCGGTCCCTATAATCATCTCAATAGCGAACTCCACTTGCCTTCTGGGAGGCAAGCCTGGTAGCTCCTCTGGAAATACATCTGGGTACTCTCGGACTACTAGCACATCAGAGAGCTGTGAACTACTGCTGTCGTTAGTACTAATCAACGATAGCAGAAAACCCTGACAACCATGCGACAGCAGCTTTTGAGCCTGAATAGTCGAAATAGTCGATATGTCGTCGTCTCTAATGCCAGTGAAATTCCACGAGGGTTGGTTCGGAGGCCGGAATGTGACCACCCTCGTCTGGCAATCAATAGTGGCATGATATGCTAATAAATAGTCCATGCCAAGAATAATATCAAAATCGACCATTTCCAATACTAAAAGATCCACCGTATGTATTATGTTGCCAAAATCTAACGGGCAACCTCTGACCTCTTGGGTGACCTCCATGGTGTCACCGGACGGTAGAGAGACGGTCAGTCGCTGCGATCTGAAAGTGGGTAATCTACCAATCTCCCGTATAAAAGTATGGGATATAAAAGAATGCGAGCTACCAATATCTATCAGTATATCTGCAGATAAGGGATAAATAGAAATCGTACTGCGAAAAACGAATCCGTCAGCTCGCTGCGCATCCTCTCGGGTGACCGCATTAATACGCCCAGTCTCTGGCAGAGGAAGAGGTGGTAACGCTGCCTGTGACTGCTGCGTCTGGGCATTAAGGCGGTGCTGGATACTGTGCCAGAGAAGTCTAAGAGGGCGGCGACTGATACTGTACCGATGGCTGGGACTGCGTCTGATACTGAGCCTGTGGCTGGGGCTGCGACGGGTATTGTAATAGGGGCTGAGGTGGCAGCTGATACTGCCCCTGAGTCAGATAATGAGGTTCCGGAACAGAGCTCTGGGGTACTATGGAAGTACTAGGGTACTCCTGTCTGAGCATGCCAAATGCAGCTACTGAAGGGGAAGCTATCCCCTGCTGGCGATGTGAGGGTGGAAATCTCCACCCTCCTCATCGAGCCCCTGACTGACTGTGATGTCCTCCCTGAGCAGTAACTCCGGGAGCAGTGTGCTGAGCCTTCAGCGGGCAATCTCGACTCTGGTGCCCAGACAGTTTGTAATAAAAGCAAACTGACTGTCCCAGAGAGCAGGCTGTGGTGATGTGATCTCTGGACCCACATCGGAAACAGTGAATGTCGCTGACGGGTTATTTTCGGTTCTGCTGAAGAGACCAGAAACGTCCTGAGGAAGACTGCCCTGACTTCTGAGGCCTATGTAATACCCCAGAAGTACTCTGACCTGGCCGACTGTGACTACTCTACTATTGTCCGGTCATCTGTGCCTGCTGGATCTGTCCTGATGTCTGACCCATCTGCTTCCTTTTTATGTCCGGAAACACTCTCTGCTGAGCTGACTCAATCATGAGGGCTCTGTCCAACGTCTCTAAATAAGATGCGCTACCAAGACCGGCCAGCCGTACTTGCAAATGTCCATCCAGCCCCTGAATGAACTGCAGCATATGTGAACTATCCTCAGCAACAAGCTCTGGACAAAATCTGGCCAATCGGCTAAACTCTGCATTATACTCTATCACTGACCGGTTGTTCTGTCGTAGACTCAGGAAATCCTGCTGGCGAGCCATCTGATAAGCTCGTGGGAAGAAGCGGCTCTCAAAAGCCTCTCTGAACCTGGCCCATGTGATGTTCCACTCACCGATGATAGAACGCTGAGTATCCCACCAAGTGTCGGCCTCATCCCGTAAATGGAAAGCAGCCACCTCTGCTTTCTCCCACTCGGAGCAAGCTATATAGAAGAAGGTCTGCTCCATAGTCTCTATCCATGACAAGGCCACACTCGGATCAAGGTCTCCTCGGAAGAGTGTAAATCGACTCTTCATCGACTCTGCCAACGTTGGAATCCTGGCTCGTGCCGCGACAATGTCAGTGAGATGGGTAGGGACGGCTGCAGGAACTGGCGGAAACACTGGAGCTGGTGCTACAGGTGGTAACGCTGAATAAACCGGGGGGGAGGTACTCCCGGTGCTACTGCATAAACTGGAGCATATGCCGCCGGTGGCACTGCAGGGTCAGCATAGGTGCCCACGACTGGATGTACGGTGGGTAGTGGTACCGGATGTGGAGCAACCGGTATCGCTGGTGCAGGTGTTACTGGGTATACAGTAGGTACTTGGGGCATAGGGGGCACTGGTGTCGGGTACACGGTAGGTCCAGGTGGCGGTGGTGCCGGGTACGCCATAGGCTGGGTCGGAATAGGTGCGGAATATGCCGGTAGTATCCCTGGTGGTACCATAAATACAGTATGGATGGGTACCCACAGTACAGCCGAGGTAGGTACCTCTAAAGGAGCCATCGGGGTCTGAGAGTCCAACGCGCCCGCAGTATACTGAGTCTATCCCTGACTAACAGGCTCAACCCCAGTGGGCATCCCTGGCAAGTCCAGAGATCCCAAGGTCCTCGTACGTGACCGTCCAGCACCACGTCTCGCAGTTATTCATGTAGATCTCCTCATATCAATTAAGTTATATCACAGATATTACTACAAGTATAACAATTACAAAAATAACATCATACCTATTTGCTGTCTGGAGATGTTCAGTGGTTGTCCAGCCCCTATTTTACCTCAAAATTCCATACAAGAAAACCAACGGAAATCCATACAAATCCGAAAAATATGTACACAAGTTTACTCGCAAACTCGGGCTAACCCAAAAATTCAAAACACCAAAAGCAGGTATTTGTAACCCGCTCTGATGCCAATACCAATAAATTGGAATCAGATAAATCTTGAAATCCGTAACATGATATATAAACAAGTATCGCCAACCTGGCTCTGATACCAAATAAATTGTCATGCCCCGGGGGAGTCCTTGTCCGAAAAAATTTCGGCAGCATCTCCCCTCTACGGCTGACAATCTGAAACTTTATACATTGCCTCCAGGGCCACATATACATCGGCCAACATGGCCTGAATAATAATAATAATAAAATATAACACATAGCCATCCACGCAGTTTAATAGATAACAAAACTAGAACAGTGATAAGAAGACTCAAAAACAACCCTACTCAACTGCACCCATAAAGCACAAAACTGATGTCCTACTCCACTACACCCATAAAGCTCAAATCCGATGAAAAAATCAACTCACCTCTTCTGCCGTCTAGGCAGGCATGTAGTAAAATAAATCCAAATAAAACTCATCGACAATATCCATAAATTAATACAAGTCCAGATAGTGAAATAAGAAACATAACAAAAGACCAAATAAATGTATCCTCTCTGGATCTTCAGGGGACTAGCGACTGGAACTCTCCGAACAGCCTCAACCTGAAAAAAGTAAATATCCACGGGGTGAGTCAACTCCTTAGCGGGTTGTTAGAGTGTATACTAAAAGCCTAGCTTTTGGTATAAACATTTATCAATAAATAAGAATCACATTGGTCAAATGGCTACATTTATGATAAATGTAGTTGTTCAATTAATTTATATTGTAGATAACATGGTGTGTGGTGTCACACACGGAGGATCATGTTATCAGTACCTTATAAATTATAAACAGTAGCTCACGACTATAATGGAAAGGAACGAACCATTGGAAGGTCGTAGTGTAATTAGGTATTAGTTTATCTTAACTATATAATTACACTAGTACACTTAGAGTGTATTGAGTAGGACCATTAGAGGTCGTTTCTTTTATACTGACTTTATAAAGAAACAAAGACCTGAATTATTATGGAAGTGTGTGCTCTAAATCCTAATATAATAAAAAGCAAATATATTTGATATTTATTTCTTTAATTTATCAATGGGTGAGATTTAGTTCGATGAATCAATAAGCCCGATAAGTTGGGAAATGATATCACTTATAGTGTGTATTGTTGATTATAGAAGGAAACTGTGTCCTAGTGATCTAGATTGAGAATGTCCCCAAGAGGAGCTCATAAGGATTTTCATGTTAAACCCTGCAAGTGGACTTAGTCCGACATGACGATGAAGTTGAGTGGTACTACTCTTGGAGCCAGATATTAATTAAGTGAGTTGTCAGTAACTTACTTAATTAGTGGACATTTGTTATCTTAAACACAGGGAGACTAACACACTCATAATAAGAAGGAGCCCAAAATGTAATTTGGGATTGGTGCGGTAGTTCAATAATAGCTCTTTAGTAGAATGAATTATTATTGATGAAATTAAGTTGTGTGTTCGGGGCGAACACGGGATGCTTAATTTCATCGGGAGACCAAAACCAATTTCTCCTCTCGGTCCCTATCATAACCTCTAGTATATAGGGATTTATACCCACCGCATACCCACCTTCTTACCCATCCAATGGGGCCGGCCAAGCTAGCTTGGAACCCAAGCTAGGGCCGGCCAAGACCAAGTGGATGAGCCATGTAGGTGGCCGGCCAAAGCTTGGGTCCCAAGCTTAGGTGGCCGGCCACTAGAATATTAAAAGAGATTTTTTATTAAAATTATTTCTTATGTGGATATCAAAGTTTTTAAAAAGAGAGTTTAAAAATTAAAAATTTCCTTTTATAGCTTTCTACAAAAGATTAAGAGAAGAGATTAATCTCTTTCCTTATTTGTAGATTAAAACGATTGTTTTAATTTTTGGTAAAAACTTTCCTTATTTGTAAATCATCTACATGTTTAAAAGAGAGTTTAAAATTTGAAATCTTTCCTTATTTGTTGATTAAAGGTGGATTTTAAATTTTAAGAAAACTTTCCTTTTTAACCATGTTCATGATTTAAAAGAGAGTTTAAAATTAAATATTCTCTTTTATAAGTTTCTACAAAAGATTAAAAAAAGATTTGATATCTTTCCTTATTTGTAGATTAAAAGAGATTTTAATTTTTAGAGATAACTTTCTTTTTATCCACATGTTTAAAAGAAATATTTTAATTTATTAAATTTCCTTTTTATAAACCAATCATGAAGGGATAAAAATTATTGGAGAAATTTTTTATAAATTTCTAGAGACAAATTAGGAAGTTTTAATTAATTAAAACTCTCCTTGTTTGTAGCTTTTATATGGCCGGCCAAATAAAATTGAGAAAGAAAAGTATTTTTAATTAAATAAATTTTCCTTTTCAATGGCAAAAGAATTAAGGAAATTTTTATTAAATTTTCCTTATTTGCCAAGACCAAGGATTATAAAAGAGGGGGTAGAGGAGGCTTGAAGGCTAACGACTCTATTCTATTTTTCTTCCTCTTTTCCTTGGTGTTGTGGCCGACCAACCTCTCTTCCTCTCTTCCTCTTGGTGGTGGCCGAACCTTCTCTATTGGCTTGGAGCTTTTGTGGTGGCCAGATACTACTTGGAGAAGAAGAAGAAGAAGGAGAGAAAGCTTGTATCCCTTGGAGCTTGGTTGGTGTTTTGTTCTTTGTCCTTGGTGAAGCTTCTATGTGTTGGCCGAACCTAGCTAGGAGGAGAAGAAGGTGCTTGGTGGTTTCTCATCTCGGAAGATCGTTGCCCACACAACGTCCGAGGTTAGAAGAGGAATACGGTAGAAGATCAAGAGGTCTTTCTAGAAGGTATAACTAGTAATTTTTCTTTCCGCATCATACTAGTTATTTATGGAAATAATACCAAATACAAGAGGCTTACGATTCTAGTATTTCGAATATGTTTTTCGAAGTTGTGTTCTTTTGTTTTATTTTTCCTTGTGATTTGATTGTTCTTTTCGGTTAACCTAAAGTTATTTTAGGAAATTAAATATTAGATTTCTATAAAAGGTTTTGTCTAGTCGGTGGTGGTTGCTCCCATATCCAAGAAGGCCATGTGCCTCGCCACGTCAGTACTGGGAACCAATTATGGAAATTAATATTTAATGGAATTAATAACTTAAGGTGATTTAGGTCGAACGTGTTAAGTTCCGCAGGAGACCCAAGTCAAAACCTAAAAGAACGAATAGATTAAGTTTTGGATCAAACGTGTTAGACATTTGACCAATGTGATTCTTATTTCTAGATAAATGTTTATACCAAAAGCTAGGCTTTTAGTATACATCCTAACAGGAACCTCTAGGTTTTCCGAGTAGCAACCAACAATTGGTATCAGAGCTAGGGTATTGCCTCTGTGTATTTGGTATTAGTTTAATTATGCACATGTCATACATAATTTAGGCAGGTTAATAGTAGGATGTGCTAACTTTGTGGATGCAGGATCCAACTATTATGGCTTATAGTTATTATGTGTGTGATTGGACCCTTGGACATGTCAAGGGCATTTTATTGTGTGTGCATGATTGTATTATAAAATACAGGAGGAGTTGTATTTAGTTTTATTAGGATTTTATTTTTTGATCTAGATACATGTACATTCCTTCGAGGAATATAGTATCGAAAAATGTAAAATTCTATTTATGTCGCGGATCGAGTCTTGCAAGGTGTGGAACCTTTTGAGGACCAGAGGCGCAGCGGAACAAAGAGCAAGATGGATGCGACAACTAGACCCGGTGGTGGTGGCCAAAGATGGCAGCAGCTAGGGTTGGTGACACACGGAGGACAACAAGAGATAAAAGCCATAATAGTGTAAAATTAGATTTTCTATTTATTGCTTTTATATTGTGCTGTGTGTGCATGTTAGTTTACATATTTAGTAGGCTAGCATAGTTAAAATTCCTCATTTATAAATAACTAAGTGGGAGAGGGATTTTTAAGTAAATCCCATGGTCTCCATTACTGGTTTGTAAGTGATGCAAACAAGCTTGCGCGTTGGCTCTGAGTGCCTTCCTCCATAACGGATAAGCCTGTTTGTGGATCACTAGAACAGACTTCCATTTTTGGATGACTATAGGAAGTTAATTAAGAGTGTGTGATCTTCCCCAACGGAAGGGGCATAATCTTATTAATGGACTTAGTGTCAAGTAATGGTATACACTTAGACACATCTAATAGTATCCTCCCCATCGGAGTCACTGCTATTATTTGTGTGACCAAATGATACCAACTATTAATTTTATTTGTCAAAAAGTTAGGTTGACAAGATAATAAAATTAATGGGTTAAAACCCTCCTTTTACAAATGTTGAATTTGTATACGTCCACACTAACGTGGCATGCAAAATTCACGGTATTTGAGGTATTGGTGAATTTAAATAATATTGTTTGAGGAATCAATATTTTTTTAAAATTCAAAAGTTTTTGACCAAATATTTGATCAAAGATAGATCAACTATTAATTTTATTCGTCATAAAGTAAAGTTGACGAGATAATAAAATTAATGAATAAAATCTCCTCTTCGATTTTGTATCGTGGCATACAAAATTCATGGGGATTTTTAAGGAGTTGATCTTGACTAAGTATTTTTGTGATTTTTAGGATTTAAAATGTTTGTCAATCCCCTAGTAGTCATACTATAAGAAAGACTTAGTAATCCCAATTGTAATGATTGGAAATAGGACTTGGACATTAAGGTAGACTGTCTATTTAGAACTAAGAACAATATAGGTGTATTTAATTCATTAGTTGAAACATGTTTAGTGGTGTTATCTATCAGAACCTGAAGTGTAGATACAGATGCCATTAATCATGTCTGCAATTCATTGCAGGGTTCCAGGAAACCCGGCAACTAAATGAAAATTAAAACACCGTCTACATGGGCACTACTGTAAAAATGGTAGCTGTTGCAGTGGGAGATGTTTATCTTTTGATAAGAATAAAACATAGATTTTTGAGTAATTGTCTTTACGCACCAAGTTTAGAAAGAACTAGTTTTCAGTTTCTAAACTATTCAAAGAACTTGATATTCTGCCTCTTTTAATAACAAAGTTGTTATTAAGAAAAAGAGGGAAGTTATCTGTTCTGATACGTTGGTTGGCAATTTATAAATCCAATAACTCTCACGATGCAACAAATGGAAATTAGTAACACATCTTCTAACTTTAAGAGAAAGTAACCTTCGAAAATGAACCAATTATATCTTTGGCTTCTAAGGCTAGGTTATATTAACTTGAGTAGGATTCATTGGTAGCTGATGAACTTGTGGGTTCCTTAGTAGTGGAAATCTTTCCAACCTACGAGTCTTACTTGGAAGGAAAAATAACCACGAAGCTTTTAAGTCTAAGGGGTATGGAGTCAAAGATATATTGGAATTGGTTCATTCTGATTTGTGTGATCTTATAAGCATTCAGGCAAGAGGTTGTTTCAAATAGATAACTATTTGAGATACGGATATATTTACTTGATGTGCCGCAAGTCTAAGTGCTTTGATTAGTTCAAAGAGTACGAGGTTGATGTGGAGAAACGACAAAGTAAAAGTATCAAGACACTACAGTAAGATCGTAGTGGCAAGTACCTCTTGGGAGAATTTAGGAGTCATTTATCAGAAGTAGGGATTCAATCCCAACTAACTACACCTGGTACACCCCAACAGAATGGTGTAGGAAAAGGAAGGTATAGGACTCTTATGGAAATAAGTAGATTGATGAGTTATTAAGAATATTATCAAAATTATTTTAAGGATATACTCTGGAAATGGGAGTGAATATAGTACCTTCTAAAGTCAGAACTCTCTACTCATATAGAATTGCTGAATAGGCGTAAGCCTATTTCGAAGCATATTCGGATTCGGGTAGTCCAGCACATATGCAGAAGAGAGACAATGATAAGTTGGACAAGAATTCACTTGTTTGTGGGTTATCCTAGTGAAATGAAAGTAGATTTATAGTCTTAAAAATCAGAAGGTCATTGTTAGCATCAATGACCGATTTTTAGAAAAGGACTATGTAATAAACCATGTGCCCATAAGAAAATTTGTTCTTAAGGAAATAATAAAAGGCATGTCTAATCTAGTACCAACTGTACAAGATGAGATACCACAAAGAAACTGCAACACGTATCACAAATGATACACAATTACAGAAAGTGCCTTGTCGTAGTGGGAGGGTTGCTAGGCAACCTAAAAAGATTCATGTTTTGGGAGAGTTTTTGGACTCGATCCCTGGAGGACATGAACCTGATCTCCGGACATATGACGAAACACTCCAAGATAAAGATGCAACATCTTGGCATAGAGTAATGAATAACAGAATTAGAATATATGTATTCTAATAAAATTTGGAAGCTTGTAGAACCACCAAATGGTGTAAAAGCCTTTGGGTGTAAAAAGGTCTATAATAGGAAAAGAGGGATAGAAAGGAAGGTAGTAACTTTCAAAGCAAGGCTTGATGAAAAAGGAAACTTTTTCACTGGTAGCCATGCTTAAGTCTATCCGGATTCTTTTATCTATTTGGCAGGTGGATGTCAAGACAACATTCCTTAATGGAAGTCTTGATGAAAGCATCCATATAAAGCAACCAGAAGGGTTCATTACAAAGGGCTAAGAGCATCTTGTGTGCAAGCTCAATCAGTCTATGGACTGAGGACAAGCTTCAAGGTCTTGGAACATCAAGTTTATCAAAGTAATCCAGACCTATGGATTTATTGAGTAAACGAATAAGTCTTGTGTATACAAAAGGTGTGATGGAAACGTGGTGGTATTTCTTGTACTATACGTAGATAACATTTTTGGTAGTTGGAAACAATATCAAAATGTTGTCAGAAGTAAGGGTATGGTTGTCCAAATAATTCGATATAAAGGACTTGGGAGAATGTATATATTTTTGAGATCAAAATAATAAGGGATCGAAAGAAAAAATATATTTTACTTATCCCAAGCTTGATACATCGGAAAAATCCTTGCTCGTTTTAAGCATGCAAAACTTCTAGAAAGGTTTCTTACCTTTTAAGCATGGAGTGTCTTTATCTAAAGAGATGTCTCCGATGACATCAAAGGAGATTGAGGACATGTAGGCAGTTCTTTATGCTTCGGCAGTTAGACAACCTAATGTATGCTATGCACGAGATCAGAAATCTGTTTTGCCAAGGGCATAGTTAGCAGATATCAAAGTAACCCTAGACAAGGACATTGGACTGCAGTAAAGCATATATTAAAGTACCTTAGAGGCACTAAAGATTATATGCTAGCTTACAAGGCAGTTAATTTGGTTCCTATGGGTTGTACGGATTTTGAACTCCAATCGGATAGGGACAATAATAAGTCAACCTCGGGGTTTTGTGTTTATTTTAGGAGGTAAAGTCATAACTATGGAAGAGTGATAAGTATAGGTGTTTTTCTGGACTCCACCATAGAAGCTTAGTATATGGCAAGCCTCTAAGGTAGCCATAAAAGCTGAATGACTCAATAACCTCAAGATAGACTTAGATATGATTTCTGGTTTGTCCAAAGATTATTACAATTTATTGTAATAATATTGGTGCAGTAGCAAACTCAAAGAAACCATAAGTCTATAAAGGCAAGTAAACAAAATAGAGCGCAAGTACCACTCAATACGAGAAATCGTATAAACGAGGAGAAGTTATTGCTGCCTAGATTGCATCAGATGATGACCTATAGATCTTTTCACTAAGGTCCTTAAGGTGAGAGCTTTTGATGGACATGTTGAAGGGTTGGGAATCAGATGTATGGCAGCAGATATGACAGCTTAGTCTTTTAGTATAAGTGGGAGATTGTTAGAGTGTATACTAAAAGCCTAGCTTTTGGTATAAATATTTATCTAGAAATAAGAATCACATTGGTCAAATGTCTACATTTATTATAAATGTAGTTGTTCAATTAATTTATATTGTAGATAACATGGTGTGTGGTGTCACACACAGAGGATCATGTTATCAGTACCTTATAAATTATAAACAGTAGCTCACGACCATAATGGAAAGGAACAAACCATTGGAAGGTCGTAGTGTAATTAGGTATTAGTTTATCTTAACTATATAATTACACTAGTACACTTAGAGTGTATTGAGTAGGACCATTAGAGGTCGTTTCTTTTATACTGACTTTATAAAGAAACAAAGACCTCAGTTATTATGGAAGTGTGTGCTCTTAATCCTAATATAATAACAAGCACATATATTTGATATTTATTTCTTTAATTTATCAATGGGTGAGATTTAGTTCGATAAATCAATAAGCCCGATAAGTTGGGAAATGATATCACTTATAGTGTGTATTGTTGATTATAGAAGGAAACTGTGTCCTAGTGATCTAGGTTGAGAATGTCCCCAAGAGGAGCTCATAAGGATTGTCATGTTAAACCCTGTAGGTGGACTTAGTCCGACATGACGATGAAGTTGAGTGGTACTACTCTTGGAGCCAGATATTAATTAAGTGAGTTGTCAGTAACTTACTTAATTAGTGGACATTTGTTATCTTAAACACAGGGAGACTAACACACTCATAATAAGAAGGAGCCCAAAATGTAATTTGGGATTGGTGCGGTAGTTCAATAATAGTTCTTTAGTGGAATGAATTATTATTGATGAAATTAAGTTGTGTGTTCGGGGCGAACACGGGATGCTTAATTTCATCGGGAGACCAAAACCAATTCCTCCTCTCGGTCCCTATCGTAGCCTCAAGTATATAGAGATTTATACCCACCGCATACCCACCTTCTTACCCATCCAATGGGGCCGGCCAAGCTAGCTTGGAACCCAAGCTAGGGTCGGCCAAGACCAAGTGGATGAGCCATGTAGGTGGCCGGCCAAAGCATGGGTCCCAAGATTAGGTGGCCGGCCACTAGAATATTAAAAGGGATTTTTTATAAAAATTATTTCTTATGTGGATATCAAAGTTTTTAAAAAGAGAGTTTAAAAATTAAAAATTTCCTTTTATAGCTTTCTACAAAAGATTAAGAGAAGAGATTAATCTCTTTCCTTATTTGTAGATTAAAACGATGGTTATAATTTTTGGTAAAAACTTTCCTTATTTGTAAATCATCTACATGTTTAAAAGAGAGTTTAAAATTTAAAATCTTTCCTTATTTGTTGATTAAAGGTGGATTTTAAATTTTAAGAAAACTTTCCTTTTTAACCATGTTCATGATTTAAAAGAGAGTTTAAAATTAAATATTCTCTTTTATAAGTTTCTACAAAAGATTAAGAAAAGATTTGATATCTTTCCTTATTTGTAGATTAAAAGAGATTTTAATTTTTAGAGATAACTTTCTTTTTATCCACATGTTTAAAAGAAAGATTTTAATTTATTAAATTTCCTTTTTATAAACCAATCATGAAGGGATAAAAATTATTGGAGAAATTTTTTATAAATTTCTAGAGACAAATTAGGAAATTTTAATTAATTAAAACTCTCCTTGTTTGTAGCTTTTATATGGCCGGCCAAATAAAATTGAGAAAGAAAATTATTTTTAATTAAATAAATTTTCCTTTTCAATGGCAAAAGAATTAAGGAAGTTTTTATTAAATTTTCCTTATTTGCCAAGACCAAGGATTATAAAAAAGGGGGTAGAGGAGGCTTCAAGGCTAACGACTCTATTCTATTTTTCTTCCTCTTTTCCTTAGTGTTGTGGCCGACCAACCTCTCTTCCTCTCTTCCTCTTGGTGGTGGCCGAACCTTCTCTATTGGCTTGGAGCTTTTGTGGTGGCCAGATACTACTTGGAGAAGAAGAAGAAGAAGGAGAGAAAGCTTGTATCCCTTGGAGCTTGGTTGGTGTTTTGTTCTTCGTCCTTGGTGAAGCTTCTATGTGTTGGCCGATCCTAGCTAGGAGGAGAAGAAGGTGCTTGGTGGTTTCTCATCTCAGAAGATCGTTGCCCACACAACGTCCGAGGTTAGAAGAGGAATACGGTAGAAGATCAAGAGGTCTTTCTAGAAGGTATAACTAGTAATTTTTCTTTCCGCATCATACTAGTTATTTATGGAAATAATACCAAATACAAGAGGCTTACGATTCTAGTATTTCGAATATGTTTTTCGAAGTTGTGTTCTTTTGTTTTATTTTTCCTTGTGATTTGATTGTTCTTTTCGGTTAACCTAAAGTTATTTTAGGAAATTAAATATTAGATTTCTATAAGAGGTTTTATCTAATCGGTGGTGGTTGCTCCCATATCCAAGAAGGTCATGTGCCTTCGCCACGTCAGTACTGGAAACCAATTATGGAAATTAATATTTAATGGAATTAATAACTTAAGGTGATTTGGGTCGAACGTGTTAAGTTCCGCAGGAGACCCAAGTCAAACCTAAAAGAACGAATAGATTAAGTTTTGGATCAAACGTTTTAAGTTCCGCAGGCGATCCAAAATTTAATTTAAAAGAACACATGGTAGGTAGGAAAAGGATTAGACCTTTGTACAAAATTTTTGTACAGTGGAACCTCTAGGTTTTCCGAGTAGCAACCAACACGGGTAACTACTAATATGCATAATAAAGAAAATAACAAACAGTACTAATCATGCGTACAGTCTCTTGATACATGAAGGATAAATGCAACTGAAATAAGCAAGAGAAAATTGTATTAATCAGGACCAAGGTATAAGTATAACAGGGTCGTCAGACCAAGAGGAATCAAAATCCTGTATGCATGTCAAACATATCCATCCATCCAAATGCAACATATAAGTGCAGCAAATATAATCAGAAAATGCATAAATGGATATGATGCCAATGATGGGTCCTGGTCACCCCTGACGCCAGTTAGCCATCTCACACACGATGGTGAGACCGAGTGGGTAGGGCTGTGACAACCGTGCACTCTGATATCACTACTCCTAATGAGTGACTGAGTGGACGGGATGCTGTCGGAGTACACCTATCCTCCTACCCCAAATCATAAATGGGGGAGCTCAATGCTCTCATCTCCCGGTACACAATGACGGGAAGGGATCCCGGCGTGCTACCACGCTGTAGTACACTACCCATGAGCTTCCCAGCGGAGCACCACTAAGTAAACTGACGTGCTACCACGCTACGTCATGCTACCCATGAGCGGACCAGCGGAGCATAGACAGAGATGAAACTGGCGATGTGCTCAACTATAATGGAGCAGACTATCGCGCAGCATGCAATCATGTGAATGGTGCATGACACTAAGCATGGCAAAATCCTGAGCAGCATAGCAATATCCATATACATGTAAAATGTGTACCATAGGACAATGAACCAAATCAAAGGTTCACAGATCAGATAAGATATAAAACCTAGGTCCTGAACATAATAAAAAAAACATGGTTGTGTCACTACCCCTATAAGCATGTATAATCAGGTAGGTACTCACATGATGTGCATAATAAATAAACAAATAAGCATGTAACAAATCAGGTAGTGACCTACCGAAGCAGATAAGAAACACAATCATTGCTATTTGTTAAAAACATTACTATGCATATCAAATGGCATAAAGTCAAAGTACCCGCCTCCAATCGAAAAAGTCCAAACCGATCCAAATTTGACGTCGAGATACTCGTCTCGCACCAAAGTCCTGTGTTACCATTAAATAAATATTTTATTTAGTACACTCCTATAAATAGCTAAATAAAATCTTACACTAAATTAGGGAAAAACCCTAATCAACAATAATGTAAACCTAATCCACAATCCAACTCGTACCAAATTCAACCCAACTTCGATCGTGGTATTGCTGTCGAGGAATAATTGGCTATCCGGAGGTAGCTCTTACCGAAGATCTATGGATGGTGCTATTGTGAAGTTACTACAAACAACCCTAGTTAGCACAAACAATTCTTACTAGAATTAAGCCCCAATTGACTACAACCTTACCTAAATCCGAAGCCTCAGCTGGTGTTCCACCGTCGGAGAACTTGCAGCCAAACGAAGCAATTAGTCCTAGGAGAAATTGCTGCCAAAATCCAGTGGTCAGATCCCAAATCTGTACTAGCAGCTTACCCTTTGCCGAAGGTGGAAGAAACTCGCTGTGGGGGAAAAGGCAGTGGTGTCGGCATGGAAACTAGGGCACTGATACCTTGCTTCTGGCCGGAAGCAACCCCAGCAGAGATGCGCTGGCGATGAACCTAGGGCACCAGCGGCGCAAGGAAGATGAGGATCGATGAGGCGATGCTGAGAAAGGCTAGGGCACGGTGGGAGTTCGACCGAGGAGTCTCGATGGCAGTACTGAGGAAATCAGAGATGGCGAGAGGGACACCGATCTGGAAAGTCGGCTCAAATCGAAGGAGATTGCGAGGCGTCGTCGACGTCGGACAATAGGTAGGAGACGACGCTAGGGCAGTGGGCGGCTCGAGAAAAAGGATGAGAAGAGAAATGTCGGCTTCTCTTGGTCTCGACTGTATGCATGCGGGAAGAGAAGGAAACCGCCCGCTTGCGGTTACGGCATATCGGCCGCAAGGGGGAGAAGGCGCGGGGACGGCTCGACACGGGTTGGCGGGGAAAAGGAAATAAGAATAAAAGAAAAAGAGAATAAAAAGGAAAAGAAAAAAAATAACTTTTCCTCGCTTAAATGGGGTACCCTAAACAGGCTTTCCTGGGCCCCGTTTTTATCCTCGTTAACTAGTCCATACGAGCTCCGAAAAATTTCCAAAAATTCAGGAAAATTCCCTTATCATTATTTGCCATTTTTCGGTATTTTACAATGTTTAAAAACTTTTCAAAGCATTATTTAATTCTAATTTTAATGCTTTTATCAGAAAGTTAATTAAACATTTTATTTCGATATTTCAGCTTCCAGGTCGTGGCGAGGCACTAGGCCTTCTTGGTTATTGGAGCAACAACCACTTCGTTAGACAAAGCTTCCATAAAAAAACTCATTTTTTAATTTTCTCACTGTAATCTTTTAACTAAAAAAAATTAAACTAGCAACGATTTTGGAACCCAATAAAGCTTCCTTCCTACAGAGTTGGTCAAAAACATAGGGGGTACATATCCTTTAGGTATTCTTCTAAGTTGACCCTGATGTTTTCTTACATACCAGTTTATTTTTCCATAAACATTAATTTTTTATTTTTGAAAAGCATTAGTTTTTAAACATGAATTTTCAGTTTTCAATTTTTCAATTTCCAAATTTAATTTCTCATTTTCTAAATTCAAATTTTCTAACATTGTTTTTAAATTGGCAATTTGTTTTTCTGATTTGACTAAGTCTTTAGTAAGTACTTTGATAAACTTAAAAGACTGAGAAGGAGTGAGATCACGTACCATACTTACCTCACTTGGTGTTGCTCCTCCTTCATCGTAGCTTTCTTCTTCTGATTCTCCCCCTTGATCAATGCTCATCTCTGAGTCCGAGTCATCTTCGAAGAGATGGTTGGCCACCAGTGCTAGTCTCGAGAAAGCTTCGGCTTCTGACTCAGAGGATGAAGAATCATCCCATGTAGCCTTCAGGCTCTTGCATGTAGAGGACGTCGGTTTTTGAGGCTTCTCTTTGTTCTTTTTCTTCAGTTTGGGGCAGTCATCCTTGATGTGCCCTTCCTCGTTGCAGTTGTAGCATCGGGCCATCCTTCTGTTGCATTGATGCTTTCTCGACTACAATTTAAATTTATTAGTTTTAACAAATTTATTTAGCTTTCTTACCAATAATGCTACTTCATTTTCATCGATCGATGCTTCAGAGTCGAGATCGTCCTTTTCGGCTTATAGGGCAATGTTGAGGTTCGACTTCTCTACTGGTTTCTCTGCAAGTCAAGACTCGTGAAGTTGAAGGTAGAAAATAAGTTTTCTAAACTACTTACCTCAAAGTCCTTAGAGATGTAGTATGCATCTACTAAGGACGCCCACTCTGGAGTTCTTGGGAAGGCGTTGAGCGCATACCAGATGGAATCTCAGTTTGTTACCGTTTCGTCGAGATTTGTTAGTTGCATTATCAGCTCCTTGATCCTCACTTGGAGTTGCACAACCTTCTTGCCATTGTTCATTCAAATATTTGTTAGTTGTGTCCGGAGGACGTCGTGCCTTGTTAGCTTCTTCTTCTGAGGTGCCCTCATGGAGCTCCAGGAATTTATCGCAGAGATCTTTGGCAGAGTCGTAGCTTCTGATCCGACTTATCTCCTGGGGCGGCAGAACACTTAGCAGGTGAAATTTGGCCTTTCCGTTGGCCACGCAATCGGCCTTCTCCTTCTTGGTCCAGTTGCACTCTTCTTTATCTTTTGGCGCTGCATATCCATACTTCATTATTAAAAGTATATCAAATTCAGTTTTAAAAAATACCTCCATTTTTCACTTCCATGTAGCGAAATCTCCGTCGAACTTCGAGGGATGAATGTTTCGCTGGCCATTGTCCTGATCTTTGTGCTTCAGACGACGATTAGTCCTTCTGAGGCTGTTGGGCTCTGATACCACTTGTTGGTGCAGCGGGACCGGTAAGAAAGGGGAGAATTGCTTGTAACTCAAAAAGTATACCCTCCTCAAAGAACTTTAACTCAAAATGAAAGCAACAAGAGTATTATAAATTAAATGACAGAAACAAAAAGAGAGACGACTCAGCTATTTGACTTGGTTACAACTGAGATGGTTGTTAATCCATGGCGGTTGGAAAGCACATTAGAAACATCTCCTTCTTTGAAGGTGGAGAAGCCTTTTACACTTTAAGAGCACAGAAGTTGCTAAGAATTAAAGTATAGAGTTGATGCTCGAATAATTGTTCTAGACCCCTTTATATAGGGGTTCTAGAATTTATCAGATCACCTGATCTTCGGGATTAAGTTTTGACTTGAGAGGGATCGGTCGACCGATCCCCAGGTCCGATAGACCGAACCTGCATACTTGGCCAGCCTTCCGTCCAGATGCAGTCTGTGTGAATCGAGCCTGCGTTCGGTTGACCAATCCCATTGTTTGATCGACCGATCAGCCAACGGTCCTTCCCTGAGTTGGCCCGATCAAAATGCTTGACTGAGTCTTGGATTTATCTCCAGTTTGATCGACCGATCAGAGGTTCTGATCGATCGATCAGCCAACGGCTGGTTGCTGACGTGGCTGCAATGGCTGGCTACTGAATATAGGGGTTCGGTCGACTGATCATGGCGTTCGGTCGACCGAACACTTGTCAAGTCAACTCCCGGTTAACTTGCTCTAGTTCGCTTTGCTTGGGTGATTTTGGCCAATCAGAATAGGACCCACCCGAACCCAATTCCCGGCCTTCTCCTCGAGTAGTCTTCCATCCTAGCTTTACGTCCCTCGAACGCCGTACACATTCTTTATGCCCACCGATGTACTCTTCCGTATCTCTCTCATCCTTCGGATGCACCGAGCCCGTCGGCTCCCTTCCCGTGCCGTCCTTCTCGCTAGTTGCATCTTCTACTCGACTTCCTGCGCTCCTAAGCTCCTGCACACTTAGACACAGGGATCAGACAAACATGACCTAACCTAAACTTGGTTGATCACATCAAAATGACCACGAGGTCCAACAAGGAGGCTTTGTTTCCTAGCATCCCTTGGAGCTTGGTGGTGGTGGCCGAAACTTGGAAGGAAGAAGAAGGCTTGGGTGGATTCTCATCTCGATAGATCGTCACCCACACGAATCCGAGATAAGAAGAGGAATACAACAGAAGATCGTGAGGTCTATAAGCTACAAAAGGTATAACTAGTTATGTTTCCGCATCATAACTAGTTCATCTTTTGTATGGATTTTGAAAATACCAAACACAATAGGCTAACGACTCTAGGTTTCAGATTTATGATTCGATTTTGTATTTCTTTTATTTTTCGATCTTGTGATTCGATTGTTCTTAATGGTTAAACCTAGGGTTACTATAAGGAAATTAAATATTGAATTTCATTGAAAGGCTTTGTCTAGGAAGGGGTGGATGATCCCATACCCAAGAAGGCCTAGTGTCTCAACATGTTTAACCTGGAAGTTGATCTCTGAAATAAATATTTAATCAAATTTGTAACATGGGTGGATTTGGATTAATAATGTTAAGCATCGTTTGCGATCCAAGTCTAAACCTCTAAGAATAGATAAATTGAATTTGGAATCAATAATGTTAAGTTCTATTTGCGATTCTAAATTTAATTTCTAAAGAACACAATAGGTTGTTAGGAAAGGTTCAGGACTTGTACAAAATTTTTGTACAAGGGAACCAGTATGATATTCCGAGTAGCAACCAACAATTGGTATCAGAGCTAGGATTTGCCTCTGTGTGTTTGGTTTTTCAGTTTAATTATGCACATGTCATACATATTTTAGGCATGATAATAGTAGGATGTGCAAATAGATTAACTCTGTGGTTGTAGGCATCCTAAATCCAACTATTATGACCCTAATGTGATTCTGTGTGATTGGACCCTTGGACGTGTCAAGGGAATATTATGTGTGTGCATGATTTTATTTATTAAATACAGCAGGAGCTGTATTAGCCCTAGGATTTTACATTTTTCTTCGATCTAGACTTTATGTACATTCCCTTGGGGAATATAGGATCGATATATGTAAAATTTTATTTTTGTTGTGGATCGTATCCTTACGTAGCGTGGTACTATTGGAGGACCAGAGGCGCAGCACAAAAAGAAGCTCGATGGACCCAACGACATGAACCCTAGTGCTAGCAGCACACAGAGGACAGTGATGGAAAAAGCCATAATAGTTGGAAAATTAATTTCCATATATATTGCTTTTATTTACTATGATGTGTATGATGTGTGCTTGCATGGTTAAAATTCCTCACCTTAAATAACTAAGTGGGAGAGGGATTTTAAATAAATTCCACGGTCTCCATTACTGGTTTGTAAGTGATGGAAACAAACTTACGTGTTGGCTCTGAGTGCCTTCCTACACAACGGATGAGTTTGTTTGCAGATCACTAGAGCAAACTTCCTAAATGGATGATTATAGGAAATTATTTAGGAGCGTGTGATATTCTCCAACTGAAGGGGCATAATCTTATTTAATGGACTAAGTATCAAGTAATGGTACACACTTAGGCACATTTAATAGTATCCTCCCCAACAGAGTCACTGCTATTATTTGTATGACCAAAGGAAAACCAACTATTAATTTTATTTGTCATAAAGTTAGGATGACAAGATAATAAAATTAATAGGTGAACACTCCTCTTACAAATGTTTGAATTTGTATATATCCACACTAACGTGTCATGGAAAATTCACGGTGTTTTGAGGTGTTGGTAAATTTAAATAATATTGTTTGAGGAATCAATATTATTCTAAATTTAGAGTCTTGACCAAAAGTTTATTTTGTGATTCTTAGGATGACTTTCAACCCACTGGCTATTATTTTGAAAGAGAACAAACTTACTGTCCTCAACTAAATAGATTGGAAATGAAACCTTGGCACTGTCATAACTGCTGAAGGCTATAAGTTTGTACTATTAGAGGTCTGCCCTAATGTGCCTAATAGTGATTCTAGTGAAGAGGAGATTGAGTATCATAAGAAATGGGTAAAGGCAGATGAGATGGTGTGGTGTAACATTATGGCTTCGATGTCAAATGTGCTGCAACATCAACATCAGGACTTGTCAACTGCCTATGGCATGATGAACAATCTCAAGAAACTCTTCAGATACCAGAATCGGGCTGCTAATAATGACAACCACCATGTCTGAAGGGACACCCGTAAGGGATCATATCCTAAAGATAATGGCTTACTTGAATGAAATACAAATCCTTGGAGCTGAAATCGATGGGGAACCCCAGGTCGATATTATCCTCCAAATGCTACCCAAAGTTTTAAGCAATTTTGCCTGAACTACAACATGAATAAAAGGATTTATTCATTAGCGAAACTACTGATAGAACTTCAGGCAGTAGAAGGGCTATTTTGTCATAATTCTCAAATTCACTTTGCTGAAAATATATCTACATCTAAGTCGAAAGGCAAGAAGAAGAAGAAACAGGCTATCTCAGCAAAGAAGGTGAATAGATCTCTAGGTACTAGACCAAAAACTGGAGTGAAGAAGCCAAAGGGCAAGTGCTTCATCTGCAAGCAGTCTAGACATTGGAAGGCAGTCTGTCCTTGTAGGAAAGAGAACAATAAAGGTATATCTTATTCTCTAGTAGTTGAAACATGTTTAGCGGTGTTATCTACCAGTACTTGATGTGTAGATACAGGAGCCATTGATCATGTCTGCAATACATTGCAGGGGTTTCAGGAAACTCGACGACTATATGAAGGAGAGATAACCGTCTACATAGGCAATGGTATGAAAGTGGCGGCTGTTGTAGTGGCAGACGTCTACTTATCATTCGATAGGAATAGAACTTTGGTTTTAAGGGATTGTCTTTATGTACCAACTTTTAGAAAGAATTTAATCTCAGTTTCTAAACTGTTATGGATGGATATTCTGTTTCTTTTGATGATAAAGTAGTTATCAAGAAAAATAGGGTTATTATCTATTCTGGTACATTAGTAGACAATTTGTATACTCTAAATCTAATTTCTCCCACAAAGCAACAAATGAAAATTAATAACAAATCTTCTAATTCTAATAAGAGAAAGGAACCTTTGAAAATGAACCAAACATATCTTTGGCATCTAAGGCTTGGTCATATTAACTTGAGTAGAATTCAAAGGCTAATAGCCAATGGACTCTTAGGTTCATTAGTGTTGGAAAACTTTCCAACTTGCGAATCTTGCTTGGAAGGAAAAATGACCAAGAGACCTTTTAAGGCCAAGGGGTATAGAGCCAAAGATGTGTTAGAACTGGTTCATTCTGATTTGTGTGGTCCTATGTCTATCCAGGCAAGAGGTGGTTTCGAATATTTTGTCTCTTTTATAGATGACTATTCGAGATATGGGTACATTTACTTGATGCAGCGTAAGTCTGAATGCTTTGATAAGTTCAAAGAGTACAAGGCTGATGTGAAAAAACGCCATGGTAAAAGTATCAAGACACTAAGACCTTGTATCAAAGATTACAAGGTTGATCCACCTGAAGGGGTCAAACCCATTGGGTGTAAGTGGGTCTTTAAAAGAAAGACTGACATGGATGGACTTATTTATCAGGGTCGCTTGGTAGCTAAAGGTTTCAAGCAAATTCATGGTATTGACTATGATGAAACCTTTTCTCCAGTAGCGACGTTTAAATCCATTCGGATCATGCTTGCTATTGCAGCGTACCACGATTATGAGATCTGGAAGATGGATGTCAAAACCGCGTTTCTGAATGGAAACCTGCCCGAGGATGTGTACCTGACACAACATGAGGGTTTTGTAGATCCACAGCATATTGGCAGAGTATGCAAGCTGCATAGGTCCATTTATGGACTAAAGCAAGCTTCTCGGAGCTGGAATCTTCAATTCGATGATGCAATCAAATAGTTTGGTTTCATCAAGAATGACGATGAACCTTGTGTCTACAAGAAGGTTGTTGGGAGTATAGTTTTCTTCCTTTTATTATATGTGGATGACATACTACTCATTGGGAAAGACATCGCTTTGCTGCAGTCTGTCAAGACTTGGCTAAGGACTTGTTTCTCAATGTAGGACTTAGGTGAAGCATCCCGCATTCTAGGCATAAAGATCTATAGAGTTAGATCTAAGAGATTGCTTGGCCTAAGTCAGAGTACATACATTGACAAGGTACTCCTACGGTTTGTCATGCAGAACTCCAAGAAGAGATTTCTACCGATGTCACATGGTGTGAGTCTTTCAAAGACTCAAGGTCCCTCTTCTAGAGATGAGAGAGACCGCATGGATCAGATCCCTTATGCCTCAGCCATAGGATCTATCATGTACGCCATGCTATGTACTCGTCCTGATGTCTCGTATGCTTTGAGCATGACGAGCAGATACCAGTCAAATCCAGGTGAAAGTCACTGGATAGCGGTCAAGAATATTCTTAAGTACTTAAGAAGGACTAAAGAATATTTCTTGATATATGGAGGCAATGACGAGCTAGCTGTAAAGGGTTACAGTGATGTCAGCTTCCAGACCGACCAGGATGATTATCGATCACAGTCAGGGTTCATGTTTTGTATAAATGGTGGTGCTGTGAGCTGGAAGAGTTCGAAGCAGGACACAGTAGCTGATTCTACGATAGAGGCCGAGTATATTGCTGCATCAGAAGCAACAAAGGAGGCAGTTTGGATCCGCAAGTTCATTACCGAGCTTGGGGTGGTTCCTAGCATAGCTAATCCCATAGAGCTCTATTGTGACAATAATGGAGCAATAGCACAGGCTAAGGAACCTCGCTTACACCAGCGGACCAAACACATACTACGGCGCTTCCATCTCTTTCGAGAGATTATCGAGAGAGGAGATGTGAAGATTTGCAGAGTACCCACAGAAGCTAACATCGCAGATCCCTTGACCAAGGCTTTGGCACAGAGAAAGCATGATGGTCACACTAGGCCATTAGGCCTTAGAGCCTACACTGATTGGCACTAGTGCTAGTGGGAGATTGTTAGTTAGAGCCCTAGAGGCAATCATTTTGATGATTGTTGTATGGACTCGTTGTATCATATTCTTGTATATAGATAAAGGCATTTGTTTTTGGTTATTATACTTACTTCTATTATAAATAACTAAGTATAATAGCGTCCTTGAGTAGAACGTTCTTACCTATATTAATCGATTGGTTGAATCGATAGTGAGATATATAGGGAGCACTACTCTTAATCATTCCTAGTCGAGTATTAACATTCAGGGACAATGTTAATGCGACGAGACTAGCATGTAGGTCAACTCGAGGACTTGATCTCACAAGTCATGGATATGGAGATATCAAGTTGACACATAGGTATGCATTGGAGAATGTATACTGAATGACCCGCCATAAGAAAGTATCATGGATTGTTATATGAGTGTCATATACTTTCTCATGTGGCTATTAGTATGACTACTAGTCCTTGGACCTGAAGTCACCATGGTTCCCTACATAAGGAGTTACGTACTTTTGCTTCGTCAAACGTCACTCGTAACTGGGTGGACTATAAAGGCGATTACTGGGTATGTAACAAATTATGCGGAGGGATGTGAGTGATGTAGATGGGATCTATCCCTCCTATATGACAGGAGTGACATCGATATTCTTGATAGAGTGAGACCACTAAGTGCATGGTCATGCCCAAATGAGTCAATATGAGATGTTGAGCTCATTTGATTGAGTGAGTCTACTTGGGATTCAAGATTTAGATTTATTAGAGTAAGACACAGTCTATGTCTCACATTGATCAATCTAGATGTTGAGGATAGAAGGACACTTGTCATATATTATGAGGAGTCACAATTAGTAGTCACAAGGTGATGTTGGATATAAACATTCTTATAACTTGGGTAGTAATGATGTGTTGCTAGATATCGCTCATTACTTATGCTTCTAAATGTGTTTAGGAGCATTGCCAACATTATAAGAACTTATAGGGTCACACACAAAGGGAAATTAGATGGTGATTAGGTTCATTTGATGAACCTAAAGGATTAGGTCCATGTGATGAACCAAATTGGATTAAGAGTAATCCAAATTAGGCTAATTGAGTTGGACTCAATTTGGTTCATGTGTAAGATGAGTCTAATTTAGACTTAGACTCATTGAATCAATTTAATTCAATGAATAGAGATTCATTAAATTAAAATTGACTTGAACCAATGGTTAGATTAGATCAACCATGGGAGAGAAGTGGTCAAGTTTGACTTGACTTGAGAGGAAGATGAAGGGTCAAGTTTGACTTGACCATTTGCCACCTCATTTGTGAATTGGCATTAAGTGGGCCCATTATTATGTTCCACATCACCAAGGCTAGCATATGTGTGTGCCACCTCATGAGGGAGATCAAGAGTTGTGACTCTTGATATCCCATGGAGGTTTAAAAGCCTTCTTGAAAAGTGGCCGACCACTTATGTCATTGTGTGTGTGCTTCATTTTTGGTGTAACTCCCATCTTCTTCCACCTCTCATCTTCTTCTCCCTCTCTTCCTCCTTACCGTGACCATCAAAGGTGCTAACACACCTTTTGTGTGGTTTTCTCCATCTCTTGCTTGTGTGGATACACATAGAGGAGTATCTACTTTGATACTCTCGAGATCCAGCGAACCTTGGACGAGCGGGATTACGCGAAGGGCTTCGCATCAAGAGTAACCTCTTTATCTTGTAGATCTAAAGTAGATCTAGGCTTAGAAAACATGTATATGAAATTTTATTTCTTCGCACGGATCCATGGCATGGGAGTTTCGGGGTTTCCGCAACGCAAAAAGCGGTTTTTGTGGCCCGAAAAACCCAACAACATCATTTAATTAAAGGCCTAATTAGATGATTAATAGAATATGATATTTATTTTTCTGTTGTAGATAACCATGATGTCAAATACGAACTCTTTCTCCCTGCGTTCCGTCCTTGAGAAGGACAAGCTCAACGGAGCTAATTTCTTGGACTGGTACAGAAATCTGAAAATAGTTCTCACTCAAGAAAGAAAACTGTACGTCTTGGAGCAGCGCATTCCTGAGGCACCTCCTGCCACTACCACGCGAGCTGATCGTGATGCTTACAAGAAGCATCAAGATGACGCATTAGATGTGTCCTGTCTCATGCTCGCAACCATGAACTCTGAGCTTCAGAAGTAACATGAGTTGATGGGCACTTATGATATGGTTGAGCATCTTCGTCAACTATATCAAGGACAAGCGAGGCACGAGAGATTCGAGATCTTTAAGACAATGTTTCAGTGCAAGATGCAAGATGGGACTCCCGTAGGCCCATATGTACTCAAAATGATTGGGTATATAGAAAACCTACAGAGGTTGGGATTCCCGCTTGGCCAAGAGCTGGCCACTGACCTGATCTTGCAATCCTTGCCGGATAGCTATAGTCAATTCGTTCTAAATTATAATATGAACGAAATTGACAAGTCACTGCCCGAGCTACTTAGCATGTTAAGAACTGCTGAGCTCAACCTTAAGAAAGTTAAGCCCAACTCTATTCTAATGGTTCAGAAACATAAGGGCAAGGGAAAGCCCAAAGGTAAGGGAAAGTCCCAAGCCAAGGGCAAAGGCAAGGCACTGAAACCCAAAGGAGGGGTCGCTAAGGATGCTACCTGCTTCCACTGCGGTCAGACAGGGCACTGGAAGAGGAACTGCAAAATCTACCTGGAAGATCTTAAGAAGAAGAGAAGTGAGACTTCCACTTTAAGTATATATGTTATAGAAGTCAATCTATCTATTTCTTCATCATGGGTATTAGATACCGGATGTGCTTCTCACATTTGTACTAATATGCAGGCGCTGAGAAATAACAGGGCATTGACAAAGGGCGAGGTGGACCTACGCGTAGGCAATGGAGCACAGGTTGCTGCTATTGCTGTAGGAACTTATTCTCTATCTCTGCCCTCTGGGCTTGTACTAGAATTGGAATATTGTTGTTATGTGCCTGCTTTGACTAAGAACATTATATCAGTTTCTTGTTTAGACAAGAAAGACTTTTCACATATAATAAAGAACAAATGTTGTTCAGTTTATTTAAATGATATGTTCAATTGTAGTGTACCTCTGATGAACGGACTCTATATTCTAGACCTTGAAAACCGTATCTATAACATAAGCACCAAGAGGTTCAAGTCAAATGACATGAACCAAACCTATCTCTGGCACTGTCGCTTAGGTCATATAAATGACAAACGCTTATCCCAGCTCCATATAGATGGTTTGATGGACTCATTTGATTTTGAATCATATGAGACATGCGAGTCATTCCTTCTAGGCAAGATGACCAAGACTCCATTTAGTGGACACAGCGATAGAGCGACTGACTTGTTAGGACTTATACATAGTGATGTATGTGGCACTTTCAATGTCGCTGCCAGAGGTGGTTATAGGTACTTCATTACATTTACTGATGACTTCAATAGATATGGCTATGTGTATTTGATGACACATAAGTCAGAATCCTTTGAAAAGTTCAAAGAATTCAAGAATGAAGTACAAAACCAGCTTGGCAAGAGTATTAAGATACTTCGATCAGATCGAGGTGGTGAATACCTTAGCCATTAGTTTCGTGACTATCTAGCTGAGTGTAGGATTCTATCTCAACTCACTCCTCCTGAATACCATAGTGGAATGGTGTATTCGAAAGGAGGAATCGTTACTTATTAGATATGGTACGATCTATGATGAGTCACACAGATCTTCCCATGTATCTTTGGGGCTATGCTCTAGACACAGCAACCTTCATTCTCAACCGAGTTCCATCTAAGGTTTTAATAAAGATACCATATAGGATTTGGACTGGGAGAGATGCCCAGGTGTCTTTTATGAGGATTTGGGGTTGTGAGGCTTACGTTCGACGTCAAGTCTCGGACAAACTGGGACACAAATCCAACAAGTGCTATTTTATTAGATATCCCAAGGAAACGAAGGGATATTACTTCTACATTCCCAGACAACACAAGATAGTTGTGGCTAAGACTGGGGCATTTCTAGAAAGGGATTTTGTTTCTAGAAAGACTAGTGGGAGTACGTTCAATCTTGAAGAAGTTCAAGATGTGGACCATAGCACAAAAGCCTCGATGGAAGTTGAACTAGAACCACAAAGTGTTGTGGATGATGTTGTTCCACAAGGAGTTGAGGAACCACAACCAGTTCAAGTAGACCTACCTCTTCGCATATCTGATAGGGTACGTCGTCAGCCTGAGAGATACTCATTTCTCTTGTCTGACCATGATGACGTTGTGCTCATTGAGGATGAGTCTACCTCCTATCAGGAAGCTTTGATGAGACCAGATTCCGAGAAATGGCTAGAGGCCATGAAATCTGAGATGGAATCCATGTACACCAACCAAGTATGGACTTTGGTTGATCCACCTGAAGGGGTTAAACCCATTGGGTGAAAGTGGGTCTTTAAGATAAAGACTGACATGGATGGACTTATTTATAAGGGTCACTTGGTAGCTAAAGGTTTCAAGCAAATTCATGGTATTGACTATGATGAAACCTTTTCTCCAGTAACGATGTTTAAATCCATTCGGATCATGCTTGCTATTGCAGCGTACCACGATTATGAGATCTGGCAGATGGATGTCAAAACCACGTTTCTGAATGGAAACCTGCTTGAGGATGTGTACATGACACAACCTGAGGGTTTTGTAGATCTACAGCATACTGGCAGAGTATGCAAGCTGCATAGGTCCATTTATGGACTAAATCAAGCTTCTCGGAGCTGGAATCTTCAATTCGATGATGCAATCAAACTGTTTGGTTTCATCAAGAATGAAGATGAACCTTGTGTCTACAAGAAGGTTGTTGGGAGCACAATTGTCTTCCTTATACTGTATGTGGATGACATACTACTCATTGGGAAAGACATCCCTTTGCAGCAGTCAGTCAAGACTTGGCTAGGGACATGTTTCTCAATGAAGGACTTAGGTGAAGCATCCTGCATTCTAGGCATACAGATCTATAGAGATAGATCTAAGAGGTTGCTTGGCCTAAGTCAGAGTACATACATTGACAAGGTACTACTTCGGTTTGATGATTGTTGTATGGACTGGGAGAGATGTATGGACTCATTGTATCATATTCTTGTATATAAATAAAGGCATTTGTTTATGGTTATTATGCTTACTTGTATTGGTGCCAAATAACTAAGTATAATAGCGTCCTTGAGTAGAAGGTTCTTACCTATTTCAATCGGTTAGTTGAATCGATAGTGAGATGATATAGGGAACACGACTCTTAATCATTCCTAGTCAAGTATTAATATTCAGGAATAATGTTAATGCGACAAGACTAGCATGTAGGTAAACTCGATGACTTGATCTCACAAGTCATGGATATGGAGATATTAAGTTGACACATGGGTATGCATTGGAGAATGTATACTGAATGACCCGCCATGAGAAAGTATCATGGATCGTTATATGAGTGTCATATAATTTTTCATGTTGCTATTAGTATGACTACTAGTCCTTGGACCTGAAGTCACCATGGTTCCCTACATAAGGAGTTACGTACTTTGGCTTCGTCAAACGTCACCCATAACTAGGTGGACTATAAAGGCGATTACTGGGTATGTAACAAATTATGCGGAGGGATGTGAGTGATGTAGATGGGATCTATCCCTCCTATATGATGGGAGTGACATTGATATTCTTGATAGAGTGAGACCACGAAGTGCATGGCCATGCCCAAATGAGTCAATATAAGATATTGAGCTCATTTGATTGAGTGAGTCTACTTGGGATTCACGATTTAGATTAATTAGAGGATGACACAGTCTATGCCTCACATTGATCAATCTAGATGTCAAGGAAAGAAGGACACTTGTCATATATTGTGAAGAGTCAAAATTAGTAGTCACTAGGTGATGTTGGATCTCAACATTTTTATAACTTGGGTTGTAATGATGTGTTGCTAGATACCGCTCATTACTTATGCTTCTAAATGGGTTTAGGAGCATTGCCAATATTATAAGAACCTATAGGGTCACACACAAAGGGCAATTAGATGGATATTAGGTTCATTTGATGAACCAAAAGGATTAGGTTCATGTGTTGAACCAAATTGGATTAAGAGTAATCCAAATTGAGCTAATTGAGTTGGACTCAATTTGGTTCATGTGTTAAGTGAGTCTAATTTGGACTTAGACTCATTTAATTAATTTAATTCAATGAATAGAGATTCATTAAATTAAAATTGACTTGAACCAATGGTTAGATTAGATCAACCAATGGAGAGAAGTGGTCAAGTTTGACTTGACTTGAGAGGAAGATGAAGAGTCAAGTTTGACCTGACCATTTGCCACCTCATTGGTGAGTTGGCAAAGAGTGGACCAATGATGATGCTCCACATCATCATGGTTTCTTAAGTGGGATGCCACCTCATGGGAGTTACAAAGAGTTGTGACTCTTGATATCCCATGGAGTTAAAACTCCTCCATGAAATGGCCGGCCACATTTATTCTTGTGTGGGAGTTTTCATTTTGTGGAGTAACTCTCATCTTTTTCCTCATTGCTCTCTTCTCTTCTCTCCCTCTTCGCCTCTTTGTCCAAGACTTCTTAGAGTGCTAGCACACTCAAGATTTCTTCTCCATCTCTTGCTTGTGTGGATACACATAGAGGAGTATCAACTTTGATATTCTCGAGATCCGGCGAACCTTGGATGAGCGGGATTAAGCGAAGGGCTTCGCATTAAGGGTAAATTCTTATCTTGTAGATCTAAAGTAGATCTAGGTTAGAAAACTCGTACGTGAAAGTTTTTACAAAATTTTATTTCTTCGTACAGATCCGTGGCATGGGAATTTCGGGGTTTTCGCAATGCAAAAAGCAGTTTTTGCGGCCCGAAAAACCCAACATTATGTATACAAGAAGTGTGATGGAAACATGGTGGTATTTCTTGTACTATACGCAGATGACATTTTGTTAGTTGGAAAAAATATCAAAGTGTTGTCGGAAGTAAGAGTATGATTATCCAAGCAGTTCCATATGAAGGACTTGGGAGAATGCGCACATATTCTCTGGATTAAAGTAATAAGGGATCACAAGAAAAGAATGTTGTGCTTATCCCAAGCTTCATATATCGATACAATCCTAGCTTGCTTTAGTATGCAAGACTCCAAGAAAGGTTTTCTACCCTTCAGGTATGGAGTATCTTTATCTAAAAAGATGTCTCCAAAGACATCAAAAGAGATAGAAGAAATGAAGGTAGTTCCTTATGCTTCAGCTATAGGAAGCCTAACGTATGCTATGTTGTGCACGAGACTAGATATCTATTTTGTCATGGGCATAGTTAGCAGATATCAAAGTAATCTAGGACAGGGGCATTGGACTGCCGTAAAGAATATATTAAAGTACCTAAAGAGGACTAGAGATTATATGCTGGTATACCAAGCAGATGATCTGCTCCCTGTGGGTTACACGGATTGAGACTTCCAATCAGATAGGGACAATAGTAAGTCTATATCAGGTTATGTGTTTACTTTAGAAGGTGGAGCCATTGCATGGAGGAGTGTTAAGCAGAAATGCATTTCAGACTCAACCATGGAAGTTGAGTATGTGGCAGCCTCTGAAGCAGCCAAAGAAGTTGTATGGCTTAGGAACTTCCTAATGGACTTAGATGTGATTCCTGGTTTTCCCAAAATCATCACAATTTATTGTGATAATAGCAGTGTAGTAGTAAACTCAAAGGAACCATGAGCCCATAAGGCGAGTAAACACATAGAGTGCAAATACCACCTGATATGAGACATCGTAAAGCAAGGAGAAGTTGTTGTCACCAAGATTGCATCAACAGATAACTTGGCAGATCCATTCACTAAGGCCCTTCCGGTGAAAGCTTTTGATCGGCATGTTGAAGGAATGGGAATCAGATGTATGACAGCATTTAAGACAACATAGTATTTTAGTATAAGTGGGAGATTGTTAGTGTGTATACTAAAAGCCTAGCTTTTTATAAACATTTATTTTTAAATAAAGAATTACATTGGTCAAATGTCTACATTTATATGCTAAGTTTAGTTGTTCAATTAATTTATATTGTAGATAACATGGTGTGTGGTGTCACACACAGAAAATCATGTTATCAGTTCTTTATAAATTATAAATAGTAGTCACGACTAAGATGGATAGGAACAAACCATTAGAATAAGTCATAGTGTAATTTGGTATTAGTTTATCTTGACTATAAAATTACACTAGTACACTCTGAGTATATTGAGCAGGACCATTTAAGGTAGTTTTCTTTTATACTGACTGCATAAAAGAATAAGACCTTTATTATTATGGAAGTGTGTGCTCTTAATCTTGATATAATAACAAGCGCATATAGTTAGTATTTATTTCTTTAATTTATCAGTGGGTGAGATTTAGTTCGATAAATCAAGAGGCCCGATAAGTTGGGAAATAATATTATTTATATGGTGTGTTGTTGATTATAGAAGGAAACTGTGTCCTAGTAATCTAGGTTGATGATGTCACCAAGAGGAGCTCATAAAGATTGTCATGTAAACCCTGCAAGTGGACTTAGTCCGACATGACAATAAGGTTGAGTGGTACTACTCTTGGTGTTAGATATTAAGTAAGTGAGTTGTCAGTAACTCATTTAATTAGTGGGCATTCGATTTCTTAAACACAGGGAGATTAACACACTCATGATAAGAAGGAGTCCATATAATAATATGGAATTGGTGCAGTAGTTCAATAATAACTCTTTAGTGGTATGAGTTATTATTGATGAACTCGAGTTGGGTGTTCGGGGCGAACACGGGAAGCTCAAGTTCATCGAGAGACCAAAACCAATTCCTCCTCTTGGTCGCTGTTGTAGGTTCTTAATTATAAAGTCTTATATCCACCTAAAGTCCACCTTCTTACCCATCCATAGGTGGTCGGCCAAGCCAAGCTTGGGGCTCAAGCAAGGGTCGGTCAAACCAAGCCTTGGATGGGATTAAGATGTGGTCGGCCTAGCTTGGATCACAAGCTTAGGTGGCCAGCCACATAAAAAATAAAAAGGAGTTTATTTTTAATCTTTCCTTATGTGGAAGCCATGATTTTAAAAGAGAGTTTTAAAAATTAAATCTTTCCTTTTATAGTTTCTACAAAGGATTAAGAGAAAGGTTTGATATCTTTCCTTATTTGTAGTTAAAAGGAAGATTTTAATTTTTGGAGAAAACTTTCCTTAATTGTAATCATCCACATGTTTTAAAAGGGAGATTTTAATTTATAAAAGTTTCCTTTTATAACCAACCATGAAGGGAATTTAAAAGTGAAATTTTTATTTTAAAAATTTCTGGAAACAAATAAGGAAGTTTTAATTTTGTGTTTAAAACTTTCCTTATTTAGAGCTCAATGAGGTGGCCGACCATAAAAAGAATAAAAGGAAATTTTTAATTAAATTTTACTTTTATTCATTGGCAAGGAAAATAAGGAAGTTTTAATTATGTCTAAAACTTTCCTTATTTGCCAAGACCAAGGAATATAAACGAGAGGGTAGAGGTGCCTCACCTTAGACAACACATCTATTATTACTCTCCTCTCTTTTCCTTGGTGGTGGTCGGCCCTTTTCTCTTGCTCATCCTCTTCTCTTCTTCCTTGGAGATCGGCGGCATCACATCTCTTGGAGCTTTTGGTGGTCGGATCTTGCTTGAGGAAGAAGGAGAGAAAGGAGGCTTTGTTTCCTAGCATCCCTTGGAGCTTGGTGGTGGTGGTCGAAACTTGGAAGGAAGAAGAAGGCTTTGGTGGATTCTCATCTCGATAGATTGTCGCCCACACGACATCCGAGATAAGAAGAGGAATACGATAAAAGATCATGAGGTTTATAAGCTACAAAAGGTATAACTAGTTTTGTTTCCGCATCATAACTAGTTCATCTTTTGTATGGATTTTGAAAATACCAAACACAAGAGGCTAACGATTCTAGTTTTCATATTTATGATTCGATTTTGTGTTTCTTTTTTCTTTCGATCTTGTGATTCGATTGTTCTTAAAGGTTAAACCTAGGGTTACTATAAGGAGATTAAATATTGAATTTCATTGAAAGGCTTTGTCTAGGAAGTGGTGGATGATCTCATATCCAAGAAGGCCTAGTGTCTCGCCATGTTTAACCTGGAAGCCAATCTCTGAAATAAATATTTATCAAATTTGTAACATGGGTGGATTTGGATTAATAATGTTAAGCATCATTTGTGATCCAAGTCTAAACCTCTAAGAACAGATAAGTTGAATTTGGAATCAATAATGTTAAGTTCTGTTTGTGATTCCAAATTTAATTTCTAAAGAATACAATAGGTTGTTAGGAAAGGTTCAGGACTTGTGCAAAATTTTTGTACAGGGGAACCGGTATGATATTCTAAGTTGCAACCAACAGAGCCGCCTATAGTTAGTAGAATCCAAGCCATGGATTCTCGCCCCCTCCTTCATGCAATGTACACACGCATCCACAACTTCCATAGTTACAATTTATTTTAAACCAATCTTAATACCTCTTAACTCCCAATATGATAATAACATCTCATTTCTAATAGTCTTTTATCCACCACTTTTCCATTTCCATTTAATTTTTCTTGCATGCAAGGGCCTTTCCCCTATCTTGATCTCTTTCATTCCTTTATCTTTCCTATTGGATGTTGAGGAGACGAAGGGGCACCATTTCCCCTTCATTCTTTTATTGCTGCAAACGCCTCTTTGCTGCAAAAGCCATGGAGACGAAGGGGCATCCTTTCCCCTTCATCTTCCTCAATCTTCTTATAAATGGTGCGACCAAGCCATAAGAAGGGAAGTGGGCAAGAGCATAAGGAAAGTGAGAGGTGACGGTGATTAGTGTGCATCGAGCAAAGGAGAACATCTGAGAGGCAAGGAATTTGGCTCGTGAAACTTGAAGGACTTTCCAGTTACCTGTGATTGTGCTTCCGACAGTAGCGACGTCCAGTGACTTCTTCGATTTCTTCGGGAGATCAATGTGAGTGGTTACATCATTTTCCTATGTTTGATCGATGCAGTCAAAGAAACAACACTGGTATCAAAGCCATTTTTTAAAAAAGAAGCATGGAAAAATCGCGACATTGCGATTTCAGCGATCACTGCCAGAATCACATCCAGAATCGTGATTTCCACCCGACTACATGGGAATCATACAGTCCTCGGTGGCATAGAGGAGCGTCGGCGACTACGTTAAAAAACCGGTGAAAGTTGTGTTGGTTAGTCCTAGGAAAACGTACCGGTTCCACTGTACAAAAATTTTGTACAAGTGTCGAACCTTTCCTTAAAAAACCTATTGTGTTCTTTAGAAGTTAAATTAGGAATCACAGACAGAACTTAACATCATTGATTCCAAATTTAACTTATCTGTTCTTAATGGTTTAGATTTGAATCGCAAGCAGAACTTAACACTATTGATTCAAATCCACCTATATTATTAATTTCATTAAATATTAATTTCCAAAATTACCTTCCAGAACTGCATGGCGAGGCATATGGCCTTCTTGGATATGGGAGCAACCACTACCGCCTAGACAGAGCCTTTTAAGGAAAGCTAATACTTAATTTCCTTAAATAACTCTAGGTTAACCAAAAAGAACAATCGAATCACAAATTTGAAAACAAAGAAAACACAAATTCGAAAAACTAATTAGAAATACTAGATCTAATGTCTCTTGTGTTTGGAATTCTTAAAAAAAAGAAATAACTAGCATGATGCAGAAAACAATTACTAATTATACCTTCTCTTTGTAAACTAATGACCTCGAGATCTTCTGCAGTATTCCTCGCCTTGCCTTGGACGTCGTGTGGGCGACGATCCTCCAAGATGAACACCACCCAAAATCTTTCTTCCTCTTCCTCTAAAATCTAGCCACCACCACCACCAAGGAGAAGAGAGCAAAGGGAAAGGTAGAAGAGGGAGGGTCGGCCACCAAGAGAAACTCCTCCAAGAGAATAAGAATTGTGTTTCATGAAACCTCCTCACCTCTTCTTTTATAATACTTGCCCAAGGCAAATAAGGGAAGAATTTTTACAAAAATTAAAATTTTCCTCTAGTTTTTCCTTTTCCCTTTTTATTTTCCTTTTCTTTCCCCTTGATTGAATCAATCACCAAAATAATTTCTAAGATGATTTATTTTTATTTTCTTTTTGATAGCCACCTTGCTTGGGCACCAAGCAAGGATGGCCAGCCCCCATAAGAGGAAAGAAATATAATAATTTTTTATAAAATTTTACAAGAAGATATCCTCTTATAAAATTTTACAAGCTCTCTTCTAAGTTCCAAAAGTAGGAGCTAAAAAAGGAAAATTCTAAAAATTAAAATCTTGTTTTAAAATTTAAAACTTCTCTTATAAAATTTCCTTTTTTAACATTATGATAGAAAAATTAAATTTTAAAACTTATCTTCCTTTTTTTTCTTAAACTACGAGGATGGTTAGAAAAGGAAAGTTTTAAAACCTTTTAAACTTTCTTTTAAAACATGTGGCCTAATTCAAATAAGGAAAGTTTTATAAATTAAAATCTCTCTTTTAAAACTTATAGTTTTCTACAAAGAGAAGATTTTAAAAATTCAAAATAACCCTCCTTGTTTGATTAATGTGGTCGACCCCTACTTGTTTGGTCACCAAACAATAGGGTCGACCCCCATAGAAGAGGATGTGGCCGGCCCTTGCTTGGTCACCAAGCATTGGACCGGCCCCCTTCTTGGACACCAAGATGGGCTTATATATGGATAAACTTGAGGCTTTAGTGAGGCTACGACAGGGACCTAGAGGAGAAATTGATTTTGGCCTTCCGATGAGCTTGAGTATCCCGTGTTTGCCCCGAACACACAACTCAAGTTCATTGATAATAACTCATTCCATTAGAGAGTTATTATCGCACTACCACACCAATCCCAAATTACATTATGGGCTCCTTCTTATCATGAGTGTGTTAGTCTCCCTATGTTTAAGATAATGAATATCCACTAATTAAGTAAGTTACTGACAACTCACGTAATTAATATCTTGCTCCAAGGGTAGTACCACTCAATCTCATTGTCATGTTGGACTAAGTCCATCTGTAGGGTTTAACATGACAATCCTTATGAGCTCCTCTTAGGGACATTTTCAACCTAGATAACTAGGACACAGATTCCTTCTATAATCAACAACACACACTATAAGTAATATCATTACCAACTTATCGGGCATATTGATTTATCGAGCTAAACCTCACCCTTTGATAAGTCAAAGAAATAAATATTAAATATATGTGCTTGTTATTATATTAGCATTAAGAGCACACACTTCCATAATAAATAAGGTCTAGTTCTTTCATTAAGTTAGTACAAAAAAAACTTATCTAAATGGTCCTACTCAATACACTTAGAGTCTACCAGTGTAATTTATTATTCAAGATAAACTAATACTTAATTACACTACGACTATTCTGATGGTTTGTTCCTTTCCATCTTAGTCGCGAGCAACTATTTATAATTTATAAAGAACTGACAACATGATCTTCTGAGTGTCACACCACACACCATGTTATGTACTTTATAAACTAATTGAACAATTACATTTAACAAATAAATGCAGATATTGATCAATGTGATTCTTTTATTTCAAAAATAAATGTTTACAAAAGCTAGGCTTTTAGTATACACTCCAACAATCTCCCACTTATACTAAAAGACTAAGCTGTCATATCTATTGCCATACATCTGATTCTCATCCACGCCACATGCCGATCAAAAGTATTCGCCAGAAGGGCCTTAGTGAAAGGATCTGGCAGGTTATCTGCCGATGCAATCTTGGCGACGACAACTTCTCCTCGCTTGACGATGTCTCGTATCAGGTGGTACTTGCGCTCTATATGTTTACTTGCCTTATGAGCTCGTGGTTCCTTCGAGTTTGCAACTGCACCGCTATTATCACAATAAATTGTGATGATTTTGGGCAAACTAGGAATCACATCTAAGTCCATTAGAAAGTTCCTGAGCCATACAGCTTCTTTGGCTGCCTCAGAGGCTGCCACATACTCAGCTTCCATAGTTGAGTCCGAGACGCATTTCTACTTAACACTCCTCCATGAAATGGCTCCTCCTCCTAGAGTAAACACATAGCTTGACGTAGACTTATTATTGTCCCTATCTGATTGGATGTCCGAATCCGTGTAACCCACAGGGAGCAAATCGTCTTCTTGGTAAACTAGCATATAATCTCTAGTCCTTCTCAGGTACTTCAATATATGCTTTACAGCAGTCCAATGTCCTTCTCCCGGGATACTCTGATATCTCCTAACCATGCCCACGATAAAACAAATATCAGGTCTCGTACACAGCATTGCATACATTAGGCTTCCCACAGTCGAAGTATAAGGAACTGCCTTCATGTCCTCTATCTCCTTTGATGTCTCTAGAGACATCTCTTTAGATAAGACTACTCCATGCCTAAAAGTTAAGAAACCTATCTTGGAGTTCTGCATGCTAAAACGAGCAAGGATTGTATCTATATATAAAGCTTGGGATAGGCACAACATTCTTTTCTTGCGATCCCTTATAACTTTGATCAAAAGAATGTGTGCATATTCTCCTAAGTCCTTCATATCAAATTTTTTGGACAACCATACCCTTACGTTTGATAATACTTTGACATTGTTGCCAATTAACAAAATATCATCTACGTATAGTACAAGAAATACCACCACGTTTCCGTTACACTTCTTGTATACACAAGACTCATCCGAACACTGAATAAATCCATATGACTGGATTACTTCATTAAACTGGATGTTCCAAGACCTTGAAGCTTGCTTCAGTCCATAAATGGACCGATTGAGCTTGCACACTAGATGCTCTTTGCCTTTTTCAATGAACCCTTCTGGTTGCTTCATATGGATGTTCTCTTCAAGACTTCCATTAAAGAAAGCTGTCTTGACATCCATTTGTCAAATCTTATAATCCATATGAGCAGCAATGGATAAGAGTATCCGGATAGACTTAAGCATGACTACCGACGAAAAAGTCTCCTCATAATCGATTCCCTCTTTCTGAGTGTACCCTTTCGCAAAAAGTCTTGCTTTGAAGGTTTCTACCTTCTTGTCTGTCCCTCTTTTCCTTTTGTAGATCCATTTGCATCCAACGGCTTTTACACCATCAGGTGGTTCTACAAGCTCCCAGACCTTATTAGAATACATAGATTCTATTTCTGAATTCATTGCCTTTTGCCAAGATACTGCATCTATATCTTGGAGTGCTTCGTCATATGTCCGGGGATCAGGTTCATATTTACCCGGGATCAAGTTCGAAGACTCTCCCAAAAACATGAATCTCTCTGGTTGCCTAACAACCCTCCCACTACGACAAGGCACTGCCTCTGGTTGTGTATCATGTTTGACACGTGTTGCAGTTTCTTATGATAATTCATCTTGTACTGTTGGTACTAAAGTAGACGTGTCCTCTCTTATTTCTTCTAGAACTATTTCACTCATGGGCTTATGGTTCATTACATAATCTTCTTCTAAAAATCGAGCATTGGTGCTAACAATGATCTTCTGATTTTTAGGATTATAAAATAAATCACCTTTCGTTCCCTTAGGATATCCCACAAACAGACAAACTTCTGTGCGTGATTCTAACTTGTCAGTATCTCCCTTCAGCACATGTGCTGGACTACCCCATATCCGGATATGATTCAGACTAGGCTTACGCCCATTCTATAACTCCATGGGAGTAGAAGGAACTATTTTAGAAAGTACCATATTCAGAATGTACACTACTATTTCCAGAACATATCCCCAAAATGAATTTGGTAATTCTGAATAACTCATCATCGATCTAACCATTTCCATAAGAGTCCTATTCCTTCGTTCTACCACACCATTCTGTTGGCGTGTACCAGGTGCAGACAATTGGGATTGAATCCCGACTTCTGATATGTAATTCCTAAACTCTCCAAAGAGGTATTCTCCACCACGGTCAAACCGTAGTGTCTTGATACTTTTACCAAGACGTTTCTCCACATCAGCCCTATATTCTTTGAACTTATCAAAGCATTCAGACTTGCGGTGCATCAGGTAAATGTAGCCGTATCTTGAATAATCATCTATAAAGGAGACGAAGTATTCATAATCACCTCTTGCCTGGATAGACATTGGACCACACAAATCAGAATGAACCAGTTCTAACGCATCTTTGGCTCTATACCCCTTGGCCTTAAAAGGTCTCTTGGTCATTTTACCTTCCAAGCAGGATTCACATGTTGGAAAGTTTTCCAACTCTAATGAACCCAAGAGTCCATCGGCTACAAGCCTTTGAATCCTACTTAAGTTAATATGACCAAGCCTTAGATGCCAAAGATACATTTGGTTCATTTCCAAAGGTTCTTTTCTCTTATTAGAGTTAGAAGATGTGTTACTAATTTCCATATTTTGCTTTGTGGGAGAAATTGGATTTACAGTAAATGAATTGTCAACCAATGCACCAGAACAGATAATCACTTTATTTCTCTTTATAACCATATTGTTACTAAAAGCAACAGAATATCCATCCAAATACAGTTTCAAAACTGAAATTAAATTCTTTCTAAAACTGGGTACATAAAGACAATTTCTTAAAATCAAATTTCTATTCCTATCAAAAGATAAGTTGATGTCTCCCACTGCAACAACCGCCACCTTAGTAGCATTGCCCATGTAGACTGTTATCTCTCCATCAAATAGTCATCGGGTTTCCTGGAACCCCTGCAAAGAATTACAGACATGATCAGTGGCTCCCGTATCTACACACCAGGTGCTGGTAGATAACACCGCTAAACATGTTTCAACTACTAGAGCATGAGATATACCTTTATTGTTCTGATTCCTACGAGGACAATCCGCCTTCCAATGTCCCAACTGCTTGCAGATGAAGCACTTGCCCTGCGGCTTCTTCATTCCAGCCTTTTGTCCCTGAGGTTTATTCACTCTCTTTGCTGAAAAGACCTGTTTCTTCTTCTTCTTGCCTTTCGGCTTAGAAGTAGAACCATTTTCAGTATAGTGAATCTGAGAACTTTGATGAAATATTCCTTCTACTGCCTGTAGTTCTGTCAGAAGTTCCGCCAACGTATACTCTCTTTTGTTCATGTTATAGTTCAGGCGGAACTGCTCAAAACTTCTGGGTAGTGTTTGGAGGATTATATCGACCTGGGTTTCCACATCGATTTTTCCTCCAAGAACTTGTATTTCGTTCAGATAGGCCATCATTTTGAGGATATGATCCCTTACGGGTGTTCCCTTAGACATGGTGACTGTCATTAACTTTCTCATTGCCTCTTGCCTAGCAGTCCGACTCTGGTGCCCAAAAAGTTCTTTGAGACTGTTCATTAAATCATAAGCTGTTGGTTAATCTTGATGCTGATGTTGCAATACATTTGTCATTAAAGCCAAAATGTAACACCACATCATCTCATCTTCTTTTACCCATTTCCTATGATACTCAATCTCCTCTAGGCTTGAGTCACCGTTAGGTGCATCAGGGCAAGCCTTAGTCAGTATAAACTTATAGCTCTCGGTAGTAAGATCAATGTTCAGGTTCCTTTTCCAATCTATATAGTTGGGACTAGTAAGTTTGTTTTTTTTCCAATATAATGGCAAGTGGGTTGAAAGTCATTCTAAGAATCACAAAATAAATTTTGGTCAAGACTCTAAATTTAGAATAATATTGATTCCTCAAACATACTATTTAAATTTACCAACACCTCAAAACACCATGAATATTGCATGCCACGTTAGTGTGGACGTATACAAATTCAACATTTGTAAGAGGAGGGAGTAACCCATTAATTTTATTATCTTGTCATCCTAACTTTATGACAAATAAAATTAATAGTTGGTTTTCCTTTGGTCACACAAAACAATAGTAGTGACTCCGTTGGGGAGTACTATTAAATGCGTCTAAGTGTATACCATTACTTGATACTTAGTCCATTAAATAGGATTGTGCCCCTTCAATTGGAGAAGATCACACGCTCTTAAATAATTTCCTATAACCATCCATAAAGGAAGTTTGACCTAGTGATCCGTAACAAACCCATCTGTTGTGGAGGGAGGCACTCAGAGCCAACACGCAAACTTGTTGCATCACTTATAAACCAGTAATGGAGACCATGGGATTTATTAAAGTCCCTCTCCCACTTAGTTATTTAAAATGAGGATTTTAACCTATGCTAGCATACATCACATGCACATAAACATCACAGTAAATAAAAGCAATAAATTTGGAAATTAATTTTCCAACTATTATGGCCTTTTCCATAACTGTCTTCAGTATGCTCCAACCCTAGCTGCTGCCATCTTTAGCCATCGTCATCGGGTCGAGTTGTCGCATCTATCTTGCTTCTTATTCCGATGCGCCTCTGGTCCTCCAATAGCACCACGCCTTGCAAAGATACGATCTGCGATAAATATAGAATTTTACATATATTGATCTTATATTCCATAAAGGAATGTACATGTATTCTAGATCGAACAAAAAATAAAATTCTAAAAATAATATAGCTCCTACTATATTTGATTCATACAATCATGCACACAAAATAATGCTCTTGACATGTCCAAGGTTCCAATCACACACAATATCTAAATGCCATAATAGTTGGAGCCTGCAACCACAAATTTAGCACATCCTACTATTATCCTGCCTAAATTATGTATAACATGTGCATAATTAATTTGAAAATCAAAAGACACAGAGGCAAACCCTAGGTCTGATACCAATTATTGGTTAGTCCTAGGAAAACGTACCAGTTCCACTATACAAAAATTTTTTACAAGTGTCGAACCTTTCCTTAAATAACCTATTGGGTTCTTCAGAAGTTAAATTAGGAATCGCAGACGAAACTTAACATCATTGATTCCAAATTTAACTTATCTGTTCTTAATGGTTTAGATTTGAATTGCAAGCGGAACTTAACACTATTGATTCAAATCCACCTATGTTATTAATTTCATTAAATATTAATTTTCAAAATTGGCTTCCATGACTGCATGGGAAGGCACATGGCCTTCTTGGATATGGAAGCAACCACCATCGCCTAGATAAAGCCTTTTAAGGAAAGTTAATATTTAATTCCCTTAAATAACTCTAGGTTAACCAAAAAGAACAATCGAATCACAAATTCGAAAACAAAGAAAACACAAATTTGAAAAACTAATTCGAAATACTATATCTAATGCCTCTTGTGTTTGGAATTCTTACAAAAAGAAATAACTAGCATGATGCGGAAAACAATTGCTAATTATACCTTCTCTTTGTAAACTAATGACCTCGAGATCTTCTGCCGTAATTCTATCCTCGCCTTGGACGTCGTGTGGGAGACGATCCTCCAAGATGAACACCACCCAAAAACTTTCTTCCTCTTCCTCTAAAATCAGGCCACCACCACCACCAAGGAGAAGAGAGCAAAGGGAAAGGGACAAGAGAGAGGGTCGGCCACCAAGAGAAACTCCTCCAAGAGAATAAGAATTGTGTTTCATGAAGCCTCCTCACCTCTTCTTTTATAATACTTGCCCAAGGCAAATAAGGGAATAATTTTTACAAAAATTAAAATCTTCCTCTAGTTTTTCCTTTTCCCTTTTTATTTCCCTTTTCTTTCCTCTTGATTGAATCAATCACCAAAATAATTTGGAAGATGATTTATTTTTATTTTCTTTTTGACCGGCACCAAGCAAGGTTGGTCGGCCCCCATAAGAGGAAAAAAAATATAATAATTTTTTATAAAATTTTACAAGAAGAGATCCTCTTATAAAATTTTACAAACTCTCTTCTAATTTCCTAAAGTAGGAGTTAAAAAAGGAAAATTCTAAAAATTAAAACCATGTTTTAAAATTTAAAACTTCTCTTATAAAATTTTCATTTTTAACATGATGATAGAAAATTTAAATTTTAAAACTTATCTTCCTTTTTTTTCTTAAACCATGAGGATGGTTAAAAATGGAAAGTTTTAAACCCTTTTAAACTTTCTTTTAAAACATGTAACCTAATTCAAATAAGGAAAGTTTTAAAAATTAAAATCTCTCTTTTAAAACTTATAGTTTTCTACAAAGAGAAGATTTTAAAAATTCAAAACAACCCTCCTTGTTTGATAAATGTGGCCGGCCCCTACTTGTTTAGTCACCAAACAATAGGGGCGACCCCCATAGAAGAGGATGTCGCCGGCCCTTGCTTGGTCACCAAGTATTGGACCGGCCCCCTTCTTGGACACCAAGATGGGATTATATTTGGATGGACTTGAGGCTTTAATGAGGCTACGACAAGGACCTAGAGGAGAAATTGGTTTTAGCCTTCTGATGAGCTTGAGTATCCCGTGTTTGCCCCGAACACACAACTCAAGTTCATCGATAATAACTCATTCCACTAGAGAGTTATTATCGCACTACAGCACCAATCCCAAATTATATTATGGGCTCCTTCTTATCATGAGTGTGTTAGTCTCCCTGTGTTTAAGATAACGAATGTCCACTAATTAAGTAAGTTACTGACAACTCACTTAATTAATATCTAGCTTCAAGAATGGTACCACTCAACCTCATTGTCATATTGGACTAAGTCCATCTGCTGGGGTTAACATGACAATCCTTATGAGCTCCTCTTGGGGACATTCACAACCTAGATAACTATGTTAGTAAGAGCCCTAGAGCCAATCCTTTGATGATTGTTGTATGGACTCGTTGTATCATATTCTTGTATATAAATAAAGGCATTTGTTTTTGGTTATTATACTTACTTGTATTGGTGCCAAATAACTATGTATAATAGCGTCCTTGAGTAGAAGGTTCTTACCTATATCAATCGATTTGTTGAATCGATAGTGAGATGATATAGGGAACGCTACTCTTAATCATTCCTAGTCGAGTATTAACATTTAGGGACAATGTTAATGCGACGAGACTAGCATGTAGGTCAACTCGATGACTTGATATCACAAGTCATGGATATGGAGATATCAAGTTGACACATAGGTATGCATTAGAGAATGTATACTGAATGACCCGCCATGAGAAAGTATCATAGATCGTTATATGAGTGTCATATACTTTCTCATGTGGCTATTAGTATGACTACTAGTCCTTGGACCTGAACTCACCATGATTCCCTACATAAGGAGTTACATACTTCATCTTCATCAAACGTCACCCGTAACTGGGTGGACTATAAAGGCGATTACTGGGTATGTAACAAATTAAGCGGAAGGATGTGAGTAATGTAGATGGGATCTATCCCTCCTATATGACGGGAGTGACATCGATATTCTTGATAGAGTGAGACCACTAAGTGCAATGAGTCAATATGAGATATTGAGCTCATTTGATTGAGTGAGTCTACTTGGAGATCAAGATTTAGATTGACTAGAGGATGACACGGTCTATGCCTCATATTGTTCAATCTAGATGTCAAGGATAGAAGGACAATGTCATATAGTGTGAGGAGTCACAATTAGTAGTCACAAGGTGATGTTGGATCTCAACATTCTTGTAACTTGGGTAGTAATGATGTGTTGCTAGATACCGCTCATTACTTATGCTTCTAAATGGGTTTAGGAGCATTGCCAACGTTACAAGAACATATAGGGTCACACACAAAGGACAATTAGATGGAGATTAGGTTCATTTGATGAACCTAAAGGATTAGGTTCATGTGATGAACCAAATTGGATTAAGAGTAATCCAAATTGTACTAATTGTGTTGGACTCAATTTGGTTCATGTATTAAGTGAGTCTAATTTGGACTTAGACTCATTTAATTAATTTAATTAAATGAATAGAGATTCATTAAATTAAAATTGACTTGAACCAATGGTTAGATTAGATCAACCAAGGGCAAGAAGTTGTCGAGTTTGACTTGACTTAAGTAGGAAGATGAAGAGTCAAGTTTTGACTTGACTTTGACTTGACCAATGCCACATCATCAAGGCTTCTTCATTTGGTCAAGTTTGACTTGACCAAATGCCACCTCATGGGAGTTACCAAGATTTGTGACTCTTGATATTCCATGGGAGTTACAAGCCTTGAAGTGGTCGGCCACTTAAAGATGAAATGGAGTGCATTTGTGTGTTAATTGATTTCATCTTCTTCCTCCTCTCAAGCTCTCATCTTCTTCTCCCTCTCCTCCACCTCCTTGTCCAAAACTTCTAAGGTGCTAGCGCACCTTTTTAGTTGTTTTCTCCATCATTTGTTCGTGTGGATACACATAGAGGAGTATCTACTTTGATACTCTCGAGATCCGGCGAACCTTGGACGAGCGGGATACGAAGGGCATCGCTTCAAGGGTAAACACTTCTCCTTCATAGATCTAGTGTAGATCTAGGTTAGAAAACTCATACTCAAAGTTTTTACGAAATTTTATTCTTCGCACAGATCCGGTGGCGAGGAATTTCGGGGTTTCCGCAACGCAAAAATCGCTTTTTACGACCCGAAAAACCCAATAATGGTATCAGAGCCACGTGCGAAGCGAGTATGAGTTTTAATTTATATTTTAATGAAAATTACAGATCTGTAACTTTCTATGAATTTACTGTTTTTATAGTTTTTATGGGTATTTTTCTCGTAGAAGCGAAGCACAAGTGTTTAGACACTTGTGGGCTTCGACTACCAAGAAGTTTTTTCCAAAACGATAAGGTTTCACCCCAAATCATTTTGGGACAGCGGACTAAGGCGCTGTAGGATCACTTAGAAACACTCGCGATGGTTATATCGCGGGTAGGGGCGCTGCCCCTGACCCCGCAAGGGGTTTCGTTCCGTGATTACGCCCGAAAATCACTAAACGGGACCACCGGGAATTTTTACTCATAAAAATTGTAATAAAAATTACAGAAATTTATAGAAATTGCATAATTTAGAATTATGTATTATTTTGTTATGGTCATGGCCCAAAAAAAAACAATTAGATTGAAAAATTGTGTTGTAATTCATAATATGGCCTGCGTGTCATTTTGTGTTTGTGCGTGTTGTACTTGATTCGCGACCTGCGCGTCATGCCTTCCTCTATTTTATATTTCCTATTGTATATTAGTTTAGACTCGAATGTAACTCGAGTTTCACTTTTGTAATGTACAAAATGCAGCGGTGGAAGGTCCACTCGAGACTGAGTTACGAGGAGGACGCGAGCAACACAAGATGGTCAAAGGAAGGAGCTTAAGAAGTTGTTGACCTTAGGTTGACCATCTGATCTTCTCATTGGCTTGAGAAAATCATACTAGGGCCATGACTAATCACAAAACATTTAATTAATTGCTTGTCTGTGTATATGTGATGCATGCTAGAATAAGTAATTAATTAGCTCCTTAACGATTCGATTCGATCAATCGCGTATATGAAACACCTCGACGATTAGATTAGATCTAAATCGCGTACAAGATGCACCTTAACGATTAGATTAGATCTAAATCGCATACATGATGTAACGAATAGATTAGATCTAAATCATGTATATGATACACATAGACGATTAGATTAGATCTCAATCGCGTCAACTCGAAATGCCTACCATGCCGTGATACCTACCACTACCTCGATCACATGTTGTTGTTGAATCTACAAAGCAGAGCAACACATATTATCTTAGTAGGGTACGGAGGGACAATTTTGGTCCCGCCTATCAACACATGGGTGAGTGCAACTCAATTAGATTGAGTAACTAGTTAACTCAATTGGATCGAGTTTAACTATAGGCATTTTCCAATAGTTGGTAGATAGGTCAAAATCACATTTATATTAACTCTTGGGCGTATTAGCCAAAGCTAACTCAAGTTTTAATATAAATGCAGATCTTGATCCTATAAACAAGAGTTGCATAGAGATGTAATTGATAATTAGTTACCTACCGATCATACTAAGTCATGGGTGATTTAGCTAAAGCTAACTCAAGACATAGTATGATGTGGATCTTATCCCACAAAATTATAGCTGATTGATTAGAATCTAGTAAGTGTGGTTTGACCACATCACTGACTTAATTATGCAAAAGTTCTATAATTCAGTTGGAGCATCATTTAGTTAAAGTCCTAATTAAATGATAAAAGGAATATGATATTTACTTTCTGCTTTAATTTCTCTTGTAGATTGCTATGACGTCAAATATGAACTCTTTCTCCCTACGTTCTGTCTTTAAGAAGGACAAGCTCAACGGAGAGCTAATTTCCTAGACTGGTACAGGAATCTGAGAATTATTCTCATACAAGAACGTAAACTGTACGTTCTGGAGCAGCCCATTCTAGAGGCACCTCCTACCACTTCCACGCAAGCTGACCGAGATGCTTATAAGAAGCATCAAGATGACGCATTAGATGTGTCATGTCTCATGCTAGCAATCATGAACTCTGAGCTTCAGAAGTAACATGAGTTGATAGGTGCTTATGATATGGTTGAACATCTTCGTCAACTGTATCAAGGACAAGTAGGGCATTGGAAGAGAAACTGCACAGGATACCTGGAAGATCTTAAGAAGAAGAGAAATAAGATATGTACTTCAGGTATACATGTTATAGAAGTCAACCTCTCTATTTCTTCATTGTGGGTATTAGATACCATATGTGCTTCTCACATTTGTACTAATGTACAAGCGCTGAGAAATAGCAAAGCATTGACGAAGGGTGAGATAGACCTACGAGTAGGCAATGGAGCATGGGTTGCTGCTGTTGCTGTAGGGACTTACTTTCTATCTCTGCCCTCTGGGTTTGTACTAGAATTAGATTATTGTTGTTATGTGCCTGCCTTGACTAAGAACATTATATCAGTTTCTTATTTGGACAAGAAAGGGTTTTCATTTATAATAAAGAACAAATGTTGTTCAGTTTATTTAACTGACATGTTCTATTATAGTGCACCTCTGATGAACGGACTCTATATTCTAGACCTTGAGAGCCCTATCTATAACATAAATACCAAGAGGTTCAAGTCAAATGATTTGAACCAAACCTATATCTGGCACTGTCGCTTAGGTCATATAAATGACAAACGTCTATCCCAGCTCCATAAAGATAGTTTGCTGGACTCATTTGATTTTGAATCATATGAGACATGCAAGTCATGCCTACTAGGCAAGATGACCAAGAATCCCTTTAGTGGACACAGTAAGAGAGCGACTAACTTGCTAGGTCTTATACATAGCGATGTATGTGGTCCTTTCAATGTCACTGCTAGAGGTGGTTATAGGTACTTCATTACATTTACTGATGACTTCAGTAGATATGGTTATATGTACTTGATGACACATAAGTCTGAATCCTTTGAAATGTTTAAAGAATTCAAGAATGAAGTACAAAACCAGCTTGGCAAGAGTATTAAGATACTTCGATCAGATCGAGGTGGGGAATACCTTAGCCATGAGTTTCGTGACTATCTAGCTGAGTGTGGGATTCTATCCCAACTCACTCCTCCTGGAACACCATAGTGGAATGGTGTATCTGAAAGGAGGAATCGTACCCTATTAGATATGGTACGGTCTATGATGAGTCACACAGATCTTCCTACATTCCTTTGGGGCTATGCTCTAGACATGGCAGCCTTTATACTCAACCGAGTTCCATCCAAGGCTGTAATAAAGACATCATATAGGATATGGACTGGGAGAGATACCTAGGTGTCTTTTATGAGAATTTGGGGTTGTGAGGCTTACGTTCGACGTCAAGTCTCAGATAAATTGGGACCCAAATCCGACAAGTGCTATTTTATTGGATATCCCAAGGAAACGAAGGGATATTACTTCTACATTCCCAGTCAACACAAGATAGTTGTGGCTAAGACTAGGGTATTTCTAGAAAGAGATTTTGTTTCTAGAAAGACTAGTGGGAGTACGTTCGATCTTGAAGAAGTTCAAGATGTGAACTATAGTATTGAAGCCTTGATGGAAGGTGAACTGGAACCACAAAGTGTTGTGGATGATGTTGTTCCACAAGGAGTTGAGGAACCACAACCAGTTCAAGTAACATACCTCTTCGCAAGTCTGATAGGGTACGTTATCAGCCTGAGAGATACTAATTTCTCATGTCTGACCATGATGACGTTGTGCTCATAGAGGATGAGCCTACCTCCTAACAGGAAGCTGTGATGAGACCAGATTTCATGAAATGGCTAGAGGCCATGAGATCCGAGATGGAATCCATGTACACTAACCAAGTATAGACTTTGGTTGATCCATCTGAAGGGGTCAAACCCATTGGGTGTAAGTGGGTATTTAAGAGAAAGACTGACATGGATGGACTTATTTATAAGGGTCGCTTGGTAGCTAAAGGTTTCAAGCAAATTCATGGTATTGACTATGATGAAACCTTTTCTCCAGTAGCGATGTTTAAATTCATTCGGATCATGCTTGCTATTGCAGCGTACCACGATTATGAGATCTGGAAGATGGATGTCAAAACCGCGTTTCTGAATGGAAACCTGCCCGAGGATGTGTACCTGACACAACATGAGGGTTTTGTAGATCCACAGCATATTGGCAGAGTATGCAAGCTGCATAGGTCCATTTATGGACTAAAGCAAGCTTCTCGGAGCTGGAATCTTCAATTCGATGATGCAATCAAATAGTTTGGTTTCATCAAGAATGAAGATGAACCTTGTGTCTACAAGAAGGTTGTAGGAAACACAGTTGCCTTCCTTATTGTAACGCCCGCCCTCCCTGCCGACCCTAAGGGACGAGGCTACGATACTCTATGTACAAAGTTTTCTTTTAAAACAGCGGAAGACTTAAAATAATTTTCTTAGTTTAATAAAACTTTTCTTTTGTTTTCCTTTTCATCAAATCCGAACTACACTATCATGGCCTCAATAACATGATATCAAAATTAGTAGAAACATAACATCAAGTCACACATACGGTACTACAATTCATGATACCAAAGCGTAGTTCTTTAAAAGTTTTTAAAGCAGGTTCTTATTTGGTTGCCTAGCCACCGCCACACACATCTCCTTGCCTCTCCTGCTGCTCCTTTAGCTCATCCAGCTTTTTCCTTTATCTGTGGTACAAGGACAGTAAGCTGTGAGCACTCATGGCTCAGTAAGTTCCTTTCCTACTCACTAAAATCGAAAATCATAGTATAATCAAAGAATGTCTCAACATGGCATCATTTCAACTAGTCATGACAAAATGTAACATACTCTTTTAAGCATATCATGCAACATGAAGAAATCATAACTAGTCATGGCATATCATAGCGTAAAGCATAGCATGAAGCATAACATAATCGTATCTAATCATGGCATATCGTCATAAGGAGTCATGGCATATCATACACATGGACATATCATGGAACATAACATAATCATATCTAACCATGGCATATCATAAATCATCATAAGGTATATGCAATATGATTTTGAAAAAAAAACATGTATCCGAAAAATATGTGTATGTCTCATGATCTTTAAAACCATTTCTTCTTACATATATATATACTTGAACATAATCTCAACTTAAAGGGGATCCCGGCTATGTACCACTTACATATTGCGCGCAACCTATGTAGGTCCAAGGTAGCAAGTCTTGAACCCTACAAGGCAAACATACTAGGCCCGAGTCTTACTCCATCGACCTAGGGGCATTTAGGAGCCCATCCCTAACGAGGCCCGAGTCTTATTCCATCGACCCCGGGGCGCTTATGGAGCCCACCCTTGGTATAAGCCATATAAAGTAAAGTACATGTCATACTTATACATATCATACATCATAAAAGCATGCATCACTTAAGCCCACATCATATCATAAAAGTATGCATCACTTAGGCATACATCATGTCATAAAAGTATGCATCACTTAGGCATACATCATATCATAAAGGTATGCATCACTTAGGCATACATCATGTCATAAAGGTATGCATCACTTAGGCATACATCATACCATAAAGTATGCATCACTTAGGCATACATCATATCATAACAATATGCATCACTTAAGCATAGATCATAAAAACATGCATATCTTAAGCATAAAGCATATCATCAAGCATGCATAATTTAACCACATAGCATATCATGAAAGCATGCATATTTTAAGCACTAAACATAGCATCAAAGCATGCATAATTTAACCACATATCATAACATAAGCATGCATATATTCAGCTCATATCATATCATCAAAGCATGTAAAATTTACCCACATATCATAACATAAAGCATGCATATTTTGAACTCATAACATATCGTAGAAATTCTCATCTTGTATAGCTCACAAGCATACATGTCTAAGCATAAAAGTGTATCATGTGCTCATCCAATCATAAGGAACAGTGTAACATGATTAATTTGGGTACTAAGCTTCCTAATCCCTTGGGTTCTTATCTTGGCCGAAACCCTCTTAGGTGCCAATTTAGGTTTTAAACAACGTCCAAGCATGTAGAACCTAATTCATCCACATATCATTCTCATAGGAAGTATTATAAACAAGATTTACTTGGACTCTAAGTTCTCCAAGTCCTTAAACCTCATTTGGCTGAACCTTAACAAGTGTGAAACAAGGTTCTAAATGACATAAAGCATGGAAACCTTAACCATATTTATAGCATTTATTTCAAGGAATATGGTAAGCACAATTGAGTTAGTTCCTAAATCCTTTAAGCCCTTAAAATTATGTCATGGCCGAAACTTACAAGTACTCATTTAGGTTTTCAAGCAAGCATACAAGCATGTGAACTTACTCTAACATCATGTATAAATTTATAAATTGCATCATACAAGTGGTCATGGCCGACACTTCCCTCAACATCAATTTAGGTCACTAACAACATATAGCATGTGAATTTTTTAGCTTTCTACATTTCATATTTCATGGAGAGTGACATGAGCATGTTCAATGTAAGTTCTAGGGTTTCTAAGGCATGTATCCCTTCATGGCCGAGACTTTAAGGTGCCCATTTGAATCATAGTTAAGTATATAAGCATGTGAACACAATCAACATGTTATCTCAATTTCATAAGAAGCATCTTTAACATATGAGGTCTAAATTTTAAGGTTTCTAGGTCTTTAAACCCTACATGGCCGAACCTCATCAAGCATGGAATTTGTTCAAATGGCATAAAAGCATAGAAAGTCATAACACATTTCATAACATGTATAAAAGTCAAGCACTATAAGCATACATTTAAATTGTGTCTTAGGTTTCCTAGGTTTTTCTTTTCTTTATCTCATAGCATATGTTTGGCCGAAACCTTCCAAGTCTTTAAACTAGGTTTTAGGTGGCCTAAAGTATGGAAAACCTAAACAAGTTTTATGGCAAAAATATCAAAGAAACTATACATATAAGTTTGGTTCACAAACAAGCTAGGACCCTTGTGGTCATAATTATCATATATCATGCAACCAATTTTCCTATACTCTAATTAAGCATGGGAGCATCAAACAACTTTCATATCTTATTGTCATGGAGGTTTTGAGCATGTTAAAAAAATTTGTTTAAGCTATTCTAAACCATCCACCTTACCATGGCCGAAACATTAAAAGTGATGTTCATGAGTCTCTATCAACATACAAGCATGCAACTCTTTAAGAAACTCTATATTCTATCATATAAACATGGTGAGTTTAAATTCAAAGTCTTCCTAACCCTAAACCCTTCCTTGGCCGAAACTTGTGAGTGGGGTACTTTTGGTTCCAAGTAACCTTCAAGTATGAAAACAATAATGGATCCTTAACCATTTATTTAGAGGGTTTTGTGCAAGTTAGGTAAACAAATAAATTCCCTAGCCCTTATAAAACCTTTTTGGCTAAAACCCTAGGGTTAGGTACATCTCTAATCCAGCATCACGTATATATAAAAATATGAGAGAAAACCTTCTTACAAAGCATAGAAAAATTATCATGAATCAAGGCTTATATTAAACATTCATAGGATCAACAAGTCCTTTCTTTGGCCGAATTTTCACAACTTTGTTTCTAGGTTTTAAAATCCTCATAAAATCCAAAAACACATTAAAACCACTTGTACCACAGGTGAGGGGATACTTACATCCTCTTCGCTTGTGGTTCTAAAGTGTGGTGATGGAAGAAAGGGTCTCTTCTTCTTGTTCTCCTCCTTTGATTTCCCTTGGTAGCCTTCCTTGTATCCTAGGAGGAACCTTGTTTTGGGGGCCGAAAATGGAGGAGAGGGGACTGAGGCTCGCAGTGGTGGAGAGGAGAGAATGAGAGAAATGAGAGAAAAATAAAATTTTCTCTTTACATGCTCCCTTTTATGTTAAGGGGGAAGAGGTAACAAAATTGGTTTTTGCTTTCCTTCTCCCTTAGCCCTTTTTTTTCATTTTCTTTTTATTTTATTTATTTATTTGTTCTCATCATTCATGATGAAACAAGGGGGAATGAATCCCCTTAATTGTCCTCTTTAAGTCACGACAAAGGGAGAGGAAGAGGGAGAGAAAAGAAGGAAGGCAAGTTGCCTTTCTCTTGCTCTTTTCTTGCTTTCTTTTGGCTAGCTTTTACTCTCATCCTTATCATGAGTTTCCCTCCTTTGCTATCAATATATCATTCCTATCCCAACTGGTTATTACTCATTAATCCTATCATTTACATCATGAGAGGTTCAAGGTTCAATCCTTGACCACTCCCTATTTTTATTTCTTTTTATTTCTTTTTGGTTCAACATTCTACTAATATTTTTCTAAGGCAAATTCATCATTCTCATATTTATCTTAAAAGCTTAGTGGGTGTTACAGTACCCCGTACCTCATAAAAAGTTCGTCCTCGAACTTTAAAATAGCTACATCAGGTGGCACTGGACTTCCGGCTGAGTGCATCGGCCACCTTGTTCGCCTTTCCTGGGTGATAAAGAATCTCGCAGTCGTAATCTTTAACTAGCTCAAGCCATCAGTGTTGCCTCATATTCAGGTCTTTTTGTGTGAAGAAATTTTTCAGACTCTGATTGTGGATATAAATATTACTCTGAGCTCCATATAAATAATGTCTCCATATTTTGAGAGCGAAGACCACGGCTGCTAGTTCTAAGTCGTGAATGGGATAATTCTTCTCATGCTCTTTAAGTTGACTAGAAGCGTAGGTAATGACTTTGCCGTCTTGCATGAGTACAGCTCCAAGTCCTGAGATGGAAGCATCGCTGTACATATCGAAGCCTCTGTTGGTTTTCGGGAGAGTAAGAATCGGAGCACTGGTCAGTCTCCTTTTTAATTCCGCGAAACTCTTCTCGCAAGCTTCTGTCCATTCATACTTTGTATTTTTCTTGGTGAGGGTTGTCATAGGGGCTGCAATTTTGGAGAAATTCTCTACGAATTTCCTGTAATAGCCTGCTAGCCCGAGAAAACTCCTGACTTCGCTGGCATTCCTTGGTCTGTTCCAGTTATTTACATCTTCGATTTTGCTTGGATCCACCATAACTCCATCTTTGGAGATGACATGACCTAGGAATATTACCCAGTCAAGCCAAAACTCGCATTTGGAGAATTTTGCATATAGTTGTTTCTCTTAAAGGATCTGTAGTATAGTATTTAGGTGTTCAGTATGTTCTTCTAGGGTTCTCGAGTAGATAAGTATATCGTCAATAAAGACGATTACAAATTTATCAAGATATGTCATAAATACCCGATTCATCAGGTCCATAAATACTGCAGGAGCGTTGGTTACTCCGAAAGGCATAACTATGAACTCATAGTGTCCATATCGGGTTCGAAATGCTGTTTTTGGTATATCATCTGGTTTCACCTTCACTTGATGATAATCGGATCGTAGGTCTATCTTTGAGAAAACGGTCGCACCCTTCAGTTGGTCGAACAGGTCATCGATCCGTGGGAGTGGGTATCGGTTCTTGATTGTCACATTATTCAGCGCTCGGTAGTCTATACACATTCGCATAGACCCATCCTTCTTCTTTAGGAACAGCACTGGAGCTCCCCATGGAGAGTGACTAGGACGAATAAGTCCCTTGTCGAGTAATTCGGATAACTGTTCCTGAAGCTCCTTTAATTCAGCCGGAGCCATACGATAAGGTACTTTTGAGATCGGCTGAGTACTAGGAATCAATTCGATCTCGAATTCTATCTCTCTGTCAGGGGCCAACCCTGGTAGTTCATCAGGAAATACTTTTGGATAGTTGCATACTACCCTGACATCTTCTAGCTTCGGGTCTTTGACTTGATTGGTATCAACCATGTGCGCTAGAAACCCCATACATCCTTTATCTAACATCCTTTGTGCTTTAATAGATGACAATAACTTCTCCGTTCCTTTCGGTTCCCCGTAAAACTCAATCTCTGGTTCAGTTTCGAGTCAGAAAATCACTTTCCTTTTGCGGCACTCGATTGAAGCGCCGTACTTGCTCAGGAAATCCATGCCCAGTATTATGTCATAATCCTGCATATCAAGTACTATCAGATCGTAGTAGAGTTCTCTGTTTGCGATCCGAATGAGTACTGCTTGCAGCATATGGTCCGATGGCATAATCTCCCCGGATGGTAAGGTTGTTAAGAATATGTCCTCTAGAGTTCGGGGTGGTATATCTAGCTTCTTCATAAAAGATATTGAGACGAACGAGTGTGTTGCCCCAGTATCAAATAATACTATAGCATACTGATTGTAAATAAGTAGCTGACCTGTGACAACAGTAGAGGCATTCGCCACATCTTCCTTGGTAAGAGAGTAGACTCTGGCGTTCGTCATAATGGGAGGGGCTTCCAATCTTCCTTGGTTGATCGAAGTCCCTTCTATGGCAGTTTGCATCTGATGAAGCTGTGCGGGGGTACTCCTATTTTGGTTATTCTGTGGAGGTACTCCCTGAGACTGAGTAGGGTAATTTCTAGCCAAATGACCTTCCTTTCCTCAATTGTAGCACTTTCTGATGCTTAGGAGACATACTCCAGAATGCATCTTTCCACATGTGGCACACTGAGGGTACTTGGTTTTCTTATTGGCCGGACCACCTTTTGTGTTGTTCCACTGTTTCCTCTTTCAACCTGAGTTTCCTTTCCAGCCGGTTCTGGTATTGTGCGATTTTTGTCCTCCGGTCAGTGCTTGGTTCTTGCCCTCATTCATTGCTTTCTGGTAGTGCTCGGTAATCAGGGCACTGCTGACTAGCTCCTCTGCAGTCTGCGGTCTATTAACTCCGCCGGCTATGTTCAGAGCTATCTCGGGTCGGAGCATCTTTAACATTAACCGAACCCTTTCTTTTTCAGTACTGATCAGTTCTGGGCATAGACGTGTTAGGCGGTTGAACTTCTTGACGGCTTCGTTAACTGACAGATCACCTTGCCGAAACTCAGTGAACTCGTCATAGTGCTTGTTGGTCACTTGCATATGGAAGAATTCTTCTAAGAACTCTGTCTCAAAATCCGTCCACTGCATCTGGTTTATTTGTCTTTTCGCCTTTACTCGGTTCCACCACATCCGGGCATCTCTGGTAAGGCAGAACGACGCGCATTTGACCTTCTCATGTTCAGGCCAGTCCAGTAGTTCCATTATGCTCTCCACGGTCTTGAGCCAGGCTTGCGCATCCCATTGTTCGCAGTTTCCCGAGAAGGCTTCCGGCTTAAGCCTTTGCCACTAAATCAGATCAGCCTCTTGTCGGACCATCGGAGTAGGGGCTGTCGGGGGCACTCGCGCGGATGTAGGTATAATCGGTAGTGTATTCTGATTTGCCGGTGGGGTAACTGGGTTGCCTTGCTGACCCATTAAGGTAGTGATCAGCTGCTGTTGTTCTGTGATCTGACGCTGGAGGTCTGTGACTACCTGTGTCAGGTCTGGTGGAGTCACTGTCCCCTCGATTCGGCCATTGCGTGTCCTAACCATGTTGATCTAAATAATGACAAATAGACTAGTGTAAGTGGTTATCGTTTTTAGACAATCTAACGTACTGTTTTGTTTCTATCTATTTGTTCTGGTATTATTCCTAACCTACTAATATGTAATTCTAATCTAAATTATAACTAAAAGCATAGAATAAAGCATCAAACATAAGCAAGCAAAACATGAAACTAAAGCATAAGCAACATAAGAAAAAAAATAAAGAATAGAGTGACAAACAATATAACATAAGTAAATAAAGCATAAGCAATATAGCAAAGAAAATAAAGCATAGGCAATATAACAAGGAAGAAAAATAAAGCATAAGTCATATAACATGAAACTAAGCATAAGCATATAACAAGAAAATTAAGCATAAACATTCTTACTTGGAGCGGCAGGTCGGAGGCTTGATGTGTGTGTAGTGAGCTGGCAAAACCTGGCTCTGATACCAACCAGTAACGCCCGCCCTCCCTGCCGACCCTAAGGGACGGGGCTACGATACTCTATGTACAAAGTTTTCTTTTAAAACAGCGGAAGACTTAAAATAATTTTCTTAGTTTAATAAAAACTTTTCTTTTGTTTTCCTTTTCATCAAATCCGAACTACACTATCATGGCCTCAATAACATGATATCAAAATTAGTAGAAACATAACATCAAGTCACACATACGGTACTACAATTCATGATACCAAAGCGTAGTTCTTTAAAAATTTTTAAAGCAGGTTCTTATTTGGTTGCCTAGCCACCGCCACACACATCTCCTTGCCTCTCCTGCTGCTCCTCTAGCTCATCCAGCTTTTTCCTTTATCTGTGGTACAAGGACAGTAAGCTGTGAGCACTCATGGCTCAGTAAGTTCCTTTCCTACTCACTAAAATCGAAAATCATAGTATAATCAAAGAATGTCTCAACATGGCATCATTTCAACTAGTCATGACATAATGTAACATACTCTTTTAAGCATATCATGCAACATGAAGAAATCATAACTAGTCATGGCATATCATAGCGTAAAGCATAGCATGAAGCATAACATAATCGTATCTAATCATGGCATATCGTCATAAGGAGTCATGGCATATCATACACATGGACATATCATGGAACATAACATAATTATATCTAACCATGGCAGATCATAAATCATCATAAGGTATATGCAATATGATTTTGAAAAAAAAACATGTATCCGAAAAACATGTGTATGTCTCATGATCTTTAAAACCATTTCTTCTTACATATATATATACTTGAACATAATCTCAACTTAAAGGGGATCCCGGCTATGCACCACTTACATATTGCGCGCAACCTATGTAGGTCCAAGGTAGCAAGTCTTGAACCCTACAAGGCAAACATACTAGGCCCGAGTCTTACTCCATCGACCTAGGGGCACTTAGGAGCCCATCCCTAACGAGGCCCGAGTCTTATTCCATCGACCCCGGGGCGCTTATGGAGCCCACCCTTGGTACAAGCCATATAAAGTAAAGTACATGTCATACTTATACATATCATACATCATAAAAGCATGCATCACTTAAGCCCACATCATATCATAAAAGTATGCATGCATCACTTAGGCATACATCATATCATAAAGGTATGCATCACTTAGGCATACATCATGTCATAAAGGTATGCATCACTTAGGCATACATCATACCATAAAAGTATGCATCACTTAGGCATACATCATATCATAACAATATGCATCACTTAGGCATAGATCATAAAAACATGCATATCTTAAGCATAAAGCATATCATCAAGCATGCATAATTTAATCACATAGCATATCATGAAAGTATGCATATGTTAAGCACTAAACATAGCATCAAAGCATGCATAATTTAACCACATATCATAAAATAAGCATGCATATTTTTAGCTCATATCATATCATCAAAGCATGTAACATTTACCCACATATCATAACATAAAGCATGCATATTTTGAACTCATAACATATCGTAGAAATTCTCATCTTGTATAGCTCACAAGCATACATGTCTAAGCATAAAAGTGTATCATGTGCTCATCCAATCATAAGGAACAATGTAACATGATTAATTTGGGTATTAAGCTTCCTAATCCCTTGGGTTCTTATCTTGGCCGAAACCCTCTTAGGTGCCAATTTAGGTTTTAAACAACGTCCAAGCATGTAGAACCTAATTCATCCACATATCATTTTCATAGGAAGTATTATAAACAATATTTACTTGGACTCTAAGTTCTCCAAGTCCTTAAACCCCATTTGGCCGAACCTTAACAAGTGTGAAACAAGGTTCTAAATGACATAAAGCATGGAAACCTTAACCATATTTATAGCATTTATTTCAAGGAATATGGTAAGCACAATTGAGTTAGTTCCTAAATCTTTTAAGCCCTTAAAATTATGTCATGGCCGAAACTTACAAGTACTCATTTAGGTTTTCAAGCAAGCATACAAGCATGTGAACTTACTCAAACATCATGTATAAATTTATAAATGGCATCATACAAGTGGTCATGGCCGACACTTCCCTCAACATCAATTTAGGTCACAAACAACATATAGCATGTGAATTTTTTAGCTTTCTACATTTCATATTTCATGGAGAGTGACATGAGCATGTTCAATGTAAGTTCTAGGGTTTCTAAGGCATGTATCCCTTCATGGCCGAGACTTTAAGGTGCCCATTTGAATCATAGTTAAGTATATAAGCATGTGAACACAATCAACATGTTATCTCAATTTCATAAGAAGCATCTTTAACAAATGAGGTCTAAATTTTAAGGTTTCTAGGTCTTTAAACCCTACATGGCCGAACCTCATCAAGCATGGAATTTGTTCAAATGGCATAAAAGCATAGAAAGTCATAACACATTTCATAACATGTATAAAAGTCAAGCACTATAAGCATACATTTAAATTGTGTCTTAGGTTTCCTAGGTTTTTCCTTTCTTTATCTCATAGCATATGTTTGGCCGAAACCTTCCAAGTCTTTAAACTAGGTTTTAGGTGGCCTAAAGTATGGAAAACCTAAACAAGTTTTATGGCAAAAATATCAAAGAAACTATACATATAAGTTTGGTTCACAAACAAGCTAGGACCCTTGTGGTCATAATTATCATATATCATGCAACCAATTTTCCTATACTCTAATTAAGCATGGGAGAATCAAAAAACTTTCATATCTTATTGTCATGGAGGTTTTGAGAATGTTAAAAAAATCTGTTTAAGCTATTCTAAACCATCCACCTTACCATGGCCGAAACATTAAAAGTGATGTTCATGAGTTTCTATCAACATACAAGCATGCAACTCTTTAAGAAACTCTATATTCTATCATATAAACATGGTGAGTTTAAATTCAAATTCTTCCTAACCCTAAACCCTTCCTTGGCCGAAACTTGTGAGTGGGGTACTTTTGGTTCCAAGTAACCTTCAAGTATGAAAACAATAATGGATCCTTAACCATTTATTTAGAGGGTTTTGTGCAAGTTAGGTAAACAAATAAATTCCCTAGCCCTTATAAATCCTTTTTGGCCGAAACCCTAGGGTTAGGTACATCTCTAATCCAGCATCACATATATATAAAAATATGAGAGAAAACCTTCTTACAAAGCATAGAAAAATTATCATGAATCAAGGCTTATATTAAACATTCCTAGGATCAACAAGTCCTTTCTTTGGCCGAATTTTCACAACTTTGTTTCTAGGTTTTAAAATCCTTATAAAATCTAAAAACACATTAAAACCACTTGTACCACAGGTGAGGGGATACTTACATCCTCTTCGCTTGTGGTTCTAAAGTGTGGTGATGGAAGAAAGGGTCTCTTCTTCTTGTTCTCCTCCTTTGATTTCCCTTGGTAGCCTTCCTTGTATCCTAGGAGGAACCTTGTTTTGGGGGCCGAAAATGGAGGAGAGGGGACTGAGGCTCTCGGTGGTGGAGAGGAGAGAATGAGAGAAATGAGAGAAAAATAAAATTTTCTCTTTACATGCTCCCTTTTATGTTAAGGGGGAAGAGGTAGCAAAATTGGTTTTTGCTTTCCTTCTCCCTTAGCCCTTTTTTTCCATTTTCTTTTTATTTTATTTATTTATTTGTTCTCATCATTCATGATGAAACAAGGGGGAATGAATCCCCTTAATTGTCCTCTTTAAGCCACGGCAAAGGGAGAGGAAGAGGGAGAGAAAAGAAGGAAGGCAAGTTGCCTTTCTCTTGCTCTTTTCTTGCTTTCTTTTGGCTAGCTTTTACTCTCATCCTTATCATGAGTTTCCCTCCTTTGCTATCAATATATCATTCCTATCCCAACTGGTTCTTACCCATTAATCCTATCATTTACATCATGAGAGGTTCAAGGTTCAATCCTTGACCACTCCCTATTTTTATTTCTTTTTATTTCTTTTTGGTTCAACATTCTACTAATATTTTTCTAAGGCAAATTCATCATTCTCATATTTATCTTAAAAGCTTAGTGGGTGTTACACTTATATTGTATGTAGATGACATACTACTCATTGGGAAAGACATCCCTTTGCTGTAGTCTGTCAAGACTTGGCTAGGGACTTGTTTCTCAATAAAGGACTTAGGTGAAGCATCCCGCATTCTAGGCATATAGATCTATAGAGATAGATGTAAGAGGTTGCTTGGCCTAAGTCAGAGTACATATATTGACAAGGTACTCCTACGGTTTGCCATGCAAAACTCCAAGAAGGGATTTCTGCCGATGTCAGATGGTGTGAGTCTTTCGAAGACTCAAGGTCCCTCTTCTAGAGAGGAGAGAGACCGCATGGATCAGATCCCTTATGCCTCAGCCATAGGATCTATCTTGTACGCCATGCTATGTACTCGTCCTGATGTCTCGTATGCTTTGAGCATGACGAGCATATACCAGTCAGATCCAGGTGAAAGTCACTGGATAGCGGTCAAGAATATTATTAAGTACTTAAGGACTAAAGAATATTTCTTGATATATGGAAGCGATGACGAGCTAGCTGTAAAGGGTTACAGTGATTCCAGCTTCCAGACCGACCAGGATGATTATCGATCGCAGTCAGGGTTCATTTTTTGCTAAATGGTGTGTTAATTAGAGCCCTAGAGCCAATCATTTGATGATTGTTGTATGGACTCATTGTATCATATTCGTGTATATATAAATAAAGGCATTTGTTTTTGGTTATTATACTTACTCATATTGGTGTCAAATAACTAAGTATAATAGCATACTTGAGTAGAGGGTTCTTACCTATATCAATCGGTTAGTTGAACCGATAGTGAGATGATATAGGGAACACTACTCTTAATCATTCCTAGTTGGGTATTAACATTCAGCGACAATATTAATGCGACGAGACTAGCATGTAGGTCAACTCGATGACTTGATCTCACAAGTCATTGATATTGAGATATCAAGTTGACACATGGGTATGCATTGGAGAATGTATACTGAATGACTCGCCATGAGAAAGTATTATGGATCGTTATATGAGTTTCATATACTTTCTCATGTGGCTATTAGTATGACTACTAGTCCTTGGACCTGAAGTCACCATGGATCCCTACATAAGGAGTTATGTACTTTGGTTTCGTCTAACGTCACCCGTAACTGGGTGGACTATAAAGGCGATTATTGGGTATGTAACGAATTATGCAGAGGGATGTGAGTGATGTAGATGGGATCTATCCCTCCTATATGACGGGAGTGACATCGATATTCTTGATAGAGTGAGACCACTAAGTGCATGGCCATACCCAAAAGAGTCAATATGAGATATTGAGCTCATTTGATCGAGTGAGTCTACTTGGAGTTCAAGATTTAGATTGATTAGAGGATGACACAGTCTATGCCTCATATTGATCAATCTAGATGTCTAGGATAGAAGGACACTTGTCATATATTGTGAGGAGTCACGATTAGTAGTCACAATGTGATGTTGGATCTCAACATTCTTGTAACTTGGGTAGTAATGATGTGTTGCTAGATACCGCTCATTACTTATGCTTCTAAATGGGTTTAGGAGCATTGCCAACATTACAAGAACCTTTAGGGTCACACACAAAGGGCAATTAGATGGAGATTAGGTTGATTTGATGAACCTAAATGATTAGGTTCATATAATGAATCAAATTGGATTAAGAGTAATCCAAATTAGGCTAATTGTGTTGGACTCATGTTGGTTCATGTGTTAAGTGAGTCTAATTTGGACTTAGACTCATTTTATTAATTTAATTCAATGAAAAGAGATTCATTAAATTAAAATTGACTTGAACCAATGGTTAGATTAGATCAACCAAGGGAGAGAAGTGGTCAAGTTTGACTTGACTTAAGTAGGAAGATGAAGAGTCAAGTTTTGACTTGACTTTGACTTGACCAATGCCACATCATCAAGGCTTCTTCATTTGGTCAAGTTTGACTTGACCAAATGCCACCGCATGGAGTAGATCAAGAGACTTGACTCTTGATATTCCATGGGGGTTACAAACCATTATGTGGCCGGCCACCTTTAGTGTGGATGAGATTGAATTTTCATTCAAGGCATTCATTCCATCTTCTTCCTCTTGCTCTCAATTTTCTTCTCCCTCTCCTCTCTTGGCATAACACTTCATAGGTGCTAGCACACCTTTTGTTTGGCCTCTCCATCTCTTTCTTGTGTGGATACACATAGAGAAGTGTCTACTTTGACACTTTCGAGATCCGGCGAACCGAGGACTAGCGGGATTGCGAAGGGCTTCGCATCAAGGGTAAAATTCCTTCTCCTTGTAGATCTAGTTTAGAACTAGTGTAAGAAACTCGTACTTGTAATGTTTTCAAAATTTTAATCTTCGCACAGATCCGGTGGCTGGGGTTTCGGGGTTTCCGAACGCAAAAAGCGATTTTTACGACTCGAAAATCCCAACATGGTGGTGCTGTGAGATGGAAGAGTTCTAAGCAGGACACAGTCGCTGATTCTTCTACAGAGGCCAAGTATATTGCTGCATCAGAAGCAGCAAAGGAGGCAGTTTGGATCCGCAAGTTCATCATTAAACTTTGGGTGGTTCCTAGCATCGCTGACCCTATTGAGCTCTATTGTGACAACAATGGAGTTATAGCACAGGCTAAGGAACCTTGCTCACACCAGCGGACCAAACACATACTACGGCGCTTCCATCTCATTCGAGAGATTATCGATAGAGGAGATGTGAAGATTTGCAAAGTACCCACAGATACTAACATCGCAGATCCCTTGACCAAGGATTTGGCACAGAGAAAGCATGATGGTCATGTTGGAGTGTATACTTGAAAGTTTAGCTTTTGTACACATTTATTTTGAAATAAAGAATCACATTGGTCAAATGTTTACATTTATTTATTAAATGTAATTGTTCAATTAATTTATATAGTAGATAACATGGAGTGTGGAGTCACACTTAGAAGATCATGTTGTCGGTTCTCTATAAATTATAAACAGTTGCTCACGACTAAGATGGAAAGGAACAAACCATCAGAATAGACGTAGTGTAATTAAGTATTAGTTTATCTTGACTAATAAATTACACTAATACACTTTAAGTGTATTGAGTAGGATCATTTAGGTAAGTTCTTTTTGTACTGACTTTGTAAAAGAACTAGACCTTAGTTATTATAGAAGTGTGTGCTCTTAATCCTAATATAATAACAAGCATGTATATTTAATATTTATTTCTTTGACTTATCAAAGGGTGAGGTTTAGCTCGATAAATCAATATGCCCGATAAATTAGGAAATGATATTACTTATAGTATGTGTTGTTGATTATAGAAGGAATCTGTGTCCGAGTTATCTAGGTTGAGAATGTCCCCAAGAGGAGCTCATAAGGATTGCCATGTTAAACCCTGCAGGTGGACCTAGTCCAACATGACAATAAAGTTGAGTGGTACTACTCTTGGAGCTAGATATTAATTAAATGAGTTGTCAGTAACTCACTTAATTAGTGGACATTCGTAATCTTAAACACAGGGAGACTAACACACTCATGATAAGAAGGAGCTCATAATGTAATTTGGGATTGGTGCGGTAGTACGGTAATAACTCTCTAGTGGAATGAGTTATTCTCGATGAACTTGAGTTGTGTGTTCGGGGCGAGCACGAGATACTCAAGCTTATCGGAAGGCCAAAACCAATTTCTCCTCTAGGTCCCTGTTGTAGCCTCAATAAAGCCTCAAGTCCATCCAAAGAAAAGTCTATCTTGGTGTCCAAGAAGGGGTCGGTTCATTGCTTGGTGACCAAGCAATGGCCGGCCACATATTCTCTAGAAATTGTCGGCCCTTGCCTTGGGCAAGGGGGTCGGCCGCAATATTTAAATTAGGAAGGTTGTTTTTGAATTTTTAAATTTCCTCGGATATTTACAATTTGTAAAAAGAGATATTTTAAAAATTTATAAAATTTTCCTAATTTAAATTAGGCCACAAGGTTTTAAAAGAGAGTTGTAAAATTTATAAAACTTTCTTTTAAAAAGAAATATTATTAGAGATGTTTTAAATTTTAAAACTTGATTTTAAATTTTAAAACTTTCCTTTTAATATCCACATTAGAAAAAAAAAGAGAGTTTGTAAAATTTTATTAGAAGTTTTCTTCTTTTAAAATTTTATAAAAAAAATTCTTTCTTTTCCTTTTAATAAGTGGTCGGCCACCTTGCTTGGTGCCCAAGCAAGGGGCCGGTCAAATAATTAAACATCAACAAATAGTTGTTTAATTAATAAATCAATCTAGGATTGATTAATTAAAAGGAAAGAAAAAAAAAAGAAATAGGAATGAGTCTACACTACAAGAAAATCCTCTTTCAACAACACTCAAACGACAACGGTTTTATGCCAAATAGTTGTTGTTTTACCTTTTAACAACGGTTTTAACAAAAATCGTTGTCTTTTAGCAATTTTTTTGGCCTACGACAATAGTTTTTAAAAATCGTTGTCTATTTATGTTTTTTTAAGACTACGACAACGGTTTTTAAATGCTACAACAACAATTTTTGAAAACTGTTGTCTATGTGGGCTTTTTTTTGCGATTATGACAATAGTTTTTAAAAACCGTTGTCTATTAAGTGATGTTGAATACAAGTGTTTTTTTTCCTTCGCCGTTTTTTCCCCTTCGCCAATTTTTGCCCCGCTTTTTTTCTTTCCCTCTCCCCGAAAGTTTTTTGCCGCCGCATTCCACCCTTTATCTTCTCAATCCCTATGTATTTCTGTCCCTCTTTTCTCACAATCTCTCGCTCACCGGAGCCGCGCAGGAGCAGCAGCAGTCCATGAGTCCATAAAGGACGCCCTCACCGGCAAGACCTCCGACATGAAATCCACTAACAGTAAGTGTCATCTACTTCTTCCTCCTGCATCTTCTCGTCGAAAACCCTAGATGCTCCACTGCCTTCCATCCTAGATGGGCCTCAGGTTCGCTTCTGCCATATGCGTCGCTGCCGCCTCAACTAAAAGGCCTCTCTATCATGCACTCTTCAACATGCGACTCAGTGATCAAACCCAAACCCTAATGAAAATGAACCTGCGATGGAGGAAGAGATCTCTGCTGCTCTTGGACAAACTTCTTCTCCGCGTACTCGCCACTGTCACTGAAACCCTTCGCCTCCCCGCCTCCCTCATTTTCAAATCATTTGAGGGGTTTTGTTCCTTACATATTTTTTATGCTTGTTTCTGCCCAAATAGAGTCCTTTTTGTGACCTATTTCTGCGTAAATTTTTAGTCACAAAATCTTCAATTTTTTGACTGATTTCAAGTTGATTCTTAGGGCTTCCAATCGTGAGATGTTGGTGTTCAAGCTTAGTAGATTTTTGAATCTACTCATCCCTTTTTTAATGATTTCCAGCATCAATTTGGATTTTTCTGGTGAGTATAGCCTCCTGCTTTATTCCATCTTTCGGTATATCAAGTTTAAAGATTTGTAAGAACTCAATTTCAACCTCTAGTGTGAAATTGCAGATGGGTTTCGTGAGGTATACAGGCTGCCAAAATGGGAATTTTACCTACTTCGATTTAAATCTATTCACTGCAATGATTTAGCTCATGATTAAAGTAAACTTAAAGGATTAATCCAGAGCCTATGGGAACTTTCTGAATTCATTTTATTTAAGGTATTCTTTCCTTTAATGGTCATCCCTTTAGTTTTCTTTGTATCAGTATATTGTTATGTTACATATCTTTTTTTTTTTGTGGGAATACTGAAGCTAGTTACATGATTATCTGTCATAATTGCAAATAAAACTAAATGTTTATGTTTGGGGTGTTTTCTATTGTTAGTCTTATTATTGGGGTACTTTCTGAATTATTTTTAGAGGTCAACCATGTGGAAGGAAAATGCATTTGGTAAATATATATACAACACGACAGAATATGTTGCTTGTTCTTGTGTTGGATTTATTATTAATTATGTTTTTTTCATGGTGTTAAAATCACTATATATTCTAGTTTGCATTTTACTGCTTCACATCAACATATATATCTATATATATATTGACTTAAATTTTCTTGCAGCATCATTCTATCAGAAGACTGAAGCAAGGCAATCTCGCTCTCCTTCTGCCATTGTCATTGGTGGTGGATTTGCAGGGATTGCAGCTGCTCATGCACTGAAAAATACAGCTTTTCAGGTGTTATGTCGATATAAATTAACGGTTTTTTCAGTTGCCTTTACATATTAGATTCTAAGTTCTGATATGAATGCAGTGTGTGAAGTGGCTGGGTAAATTTGTATCACATGGAAGTTTATTTTTTATTCCTCAGGTTGTGCTTTTAGAATCTCGGGATAGAATTGGTGGTCGAGTTCACACTGACTACTCATTTGGTTTTCCTGTTGACATGGGAGCAGCCTGGTATGCTTCTTTTTTTTATGTTTTTGTTTTCATTCCTTCGGAAGAGGATTGTGGCCAGCCTTTAAAATTTCAGTGACTAGGAGTTTTAATTTGGACACTTCAGGTTGCATGGTGTCTGCAACGAGAATCCATTGGCATCTTGGATTGGAAGACTTGGTCTACCAATTTATCGAACTTCTGGTGATAATTCTATCTTGTATGATCATGACTTGGAGAGGTAATGGTTAACTGAATAACTAACAGATATCACTGATCATGGAGACTATAATCTTATGGAGATAAATTTACTTCTATTTTTCAGCTACGCACTCTTTGATGGTGATGGACATCAAGTGCCTCAAGATCTAGTGGAAAAAGTTGGTAAGGTGTTTGAAACCATTCTGGAAGAGGCAAGTTCTTTATTAACCTTATATCTGCAGTGCTGATAACTTGGAAATATTTCTCTTGTGAAATGACAGTTCAACGTTTACAAGCTAACAAACTCAGGTATGAAACAAATGAAGACATGTCTATAGCACAGGCTATTAAGCTAGTCATGGAGAGGCATTCAATATGATGCATTATTAATGAATTAAGTCTACTTTATGAGATTTCAGATTTTTTTATTATTCATAGGCATTTAGTTTAGATCAAGTGACATTTCTTTATCTTCTTCTTACAGGTGGAGTTTGAAGGATTAGGAGAATTAAGAAGCAAGGAAGAAGAAGATGAAGGATTAGGAGAATTAAGAAGCAAAGATGAAGAAGATGAAGGCATTTAGTTTATCTTCTTTCTTTATCTACTTGGTCCACTTCGATCCAAGTACGATGCAAACATGGCAAGGATGAAGAAGATGAAGGATTAGGAGAATTAAGAAGCAGTTTTTTGTTACTCTTCTAGTGTTGTACATGGTAAAAGTAGTTCAAATGATCCAACTCTTCAAAACTGGATATCAAGAATAGGATGTTGTGTTACTCTTCTAGGATTAGGATGTTGTGTTGCTCTACCTTTGTTTTAATAGTGTCGTTAGTTGTCATTTTGTTGGCTGCTTTTGAAATTTCTTCAGAATGTTGTAAATATTATTTTCGAATGTTAGAAAATTATATGTTAAATTTTATTTACAAATTTAGTATTTTGAATGATTTATAATACTAGAAAATAGTATAATAAATTTTAATATTTTTTTTTATTTTTTATCAAAAAAAGACAACGATTTTTCACTGTTGTCGTAGATAGTTTAAAACTGTTGTTGAAGATCCTGTTATTAAAGGTAGATGCTCAAAGATAACGGTGAAAAACTGTTGTCTTTGAAGGAAAAGATAACAGTTTTTCACCGTTGTAAAAATGTTGTCTTTGCCTTCAAAGATAACGGTTAAAAACTGTTATCTTTGGGCACCCCTTTTAACAACACGACCTTTAACAACAGTTTAAAATGGGCTACGACAACGGTGAAAAATCATTGTTGTTAGGCTTTTTTCTTGTAGTGCTAATTTTTTATAAAACTCTTTCCATAATTTTTCGTTGGGAAACTAATATAAAAAGGGGAGAAGGGGAGGCATTGAATAACATAACAATTGATATTGTGTTGTTGGAGATCATCAAGTGGCCGACCCCTCTCCCTCTCTTCCCTTTGCTCTCTTTTGCTCCTTTGTGGTGGTGGTGGCCGAATTCTAGAGAAGGAGGAGAAGCTCTCCGGGTGATGTTCGTCTTGGAGGATCGTCACCCACACGACGTCCAAGAGGAGGCGAGGGATATGGCAGAAGATCTCGAGGTTTTTAGCATACAAGGAAGAGGTATAACTAGTATTAAATTTTCGCATCATACTAGTTAATTTCTCTTTGTATAAATACCAAATACAAGAGGCATTCGATTCTTTTTTTCGAATTTAATTTCGGTGTTGTGTTCTTTTTCTTTTTTCCTTGTGATTTGATCGTTCCTTTTGGTTAACCTAGAGTTATATAAGGAAATTAAATATTAACTTTCCTTAAAAGGCTTTGTCTAGTCGGTGGTGGTTGCTCCCATATCCAAGAAGACCAAGTGCCTCGCCATGCAGTACTGGAAGTCAATTTTGGAAACTAATATTTAATTGAATTTATAACCTATGTGATTTGGATCAAACGTGTTAAGTTCCGCAGGAGATCCAAATCTAAACCTAAAAGAACATATAAGTTAAACTTGGAATCAAACGTGTTAAGTTCCGCAGAAGATACAAGGTTAACTTAAAAGAACACATGGTAGCTAGGAAAGGTTCAGATCACATACAAAATTTTTATACAGTGGAGCCATTGGGTTTTCCGAGTAGCAACCAACAATTGGTATCAGAGTAGGGTTTTGCCTCTGTGTATTTGGTATTAGTTTAATTATGCACATGTCATACATAATTTAGGTAGGTTAATAGTAGGATATGCTAACTTTGTGGATGCAGGATCCAACTATTATGGCTTATAGTTTTTATGTGTGTGATTGAACCCTTGGACATGTCAAGGGCATTTATTGTGTGTGCATGATTGTATTATAAAATACAGCAGGAGCTGTATTTAGTTTTATTAGGATTTTATTTTTTGATCTAGTTACATGTACATTCCGTTTATGGAATATAGGATCGATGGATGTAAATTTTTATTTTATGTTCGATCTAGTTCACATGTACATTCCTTCGAGGAATATAGGATCGAAAAATGTAAAATTTTATTTATGTCGCGGATCGAATCTTGCAAGGCGTGGAACCTTTTTGAGTACCAGAGACGCAGCAGAACAAGGGGCAAGATGGATGCAACAACTAGACCCGGTGGCAGTGGCCAAAGATGGCAGCAGCTAGGGTCGGCGACACACGGAGGACAGCAATAGATAAAAGCCATAATAGTTGAAAATTAGTTTTTCTATTTATTGCTTTTTATGCTGTGACTGTGCGTGCTTGTTAGTATGCATGTTTAGTAGGCTAGCATAGTCAAAATTCCTCACTTTAAATAACTAAGTGGGAGAGAGATTTATTTTTAAATAAATTCCACGGTCTCCATTACTAGTTTATAAGTGATGCAACAAGCTTGCGCATTGTCTCTGAGTGCCTTCCTCCATATCGGATGAGCTTGTTTGCGGATCACTAGATTAAACTTCCATTCTTAGGATGACTATAGGAAGTTAATTAAGAGCGTGTGATCTTCTCCATCGGAAGGGGCACAATCTTATTAATAGACTTAGTATCAAGTAATGGTATACACTTAGACACGCTTAATACTATCCTCCCCATCAGAGTCACTGCTATTATTTGTGTGACCAAAGTAAACCAACTATTAATTTTATTTGGCAAAAAGTTAGGTTGACAAGATAATAAAATTAAAGGGTAAAACCCTCCTTTTACAAATGTTGAATTTGTATACGTCCACACTATCGTGGCATACAAAATTCACCGTGTTTTGAGGTGTTGGTTAATTTAAAATAGTATTGTTTGAGGAATCAATATTATTCTAAATTTAGAGTTCTGACCAAAAGTTATTTGTGATTCTTAGGATTACTTTCAACCCACTGGCCATCATACTAAAAGAGAACAGACTTACTGGTCCTAACTACATAGATTGGAAAAGGAACCTGGACATTTTTCTTACTGTTGAGGGCTATAAGTTTGTACTGTCAGAGGAATGCCCAGAAACACCTAGCAATGATTCTACCCCAGAGGAGATTCAGTATCATAGTAAATGGGTAAAAGCTGATGAGATGGCGCGGTATTACATCTTGGCTTCGATGTCAAATGTAATGCAACATCAGCATCAGGACTTACCAACAGCCTATGATATAATGAACAATCTCAAGGAACTCTTTGGACATCAGAATCGGGTTGCTAGGAAAGAGGCAATGAGAAAACTGATGACAGCCACCATGACTGAGGGGACTCCCGTAAGGGATCATATTCTCAAGATGATGGCTTACTTAAACGAAATACAAGTTCTTGGAGGGGAAATTGATGGGGAAACCCAGGTCGATATCATCCTCCAAATGCTGCACATAAGTTTTGAGCATTTTCACCTGAACTATAATATGAATAAAAGGATGTATTCATTGGCGAAACTTCTGACAGAACTTTAGGCAGCCGAAGGGTTGTTTCGTCAACATTCTCAAATTCACTATGCTGAAAATGGTTCTACTTCTAAGCCGAAAGGCAAGAAGAAGAAGAAACAAAATGGCTCAGCAAAGAAGGTGAATAAACGTCAAGGTGCAGGACAAAAAGCTGGAATAAAGAAGCCGAAGGGCAAGTGCTTTATTTGCAAGCAGACTGGACATTGGAAGGCGGACTGTCCTCGTAAGAAATAGAACAATAAAGGTATATCTCATACTCTAGTTGTTGAAACATGTTTAGCGGTGTTATCTACCAGCACCTGGTGTGTAGATACGGGAGCCACTGATCATGTCTGCAATTCCTTGCAGGGGTTCCAGGAAACCCGACGACTATCTGAAGGAGAGATTACCGTCTACATGGGCAATGCTACTAAGGTGGCGGGTGTTGCAGTGGGAGATGTCTACTTATCTTTTAATAGGAATAGAAATTTGGTTTTAAGAAATTATCTTTATGTACCCAGTTTTAGAAAAAATTTAATTTCAATTTCTAAACTGTTTTTGGATGGATATTTAGTTTCCTTTAGTAACGATGTAGTTATTAAGAGAAATAAAGTGATTATCTATTCTGGTGCATTAGTTGAAAATTTATATACTTTAAATCCAATTTCTCCCACAAAACATAATATGGAAATTAATAACACATCTTCTAACTCAAATAAGAGAAAAGAACCTTTGAAAATGAACCAAGCATATCTTTGGCATCTGAGGCTTGGTCATATTAACTTAAGTAGGATTCAGATGCTTATAGCCGATGGACTCTTGGGTTCATTAGAGTTGGAAAATTTTTTAACTTGTGAATCTTGCTTGGAAGGTAAAATGACCAAGAGGCCTTTTAAGGCCAAGGGGTATAGAGCCAAAGAAGCGTTAGAATTGGTTCATTCTGATTTGTGTGGTCCTATGTCTGTCCAGGCAAGAGGTGATTTTGAATATTTTGTCTCTTTTATAGATGATTATTCAAGATACGGATACATTTACCTAATGCGCCGTAAGTCCGAGTGCTTTGATAAGTTCAAAGAGTACAAGGCTGATGTGGAGAAACGACTATGTAAAAGTATCAAGACCTACGGTCTGATCGTGGTGGCGAATACCTCTTAGGAGAGTTTAGGAATTACTTATCAGAGGTCGGGATTCAATCCCAACTGTCTGCACCTGGTACACCCCAACAGAATGGTGTGACAGAACGAAGGAATAGGACTCTTATGGAAATGGTTAGATCGACGATGAGTTATTCAGAATTACCAAATTCATTTTGGGGATACGCTCTGGAAACGGCAGTGTACATTCTGAACTTAGTACCTTCTAAATCAGTGTCTTCTACTCTCACAGAATTATGGAATGGGCAGAAGCCCAGTCTAAGACATATTCGGATTTGGGGTAGTCGAGCACATGTACTGAAACCAGATGCTGATAAGTTAGAATCTCGTAAAGAAGTTTGCGTGTTTGTGGGGTATCCCAGAGGAACGAAAGGCGATTTATTTTATAGTCCTAAAGACCAGAAGGTCATTGTTAGCACCAATGCCCAGTTTTTAGAAGAAGACTATATAATGGATCACAAGCCCAGTAGTACAATTATTCTAAAAGAACTTAGAGAGGACACGTCAACTTGAGTACCAACAGTACAAGATGAAGTACCACAAGAGACTGGAACACGTGTCACACATGATACGCAACCACAGACAGTGCCTCGTCGTAGTGGGAGGGTTGTAAGGCAGCCTGATAGCTTGTAGAACCACCCGATGGTGTAAAAGCCGTTGGATACAAGTGGATCTACAAAAGGAAAAGAGGGACAGACGGGAAGGTAGAAACCTTCAAAGCTAGGCTTGTTGCGAAAGGGTACACTCAGAAAGAGGGAATCGATTATGAGGAGACCTTTTCACTGGTAGCTATGCTTAAGTCTATCCGGATACTCTTATCCATTGCTGCTCATATGGATTATGAGATTTGGCAAATGGATGTCAAGACAGCTTTCCTTAATGGAAGTCTTGAAGAGAACATCCATATGAAGCAACCAGAAGGGTTCATTGAAAAAGGCAAATAACATCTAGTGTGCAAGCTCAATCGGTCCATTTATGGACTGAAGCAAGCTTCAAGGTCTTGAAAAATCTGGTTTAATGAAGTAATCCAGTCATATGGATTTATTCAGTGTCCGGATGAGTCTTGTGTATACAAGAAGTGTAACGGAAACGTAGTGTATTTCTTGTACTATACGTAGATGATATTTTGTTAATTGGAAACAATGTCAAGGTATTATCGGACGTAAGGGTATGGTTGTCCAAATAATTTGATATGAAGGACTTAGGAGAATGTGCACACATCCTTGGGATTAAAGTTATAAGAGATCGCAAGAAAAGAATGTTGTGTCTGTCCCAAGCTTCATATATAGATACAATCCTTGCTCATTTTAGTATTTAGGATTCCAAGAAAGGTTTCTTACCTTTTAGGCATGGAGTAGCTCTATCTAAAGAGATGTCTCCGAAGACATCAAAGGAGATAGAGGACATGAAAGCAGTTCCTTATGCTTCGGCTGTAGGAAGCCTAATGTATGCAATGCTATGTACGAGATCTGATATCTGTTTTGCTGTGGGCATGGTTAGCAGATATCAGAGTAACCCTGGACAAGGACATTGGACTGTGGTAAAGCATATATTAAAGTACTTGAGAAGGACTAGAGATTATATGCTAGTTTACCAAGCAGATGATTTGCTCCATGTGGGTTACACGGATTCAGATTTCCAATCAGATAAGGACAACAGTAAGTCTACATCAGGCTATGTGTTTACTTTAGGAGGTGGAGCCATTTCATGGAGGAGTGTTAAGCAGAAATGCGTTTCGGACTCAACCATGGAAGCTGAGTATGTAGCAGCCTCTGAGGCGGCTAAAGAAGCAGTATGGCTCAGGAACTTTCTAAAGGACTTAGATGTGATTCCTGGTTTGCCCAAAATCATCACAATTTATTGTGATAATAGCGGTGCAGTTGCAAACTTGAAGGAACCACGAGCCCATAAGGCAAGTAACATATAGAGCGCAAGTACCACCTGATACGAGACATCATCAAGCGAGGAGAAGTTATCGTCGCCAAGATAGCGTCAGCAGATAACCTGGCAGATCCTTTCATTAAGGCCCTTTCGGCGAAAGCTTTTGATCGGCATATGGAGGGGATGGGAACCAGAGGTATGGCAACAGATATGGCAGCTTAGACTTATAGTATAAGTGGGAGATTGGTGAAGTGTATACTTAAAAGTTTAGCTTTTGTACACATTTATTTTGAAATAAAGAATCACATTGGTCAAATGTTTACATTTATTTGTTAAATGTAATTGTTCAATTAATTTATATAGTAGATAACATGGAGTGTGGAGTCACACTTAGAAGATCATGTTGTCGGTTCTCTATAAATTATAAACAGTTGCTCACGACTAAGATGGAAAGGAACAAACCATCAGAATAGACGTAGTGTAATTAAGTATTAGTTTATCTTGACTAATAAATTACACTGATACACTTTAAGTGTATTGAGTAGGATCATTTAGGTAAGTTCTTTTTGTACTGACTTAGTAAAAGAACTAGACCTTAGTTATTATGGAAGTGTGTGCTCTTAATCCTAATATAATAACAAGCATGTATATTTAATATTTATTTCTTTGACTTATCAAAGGATGAGGTTTAGCTCGATAAATCAATATGCCCGATAAGTTGAGAAATGATATTACTTATAGTATATCTTGTTGATTATAGAAGGAATCTGTGTCCTAGTTATCTAGGTTGAGAATGTCCCCAAGAGGAGCTCATAAGGATTGTCATGTTAAACCCTGCAGGTGGACCTAGTCCAACATGACAATAAAGTTGAGTGGTACTACTCTTGGAGCTAGATATTAATTAAATGAGTTGTCAGTAACTCACTTAATTAGTTGACATTCGTAATCTTAAACACAGGGAGACTAACACACTCATGATAAGGAGCCCATAATGTAATTTGGGATTGGTGCGGTAGTGCGGTAATAACTCTCTAGTGGAATGAGTTATTATCGATGAACTTGAGTTGTGTGTTCGGGGCGAGCACGGGATACTCAAGCTCATCGGAAGGCCAAAACCAATTTCTCCTCTAGGTCGCTGTTGTAGCCTCAATAAAGCCTCAAGTTCATCCAAAGAAAAGTCTATCTTGGTGTCCAAGAAGGGGTCGATTCATTGCTTGGTGACCAAGCAATGGTCGGCCACATATTCTCTAGAAATGGCCGGCCCTTGCCTTGGGCAAGGTGGTCGGCCGCAATATTTAAATTAGGAAGGTTGTTTTTAAATTTTTAAATTTCCTCAGATATTTACAATTTGTAAAAAGAGAGATTTTAAAAATTTATAAAATTTTCCTAATTTAAATTAGGCCACAAGGTTTTAAAAGAGAGTTGTAAAATTTATAAAACTTTCTTTTAAAAAGAAATATTATTAGAGATGTTTTAAATTTTAAAACTTGGTTTTAAATTTTAAAACTTTCCTTTTAATATCCACATTAGAAAAAAAAAGAGAGTTTGTAAAATTTTATTAGAAGTTTTCTTCTTTTAAAATTTTATAAAAAAATTTTCTTTCTTTTCCTTTTAATAAGTGGTCGGCCACCTTGCTTGGTGCCCAAGAAAGGGGCCGGTCAAATAATTAAACATCAACAAATAGTTGTTTAATTAATAAATCAATCTAGGATTGATTAATTAAAAGGAAAGAAAAAGAAAAAAAAAGGAAATAGGAATGAGTCTAATTTTTTATAAAACTCTTTCCATAATTTTCCGTTGGGAAACTAATATAAAAAGGGGGGAAGGGGAGGCCTTGAATAACATAACAATTGATATTGTGGTGTTGGAGATTATCAAGTGGCCGGCCCCTCTCCCTCTCTTCCCTTTGCTCTCTTTTGCTCCTTTGTGGTGGTGGTGGCCGAATTCTAGAGAAGGAGGAGAAGCTCTCCGGGTGGTGTTCGTCTTGGAGGATCGTCGCCCACACGACGTCCAAGAGGAGGCGAGGGATACGGCAGAAGATCTCGAGGTTTTTAGCATACAAGGAAGAGGTATAACTAGTATTTAATTTTCGCATCATACTAGTTAATTTCTCTTTGTATAAATACAAAATACAAGAGGCATTCGATTCTTATTTTTCGAATTTAATTTCGATGTTGTGTTCTTTTTCTTTTTTCCTTGTGATTTGATTGTTCCTTTTGGTTAACCTAGAGTTATATAAGGAAATTAAATATTAACTTTCCTTAAAAGGCTTTGTCTAGTCGGTGGTGGTTGCTCCCATATCCAAGAAGGCCAAGTGCCTCGCCATGCAGTACTGGAAGCCAATTTTGGAAACTAATATTTAATTGAATTTATAACCTAGGTGATTTGGATCAAACGTGTTAAGTTCCGCAGGAGATCGAAATCTAAACCTAAAAGAACATATAAGTTAAACTTGGAATCAAACGTGTTAAGTTCCGCAGGAGATACAAGGTTAACTTAAAAGAACACATGGTAGCTAGGAAAGGTTCAGATCACGTACAAAAATTTTGTACAGTGGAGCCATTGGGTTTTCCGAGTAGCAACCAACAGGTCACACTAGGTCATTAGTGTTTGTCAGAGCCCTAGAGCCAATCATTTGATGATTGTTGTATGGACTCATTGTATCATATTCTTGTATATTAATAAAGGCATTTGTTTTTGGTTATTATGCTTACTTGTATTGGTGCCAAATAAACTAAGTATAATAGCGTCCTTGAGTAGAAGGTTCTTGCCTATATCAATCGATTGGTTGAATCGATAGTGAGATGATATAGGGAACACTACTCTTAATCATTCCTAGTCGAGTATTAACATTCAGGGACAATGTTAATGCAATAAGACTAGCATGTAGGTCAACTCGATGACTTGATCTCACAAGTCATGGATATAGAGATATCAAGTTGACACTTGGGTATGCATTGGAGAATGTATAATGAATGACCCGCCATGAGAAAGTATCATGGATCGTTATATGAGTGTCATATACTTTCTCATGTGGCTATTAGTATGACTACTAGTCCTTGGACCTGAAGTCACCATGGATCCCTACATAAGGAGTTACGTACTTTGGTTTCATCAAACGTCACCCGTAACTGGGTGGACTATAAAGGCGATTACTGGGTATGTAACGAATTATGCAGAGGGATGTGAGTGATGTAGATGGGATCTATCCCTCCTATATGACGGGAGAGACATCGATATTCTTGAAAGAGTGAGACCACTAAGTACATGGTCATGCCTCACATAAGATATTGAGCTCATTTGATCGAGTGAATCTACTTGGAGTTCAAGATTTAGATTGATTATAGGATGACACGGTATATGCCTCACATTGATCAATCTAAATGTCAAGGATAGAAGGACACTTGTCATATATTGTGAGGAGTCACAATTAGTAGTCACAAGGTGATGTTGGATCTCAACATTCTTGTAACTTGGGTAGTAATGATATGTTGCTAGATACCGCTCATTACTTATGCTTCTAAATGAGTTTAGGAGCATTACCAATGTTACAAGAACCTATAGGGCACACACAAAGGGCAATTAGATCGAGATTAGGTTCATTTGATGAACCTAAATGATTAGGTTCATATGATGAACCAAATTGGATTAAGAGTAATCCAAATTAGGCTAATTGAGTTGGACTCAAGTTGGTTCATGTGTTAAGTGAGTCTAATTTGGACTTAGACTCATTTTATTAATTTAATTCAATGAATAGAAATTCATTAAATTAAAATTGACTTGAACTAATGGTTAGATTAGATCAACCAAGGGAGAGAATTGGTCAAGTTTGACTTTACTTAAGTAGAAAGATGAAGAGTCAAGTTTTGACTTGACTTTGACTTGACCAATGCCACATCATCAAGGCTTCTTCATTTGGTCAAGTTTGACTTGACCAAATGCCACCTCATGGAGGAGATCAAGAGACTTGACTCTTGATATTCCATGGGGGTTACAAACCATTATGTGGCCGGCCACCTTTAGTGTGGATTAGATTGAATTTTTCATTCAAGGCATTTATTCCATCTTCTTCCTCTTGCTCTCAATTTTCTTCTCCCTCTCCTATCTTGGCCGATCACTTCATTGGTGCTAGCACATCTTTTGTTTCGCCTCTCCATCTCTTGCTTGTGTGGTTACACATAGAGAAGTGTCTACTTTGACACTTTCGAGATCCGGCGAACCGAGGACTAGCGGGATTGCGAAGGGCTTCGCATCAAGGGTAAAATTCCTTCTCCTTGTAGATCTAGTTTAGAACTAGTGTAAGAAACTCGTACTCGTAATGTTTTCGAAATTTTAATCTTCGCACGGATCCAGTGGCTGGGGTTTCGGGGTTTCCGCAACGCAAAAAGCGGTTTTTGCGGCCCGAAAATCCTAACAGTTGTATCAGAGCCACGTATGAAGTCTTGTACGAGTTTAATTTGTATTTTCAAGAAAAATATCAGTTTTTTAACATTCTGTAATTTTATGGTTTTTATGGTTTTTATGGGTATTTTTCTCGTAGAAGCGAAGCACAAGTGTTTCGACACTTGTAGGCTTCGGCTACCGAGAAGATTTTTCCGAAACGACAAGGTTTCGCTCCAAATATTTTTGGGACAGCAGGCTAAGGCACTGTAGGATCACTAAGGAACATTCACGATGGTTATATCGTGGGTAGGGGCGCTGCCCCTGACCTCGCAAGGGGCTTCGTTCCGCGATTGCGCCTGAAAACCCGCTAAACGGAACCGCCGGGAATTTTACTCATAAAAATTGTAAAAATTGTAGTAAAAATTACATAAAATTATAGAAAATACATAATTTAGAATTATGTATTATTTTGTGATAGTCATGGCCCAAAAGACCCATATTGGATTTGAAAATTGTGTTGTAATTTATATTACGGCCTGCGCACCGTTATTTGTGTTGTGTGTGTTGTATACTTGATACGTGACCTGCGCGTCGTGCCTCTCTTTTATACTTGTTGTAAATTAGTTTAGACTCGAATGTAACTCGAGTTTCAAAATTGTAATGTACAAAATTGGAGCGGTGGAAGGTTCACTCGAGACGGACTTACGAGGAGGGCGCGAGCAACACAAGGTGGTCAAAGGGAGGAGCTTGAGATGCTGTTGACCCTAGGTTGACCATCCAATCTTCTCATTGGCTTGAGAAGATCGTAGTAGGGTCATGACTAATCACAAATAGTATAATTAATTGCTTGTATGTGTGTATTTGATGCATACTAGTAAAGTAGTTACTTAGCGCCTTAACGATTAGATTAGATCTAAATCGTGTACAAGATGCACCCTACGATTAGATTAGATCTCAATCGCGTCAACTCTAAAATGCCTACCATGCCGTGATACCTATCACTACTTTGATCACATGTGTTGTTGAATCTGCCAAAGCAGAGCAACACATATTATCTTGGTAGGGTACAGAGGGACAATCTTGGTCCCGCCTATCAACTCATGGGTGAGTAGAGACTCAATTTGATTGAGTACAACTAGTTAAATCGAGTTTAACTATAGGCATTCTTCCAACGGTTGGAAAAATAGGACATAAATCACATTTATATTAATTCTTGGGCGTATTAGCCAAAGCTAACTCAAGTTTTAGTATAAATGCGGATAATGATCCTATAAACAAGAGTTGCATAGAGATGTAATTGGTAAATCGTTACCTACCGATCATACTAAATCTTGGGCGTATTAGTCAAAGCTAACTCAAGGGTTAGTATGATGTGGATCTTGTCCCACATGAATTATAGAATTCAGTAGAAGCATCATTTAATTAAAGGCCTAATTAAATGATTACTAGAATATGATGTTTATTTATTTTCTGTATTTTTCTGTTGTAGATAACCATGACGTCAAGCACGAACACCTTCTCTCTGCATTCTGTCCTTGACAAGGACAAGCTTAACGGAGCAAATTTCCTGGACTGGTACAGAAATCTGAACGTAAACTGTACGTTCTGGAGCAGCCCATTCCGGAGGCTCCTACTGCCAATGCCACGCGAGCAGACAAAGATGCTTATAAGAAGCATCAAGATGATGCATTAGATGTATCATGTCTAATGCTCGCGACCATGAACTCTGAGCTTCAGAAGCAACATGAGTTAATAGGTGCTTATGATATGGTTGAACTGTTGGGTTTTTCGGGCCGCGAAAACCGCTTTTCGCTTCGCTGAAACCCCGAAACCCCCAGCCACGGATCCGTGTGAAGTAAAAACTTTCAAAAAACTTACAAGTACGAGTTTCTAAACATTGATCTACAGTAGATCTACAAAGGGAACAAAGAATATACCCTTGATGCGCGCCCTACACGAATCCCGCTCGTCCAATGGTGCCGGATCTCAAGGTTGTCAAAGTAGACAACCCTCTAGAAGTATCCACACAAACACAAGAAGGAGATCACCAAACTAAAGTGTGCTAGCACCTTAGTTAGGTTCAACAAGATGAGGAGAGGGAGAGAAGAAAAATTGAGCAAGGAAGAAGATGCAATTAGCCTTGAATGAAAAATAATGAATCCCATTCATTTTGAGTGGCCGGCCACATCAAAGCAAAGGAGAAGATGTAACTTCCATTAGGTGGCACAATCATGTATTAACTATGATGATGTGGCACATCATCATTGGCCACTTAATGCCAAGTCACACATATGATATGGCATAAAGTCAAGTCAAACTTGACTATTCCCCTTCCTCTCAAGTCAAGTCAAACTTGACTTAATCTCTCTCATGGTTGATCTAATCCAACCATTTAATTCAAGCCAATTTAATATAATGAATCTAATTCATTTAATTAAATTGATTCAATGAGTCATAATCTAAATTAGACTCATTGAACACATAAATCAACTTGAGTCCGACTCAATTAGCCCAATTAGGATTACTCTTAATCCAATTTGATTCATCAAATGAATCTAATCCTCTTGGTTCATCATATGAACCTAATCTCCATCCACTTGTTCTTTGTGTGTGACCCAATAGGTTCTTGTAACGTTGGCAATGCCCCTAAACTCATTTAGAAGCATAAGTAATGAGCGGTATCTAGCAATACATCATTACTACCCAAGTTACAAGAATGTTGAGATCCAACATCACCTTGTGACTACTAATTGTGACTCCTCACAATATATGACAAGTGTCCTTCTATCCTAGACATCTAGATTGATCAATGTGAGGCATAGACTGTGTCATCCTCTGATCAATCTAAATCCTGAACTCCAAGTAGACTCACTAAATCAAATGAGCTCAATATCTCATATTGGCTCATTTGGGCATGGCCATGCACTTCGTGGTCTCACTCTATCAAGAATACTGATGTCTCTCCCGTCAAATAGGAGGGATAGATCCCATATACATCATTCACATCCCTCCGCATAATTTGTTACATACCCAGTAATCGCCTTTATAGTCCACCTAGTTACGGGTGACGTTTGACGAAACCAAAGTACATAACTCCTTATGTAGGGAACCATGGTGACTTCAGGTCTAAGGACTAGTAGTCATACTAATAGCCACATGAGAAAGTATATGACACCCATATAACGATCCATGATACTTTCTCATGGCGGATCATTCAGTATACATTCTCTAATGTATACCAATGTGTCAACTTGATATCTCTATATCCATAACTTGTGAGATCAAGTCATCGAGTTGACCTACATGCTAGTCTTATTGCATTAACATTGTCCCTGAATGTTAATACTCGACTAGGAATGATTAAGAGTAGTGTTCCCTATATCATCTCACTATCGGTTCAACTAACCGATTGATATAGGTGAGAACCTTCTACTCAAGGACGCTATTATACTTAGTTTATTTGGCACTAATACAAGTAAGTATAATAACCAAAACAAATGCCTTTTATTTATATAGAATATGATACAACAAGTCCATAATACAATCATCAAATGATTGGCTCTAGGGCTCTAGCTAACAATCTCCCACTAGCACTAGTGCCAATCAGTGTAGGCTCTAAGCCCCAATGACCTACTGTGACCATCATGTTTCCTCTGTGCCAAAGCCTTGGTCAAGGGATCTGTGATGTTAGCCTCTGTGGGTACTCTGCAAATCTTCACATCTCCTCTCTCGATAATCTCTCGAATGAGATGGAAGCGCCGTAGTATGTGTTTGGTCCGCTGGTGTGAGCGAGGTTCCTTCGCCTGTGCTATTGCTCCATTATTGCCACAATAGAGCTCAATGGGGTCAGCGATAATGGGAACAACCCCAAGTTCAGTGATGAACTTGCGGATCCAAACTGCCTCCTTTGCTGCCTCTAATGCAACAATGTACATGGCCGCTGTCGTAGAATCAGCTACTGTGTCCTGCTTCGAACTCTTCCAGCTCACAGCACCACCATTAATGCAAAATACGAACCCTAACTGCGATCGATAATCATCCTGGTCGGTCTGGAAGCTAGCATCACTGTAACCCTTTACAGCTAGCTCATCATTGCCTCCATATATCAAGAAATATTCTTTAGTCCTTCTTAAGTACTTAAGAATATTCTTGACCGCTATCCAGTGACTTTCACCTGGATCTGACTGGTATCTGCTCGTCATGCTCAAAGTATACGAGATATCAGGTCGAGTACATAGCATGGCGTACATAATAGATCCTATGGTTGAGGCATAAGGCATCTGATCCATGCGGTCTCTCTCCTCTCTAGAAGAGGGACCTTGAGTCTTCGAAAGACTCACGCCATGTGACATCGGTAGAAATCCCTTCTTGGAGTTCTGCATGGCAAACCGAAGGAGTACCTTGTCAATATATATACTCTGACTTAGGCCAAGCAATCTCTTAGATCTATCTCTATAGATCTGTATCCTTAGAATGCGGGATGCTTCACCTAAATCCTTCATTGAGAAGCATGTCTCTAGCCAAGTCTTGACAGACTGTAGCAAAGGGATGTCTTTCCCAATGAGCAGTATGTCATCCACATACAATATGAGGAAGATAACTATGTCCCCTACAACCTTCTCATAGCGGGTCATTCAATATATGACACTCATATAACGATCCATGATACTTTCTCATGGCGGGTCATTTAGTATACATTCTCTAATGTATACCCATGTGTCAACTTGATATCTCTATATCCATGACTTGTGAGATCAAGTCATCGAGTTGACCTACATGCTAGTCTTATTGCATTAACATTGTCCCTGAATGTTAATACTCGACTAGGAATGATTAAGAGTAGTGTTCCCTATATCATCTCACTATCGGTTCAACTAACCGATTGATATTGGTGAGAACCTTCTACTAAAGGACGCTATTATACTTAGTTTATTTGTCACCAATACAAGTAAGTATAATAACCAAAACAAATGCCTTTTATTTATATAGAATATGATACAACAAGTCCATAATACAATCATCAAATGATTGACTCTAGGGCTCTAGCTAACATGAACATCTTCGTCAACTGTATCAAGGACAAGCGCGGCACAAGAGATTTGAGATCTCAAGGACACTATTTCAGTGCAAGATGTCAGATGGGGCTCCCGTAGGTCCATATGTACTCAAGATGATTGGGTACATAGAAAACCTACAGAGGTTGGGGTTCCCACTTGGCCAAGAGCTGGCCACTGATCTGATCTTGTAGTCCTTGCCAGATAGCTATAGTCAATTCGTTCTAAATTATAACATGAACGAAATTGACAAGTCACTGCCCGAGCTGCTTAGCATGTTAAAAACTGCTGAGCTCAACCTTAAGAAGGTTAAGCCCAACTCTGTTCTGATGGTTCAGAAACATAAGGGCACGGGCAAGCCCAAAGGCAAGGGAAAGTCCCAAGCCAAGGGCAAAGGCAAGGCACTGAAGCCTAAAGGAGGGGTTGCCAAGGATGCTACCTATTTCCACTGCGGTCAGACCGGGCACTAGAAGAGGAACTGCAAGGTGTACCTGGAAGATCTTAAGAAGAAGTGAAGTGAGACTTCCACTTCAGGTATATATGTTATAGAAGTCAATCTATCTATTTTTTCATCATGGGTATTAGATACCGGATGTGCTTCTCACATTTGTACTAATGTACAAGCGCTGAGAAATAGCAGGGCATTGACGAAGGGTGAGGTGGACCTACGAGTAGGCAATGGAGCATGGGTTGTTGCTGTTGCTGTAGGAACTTATCATCTGTCTCTACCCTCTGGTCTTGTATTAGAATTAGATGAATGTTGTTATGTGCCTGCTTTGACTAAGAACATAATTTCAGTTTTTTGTTTGGACAAGAAAGGTTTCTCTTTTATAATAAAGGACAAATGTTGTTCTATTTATTTAAAAGATATATTCTATTATAGTGCACCTCTGATAAACGGACTCTACATTCTAGACCTTGAAAGCCCTATCCATAACATAAATACCAAGAGCTTGAAGTCAAATGACATGAACTAAACCTATCTCTGGCACTGTCGCTTAGGTCATATAAATGACAAGCGCTTATCCCAGCTCCATAAGGATGGTTTGCTGGACTCATTTGATTTTGAATCTTATGAGACGTGCGAGTCATGCCTACTAGGCAAGATGACCAAGACTCCCTTTAGTGGGCACAGCGAAAGCGCGACTGATTTGTTAGGACTTATACAAAGTGATGTATGTGGCCCTTTCAATGTCGCTGCTAGAGGCGGTTATAGGTACTTCATCTCATTTACTGATGACTTCAGTAGATATGGTTATGTGTACTTGATGACACATAAGTCTAAATCCTTTGAAAAGTTCAAAGAATTCAAGAATGAAGTACAAAATCAGCTTGGCAATAGTATTAAGATACTTCGATAAGATCGAGGTGGGGAATACCTTAGCCATGAGTTTCATGACTATCTAGATGAGTGTAGGATTCTATCCCAACTCACTCCTCCTGGAACACCACAGTGGAATGGTGTATCCGAAAGAAGGAATCGTACCCTATTAGATATGGTACGATCTATGATGAGTCACACAGATCTTCTGACATTCCTTTGGGGCTATGCTCTAGATACGGCAGATTTTATACTCAACCGAGTTCCATCCAAGGCCGTGATAAAGACACCATATAGGATATGGACTGGGAGAGATGCCCAGGTGTCTTTTATGAGGATTTGGGGTTGTGAGGCTTACGTTCGACGTCAAGTCTCAGACAAATTAGGACCCAAATCCGACAAGTGCTACTTTATTGGATATCCCAAGGAAACTAAGGGATATCACTTCTACATTCCCAGTCAGCACAAGGTAGTTGTGGCAAAGACTGGGGTCTTTCTAGAAAGGGACTTTGTTTCTAAAAAGACTAGTGGGAGTACGTTCGATCTTGAAGAAGTTCACTGAAGCCTCGATGGAAGTTGAACTGGAACCACAAAATGTTGTGGATGATGTTATTCCACAAAGAGTTGAGGAGCAACAACCAGTTCAAGTAGACATACCTCTTCGCAGGTCTGATAGGGTACGTCGTCAGCTTGAGAGATACTCATTTCTCTTGTCTGACCATGATGACATTGTGCTCATAGAGGATGAGCCCACCTCCTATCAGGAAACTGTGATGAGACCAGATTCCGAGAAATGGCTAGAAGCCATGAGATCCGAGATGGAATCCATGTACACTAACCAAGTATGGACTTTGATTGATCCACCTGAAGGGGTCAAACCCATTGGGTGTAAGTGGGTCTTTAAGAGAAAGACTGACATGGATGGACTTATTTATAAGGGTTGCTTGGTAGCTAATGGTTTCAAACAATTTCATGGTATTGACTATGATGAAACCTTTTCTCCAGTAGCGATGTTTAAGTCCATTCGGATCATGCTTGCTATTGCAGCATACCATGACTATGAGATATGGTAGATGGATGTCAAAACTGCGTTTCTGAATGGAAACCTGCTCAAGGATGTGTACATGACACAACTTGAGGGTTTTGTAGATCCACTGCATACTAGTAGAGTATGCAAAATGCATAGGTCCATTTATGGACTAAAGCAAGCTTCTCGGAGCTGGAATCTTCGATTCGATGATGCAATCAAACAGTTTGGTTTCATCAAGAATGAAGATGAGCCTTGTGTCTACAAGAAGGTTGTAGAGAACACAGTTGTCTTCCTTATATTGTATATGGATGACATACTACTCATTAGAAAAGACATCCCTTTGCTGCAGTCTGTCAAGACTTGGCTAGGGACTTGTTTCTCAATGAAGGACTTAGGTGAAGCATCCTGCATTCTAGGCATACAGATCTATAGAGATAGATCTAAGAGGTTGCTTGGCCTAAGTCAGAGTACATATATTGACAAGGTACTCCTTCAGTTTGCCATGCAAAACTCCAAGAAGGGATTTCTGTCGATGTCACATGGTGTGATTCTTTCGAAGACTCAAGGTCCCTCTTCTAGAGAGGAGAGAGACCGCATTGATTAGATCCCTTATGCCTCAGTCATAGGATCTATCATGTACGCCATGCTATGTACTTATCCTGATGTCTCATATGCATTGAGCATGACGAGCAGATACCAGTCAGATCCTGGTGAAAGTCACTGGATAGCGGTCAAAAATATTCTTAAGTACTTAAGAAGGACTAAAGAATATAGGCGATAACGAGCTAGCTGTAAAGGGTTACAGTGATGCCAGCTTCCAGACCGACCAAGACGTTTATCAATCGCAGTCAGGGTTCGTGTTTTGCATAAATGGTGGTGCTGTGAGCTGGAAGAGGTCGAAGCAGGACACAGTAGCTGATTCTACGACAGAGACCGAGTATATTGCTACATCAGAAGCAGCAAAGGAGGCAGTTTGGATCCGTAAATTCATCACTGAACTTAGGGTGGTTCCTAGCATTGCTGACCCTATTGAGCTCTATTGTGACAACAATGGAGCTACAGCATAAGCGAAAGAACCTCGCTCACACCAGCGGACCAAACCCATACTACGACGCTTCCATATCATTCGAGAGATTATTGACAGAGGAGATGTGAAGATTTACAGAGTACCTACAGAGGCTAACATCGCAGATCCCTTGACCAAGACATTGGCACAGAGAAAGCATGATGGTCACACTAGGTCATTGGGGCTTAGAGCCTACACTGATTGGCACTAGTGCTAATGGGAGATTGTTAGTTAGAGCCCAAGAGCCAATCATTTGATGATTTTTGTATGGACTCATTGTTTCATATTCTTGTACATTAATAAAGGCATTTGTTTTTGGTTATTATGCTTACTTGTATTGGTGCCAAATAAACTAAGTATAATAGCGTCCTAGAGTAGAAGGTTCTTACCTATATTAATCGATTGGTTGAATCGATAGTGAGAAGATATACGGAACACTACTCTTAATCATTCCTAGTCGAGTATTAACATTCAGGGACAATGTTAATGCAATAAGACTAGCATGTAGGTCAACTCGATGACTTGATCTAACAAGTCATGGATATAGAGATATCAAGTTGACACATGGGTATGCATTGGAGAATGTATACTGAATGACCCGCCATGAGAAAGTATCATTGATCGTTATATGAGTGTCATATACTTTCTCATGTGGCTATTAGTATGACTACTAGTCCTTGGACCTGAAGTCACCATGGATCCCTACATAAGGAGTTACGTACTTTGGTTTCGTCAAACGTCACCCATAACTGGGTGGACTATAAAGGCGATTACTGGGTATGTAACGAATTATGCAGAGGGATGTGAGTGATGTAGATGGGATCTATCCCTCCTATATGATGGGAGAGACATCGATATTCTTGACAGAGTGAGACCACTAAGTGCATGGCCATGCCCAAATGAGTCAATATAAGATATTGAACTCATTTGATCGAGTGAGTCTACTTGGAGTTCAAGATTTAGATTGATTAGAGGATGACACGGTCTATGCCTCATATTGATCAATCTATATGTCAAGGATAGAAGGACACTTGTCATACATTGTGAGGAGTCACAATTAGTAGTCACAAGGTGATGTTGGATCTAAACATTCTTGTAACTTGGGTAGTAATGATGTGTTGCTAGATACCGCTCATTACTTATGCTTCTAAATGGGTTTAGGAGCATTGCCAACGTTACAAGAACCTATAGGGTCACACACAAAGGGCAATTAGATAGAGATTAAGTTCATTTGATGAACCTAAATGATTAGGTTCATATGATGAACCAAATTGGAATAAGAGTAATCCAAATTAGGCTAATTGAGTTGGACTCAAGTTGGTTCATGTGTTAAGTGTGTCTAATTTGGACTTAGATTCATTTAATTAATTTAATTCAATGAATAGAGACTCATTAAATTAAAATTGACTTGAACCAATGGTTAGATTAGATCAACCAAGGGAAAGAAGTGGTCAAGTTTGACTTGACTTAAGTAGGAAGATGAAGAGTCAAGTTTTGACTTGACTTTGACTTGACCAATGCCACATCATCAAGGCTTCTTCATTTGGTCAAGTTTGACTTGACCAAATGCCACCACATGGAGGAGATCAAGATACTTGACTCTTGATATTCCATGGGGGTTACAAACCATTATGTGGCCGGCCACCTTTAGTGTGGATGAGATTGAATTTTTCATTCAAGGCATTCATTCCATCTTCTTCCTCTTGCTCTCAATTTTCTTCTCCCTCTCCTCTCTTGGCCGAACACTTCATAGGTGCTAGCACAACTTTTGTTTGGCCTCTCCATCTCTTGCTTGTGTGGATACACATAGAGAAGTGTCTACTTTGACACTTTCGAGATCCGGCGAACCGAGGACTAGCGGGATTGCGAAGGGCTTCGCATCAAGGGTAAAATTCCTTCTCCTTGTAGATCTAGTTTAGAACTAGTGTAAGAAACTTGTACTCGTAATGTTTTCGAAATTTTAATCTTCGCACGGATCCGGTGGCTGGGGTTTCGAGGTTTTCGCAACGCAAAAAGCGATTTTTGCGGTCCGAAAAACCCAACAATTAGGCCTTAGAGCCTACAATTATTGGCACTAGTGCTAGTTGGAGATTGTTAGTTAGAGCCCTAGAGCCAATCATTTGATGATTGTTGTATAGACTCGTTGTATCATATTCTTGTATATAAATAAAGGCATTTGTTTTTGGTTATTATATTTACTTGTAATGGTGCCAAATAACTAAGTATAATAGCGTCCTTGATTAGAAGGTTCTTACCTATATCAATCGATTGGTTAAATCGATAGTGAGATGATATAAGGAATGCTACTCTTAATCATTCCTAGTCGAGTATTAACATTCAGGGACAATGTTAATGCGACGAGACTAGCATGTAGGTCAACTCGATGACTTGATCTCACAAGTCATGGATATGGAGATATCAAGTTGATACATGGGTATGCATTAGTGAATGTATACTGAATGACTCGCCATGAGAAAGTATCATGGATCGTTATATGAGTCTCATATGCTTTCTCATGTGGCTATTAGTATGACTACTAGTCCTTGGACCTGAAGTCACCATGGTTCCCTGCATAAGAAGTTACGTACTTTGCCTTCGTCAAACGTCACCCGTAACTGGGTGGACTATAAAGGCGATTACACGATATGTAACAAATTATGCGGAGGGATGTGAGTGATGTAGATGGCATCTATCCCTCCTATATGACGGGAGTGACATCTATATTCTTGATAGAGTGAGACCACTAAGTGCATGGTCATGCCCAAATGAGTCAATATGAGATATTGAGCTCACTTGATTGAGTGAGTCTACTTGGAGTTCAAGATTTAGATTGATTAGAGGATGACACGGTCTATGCCTCATATTGATCAATCTATATGTCAAGGATAGAAGGACAATGTCATATATTGTAAGGAGTCACAATTAGTAGTCACAAGGTGATGTTGGATCTCAACATTCTTATAACTTGGGTATTAATGATGTGTTGCTAGATGTCGCTCATTACTTATGCTTCTAAATGGGTTTAGGAGCATTGCCAACATTACAAGAACCTATAGGGTCACACACAAAGGACAATTAGATGGAGATTAGGATCATTTGATGAACCTAAAGGATTAGGTTCATGTGATGAACCAAATTGGATTAAGAGTAATCCAAATTGTGCTAATTGAGTTGGACTCAATTTGGTTCATGTATTAAGTGAGTCTAATTTGGACTTAGACTCATTTAATTAATTTAATTCAATGAATAGAGATTCATTAAATTAAAATTTACTTGAACCAATGGTTAGATTAGATCAACCAAGGGAGAGAAGTGGTCAAGTTTGATTTGACTTAAGTAGGAAGATGAAGAGTCAAGTTTTGACTTGATTTTGACTTGACCAATGCCACATCATCAAGGCTTCTTCATTTGGTCAAGTTTGACTTGACCAAATGCCACCTCATGGGAGTCACCAAGAGTTGTGACTCTTGATATTCCATGGGGGTTACAAGCCTTGAAGTGGTCGGCCACTTAAAGATGAAATGGAGTGCATTTGTGTGTTAATTGATTTCATCTTCTTCCTCCTCTCAAGCTCTCATCTTCTTCTCCCTCTCCTCCACCACCTTGGCTGAAACTTCTAAGGGTGCTAGCACACCGTTTTAGTTGTTTTCTCCATCATTTGTTCATGTGGATACACATAGAGGAGTATCTACTTTGATACTCTCGAGATCCGGCGAACCTTGGACGAGCGGGATACGCGAAGGGCATCGCTTCAAGGGTAAACTCTTCTCCTTCATAGATCTTGTGTAGATCTAGGTTAGAAAACTCATACTCGAAGTTTTTACGAAATTTTATTCTTTGCACGGATCCGGTGGCGGGGAATTTTGGGGTTTCCGCAACGCAAAAAGTGGTTTTTGCGGCACCCGACAAACTAGGACACAGATTCCTTCTATAATCAACAACACACACTATAAGTAATATCATTTCCCAACTTATCGGGCATATTGATTTATCGAGCTAAACCTCACCCTTTGATAAGTCAAATAAATATATATTAAATATATGTGCTTGTTATTATATTAGGATTAAGAGCACACACTTCCATAATAACTAAGGTCTAGTTCTTTTATTGAGTCAATACAAAAAGAACTTACGTAAATGGTCCTACTCAATACACTTAGAGTCTACCAGTGTAATTTATTAGTCAAGATAAACTAATACTTAATTACACTACGACTATTCTAGTGGTTTGTTCCTTTCCATCTTAGTCGCGAGCAACTATTTATAATTTATAAAGAACCGACAACATGATCTTCTGAGTGTGACACCACAGACCTTGTTATCTACTTTATAAATTAATTGAACAATTACATTTAACAAATAAATGCAGATATTGACCAATGTGATTCTTTTATTTCAAAAATAATTGTTTACAAAAGCTAGGTTTTTAGTATACACTCCAACAATCTCCCACTTATACTAAAAGACTAAGCTGTCATATCTATTTTCATACATCTGATTCTCATCTCCTCCACATGCAGATCAAAAGCTTTTGCCAGAAGGGCCTTAGTGAAAGGATCTGCCGGGTTATCTGCCGATGCAATCTTGGCGACGACAACTTCTCCTCGCTTGACGATGTCTCGTATCAACTGCACCACTATTATCACAATAAATTGTGATGATTTTGGGCAAATTAGGAATCATATCTAAGTCCATTAGAAAGTTCCTGAGCCATACAGCTTCTTTAGCTGCCTCAGAGGCTGCCACATACTCAACTTCCATGGTTGAGTCCGTGACGCATTTCTGCTTAACACTCCTCCATGAAATGGCTCCACCTCCTAGAGTAAACACATAGCCTGACGTAGACCTACTATTGTCCCTATCTGATTGGAAGTTCGTATCCGTGTAACCCACAGGAAGTAAATCGTCTGCTTGGTAAACTAGCATATAATCTCTAGTCCTTATCAGGTACTTCAATATATGCTTTACAGCAGTCCAATGTCCTTCTCCAGGGTTACTCTGATATCTGCTAACCATGCCCACAGTAAAACAAATATCAGGTCTCGTACACAGCATTGCATACATTAGGCTTCCCACAACCGAAGCATAAGAAACTACCTTCATGTCCTCTATCTCCTTTGATGTCTTCGGAGACATCTCTTTAGATAAGACTACTCCATGCCTAAAAGATAAGAACCGTTTTTTGGAGTTATGCATGCTAAAACGAGCAAGGATTGTATCTATATATAAAGATTGGGATAGGCACAACATTCTTTTCTTGCAATCCCTTATAACTTTGATCCCAAGAATGTGTGCACATTCTCCTAAGTCCTTCATATCAAATTGTTTGGACAACCATACCCTTACGTCTGATAATACTTTGACATTGTTGCCAATTAACAAAATATCATCTACATATAGTACAAGAAATACCACCACGTTTTCGTTACACTTCTTGTATACACAAGACTCATCCGGACACTGAATAAATCCATATGGCTGGATTACTTCATTAAACCAGATGTTCCAAGATCTTGAAGCTTGCTTTAGTCCATAAATGGACCGATTCAGCTTGCACACTAAATGCACTTTACCTTTTTCAATGAATCCCTCTAGTTGCTTCATATGGATGTTTTCTTCAAGACTTCCATTAAGGAAAGCTCTCTTGACATCCATTTGCCAAATCTCATAATCCATATGAGTGGCAATGGATAAGAGTATCAGGAAGACTTAAGCATGGCTACCGGCGAAAAAGTCTCCTCATAATCGATTCCCTCTTTCTGAGTGTACCCTTTCGCAACAAGCCTTGCTTTGAAGGTTTCTACCTTCCCGTCTGTCCCTCTTTTCCTTTTGTAGATCTACTTACATCCAGCGGCTTTTACACCATCAGGTGGTTCTACAAGCTCCCAGACCTTATTAGAATACATAGATTCTATTTCTGAATTCATTGTCTTTTGCCAAGATACTGCATCTATATCTTGGAGTGCTTCGTCATATATCAGGGGATCAGGTTCATATTTACCCGGGATCAAGTCCGAAGACTCTCCCAAAAACATGAATCTCTCAGGTTACCTAACAACCCTCCCACTACGACGAGGCACTGTCTCTGGTTGTGTATCATGTGTGACACGTGTTGCAATTTCTTGTGATAATTCATCTTGTACTGTTGGTACTAAAGTAGACGTGTCATCTCTTATTTCTACTAGAACTATTTCACTCATGGGCTTATGGTTCATTACATAATCTTCTTCTAAAAATCGAGCATTGGTGCTAACAATGATCTTCTGATTTTTAGGATTATAAAACAAACCACCTTTCGTTCCCTTAGGATATCCCACAAACAGACAAACTTCTGTGTGTGATTCCAACTTGTCAGCATTTCCCTTCAGCACATGTGCTGGACTACCCCATATCCGGATATGATTCAGACTAGGCTTACGCTCATTCCATAATTCCATGGGAGTAGAAGGAACTATTTCAGAAGGTACCATATTCAGAATGTACACTATTATTTCCAGAGCATATCCCCAAAACGAATTTGGTAATTCTGAATAACTCATCATCGATCTAACCATTTCCATAAGAGTCCTATTTCTTCGTTCTACCACACCATTCTGTTAGCGTGTACTAGGTGCAGACAATTGGGATTGAATCCCGACATCTGATAAGTAATTCCTAAACTCTCCAAAGAGGTATTCGCCACCACGGTCAGACCGTAGTGTCTTGATACTTTTACCAAGATGTTTCTCCACATCAGCCCTATATTATTTGAACTTATCAAAGCATTCAGACTTGTGGAGCATCAGGTAAATGTATCTGTATCTTGAATAATCGTCTATAAAGTAGACGAAGTATTCATAATCACCCCTTGCCTGGATAGACATAGGACCACACAAATCAGAATGAACTAGTTCTAACGCATCTTTGGCTCTATACCCCTTGGCCTTAAAAGGTCTCTTGGTCATTTTACCTTCCAAGCAGGATTCACATGTTGGAAAGTTTTCCAACTCTAATGAACCCAAGAGTCCAGCGGCTACAAGCCTTTGAATCCTACTTAAGTTAATATGACCAAGTCTTAGATGCCAAAGATACATTTGGTTCATTTCCGAAGGTTCTTTTCTCTTATTAGAGTTAGAAGATGTGTTATTAATTTCCATATTTTGCTTTGTGGGAGATATTAGATTTAAAGTATATAAATTGTCAACTAATGCACCCGAACAGATAATCACCTTATTTCTCTTTATAACCACATTATTACTAAAAGCAACAGAATATCCATCCAAATACAGTTTAGAAACTGAAATTAAATTCTTTCTAAAACTGGGTACATAAAGACAATTTCTTAAAATCAAATTTCTATTCCTATCAAAAGATAAGTAGATGTCTCCCACTGCAACAGCCGTCACTTTAGTAGCATTGCCCATGTAGACAGTTATCTCTCCATCAAATAGTCGTCGGGTTCCCTGGAACCCCTGCAAAGAATTGCAGACATGATCAGTGGCTCCCGTATCTATACACCAGGTGCTGGTAGATAACACCGCTAAATATGTTTCAACTACTAGAGCATGAGATATACCTTTATTGTTCTGATTCCTACGAGGACAGTCCGCCTTCCAATGTCCTGACTGCTTGTAGATGAAGCACTTGCCCTTCGGCTTCTTCATTCCAGCCTTCTGTCCTTAAGGTTTATTCACTCTCTTTGCTGAAAAAAATCTGTTTCTTCTTCTTCTTGCCTTTCGGCTAAGAAGTAGAACCATTTTTAGTATAGTAAATCTGAGAACTTTGATGAAATATTTCTTTTGCTGCCTGTAGTTCTGTCAGAAGTTCTGCCAACGTATACTCTCTTTTGTTCATGTTATAGTTCAGGCGGAACTGCTAAAAACTTCTGGGTAGCGTTTGGAGGATTATAGCGACCTGGGTTTCCCCATCGATTCTCCTCCAAGAAATTGTATTTCGTTCAGATAGGTCATCATTTTGAGGATATGATCCCTTACGGGTGTTCCCTCAGACATGGTGGTTGTCATTAACTTTCTCATTACCTCTTGCCTAACAGTCCGACTCTGGTGCCCAAAGAGTTCTTTGAGATTGTTCATTATATCATAAGTTGTTGGTAAATCTTGATGCTGATGTTGCAATACAATTGACATTGAAGCCAAAATATAACACCATGCCATCTCATCTGCTTTTACCCATTTCCTATGATACTCAATCTCCTCTGGGGTAGAGTCACCGTTAGGTGCATCAAGGCAAGCCTCAATCAATACAAACTTATAGCTCTCGGCAGTAAGAACAATGTCCAGGTTCCTTTTCCAATCTATATAGTTGGGACCAGTAAGTTTGTTCTCTTTCAGTATAATGGTCAGTGGGTTGAAAGTCATTCTAAGAATCACAAAATAAATTTTGGTCAAGACTCTAAATTTAGAATAATATTGATTCCTCAAACAATACTATTTAAATTTACCAACACCTCAAAACACCATGAATATTGCATGCCACGTTAGTGTGGACGTATATAAATTCAACATTTGTAAGAGGAGAGAGTAATCCATTAATTTTATTATCTTGTCATCCTAACTTTATGACAAATAAAATTAATAGATGGTTTTCCTTTGGTCACACAAAACAATAGCAGTGACTCTGTTGGGGAGGATACTATTGAATGTGTCTAAGTGTATACCATTACTTGATACTTAGTCCATTAAATAGGATTGTGCCCCTTTAGTTGGAGAAGATCACATGCTCCTAAATAATTTCCTATAACCATCCATAAAGGAAGTTTGATCTAGTGATCTGCAACAAACCCATCCGTTGTGGAGGGAGGCACTTAGAGCCAACACGCAAGCTTGTTGCATCACTTACAAACCAGTAATAGAGACCATGGGATTTATTAAAGTCCCTCTCCCACTTAGTTATTTAAAATGAGGATTTTAACCTATACTAGCATACATCACATGCACATAAACATCACAGTAAATAAAAGTAATAAATTTGGAAATTAATTTTCCAACTATTATGGCATTTTCCATCACTGTCTTCAGTATGCTCCAACCCTAACTGCTGCCATCTTTAGCCACCGCCATCGGGTCAAGTTGTCGCATCTATCTTGCTTCTTATTCCGCTGCGCCTCTGGTCCTCCAATAGCACCACGCCTCGCAAAGATACGATCCATGATAAATATAGAATTTTACATATATCGATCCTATATTCCATAAAGGAATGTACATGTATTCTAAATCGAACAAAAAATAAAATTCTAAAAATAATACAGCTCCTGCTGTATTTGATACATACAATCATGCACACAAAATAATGCCCTTGACATGTCCAAGGTTCCAATCACACACAATATCTAAATGCCATAATATTAATTCCATTAAATATTAATTTTCAAAATTGGCTTCCATGACTACATAGTAAGGCAAATGGCCTTCTTGGATATGGGAGCAACCACCACCGCCTAGACAAAGCCTTTTAAGGAAAGCTAATATTTAATTTCCTTAAATAACTCTAGGTTAACCAAAAAGAACAATCGAATCACAAATTGGAAAAACTAATTCGAAATACTAGATCTAATGTCTATTATGTTTGGAATTCTTACAAATAGAAATAACTAGCATGATACGGAAAATAATTGCTAATCATACCTTCTCTTTGTAAACTAATGACCTCGAGATCTTCTGCCGTATTCCTCGCCTCGCCTTGGACGTCGTGTGGGCGACGATCCTCCAAGATGAACACCACCCAAAAGCTTTCTTCCTCTTTCTCTAAAATCCGACCACCACCACCACCAAGGAGAAAAGAGCAAAGGGAAAGGGAGAAGAGAGAGGGCCGACCACTAAGAGAAACTCCTCCAAGAGAATAAGAATTGTGTTTCATGAAGCCTCCTCACCTCTTCTTTTATAATACTTGCCCAAGGCAAATAAGGGAATAATTTTTACAAAAATTAAAATCTTCCTCTAGTTTTTCCTTTTCCCTTTTTATTTCCCTTTTCTTTCCTCTTGATTGAATCAATCACCAAAATAATTTGGAAGATGATTTATTTTTATTTTCTTTTTGACCGGCCACCTTGCTTGGGCACCAAGCAAGGTTGGCCGGCCCCCATAAAAGGAAAGAAATATAATAATTTTTTATAAAATTTTATAAGAAGAGATCCTCTTATAAAATTTTACAAGTTCTCTTCTAATTTCCTAAAGTAGGAGTTAAAAAAGGAAAATTCTAAAAATTAAAATCATGTTTTAAAATTTAAAACTTCTCTTATAAAATTTCCTTTTTTAACATGATGATAGAAAATTTAAATTTTAAAACTTATCTTCCTTTTTTTTCTTAAACCATAAGGATGGTTAAAAAAGGAAAGTTTTAAAACCTTTTAAACTTTCTTTTAAAACATGTGGCCTAATTCAAATAAGGAAAGTTTTAAAAATTAAAATCTCTCTTTTAAAACTTATTGTTTTCTACAAAGAGAAGATTTTAAAAATTCCAAACAACCATCCTTGTTTGATTACTGTAGCCGGCCCCTACTTGTTTGGTCACCAAATAATAGGGCCAGCCCCCATAGAAGAGGATGTGGTCGGCCCTTGCTTGGTCACCATGCATTGGACTGGCCCCCTTCTTGGACACCAAGATGGCCTTATATTTGGATGGACTTGAGGCTTTAATGAGGCTACGACAGGGACCTAGAGGAGAAATTGGTTTTGGCCTTCCGATGAACTTGAGTATCCCGTATTCGCCCCGAACACACAACTCAAGTTCATCGATAATAACTCATTCCACTAGAGAGTTATTATCGCACTATCGCACCAATCCCAAATTACATTATGGGCCCCTTCTTATCATGAGTGTGTTAGTCTCCCTGTGTTTAAGATAACGAATGTCCACTAATTAAGTAAGTTACTGACAACTCACTTAATTAATATCTAGCTCCAAGAGTAGTACCACTCAACCTAATTGTCATGTTGGACTAAGTCCACCTGCAGGGTTTAACATGACAATCCTTATGAGCTCCTCTTGGGGACATTCTCAACCTAGATAACTAGGACACAGATTTCTTCTATAATCAAAAACACACACTATAAGTAATATCATTTCCCAACTTATCGGGCATATTGATTTATCGAGCTAAACCTCACCCTTTGATAAGTCAAAGAAATAAATATTAAATATATGTGCTTGTTATTATATTAGGATTAAGAGCACACACTTCCATAATAACTAAGATTTAGTTCCTTCATTAAGTCAGTACAAAAAGAACTTACTTAAATGGTCCTACTCAATACACTTAGAGTCTACCAGTGTAATTTATTAGTCAAGATAAACTAATACTTAATTACACTACGACTATTCTAATGGTTTGTTCCTTTCCATCTTAGTCGCTAGCAACTATTTATAATTTATAAAGAACCGACAACATGATCTTCTGAGTGTGACACCACACACCATGTTATCTACTTTATAAATTAATTAAACAATTACATTTAACAAATAAATGCATATATTGACCAATGTGATTCTTTTATTTCAAAAATAAATGTTTACAAAAACTAGTCTTTTAGTATATACTCCAACAAGTTGGTCGCGGGATACCTTGCGTTTGTCGCGAGAAGAAGATGAACAGTGAGTCTTAATCGATTCATCAATCGATTGAATTAGTTTTAATCGATTGATGAATCAATTCATTTGAATCTCAATCGATACAAAGAAACAAAAACACAGGATGAACAGTGTTTTGAATTGATTGAATGATATCTTAATCAATTAAAAATGCGATGAACAGTATTTTTGAATCGATTGAATGATATCTTAATCGATTAAAAATGTGATGAATAGTGTTTTGATGAAGCATAGTGAAAAAAAAACCTGTTTAGTGCTTTGTTTTTTTTAACATGCATGAACAGTGGTTTAAAATTTAATTAAATATATTTATTAATTAATTAAATACATAAGGAAATGTATTATTAATTAATAAATACATATTTAATTAATTTTGGGTTCAATTAGTTGAAAATTGAATGAGACTAACTTGTCCAATCAAACTCAGGTCTGGCTTAAATTATTAGTTGATTTAAGTAGATCAGATTGATTCAATAATACCAAGATCTGGTTCAAATTATTTGTTGGTTTAAACCAGTCCAGTTTATTATTGAATTAATTGGGGTTGTTTTGATTACACAAGTTGGACTGATCAAATATGATCAGATTAGTTCTGTTGAGTCAGATATGATCAAAAAGATCAGATTTGTTCTAATGATTCAGACTTAATCCAAATGGATGAATCAAACAGACCTAAGTTTGATCAATGAGTCTGAGATTGAATCAAATGGGCTTAAACAATAACAGAACATAGGTAAAAAAATCCCTGTCAAATTAGATTAGTTATAATAAGGATAATAGACTAAACTTAAGATCCAGATTTCTGATCGACCGATACAATGTGTCAGTCACATGAGACTCCCCAAATAAAGAAAATTTGTTTTTCTTAATTACTTGTACATTCTGTATATATTTGTTCTATATGTGGGAATTGAATTTGACCCGTTTTTGTTACTAGTCTATTGGTTTTGTACTGACATCATGATTTTTAATTCCAAAACAATATACACAATGAATAATCACTATGAACGACAACATGAGCTATAGGAGGAGATCAAGAAGCTGGAATATGACCTGGATCATGGAGTCGGTAGGCTTATTGGTCGGCTCGATTGGTTGTTCTGGAATCTAGAGCAAGAAGGGTATCAAGTTCAGGACAAAGAAAGAAGATGGGCTCTGGTTTATTTATTGTCAGAACATCTAAGGCAGATAGCATTCCAACTTTGGGATGATTCTGAAGGACACATCTCATATTCAAAGATGTGCAGACAGTTACTTCATTTGGAATGGGATCCTAATGAATCTGAAGAGGATCCAGATCCCAAAGATATGTACCTCGAAGAATCTGAGGAGAATCTAGAAATGGATCCTCAAGATTTTGAGGAGGATCCAAATCTCGCAAAATCTGAGGATGATCCACGAATAAACCTCGAAGAATTTGAAGATGATTCAAAAATGGATCCTGAAGATTTTGAGGAGGATCCAGAGATGGATCCTAAGAAGGATGTAGAGATGGATCCCGAATAATCAGAGGAAGATCCTCAAGAGTGTCTAGAAGATCTAGAAATGGATTTGATGGATACATCTGAGGTTAATCCAGCAAACATAGAGTCTGGGATAAACGGGATACAATTGCCTACTGCTATAGCATTTATCCTAGTGGGAGTAGTGCTAGCTTATCTATGTAACTAGTGTTCTGTTTACTGTCGTTATGTACGAACAGTGTTAGCTCATTTAGTTTTTGAGTCATGTAACAATTTCTGTCATTATGTACGAACAGAGTTATGATAAATAAACAGTTATGTTATGTATTAACTAACTTACTCATGATTAGTTCATGTGAATATGATTAGTTCATATATCCATATGATTAGTTCATATGAAAAATAATTTGTTCATTTTAATAATGATTCATTCATTAGATGGGATATGTGTAATATAATTGATCAATATTGATTAGATTAGAACATACAAATGATGAGTGGAAATAAAGTTATCACTTGATTTTGTAAACTAATTTTAATTTACACTGAGCCAATAATTAATTACACATATATGAATTACACTGAAATAATAAATAATGTGTTTATTTATGTAGATTATGGCAACTAAAAACATCATAGTTGAACTCAATAAGGGAGAGAAATTATATGGGGATAACTACAAAATCTGGCACGTCAAGATACAATACGTTCTTGAGGAACAAGAAGTTCTAAAGGCTGTAAATCAATTCATAGAAGAACTAGCTAATGGTTCTATAGTACAACACAGACGTGACCTTGATGCCTATAAGGCATGGAAAAGGAAGGACTCCATTACTAAGGGAATATTGATTAATTCAATGGTGGATGACCTAGTATTTGAGTATGAGTCATTACCATCGGCTCATGTGGTCTGGATAGCCCTTAGAGAAAAGTACAATGGAGTAAGTCTCAGTAAGATCCGTCAGCTAACAACTAAGTTTGATAGCTATAAAAAATGCTCGAATGTTACCATGACTTAACATCTCAGGGAGATGGATAACATGATTCGAGAGCTTAATATTGTTGATCATGTGTTGACCGATGAACAACAGGTTTAGGCAGTTATCCATTCCCTTCCTAATTCTTGAGAAATTATAAAACAAAATCTGACTTATAGTGAAAGTATCAAGACTTTCACCGATGTCTTATGCCATGTTGAACTTCAGGCGGAGAGAATTGAATCCTCAAAGATTTCTGGTCAAGCTTTTGTAGCTGAAGGTTCTGTTTCCAAGAATAAGAAAAGATGGTTTAAGAAAGGAAAGGGAAAAAGAAAGGAGGCTAGTGTTGTTGATGTTAAAAACCAAATCAAGAAGAAAGGAAAGAAATATGGACAAAAACCTAGGAGTAAGTTGACCTGCTTCAACTGTGGCAAGAAGGGTCATTTTGCTTGGGATTGCATTGAGCCTAAAAAGGTAGATTCATATCTATCTTCTTTCCATGAGCATCATGTTGCAAGTACAGTGTTGTTAGCTAATTCGTATCCTTTGTGGATTATAGATTCAGGAGTAACGAACCACGTAGCACGTAATCAAGCTACATATGTGGAGTACCGTCAGGTACCAGCTGGCAACAAATGGATATACGTAGGAAATAATGAAATAATTGAAGTCAAAGGAATTGGCACTTGCAAGCTCAACTTACGTGGTGGGTGTACCCTGTTTCTACATGATGTCCTGTATGCTCCTGAGATTCGACGGAATCTGGTTTCCGTCATTTGTCTTCTTGATTTAGGTTATTGTGTAAATTTTTATAAACATTGTGTGGAACTTCGAATTAACTCTGTGATAATTGGGCATGGTCATGAAACAAATGATTTTATGGTTCTTGATATAGAACCAAATAATAATGATGGTTATTTTTCAAGCATTGCTCTTACTAGTAATGCTAATGTTAATGATGAAATTTGTCATGCTAGATTAGGATATATAGTATAAGAATGAATGAATAGATTAGCTAAGGAGGGCCTTTTAGGCACTCATACTAAGATTAACTTGTCTATATGTGACCATTGTCTTGCTGAAAAGACGACTAGGGAACCATTTGATAAGGCTATTAGGGTTGAATCACCATTGTAATTAATTCATTCGGATATTTTTGGTCCAATGAATATGAAGGCTAGAAATGGGAGTTCTTATTTTATTACATTTATTGGTGAGTTCACACGTTTTGGTCATGTGTATTTGATTTCTCACAAATCTGAAGCATTGGATTGCTTTATTCGTTACTTGAATGAAGTTGAGAATCAATTGGAAAGTAAGGTTAAAACCTTGCGCACTAACCATAGAGGTGAATATTTGTCTGATCAGTTCAAGACAATATGTAATGAGAAAGGGATTATTAAATAGCTAACTATCCCTAGAACTCCATAGTAAAATGGAGTTGTTGAAAGAAGAAATAGGACTCTTCTTGAAATGGTTAGGTCTATGATGGCGCAAGCTAATTTACCAATCTCCTATTAGGGAAATGCATTATTAGTTGCGGCCTATATATTTAACAAAGTGCCTTCAAAGTCAGTTCATCTACCCTACATGAACGTTAGACAGGCAAAAAGTCAGATTTGAGTAATCTGAGACCTTAGGGGTCAGCTATCTATGTTCATGATAAGACTCACGAACATGAAAAATTATGACCCAAAGATAAGAAGTGTATCTTTATAAGGTATTATGAGACTTCTAAGGGTTATGTTTTTATTGGTGAGCGACAAGATGGAACCATCTCTTAAATAGAGTCAAGAGATGCTACTTTGCTTGAAACTGAGTTCCCTACACGAGGTGAAGTATGATAAAATAATTCCTCTATATGAGATAGAGGAGGAGGATAATGTTCCATTATCAACAAATCAGGAGATGCCTGAATCTAGTCAACCTAGTGGGAGTAATTTGCCACTGAATGAGTCAGTTTCTCAACAGTCTAACCTATGAAGAAATAGTTGTCAGTTATTCCTCGGAGAAGGTTTGATATTGAGAATGAGGCATTGATGATTCTCCCAGTTGATGATGAGGAACCTCGAATAGTTGAGGAAGCTTTGAGAAGCTCAGTAAGAGAAAAATGGAAAATTACAATGGATGAGGAAATGGAGTTAATGAGAAAGAATCAGGTTTGGGATTTAGTCGATCTTCCTCCGGGTCGAAGGACTATTGGGAATAAGTGGATTCTCAAAATAAAGAGGAAAAAAGATGGATCGATTAATCGATACAAAGCTCGATTAGTTGCAAAAGAATATACCAAATGGAGGGTATTGACTTTGAAGAGACATTCTCCCCAGTTGTAAAGTTTGTGTCAATATGTGTCATCCTAGTTATAGTAACACAATTTGACATGGACTTACATCAGATGGATGTAAAAAATGGCTTTCCTTAATGGTAATCTTGATGAAGAAATCTATATGGTATAACCAGAAGGTTATGTTGTTGAAGGCCAAGAGAATAGAGTATGTAGACTTAGGAAGTCTATATATGGGCTAAAGCAAGCGTCAAGACAATGGAACATGATATTTAATGAAGTCATTTTGTCTTATGATTTCGAAATGAACAATGAGGATCATTGTGTTTACCTTAAAAAGGAAAAAAAGGAAAAAAAAAAAAAAGGAAAGTTTGTCATTTTATTATTATATGTTTATGATATGCTAATAGTTGGAAGCGACATAAAGTGTGTGATAGAAATCAAATCCTGGATTTCATTATAATTTTACATAATAGACATGGGAGAAGTAGAGTACATCTTAGGAGTGAAGATCATTAGAGATCATTCTAAAAGACTTTTGGGTTTATCTCAAGAAGCTTATATCACTAAAACGCTACAACGCTTCAATATGTCAAATTACAATATTGAACAGACACCTGTAGCGAAAGGTACTGTTTTGAGCAAAAGTATATATCCCAAGACTCCTGAGGAAATAACCGAAATGAAGAAAAAACCATATGTCAGGGCTATTGGTAGTTTAATGTACACTATGTTATGTATCGTATGATATAAGCTATGATGTTGGCTTAGTTAGTCGTTTCCAGTCAAACTCAGGATTGAGACACTGGAAAGCGGTGAAGAGGATATTCAGATATCTCAAAGGAACAGCGGATTATTGCGTCTATTTCCAAGGATCAGATATGAGCCTAAGTGGCTACAGAGATGCAGATTGGGCAGGGGACCTTTATGACATAAAATTCACATCTGGCTATGTCTTCTTGCTGAATAGTGGTGTCATCTCATGGAACAACAAGAAGAAGGCTTGTGTAGCCTTATCGACAATAGAAGCTAAGTATATGGCATGTGCAACGGCTGTGCAAGAGGTTGTCTGACTAAAAAGGTTCCTGAAGCATCTGAAGATTGCTAAGGACAGTGGGAGTCCTGTTACAGTGTACTAAGATAGTTAAGCTGTAATAGCTTTTTCGAAGGATCCTAAATATCACAGCAAGGACAAGCATATAGAAATTAAGTATAATTTTGTAAGAGATATTATTGACAAGAAAAAGATAATTCTTGAGTACATCTCTATACGAAATATGTTGGTTGATTACTAAGCCATTGACTTGTAAGGAACTAGATGCGCTAAACACACAAACGCGCAGCGGAAAATACTAGTTCCTCCAGAAGATCCATACGAAGGGAAAAAGAAATTACTACATATACTAAGCTTTCTAACATGATAGTATTATACCTTTGTAGCATGCTCACGGACTCCCGACAGCTCGGATCACAGCACGATCTCACGTTCGCGCCTCTACGGTATCCACACGAACAAGCGTTCGTTTGTCTCACAAACTCACAAGATGGAGATGAAACCACTTAAGGTTGTGCTAGCAACCTTGAGAAGGTTTCGGCCAAGAGGAGAGGAGAGGAAGAGGAAGAAGCCAAAAATGAAGAAGTTATGAAAAATGAGAATAAAAATGGCTTAAGTATTTTCATTCAATGAAAATACTTAATGATCATTAATTCCATTAATGAGCCTTAATGCTCATTCACTCTCTATTAAGGACCACATTTGAAAACTCCTCACTTTCAAAAACTCCTCATTTTCAAATCAATTTCGAAAATTGAATTAAATGAAATGATTCATTGAATTCAAAATTCAATGAATGCCTCCATTAAGTCTCACTTGAGTCTAACTCAAGTCTAATCCACTTGAGTCTAATTCAGGTCTAATTCAATTGAGTCTTTCTCAATTAATCCTCATATAACTCAAATTCAATGAATCACATTTCATTAATTTGAATTGACTCCTTGAGTCCAGTTTGAATTGGACTTAATCCAACAATTAGATCCACTTGAGTCTAACTCAATAAGTCCAATTCCAATGATTCATCATATGAACCCATCTTCAAATCTACTTATTCTTTATGTGTGACCCAATAGGTTCTCGTAACGTTGGCAATGTATCTAAATCAACACTTAGATACATAAGCAATGAGTGGCATCTAGCAAGGCATCATTGCTACCCAAGTGATGAGAAAGTCGAGATCCGACCTAACCTGTTCGTGGCTATTATCTTGTATGACTTGGTCTCTCTATCCTTGATATCTAGGTTGATCAATGAGGCATAGACCGTGTCATCCTCGTATCAACCTTTGTGTTTCTTGATCTCTAAGTAGACACACTCAATCAAATAAGCTCAATATCTCATATTGACTCATTTACGCATGATCATACTTTCTTGTGTCCTCCTAATCAAGGGGCCTACAGATATCGCTTCTGTCATATGGAAGGGGTAGATCCCATCTACATCACTCACATCCCTCCACATAATTCATTACATACCCAGTGATCAACTATATTGTCCACCTTATTACAGATGGCGTTTGTCGATACCAAAGTACACAACTCCTTATGTAGGGAACCGCAGTGACTTCAGGTCAAAGGACTATTCATACCAATAGTCACATGAGAATATTTATGACACTCATATAACGATCCATGAAATATTCTCATGGTGGGTCATTCAGTATATATTCTCTAATATATACTCATGTGTCAACCTGATATCTCATATCCATGACTTGTGAGATCAAGTCATCCGTTAATCTACATGCTAGTCTCAACGCATTAATATTGTCCTTGTATATTAATGCTCGACTAGGAATAGTTAAGAGTAGTGTTCTCTACAATATCTCACTATCAATTCAACCAATTGATATACTGTAGATAAGAACCTACTATCCAAGGACATTATTATACTTATTCAATTGGCACTGAACTAAAATAAATATAATAACTAACTTTACATTTTATTAATAATGATATATGATGCAATAATGTGCCCTTTACAATCATCTCATAATTGGTACTGGGGTTAATACTAACATGACTAAAGAGTCATTTCATAGACATGTGAAGTCTTTGGGACTTCAAAGAATGTATCTTATTGTAAATATATTTTGATAAATAAAAAATATCATGATATATTCAGTGTATATGTCTTTCTTATATTCGAATAAAATGTCTCGATAAGCATGTTGGCATATTGAGATTGGTCTACTCACATGGACAATCATCTCTATTTGTTAAGTACGAATAGAGGTAAGACCGTTGCTTATGGGATAACTTATGTTGCTATGAATAGAGACATACCCGTAGGTTAAGTTCACCTTGATAATTGTGTCAAGATGAGATTATTTATGTAATGATCAGAGTAAATGCACCCACCATTTACTGAATCTGCTTAAAGCCATATTGAAATTCATATGTTGAATTCAGGATTAGACATTAGGTATGTCTAGATCAAAATCTGTACGATGTTAAATTTTGAGAAAAATATACACTCTTTTTAGTAAAGAGAATAACATCGTAGCATGTAATTCATACCACATCTGCTATGGCGACAAGAAGGGTAGTAGGAGAATGAATCTCTGCTTCTCTACTATGTGAGATCCTTGAGATTATAAGTTAATCTTAATCTTACCCTAAGTGACTATTTAGCTATCTACTTGAAGTTATGATCAGTGTTTGCTACTTTAGCATGTTTCCTATTGACTATGGATGATTCGGTCTATGGAGCATAACTAGGAAAATGACTGATTAGAATGAATAGATTCTAGCTAAAAATGAAGATTAAGATTGATTTACATCTGTGACATTTATTCATTGGTACCAGTTATATTTTTAGTTCAGTACATAAAATTTAATTATGAATAATTTGTTTAATTAGAGATGTTGAACATGCTCTTGACATATAGTCAATATGAGGGATTAGAAATGTTCATAATAATGTAAATAATTTAATCTGGGGTAAAGGCAAGTCATTGATGTCTCTGATTCATTCTAAAGAGCAGCTATGTAAGGTGTAATAATCTTCTTAGCAATAAATGCTCAGTATGCTTGTTGTCGCACGAACCATTTTTCCTAGTGTATGGAATGGATGTTCTTATTTATTCTTTGTGACTAATTAATTTTGTTCTGGTCTTCATGACCTGATCGTCAAATAGTCTATATGACTTAATCAGTCTTTGTGACCAATTAATATTTAGCTTTGACATTATGACATGATCAGCTCGTAGTTTATGTGACTGACATGGTCTATGTGATCATATAACCTTATGGATTGACTTGGACGAGTAAGAGATGTTAGATGTTCAGGAGACGAAGGGGCACCATTTCCCCTTCATTTCTCTCTTTGTTGCAAACGCCTCTTTGCTGCAAACACCAAGGAGACGAAGGGGCGTCCTTTCCCCTTCGTCTTCCTCAATCTTCTTATAAATGGTGTGTCCAAGCCATGAGAAGGGAAGTGGGCAAGAGCATAAGAAAAGTGAGAGGCGATGGTGATCAGTGTGTGTTGAGCAAAGAAGAACATCTGAGAGGAAATGAATTTGGCTCGTGAACCTTGAAGCACTTTTCGGTTACCTGTGATTGTGCTTCCAACAACAGCGACGTCCGACGACTTCTTCGGAAGATCATGTGAGTGATTATAGATTTTTTCTATGTTTGATTCATGCTGTCAAAAAAACAACATTTCCCTCACGCATCCATGGGCCCCAACCCTCAACTCAAAACTGACTTGACAATCGAAAGTATCACACGGGTGCTCGTGGACAAGTGTTGACATGTAGCACATCTTCTGAGAGGCCGCCAAAGAAGTATGGGAGGAGGAAAAGGAGAGGCATGAGAACTGAGGAAGACAAGATCAAATCTCGCGTCAACTATGATTATCATCATACATATTCTAGAATAAGTATTGGTAAATAATTTTATTTTAGATAATCAAACAAATCCAATGAGTTTGATTATCTTGACAGCACCCTCTGCTAATTATAACCGCAAAGCATTTCAAATGAGACAAACTACTTTAATGTGGACAAAATCAATTTCATTTTCATCTGACACAAACTTTCTCTACGGAGCTCTAAATAATTTGGCCAATTCCAACCCACTCCATATTTCAATTTGGAGGACCCCCTAGCCAACCTTCCCCAATATAGGCCTGAGCTAGTCTAAGAATCCAGCAGATTTTTTTAGATTTATCATGTCTGGACCCTGATAGGGAAGTTGGTTGGCATGTAGCATCCTTCTTGTCCTTTTTGATTCCTCTCAATTTTGAAGGTACATGTTTAGGCATCTATGCTAACTACTTGATTCTCTCTCTCCAATCAGAAATAAGACAATTTGCTTTCGGTTTGCAAAATAATCATCAATAAATATATATATATATATATAAAAGCTGAAATATAAAAAAAAATATTTTAAATATTAAAGGATAAAAATCAAAGGATATCTATCATTTGACAAATCATTATATCTCTTTTTCAATTAAAGTCACATAGACACTAAATTTAAAGTAGACCATCAAAATACTCATGGATCCATTTTAAGATTTAGATTATAGTTGATTGCTAATTTCTACAATAGATAACAACTGGCTATTAACTTCTACAATATATAACAGTTGATTGCTAATTTTTATAATGTGCATCAGTTAATTGGTAGCTTCTATAATAATGTTATAATTTTATATTCATTTTATTTATTGGAGAGTCATAATCTAGTTCAAATAACATTTCAATAAGTAAAATAAACTAAGAGAACTTCATGACACTACTATATTTTAAATCAATATTATTTGATCATTATTGTCTATGTAAAAAAAACAAATAGCTGCTATAATTATAACAGCGATTGCTAGCTTCTACAATAATATTATCTTAGGTTGATGTTTGCTTATGGGAGAGTGATCACCTAGTAAAAATAATATTCTAATAAACAAAATTAACTAACAGAACTCTATGACATTCACTATATATTTTAACTGAATATTATCTTATTACTATTGACTATGTAGAAGTTAGTAGGTAGCTGTTATAAAGTATAGTAACTTGTTGTTAACTTTTACAATAGATCTTATGCTGATTTTATTTATTGGAGATTGATAATTTTATTAAATTAATATTTAAATAAGTAAAACAAACTAAGAAGACTTCATGACATCAAATACATTTCAAATAAATATTATACAATCATGATCGATATGTAAAAGCTAGCAGGTAGTTGGTATAACATGGAGCAACTGATTGTTAACTTTTATAGGTTATAACAACTACTTAATAACTTATACACAGTATAATAATTATCCGATAACTTTTACACAACATAATAACGACATGTAGCTACAAAAATATTAAGTAGAGTATTCTTAAAATAAAAGCCCAAATGTGTTTTTTTAAAATAAAATATTCATTGGGGGTTTCTCTTAATTTAGTGCGTCATTTTAATTTTTATCCAATATTAAATTCTCAGTGAGATTGATGTTTTAATAATTAAAAAAAATAGAGGATATGGATAAATAAGATGCCTAACTCACATTACATCAGGTTAACCATATGATACGAAAATATTGGATATTATTTTCTTGGTCGGATAAAGTTAAAATTTATAATAAATCAGCCACCTCAGCAGTGATGCCAGCGGCCCAAGCGGAAAAAAGAGGACAAAAGTTGCAAAATTGGCGTCGTCGGCAGGCCAATGGAATTAGATTCTTCGCATTGCCAAAATCGCAATAACACCACCGTTTCCGAATTCCCGTCCCCTCATTCTCTTCTCGATGGCGTCGCCTGAGAAGGACCAAGCACCAGTGCATCCGCCGCCGCCTCCGGATCCCGAGCTCGTATCCTACCCGCCCTTCTTTCTCCAATGCAATGCGGGCGTAGGCGGCGCCCCTCCGCCGCCACCTCTGCCGCCTAGGGCGATCTCCTCCTTTGACGTCGTGGCGATCGACCTGCAGCGCCTTGACGCGGCCTCGCTGGGGGAGGCGTGCCGCCAGTGGGGTCTGTTCCGGCTGGTCAACCACGGGATACCGACTGCGTTGAAGGCGGAGATCGAGGCGGAGGCGCGCCGCCTCCTATCGCTCCCCTTCGACGCCAAGGCCGCGCGGTTCGCCTGCCCCAGCATCGCCTACTTCTGGGGCACGCCAGCGATGAATCTCCCCCTCAAGAAGCTCAACTGGGTCGAGGGTCTCCATATCCCCCTCGCCAACCTGCGCTCCGACCGCTCCGCCGTTGATTTCGACGGATTCGAGACTTTCCGGTTAGCAACGCTGCCTCTTTATTGCACTATAATTAGTTTTAAAAAGATAATTGTTAATTTTTTTGTTTTCCTTAAGTTACTTTCGTTTGAAGGCATATAAATTTCTAGACTAATTAAAGGCACATCTAATTAACTAAAGATGCACAGTTTGAAAATTTATTAAAACGTATATATATATAGAGGGTAAAAATCAATGGACATCAACAGCGCATCTTTCTTTCATTTTTAATGACGTTCTATCTCTATTACACATTATTATTTTCACTCAACCCATTACATGAACAAAATACGATAACAATTTCATAGTTATTATCATAATTATAACAATTACAGATTATAATCGATATAATATGAATATTATTGAATAAGATAAATATATATTATAGAAGATATAAAATTTATCTATTGTAATATTATAGTAACTACGACATGTAAATATTATTAAACAAGATGAGTCTATTATTATATCAGTTCTGAAATTATAATTATTAAAATATAAATGTTGCTGAATGTCAAATCTAAATTTAATTTATATGGCAGGAAAGAATATCATGTAATAAAGCTATCTCATTTTATGATAGCACTTGTGGGATTGAGCATCTTTTTAATAAAAAAAACAAAGAGGCCACCATGACAGATTCCTTAAAAAAGGGGGCTCCTTCATTTTTACTCACATATATACTGAGTTATGATTCTATACGTCTAAAGTTAGAAAAAAAAATATTTACAAAGTTAAAGCATCCAAGATTGAGTTTGACTCTATAGGAGAGGATTAATAGAGCAGAAAAAACTATTTTGAATTTTTCAAAATAATATAGTAATATAGTGAAAGATAGAACCACAATAGAAATATAATATTAAGTATACTGAAAACATATGATTAAGCTCAGAAAAATTTATTATATTTATAGTAGTTAACACAATGAAAATATAAGTTATCTAAAGGGAATAAGTTAAAATAGATATGAGTGCATCAATAATTACAATAAGAAAGCATTAATACTGAATTTACATGGTTTGGAATCTGGATTTCTATTTTACTATCTATGAACTTGTAAATTCTCATGAGTTAACTGTTAAAAAATCATTTTTTTTCTTCTTTTCAACCATCTTTTAGAGATAGAGAATTCTTTTAAAAAAACAACTATAATAGAAGATACTATTGGTGCAATCGTCCCTGGAATTTTTATAGTTTGATTTGCACAATATATTTTAGGGAATTTAGTTAAAGGTGACCAAATAACTTGATCATGATTAATTAAGTTAAGTTAAGAAACCAAGCAAAGTCAAGATTGATTTAAAACTTGGATGTAAGTGAGAAGTCCAAGTAGAACCAGATACTTGGCAAATTGATGAAAAGACCTAGTAGGGCTAAGCAGTGGAAGTCCTAGCAAGACTAGACAGTGAAAGTTCTAATTGGGAACCAGGCAATAGCAAAGTCATAAGAAGTGAAGTTAAGCAGTAAAAAAGTCTCAGTGGCTAGTGAGTGAAGCTAAGCAACTAAAGTTCAAGTGGAATTAGTTGGGAGATGATCGTTGTAAGATCAAAGAAGTGCTAGAGGAGGTGAATAGTACGTTCAATTATCTGGTGCTCCAAGTACCAATAATTTCTTGACAAACATGTCCTAGTGGAATCAACTAGGAGATTATTTCTTAATAAACAAATCCAAGTGGAGTCAGCAGGGAGTTCATTGCTTGGCAAAGAGAGAAGTCTTGGATGAGTGAACTTCAAGAAATTGAACCTAGTAGGTTTAGGTAAATCAAATTCTAAGTTTTGCTTATTTGTGCAACAAGAAACAACTGTTGGATGAAGACTTGGGAGATTGAAGCTTTTCAGGAGAACTAGACCAAATTTGGAATAACGCTATTCTAGTTGACCTTAGAAGTTTCGAAGCAACTTGAGGCTTTAGGCGACCCGAAGATCTTCTAGGCGACCCGAAGATCTTCCAGGCGTCCTGAGCTTCTAGTTGGCCCGAGGGGAACTTTATCAACTTCGAGCAGTTTGGTCAATGGATGAGTTTTGGCCAAGTTGTAGGCAATTTGAGGGTCCGGTTGACCGTGAGGTCAAAAACTTATCTTGAAGTTGATCAAGTTTGTAACCAGTCAACATCGTCTAGGCGACTGGAGGGGTCTCCAATCAATTGAGAAAATGCCGATCAAATTGTATAAAAGGGGAGTCAATGCAATGTCTTCCAATAACTCTTGCAAACATCCATCTTCATGCTCGTGCTCGTGTAGTCCAGGAAGCACCAATAGGAGTGTCACATCACTTAAAGCTTCAAATATGATCATATGGGTTTTTGTTTCACTTGTTTTGTTATTATATTGCATACTCTTTCTATCTTATTTGTAAGAGGTTTCTCTACCTCCAGAAGAGTCTAGAAAGTAGAAATACACTAGTGGACGACTGCTTCATGCATAGCCTTGGATACACTAACCATTGGGGTTAGGAATCAAATAAAAATTTGGTGTCTTACTTTTCTTATATATTGTTTTTACATTTATTATTTCTGCTGTGTATTTCTAGCATCTTTGATAGAAAAGAAAAGAACAACAAAAATGATGATTACATTATTCACCCTCCTCTAGTGTCAAAACCAATCCTATAATTTGGTATCAGAGCTAGGAGGCGCATCATTAGACTAACATATTAGAGTTAAAAAGGTGAAAGGGTACCTCTTCCCCTTCGTCTTCCTCTTTAATTAGAGATGTTACTGTCACTTTCCTTTTGCATAAAAAGTGTCCAAGACAATCAGTGCAGAGGTCAATCGAGAGAGAACATATTAAGGTTGGTTCATCCATTTGCAAGAAAGGGATTTGGTTCATGGACCTTTGAGGGGTAGTTCAGCTTGTGATTGTTCTTCTAATAACAAGCATGAAGAAATTGTTGAGATTTGTCGTCGTCATCCATTATGAGTAATTATAGTTTTATATATTTCATTTTTCCTGTATTTCATGCTTTAGATCACTAGAATGGTATAGAGCCAAGATTGTAAAAGCATGAAAGTTACCTCTGTTTGATGGTGAATGAATTACTATAGGAGTTTTGCTCCATGGAATTTTACTATCACTGGGAGTGTTAGGAGTGTCGGCAACCACATCAGGTGGCTGGCGATAGGTGTCCGTGGCCAATAAGCATTGGTATTTGCTTTTGAAGGCCGACGATCAGACAGCCACCGTGCTCATCATTGGAAAAGGGCATTGGGAGGGGGGGGGGGCTGAGAAAAGGGGATCGCGACGAATCAAAATAAGTGAGATAATGCTTGATTTTAAATAATAAAAATAAATAAATAAAATAAAATAAAACACAAAAATAAAAGGGAGAGAGAAAGTTTGATTTTAGTAAATCAAAGGCAAAAAATGAAACCTTTCGTTTCATATATGTTGGCTTGGCAGAAAACCAAAAGTTTTTTTATGGATGTTGGTAAAGAAAATAGATTACTTTTTTTTTATGTCATGTATATGATAAATTGGACTTGGCTGGGGTTGGATTAAATTGGTCTAGATTGCCTAATATGCCAAATTTGATTAAATAAGCCAGATTTAATCCAATGAGCCTTGGTTTGATCATATGAACTCAAGTTTATCAATAAGTCTGAGATTAATTTAAATAAACTCAGGTTAAACAACAACAATACATATGTGATCCAGTGATAAAGGTGGGGCCGACCGGCAGGAGGTCAAGGTAGCCAACACCCTGTGGGGCCCGTCCGGCTAGAGGCCAAGGTGGTCAACAAGGGTCCGTCCAGCGAGAGGCCAAGGTGGTCAACAAGGGCCCGTCCGATGGGAGGTTAATGTGGTCAATACCCTGTAGGGCCTGTCCGGCGGGAGGTCAAGGTGGTCAACACCCTGTAGGCGCCCGACCGGGCGAATCACCTCCTCGATCGGCGGAAAGCAGACCTGACATCTCGACAGATCGACTCGACTTGTGTCCGAGCTCATGCGAGCAACGCCAGGGCCTTCGTATGATTAGCTGAGCAGATGTCCCGCTCGGCCAACCGCGACGTCAGCCGAGCGGTTCTTCCGTCCGGCTTAGTGTAAGAAAAAAGGGGCGGGTAACTCTATCTTCCTAGAGACAAGTGTCGCCGACAGGCAGCATGGTAGGCGGTCGGATCAGACAGAGAATCGTACAACGAGAGTTTCCACTATCCCGTCAGGGATATGCTTGCGCTATTGAGGTATAGCGGCAGGCACAATTTTCTGACACGCTCATTACAGGTATGCTTTGAGAGGCGTGCATGTCTCGGTAAGCGTGCACGCACCTTCAGGGAGCCCTATATAAGGACCCCCAAACTCCAACGGAGGTATGCATGATTCATCACTGTAGCTACAGTTCTCGTCATTCTACTTCGATTTCTTGCTGCGGGAGACTGACTTGAGCGTCGAAGGGTCATCGCCGGGAACCCCTTCCTGGCTCGGTTTTGTGCTTGCAGGTTCTCGCCGAAGGTATACGTTACTCATAGGGTTGCGCGGACTCAACGAGAGCACCACGTCCCTAGTGACCGTCGACTCAGCACTCGGACAGAATCAAATTGGCGTCGTCTGTGGGAACGCACCTGAATCTGAGCCGAGAAGATGGAGGAAGCTGGACGCTCACACACCATGGCGCTCTCTCCAGAAGAACCGGACGCGGTCTTCTAGGCGTGAGCGACAAAAATAGTAGAGCAACAGCAGAGGGCACAAGCCGAGCGGCTTGCGCATCAGGCCACCTCGGCATCTGGTGGCCAAGCGGCGTTGGAAGATCGACTGGAACAATTTTCTACTTGGGCACCGAACAAAGGGCAGACTGGCACGCCAGGAGATGCACCACCCGCGCAAATTCCCTTCCATCGGGCCCTATTCTAGACCCCCTCCGAACTCGCGCAGGCCAACCAAGGATCGTCAGCCGATGAAGCACCTGTGTGGGACATCAAGAAAGGCAAGGCACCTCGGACCGATTCTTCGCCCGAGCGGATCAATCGCCAATTCTCAGAGGCGATTCTGCAAGATCTGTTCCCGAGTCACTATGCCCCCCTAGCGATTGGAGAGTACAGTGGTGCGACTGACTCGGACGACCATCTCGGTAAGTTCGATAACGCCGCTACTCTACATCAATACACTGACGGAGTTAAGTGTCGGGTCTTCCTCACTACCCTGTCCGGCTCGGTGCAACGATGATTCCGGAGGTTGCCGGACGGATCGATTCAGAGTTTTAAGGACTTCCGGATAGCGTTCCTCCACCACTTTGCAAGTAGCAGACACTACTAGAAGACTAGCGTCAGCCTGTTCTCCATGAAGCAAGGGGTCAGAGAAACTCTCCAAACCTACATCCAATGATTTAACCAGGTAGGCATGGACATCCCGACAGTTTCATCCGAGACCATGATGCACACCTTCACCCAAGGGCTGGTCGATGGGGATTTCTTCCGTTTGCTCATTTGACAGCCGCCCCACGATTACCACCATATGCTGAAGAAGGTGAGCGAATACATCAACATGGAGGAAGCACAAGCGGCCAGAAGGAAGGTGGTGCCATCAGAACCATCCGCGTCGACTGAAAGGAGGCCACCTATCAGCCACCAGCTCCCTAGAGGGGCCCGAGCTGAGGGGGCCTGACAACATTACGAGACCAAGCCGCATGTCGTCCAACACGTGGCTACCGAACGGCCGAGGCCGAAGGGAAAGGTATGAACTCCCATGTTTTGTTCCCTACACAAGTCGGCTAGCCACAACACCCGCGATTGTCGAGGGTTCGCCCCAGTTGTCTTGCCGGCGCCAAGAAACTATCGTCGCCGATCGCCCTCGCCCAACCAGCGCATCGACACCGGGACGCCGGGCGACGAGAAGTTAGGCGATCATCCGAGCGACCACATCACGGTGATCAGCCCCGGACCTCTCACAAGCGAGCTAGACCATCCGCACGGGAGGAAGAAAACAGAAGCAATGTCGCTCGGGGGGAGGTCAATATCATAGCAAGAGGGCCCACCAGTGGGAATTCTAACCGAGCCCGGAAGTCGCATGCTCGGCAGCTAAGGATCCACGTTGTGGGCTGCAGTGAAGAGAAGGCGAATGTAACGCCCACCCTCTCTGCTAACCCTAAGGGACGGGGCTATGATACTCTATGTACAAATAACAGTGGAAGACTTAGAATAATTTTCTTAGTTTAATAAAAACTTTTCTTTTGTTTTCCTTTTTATCAAATTCGAACTACACTATCAGTGCCTCAATAACATGATATCAAAATTAGTAGAAACATAACATCAAGTCACACATAAGGTACTACAATTCATGATACCAAAGCGTAGTTCTTTAAAAGTTTTTAAAGCAGGTTCTTATTTAGTTGCCTAGCCACTGCCACACACATCTCCTTGCCTCTCCAGCTGCTCCTCTAGCTCATCCAGCTTTTTCCTTTATCTGTGGTACAAGGACAGTAAGCTGTGAGCACTCATGGCTCAGTAAGTTCCTTTCCTACTCACTAAAACCGAAAATCATAGTATAATCAAAGAATGTCTCAACATGGCATCACTTCAACTAGTCATGACATAATGTAACATACTCTTTTAAGCATATCATGCAACATGAAGAAATCATAACTAGTCATGGCATATCATAGCGTAAAGCATAGCATGAAGCATAACATAATCGTATCTAATCATGGCATATCATCATAAGGAGTCATGGCATATCATACACATGAACATATCATGGAACATAACATAATCATATCTAACCATGGCATATAAATCATCATAGGGTATATGCATATGATTTTGAAAAACATGTATCCGAAAAACATGTGTATGTCTCATGATCTTTAAAACCATTTCTTCTTACATATATATATGAACATAATCTCAACTTAAAGGGGATCCCGGCTGTGTACCACTTACATATTGCGCGCAACCTATGTAGGTCCAAGGTAGCAAGTCTTGAACCCTACAAGGCAAACATACTAGGCCCGAGTCTTACTCCATCGACCTAGGGCACTTAGGAGCCCATCTCTAACGAGGCCCGAGTCTTATTCCATCGACCCCGGGGCGCTTATGGAGCCCACCCTTGGTACAAGCCATATAAAGTAAAGTACATGTCATACTGATACATATCATACATCATAAAAGCATGCATCGCTTAGGCACACATCATATCATAAAAGTATGCATCACTTAGGCATACATCATGTCATAAAAGTATGCATCACTTAGGCATACATCATATCATAAAGGTATGCATCACTTAGGCATACATCATGTCATAAAGGTATGCATCACTTAGGCATACATCATACCATAAAAGTATGCATCACTTAGGCATACATCATATCATAACAATATGCATCACTTAAGCATACATCATATCATAACAATATGCATCACTTAGGCATACATCATATCATAACAATATGCATCACTTAGGCATAGATCATAAAAACATGCATATCTTAAGCATAAAGCATATCATCAAGCATGCATAATTTGACCACATAGCATATCATGAAAGCATGCATATTTTAAGCACTAAACATAGCATCAAAGCATGCATAATTTAACCACATAGCATATCATGAAAGCATGCATATTTTAAGCACTAAACATAGCATCAAAGCATGCATAATTTAACCACCTATCATAACATAAGCATGCATATTTTTAGCTCGTATCATATCATCAAAGAATGTAAAATTTACCCACATATCATAACATAAAACATGCATATTTTGAACTCATAACATATCGTAGAAATTCTCATCTTGTATAGCTCACAAGCATACATGTCTAAGCATAAAAGTGTATCATGTGCTCATTCAATCATAAGGAACAATGTAACATGATTAATTTGGGTACTACGCTTCCTAATCCCTTGGGTTCTTATCTTGGCCGAAACCCTCTTAGGTGCCAATTTAGGTTTTAAACAACATCCAAGCATGTAGAACCTAATTCATCCACATATCATTTTCATAGGAAGTATTATAAACAAGATTTACTTGGACTCTAAGTTCTCCAAGTCCTTAAACCTCATTTGGCCGAACATTAACAAGTGTGAAACATGGTTCTAAGTGACATAAAGCATGGGAACCTTAACCATATTTATAGCATTTATTCCAAGGAATATGGTAAGCACAATTGAGCTAGTTCCTAAATTCTTTAAGCCCTTAAAATTATGTCATGGCCGAAACTTACAAGTACTCATTTAGGTTTTCAAGCAAGCATACAAGCATGTGAACTTACTCTAACATCATGTATAAATTTATAAATGGCATCATACAAGTGGTCATGGCCGACACTTCCCTCAGCATCAATTTAGGTCACAAACAACATATAGCATGTGAATTTTTTAGCTTTCTACATTTCATATTTCATGGAGAGTGACATGAGCATGTTCAATGTAAGTTCTAGGGTTTCTAGGGCATGTATCCCTTTCATGGCCGAGACCTTAAGGTATCCATTTGAATCATAGTTAATTATATAAGCATGTGAACACAATCAACATGTTATCTCAATTTCATAAGAAGCATCTTTAACACATGAGGTCTAAATTTTAGGGTTTCTAGGTCTTTAAACCCTACATGGCCAAACCTCATCAAGCATAGAATTTGTTCAAATGGCATAAAAGCATAGAAAGTCATAACACATTTCATAACATGTATAAAAGTCAAGCACTATAAGCATACATTTAAATTGTGTCTTAGGTTTCCTAGGTTTTTCCTTTCTTTATCTCATAGCATATGTTTGGCCGAAACCTTCCAAGTTTTTAAACTAGGTTTAGGTGGCCTAAAGTATGGAAAACCTAAACAAGTTTTATGGAAAAAATATCAAAGAACTATACATATAAATTTGGTTCACAACAAGCTAGGACCCTTGTGGTCATAATTATCATATATCATGCAACCAATTTTCCTATACCCTAATTGAGCATGGGAGCATTAAACAACTTTCATATCTTATTGTCATGGAGATTTTGAGCATGTTAAAAATCTGTTTAAGATATTCTAAGCCATCCACCTTACCATGGCCGAAACCTTAAGAGCGGTGTTCATGAGTTTCTATCAACATACAAGCATGCAACTTCTTTAAGAAACTCTATATTCTATCATATAAACATGGTGAGTTTAAATTCAAAGTATTCCTAACCCTAAACCCTTCCTTGGCCGAAACTTGTGAGTGGGATACTTTTGGTTCCAAGTAACCTTCAAGTATGAAAACAATAATGGATCCTTAACCATTTATTTAGAGGGTTTTGTGCAAGTTAGGTAAACAAATAAATTCCCTAGCCCTTATAAAACCTTTTTGGCCAAAACTCTAGGGTTAGATACATCTCTAATCCAACATCACATATATATAAAAATATGATAGAAAACCTTCTTACAAAGCATAGAAAAATTATCATGAATCAAGGCTTATTTTAAACATTCCTATGATCACAAGTCCTTCCTTTGGCCGAATTTTTCACAACTTTGTTCTAGGTTTTAAAATACTCATAAAATCCAAAAACACATCAAAACTACTTGTACCACAGGTGAGGGGATACTTACATCCTTTTCGCTTGTGGTTCTAAAGTGTGGTGATGGAAGAAAGGGTTTCTTCTTCTTGTTCTCCTCCTTTGTTTTCCCTTGGTAGCCTTACTTGTATCCTAGGAGAAACTTTGTTTTGGGGGCCGAAAATGGAGGAGAGGGGGCTGAGGTTCTCGGTGATGGAGAGGGGAGAATGAGAGAAATGAGAGAAAAATCAAATCTTCTCTTCACATGCTCCCTTTTATGTTAAGGGGGAAGAGGTAGCAAAATTGGTTTTTGCTTTCCTTCTCCCTTAGCCCTTTTTTTCCATTTTATATTTATTTTATTTATTTATTTGTTCTCATCATTCATGATGAAACAAGGGGGAATGAATCCCCTTAATGGTCCTCTTTAAGTCACGGCAAAAAGAGAGAGGAAGAGGGAGAGAAAAGAAGGAAGGCAAGTTGCCTTTCTCTTGTTCTTTTCTTGTTTTCTTTTGGCTAGCTTTTACTCTCATCCTTATCATGAGTTTCCCTCCTTTGCTATCAATATTTCATTCCTATCCCAACTGGTTATTACCCATTAATCCTATCATTTACATCATGAGAGATTCAAGGTTCAATCTTTGACAACTCCCTATTTTTATTTCTTTTTATTTCTTTTTGGTTCAACATTCTACTAATATTTTTCTAAGGCAAATTCATCATTCTCATATTTATCTTAAAAGCTTAGTGGGTGTTACAGCGAACTAGCTCGAGATTAGCTTTGGTCCGAGGGACCTCGTGGGAGTCGTACCGCATGACGACGCTCTCATCATTAAAGCGGTAATAGCCAATTATACTATTCACCGCATATTTATTGACATAGGCAGTTCGGTCAACATCATCTTCGAGAAGGCATTCGACTAACTCCAGATTGAAAGAGCCGAGCTGTTGCCCATGACAACCCCACTGTACGGGTTCACAAGAAACGAGGTTCTACCGATCGGACAGACCAAACTAGCCATATCGCTAGGAGAAGAGCCGCTCCGAAGGACGCGGGCCACTAACTTTATCGTGCTAGAGGCCCCTCCGCTTACAACATGATCCTGGGGCGACCCGCTCTCAACGAGTTTCGGGCGGTCGTCTCGACTTTTTGTCAGAAAATAAAATTCCCCGTCGAGGACCAGGTAGGAGAGGTCCGAGGAGACCAGCTAGCAGCTCGGCGCTGCTACATGGAAATGGTCCGCTCTGAAGCCAGATCCGCACGGAAGACACCCCGGATCGAGGTAAATACTATAACCGAGAAACCTCCTACTTTAGTTTATGAGGAAAAGGAGGAAGTGCAGATTTATCCCTGCCGACCGGAGGCCACCACCTTCATAGCATCTGACCTGGAGGGGGAACAAAGGAAAGAGCACATCAAATGCCTCCAACAAAACCACAATGTCTTCACATGGTCGACACACGAACTACTCGGTATTTCCCCAAGAATAGCTCAGCACGATCTCTATGTTCGACCGGACGCCCGGCCAGTAAAGCAACGGAAGAGAGACTTCAGTGCCGAACGGAATCAAATAATCCAACCGGAGGTTGAGAAGCTCCTGGAGGCCGGCCACATACGTGAGGTGCAATTCCCGAGCTAGCTCGCGAACGTAGTGCTCGTCTCCAAGCCAACAACAAATGGAGAGTCAGCATCGACTTTCAGGACCTGAACAAAGCATGCCCGAAGGACTTTTATCCTCTGCCCAGAATCGATTAGGTGGTAGATTCAACCGCCGGGTGCGAGCTAATATGTATACTGGATGCATACCAAGGATACCACCAGGTGCCGCTTGCCCGCGAGGACCGGGAGAAGGTTATCTTCATCACGACGGATGGCACCTACTGCTACAACGTGATGCCGTTCGGCTTAAAGAACGCTGGGGCCACTTACCAGCGTCTTATGAACAAAGTATTCAGGCGGCAGATCGGGTGCAATATGGAGGTATATGTAGATGATATATTGATTAAATCGCTCCAGGCTGCCGATCTCTGTGCAGATATAAAGGAGACCTGCTATACGCTGCGGATGTACGAAATCAAGCTCAACCCCCATAAATGTATGTTCGGTGCCAAGAGCGGACGTTTCCTGGGATACATTGTGACCGAGCGGGGCATTGAGGCTAATCCCAGCAAGGTTAAGCTCTACAAGATATGCTACCACCGAGAAACCTAAGGGAAGCGCAGTGTCTTACCGACCGGATAACAGCTTTATCAAGGTTCATTTCAAAGTCTGCTGACCGGAGCCTACCGTTTTTCAAGATCCTGCGCCGAGCCACGAAGTTCCAGTGGGACGAGTAGTGCGATCGGGCGTTCGATCGGGCGTTCGAGGAGCTCAAAGCCTATCTTAACTCCCTACCAATGCTAGCCAAGCCGATAGCTAATGAACCCCTCAAGATTTACCTATCCTCGATCAATCACGCGGTCGGCTCGGCCCTTGTACGGTCAAATGGCGAGGAACAGCCTGTATACTTCTTGAGTCATATATTAAAAGACGTTGAATCTCGTTATACCGGTCTCGAGAAACTTGCCTTTGCATTGGTCCTCACCGCTCGGAGGCTCCGTCCGTACTTTCTCACTCATACCATCATAGTAATGATCAATAGCCCATTGAGCAGGGTCCTCCTCAATCTAGAAGCATCAGGGCGGTTGATCAAGTGGACCACGAAGCTTAGTGAGTTTGATATTCAGTATCAGCCCCAGACAGCCATAAAGGCACAATCTCTGGCAGAATTCGTCACCAAGAGAATTCGTCACCAAGGTGCAAGACCCCGAGCCCGAAGTCACCTGGAAGGTGTATGTGGATGGGTCTTCCACCCGGAAAGGGAGTGGGGTGGGAATATTACTGATCTCCCCCAAAGAAGAGCGGATGCAACTATCTATTCGGCTGGATTACCGAGCAACCAACAATGAGGCCGAGTACGAGGCTCTCATAGCAGGGCTGCAAGCCGCTCGGCACGTGGGCGCCATCAGAGTTCTGATTCATTCGGACTCACGGTTAGCTGCCTAGTAGCTCTCTGGAACGTTCGAGATCAACAACGCTCAGCTCAGGCTCTACGCCGAGGCCTTCAAAATGTTGAAAGCCAATTTCCAGGAGGTGGTTATAAGGAAGGTAACTCGAGCGGAGAATCAAGCGGCGGATGAACTGGCGAAACTAGCCAGCTCCATATCGTTGATCGTCATGCAGCAGCCGATCGAGCAAATGCCCCCCGTGGCCCATATCGACTGGATGGAGGGACTCACCTTTCCCAGCGACTGGAGAACGGCGCTGATAGAGTTTCTGCGAGTAGGAGCTACGCCTCCTGATCGGGAAGAGGCTCACCTGCTGAGAAGGCGAGCGGGCAGATTCACATTAATCGGAGACCAGCTGTATAAGAAAGCTTTCTCTCGACCGCTTCTCAAATACTTCGAGCCAGAAGACATCGACTACATACTGCAAGAGGTACACCAAGGCTCCTATGGTGGACATCCGGGCGGTTGTTCGCTAGCAAGAAAGATTTTGCTGGCTGGCTACTTTTGGCCGACCCTTCAGGAGGATGCCGCTTGGACCAAATCCACTTGTCTGTCCTGCCAAAAGTACCACAATCACTCACACCGCCCCAACGGAAGAAATGAAGACGTCCATGGTATCTTGCCCGTTTGACCAGTGGGGCATGGACATAGTGGGGCCCTTCCCCATGGCAACTGGTCAACGGAAGTTTTTGCTCGTTGCCGTTGATTACTTCTTCAAATGGGTAGAGGCCGAGCCGCTGGACAGGATCACCGAACATATGGTCAAAAAGTTCATCTGGCATCACCTTATTTGTCGATTCGGCATCCCGCGTCGGCTCATCTCAGACAACGGAAGGCAGTTTGTCGGTCAACAACTCAGAGAGTGGTGCGAAGGATACGACATCTAGTAGGCCTTCACTTCAATGGCTTACCCCCAAAGCAATGGGAAAGCCGAAGTAGCCAATCGGGAGATCCTGCGGATTCTCCGAGTTCGACTCGACCACGTCGGGGGCAGCTGGGTGGATGCGATTCCAGGTGTATTGTGGGCAATCCGAACGACGCTAATGGAGGGGACGGGTGTCATGTCTTTCCACATGGTGTATGGGGGCGAGGCAATCGTTCCCGTTGAAGTCGGAATAGAATCTGACCAGGTGCAACAGTACGACGCGGACAGCGCTGAGCGAAGACAACTGGAGCTTGATTTGGTGGATGAGATGCGCGCCAAGGCAGCCGCTCAGCTAACGTCCTATCGGTAAAGAATGAGGCAAAGATATAACCGACGGGTGATCCCCCGATCCTTTCAGGTCGGCGACCTAGTATGGAGAAAGGTGAAACCGGTCGGCGATGTCGGCAAGCTGGAGGCTCCGTGGGCTAGACCGTTCAATATCGTGGAGAAGCTCTGCTCGAGAGCTTACTATTTAGAAGATGAAGACGGACGACGACTGGAACGTCCATGGAGTGCGAACCATCTTCAACCGTACCGAGCTGGGTGAAAGGTGCGCTGTTGTATTTAGTGTCGTGTATCTCTTCTTTGCCCTACGCCTTTTGACTGCAGGGTTAAAATTGAAAAGCAAACGATTGCAAGATCATCTCTGAACGACTGGGCAATTCGGAAGACCGTCGAGCGGCGACGTTAAACGCCAGAGCCGAACTGACGGCTATAAATACCCGGCCTGAAGACCGTCGAGCGACAACATTAAACGCCAGAGCTGAACCGGCGGCTATAAATACCCGACCTAAACACTGTCAAGCGGTGACGTTAAACGGCAGAGCCGAACTGGCGGCTAAAAATACCCGGCCTGAAGACCGTCGAGCGGCGACGTTAAATGCCAGAGCCAAACCGACGGCTATAAATACCCGGCCGGAAGACCGTCGAGCGGCGACGTTAAACGCCAGAGCCAAACCGGCGGCTATAAATACCCGGCCTGAAGACCGTCAACCAATATTGCCTAGTGATAATTGATGACTACTCTAGATACACATGAGTAAAATTCCTAAAAACAAAAGATGAAACCTATGAAATATTTAGTAATTTTTACAAATTAACGGAAAATGAAAAAGATACTAAAATTAAAAGAATAAGAAGTGATCACGGGGGAGTTGAAAATCATAGGTTTACCAAATTTTGTAAAATAAATGGATACCAACATGAATTTTCATGTCCTAAAACCCCCCAACAAAATGGTCTAGTGGAACGTAAAAATAGAACATTACAAGAAGCCGCTAGAACTATGTTAAACGAATATCATTTAAATCATCAATTTTGGGCCGAAGCAATAAATACTGCAAATTATATTCAAAACAAAATCTTAATTAACAAATCTCACAATAAAACACCATATGAAGTCTACTATCATAAAATTCCCAATCTAAACTATCTAAAAGTATTTGGGTGTAAAGTTCACATTTTAAATACTAAAGATTAATTAGGAAAATTTACACCCAAGACTAACCAAGGAATATTCTTAGGATACTCCTCTACCAGTAGGACCTTTAGAGTATATAATCAAAATACCTTGAAAGTTGAAGAAACAACTAATGTAATATTTGATGAAGAAAATAGCTCACCTAATATAAACGAAAATATTGACATTAATCCAAGAGCTATCGAAGATGATGAAATGCAACCTAATCTTAATGAGTCAGAAGAACCAGTTTCTGACCCACAGATAAGACCAACTAGGGTAAGTACCTCTCACCCACCTGACCAAATTTTGGGTGACCCAAATCTAGGAGTCAGAACTAGATCTTCCTATAGAAACCTTAGTCAGATTGCCCTTATTTCTAAAATTGAACCTAAGACTATAGAAGAAGCCCTACCTGACCCAGACTGGATCATTGCAATGCAGGAAGAATCAGCACAATTTGAGAGAAACCAAGTCTGGGACCTTGTACCTAAACCCATAGATAAATCAATAATAGGCACCAAATGGGTTTTTAGGAACAAGTTGGATGATCACGATGATATAATAAGAAACAAAGCTAGGCTAGTAGTCAAAGGGTTTAGTCAAGTCGAATGCTTAGACTATGATGAAACCTATGCTCCGGTAGCTAGACTCGAGTCCATTAGGATGTTATTAGCCTATGCAGCAAATAAAGGGTTCAAACTGTACCAAATGGATGTTAAGTCAGCCTTTTTAAATGGATTTATCAAGGAAGAGGTCTACGTAAGCCAACCTCCAGGGTTTGAAGACATAGACTACCCAAACCATGTATTTAAATTAAAAAAGGCGTTATATGGACTAAAACAAGCCCCTAGAGCATGGTATGAAAGATTATCTAATTACTTAATATCCAAAGACTTTAACCAAGGACAAATCGATCCGACCTTGTTCGTGAAAACTATAGAAAAAGACATCTTTATATCCCAAATCTATGTTGACGACATAATTTTTGGCTCAACTAACTCAAAATTTCTAAAAGAATTTGTTAAATTAATGGAAAGTGAATTTGAAATGAGTATAGTTGGGGAACTCAACTTTTTCTTAGGCTTACAAATAAAACAAACTAAAGATGGAATCTACATTTATCAAACTAAATATGTTAAGGAGTTAATTAAAAAATTCAGCATGGAAAATTCAAAAATTATAAATACTCCAATGGCAACCAACATAAACATTGACTCTGACCCTGAAGGAAAACCTGTAGACCCAAAATACTATAGGAGTGCCATAGATAGTTTACTTTATCTAACTGCAAGTCGACCCGACATATTGTTTGCAGTAGGTATGTGTGCAAAAGAGTCACACCTAACATATGTTAAAAGAATACTTAGGTATATTAAAGGAACTCTAAATGTAGGACTTTGGTACCCAAGAACTTACACCTTTGACCTTTATGGCTATTCTGATTCAGACTATGCTGGGTGCAAGTTAGATAGGAAAAGTACAAGTGGTAGCTTCCAGATTCTAGGTCAATGCCTAGTAAGTTGGTCAAGCAGAAAGCAACATTGTGTTGCTCTATCCACTACAGAAGCTGAATACATAGCCCTAGGAGAATGCGCATCTCAATTGTTATGGATGATGCATACATTAAAAGACTATCAACTAGAATATAAAAATACAAAAATCTTTATTGATAATATCAGCTCAATTAATCTGACCAAAAATCCTATTCACCATTCTAGGACTAAACACATAGAGGTAAAACACCACTTTGTAAGGGATCACGTAGCTAAAGGTGAAATTGCACTCAACCATGTTGAGTCCAAATCAAACCTAGCTGACATCTTTACAAAACCCTTACCTGAACTTGAGTTCAGTGCACTTAGAAGGCAAATAGGAATGTGTTCGGTAGAGTAGGTGTCTTGTCTTGTTTTTATTATTGTTTTTCAAATTCTAGGAAAAATAAATTTCAAAATTCCCAATTTCCTAGATTTTTCAAAACACGGAATTAGCCTAGGCTTTCCCCTAGAAATCATGTTCCCCTAGACTCAAACCAGAGCATCTCACAAACACCTAGGTATACCTTGATTGTGATTGAAAAACATAGAACGGCGTGAGATGCATAGGGTACAGCCTGGACTCAAGAATGCTTATATCTGTGCATCGATATGAGTCTGGGTGTTAAATACGTAATATTCATCAATCAAGTTAAGTCTTCCAGCTCTAGTCAAATCTATCTTGACCAATGTAACTTAACTTGACTAACCATGTGAAAGCTGTTGCCCTGTAGGCAATCAGCAAGTAACTAAAGGTTCGACAGTTGGTAAAGGATACTCAATTTTCTAGTTAAGCATGTTTGATCTTTGTTTTAGGGCTCTGATACCTAGAAGGTTAATCTATTGAACATGACTCATGATTGGACTTAAGGACCAACTGACTTTGAATGAATAATCAAATTTTTAATTACATTACTGCCTCCTTGTCCTAAAAATTTAAATATTGTTCAAACTTAAGCTAAGTTTACTGTTAACCTAAGTTTTCAAATTCAATACTTGTAAAAAGCTAAGCTAAGTTCCAATCTTAATTTCCAAACCTTAGCTCTGAAATCTAACATTGTAAATTCCTGCACAGTTTTTCAAAACTTAACTCGGTACCTTCAAAGATTAAAAAGTAACTTTTCTCCTAAGTAAAAATTTTATTTATCAAAATGATACACTCCCTAACAATTTTATAATATTAACTAAATTTCCAAAGAGCTAACATCATCTTTTCACTTAGCTAAAAAAATATGACTATTAAGTGGTCTCAAAATCTAGTTATTCAATATCTATTATTTATTTTTGATATATGGAAAAGGGGGAGAGTAGCAAAAAATTCAATGTAAAAAAATTCAATGTAAAATTCAAATTTAAATTAATATAAAAGGGGGAGCAACAGTTAAGGGGGAGCATATAGTTTATGCTATAACTTTAAATTCGTAGGGTTTTACTCTAGCAAATTTGCCTTGTTAAATGTGTTCATCTACTCTAGCAAATTTGCCTGTGTTAAAAGTATTCATCTATTCGTTTGATTACTTAACTTTGAATTTGAGTTGCCATAATAAAAAAGGAGGAGATTGTTGGTGCGGGAAGCATCCGACGATCGAACTCGTGTTTTGATAATGGCAAAGGATTCAAAGTTAAAGTGTTTTGTATTCTAACAAGTCTACTTGAGGATTTCATGAAAATCCTAGCTGCGGTTAGGCAAAGGGAAAAACCCTAGGGGATGGTAACCCTAGGTCATAGGGGGGGTAACCCTATGCGGAAAGTCTTGGCAGGTCGATGACTTCAGGCAAAAGTCCTAGGGGGTGGTAACCCTAGGTGGAAAGTCCTGGTGTCGCGAACCAGGTGAAAGACTGAACTAGCCAGGAAGCGGATGTCCAGCAGAAAGTCCGGAAGCGTCGAGTGCTGAGCAAAAGTCCAGTCGATCTAGAGGATCGTACTGGCAACAGGTAATCTCTCCTGAGGGGAGTAGGTGAGGATGCGTTCCCCGCTGAGGGAACAGTAGGCGTCGGGTCGACCTAGGGCTTCCGGTTGGAAACCCGAAGTCAGACTCGGACAGTCCGGAGACTGTCAATACTTCACTTATCATATTTATTGTATTCTGTGCTAACTTTGTGCTGCAGGGTAGTGTTTGGGACTAACGTATCTTGCAGGTGCAAAGGAGCAACCTAAAGCCTCGGATGAACAGTGTCCGAGGTGCCTTCATGGAGCTTGGAGGCGCCTCGCGTGCAAGGCTGGAGCTGGCTGCGAGAAGCTGTTCAAGGCGCCTTGATCAACAGTGGAAGGCGCCTTGAACAGATGAAGGCTCCCTGTGAATAGTGGAAGGCGCCTTGAATCTGTGATAAGATTCGACCAGTTCGCTCCTTATCTCCGCGGTTGACTCGGCCTATTCAAGGCGCCTTGGGTAGCATTCAAGGCGCCTTGAACACTATTTATAAAGGGGGTTCGACCAGCAGCTTGCATCAATGAATTCCAAGTCTTCCTCCTGCATTTAGCTGCTAACGAACTCATCTCGAAGTGCTGCAACTTGACGCCGACGACCCGAACCTTCAATTTAGAATTTCCTATTGTCGGTATAATTTATTTATTGCATTTCTTGTAAATCATCTTTTGTAAATTTATGATCTTATAGTTGTTGCCCACTGGAAGCGATCAAGGATCGCGGGCATTCGATTAGGAGTCGCCTTAGGCTCCGAACGAAGTAAATCCTCCGTGTTCTTCTGTGTTTGTTTCTCTATTTCATTTCAGCCGCATTAATTTCTGAACGATGTTTTAATTACTCCGATAACTTTATGATTCCGAAAACAGAACGATTTAGCCACGAGCGCTATTCACCCCCCCTCTAGCGCAGTCTCGATCCAGCAGAAGATAGTCCGGCTGTGTCTTATACCTCTTCAAATCTAGCTGAATGGGAAGTCCGACCTGCCACTTGGTCCGGAAGCTCGACGCTCGAGGAGTCTGATGTAGAAGAAATACTCCTTCTAGTGCTTGTTGGAGGTGGGCATCCTGTCGAAGAAGGCTAGGCCAATGCGAGATTGGAATAGGTAGGTGCCCAGCTCGGACTGTTTAGGATAGTAGAAGTAGTGGAAGACTTGAGGGGTCAGCGGGATGCTGTGCACTTTGAATAGCACAACTACACCACATAACAAGCGGAAGGAATTGGGAACGAGCTGGGCGAGTGGGATATTAAAGGAATTGCAAGCTTCGGTAATGAACGGGTGGATGGGAAATCGAAGGTCGGCCACAAACTGATCTCGAAAGAAACAGATAGTGTCGGTCGATGGGCTATGTGGCCGATCGGATGGTCCGACCAGGACAATTTCGTGGTCGGGCGGAAGGTCAAAAGCATTTATAAGACGCGTCGAGTCGTCCACGTCAAACCTGGTCTCCATGGTGGTGTACCAAGGACCAAGGGCCGGGTCGACTGGCTGGGAGGAACTGGCCTTAGTCGGAAAACAGAAACAAAGGGATTCGCTTGGAAATTCAACGGGGAAGCAAAAAAGGATCGACGAGAGGCAACGGAGCTCCGTAAAGCGGTAAAGACTAGGAGAAAAGACAAGGAAATAGAAGATTAGAGCTTATAAGAAAATGGAGTATTGGAGAAGGAAGCTGAGGATCTCCGGAACACTGGAACAGAGCGCTGGAAGCAAATGAAGTCGCCGGATCAAACGGGGGAGAAGCGGAAATAGAGCGCCGGGGAAGCGGCGCCGCCAAAGCTTTATAAAGATAGGCACGGTTGAGCTAAGCCGTCCCATCTAGGGTGCAAGGATCGAAGTGCACATCTGATCGTTGAATTTAAATCGCCAAACGTCACATCAGCAGTTGTCATCTCGGACGTGCGATGATTGCATCACCGACACATGGCGCCTCCCACGGGTCAACATTTAATGGGTGCATGCTCGATCTTAATAGAAGCGATCTGCACATATCACAAGGAGATTCGGACGGAGTCAGCAATAGCCGACCGGCCCGCGCCCCCTCGATAGTGGTAAGGAAAAGTATCCAAAAATGACCAAGTACAAATGCACAAAGCACCGACCGGGAGAAAAAGGCAGGTCCTACAGGAACCGTTGGGATCCATTTCAGTGGCTGGCCGACCAGCCAATTCCTCACCAGGCTACTTGTCCAGTCAGTCGGACTTTCAGCCTCCTTCGACTAGACTTGAAGGGAAGGCATGTGATCAGGTGATAAAGGTGGGGCCAACCGGCAGGAGGTCAAGGTGGTCAACACCCTGTAGGCGCCCGACCGGGCGAATCACCTCCCCGATCGGCGGAAAGCCGACCCGGCATCTCGACAGATCGATTCGACTTGGGCCCGAGCTCATGCGAGCAGCGCCAGGGCCTTCGTATGATTAGCTGAGCAAATGTCCCGCTCGGCTAACCGCGACGTCAGCCGAGCGGTTCTTCCGTCCGGCTTAGTGTAAGACAAAAGGGGCGGGTAACTCTATCTTCCTCAAGACAAGTGTCGCCGACAGGCAGCATGGTAGGCGATCAGATCAGACAGAGAATCATACGACGGGAGTTTCCACTATCCCGTCAGGGATATGCTCACGCTATTGAGGTATAGCGGCTGGCACGCTTTTTTGACACACTCATTACAGGTATGCTTTGAGAGACGTGCGCGTCTCGGTAAGCATGCACGCACCTTTAGGGAGCCCTATATAAGGGCCCCCATACTCCAACGGAGGTATGCGCGATTCATCACTGTAGCTACAATTCTCGTCATTCTACTTCGATTTCTTGCTGCCGGAGGCTGACTTGAGCATCGGAGGGCAATCGTCGGGTACCCCTTCCCGGCTCGATTTTGTGCTTGCAGGTTCTCACCGAAGGTCTACGTTACTAACAAGATTGCGCGGAGTCAACGAGAGCACCACGTCCCCAGCGACCATCGACTCAGCACTCGGATAGGATCAATATGTATAAGGGATACCTATCTAGATTAGTTCTAATGTGTACAAGGGACTAAGCTAATGCTCAAGATCTGGTTTCCCAATTGACTTGTCTAGTTTGTCAATCAATTGAAGCTACTCAAATAAAAAAAAATTATTTTTCTTATTTGATTATGGATTTTGTGTGTTTGTTCTATGCATATGTGTAAATTGAATGAACCAATTTTATTATTGGTTTCAATTTTATATTGATATTATTATTTACAATTTTAGATGTCGAGGATGATACATACACAATGATTCGTCGCGATGTACAATGGAATGGGTTGAGGGAGACAATTGAGGAGATAGAATATGACCCAGTTTACAGACTCCAAGGACATATTAGACGGTTCGATATATTATTTTGGAAACTTGAATAGGAAGATTTCTAATCTAGGATAACTATAGGATCTTGAATTTGATTCGATCATTGACAAGGCATCCCAAGGTGATAGCACACCATGTATGGGGGCACTATCAAGGACACATCTCATATTTAGTATTGTGTGTGGAATTATTTCACCATGAGGATCTAGAAGAGGATCCTAAACATTTTGAGGAGGATTCAGAAGAGGATCTTGATGATTCTGGGGAGGATCTAGAAGAGGATTCAAATGTAGATCAAATAGAGAATCCTGAAGCTGATCTACTTAAGATTGCCCTAATCGAGTTCGAGATGAACGAGATAGTATTGCCCACTGCACTAGTATTTTTCTTAGTGGGGGTGGTGTTAGCTTTATCTATTTTATTAGAGTTCTATTATTTTTACTGACATTATATACGAATAGTATTAATCCCTTTAGTTTTTGAAATGTTATGTGATGTGTTAACAAACTATAAAATGAATGTGTATGATAACAATCTTAAAAAAATGATTAGTACATTTAAATGATGTGTTCATTTCTTGATTTATTTACTAAATGATTAGTTTATTTGATGGAATGTGTGTAATATAATTGATCAATATTGGTTAGAATGGATTGTACAAATGATGAGTGTCAACGCAGTTGCCACTTGATTTTGTAAATTAACTTAAATTAACATTGAGTCAATCATAAATTATATACATATGAAATATACAAAATTACTGAATAATGTATTTATTTATGTTAGGTCATGACTACTAAGAATATCATAGCTTAACTAAACAAGGGAGAGAAATTATATGGGATGATTATAAAATATGACATCTCAAGATACAATATGTTCTTTAAGAACAAGAAGTTCTAGAGGTCGTAAATCAATTTATGGAAAAATCTACTGATGGTTTTACAACACAGTATAGACGTGATCTTGATGTCTATAAGACATGGAAGAAAAATAACTTTACTGCTAAGGGAATATTGATTAGTTTAATGGTAGATGACCTAGTATTTGAATATGAGTCATTACTATTGGCTCATACTATCTGGGTACCCCTTAGAGAAAAGTATAGTGGAGTAAGTCTAAGCAAACTTCGTTAGCTAAAAATCAAGTTTGATAGCTACCAAAGGCACTCGAATGTTACCATGGCTTAGCATTTGAGGGAAATGACAAATATAATTCTGGACTTAAAAGCTGTCGGTCATGAGTTGAATGATAAATAACAAGTTTAAGCAGTTATCCATTCTATTCCTAATTCTTAGAAAATGATTAAACAAAATCTGACTCACAGTGAAAGTATCAAGACTTTCACTGATGTCTCACACCATGTTGAACTGGAGGCAGAGAAAATAGAATCCACAAAGTATTTCTGGATAAGTTTTTATAGATGAAGGTTTTGTTGGAGCATCTGGATCTAAGAATAAGAAAGATGTTTCTCAAAAGGAAAAGGGAAGGGAAAAGAAGCTAGTGCTACTGTTGGACAAGGCATAATCAAGAAGAAAGGAAAAAAGTATAGAAAGAAATCTAAAATCAAGATGACTTACTATAATTGCAACAAGAAGGGCCACTTTGCTCGGGAATGTACTGAGCCGAAAAAGGTAAATTCATATTTATCTTCTTTCCATGAGCATTATGTTGCTAGTTTAGTGTTATTTGCTGATCTTATCCTTTATGAATTATAGATTCAGGAGTAATGAACAATATAGCTCGTGATCGAGCTACATATGTGGAGTACCATTGGATACCAGCTAATAATAAATGGATATTTAGGGGAAACAATGCAAGGATTAAAGTAAAAGGACTTGACACTTGCAAACTCAATCTACATGATAGACGCACCTTGTCTCTACTGTTGGGTTCTTCGAGCCTCGAAAACCGCTTTTTCGCGTCGCGGAAACCCCGAAGGACCCAAAGCCGTAGATCCGTGCAAAGATTCGTATAAAAATTCGAAAAACTATTTCTTGTACGAGTTCAAAAACTGATCTACTACTTAGATCTATGAGGAAAAAGTGTTTACCCTTGATGCGATGCCCTTCGCGTTCCCGCTCGTCCAAATGATGCCGGATCTCAAGACCGTCAAGCGCCGGTCCTCTAGAAGTATCCACACGGACACACTAGATGGAGATGACCAAAAACCAAGGTGTGCTAGCACCTATGTGGTTCGGCCAAGGGAGGAGAGGGAGAGGGAGAGCTTGAGAGGGAGAAGGAGGAAGATGCACACAAGTGAATGAAAAATGAATTTTTCCACCCAAAAACCAAGTGGCCGGCCACATTTCAAAATTCACATTAATTGCATTAATTGCAATTAATATGAAATCATAAAATCACATTAATTGCATTAATTGCAATTAATATGAAACCATTAAGAGAGTGGCTTTGTTACTTCCATGAGGTGGCACCCATGATGATGTGGAACATCATTATTGGTCCACCTAATGCCAACTCACCAATGAGGTGGCAAAAGGTCAAGTCAAAATTGACCTTTGGTCTTCCTTCTCAAGTCAAGTCAAACTTGACTCAATCTCTACCATGGTGGATCTAATCCAACCATTTGATTCGAGCCAACTTAATATAATGAATCTAATTCATTAAATTAAATTGATTCAATGAGTCAAAATCTAAATTAGACTCATTTAACACATGAATCAACTTGAGTCAAACTCAAGTTAGCCCAATTAGGATTACTCTTAATCCAATTTGATTCATCAAATGAATCTAATCCTCTTGGTTCATCATATGAACCTAATCTCCACCTAATTGTCCTAAGTGTGTGACCCTATAGGTTCTTGTAACGTTGGCAATGCCCTAAACCCATTTAGGAGCATAAGTAATGAGCAGTATCTAGCAACACATCATTACTACCCAAGTTACAAGAATGTCGAGATCCGACATCACCTTGTGACTACCAATTGTGACTACTCACAAAATAATGACAAGTGTCCTTCTATCCTAGACATCTAGATTGATCAATATGAGGCATAGACCGTGTCATCCTCTAATCAATCTAAATCTTGAACTCCAAGTTAGACTCACTCGATCAAATGAGCTCAACATCTAATGTTGACTCATTTGGGCATGGCCATGCACTTAGTGGTCTCACTCTATCAAGAATACAGATGTCGCTCCCGTCATATGGGAGGGATAGATTCCATCTACATCACTCACATCCCTCTACATAATTCGTTACATACCCAGTAATCACCTTTATAGTCCACCCAGTTACGGGTGACGTTTGACGAAACTAAAGTACATAACTCCTTATGTAGGGATCCATGGTGACTTCAGGTCTAAGGACTAATAGTCATACTAATAGCCACATGAGAAAGTATATGACACTCATATAACGATCCATGATACTTTCTCATGGTGGGTCATTCAATATACATTCTCTAATGCACACCCATGTGTCAGCTTGATATCTCTATATCCATGACTTGTGAGATCAAGTCATCGAGCTGACCTACATGCTAGTCTTATTGTATTAACATTGTCCCTGAATGCTAATACTTGACTAGGAATGATTTAAAGTAGTGTTCCCTATATCATCTCACTATCGATTCAACTAATCGATTGATATAGGTATGAACCTTCTACTCAAGGACACTATTATACTTAGTCTATTTGGCACTAATATAAATAAGTATAATAACCAAACAAATGTCTTTATTAATATACAAGAATATGTTATACATGAGTCCATACAATCATCAAATGATTGGCTCTAGGGCTCTAACTAACAATCTCCCACTAGCACTAGTGTCAATCAGTATAGGCTCTAAGGCCTAAAGACCTAGTGTGACCATCATGCTTACTCTGTGCCAAAGCCTTGGTCAAGGGATCTGCGATGTTAGCCTCTGTAGGTACTCTGCAAATCTTCACATCTCCTCTATCGATAATCTCTCGAATGAGATGGAAGCGCCGTAGTATGTGCTTGGTCCGCTGGTGTGAGCGAGGTTCCTTCGCCTGTGCTATAGCTCCATTGTTGTCACAATAGAGCTCAACTAGGTCAGCGATGCTAGGAACCACCCCAAGTTCAGTGATGAACTTGCGGATCCAAACAACCTCCTTTGCTGCCTCTGATGCAGCAATATACTCGGCTTCTGTTGTAGAATCAGCTATTGTATCCTGCTTCAAACTCTTCCAGCTGACAGCACCACCATTAATGTAAAATACGAACCCTGACTGTGATCGGTAATCATCCTGATCAGTCTGAAAGCTGGCATCACTGTAACCCTTTACAGTTAGCTCATCATTGCCTCCATATATCAAGAAATATTCTTTAGTCCTTCGTAAGTACTTAAGAATATTCTTGACCGCTATCCAGTGACTTTCACCTGGATCTGACTGGTATCTGCTCGTCATGCTCAAAGCATACGAGACATCAGGTCGAGTACATAGCATGGCGTACATGATCGATCCTATGGCTGAGGCATAAGGGATCTGATCCATGCGGTCTCTCTCCTCTCTAGAAGAGGGACCTTGAGTCTTCGAAAGACTCACGCCATGTGACATCGGCAGAAATCCCTTCTTGGAATTCTGCATGGCAAACCGAAGGAGTACCTTGTCAATATATGTACTCTGACTTAGGCCAAGTAATCTCTTAGATCTATCTCTATAGATCTGTATCCCAAGAATACGAGATGCCTCACCTAAGTCCTTCATTGAGAAGCAACTCCCTAGCCATGTCTTGACAGACTGAAGCATAGGGATGTCCTTCCCAATGAGTAGTATGTCATCCACATACAGTATGAGGAAGACAACTATGTCCCCTACAACCTTCTTGTAGACACAAGGCTCATCTTCATTCTTGATGAAACCAAACTGTTTGATCGCATCATCGAATCGAAGATTCCAGCTCCGAGAAGCTTGCTTTAGTCCATAAATGGACCTATGCAGCTTGCATACTCTACTAGTATGCTGTGGATCTACAAAACCCTCAGGTTGTGTCATGTACACATCCTCGAGTAGGTTTCCATTCAGAAACACGGTTTTGACATCCATCTGCCATATCTCATAATCATGGTAGACTGCAATAGCAAGCATGATCCGAATGGACTTAAACATCGCCACTGGAGAAAAGGTTTCATCATAGTCAATACCATGAATCTGCTTGAAACCTTTAGCTACCAAGCGACCCTTATAGATAAGTCCATCCATGTCAGTCTTTCTCTTAAAGACCCACTTGCACCCAATGGGTTTTACCCCTTCAGGTGGATCAACCAAAGTCCATACTTGGTTAGTGTATATGGATTCTATCTCGGATCTCATGGCTTCTAGCCATTTCTCAGAATCTGGTCTCATCACAGCTTCTTGATAGGTGGTAGACTCATCCTCTATGAGCACAATGTCATCATGGTCAGACAAGAGAAATGAGTATCTCTCAGGCTGACGACGTACCCTATCAGACCTGCGAAGAGCTATGTCTACTTGAACTGGTTGTTGTTCCTCAACTCCTTGTGGAACAACATCATCCACAACACTTTGTGGTTCCAGTTCAATTTCCATCGAGGCATCAGTGCTATTGTTCGCATCTTGAACTTCTTCAAGATCGAACGTGCTCCCACTAGTCTTTCTAGAAAAAAAATCCCTTTCTAGAAAGACCCCAGTCTTTGCCACAACTACCTTGTGCTGACTGGGAATGTAGAAGTAATATCCCTTAGTTTCCTTGGGATATCCGATGAAATAGCACTTGTCGGATTTGGGTCCTAACTTGTCTGAGACTTGACGTCGAACGTAAGCCTCACAACCCCAAATCCTCATGAAAGACACCTGGGCATCTCTCCCAGTCCATATCCTATATGGTGTCTTTATCACGGCCTTTGATGGAACTCGGTTGAGTATGAAAGCTGCCGTGTCTAGAGCATATCCCCATAGATATGTCGGAAGATCTGTGTGACTCATCATAGATCGTACCATATCTAATAAGGTACGATTCCTCCTTTCGGATACACCATTCCACTGTGGTGTTCCAGGAGGAGTGAGTTGAGATAAAATCCCACACTCAGCTAAGTAGTCACGAAACTCATGGCTTAAGTATTCACCACCTCGATCTGATCGAAGTACCTTAATACTCTTGCCAAGCTGGTTCTGTACTTCATTCTTGAATTCTTTGAACTTTTCAAAGGATTCAGACTTATGTGTCATCAAGTACACATAACCGTATCTACTGAAATCATTAGTAAATGTGATGAAGTACCTATAACCGCCTCTAGCAGCAACATTGAATGGGCCACATACATCACTATGTATGAGTCCTAACAAATCAGTTGCTCTCTCGCTATGCCCACTAAAGGGCGTCTTGGTCATCTTGCCTCGTAGGCATGACTCGCATATCTCATATGATTCAAAATCAAATGAGTCCAGCAAACCATCTTTATGGAGCTGGGATAAGCGCTTGTCATTTATATGACCTAAGCGACAGTGCCAAAGGTAGGTTCGGTTCATGTCATTTGACTTGAACCTCTTGGTATTTATATTATAGATAGGGCTCTCAAGGTCTAGAATATAGAGTCCGTTTATTAGAGGTGCACTACAATAGAACATATCGTTTAAATAGACAGAACAACATTTGTTCTTTATTATAAACGAGAACCCTTTCTTGTCCAAACAAGAAACAGAAATTATGTTCTTAGTCAAGGCAGGCACATAACAACAATCATCTAATTCTAGTACAAGCCCAGAGGGAAGAGATAGATGATAAGTTCCTACAGCAATAGCAGCAACTCGTGCTCCATTGCCTACTCGTAGGTCTATTTCACCCTTCGTCAATGCCCTGCTATTTCTCAGCGTTTGTACATTAGTACAAATGTGCGAAGCACATCCGGTATCTAATACCCACGATGAAGAAATAGAGAGGTTGACTTCTATAACATGTATACCTGAAGTAGAAATCTTATTTCTCTTCTTCGTAAGATCTTCCAGGTATCCTGTGAAGTTCCTCTTCCAGTGCCCTGCTTGTCCTTGATATAGTTGACAAAGATGTGCAACCATATCGTAAGCACCCATTAACTCATGTTGCTTCTGAAGCTCAGAGTTCATGGTTGCGAGCATTAGACATGACACATCTAATGCGCCATCTTGATGCTTCTTGTAAGCATCTTTGTCAGCTCGCGGGGCATTGGCAGGAGGAGCCTCCGGAATGGGCTACTCCAGAACGTACAGTTTATGTTCCTGAGTGAGAACAATTCTCAGGTTCCTGTACCAGTCCAGGAAATTTGCTCCGTTGAGCTTGTCCTTCTTAAGGACAGATCGCAGGGAGAAAATGTTCGTATTCGATGTCATGGCAATTCTACAACAAAAATAAATGCAGAAATAAATATCATATTCTTTAAAAATCATTTAATTAGGCCTTTTAATTAAATGATGCTCCCACTGAATTCTATAATTCTTGTGGGACAAGATCCACATCATACTAACCCTTGAGTTAGCTTTGGCTAATACGCCCAAGGCTTAGTATGATCGGTAGGTAACGATTACCAATTACATCTCTATGCAACTCTTGTTTATAGAATCAATATCCGTATTTATATTAAAACTCGAGTTAGCTTTGGCTAATACGCCCGAGAGTTAATATAGATGTGATTTTGACCTATCTTTTCCAACCGTTGGAATAATGCCTATAGTTGACTCGATCCAACCGAGTAACTATGAAGACTCAATCTAATTGAGTTTTTATTCACCCATGCGTTGATAGACGGGACCAAGATTGTCCCTCCGTACCCTACCAAGATAATATGTATTGCTCTGCTTTGGCAGATTCAACAATACATGTGATCGAGGTAGTGATAGGTATCACGGCACGGTTAGGCATTTTAGAGTTGGTTCGATCTAGATCTAATCTAATCGAGAAGAATGCATCTTGTGCACGACTTAGATCTAATCTAATCGCAAGGGTGCATCATGTGCACGACTTAGATCTAATCTAATCGTTAAGGCACTAATTAATTAATTAATTATTAAACATGCATCAAATACATAATAATTAATTAATTAATCTATTTGTGATTTAGTCATGGCCCTACTACGATCTTCTCAAGCCAATGAGAAGATCGATTGGTCAACCTAGGGTCAACAGCTTCTCCAAGCGCCTCCCTTTGACCACCTTGTGCCTCGGAACTCCGTCTCGTGTGGACCCTCCACCGCTCCAATTTGTACATTACAATTTGAAACTCGAGTTACATTCGAGTCTAAATCTAATTTACAACAAGAATAAAAGACGAGGCACGACGCGCAGGTCGCGAATAATAAAATAAATACAACACGCGAAAACACATCACGGCACGCAGGCCGTATTATGAATTACAACACAACCAATCATATTGGGCTTTGGGCCATGACTATCACAAATTAATATATAATTCAAAATTATATATTTTTCATAATTTTCTATAATTTTAAAATTAATTTTTACAATTTTATGAATAAAATTTCCCAGCAGTCCCGTTTAGCGGTTTCGGGCGCAATCGCGGAACGGATCCCCTTGCGGGGCCCAGGGGCATCGCCCCTACCCGCGATCTAACCATCGCGAGGGTTCCTTTGCGATCCAACAGCGCCTAAACCCGCTGTCCCAAAACGATTTGGGTCGAGACATTGCCGTTTCGGAAAAATCTTCTCGGCGGGTTCGTTTTTAGCGATTTTGGGTGCGATCGCGGAGCAAATCCCCTTGCGGGGTTAGGGGCAGCGCCCCTACCCACGATCTAACCATCGTGAGTTGCTCCGTTGCGATCTAAAGGCACCCGAGTCCGCTGTCCCAAAAGATTTTGGGTCGAAACGAAGCCGTTTGGGAAAATTCTTCCCGATAGCCGAAGCCTACAAGTGCCGAGACACTTGTGCTTCGCCTATAAGGAAAAATTACCCATAAAAACATAAAAATTGAATTTTTACAGAAAATCACAGAAGCTTTTTGTTTTCCAAAAACCAAAAACTAACTCGTACAAGTCTTTGCACGTGGCTCTGATACCACTGTTGGGTTCTTCGAGCCGCGAAAACCGCTTTTTCGCGTCGCGGAAACCCCGAAGGACCCAAAGCCGTAGATCCGTGCAAAGATTCGTATAAAAATTCGAAAAACTATTTCTTGTACGAGTTCAAAAACTGATCTACTACTTAGATCTATGAGGAAAAAGTGTTTACCCTTGATGCGATGCCCTTCGCGTTCCCGCTCGTCCAAATGATGCCGGATCTCAAGACCGTCAAGCGCCGGTCCTCTAGAAGTATCCACACGGACACACTAGATGGAGATGACCAAAACCAAGGTGTGCTAGCACCTATGTGGTTCGGCCAAGGGAGGAGAGGGAGAGGGAGAGCTTGAGAGAGAGAAGGAGGAAGATGCACACAAGTGAATGAAAAATGAATTTTTTCACCCAAAAACCAAGTGGCCGACCACATTTCAAAATTCACATTAATTGCATTAATTGCAATTAATATGAAACCATAAAATCACATTAATTACATTAATTGCAATTAATATGAAACCATTAAGAGAGTGGCTTTGTTACTTCCATGAGGTGGCACCCATGATGATGTGGAACATCATTATTGGTCCACCTAATGCCAACTCACCAATGAGGTGGCAAAAAGGTCAAGTCAAAATTGACCTTTGGTCTTCCTTCTCAAGTCAAGTCAAACTTGACTCAATCTCTACCATGGTGGATCTAATCCAACCATTTGATTCGAGCCAACTTAATATAATGAATCTAATTCATTAAATTAAATTGATTCAATGAGTCAAAATCTAAATTAGACTCATTTAACACATGAATCAACTTGAGTCGAACTCAAGTTAGCCCAATTAGGATTACTCTTAATCCAATTTGATTCATCAAATGAATCTAATCCTCTTGGTTCATCATATGAACCTAATCTCCACCTAATTGTCCTAAGTGTGTGACCCTATAGGTTCATGTAACGTTGGCAATGCCCTAAACCCATTTAGGAGCATAAGTAATGAGCAGTATCTAGCAACACATCATTACTACCCAAGTTACAAGAATGTCGAGATCCGACATCACTTTGTGACTACCAATTGTGACTACTCACAAAATAATGACAAGTGTCCTTCTATCCTAGACATCTAGATTGATCAATATGAGGCATAGACCGTGTCATCCTCTAATCAATCTAAATCTTGAACTCCAAGTTAGACTCACTCGATCAAATGAGCTCAACATCTAATGTTGACTCATTTGGGCATGGCCATGCACTTAGTGGTCTCACTCTATCAAGAATACAGATGTCGCTCCCGTCATATGGGAGGGATAGATTCCATCTACATCACTCACATCCCTCTACATAATTCGTTACATACCCAGTAATCGCCTTTATAGTCCACCCAGTTACGGGTGACGTTTGACGAAACTAAAGTACATAACTCCTTATGTAGGGATCCATGGTGACTTCAGGTCTAAGGACTAATAGTCATACTAATAGCCACATGAGAAAGTATATGACACTCATATAACGATCCATGATACTTTCTCATGGCGGGTCATTCAATATACATTCTCTAATGCATACCCATATGTCAGCTTGATATCTCTATATCCATGACTTGTGAGATCAAGTCATCGAGCTGACCTACATGCTAGTCTTATTGTATTAACATTGTCCCTGAATGCTAATACTCGACTAGGAATGATTTAGAGTAGTGTTCCCTATATCATCTCACTATCGATTCAACTAATCGATTGATATAGGTATGAACCTTCTACTCAAGGACGCTATTATACTTAGTCTATTTGGCACTGATATAAATAAGTATAATAACCAAACAAATGCCTTTATTAATATACAAGAATATGATATACATGAGTCCATACAATCATCAAATGATTGGCTCTAGGGCTCTAACTAACATCTACATGATGCCTGTATGCTCCTGAGATATGACAAAATTTAGTTTCTATTACTAGTCTTTTTTATATTATTGTATAAAATTTTATAGTCGTAGTGTGGAACTAAGTATTAACTCTGTGTTAATAGGATATGGTTATGTATCAAATGATTTTATAGTTTTGATGTGGAACAAAATATTAATTATGACAATAATGGTTATTTTTAAAACATTGCTCTTACTAGAGATGATGATGTAAATGATAAAATTTGGCATACTAGATTAAGAAATATAAGGTAAGAACGAATGAATAGATTAGTTAAAGAGGGTCTACTTGGCACTCATGCTAAAGTTAATTTATCTATATGTGAGCATTGTCTTGCTTGAAAAGCAACTAGGAAACTATTTAGTAAGGCTATTAGGGCAGACTTACCATTACAATTAATTTATTTAAATATTTGTGGTCCAATGAATGTGAAGGCTAGATAAGGAAATTCTTATTTCATTACATTTATTCATGCATATTTGATTTCTATAACTCAAATTGTTGCTTTCTACAATCGTTAGTACGCAATTGAAATATAAAAGTAAAATACTAACTATGGAGGTGAATATTTCTCTAATTAGTTCAAGATAATATGTAATGAGAAAGAGATTATAACTATCTGTCCTTAGAACTCCACAGTAAAATGGAGTTGCTGAAAGAAGAAATCTAACTTTTTTAGATATGGTTAGGTCTATGATGGTTTAGCTAATTTGTCAATTTCTTATTGGGGAGATGCGTTATTAGTTGCAACCTATATACTTAATTGAGTGTCTTCTAAATTTGTTCCATCTACTCCATATGAATATTGAACAGGTAGAAAATCATATTTAAGTAATCTGAGACATTGGGGTCGACTACTTATATTCATGATAAGAATCACAAATATAGAAAATTATGATTCAGAGGTAAGAAGTGCATTTTGTAAGGTATTCTGATACTTCTAAGGGTTATGTTTTTATTGGTGAGTAACAAGATGAAATCATCTCTTAAATAGAGTCTATGGTGCTACTTTTCTCTAAATTGAGTTCATAACAAAATGTGAAGTTGATAAGATAATTTATTTATTTGCAATAGAGGAGGAGGATAATGTTCCTTTATCAACAAATTAGGTATTATGAGAGATGTCTAAATTTAGTCAACCTAGTAGAAGTGATTTACTTATGAATGATTTAATTTGTCAATAGTCTAACCTTCGATTTAGTTGTCAAATTATTCCTTAGAAAAGGTTTAACATTGAGAATGAGACATTAATGATTCTCCCAGTTAATGATGATGAACCTTGAACTATTGAGGAAGCATTGAGATGCTCAGTTAGAGAACAATAGAAAGATGCAATGGATGAGGAAGCGGAATATGTGAGAAAGAATCAAGTTTAGAATTTAGTCGATCTTCCTCTAGACCAAAGGACTATTAGGAATAAGTTGATTCTCAAAATCAAGAGGAAAGCAGGTGAATCAATTAATCAATACAAAGCTGGACTATTTGTAAAAGGATACATCCAAATGGAGGATATTGACATTGAAGAGACATTCTCCTCTATTGTAAAGTTTGTATCACTATGTGTTATCCTAGCTATGTACCACATTTTGACATGCAATTACATCAGATGGATGTAAACATAATTTTTCTTAATGGTAATCATGACGAGAAAAATCTATATAACACAACCAGAATATTATACTGTTGAAAGCAAAGAGAATAGATTATGTAGATTTAAAAAGTCTATATATGGGTTAAAGCAAGCGTCAAGATAATGGAACATAAGATTTAATGAAGTTATTTTGTCTTATGGTTTCAAAATAATCAATGAAAATCATTATGTTTACCTTTACCTAAGAAAGGGACAAAGAAAGTTTGTCTTCTTATCATTATATGTTGATTATATGCTAATAGTTGGAAGTGATATAAAATATGTTATAGAAGTCAAATCATAGTTGTCATCATAATTTGACATAATAGATATAGAAGAAGCTGAGTACATCTTAGGAGTACAGATCATTAGAGATCTATCAAAAAGGCTTTTAGATTTGTCTTAAAAGACTTATATCACTAAAATGCTACAACACTTCAACATGTGAGATTACAACTTTAAACAAACACTTGCAGCGAGAGGTATTGTTCTTAGTAAAAGTATATATCCCAAGACTTCTGACAAAATGAATGAAATAAAGAAAAAAATTCATATGCAAGTGTCATTAGTAGTTTAATGTACACTACATTGTGTACTCATCTTGATATAAAATATGTTGTTAGCTTAGTTAGTCGTTTTCAGTCAAACTCAAGATTAAGAAACTAGAAATTGGTGAAGAGGATATTTAGATATCTTGAAGGGACAACATATTATTGTTTCTATTTTTAAAGATCAAATATGAGTCTGAAAGGATACACAAATGTAGATTGGGCATGAGACCTTGATGAAAAAAAATCCATATCTAGCTATACCTTCTTGTTGAATGGTGGCACCATCTCATGGAATAGCAAAAATATGCTTACAAAGCGTTGCCAACAATGGAAGCAAAGTATGTAGCTTATGCAGTGGTTATGCAAGAAGCTGTCTGGTTGAGAATGTTCCAAATACATCTGAAGATTGTTGAGGATAGTAGGAGTCCTATTATAGTGTACTGTGATAGTCAAGCTGTTATAACTTTTTCTAAAAATCTCAAATATCACAACAAGGGCAAGCATATAGAAATTAAGATAATTTTTGTAAGAGATATTGTTGATAAGAAAAGGATAATTCTTGAGTATATCCCTACACATTCTATGCTTTCAAATCCTTTTACAAAGTCATTAACTAAAGAGTTATTTCAAGGATATGTGAAGTCTTTGGGACTTTGTAAAATGTAACACAATGTAAAATATCATAATTTATTCAGTATATATGTTGTTGTTACATTTTTGATAAAAGTCTCAGTGACCATGTTGGCAGGTTGAAATTGGTCCACTCACATAAACAATCATCTCTATTTTTTGAGTATAAATAAAGGTAAGACCATTACTTATAAAATAACTTATGTAGCTATGAATAGAGACATACTTATAAGTTGGAGTCGCCTTAATAATTCTATCAAGATGAGATCATTTATGTATCATCGAAGTAAATGAACCCACCATTTACTAAATCTGCCAAATATCATATTGAAATTCATAAGTTGAATTTAGGATTAGATATTAGGTATATCTAGATCAAAATCTATACAATGTTAAATTAAAAAAAAATGCATTCTTTTTGGTATAGAAAAAATATCATAGCATGTGATTTATACAATTGGTTGCAACTCGGAATACCATCCTAGTTCCCCTGTACAAAAATTTGTACAAGCATAGAATTATCCTAGCTACCCATGTGCTCTACTAAAGTTAAATTTGGATTGCAAATGATGCTTAACATTATTAATCTAAATTTCTCTTTAGAAGTTAAACTTGGATTAAGAACGAAACTTAACATTCTTACTCCAAGTTCAACCGATGAGATCTTCCCAAGTTAAACTATAATACAGAAGTTATCAAATATCTATTTCAAAGATCGGCTTCCAGGTTAAACATGGTGAGAAACTAGGCCTTCTTAGGTATGGGATCATCCACCACTTCCTAGACAAAGCCTCACAAAGAAATCAGATATTTAACTTCTTACAGTAAACCAAGTTTAACTATAGATACCTCAATAGAAGCACAATATCGAAACATGAAATCGAAACGGAAATAGATAACAAAAATGATAACTAAAATCGATAACCTCTTGTGTTTGGTTTTTCAAGATCTATACAAAGAACATGAACTAGTTATGATGCGGAAACAAATAACTAGTTACACCTTTCTTTGTAGCTAAAGACCTCTTGATCTTCTGTTGTATTCCTCTCATCCTCTTGGACGTTGTGTGGGCAACAATCTACCAAGATGGAATCCACTCGAACCACTTCTTCACCTCCAAGACTCTCGCGCCACCAAGGGATGCCAAAATAGGAAACATCTTCTCTTCTTCTTCCATGTTTCGGCCACCAATAGCTTCTCCTTTTTCTTTCAATTTTCGGACACCAAGAATAGATGGAAGCTGAACTTAGAAAGAAGAAAAGAAGAGAAGAAGAGATGGTGTCGTCAGCCTTAGGAATAAGAAAGGGAGAAAGGAAAAACCAGCCACCAAGGATTAGAAGATGAGGAGATGCCCTAGATTGTGTGTTCCGCCGTCATAAGAGAATAGAACAAGGAGAAGGGGCCGGCCACACAATGCTAAGATGAGAAGCTTGAAATTAATTCTCATGAGGAATCCTCTACCTCTCTTTTATAATTCTTGCTCAAGGCAAAAAAGGAAAATTTTAAACATAATTAAAACTTCCTTATTTGTGGCCTCCTATTAAAAAAAAGAAATTTTAACAACAATTAAAATCTCTCTTTTCTAAATTTCCTATTGTACATGGCAATAAAGGAAAGTTTTAAAATTAATCTCTCTCTTTTAAAATATGTAGACGACTACAAAAAAGGAAAGTTAATTAAAACTACTCCTTTTTAAATCATGGCTACAAAAGGAGAAAGTTTTATCAAAAATTAAAATCTCTCTTTTAAACATTATAGATAACTATAAATAAGGAAAGATTTTATCAAAATTAAATTCTCTCTTTAATCTTTTGTAGATAACTATAAAAGAAAAGATTTAAAAACTCTCTTTTAAATCCATGAAGATGGCTATAAAAGGAAAGTTTTTAACAAAATTAAAATATTTCTTTTAACCATTATAGATAACTACAAAAAAAGAAATATTTTAACAAAATAAAATCTCTCTTTTAACAATTGTAGATTACTACAAATAAGGAAAGATTTAACAAAATTTTGTTTACAAAAAATTCCATTTCCTTTCTTAGTGGTCGGCCCCTAGCTTGGGCACCAAGCTTGGCTGGCCACCTCTTGGCTTCCAAGCTCATGCTTGGTCGACCCCTTGCACTAAGCAAGGATGTGTCTGTCCCATTACTTGGATAAAAAGTGGACTTTGTGGATACTAGGATTTATAGAGGTTACAACAGGGACCGAGAGGAGAAATTGGTTTTGGTCTCCCGATGAGCTTGAGCTTCTTGTGTTCGCCCCGAACACTCAACTCAAGTTCATCAATAATAACTCATACCACTAATGAGTTATTATTGACCTACCGCACCAATCCCAAATTACATTATGGGCTCCTTTTTATTATGAGTGCATTAATCTCTCCGTGTTTAAGATATTGAATGTCCACTAATTAAATGAGTTACTGACAACTCACTTAATTAATATCTAGCTCCAAGAGTAGTACCACTCAACTTTATTGTCATGTCGGACTAAGTCCACCTGCAGGATTTACATGAAATCCTTATGAGCTTCTCAAGGGGACATCATCAACCTAGATTATTAGGACACAGTTTCATTCTATAATCAACAACACACCATATAAATAATATCATTTCCCAACTTATTGGTCCTATTGATTTAACGAGCTAAATCACACCCTTTGATAAATTAAAGAAATAAATATTAAGTATACATGCTTGTTATTATATCATGATTAAGAGTACACACTTCCATAATAACAGAGATTTTGTTCTTTTATGTAGTCAGTATAAAAGAAACTACCTCAAATGGTCCTGCTCAATATACTCATAGTGTACTAGTGTAATTTTATAGTCAAGATAAACTAATACCAAATTACACTACACCCACTCTAAGGAAATGGTTTGTCCCATTCAATCTTGGTTGTGTGAGCTACTATTTATAATTTTTAAGGAAATGATAACATGATCTTCTGTGTGTCTCCTCACACCATGTTATCTTTAATATAAATTAAATGGACAACTATACTGATTCTTATAAATGTTTATACAAAAGCTAGGCTTTTAATATACAACCTAATAATCTCCCACTTATACTAAAAGACTATGCTGCCATACATCTGATTCTCATCCCCTCAACATGCCCATCAAAAGCTCTTGCCTTAAGGGCCTTAGTGAAAAAATCTAGGTTATTTGTTGATGCAATCTAGGCGACAACAACTTCTCCTCGTTATACGATGTCTCGTATTGGGTGGTACTTGCACTCTATGTGTTTACTTGCCTTATGGGCTCGTGGTTCCTTCGAGTTTGCTACTGCACCACTTATTATCACAATACATTGTAATAATTTTGGGCAAACCAGGAATCACATCTAAGTCCATCATGAAGTTTCTGAGCCATACAGCTTCTATGGCTGCTATAGAGGCTGCCACATACTCCGCTTCCATGGTGGAGTCTGAAACGTATTTTTGCTTAACACTCCTCCACTGTTATGGCTTCACTTCCTAAAGTAAACACAACCTCGAGGTTGACTTACTATTTTCCCTATCTGATTGGAAATCCGAATCCGTTTAACCCACAGGGAGCAAGTTATCTGCTTGGTAAACCAGCATATAATCTCTAGTCCTTCTCAGGTACTTTAATATATGCTTTACGACAGTCCAATGTCCTTTTCTTGGGTTACTTTGATATCTGTTAATCATGCCCATGGCAAAACACATATCCAGTCTCGTACATAGCATCGCATATATTAGGCTTCCTACAGCATAAGGAACTGCCTTCATTTCCTCCATCTATTTTTATGTCTTAGGAGACATCTCTTTAGATAAGAGTACTCCATGCCGAAAAGGTAGAAAACCTTTCTTGGAGGTTTACATGCTAAAACGAGCTAGGATAGTATCGATATATGAAGCTTGGGATAAGCATAATATTCTTTTCTTGTAATCCCTTATTACTTTGATCCCAAGAAAATGTCCGCTTTCTCCTAAGTCCTTCATACCGAATTGCTTGGACAACCATACCCTTACTTCTGACAGCACGTTGATATTGTTGCCAACTATCAAAATGGCATCTACATATAGTACAAGAAATACCACCATGTTTTCATCACACTTCTTGTATACACAAGACTCATCCAGTCACTGAATAAATCCATAAGACTGGATTACTTCATTAAACCAGATATTCCAAGATCTTAAAGCTTACTTCAGTCCATAAATAGACCGATTGAGCTTACATACAAGATTCTCTTTGCCCTTTGCAATAAACCCCTCTGGTTGCTTCATATGGATGTTTCTTCAAGACTTCCATTAAGGAAAGCTATTTTGACATCCATTTGTCAAATCTCATAATCCATATGAGCAGCAATAGATAAAAGTATCTGGATAGACTTAAGCATAGCTACCGACGAAAAGGTTTCCTCATAATCGATTCCCTCTTTCTGAATATATCCTTTTGCAACAAGCCTTGCTTTAAAAGTTTCCACCTTCCCGTCTGCCCCTCTTTTTATTTTGTAGACTTATTTACACCCAATGGCTTTTACACCATTTGGTGGGTTTACAAGCTCCCAGACCTTATTAGAATACATAGATTCTATTTCAGAGTTCATTGCACTTTGCCAAGATACTGCATCTTTATCTTGGAGTGCTTCATCATATGTGTAGGAATCAGGTTCATGTTCACCAGGGATCAAGTCCAAGACTCTCCCAAAAACATGAATCTACCAGGTTGCCGAACAACCCTCCCACTACGACGTGGCACTGCTTGTAATTGTGCAACATTTGTGACACGTGTTGCAATTTCCTGTGGTATCTCATCTTGTACAGTTGATATTAGTTTAGACGTGTCTTCTCTAATTTTCTTAAGAACAATTTTTCTCATGGGCTTTGTGGTTCATTACATAGTCCTCTTCTAAAATCGGGCATTGGTGCTAACAATGACCTTCTGATTTTTAGGACTATAAACTTCCTTTCATTTCTCTAGGATAACCCACAAACAAGTGAACTCCTGTCCAACTTATCAGTGTCTCCCTATGTGATGTACTAACCCAAATTCGAATATGCTTCAGACTAGGCTTATGACCATTCTATAATTTTATAGGAGTAGAGGGTTCTGACTTTAGAAGGTACTATGTTCATTTCCGTTTCCAGAGTATATCCCCAAAACGAATTTGGTATTTCAGAATAACTCATCATTGATCTAACCATTTCCATAAGAGTCCTATTCCTTCGTTCTACCACACCATTCTGTTGGGGTATACCCGGTGCAGACAGTTGGGATTGAATCCCGACCTCTGATAAGTAACTCCTAAACTCTCCTAAGAGGTACTCACCACCACAATCAGACCGTAGTGTCTTGATACTTTTACCATGACATTTTTCCACATCAGCCTTGTACTCTTTGAACTTATCAAAGCACTCAGACTTGTGGTGCATTAAGTAAATATACCCGTATCTCGAATAGTCATCTATAAAAAAGATGAAATATTCGAAACCACCTCTTGCCTGGATAGTCATAGGTCCACACAAATTAAAATAATTCCAACACATCTTTGGTTCTATACCCCTTAGTCTTAAAAGACTTCTTGATCATTTTTCCTTCCAAGTAAGACTCGCAGGTTGGAAAGTTTTCCACCATCAATGAACCCAAAAGTCCATCGGCTATTAACCTTTGAATCCTACTCAAGTTAATATGTCCTAGCCTTAGATGCCAAAGATATGATTGGTTTATTTTCAAAGGTTGCTTTTTCTTATTAAAATTAAAAGATGTATTATTAATTTCCATTTGTTGCATCGTGGGAGTATTGTCATCCAATGTACCAGAATGGATGCTTCCCTATTTTTCTTGATAACAACTTTGTTATCAAAAGAGACAGAATATCCATCCTAAAATAATTTTAGAAACTGAAATCAAGTTCTTTCTAAAACTTGGTACATAAAGGCAATCAATGTTTTATTCCTATGAAAGGATAAACATCTCCCACTACAACAGCTGCTACTTTTGCAACAGTACTCATGTAGACGGTGATTTCCCCTTCATATAGTTATCGGGTTTCCTGGAACCCTTGCAATGAATTGTAGACATGATTAGTGGCTCCCGTATCTACACACCAGGTACCGGTAGATAACACCACTAAACATGTTTCAACAACTAATGAATAATATACACCTTTATTATTCTCATTTCTGAGAGGACAGTCACCTTAGTATCTAAGTTTTGTTTCCAATCATTATAATTGAGACTAGTAAGTGTATTTTCTAACATCTAGGGGATTGAAAAACATTTGAAATCCTAAGGATCATAAAAATATTTGGTCAAGACCAACACCTCAAAATCCCCGTGAATTTTGTATGTCACGTTAGTGTGGACGTATACAAATTCAAACATTTATAAGAGGAGATTTTATCCATTAATTTTATTATCTTGTCATCCTATCTTTATGAAAAATAAAACTAATAGTTGGTCTGCCTTCGATCAAATATTTGGTCAAAACTTTAGAATTTAAAATAATATTGATTTCTCAAGACAATATTATTTAAATTCACCAACACCTTAAACACCGTGAATTTTGTATGTCACGTTAGTGTGGACGTATATAAATTCAAACATTTGTAAGAGGAAGGTCTTACCCATTAATTATCTTATCAACCTTAAATTACCTCAAACACCATGAATTTTGTATGCCACAATAGTGTGGACGTATACAAATTTAATTATTTGTAAGAGGAGGTTTTACCCATTAATTTTATTTTGTCAACCTAACTTTATGACAAATAAAATTACCTCAAATACCATGAATTTTATATGCCACGATAGTGTGAACGTGTACAAATTCAGACATTTGTAAGAGGAGGTTTTACCTAGCTTTATGATAAATTAATAGTTGGTTTTTCTTTGGTCACACAAATAATAGCAGTGATTCCAATGGGGAGGATACTATTAAATGTGCCTAAGTGTATACCATTACTTGATACTAAGTCCACTAAATAGAATTGTGCCCCTTCAGTTGGATAAGATCACATACATCCTAAATAATTTCCTATAATCATCCATTAAGGAAGTTTGATCTAGTGATCCGCAAACAAACTCATTCGATGTGGAGGAAGGCACTCAGAGCCAACACGCAAGTTTGAATGCATCACTTACAAACCAGTGATGGAGACCGTGGAATTTAATTAAATTCCTATCCCACTTAGTTATTTAGAATGAAGAATTTTAACATGCATACAAGCACACAAACACAAGCACACACAACATCAAAGGCAATAAATAAGAAAAATAATTTTCCAACTATTATGGCCTCATCCAATGCTATCCTCCGTATGCCACCAACCCTAGCTGCTGCTATCTTTAGCCATCGCCATCAGGTTTAGTTGACATATCTATCTTGCTTCTTTTTCCGCTACGCCTCTGGTCCTCAAATAGCACCACGCCTCGCAAGGATACGATTCGCGACAAAAATAAAATTTTACATATATCAATCCTATATTCCACAAAGGAATGTACATAGAGTCTAGATCAAACAAAATGTAAAATCCTAAAACTAATACAGCTCCTGCTGTATTTAATACATACAATTATGCACACACATAAAATGCCCTCAACATATCCAAGGGTCTAATCACACACAATCACAATAGGCCATAATAGTTTGAGCCTGCAACCACAGAATTAATCTATTTTCACATCCTACTATTATCCTGCCTAAAATATGTATGATATGTGCATAATTAAACTAAAAACCAAACACACATAGGATAAAACCTAGCTCTAATACCAATTGTTGGTTGCTATTCAGAATATTGTCCTAGTTCCCCTGTATAAAAATTTGTACAAGCATAGAACTATCCTAGCTACGCATGTGCTCTACTAAAGTTAAATTTAGATTACAAATGATGCTTAACATTATTAATCCAAATTTCCCTTTAGAAGTTAAACTTGGATTGGGAACAAAATTTAACATTCTTACTCCAAGTTCAACCGATGAGATCTTCCTAAGTTAAACCATATTACAAAAGTTATCAAATATCTATTTTAAAGATCGGCTTCTAGGTTAAACATGGCGAGACACTAGGCCTTCTTGGGTATGAGATCATCTACCACTTCCTAGAAAAAGCCTCACAAAGAAATAAGATATTTAACTTCTTACAGTGAACTAGGTTTAACTATAGAGACCTCAATAGAAGCGCAATATCGAAACATGAAATCAAAATGGAAATCGATAACAAAAACGATAATTAAAATCGATAACCTCTTGTGTTTGGTTTTTCAAGATCTATACAAAGAACATGAACTAGTTATGATGTGGAAACAAATAACTAGTTATACCTTTTTTTATAGCTAAAGATCTCTTGATCTTCAGTTGTATTCCTCTCATCCTCTTGGACGTTGTGTGGGCAACAATCTACCAAGATGGAATCCACTCGAACCACTTCTACTCCTCCAAGACTCTTGAGCCACCAAGGGATGCCAAAATAGGAAACTCCTTCTCTTCTTCTTCCATGTTTCAGCCACCAATGGCTTCTCCTTTTTCTTTCAATTTTCGGCCACCAAGAATAGATGGAAGCCGAACTTAGAAAGAAGAAAAGAAGAGAAGAAGAGATGGTGCCGGCGACCTTAGGAATAGGAAAGGGAGAAAGGAAAAACCGACCAACAAGGATTAGAAGATGAGGAGATGCCCTAGATTGTGTGTTCGGCCGGCATAAGAGAAGAGAACAAGGAGAAGGGGCCGGCCACACAATGCTAAGATGAGAAGCTTGGAATTAATTCTCATGAGGCATCCTCTACTTCTCTTTTATAATCCTTGCTCAAGGCAAAAAAGGAAAGTTTTAAACATAATTAAAACTTCCTTATTTGTTACCTCCTATTAAAAAAGGAAATTTTAACAACAATTAAAATCTCTCTTTTCTAAATTTCCTATTGTACATGGTAATAAAGGAAAGTTTTAAAATTAATCTATCTCTTTTAAAACATGTAGACAACTACAAAAAAGGAAAGATTAATTAAAACTTCTCTTTTTAAATCATGGTTACAAAAAGAGAAAGTTTTATCAAAAATTAAAATATCTCTTTTAAATATTATATATAACTACAAATAAGGAAAGATTTTATCAAAATTAAAATCTCTCTTTAATCTTTTGTAGATAGCTATAAAAGAAAAGATTTTAAAACTCTCTTTTAAATTCATGAAGATGGCTATAAAAGGAAAGTTTTTAACAAAATTAAAATCTTTCTTTTAACCATTGTAGATAATTACAAAAAAGGAAATATTTTAATAAAATAAAATCTCTCTTTTAACAATTGTAGATTACTACAAATAAGAAAAGATTTAACAAAATTTTGCTTACAAAAAATTCCTTTTCCATTCTTAGTGGCCGGCCCCTAGCTTGGGCACTAAGCTTGGCCGGCCACCACTTGGCTTCCAAGCTCATGCTTGGTCGGCCCCATGCACTAAGCAAGGATGTGTCCGACCCATTACTTGGGTAAGAAGTGCACTTTGTGGATACTAGGATTTATAGAGGCTACAACAGGGACCGAAAGGAGAAATTGGTTTTGGTCTCCCGATGAGCTTGAGCTTCATGTGTTCGCCCCGAACACTCAACTCAAGTTCATCAATAATAACTCATACCACTAAAGAGTTATTATTGAACTACCACACCAATTCCAAATTACATTATGGGCTCCTTCTTATTATGAGTGCATTAATCTACCCGTGTTTAAGATATTGAATGCCCACTAATTAAACGAGTTACTGACAATTCACTTAATTGATATCTAACTCCAAGAGTAGTACCACTCAACTTTATTGTCATGTCGGACTAAGTCCACCTGCAGGATTTACATGAAATCCTTATGAGCTCCTCTAAGGGACATCATCAACATAGATTACTAGGACACAGTTTCATTCTATAATCAACAACACACCATATAAATAATATCATTTCCCAACTTATCGGGCCTATTGATTTAACGAGCTAAATCACACCCTTTGATAAATTAAAGAAATAAATATTAAGTATACGTGCTTGTTATTATATCATGATTAAGAGTACAAACTTCCATAATAATAGAGATTTTGTTCTTTTATATAGTCAGTATAAAAGAAACTACCTCAAATGGTCTTGCTCAATACACTCATAGTGTACTAGTGTAATTTTATAGTCAAGATAAACTAATACCAAATTACACTACAACCACTCCAATGGTTTGTCTCATTCCATCTTGGTTGTGTGAGCTACTATTTATAATTTTTAAGGAACTGATAACATGATCTTCTTTGTGTCTCCTCACACCATGTTATCTTCAATATAAATTAAATGGACAACTACACTTAGCAAAAATGTAGACATTTGACCAATGTGGTTCTTATAAATGTTTATACAAAAACTAGACTTTTAGTATACATCCTAACACATACCACATGTGATATAGCGACAATAAGGGTAGTAGGAGAATGGAGCATTGCTTCTCTACTATGTGAGACCCTTGAGATTATAAGTTAATCTCAATCTCATCTTAAGTGACTATTTAGCTGTCTACTTGAAGTTCTAATTAGTGTCTGCTACTTGAGAATGTATCCTATTAGCTATAGATGATTTAGTCTATGGAGTATAACTAAGAAAGTAACTGATAAGAATGAATATATACTAGATAAAAAGAAACATTAAGATAAATTTACATCTTTATCATTTATTCATTAGTTGACCAATTACATTTTTTGTTGAGTACATAATATGTGATTGTGGATAATTGTATTGATTGGAGATGTTGAACATGCTCTCGACATAATCATCATTACGAGGGATTAGATATATTCATATTGATATAAATGATTTAATCTAGGATAAAGGCAAGTTATTGATGTCTCTGATTCAATTGATAAAGAAGCTAAGTTAAGTGTAACAACTTTTTTAATAATAATTGCTCAGTGTATTTGCTATTGCATGAACCATTTTTCTGAAGTATGAATTGAATATTCTTACATGGTCTTTGTGACTAAATGACCTTCATGGATTGACTTGGACGAGTGGGAGATGTTCGAGTTAAGAGAGTGAAAGGGTGTCTCTTCTCCTTCATCTTACTCTTTAATTAGCGATGTTACCGTCGATTGCCTTTTGTAATAAAAGAATTCAAAGCAACTAGTGCATATCTCAATCGAGAGAGAATAGATCAAAGTTGGTTCACCCATTTACAAGAATGGGATTTGGTTCATAGACCTTTATGTTGGTAATTTATGACAGCATGAAAATCGAAACTAAACAAAAATAAAATAATGCGGTAATTATAATCACTCACAGTGATCTCCCGAAGTTGCAACTGAAGACGCCGGCGGTAGAAGGGGTAGCCGCTGTAGGAAGCACAATCACGGGGCAATTGGAAAGTGCTCTAAAGTTCACGAGCCAAATCCCAACCACTAGGTGTTCTCCTCTGCTCGTTGATCACCTCGCAAAGCTCTCTGATCACCTCTGCCGCACTCCTCTGATCAGATTGCCTTGGACGCCATCATATATAGCAAGCAAAACATCAGTTACCAACCGATGCCTTGATGACTGCTTTCAATGGAGGAAGAGGAAGCGTAATGGGCACCCCTTCATCTTCCCGACGTTGCAACTGATGCAACGTTTACATCTCCCACTCGTCCAAGTCAATCCATATGGTCATATAGACCATGTCAATCATATAGACTACAAGGTGATCATGTCACGAAGACTAGAGCGAAATTTAGTCACAAAGATCAAATAAGTCATGAAGACTTTATGAGGATCAAGTCACGAAGACCAGAGCAAAATTTAGTCACAAAGACCAAATAAGTCACGAAGACTTTATGAGGATCAAGTCATGAAGACCAGAGCAAAATTTAGTCACAAAGACCAAATAAGAACATCCATTCCATACATAAGGGAAAATGGTTCGTGCGACAGTAAGCACAATGAGCATTCAATTGCTAAGAAGATTGCCACACCTTACTTTGCTGCTCCAGAGAACGAATCAGAGACATATGTCCATAGAACAAACCAGGGACATAAATGACTTGCCTTTACCCCAGATTAAATCATTTACATCATTATGAACATCTCTAATCCCTCATATTGACCATATGTCAAGAGCATGCTCAATATCTCCAATCAAACAAATTATTCACAATTACATTTTATGTACTGAACTAAAAATGTAACTGGTACCAGTGAATAAATGTCACAGATGTAAATCAATCTTAATTTCCTTTTTAGCTAGAATCTATTCATTCTAATCAGTCGCTTTTCTAGTTATGCTCCATAGACCAAATCATCCATAGCCAATAGGAAACATGCTAAAGTAGCAGACAAACACTGATCAAAACTTCAAGTAGACAGCTAAATAGTCACTTAGGGTATGATTGAGATTAACTTATAATTTCAAGGGTCTCACATAGTAGAGAAGCAGAGATCCATTCTCCTACTACCCTTCTTGTCGCCATAGCACATGTGGTATGAATTACATGCTACGATGTTATTCTCTTTACTAAAAAGAGCGCATGTTTTTTCCAAATTTAACATCGTACAGATTTTGATGTAGACATTCCCAATGTCTAACCCTGAATTCAACATATGAATTCTAATCTGGCCTTAAGCAGATTCAGTAAATGGTGGGTGCATTTACCCCAATCATTACACAAATGATCTCATCTTGACACAAATATCAAGGCGACCTTAACTTATGGGTATGTCTCTATTCACAGCTACATAAGCTGTCCCATAAGTAATGGTCTTACCTCTATTCGTACTTAACAAATAGAGATGATTTTCTATGTGAGTGGACCAATCTCAATCTGTCAACATGCTTATCGAGATTTTTATTCGAATGTAACAAAGACATATACACTGAATAAATCATGGCATTTTTCATTTATCACAATATCTTTACAATTAGTTACATTCTTTGAAGTCCCAAAGACTTCACATGCCCATGAAATGACTCTTTAGTCAATGGCTTAGTAAAATGATCAGCAATCATATTTTGTGTAGGGATGTACTCAAGAATCACCTTTTTCTTGTCAGCAATATCCTTTACAAAATTATACTTAATTTCTATATGCTTACCTTTGCTGTGATATTTGGGATCCTTGGAAAAAGCTATCGTAGCTTGACTGTTACAGTACACAGTAACAGGACTCCCACTATCCTCAGCAATCTTCAGATACTTTGGAAACCTTCTTAGCCAAACAGCCTCTTGCACAGTCGATGCACACGCCACATACTCAACTTCCATTGTCGACAAGGCTACATAAGCCTGCTTCTTGCTGTTCCATGAGATGGCGCCACCATTCAGCAAGAAGACATAGCCAAATGTGGATTTTCTGTCATCAATGTACCCTGCCCAATCTGCATCTGTGTAACCACTTAGGCTCATTTCTAATCCTTAGAAGCAGAAGCAATAATCTTCTATTCCTTTGAGATATCTGAATATCCTCTTCACCACTTTCTAGTGTCTCGATCTTGGGTTTGACTGGAAATGACTAACTAAGCCAACAACATAGCTTATATCGGGACGGGTACACAACATAGTGTACATCAAACTACCAATGACACTGGTATATGGTTTCTTCTTCATTTCGGCTATTTCTTCAAGAGTCTTGGGATACATACTTTTGCTCAAGATAGTACCTTTTGCTATAGGCATCTGTTCAACGTTGCAATCTGACATATTGAAGTGTTGCAGCATCTTAGTGATATAAGCTTCTTGAGACAAACCCAAAAGCCTCTTTAATCAATCTCTAACGATCTTCACTCCTAAGATGTACTCTGCTTCTCCGATATCTATTATGTCAAATTGTGATGAAAGTCAACTTTTGACTTCTATCATATACTTTATGTCACTTCCAGCTATTAGCATATCATCAACATATAATGATAAAATGACAAACTTTCCTTTTTTCCTTTCTTAGGTAAACACAATGATCTTCATTGACCATTTCGAAATCATAAGATAATATTACTTCATTAAATCTTATGTTCCATTATCTTGACACTTACTTTAGCCCATATATAGACTTCCGAAGTCTACATATTCTTTTCTCTTGACCTTCAGCAACATAACCTTCTGGTTGTATCATATAGATTTCTTCACCAAGATTACCATTAAGGAAAGCCGTTTTTACATCCATCTGATGTAATTCCATGTCATATTGTGCTACTATAGCTAGGATGACACGTATTGACACAAACTTCACAACTGGGGAGAATATCTCTTCAAAGTCAATACCCTCCATTTGGGTATATCCTTTTGCAACTAATCGATCTTTGAATCGATTAATCGATCCATCTACTTTCCTCTTTACTTTGAAAATCCGCTTATTCCCAAAAGCCCTTCGGCCTGGAGGAAGATCGACTAAATCCCAAACTTGATTCTTTCTCATTGACTCCATTTCTTCATCCATTGCAGCTACCCCCCAAGGTCTCAGATTACTCAAATCCGACTTTCTGTCTGTCCAACGTTCATGTGGGGTAGATGGAACTGACTCTAAAGACAATTTGTTAAGTATATAGGTCGCAGCTAATAATGCATCTCCCCAATAGGAGATTGGCAAATTAGCCTGCGCCATCATAGACTTAACCATTTCAAGAAGAGTCCTATTTCTTCTTTCAGCAACCCCATTTTGTTGTGGAGTTCCAGGGACAGTTAGCTGTCTAATAATCCCTTTCTCATTATATATTGTCTTGAACTTATCAGACAAATATGTAAGGTAATAGGTTGCTAAACACGCAAACGTGCAGCGGAAAAACCTATTACCCCAAAAGATCCATGCAAAGGGAAACAAAACTTTATACTAAGTTTGATCTAAAACATGATGAAGTATACCTTTGGTGGTGCGTACTCACAGACTCCCGACAGCTCGGATCACAACACGATCTTGCGTTCGCGACTCTACGGTATCCACACGAACAAGTGTTCGTTTGTCTCACAAACTCACAAAAGGAGAAAGGTTATGCTAGCAACCTTGAAGGTGGATTTCTGCCAAGGAGAAGAGGAGCAAGAAGAATGAAGATTAAGTCCAAAATGAAGAGCAAAAAGCTTAAGTATTTTCATCCAATGAAACACTTAATTAGCATTAATGGCCTTAATGAGCATTTACACTCCATTAAGGACCAAACTTGTAACTCTTCATTTCGAATGAGTGTAACTCCTCATTTCAATTTCAAAAATTGAATGGGATAAATAATCATTGAATTTCGAAATTCAATGATTATTTCCATTAATCTTCACTTGAGTCTAACTCAAGTCTCCTCACTTGAGTCTAACTCAAGTCTAATTCACTCGAGTCTAACTCAAGTCTAATTCAATCGAGTTTTACTCAATTGATCTCATGCAATTCAAATTCAATAAATCACTATTTCATTAATTCAAATTGACTCCTTGAGTCTAGTTTAAATTGGACTTAATCCAACAATTAGATCCACTTGAGTCCAACTCAATAAGTCCAATTCAGATTAGACCTAACCCAATGATTCATCATATGAACCCATCTCCAAATCTACTTATTCTTTGTGTGTGACCCAATAGGTTCTCGTAATGTTGGCAATGTACCCAAATCAACATTTAGATACATAAGCAATGAGTGACATCTAGCAAGACATCATTGCTACCCAAGTGACGAGAAGGTCAAAATCCGACTTAACTTGTCCGTGGTTATTATCTTGTATGACTTTGTCCCTCTATCCTTGATATCTAAGCTGATCAATGAGGCATAGACCGTGTCATCCTCTTATCAACCTTTGTGTTTCTTGATCTCTAAGTAGACGCACTCAATCAAATAAACTCAATATCTCATATTGACTTATTTACGCATGACCATGCTTTCTTGTGTCCTACTAATCAAGGGGCCCACAGATATCACTTCCATCATATAGAAGGGATAGATCCCATCTATATCACTCACATCCCTTCGCATAATTCATTGCATACCTAGTAATCGACTTTATTGTCCACCTTGTTATAAGTGACGTTTGCCGATACCAAAGTACATAACTCCTTATGTAGGGAATCGTAGTGACTTCAGGTCCAAGGATTATTCATACCAATAGTCACATGAGAATGTTTATGACACTCATATAACGATCCATGAAACATTCTCATGGCGGGTCATTCAGTATATATTCTCTAATATATACTCATGTGTCAACCTGATATCTCATATCCATGACTTGTGAGATTAAGTCATCCGTTGACCTACATGCTAGTCTCAACGCATTAATATTGTCCTTGTATATTAATGCTTGACTAGGAATAGTTAGGAGTAGTGTTCTATATATATCTACATATCTCACTATCAATTCAACTAATTGATATGTTGTAGACCCAAGGACATTATTCTATTTATTCAATTGGCACTGAAATGAAATAAATATAATAATCAACTTTGTCTTTTATTTATAATGAAATATGATACAATAATGTGCCCTTTACAATTATCTCATAATTGACACTAGGGCTAATACTAACAAAATATTCTCCTCCACGGTCAGTGCGCAAGGTTTTAACCTTACGTTCCAATTGATTCTCAACTTCGTTCAAGTAACGAATATAACAATCCAATGCTTCAGATTTGTGAGAAATCAAATATACATGACCAAAGCGTGTGAAGTCATCGATAAATGTAATGAAATAAGAACTCCCATTTCTAACCTTCATATTCATTGGATCACAAATATCCTAATGAATTAATTGCAATGGTGATTCAATCCTAATAGCCTTACCAAATGGTTTTCTAGTCATCTTTCCAACAAGACAATGCTCACATATAGACAAGTTAATCTTAGCATGAGTGCCTAAAAGGATATTCTTAGCTAATCTATTCATTCGTTCTTGTCCTATATGTCCCAATCTAACATGCCAAATTTCATCATTAACATCAGCATTACTAGTAAGAGCAATGCTTGAAAAACAACCATAATTATTATTTAGTTATATATCAAGAACCATAAAACCATTTGTTACAAAACCATACCCAATTAACACAGAGTTAATTCGAAGTTCCACACAACGTCTATAAAAATTTACATTGTAACCTAAATCAAGAAGACAAATAATGGAAGCCAGATTTCGTCGAATCTCAGGAGCGTACAGGACATCATGTAGAAACAAGGTACCTCCACCACATAGGTTGAGCTTGCAAGTGTCAATTCCTTTGACTTCAATTCTTGCATTGTTTTCTATATATATCCATTTGTTGCCAACTGGTACCCGACGGTACTCCACATATGTAGCTCGATCACGAGCTACGTGGTTCGTTGCTCCTGAATCTTTTTAGGCTCAGTACAATTGATATGAAGCTTGAGTGTCGTGCTACGGGAGCTTACATCAAATTATAATTAAAGTTTACCGAACCCCTCTGCACTAAAGTAGTATAGAGATGACTCGGGTCGTCTCCCCAAAGAATGTAGCGGTAAATGATAAAATTAGGATCGATTATTGCTTTGAATTTTAACGTGAAAATGGAGGGGTTGGGTTTGAATTTTAAACTATGATATGAAATAACAAACAAGTATGAAATTAAACCTAGGAACAAAAGAGCAATGTGAGTATGAAACCTAATCCTAATTAATGAAAGACATCCTATCTATCCATTAATAGTGATCTCATAATGCATTGTCACTCTACACTACGATTTCACCATTAACGGAACCAAACTAAATAATGAAAGAGCAAAGATTAAATGAACCTAACCTAATAAATGAAAGACAGTGCAAGTAGGAAAACCTAGTCTATCTTAAACTATGATTGGAAAGAAATTAAAGACAACATAAAGTAAGCAAATAATGAAATTAAGCATGGAACAAAATCTAACCTTACTTAATTGCAATTAAATCAAGACAATAGCATAAAGAAAACTATGAACCATTCAATTAACTAAGCACGGCAAGAATCTAAGCTAAGAAAAATGCAAAACTAGAATGACAAAGATGGTTGGGACATTTTAACGAACACTTGGTAAGCATTAAATAAACTAAGCAGAGTACGTGCAAATTGAAACATAGGAGAACAGCTGAGATACAGAAACATCAATTACATCAAATCTTCAACCATGCAAACCCATATCAACAATGGAAGAATAAGCTTGTTGTTCAAAATCTGATGAAGAATGAAGTTCTGCTCGGATTTGAAAGCTGCTGTTGAAATCTGATGAAGGAAGATGGAGTTCTGTCCAGATCTGTTGAAGAACTTGAAGGCTGCTGACTACCAAATCTGGAGAAGATGTTGTTGTCCAGATTTGAACTGAATGCTACGGAAAGGAGAGTCACCGGAGAACCCCTCCAGTGAGGTGGAACTAGTCGGAACTCAATGTTGAAGTTTGCTGCCCCCGCCGGATTGCTGTCGTTGCCACTTGGATCTGAGCGGGAGATGGTGGAAAGGAATTGAGAAGAAGAATCAGAGGAGAATGGATAGGGATGGCCGGCCGGCGGCAAGGGAAGAGAAGAGTAGCCGCCGGCCAGTGGAAGAAGAGAGGAGAAGTGGCGTCGCAAGCCCTAGCTCCAGGAGAAGCCGCGCGAACAGATGGTGTCGGGCCTGTGCCGTGCAGGTGAGAAGGAAAAGGAGAAGTTTCTTAACGGGTCGGGTAAAGGTTTTGGGTAAAGGAAAAGATCCGTTAGAGTTTAAACCCGATTCATTAAGAATAGAGTTGAAATTGGGCTTCAAAATTGAATGAGTTGGGCTTTGGATAAGGCTTAGAAGTGGATTATTGTTGATTGGATTCTTCTTTCTTGATCCAAATTGGCATGAAATGAGTCAAGCTCTTCAAATTAGCTGATGCTCAACTTTAGCATTGGGTCCAATTAATTTGACTCCACTCATGTCTTTGGCTCCTCTTTAATTCCCTACAAAAATCATGAAATAATAGTAAAATTAGGGAATGAATATAAAAAGCTCATAAATATATCATAACTCATGAATCATAATATTAAGCAAGATTTAAGTGAATGAGAGGATAAAAAATGCTAAGTATGAGAGCTAAAATCTTACATAAAAATGCTAATTATGTAGAATCTCAGGAGCGTACAGGACATCATGTAGAAACAAAGTACCTCCACCACATAGGTTGAGCTTGCAAGTGCCAATTCCTTTGACTTCAATTCTTGCATTGTTTCCTACATATATCCATTTGTTGCCAACTGGTACCCGACGATACTCCACATATGTAGCTCGATCACGAGCTACGTGGTTCGTTGCTCCTGAATCTTTTTAGGCTCAGTACAATCCCGAGCAAAATGGCCCTTCTTGCCACAGTTGAAGAAAGTCAACATGCTCTTAGGTTTTTGTCCATATTTCTTTCCTTTCTTCTTGATTTGGTTTTTCGCAGCAACAACATTAGCCTCCTTTCGTTTCTTAAGCCACTTGTTCTTATTCTTGGAACTAGAACCTTCAGCTACAAAAGCTTGACCCGAAATCCTTACAGATTCAATCCTCTCTGCCTCAAGTTCCACATGGCATGAGACATTAGTGAAAGTCTTGATACTCTCACTATGGGTCAGGTTCAATTTCATCGTTTCCCAAGAATCAGGAAGGGAACGGATAACTGCCTGAACCTGTTGTTCATCGGTCAACACATAACCAGCAGTCTTAAGCTCTCGAATCATGTTACCCATCTCCCTGAAATGTTGGGCCATGGTAACATTCGAGTGCTTTTTACAGCTATCAAACTTGATAGTTAGCTGATGAAGATTACTCAGGCTGACTCCACTGTACTTCTCTCTAAGGGCTACCCAGACAGCATGTGCCGATGGTAATGGCTCATATTCAAACACCAAGTCATCCACTATTGAACTAATCAATATGCCCTTAGCAATGGAGCCCTTCCTTTTCCATGTCTTATAGGCATCAAGGTCACGTCTGTGCTGTGTTGTAGAACCATAAACCGGTTCCTCCAAGAATTGATTTATAGCCTCTAGAACTTCTTGTTCCTCAAGAACGTATTGTATCTTGAGGTGCCAGATTTTGTAGTTATCCCCATATAATTTCTCACCCTTATTGAGTTCAACTACGATGTCTTTAGTTGCCATGATCTACATAAATAAACACATTATTTATTATTTCAGTGTAATTCATATATGTGTAATTATTTATTGACTCAGTGCAAATTAGAGTTAGTTTACAAAATCAAGTGATAACAATGTTTCCACTCATCATTTGTATGTTCTAATCTAATCAACACTGATCAATCCCATCTAATGAACGAATCATTATTAAAATGAACTAATCATTTTTCATATGAACTAATCATATGGATATATGAACAAATCATATACACATGAACTAATCATGTCATGAAATGAACTAATAATTTCCAAGTTTGTTAACATATAACATAACTTTTCATTATTTAATTCTGTTCATACATAACGACAGAAATTATTACTTGACTCAAAAACTAGATGAGCTTACACTGTTCGTACATAACGACAGTAAACAGAACACTAATAAACTAGATAAGCTAGCACTACTCCCACTAGGATAAATGCTAGAGCAGTGGATAATTGCATCCCGTTCATCCCAGATTCTATGATGGGTGGATTAACCTCAGATGTATCCATCAGATCCATATTTGGATCTTCTACATATTCTTGAGGATCCTCCTCTGATTCTTCTGGATCCATCTCTAGATCCTCCTCGAGATCCATCTCTGGATCCTCCTCAAAATCTTCAAGATCTATTTTTGGATCCTCTTCAAATTCTTCGAGGTCATTTTCGGATCATCTTCAGATTCTTCGGGATTTGGATTCTCCTCCAAATCTTCAGAATCCATTTCTAGATCCTCCTCATATTCTTCGAGGTCCATATCTTCGGGATCTGGATTCTCTTCAGATTCATCAAGACCCCATTCCAAATGAATTAACTGTCTGCACATCTCTGAATATGAGATGTGCCCATCAGACTCATCCCAAAGTTGGAATGCTATCTGCCTTAGATGTTTCGATACTGAATAAACCAGAGACCATCTTCTTTCTGTTTCCTGGACGGGATACCCTTCTTGCTCGAGATTCCAGAACAACCAATCAAGCCGACCAATAGGCCTACCGACTCCGTGATCCGTGTCATATTCCAGCTTCTTGATCTCCACCCGACCAGTCATCATGTATATCGTTCTTTATATCTGAAATTGAAAATCATTATGTCAGTACAAAACCGATAGACCAGTAACAAAAACCGGTCTAATTCAATTCGCACATATAGAACAAAATATACAGAATGCACAAGTAATTAAGAAAAACAAATTTCCTTATTTTGGGGAGTCTCATGTGACTGCCACATTGGATCGGTCAATCAGGAATCCGGATCTTTAAGCTTAATCTATTGTCCTCATTAGAACTAATCTAATTGGACTTATGTTCTGTTATTGTTTAAGCCCATTTGAGTTAATCTCAGACTTATTGATCAAACTCAAGTTCGTTTGATTTATCCAATGCCCATTGGATTAAGTCTAACCCATTAGAACAAATCTAATTTTTTATGATCAAATCTGACTCAACAGAACTAATCCGGTCATATTTGATCAACCCAACTTCTGTAATCAAAGTCAGCCCAATTAATTCAATAATAAACGAACTGATTAAACCAACAAATAATTTGAACCAGATCTTGATATCATTGAATCAATTTGGTCTGCTTAAATTAATTAATAATTTAAACCTGACCTGGGTTTGATCGGCCAAGTTGGTCTAGTTCCATTCATAGTAAATTGAACCATAAATTAATTAAATATTTATTTACTAATTAATAATACATATATATATATATGTATTTAATTAATTAATTTATATTTAATTAAACTTTAATCATACTGTTCATATATGAGAAAAGAAAAAAATTTAAAAAAACCGCATGCACGGTTTTATACGTTTTTCCTTTTCTTTTACTTTACCATGCTTGGTCAAAAATACTGTTCATTCAACTTTTTCTTCTCTTCAATCGATTGAAGCAGTTTCTTTTCTCATTGTGTTTCGTCAAAAGTACTATTAATCTCACGATTTTGAATCAATTGAAATACAATTTCAATCGATTCAATTCAATTGAATCGATTGATTAATTGATTCAATTGATGAACAATATCATCTTCTTCACGATAGAAGAAGGAAAACGTGAGCTTTTTCGCGTCGATTTTCATGCTTTCAAAACTATGCTCTGATACCATTGTTGGTAATTTTTGACAGCATGAAAATCGAAACTAAACAAAAATAAAACAATGCGGTAATTATAATCACTCACAGTGATCTCCCGAAGTCGCAACTGAAGACGCCGGCGGTTGAAGGGGCAGCTGGGTGTTCTCCTCTGCTCGCTGATCACCTCGCAAAGCTCTCTGATCACCTCCGCTGCGCTCCTCTGATCAGATTGTCTTGGACACCATCATATATAGCAAGCAAGACATCGGTTACCAACTGATGCTTTGGTGGCTGCTTTCAATGGAGGAAGAGGAAGCGTAATGGGCACCCCTTCATCTCCCCGACGTTGCAACTGATGCAACGTTTAACACTTTAAGGGGTAGTGATTATTCTTATGACAGCAAGCATGAAGTACTTGTTGAGATTTGTCATCGTCATCCACTATGAGTAATTACAGTTTTATAGATTTCGTTTTTCCTATATTACATGCTTTAGATTAAAACAGATCGAGGAGCAGGCTAGAGATATATTTTATTTAAATTTTCTTTTCTTTTATTTGTTTAAAAAAAGTGCAAAAATATTATGGAGTACAAAGTAGAGGAAGGTTGATGCATCCACAAGCCGCCACCCTACAAGATAAAATATTTTGAAGTTTGGAGGTTAGAAATAGAGAGTTTCATACACGGAGGTGACTTTGATGACTAGGTGGCACTGAAAGAACCAACGACTAACTCAGAAGCAAATAGTAATTTAATTTTAAACATTATATCTAATAAAATTGTACAAAGAGTAGGAAAGAGATTTAATATCCATAAGCTTTGGACTTGACTAATTGAGCTTTATGAGGATCCGATAAAATTAGAAAATTGAGTTTGGATCCGATAAAACTAGAAAATCAAATCAAACTCACGTGTAAGTCTCAGTTTGAGCTCAAGTCTGATTCGTCCATGGTCAAAGGGGGAGAATCTTGACCAAGATTTGAAAAGTATGCTTTTAAATTTAAATTTAAAATTATATATAATATGCTTAAAGTGCATGGAAAGATGATACTATAAAAATAATTGTCTTACTCATAAGAATTGTCTACACAATCGATGGTAAAGAAGGAACCGATGTCAAGGACTTGAAAAAACAAGTGCAAGGAAATTGGACATTACAAGTACAAATGCCCATAAAAAATATCTAAGAATCTAGGGAGAGCGATTAAGGTTAGTGACTTTAATTCTGATAAAAATTCATTATTTGTGGTGCATGTTAGTTATAATTGTTATTTAGGAAATTGAATATGCAAGATAACCCTACTTTAATTTGTTCTATCAATTAACCTAATTCAAATTTCATTATAAAATTACTGAATAAAATTCAATTAATTCAAATTAATTAAAAATAAGTTATTTAATTTAAATAATATTGTTTGATCAACTCAATCAAAGCTTTGATTAGATTAACACAAACCATAGTTGGATAAATCAAAACCTTAATTTGACTAATCAAAAAATTTATCTTAAAGATAAACCAACTAATTTACATTTAATTAATAATTTATTTAATCAAGATAAATATAAATTAATCAATCCAAATCTAATTAATATTAATTTGAATTTAATAAAAATGATGAAAAGAAGTTTCCAAAGCCTAAAAATTTGAAAAATCAAAAATCAATTTCAAAATTCAAGAATTTGAAAACTCCGAATTCAAACTTTAATAATTATAAAATTCCAATTTCAAAATTCAAGAATTTCAAAAATCCGAATTCAAAATTTGAAAACAATAAAAAACGGATTTAAAATTTCAAAATTAATAAAAATGATTTTAGATTTCAAAATTAATAAAAATCAGATTTCAAATTAAAAAAAAAAACAGATTTTAAATTTTAAAAATAATAAAAAATAGATTTAATATTTAAAAAACAATACAAATTATATTTCAAATCAGAATTTGTATTTTAAAAATCAAATTTTCAAATATAAAAATTTAAGAGATAATTCAAAAAATAAATTTTGAATTTTAAAATCTTAAATTTTATAAATTAGAAGTTTTAGTAAATTGGGAAAACAAAATGATGTTGTGAAAAATAAAATTAAAAATTTATAAAAGATTATTAATAAATTGTCTAAATCGCAAAATATAGACTTTGGTTACAAGTCTAAATCAAATTCAAATCAACAACTTAAAACTCTTAAACTAAATTATAATCAAATACCACATAATTATGCAACAATCAATAAAATCTCGGTTGATAAAATTACACACCTTAATCATTAAAATGTGTCAAACTCAGTTGATACATTTGAGAGGTTAACACGAAATATAGCAAATCGATAATTTGATATATAATTAGAGACCAATATCTTAAGTGCTCGATTGTTTTGACTTAACTCGATTGATGACATATTTAAATTTCTATGCTCATGCATACATCAATTATTTGCAATTTGTATACACACCCTTTAGTGGCCAACTGTGGCTTCCAGATTTACCTCATCATAGATGGTCTGGGGCTGGCCATGTGGGGGAGGTGGATTACACCTTTTGCTATAATTGTTGACAGTTCTAAGCATGAAAAATAGTAAACACAAAAACTGTAAACACTTAAAGCGATCTCCCGTAGATCTACAATCAGCACTGGTAAGACTTGCTGATGGAAGAACGATCACAGAATTGGAAAGCTTTTCATGGTTCACAAACCAAATCCCTCTTGCGAGATTGGATAAACCAATCTTGAATGTTCTTCTATTCTCTTACAATCTTGTGCACATGGACGAACCTTACACAATGACCTTTCCGATATGTGACGAATCCTTTCTCAACTTTGCACACAACAAGTCCCCTCTCCTTCATTTTTTCTTTTGCTTGGACACATATATATATTGAGGAAGATGACTCTTCCTCTTCCTCCATTAATGGAGGAAATGAATGAGCTAGAAGATGAAGGGGAAGGGGTGCCCTTTCATCTTCCAACATCTTCCACTCGTCCAAGTCAATCCATAAAGGTCATCTTGTCACAAAGACCATTTAAGTAAGTCACTTAGACTACATTGTAATCAAGTCACAAAGACTAGAAGAAAACATTAATTAGTCACAAAGACCTAATAAATACTAGTTAGTCACAAAGACCAAATAAGAACATTCAATTCATACTTTCAAGAAAATGGTTCGTCCGACAGCAAGCACACTGAGCATTTATTGCTAAGAAGATTATTATACCTTACATAGCTGCTCTTTGAGCGATCACTGCTAACAAAGTTGTTACACTTTACTTAGTCGCTCTTCCAAATTAAAGACAATCTCATAATGGCACATAGCCTCTCTCCTGGCGGAACATATCCATTATCCAGAAAACATCCAATCTCCCAATGACACACAACCATTATCTTGGAGATTTCCATGTCTTGCATTTTACCCAGATTAAATAATCTTCATTTATATCAATTGAACATCTCTAATCCCTTACAATGACCATTATATCAAGAGCATGTTCCATATTCAATATTCATATTCATTTCTATACATAACAGAAATGGGTCGACCAGTGAATAATATCAAAAGATGTAAATCTATTTAATTTTCCTTTTTAGCTAGAATCTATTTATTTCAATCAGTCACTTTCCTAGTTCTGTTCCATAGACTGAATCATCCATAGTCATAGAATACATGCTAAAGTAGCAAACACTGATTAAAATTTTAAGTAAACAGCTAAATAGTCACTAAGGGTAAAAACTGAGATTAACTTATAATCTCAAAGGTCTTACATAGTAGAGAAATAGAGATCCATTCTCCTACTACCCTTCTTGTCGTCATAACACATGTGGTATGAATCACATGTTATGATGTTATTCTCTTTACTAAAAAGAGCGCATATTTTTCTCATATTTTAACATCGTACATATTTCGATCTAGACATACTAATGTCTAATCCTGAATTCAACATATGAATTTCAATATGGCTTTCAATAGGTTTAGTAAATGGTGGATTCATTTACTTCGATCATTACATAAATGATCTCATCTTGACACAATTATCAAGCGACCTTAACTTATAGGTATGTCTCTATTCACAGCTACATAAGTTGTCCCATAAGTAACGGTCTTACCTCTATTTATACTCAACAAATAGAGATGATTGTCCTTGTGAGTGGACCAATCTCAACCTGCCAACATGCTCATCGAGACTTTAATCCAAAATGTAACAACTTATACACTGAATAGATCATGACATTTTACAACGTGTTACATTTTACGAAGTCACAAAGACTTCTCATTCTTTGAAATGACTCTTTAGTCAATGACTTAGTATAAGGATCTACAAACATAGTACGTGTAAGGATACACTCAAGAATTATCATTTTCTTGTCCACAATATCCCTTACAAAATTATATTTAATTCTATATGCTTGCCTTTGCTGTGATATTTGGGATCCTCAACTTGGTCGTTACAGTACACTGTAACAGGACTCCCACTGTCCTTAGCAATCTTCAAATGCTTTAGGAACATATTTCAACTAGATAGATTATTGCACAACTGATGCGCAAGCCACACAGCTTCCAATGTCGACAAGGCTACATAAGCCTACTTCTTGCTATTCCATGAGATGACACCACCATTTAGCAAGAAGGTATAGACTGATGTGGATTTTCTGTCATCAAGGTCTACTTCCTAATCTGCATTTGTGTAGCCACTCAGGCTCATCTTAAACCCTTGAAAAATAGATACATAATCTGTTATCCTTTTGAGGTATTTAATTATCCTTTTCATCGCTTTTCAGTGTCTCGATCCTGGGTTTAACTGAAAAGACTAACTAAGCAAATACCATAGCTTATATCAAGATAAGTACACAACATAGTGTACATCAAACTACCAATAGCACTGGCATATGGTTTTTTCTTCATTTCGTCTATTTCCTCAGGAGTTTTGGGATACATACTTTTGCTCAAAATAGTACCTTTCACTACAGGTGTCTGTTCAATATTGCAAATTGACATATTGAAGCGTTGTAGCATCTTAGTGATATAAGCTTCTTGAGATCAACCCAAAAGCCTTTTAGAACGATCTTTAATGATCTTCACTTCTAAGATGTACTCTGATTCTCTCATATCTATTATGCTAAATTGTGATGAAATCCAGGATTTGATTTCTATCACATACTTTATGTCGCTTCCGGCTATTAGCATATCATCAACATATAATGATAAAATGACAAACTTTCCTTTTTCCTTTTTAAGGTAAACACAATGATCCTCATTGTTCATTTCAAAACCATAAGACAAAATGACTTCATTAAATCTCATGTTCCATTGTCTTGACGCTTGCTTTAGCCCATATATAGACTTCCTAAGTCTACATACTCTATTCTCTTAGCCTTCAGCAACATAACCTTCCGGTTGTACCATATAGATTTCTTCGTCAAGATTACCATTAAGGAAAGCCATTTTTACATCCATCTGATGTTATTTCATGTCAAATTGTGCTACTATAGCTAGGATGACACGTATTGACACAAACTTCATAATTGGGGAGAATGCCTCTTCAAAGTCAATACCCTCCATTTGGTATATCCTTTTGCAACTAATCGAGTTTTGTATCGATTAATCGATCCATCTTCTTTCCTCTTTATTTTGAGAATTCACTTATTCCTAATAGCCCTTCGGCCCGGAGGAAGATCGACTGATTCTTTCTCATTGACTCCATTTCCTCATCCATTGTATTTTCCATTTTTCTCTTACTGAGCTTCTCAAAGCTTCCTCAACTGTTCGAGATTCCTCATCATTAACTAGGAGAATCATCAATGCCTCATTCTCAATATCAAACCTTCTCCAAGTAATAACTGATGACTACTTTTTTGTAGGTTAGATCTCGTCTGTTCTATGTAGTGGGATCTACAGGTCTTCCATAACCTGTTTTATAGCCTCAAGAACTTATTTTTCCTCAAGAACAAATTATATCTTGAGTTGTCAGATTTTGTAGTTATCCTTATATAATGTCTCTCTATTATTGAGTTTAGCTATGATGTTCTTATTTGTCATGATCTAACATAAATAAACATATTAATTAGTATTCAGTGCAATTTACATGCATACAATTTATGATTGACTCAATATTAATTTGAATCAGTTTACAAAATCAAGTGATAACTATGTTTCCACTCATCATTTTATGGTCCAATCAAATCAACATTGATCAATACTGTTATATACATCCCAACAAATGAACTAATCATCGTTCTATCATGATTTCTTTAATTAAATGAACTAATCATTTAATAAAATGAACTAATCATTTTTCATATATCATGAAGTAATCATCATATGTATGAACATATCATTCATATAAACATGCCGCATATGTTAACATATAACAAACGGACATGAACTAAATGGACTAATACTGTTTATACATAATGATAGTAACAATAACATAACTCTTACAAACAAGATAGGCTAACACCACTCCCACTAGGACAGACACTAGTGCTGTGGCCAACGTAATCCCCTTCAACCTGGACTCATTTGTAGCAATCTCAGATAGAACAATTTCAAGATTTTCAATTTGATCTATCATTGAATTTTTTTTAGAATCCTCTTTAGATTCTTCAGGATCCTCCTCTTGGAACTCATGATGAAGTAGCTCCACACGCAACTGTACATATAAGGTCCTCCCTTCGGAGAGCCTCCATATCTAGTGTGCTACCCCCTTAGGATTCTTCGACAGTGAACGAATCAATGCCCATATCCTGTAATTATCCAGGATTAGAAACTCTTCTTATTCAAGTTTCCAGGATTGGTAATCATCCGTGCCAACTTTAAATTGAAATTAAATAAGTTAGTACAAAACTAACTAACTAGTACAAAAATGACTTTATTTAATTTATATAGGCATGAAACTAACATTATTAATCAAGAAAAACAAATCCTCTTGATTTACAGGAGTCTAAATCGACTGATCCATTTAATCAATTGATTGGGAATCCATATCTTGAGCTCTGTCCAATGTCCTCATTAGAACTAATCTAATTGGGCTGGGATTTCTTACCTATGTTCTATTAATCTAAGCCCATTTAAGTCAATTTCAGACTTATTGATCAAATTCAGATCCATTTGATCAATCCAATGCTTATTGGGTTAAGTTTGACCCATTAGAACAAATCTAATCATTTTGGTTAAACCAACTTATGTAATCAAAATCATCCCAATTAATTCAATAATAAACCAAACTGGTTAAACCAATAAATGATTTGAGCTTGATCTAGGTATTATTGAATTAAATTGGTCTGGTTAAACCAACCAATGATTTGAACCAGATCTAGGATCAAGCTGGTATAGTTCAATTTTCAATTAATCAAACTTTGATTAATCAATTTCAATTGATTAAATAGTGAGCAATCGGTTCAAGCATGATTAGCATAATATACTATTCATGCATGAAATCTTAATCGATTAAAACAATCATTTTCAAACAGTGTTGACGGATGAACAGGAATAAATACTGTTCATCTTCGTTTAATCGATTATCTCAATCGATTAAAAAAAACTATTTGAATCGATTACTCCAATCGGTTATACAGATTCACTGTGCTTCGTTAGTTTAATCGATCACACAGCTTCTTCTCTTCTCTATCGCGATCGCAACACTCTCTTCTTATGTCGCGACGAACGTGATTGTCATTACCTTCGATTGTCAGTCTCCCGACGTGGTCGCCGACACTCTCCGGCCACGGTGCCGATAGCCAGCAACTTCTCGGGGCTTGACAACTACGGCAGATCACAACCCAGTCGCGATCTTGCCTAGTGACAGCGTCGATTTTCATTTCGACGAAGAGATTATTTCATGCTTAGGCATTGCTTTGATACCATTGTTGATAGTTCTAAGCATGAAAAATAGTAACCACGAAAACTATAAACACTTACAGCGATCTCCCGTAGATCTGCAATCAGTGTCGGTAAGACTTGCTGACGGAAGAACGATCACAGAATCAGAAAGCTCTTCATGGTTCACAAACCAAATCCCTCTTGCGAGATTCAACAAACCAATTTTGAATGTTCTTCTATCCTCTTACAATCTTGTGCACATGGATGAACCTTGCATAGTGACCTTTCCAATATGTGATAAACCCTTTCTCAACCTTGCACACAGCAAACCCCCTCTTCTTCATTTTTTCTTTTGCTTGGATGCATATTATTGAGGAAGATGACTCTTCCTCTTCCTCTATTAATGGAGGAAATGAATGGGCTAGAAGATGAAGGGGAAGGGGTGCCCTTTCATCTTCTAACAATAATTAACTGCAATTTGTCTCACATGCCATTTATTATATCCATGCTATTAATTTCTTTTCTTAGAATGCTTAAAAGATGGTTTGATTCTTGTCCAACATAGTATCAGGGTAGTCCGAGATGATAGTATGTTAGAGAAGTTTGGTATAGGTAATTAGGTAGGATAAGGAGTGGCATACTTGGTCTGCTTAGCTAAGTGTAACTAATTGAAGCTACATTGCCACATTCTAGACTAGTTAGACTGGGATTTTTTCAATAAATGGGTTAAGTGTATAATTTATTGAATTGACTTTGTCAAAGAAAATGGTCGTTGTTCTGATACTCAAAAAGATCTTTGTGCCTTGACATAGTCTAGAAGCTGATTTTTTGAAATATGCACTTAACTAATTGATGGCTAAAGCTAAATCTAACACAAGGTCAAACAAATTCAAATTTTAAAGCAAGTAAAATTGAAAATATCTCACAAAACTCATAAGATTACTATGATAGATTGTTCTACGACATGGAGAAATGAGTGAAATAACAAGAACAACCTAAATTGAATTTTTTTTTTGAAAATTTATAGGAATATTTTATTAAAAATATTTTCAAAATAGTGATTATTGAATGATATTTCATGTTTGATTGGGTGTTGGGTGTAAGTGTATTTATATTTTTAAAAATCTATACATTTTGAAGTGATTATTGTTGACTGCCACTTAAAGTTCTAGATCCTTAGGTCAACCATAACCTCTAAGACATATAGGATGTATTCCTTGTGATTAATAAAAATGTCCTAAGGGGATGTTAGCTTTGGAGGGAGGCGCTCTTGAAAAATGATATTTTAAATACTGATAATTTTTTTTTTATAAAAAAGGGTTTATTTTCAAAAATGTATTCTTACAAAATTGTCAAAGCTAGTTTCATGTTTCAAAATTACTACTTTGAAAATATGCTTCAAATTTTGTTAAAAAAATATTTTTGAAAAGATGCCTTCAACTTATATGTTTTTTGCCTTTTCAAAATGTTTTCCAACTTATCGTTCTCTTTCAAATTTTTCTAAGTAATTCTCATATTTCCAAAATCCTTTCTTATTGAAAAAGTACTTATATCTTGGGAAAATACTTTTTAAAATTTCTTTTTCAAAAGATTTTGACAATATGCTTCAAATTCATGCCTTACAAAATTTTCAAATCTTTTTGAAAAGTGCTAGTCCAATTATTTTTGAAAAAAATTCTTGTGAAAATATTTTTTATTTTTGCAAAATGACTAACATGGTCTTTCAAGATGGGTAAAGGGATAATTTCTTTAACTAAGGTAACCCTAATTTTTTGTGACAAACCTAAGGCAATCCTTAGAAATTTACATCTTTTTGAGGTGTACTAAAGGGGGAGAAAAAAGGTGTTAACCCAAATTCTCTAACTTGGCATAAACCATAAATGTTAGATTAAGTAACTTAGCCTAACTTAAACATATTGTTAAACATCAAAAAGGGGAGCATTGATCTAAGATTTTGATGGCTTGGTTTAAACAATATGTTTATGGGAATTTGGTCAAGAGTGACCAAATAACTTGATCATAGTTGATCAAGTTAAGTGAAGAAATCAAGCAAAGTCAAGGTTTACTTGAAGCTTAGAAGTGAGTACGAAGTCCAAGTAGGATCATATATTTGGTAGGTTGATAAACCGACCTAGTGGGACTAGACAGTGAAAGTCCTAGCAAGGCTAGGCAGTGGAAGTCATTGTAGGGAACTAGGTAGTGACAAAGTTCTAGTGAGTGAAGCTATGTAATGAAAAAGTTCTAGTGAGTGAAGCTAGAAGTGAAAAAGTCTTAATCACTGAAGATAAGCAGTTGAGAAGTCCTAGTAACTAAAGCTAGTCATCTGAAGTTCAAGTGGAGTCAATTGATAGTTGGTTGCTTGGCAAAAAAGTCTAAGTGGAGTCAGCTGGGAGTTGATTGTTTTACAAACAGAGAAGTCTTGGAGTAGTGAATTTCAAGTAATTGAACCTAGTGGATTTAGGTAAACCAAGTACTAGGTTTTGTTTGTTTACTTATTGTTTGCTTGTTTGTATTGTAGGAAACATTAGTTGGATGAAGACTTGGGAGATTGAAGGTTGTTCAGGAGAACTGGACCAAGTCTGGAAGGTTAAACTGCTCTAATCTACCTTAGAAGTTTTTAGATGATTCGAGGCTCTGGATGACTCAAAGATCTTCCAAGCGACTTGAGCTTTCGGTCAATCCTAGAGCCTCTAATCGACTAGAGGGGAACTTTATCAAGTTTGAGCAATTCAATCAATGGATGAGTTTTGGCCAAGTTGCAGGCGACCAGAGGGTGTCTGGTCGATCATGAGGTCAAAAACTTATCTCAAAGAGGATGAAGTTTGCAACCATGTAAATAGTGTCTAGGTGACTAGAGGCTCCAGTCAATCGGGGAAGTGCCGATCAAGTTGTATAAAAGGTGAGTCAATGCAGCGTCTTCCAACAACTCTTACAAATGTCGATCTTTGTGCTAGTTCTTAGAAACTGCTCCAAATTTCATTTGTGTGGTCTGTGAAGCTGCAAGAGGAGTGTCGTATCACTCAAGGCTTCAGATCATATCCTATGAGTTTTTGTTTCACTTGTTTTGTTATTATATTGCATATTCTTTCAACCTTATTTGTGATTGAGCCTTACAACTTATAAGAGATTTTTCTACCTCCAAAAGAGTCTGAAAAGGAGAAAAACACTAGTGGATGACTGCTTCATGCATAGCCTTGGATGTACTAACCCTGTGAGGTTAGGAACCAAGTAAAAATCTGGTGTCTTTCTTTTCTTATTGTTTTTTACATTTATTGTTTCCACTACGTATTTTTAACATCTCTATTAGAAATGAAAAGAACAATGAAAAAGACAATAACGACAATTACGCTATTCACCCCCCTCGGTCTAATGTTGAAACAGATCCTATAGATACCAAATAAGTACAATAATAAAGATTTTTAAAAATATAAAACTTGAAGATAAAGAACTTAAGCCTAATAAATCCAAGTGAAAAATAATAGAAATGACAAAGAAAATAGTGTGAAAACTAAAACAATAATGAAAGAGTTGTTACGAAGAGGTGTGACTTGCAATTATTGTATTTGCTATTCTATTTTTGAGATGCCTTTATGTTTATAAAGTGAAGTTGGTCGTTATTAGTCAACTATTTTGTTATTATTAGTCTTCTAATTCACTGTTCTCAAAACTCTATTTATAGTGACCATTGTATTGCATGACTCTTGGTTATATCTATCAACTTCTTCAAGTAATATCTTATTAACTTATAACATAAGCTTTTATGTTGCATCTTTTTTACATTTAGTTGACTCCCTTGTCAACTAAACTTATTAGTTGATTAACTTGTTGATTTTTATTGGTGCAATCAATCTCTAGTCAAAGTTGACCAAGTTAAAATGACCAAGTTCGAGTTGGCTTGAGTTGAGTTTTGTTAAGTTTCGATGTTTGATTAATATATTTATTCATGAAAGTAAGATGACAAGTAAAAAGCGAGTTTGTTAGAGAAGAAGATGGTTGGTGCAATCAACATTGGGTTTGGTTGATCAAAATTAATATGGATGTGGATATTTGAGCAAAAAAATAAGAAGTCAAGGTTGATAGGATATTTGATAGTGGAAAAGTCTAAGTGGGTCATAATTGACCGAACACTTAGTTGTTGGAAGTCCAATAGGGAGCTGACAAGTGAAGAAATCTAAGTGAATCATGATTAATCGAACACTTGACAATTCGAAGTATAATATGAAATTGGTTGAGTAGAAGTCCAAACAAACAAGTTAAGGAGGATCCAATGTTTGGCAATGACAAAGCCCTAGTAGCTCAAGGTTGATTAGATATTAGGGATGAGATGAGAAGTCTAAACAAGTTAAGGAGTACCAAATGTTTGGCAATGACAAAGTCTTAGCAGGTCAAGATTGATCGAATGTTAAGCTTCAGACCAGAAATCCTAACAAGTCAAGGTTGATTGGATGTTGTCCTAGTAAGTTGAAGTTAATTGAATATTAGATAAGGATGAGACCCTAGTAAGTTGAGGTTAACCAATACTAATTGTATAAGGAAGTTTAAGCGACATGAAGGCCCTTTGGCATAAGCGAAGTCAATGTGAACAATGTTTTCAACACGATGAATAGTGCATCAGTCAATTGATGAATACTATTAGTCAAGTGCTATAATATTCTACTGTACAACCAATTGATAAATAGTAATAGTCAACTAATGACACTATAGTAGCATAGAATGTTTGGAATTCGACTAAACAACTCGATTGATGGGTAACAATTGATTGTCGGCAATGTTGCTGTAAACAAAAGATTTTTTAGTTGACTATGACATTCGACTGTTTGGGCATCAAATGACTGATGAATAGTAACAATAAACTATTTATGGTTAAACCATAGTTGGTTAGAGTCATACAATAGTTGCAATGGTCAAATTTAGTGAAGCAATCGATTGATGGTGATTAATAATCAACTGATGGTGATAAACAATCAACTGATAGGTGGAAATCAACACTGACCTAAAAACTATAATTGAGGAGTTTTATTGTCAGCTCTTGAGAGTTTTGAAGGATAGTATGGCTACATTTCCATACCTTAGGGGACATTATAAAAAAATTCACAAAATGCTCAAAACTAAATTTTTTTCATGTAAATTGTTTCATTTACATTGTTTACATTTGTATTTCTATATTTGTATTTTCTTTTTGTTTTGCTTGTATAATAACAGGTGTTATAAGAGGTTTCTTCACCACTGGAAGATATCTAATAATGAGAGAGTTAATGGATTATCTCTAGGACGGTAAACTTTAGAGTAGGAATCAGGTGTTCCAAACCACATAAATAGGGTTGTGTTTGTGCTTATTTTTGTCTTTTTATTTGGTTTGTATTATTTTTTTCCAGTGCATGCTAACCTATTATAGATGAGTAAACGAGGATAGTCAAGTGAAGTGAATTGTTATTCATTCCCTCTAGTAATGTCATCAGTCCCAACAACTTTAACTCTTAAAAATTATTTCTTTGTAAAGCCTTTGTTGGATATATGTGAATGGAAAATAGGTGGAAAGGAAAGATGCTCCATTGTGAATAAGACTTTAGTCCCATATTAAGATTTTCAATTCATATTGGTTGGTTTAAATTGATTTACAAGCATTGATATTGTGAACAAATGCATAAGGAGAGGTTCTTTCTCACTTATGGGCCCATAAGGGGAGTGCAAATTTAGGGCCCAAATTGTACTAAACAAAGTTAACTCATGTACGAGCATGACTTACATGCGTCGAATGCTGAATTATGGGACAAAATTTGTTAAAGTGAAACAATCAATATTTTTCCATGTAGATAATTCTTTTTCTTACTATTGATGTCTAACAAATGAATTAATCATTGATTAATTGAGAATTTGTAAGGGCTGATTGAAATGATTGACCATAAGTGGTTGACAATTGACATTTTTAGCTCAGCATGTAATGGCAATAAAAAGACCTTTATTTGGTCATTTACTACAATCGAGGTATGAAGCCCTTACATAAGGAGACCCTTCATGACCTTGAGAGGAGAGAGAAAATAATAGCGAAAGAAATCTCCATCCACTTTGTTCCCCCTCGTTTCTTCTACTATCATGCAATTTTGCTCATTATTTTACTTGTAATAGCAATCATATACTTTCTTAGTTCGCTCCAACTAACAAGTGCTTGGTGATGATCACAGTCTATCATTGTATCCAAGGAAATGTATGTTCATTGTGACCTCTAAGCACTATTGGAGGGGAAGAATATGTTTTAAGGAAACTGTGTCAAACGCAAGCCTCAACATCTTCTTTCCCAACTCAGCACTCAGAGCACTCATCGTCTTAGCACTTGTCTAACTTGATGTTTCAGGTGCTTGGCTAACTCAGAGTCTCCACATTTGGCTGACTCGACATCTCAGCACTTAATTGACACGGTGACTAGAGCACTTAGCTGACTTGACTTCCACTCAAGGGCATTTTCCCAACTTGGACTGACAACTCGACATTCAGCCAACTTGACAATCGAGTGACTTGGCCAACTCGCAATCGACAAACTCGGCACTCGTCAACTTGGAAATGGGTTACTCAGACTTGAGGACTTAGTGTCACGCCCCAGGTAGTCTCTGCTAGAAGAAATTTCGGCAGCATCTCCCCTGTACGGGTGACAATATGAAACTTGACTACATCAATCCAGATACCTCGGCCAACATGGCCGGAACATATGTATAATAACAATGAAAATAATCAAACACCCACGTAATTTAATAGTAAAACATTAACCTAAGCAACGATAAGATAATCATTTCAAATAACCTACTCAACTACACCCATAAAACACAAATTATCAACATGTATCTAAACGAAAACCCATCGATAACAAGGGATCATACAAGATCCAAGTGCCAAAAGCTATAAGTCTGAAAACATAATCTAGCATAATAAGAAAACCGAAATGTGGGAACTTGTCGTGACGCACAGTGGAGGGGGACTAGCGACTGGAACCTCCTGAACAACCTCAACCTGAAAATGGTAATAACGGGGTGTGAGTCCAACACTCAGCGGATACCTAGTTGACATGCATAGTAAATAATAACCAGTAGTAATAAATATGCGTACAGTCTTTAGGATATGATATAGAAAATGCAAAACTGTAAAACAAAGAAGTATTTGTACTAACCAGGACCTGGGTATAGGAATATCAAGGCCATCAGAATCAAAGTATCGTAAATCCTGTATGCATGTCAAACAATGCATCCATCCAATATGCAGGATATAAAGTGTAGCAAACACAAGCAATAAATGCAAATAATGCATGTGATGCCAATAACATGTCCTGGTCACCCCTGATGCCAGTCAACCATCTCACACACGACGGTGAGACCGAGTGGGTAGGGCTGTGACAACTGTGCACTCTGTCATCATTGCTCCTGAGCTATCGAATGGACGGGATGCTGTCGTAGTACACCTATCCTCCTATCCCAAATCATAAGTGGAGGAGCGCAATGCTCTCATCTCCTTGAGCCAGTCCAGAGGAGGGATCCCTGCCGGCTACCACACTGCGTCACACTACCCATGAGCCGACCAACAGAGCCAAACAGAGCAATCTACTGCAACACACCCTACCTGAATAAAAACCACTAACCCATGAGTGGTTGTGTGTGCAGACCTATGTAACTAGCGATGTGCTCAACAATAATGGAGGTGTCAATCACTCAGCATGCAATCATGCGTAATGATGCATGACACTAAGCATAGAAATATCCTGATCCTATCTACCTCCATAAAAACATGTACCATATACGTTGATTAAATAATATGATCTAGGTACACATGTTAGGTATGGTATCTAACCAGTCTGGTATATCATAAAGCATAGCATGTCACTACCTCCGTAACATAAATAATAAACAGGGTATGAATACTAAACAAGTAACAAACAAATCATGCTCGGAAACAAATAGTGACATGTCGATGCAGATATAAACATAATTATTGCTACTTGCTCAAATATTCTAAACATATCAACAAGACATATCAAAAAAGATAGGTCAAGGTACCCGCCTCCAATGTAGATCGAGCTCAACAATCGAAATGTCAAAGTGCTCGTCCCGAATCAATGTCTTGTAATAAATCGTATAATTTAGCTAATTTTCATTATGAACAAAAATATCTAAACTAAATCCTAATCCGATTAGGAAGCTAGGGTTCAATTCCATTTGATAATCTTATCCTTACTACAAAGTTAATATCCTTAAACACATCAACTAGAGATGTCAAATAATAAATGAATCTCTAACAATCTCACCTTCCAATTTGGTTTTACTTTATACGCAAACAGTCTAAAACTCACCCAAATTCAAGTGTCCCCTTATTGATTCCTTGTCGGTAAACCTTGTTGCTGGAAAGGGTGAGCTGCTGGAAATCCTTTTGCACTAAACAATCAAGAAGGTAGATAATTGATCAACAAAACCACCTAATTCAAGACATAACCTACTGACCCTACCTCTTCCTTGATGTCCTCAGCCGAAGCAAGATTGCCATGGCAAATTCCCACAGCCCCAAATCTGAATGCCCGATCTATTGAGTCACTGCCGGATATACCTACTGTCGGACAACGTCGGAAACCAGTGGCCGAAGCAAACTAGTGTTGCTTCATGCGTAGAGGATGAGAGAGGGCTGGTCTCCACTCCTATCGCCGCTGATCTGCTAGTGGTACAGATCGGAGTAAATCCAGAGTTGGAAGGGAATTAGATACCGACGCTGGAGTAGAGGAAGAAATTGGTCGGTGATCTAGGGCAGGGCAGAGACGAAAAGGGTCAGCTGTCGCGACCGATTCCCCTATGGCGTCGCCATCAGAGGCTTTGGGCTCGGCGACTATGGACCCAATCTAGGGCACGCCGGAGAGATTTAGTGGATGGCCCTCGGTGCTAGGGCATAGAGAAGGCGAGGCTTGAGGAGAGGTAGAGGGGCGATCGGAGTTGGCATCGGCAGTGAAGTCGGCGTCGGTAGAAGAGAGGAAGAGGGGAATTGGCAATGGAGGAGATGGCTAGGGCTTCCTTTGGCTCCTCCTTTTGTACCGGAGGGGAAGAGAGGAACCGACGCGAGGGCGGCGTCGGCGCGTCTGTTGCGGAAGAGAAGAGAAACGACCGGAGGTGAGGGCTCGGGCACGCGGGGAAAAGGGGAGAAAAATAAAAGAAAAAGAAAAGAAAATTAAAACATTTTCTCGCTTAAATGGGGTAGCCTAAACAGGCTTTCCCATGGCCCAATATTGATCCCCGTAACCTAAGCTTTGTGGGCTCCAAAAAATTCACGAAAAATTTCTAAAAATTTCGGAAAATTCCCTTATGGTTATTCGCCCTTTTTGGGTATTTTACATTTAGACTCGGTAATACAAGGAAGCCCAATTTTCTAGGGAGCTCAATGATGTGTGCAAACTATAAGTGTACGGTTGTGTCATCATGTAATAAAAGATTGAATCTAGAGAAACTGGTGATCAAGTACTAGCCTACTATCCAAATTTGATAGTTTAGACACATCGTGGGTGTAGAGTATCAAAAATGAGAAAAGGTGAAGAGAAGAGAGTGAAAGGGATAGAATGCTGGGTCAAGAAGGCAGTAGAAAGGCAGAAGAAAAGTAGTAGAAGGAAATCAATGAAAGTAATTCTAGGATTTCGATTTCACCGCATTGTTAATAAACATTTGACCTTTGTTTGAATTCCTGTTTTCAATGGTGATTTATGTAGGTAGACTAACCTTTTTATCCGATATAAACTTTTAGAACTACACCAGTGTAACAATTTTAATTATCACCTACTTTCGAAACGATCGAAATTAGATATTGGTTTCTAAGGGATCTTGTCACAAGAACTCACTACCCCTAAATAACCACTCTCCTACTATGTGATTATGAATTAGGAGTGATCCATTAAACTGTATTTCAGCCTAGGGTTTCTCACTCTTGTAGCTGACTCTCTGCGTCTTAGTTGTCTACAAGTTGGTGGATTTGGCTCTCCTCCCAATTCATTCATGAATCCTTATGGGATATGAATATGGTGCTTTAGGCATCGAGATTGTGTTTACATAATAGATCTGAACCACTAATCAACACATGATAAAAATGGAATGATCAAACATGCATAGATCATTAAAAATTGTACTTAAATTACAAAGGGTTAATTCCTAATCCTAGATTCAAGAGTTTACCCCCATAGAGATGGGGTTACACCAACAAAACATGTTTAGATCGATTACAAATTGAATCAAGTTCAAAAATTCAGAGAAATAAGAGAAAAACTTAGGCTTGATATGATGAATCCTCCGCTAGGGTGCTCTAGATCCTCTTTCCTCACGTAGATGGCATTGGATCGACTTTAATTCACGTCCTGAAGCTTCCTTGGGGCCCTTGGATGACCCTAGGTCAAGATCCCCAATCAAAGAATTGTGATAGGCTTATATAGGCCAAGGAGTGATCACCCAACATGGGCTATGTCGGACGGTACAAGTGTTAGTGTCATGCGTGGTTGCTTTAGAGCAAGGGCGGCCATGAACCGTGTCTACGAGCATGGGTGCTAATGGATGGTTCGGTTGCTTGAGCATGAAGTGGTTGCTTTAGAGCGAGGGCAGCCATGAGCAGTGTCTACGAGCATGGGCGCTAATGGCCGGTTCGGTTGCTTGAGCATGAACTATGTTGGCTGTCACAGGCTCTTAGGTTGAGTGTGCCGATTAGAACATGACCCCTGCCGACTGGTACGACGCCTGTGGCAGAACTGCCAAATGCAACACGGGCCGTGTTGGTGGGCACGAGCTCTCTGATATGAGTAGTCAAATGGGGCACAAACTGTACCGGCTGGTAGGGCACCCGTGGACATGTGAGGACTTTCCGAACTTGGTCTTCAACTTCCGTTTTCTCTCCTTTTGCACCCTATCTCAAAAAATACATAGCAGTATCCCAAAGAGAAATGTATTAAAGTGAAGCATAAAGATATTATATACAAAACATATGCATGCAAAAGGTCAAAAGGTGCACAAAAATATATCAAAAATGTTATATAAAATACACACACCAAAATCCCCTAGACCAAACCTTTTCTTGTCCTCAAGTAAACACTAATCTAAAATGCATGTGAACAACTCTCTCTCTCTCAGTTTTAATAAACTCATCTAATCCTATAAAATATATCATTTTATGTGAAGGCATTCAATCTGTTTCACCAAGCCTACAAGCTAGTTTACGTGCAAAGTGTATAATTTTTTCCCTAAGGTTTCAAGTTCCTTTATAGTCAACTTGTCATTCCATTGTGTTCCCAAGGCTTTCAATGTTAGAAATTTGCCTACCATATGCGAGGTTTGTTCCCTTTTCCCAACACAAAGTTTCAAAGGCATACTCGCTATTGAGAGAAATGGATAAATATTTTCTCAATAATTTAACTTGGTCTCAAAGGGGCATTTTATCCTTTCGACCCACGACAACTATTTTCTATCCCATTATTGTCACTCTTTTTTTCCTTTTCTTTTACTTAAATATTTATTACATCTCAAATTTACTTTCATTTTCTTTTCTCTCTTTTTACATGGGATTTTAATTTTTTCCGAATGGTTTAACATAGCCCGAGCATAATCTAGTAACTAAAATGTTGAGAAAAAGGTCACCTATGGTCACCAAGGTACTAGTCCAATATAATGAATCATGACTATTCTACTAAATCAACCATTCGAACACAAACTATAAGTGAAGTGTAATGGTTAAACTATCAAGTAGACACACGGTGAAACAAAATCAATGTAACAATGTCTCTACATAATTTTACTACTAGATAGGAAATATGAATCACCAAAATTGAGAAGATGTATTCACATGGAAATCACCAACATAAATCACGAAAATCATGCTTCAAAGGACAATACTACTCATGTTATTCTTAATTTTGAGGCCAAAAGGTCAACAAACCTAAACATTGAACAAAATAAGGAAAACAATTATTTTGAATTAAAAATTATAAAATTAACAACTAAAACACGCATCAACAAAAGTATTAACAATAAAGTGCCATAATACTCACACACTCCTTTTAATCCGAGTTAGGCAGTTCAAGGAAGAATTATGCTTCACCTTCTTCCACTTCATATTTAAATAGTATTTCTTCTATCTTTGTCCATGCAATTTAAATGACCCTAAAGCTTTGCTCTAAATATCCATGGTTCCAAATTAATACACCCTCTTTACTTGAAAAGGCCCTGATCATCTTGATTTTAATTTTCTAGGGGAAAGTTTAAGCTGTGACTTAAATAATAGTACCCAATCTCTCTCATGGATTTCTCTTATCATGCTTGTCATGCCATATCCTGGTTCTTTGTAACGACCATCCTTCTTACTACTACTCTCTAAGGACGACCGTTACCTAACTACTACTCTACTTACTAGTGTCACTGACGCTATTACTAGCAATACTTAGATTTATCACGGTCTAGAGGAATTTCTACCGAAAAATTTCGGCAGAGTCTCCCCTGTACCGGTGACCAAATCCATAGTACATAAGATATATACGCAGCCACAGGCGGCTGGAACTCATTTTTCACAACCACGCAGTTATAAAAACAACAGTAAAAACAACCAACTATATCACTCCACAATTAATTAAAGTGACTAAATGCATATACGGAAATAAACTCAACTACAATCTCACAAACTTCATAATAGTGTTAAAGAAAAGAACTAAAGCATAAACTCTAATCAAATAGGTCCTGCAGGTTTGATAACACTCTCTGGATCTCTCCATAGTCGCAGTCATCACACACCTTCATCACCACCACCATCCTGTCGTCTCCCTTCATATCTTAGCTTTTCCTTTATCTACAGTAGGAGGAAAGAAAATAGATCTATAAGCGAAAACGCTTAGTAAGTACTAATCTATCTCACAAAAACTCGAAGTGCATAAAAGAAATGCAATAATACTGAAACTGAAATGCTAAAGCAAAGCTGCATGTACTCATGGTATACAGAAATAAAACTGAATACTAAACATGCTCACTAACTGACAGGAAAGTAATGAAACAACTACTGTAAGCTCAGAATTAAAGAACTAAACTTTTATTGATTCTAAGCATAAACTTGTTTCATTTTCTTATATCTTTATACCAAAAATTAATCTTTTAATTTCTCTTTCACTTTCTTCTTCTTTTTCTTCTTACTTTACATATACTAGAAATTAATCTTTTAATTTCTCTTTCACTTTCTTCTTCTTGTTCTTCTTTTCTTTTTTCTTTTCTTTGGGCCTAGGCTTAGTACCATCTTTGTTTTGCGCGCTCTCTAATAGTGACTGGGGTAGCGAGCCTCCAGCCCTATGAGGATAATGACCTCGGTCTTACCAGGGCCAAGACCTCGGAATTGGTCACCTGGATTTGTTTAACGACAACCTCGGAAGTCGGGTACTAGCCTCTTACTTTGGTTTACTTGTTATCTCTTTTTAACTAGACCTTGGTCTTTTTCTTTTTACTCAGTTTTCTCATAATCCTTTATTAGAGTTTATTGGAACCCTTTAGATATACCTAACAAGTGTAGGATTACAATTAACTAAGCATGCTATATAAAAATAACACAAGGGAAGCAGATCTGAACTCTCTAAGCATGTTATAAAATAAAGCAAAAGAAAGCTAATTTGAATTTCCTAAACATGCTGTAATAAAAGCAAAAGAAGCAAATCTGATCTTACTAATCATGCTACAAAATAGATCAAAAGAGAACTAATTTGAACTATCTAAACATGCTGTGATAAGAGCAAAAGAAGCAAATCTAATCTTACTAATCATGCTACAAAAAAGAGCAAAAGAGAACTAATTTGAACTATCTAAACATGCTGTGATAAGAGCAAAAGAAGCAAATCTAATCTTACTAATCATGCTACAAAATAGAGCAAAAGAGAACTAATTTGAACTATCTAAACATGCTGTGATAAGAGCAAAAGAAGCAAATCTAATCTTACTATTCATGCTACAAAATAGAGCAAAAGAGAACTAATTTGAACTATCTAAACATGCTGTAAAATAGGGCAAAAGATAACTAACTTGGACTTTCTAAACATGCTGTGATAAAAGCAAAAGAAGAAAATCTGATCTTACTAATCATACATCACGTAAGTAAATATAACATGCATTTCTAATTTTAAAGCATGCCGTATTACCAAAGCACCCTAAGGCAACTGAATGATATTGCTAACACTTACAACTAACATTTTTAATCTGTACTAAAGGAACGAATCAACATAATAGTACTAACATTCTCATAAACCCCTAAACAGATCAAATGGGGCACTTTACCATTCCTTCTACCTACAATTTCTAAGGTTTCATAGCACAACCATGCTCCTTAGGCTATGCTGCAAGGAATAAAACCACTTAAACATGCTGTGAAAGCAAAACTAAGCATACTGTGAAGTTCAAGCTATGAAAGTAAAACAAATTCAACTACTGCTCATGCTTAAATCCGAGAATGGCTTCTCAACAAAGCAAGGAAGAAAACCCTAGCATATTATATTCTTCTACTCGGCACAACAAGATCCGGAAGTAAGGTAACGAAAACTGAAAGCTCGGAGCAACTCCTACCGCAGGTGAGTAGTACTTACACTTGCTTTTAGGGCTTACAACCGGAAGGAGGCAACTAGGGCATCGGGAGAAGCTTGAAATCTCGGCTCCTCTTCACGTTTCCGAGCTCCCCTCGTCGAGGTGATCACGCACGGTGAAGACCGGCCGAAAAGGGCCTTTCGCCGGCGCCGGAGACAAAGCCCTAATACGGCTTCGTTTCGCCCGAGCAGAGATGAATCACGCGGCGTGAGGAGAAGAGAAGGAGTTAGGGTTCGGGTAAAAGAAATTAACCCTTTATAACCTAGGTTTTATTTCTGATCCTTACTATAACTTAAATACCTCTCGCTTCATACTTGATTAACAAAATACGCGTAGCCCAGTTGGTTGGCTGTGTTCGGTTAAGTCCGGTTCGGCCGGAGGTCTTGGGTTCGAGTCTCACCTTCCACAAATTTTTGGTCAAAACTTCTTTCTTTTTGTAACCATACTAAACGACCTCCAAAAATTGCATAAAAATACTCTAAAAATTTCTAGAATATTTTAAAAGCATTTCCAAATATTTTTATGGATATTTGGAACTCGAAATCAGGAAAATTGGGTCGTTACAATCCCCCATACCTTATAAAAAGTTCGTTCTCGAACTTAGAATAGCTCTAGATACTTCTGTCTCATACTGTCCTCCCTCTCCCAAGTGATTTCCTCGTGCTTCTGGTTCTGCCAGATGACCTTCACTAGTGGTACTTCTTTGTTTCTCAATCTCTTGATTGCTCTGTCCACTATTTGTGTAGGTCTACTCTTATAACTAAGATCCTCTTGGATCTGCATCGACTGAGGCTGAATCACTTGGCTCGGGTCATGGAGACACTTCTTTAGCATGGAGACATGAAGTACATTGTGTATTGCTGACATGTCTTGTGGTAAGTCCAACTTGTAAGCTACTTTCCTAATCCTCTCTATGATCAGGTAAGGTCCTACATAGCGAGGACTTAATTTGCCTTTCTTTCCAAATCTCATCACTCCCTTCATAGGAGCGACCTTGAGGAAAATTGAATCTCCTACTTGGAATTCCAATGGCCTACGGCGTGTGTCAGCATAACTCTTCTGTCTGCTCTGGGCAGTCTCAATTCTCTATCTGATTTTTTTGGACCTCCTGAGTGGTCTCGTCTATCAGATCCGTTTGAATGCCCAGCTCCACTTCCATCTCTTTTCTCTCTCCTGTTTCTTGCCAGCATATGGGTGATCTGCATTTCCTGCCATATAGTGCCTCATAAGGTGTCATCTTGATGGTGGCCTGATAGCTATTGTTGTAGGCGAATTCAGCTAAGCACAAATACTTGCACCAAATTCCCTTGAAATCCAGCGCACAAGCTCTGAGCATATCTTCTAAAATCTGATTCACTCGCTCTGTCTGTCCATCAGTCTGTGGATGGAAAGCTGTGCTGAACTTGAGTTTGGTGCCTAGCGCATTCTGAACGCACTCCCAAAGGTGTAAAGTGAAGCGCCCATCTCTATCAGAAATGATAGATTTAGGAACTCCATGAAGTCTGAATACCTCTTTAACATATAGCTGGGTCAACTGCTCTATAGAGTGGGACACCTTGATGGATAGGAAGTGAGCAGACTTGGTCAATCGGTCTACTATTACCCATATTACGTCATATCCATTGGTGGTTCTTGGAAGACCTGTTATGGAGTCTATTGATATATCTTCCCATTTCCATTCTGATATTGGAAGAGGCTGAAGAACTCCTGGTCTCTGGTGCTCTACTTTGACTCTCTGGCATGTCAAGCAGGTACTGACATATTTAACAACGTCTCTTTTGAGTCCTGAACACCAAAACCTCTGTTTCACATCTTGGTACATCTTGGAAGAACCAGGATGCATGGAGTATGGTATGCTGTGAGCTTCTTCTAAGATCTTCTTCCTCAGTTATTCATCATTGGGCACGCAAATGTGACTCCCCTGATAAAGAATCTCGCTGTCTATTACTCGAAACTCTGCTTTGTCTTCTTTCTGTATCCCTTGCTTGATCTTCTGGATGTCTGGGTCTTCACTTTGCTTCCTCTGTATCTCCTCAAGCAATGTAGATTCTAAGGTCAATGCAGAGAATTGTCCTTCAATAAGTTCAAGTCCAAAATCTGACAACCCCTTCTGCAGTGGCAGGGCTAATGATGACAAAGACATCAGGGACGCACTGGATTTCCTGCTGAGTGCATCTGCCACTTTGTTAGCTTTGCTTGGGTGGTAGAGGATTTCACAGTCGTAATCTTTGACCAACTCCAGCCACCTGCGCTGTCTCATGTTTAAGTCCTTCTGAGTGAAGAAGTACTTAAGACTCTGATGATCTGTGAAGATTCTACACTGAACTCCATACAAATAATGTCGCCATAGTTTAAGTGCAAAAACCACAGCTGCCAGCTCAAGATCATGAGTAGGGTAGTTCTTCTCATAATCTTTGGATTGTCTGGAAGCATAAGCTATGACTTTTCCTTCTTGAATGAGGACATCTCCTAAGCCCATCTTGGAAGCATCACTGTAGATGTCGAAACTCTTGTCTCTCTGTGGAACAGTCAGAATGGGAGCACTGATCAATCTCTTCTTTAGCTCTTGGAAACTCTGCTCACATTTATCTGACCATTCGAATCTCTTGTTCTTTCTGGTGAGGGCTGTTAGTGGAGAGGCTATCCTGGAAAAGTCCTCCACGAACTTCCTGTAGTACCTCTGATCTCTCTGACGTTCTTGGGTCTACTCCAGTTGTTGACCGCTTCCACTTTGGCTGGATCCACTTGAATACCTTCTTTAGAAATAATATGACCTAAAAACGCCACCTGATTTAACCAGAACTCGCACTTTGAGAATTTAGCATAAAGTTGCTTTTGCTGCAGAGTCTGCAGTACCATCCTCAAGTGCGTGTCATGCTCCTCTAGGGTCCTTGAATAGACCAGAATGTCGTCGATGAATATGATGACAAATTTGTCAAGATATTCTCTGAACACCCTGCTCATTAAGTCCATGAAGACCGCAGGTGCATTAGTCACTCCAAAAGGCATGACTACAAATTTGTAGTGTCCATATCTGGTCCTGAACGCCGTTTTGGGTATATCTCTTTCTTTCACCTTCAGCTGATGGTACCCAGAGCGCAGGTCTATCTTTGAGAACACTGTTGCTCCTCTTAACTGATCAAATAAGTCATCGATCCTGGGAAGGGGGTACTTGTCCTTAACTGCTACTTTTCTCAGCGCTCTGAAATCTATGCACATTAGCACGGATCCGTCTTTCTTCTTAACGAACAACTCTGGAGCTCCCCGGGGTAAATGACTAGGGCGAATGAAGCCTTTGTCAAGTAACTCTTGTAGTTGTTCTCGTAACTCCTTCAGCTCTGCTGGAGACATGCGATACAGAGCTTTTGAAATTGGACCGGTTCCAGGAACCAATTCAATCTCGAATCCATTCATTTATTGGGAGGTAGTCCAGGTAGATCTGCTGGGAATACTTCGGGATATTCACAGACCACCCGAACCCCCTCTTTCTTATCTTCTTTCTGTTCTTCTGCACTTACTTGACCGGGGCTCCGGCTCCCTACTGTCTTGTCTTCTATCTTGACTGGTTTGAACTCTATAAACTCCTCATAGTGCTTGTTGGTGATAGAACTCTTCATAGAACTCTAACTGAAAATCTGCCCAGCTCATCTGATCGGCTGCTCTCTTGGTCTTTATCCTCTCCCACGATATACGAGCATCTCTAGACTGGCAGAAAGAGTCGCACTTGACTTCTCGACTTCTAGCCAGTCAAGAAGCTCCATAGTGCTGTCTAGTGTTTTAAACCAAGCTTGGGCATCCCAGGGCTCAGTCGTGCCTGAGAAGCTCTCTGGTTTCAGCTTCAGCCACTGTATAAGACAAGCTTATGGTCTCTGGGGTGCTGTGACGGCTCCCTGGGTAGCTGGTGGATTCTCAATTACCACTGGAGCCTCTACAGTGATAGCTGGAGGAGGGGGAGGAACTACTGGCTTGTTTGCCATTAGATTGGCAATCACTTGTTGCTGCTCTGCTACTTGTCTCTGGAGTTAGGCAACAACTTCAGAGAGATTGGGCTCAGTTGATCTAAGCTCTTCGTTCTCCTGATCTTGGTTCTCAGTACGAACGGTACGGGGACATCCTTTTTCTTAACATCTAATTATGCAAAGAAAAGACTTGGTATCCTCTCTCTAACCCTTCTAATCATACATAGATATGAATAAAGAAAAGGGAAACTAAATCTTCTATCTTACTTTAGTACTAAAAAAACAAGTACTCTATACTGCAGTTAATAATAAGAAAAGCAGAATAAAGAAAGGACTTAAATACTTTCTTACTTGGAGACGACGAGGATGATGCTGATGTGTGTGTGATGCTGGAGAATGAAACACTGCTCTGATACCAACTGTAACGACCACCCTTCTTACTACTACTCTCTAAGGGCGACCGTTACCTAACTACTACTCTACTTACTAGTGTCACTGACGCTATTACTAGCAATACTTAGATTTATCACGGTCCAGAGGAATTCCTACTGAAAAATTTCGGCAGAGTCTCCCCTGTACTGGTGACCAAATCCATAGTACATAAGATATATACGCAACCACAGGCAGCTGGAACTCATTTTTCACAACCACGCAGTTATAAAAACAACAGTAAAAACAACCAACTATATCACTCCACAATTAATTAATGTGACTAAATGCATATGCGGAAATAAACTCAACTACAATCTCACAAACTTCATAATAGTGTTAAAGAAAAGAACTAAAGCATAAACTCTAATCAAATAGGTCCTGCAGGTTTGATAACACTCTCTGGATCTCTCCATAGTCGCAGTCATCACACACCTTCATCACCACCACCATCCTGTCGTCTCCCTTCATATCTTAGCTTTTCCTTTATCTGCAGTAGGAGGAAAGAAAATAGATCTATAAGCGAAAACGCTTAGTAAGTACTAATCTATCTCACAAAAACTCGAAGTGCATAAAAGAAATGCAATAATACTGAAACTGAAATGCTAAAGCAAAGCTACATGTACTCATGGTATACAGAAATAAAACTGAATACTAAACATGCTCACTAACTGACAGGAAAGTAATGAAACAACTACTGTAAGCTTAGAATTAAAAAACTAAACTTTTATTGATTCTAAGCATAAACTTGTTTCATTTTCTTATATCTTTATACCAAAAATTAATCTTTTAATTTCTCTTTCACTTTCTTCTTCTTTTTCTTCTTACTTTTCTTATACTAGAAATTAATCTTTTAATTTCTCTTTCACTTTCTTCTTCTTGTTCTTCTTTTATTTCTTCTTTTCTTTGGGCCCAGGCTTAGTACCATCTTTGTTTTGCGCGCTCTCTAATAGTGACTGGGGTAGCAAGCCTCCAGCCCTATGAGGATAAAGACCTCGGTCTTACCAGGGCCAAGACCTCGGAATTGGTCACCTGGATTTGTTTAACGACAACCTCGGAAGTCGGGTACTAGCCTCTTACTTTAGTTTACTTGTTATCTCTTTTTAACTAGACCTTGGTCTTTTTCTTTTTACTCAGTTTTCTCATAATCCTTTATTAGAGTTTATTGGAACCCTTTAGATATACCTAACAAGTGTAGGATTACAATTAACTAAGCATGCTATATAAAAATAACACAAGGGAAGCAGATCTGAACTCTCTAAGCATGTCATAAAATAAAGCAAAAGAAAGCTAATTTGAATTTCCTAAACATGCTGTGATAAAAGCAAAAGAAGCAAATCTGATCTTACTAATCATGCTACAAAATAGAGCAAAAGAGAACTAATTTGAACTATCTAAACATGCTGTGATAAGAGCAAAAGAAGCAAATCTAATCTTACTAATCATGCTACAAAATAGAGCAAAAGAGAACTAATTTGAACTATCTAAACATGCTATGATAAGAGCAAAAGAAGCAAATCTAATCTTACTAATCACGCTACAAAATAGAGCAAAAGAGAACTAATTTGAACTATCTAAACATGTTGTGATAAGAGAAAAAGAAGCAAATCTAATCTTACTAATCATGCTACAAAATAGAGCAAAAGAGAACTAATTTGAACTATCTAAACATGCTGTAAAATAGGGAAAAAGATAACTAACTTGGACTTTCTAAACATGCTGTGATAAAAGCAAAAGATGCAAATCTGATCTTACTAATCATACATCACGTAAGTAAATATAACATGCATTTCTAATTTTAAAGCATGCCGTATTACCAAAGCACCCTAAGGCAACTGAATGATATTGCTAACACTTACAACTAACATTTTTAATCTGTACTAAAGGAATGAATCAACATAATAGTACTAACATTCTCATAAACCCCTAAACAGATCAAATGGGGCACTTTACCATTCCATCTACCTACAATTTCTAAGGTTTCATAGCACAACCATGCTCCTTAGGCTATGCTGCAAGGAATAAAACCACTTAAACATGCTGTGAAAGCAAAACTAAGGATACTGTGAAGTTTAAGCTATAAAAGTAAAACAAATTCAACTACTGCTCATGCTTAAATCCGAGAGGCATCTCAACAAAGCAAGGAAGAAAATCCTAGCATATTATATTCTTCTACTCGGCACAACAAGATCCGGAAGTAAGGTAACGAAAATCGAAAGCTCGGAGCAACTCCTACCGCAGGTGAGTAGTACTTACACTTGCTTTTAGGACTTACAACCGGAAGGAGGCAACTAGGGCTTCGGGAGAAGCTTGAAATCTCGGCTCCTCTTCACGTTTCCGAGCTCCCCTCGTCGAGGTGATCACGCACGGTGAAGACCGGCAGAAAAGGGCCTTTCGCCGACGCCGGAGACAAAGCCCTAATACGACTTCGTTTCGCCCGAGCAGAGATGAATCGCGCGGCGTGAGGAGAAGAGAAGGAGTTAGGGTTCGGGTAAAAGAAATTAACCCTTTATACCCTAGGTTTTATTTCTGATCCTTACTATAACTTAAATACCTCTCGCTTCATACTTGATTAACAAAACACGCGTAGCCCAGTTGGTTGGCTGTGTTCGGTTAAGTCTGGTTCGGTCGGAGGTCTTGGGTTCGAGTCTCACCTTCCACAAATTTTTGGTCAAAACTTCTTTCTTTTTGTAACCATACTAAAAGACCTCCAAAAATTGCATAAAAATACTCTAAAAATTTCTAAAAATCTCTAGAATATTTTAAAAGCATTTCCAAATATTTTTATGGACATTTGGAACTCAAAATCAGAAAAATTGGGTCGTTACATTCTTTCCTTGTATGTTTTGGCATGCTCATATGAATCTTGTCAAATTTCTTCCAACTTGCTCAGTTGAAGTTTCCTTTTTTTCTCTAGCTATCATTCGATCAAAGTTTAGCTATTTAATGGCCTAATAAGCTTTATACTCTAATTGCACTAGGAGGTGATAGGGATTTCCTTAAACTAGCCTAAATGAAGTCATTTCTATGGGGGTTTTATAGGTTGTCCAATATGCACACAGTGTGTCATCTAATTTAAGGGATCAATCTTTTCAAGATGTTAAAACTGTTTTCTCTAGAATACTTTTAATCTCTCTTTTTTATATTTATACTTGCCGCTTGTTTGGGGATGGTATGAGGTGGTTGTCTTATGTCTCGCTCTATATTTCTTCAACAACTTCTTGAATTGTTTTTCAATGCAATGAGATCCCCCATCACTAATTACTACCCGTGGAATTCAAAATTTGGGAAAGACAATTTTTCTGAATGGATTAGTAACTATCTTTGCATCACATGATGGAGATGCAACAACCTCAACCCATTTGAAAATATAATCGATGACTACCAAAATGTATTTCTTCAGCCTAGATGTGGGAAAAGGTCCTAAAAAAATCCACACACAAATGTCAAAGAGTTCTACTTCTAAAATAGCATTTTGTGGCATCTCTTGTCTCTTGGTGATGTTCCCTGTCTTCTGGCAGCTATCACACACCATCACAAAATTTCTAGCATCCTTAAATATATGAGGCCAATAGAATCCGGCTTACAAAACTTTTGCTACAGTTTTCATAGCCCTTGGATGTCCACCATAAGCTGAAGAATGACAATGGTGAAGGATATCAATTATCTCCTCATATAGGGCACACCTTCTATAGATGCCATCTACACAACTTTTATGTAAGAACGATTCATCCCAAATGAAATATTTTACATCCGCCAAAAATTTCCTCTTTTGTTGATAAGAGTATCCTGGGGTGAAATCCCACATACTAGGAAGTTGGCTAAGTCTGCATACCATGGAACACCTGAACTTCTGACAACCAAAAGTTTCTTATTAGGAAAAGAATCATTGATCAGTAAATTGTCATCTTTCCCCTCCTTATAATTCTAGTTCAATTGAGAGAGATGGTCCACTACTGTACTTTTAGACCACTTTTTATCTTTGATTTCTAAGTCCAACTCTTGAAGTAGTAATATCCATCAAATGAGTAAGGGCTTTGCATCCTTTTTGGTTAATAGATATCGAATTGTTGCATGGTCAGTGTTAACTATCACCTTGGATCCCACTAAATATGATCTGAATTTGTCAAATGTAAATACTATGAATAATAGTTCCTTCTCAGTAGTGGCATAGTTTACTAGTGCATCATCAGGTGTCTTGCTTGCATAGTATATGATATTCAACTTCTTGTCTTTCCTTTGTCCCAACATTGCCTCACCTATAAAATTACTAGCATGACATATAATTTCAAAAGGTAGATTCCAATCTAGAGATTGCATTATTGGAGCTATCACGAAAGCTTTCTTTATGCTATAAAAGACCTCAAAATATTCTAGGTTAAAATTAAAATCAGCATCTTTCATAAGAAATGTAACGCCCCGCCCCTCCTGCTAAGGCGACGGGGGTTACTTGGACATATATACTTACTTACTACATCGGAAGTCTTACTTAGAGAATTTAAAACTTTTCCTTACTTTAAAATCACCATGGACATATAAACCTCATAGCATACTTAACATGAATTTTTGAAACATAATACTTAACACATAACTAATGTCATGGAGTCATAATGTAATAACATAACATGGCATATTTCTTATTAAACAAAAGCAAGTCTTTCCATTTAACCGAGCCACTTCCACACACATCCTTCTAGCCCCTCCTACTGCTCCCCTAGTACATCCATTCCTTGCCTTTATCTGCGGTACAAGAAAGTAAGCTGTGAGCACTCATGGCTCAGTAAGTTCCTTTCCTACTCACAAAAATCGCATAGCATATCAAAATCATAAGTCATAATGCATGGAAACAATCTATCATATCAAGCAACATATCATGGCATATCGTAACATAACTATCATAAGGTATCATGGAATAATATAACATGATCATCAAATGTGTCCTGATATAGCATAACATCATCATAAATATCATGGCATAATCATAACGTATATACAAGGTAAATTCCTACTCATGTATCATGAAACATATGCAACATGTCTTTTGAAAACTTATAATATACATACTTAAACATAATCTCAACATGATTAGGGCCCCGGCTTGTACCACATACATAAATGCGCGCGTCCTATGTAGGTCCAAGGTAGCAAGTCTTGAACCCTACAAGGCATACATACTAGGCCTGTTTCTGAGTCCATCGACCTAGGGGCACTTAGGAGCCCATCCCTAACGAGGCCCGTTTCTTAGTCCATCGACCCCGGGGCGCTTATGGAGCCCACCCTTGGTACAAGCCATACATAAAGTAAAGTAGCATGTCATACATATCATAGTTCTTATCATTTCATGCATATCATAATTCTTAACATATCATAAAACATGCATATTTGGGCACACAGCACATGCATGGATCATAAGCATACATAATGAACATGTCATTTATCACATCATAAGGCATGCATATTTGGGCACACAACACATGCATGGATCATAAACGTACATAATGGACATGTCATTTATCATATCATAAAGCATGCATAATTGGGAACATAGCACATGCATGGGTCATAAGCATACATAATGAACATATCACTCATCATACAAAGACATAATCATACATGGAATCATTTAAATAACATCTCTTATTTCATAACATAGCATGTGAGGCACATCTAGGTCACTAAACCTTTTATGGCCGTCAAGAGTAGGGACATGAATTCTAAACAACATACAAACATAAGAAATTCATGATAACTTCACATCCTATCATAAGAAAGATCATAAGCATGTTAACCTAAATTTTTAAGCTCTCCTAGGTTCCTAATTCTTTCATGGCCGAAACCTTCATGAAGAGCAATCAAGTTCTAAGCAACATGCAAACATGTAAACCCTAAACTCATATCACATCATATTTCATAAGGAGCAACTTGAGCATGTTTAATTTGGGTTCTAAGTTCCCTAAGCTTCTAACCTTATCATGGCCGAACCCTAGCAAGCCTTATTCTAGTTACATGTAGCATGAAAATGTTGAACCTTAAGCCAATATTCTACACATTTCATGAGGAACATCATAAGCACATTTGGTTCAAGTTCTAAACTTCCTAAACCCATTAACTCAAGGTGGCCGAAACATATTAAACATGGAAACTAGGTTTCTAGTGGCATAAGAGCAAGGAAACCACAACTACATTTCATAGCATTTATCACAAGAAATATCGTGAGCATATCTAAGTTGGGTTCTAAATTTCCCTAGGCCTTTAAACCAATAGTGGCCGAAACATGTGAGCATGGAAACTAGGTTTCTAGTGGCATAAGAGCAAGGAAAACACAACTACATTTCATAGCATTTATCACAAGAAACATCATGAGCATATCTAAGTTGGGTTCTAAATTTCCTAGGCCTTTAAACCCATGGTGGCCGAAACATGTGAGCATGGAATTGTTTTTCATGTGGCTTAAAAGCATGGAAACCTTACACAATTTTTATGGCATCATTACAAGAAACAACATGAGTAAACTTAGTTTAAAAATCTAAGCATCCCAGCCCTAAAACTTAGTGTGGCCGAAAGTTACATGTAGCCAAATTTCTATGTAATAAGCAACCATAGGAACATCAAACTAGTTTCATAACATTTCATCAAGAAGGTCATGAGCATCTTAGACTTGGTTTAAACTTTTCCTAGGCCTCAAATCTCAACATGGATGAATCTTTACAAGCATGAAATAGGACTCAAAACCAACATGCAATCATGGCATAACATCTTAGCTTCATATCTTGTCTTAGGAAAAATCATAGCATGCTTAGTTTTAGGTTAAAAACTCTCCTAGGCCTTTTATTCTTCCATGGCCGAATATTCATGAGCATAAAATGGGGTTTCAATCAACATACAAGTAAGAGGAAAAGTTAACAACAACATTATCATAGGGTACATAACACAAGAACAAGGGAGCATGTTTAGTTTGAGTCTTTAGCTTACCTAGTCCTCTTGTTCATGCTTGGCCGAGAGTCCAAGGTTCATGGATCTAAGTTCTATTTAATCATTCTAGTATGAAAACATTAGATTAACCTCCTACATAAGATACATTTCATAAGAAAATAATAAGCATATCTAGTTTAAAATTTCTTAGCCTCTTCCTTTTGTCTTGGCCGAAAGTTCCATAAAGCAACCCTAGGTTATTTTTTTTTTAGCAATCTATCTTCATGGAAAAATATATGAGCTATTGTACCATAGGTGAGGGGAAGCTTACCTAGTGATCACTTGTAAATCCTTAAGGAAATGGTACCCTTGGTGAAGAGGAAGAAGAGAGCTACTCCTTTTGGTTTCTCTTGCTTGGAAGGGTACACCTTGAAGGCTCCTTCTTGTAATTTAGTTTTCTCTTAGGGAGAAAACCTAAACTTGGCTTGTGGTGATGAGGAAGAAGGACTCTAGTTTCGGCAATGGTGAGGAAGAAGAAAGAAAATGAAACCCTTTTCTTTCTTTCCTTTTTATGCTAAGTGGGTGGAAGAAACAAATATGAACTTTGCTTCCGTTTCTCCTTAATTCATGTATATACTTTTCTAATGAGAATATGTCCTCATTCATCTCCCTTAATTCTTCTCATCCTCACCCTCTTAATCACCACGAAAACAAGGAGAAGAAATGGAAAAGACAACTTGTCTTTTGCTTACTCCTTTTCCTTAACCAAGAGGTAAACAAGAGGAAGAAAGCTACTTGATTTTCTCTTGTTCCCTCACTTAATTATATCCTCACTTTTAACTACAATTCCCATCATTTTCCATTCATATGTTGTTCATTATCCTAGTGGTTATCATACATAATTTTATTTCTATTCTTTGTGAGAGGTTCAAGGTTCAAACCTTCACCTCTTCTTTTTATTTCTCTTATTTCTTTTTCTTTTGATTCTTCTTACTTTTATGCTCTAAAGCAAATAACACCCATATACTTATCTTATAATTCTGTGGGTGTTACAAGAAAATTGGTCAACGACTTTGAAATCTTAGAGAAGTCCTTTATAAATCATCGATAAAATCTAGCATGCCCAATGAAACTCTATACTCCTTTCACATTTATTGGGGGAGGTAACTTCTCTATAACTTCGACTTTTGCTTTGTCGACCTTAATGCTCCTCTCAAAAATCATGTGTCCCAAAATTATCCATTCTATGAACATAAAATGACATTTCTCCCAATTTAAGACAAAGTTAACATCTTCACATCTCTATAATACTTTAGAAAGATTTGCCAAATATGAATCAAAATTGATACCATATACAGAAAAATCATCCATAAAAACTTCTATTATGTCCTCAATGATGTTTGAGAAAATAGCCATCATATATTGTTAGAAACTAGTTGGAGCATTGCAAAGACTAAAGGACATCCTTCTATAAGTAAATGTCCCATATGGGCAAGTGAATGTAGTCTTCTCTTGGTCACTTGGGTGAATTAGAATTTGATATAATCCCAAATATCCATCTAGATAGTAGTAATGTGAATGTTTGGCCAATCATTCTAACATTTGATCAATAAAGGATAAAGAAAAATGATCTTTTCTAGTTTCCTTATTCAACTTTCTATAATCAATGCACATTTGCCACCTTGTAAATGTTCTAGCCAGAATCAACTCGTCATTTCTATTGTAACCACTATTATCCCACCTTTTTTTGGGACGACGTGAACTACACTTATCCATTCACTATATGAAATTAGATAGATCACTCCTGCATCCAACAACTTCAATACCTCTTTTCAAACCACTTCTTTCATATTTGGGTTCAACCATCTCTGATGTTCTACTTAAGATTTGAAATTATTTTCAAGCAAAATTCTATGCATTCAATAAGATGGATTTATGTCTTTTATGTCTTCAATGGTGTATCCTAGAACGTTCCTGTGTAGTCTGAGCTACTCCAATAACCTCTTAGTTTATGTCTTATTAAAATTAGCATTTATGGTCATGGGATAAGTGGATCCTGGTCCTAGAAATTAATATCTAAGGGTTGAAGGAAGTGATTTCAGCTCAATGTGAGGGATTTTCGCCTTTGTTTCTCCATTGTTCCTTGATTCAGAACTCTCAAGATTCTCTTCCACCATGAATAGATTTGGATTTCTATCCATGCCATGTAATAAGTTAAGGTCTCCTTATTCTCCATATAATTCCTCATTGATCTTTTCTTGAACAACTGTATATAATCCTCTACTCTACAACAAGTATCCACTTCAGAAGGTAGCCGAATAGCTCTAGATAAATCAAACTCAATTTTATCTCCACCTATCATTAATGAGAGTTGATGGTTCTTAACATCAATAATGGCCCTAGTTTTGGCTAGAAAGGGTCTCCCTAATACAAGGGGAATCTGCATGTCTTCTTCCATGTCCAATATCATAAAATCTGCCAGTATCATGTACCCTTCAATCTTTACTAGTACATCATCTATTATACCCAAGGGATAGTAAATTGAGTGATCCACCAATTATAAGCAAACATTTTAGGTTTCAATTCATTCAGTCCAATTATTCTAAACAATGCATGCGGCATGAGGCTCACACTATATCCCAAATCACAAATAACTCTATCGATATTGATGTCACCAATAGTGCATGGTATTAAAAACTCTCAGGATCTTTTAGTTTGGGAGGTAGGTTATCCTGTATTAGAGCGTTGTATTATTTAGATAGTGCCACATACTTTGTTCCTCAAACTTCCTTTCAAAGATAGCGTATCTTTCAAGAATTTTCCATAACTTGGCAATTACGAATTTCTTTTATGTGAGATTACCTTGGTATGAAATTCTTCCCCAAGTTTCAAAGCCTTGCTCTTCTTGTGATCTGACTTGCCTAACATATTCTCATGTATAGGGTGATATTGATTTGAGTAGTCTAACTAATGCTCCACCCCATTATCACTCTGATCCATAACCTCAACATTTTGCTTTATTCTCTTCAAATCTTCTTCTGGGGTTCCCTTATGCATGGCTAGCTACACATCATGCGGTAATCTCAATAGTTTGTGCACTGCCATGAGAGGGGCTTTCTCTTATCTCTTCCCCTCTTAAGCTTAGATTTAATGTCACTTCTTCAATAAGTGAATAGGCTTCCTCCATATTTTTCTTCATCAAAGAACCTCCTGCCGCCAAACTAATGAAATCCTAGCGGTTTTAGAAATCCGCATATAAAATAGATGAATTATGAATCACTCTTCAAAACCATGATGACGACATTGTACCAGTAACCCTTTTAGTCTTTTCCATGCTACAAACAATGATTCTCTTTCTGTTTGTTAGAAATTTATGATTTGGCCACTCAATTTTGTTGTCTTAGTTGGATGGAAATATTTATTAAGAAAATACTTCTCCATCTATCCCTAAATCTTGATACTTTCTAGTAGGAGCGAGTATAACCAATCACTAGCCTTGTTTGTTAAAGAGAAATTGAATCCTATTAATCTGATTGCATCTTCAGAAACCCCATGCCTCTTTATTGTGTTACAACATGTTAAAAAATGATTCAAATGCCACTATGGATCTTTTGTAAGTGTTCCTCCAAATTTCTATTGTTGAATGATAAGAATTAGTCCTGGATTTAGTTCAAAATCACTAACTTCAATCAAGGGCCTCACAATGCAAAATCTTAAGGCCTGAGATAGGGGTGTAGAAAAATATTTGTGAAGTGTAGTATCATTTATCACCCTCATAGCTTACACTTAATCACCAACATATTTCAAATTTAATTCAAATTTTCCTCAAAAGAAGAGAAATAGACTTAAAAACAAATGAAAAAAAATACAAAACTATAAAAAGAAATAGTCTAATCAAACCAATCTAAATTTTAGCTAATATCAATCAAAACCAGTCTTTGACAATGATGCCAAAAACTTTTATGTGCAAACTGTAAGTGCATGGTTGTGTTGTTAAGTAATAAAAGATCGAATCCATAGAGACTCATGGATGTAGAGTGTTGAAAATGAGAAATGGTGAAGAGAAGAGAGTAAAAGGGAGAGAATGCTAGGTTAAGAAGGAAGTAGAAAGGCAAAAGAAAAGCAACAGAAGGTAGTCAATGAAAGTAATTCTAGAATTTTAGTTTCACCACATTGTTAGTAAACACTTGACCTTTGTTTAAATTCCTATTCTCAATAGTGATTCATGTAGGTAGACAAACCTTTGTATCTAATATAATCTTTTGGAACTCCACAGACTTATCAATTCCAATTATCGCTTACTTTTAGAACGGTTAAAATTAGAGATCATTTCCTAAGGGGATCTTGTCACGAGATCTCACAACCCCTAAATGACCACTCTCTTATTATGTGTCGATGAATTATGATTAATCCATTAAACTCTATCTCAACCTAGGGTTCCTCATGGCATATCGATCTACTCTCATTGTTGACTGCCCACGTCTCGGTTGTCTACGGATCAAAGGATTAGGTTCTCCTCTCAGTTCATACCCGAATCCTTGTGAGATATGAATCTCATACTTTTGACATCGAGATTGCATTTACATAGTATATCTAGACCACTAATCAACACATTATAGAAATAGAATGATCAGACATGCATATATCATTCAAAATAGTGCTTACATCATAAAGGGCTAATCCTTAATCATAGAATCAAGAGTTTGCCCCATGAAGATGGGTTTACATCCACAAAACATGTTCAGATTGATTACAAATTGAAACAAGTTCAAAAATTCAAAGAAAGAAGAAAATAGCTTAGGCTTAATGTAATGAATCCTCCTCCAAGATGCTCAAGATCCTCCTTCCTCGCATAGATGGCATTGGATTAGTTCTAGATCACCTCTTGAAGCTTCCTTGGGGCCCTTGGATAGCACCAGGTTGAGATCCCTAGTTAAAGAGTCATGATAGGGTTATATAGGCCAAGGAGCGATTGCCCGACATGTTGGTTGCTACTCGGAAAATCTAATGGTTCCAATGTATAAAAATTTTGTACAAAGATCTGAACCTTTTCCTAGCTACCATATGTTCTTTTAAATTAAACTTGGATCGCCTGCGGAACTTAACACGTTTGATCCAAAGTTTAATTTATTTGTTCTTTTAGGTTTAGACTTGGATCTCCTACGGAACTTAACACTTTCGATCCAAATCACCTAGGTTATTAATTCTATTAAATATTAATTTCCAAAATTAGCTTACAGTACTGACGTGGCGAGGCACATGGCCTTCTTTGATATGGGAGCAACCACCATCGACTAGACAAAGCCTTTTAAGGAAAGCTAATATTTAATTTCCTTAAATAACTTTAGGTCAACCAAAAAAAATAATCAAATCACAAGGAAAAAGAAAAATAAAAGAACACAACATCGAAAATAAATTTGAAATACTAGAATCGCATGCCTCTTGTATTTGGTATTTTTACAAAGAAATAAAACTAGCATGATGCGGAAAAACATTACTAGTTATACCTTTCTTTTGAAGACAAAGACCTCTTGATCTTCTACCGTATTCCTCTTCTAACCTCGGACGTTGTGTGGGCAACGATCTTCCGAGATGATAACCACCTTTCCACCTTCCTTCTTTCTTCTAGATTTCGGCCACAATAAATTTCTTCAAGGATGAAGAATTTCAGCCACCACCAATGCTCCAAGGGATGCTAGAGACGAGGCTTGCTTTCTCTTCTTCTTCTCCTTCCTTGATCTGGCCACAAACAAGAGCTCCACCAAGAAGATAGGTTTCGGCCAACAAGAGGAGAGGAGAGAAATAGGGCCGGCCACCAAATCCATGGAAGAGAGGGAGGAAAAGAATAGAGGTTGTTCACCCATGAAGGCTCCTCTACCTCCTCTTTTATAATCTTTGGTCTTGGCAAATAAGAAAATTTTAATAAAAACTTCCTTAATTCTTTTGCCATGAAAAGGAAAAATTTATTTAATTAAAAATAATTTTTCTTCTCATTACTATAATGGCCGGCCACACCAAATCTTCAAGCAAATAAAAATTTTAAACACAAATTAAAACTTCCTTATTTGCTTCCGGAAATTTTATAAAAAAATTTCTCCAATAATTTTTATCCCTTCATGATTGGTTAAAAATAAATTTTATAAATTAAATCTTTCTTTAAACATGTGGATAATTTCCGGAAAGTTATCTCTAAAAATTAAAATCTCCTTTCAATCTACAAATAAGGAAAGATATCAAATCTTTTCTTAATCTTTTGTAGAAACTAATAAAAGAGAATTATTAATTTTTTAAACTTTCTTTTAAATCATGAACATGGTTAAAAGGAAAGTTTTCACGAAAATTAAAATCAACCTTTTAATCTACAAATAAGGAAAGAGATTTAACTCTTCTCTTAATCTTTTGTAGAATCTTATAAAAGGAAAGATTTAAATTTTTAAACTCTCTTTTAAATCATGTTATCCACATAAGAAAAATTTTAAAAAATAAAAATCCTTTTATTTTAATTTGGGCCGGCCACACTAAGCTTGAACCCAAGCTAGGGCCGACCACCTTGAAGCACCCATGAACCAAACTTTGGCCGGCCCTAGCTTGGTCTCCAAGCTAGCTTGGCCGGCCCCTATGAGATGGGTAAGAAGGTGGGTATAGGTGGGTATAGTACTCTATAATTAAGAGGCTACGATAGGGACCGAGAGGAGGAATTGGTTTTGGTCTCCCGATAAAATTAAGCATCCCGTGTTCGCCCCGAACACACAACTTAATTTTATCAATAATAATTCATTCCACTAGAGAACTATTATTGAACTACCGCACCAATCCCAAATTACATTTTGGGCTCCTTCTTATTATGAGTGTGTTAGTCTCCCTGTGTATAAGATAACAAATGTCCACTAATTAAATAAGTTACTGACAACTCACTTAATTAATATCTAGCTCCAAGAGTAGTACCACTCAACTTCATCGTCATGTCGGACTAAGTCCACCTGCAGGGTTTAACATGACAATCCTTATGAGCTCCTCTTGGGGACATTCTCAACCTAGATCACTAGGACACAGTTTCCTTCTATAATCAACAACACACACTATAAGTGATATCATTTCCCAACTTATCGAGCTTATTGATTTATCGAACTAAATCTCACCCATTGATAAATTAAAGAAATAAATATCAAATATATGTGCTTGTTATTATATTTGGATTAAGAGCACACACTTCCATAATAACTGAGTTCTTTGTTCCTTCATAAAGTCAGTATAAAAGGAACGACCTCAAATGGTCCTACTGAATACACTCTAAGTGTACTAGTGTAATTATATAGTTAAGATAAACTAACACCTAATTACACTACGACCTTCCAATGGTTTGTTCCTTTCCATCTTGGTCGTGAGCTACTGTTTATAATTTATAAGGAACTGATAACATGATCTTCTGTGTGTGACACCACACACCATGTTATCTACAATATAAATTAATTGAGCAACTACATTTATCATAACTGTAGACATTTGACCAATGTGATTCTTATTTCTATATAAATGTTTATACCAAAAGCTAGGCTTTTAGTATACATCCTAACACGACATGGGTTGTGTTGGGAGGCACGAGCGCCTGTGGCCAGTTAAGTTGCTTGAGCACGATCTGTGCCAACTAGCACAGGCCCTTTGGTTGAGTATGCCTATCAGAACATGGCCCATGTTAGATGACACAGGCACCCATGGCAAGATTGCTGAATGAAACATGGCACATGTCTGCTGTCATGGGCACTTGTGCCCATGTGAGGAGTTTTCGAACTTAGTCTTTAATTTCTATTTTCACTCCTTTTCATATCCTATCATAAAAAATACACAAGAGCAATATCCTGAAATAGAAATGTATTAAAGTGAAGTATAAAGATATTATATCATGAAACATATGCATGCAAATAGGTCAAAAGTTGTCTAAAAATGTATCAAAAACTCTATATAAAATACGCACATGACTCAACAACCATCCAAATAGCTCATTCTTTCATGCTTGGCAGTTTAAGATTATCCTCTCAGGCTACTAAATATAAAAGTTGAATTTGAATTTTATTTTCAATTCAACAATTTCCCCTTTATCACTAGAAATAAACTTTCTTTTGAGATGACCATAGAAAGTGTTGAGGTGCAACATACTCATTACATAGAGGTCACCTCTATCCTAATTAGAAATATTTCAATCAATCATGGAAAAAAGTGAGAGAAGTTCATTGGGTTAAACTTTAAAAGGTAACAGCAGAAGATGTTCTTTTACTTGACCAGACTGACACACATAAAGGAATAAGCTCACAAGCATGTTGAGGATATTACTAATATCCAGACCATATGCGGTACATTCGAATTTCATACTTATAATAAAATTATATCCTCAATAGCCTTATCGACTCACTATATGCTATGTATAGTATGAAGAGAATGACCAAGGAGTTGTGAGAATCCCTAAATAGGAAGTTCAAGATGCAGGATGAGGGGGACAAGCAATTCATTATGAGTCAATTCTTGGACTTCAAAATAGTTGACTTCAAGATAATGATTAGCCGAGTCTAGGAGCTCCAGGTAATTCTACATGAAATTCACTCAAAAAACATGGTGCTGAGTGAAACCTTCTAGATGAAAGGAATCATTAAGAAGCTCTCAGTTGGAAGAACTTCAAGAACTACTTGAAGCATAAGTGAAAGAAGATGAAATGGAAGAACTCATTGTTAGACATCGCATTGGAAAAGACAATAAGAGTTTAGAGAGAAACATATTCTCTCTTACTTTTGTAAAAAGACAACGTGGCCGATCATGATCAAAACTCAAAATGGAAGAATCCCAAGTCTTCCAAGATGGCATCCAGAGAAGGTGTAAGCAAGAAGAAGTTCTGTAGGAAGTGCTTCAACTATAACTAATTCTATCACAAATTTTCAGAGTGTAGAAGCCGAAAAAGAAGTAGGAGGGCAACTTGAATGAGGGACTAGAAATTGATGACCTTTACACCGTGGTCTTCGAATTGAACTTGGTGGGTTTAAATCCGTGACAATGGTGGATCCATACCGATGACACCAAATAAATATGCTGAATAAGTAGTTGCTCCACAACTTTGAAGAAATCAAAGATGGGGACAAGCTATTTATGGGGAACTCAGCAACCTCAGATACAATGGGCCAAGAAAAAGTCATGTTGAAGATGATCTCGAGCAAGTAGCTCACTCTGAATAATTTGTTGTATGTTCTAGAGATTCAGAAGAATCTAGTATCTGGATCACTATTAAGCAAGCATGACTTCAGTATTATTTTTTAGTTGGAAAGAGTTGTTTTGTCCAAAAATTATAGGATCAAACTTGAGGCTAGAGGGGGAGGGTGAATACGTTATGAATTTTATGAGCTAATATTTTTAGAAATAACTATTAAAAAATTAGCACAAAAAATAATTAAAATATTAACCTAACACCGATTTAATTAGAAGCACCAAAGCAATGTAAATATGCAAAACTTGTTCAATAGTTTACCAATTAATGTAGAGATAGACACACGTAACAATAATAAAATATGGTTCTTATTTCTTAATTTCTACTTTCCAAGCACAAATAAAATAGATATGGTAACACAAGAAAAATGAATGATTCAACTTGGTCTGCCGATCAGAATTGAAGCACGAGATTGCAGCATGTCGCGGTATAGAAAGCATGAGAGAACAAGTACAGTAGCACAATATGGAAAGGGATGATCTAAAAGCTCTACCTCAAGGCCCTTTATATAGCCTTTGCCTATTACTGACGTGGCATTCTCTAGTAGACTTGAGGCTCCTCGGCACCTAGTGGCTGTTGACATGGCTGCAACGTCTATACAATAAATAACACCACCCATGTTTTCCGTTGACCTAAGGCCCTCTAATTGCCTAAAGAAGGGTCAATCATAATCTTGATCCAACTCGCCCGGATCACTGGATAACATCTTCTATCAGTTGCCTAGAAGCAGCTTCGGTCGCTCGTATGCTTCAGTAGCTCCGGCTTAGCAACAGTTGCCTAGAATCTCCGACTTTGCTCATCGAGAGTTATCACTAGCCAATCGTCCGAAATCCCTTTGGTCACCTAGAATCGTTGAACTTCGCTTCCCTACAATGGTTACATATAATAAGTATGATATAATATTTTAAGTTACTCACATTTATCTTGGGCCTATATATTCAGTTCCTAGCTAACACACCTAGATTCCTAGCTTATTCCACTTGGACTTATTTACCAAGCCTTTATCTCCCCGCTAACTCCACTTGGACTTTTCTGCCAAGCTTTCAACTCCTAGCTAACTTCATTTGGACTTTGATCCACCTAGTTCCCAACTAGGACTTTCTTACTTGGTTCTCAATCAAGACTTAGCTACTACCTAATTCCCAATCAAGACTTCAGTTACCTAAATCCACCATGATTTAGTCATTGCCTGGTTCCTAACTAAGACTTACTTGTCTAGCTTTACTAGGACTTATTGCCTAGTTTTCAACTAGGACTTCATCACTACCAAGTAACCTGCTTCTATACACTTGACACTAACTTATTAGATCTCAACAAACTTAGTTTTAACCTTAGTCATACATTAAAACTTTGGGTTCAATATTGTGCTCCTAGCTCCATAAAAATAAGTAATTTTAAGGAAGAGTTATGTAACTGATAGACTATTCAATCTCAATGGATGACTATTAAGCCTAAAGTTAATAAAATTGAAAACTCTTCTGTTCATATGCTTAAGTCTTTGTGTTTGTGGTATGATAGACTAAGATATATTAACTACAATGTGTTGCATAGATTGGTTAACATACAAAGTATACCCAAATTCCATCTTGACCCAAAACATAAGTGTGAGATTTGTGTTGAAGTAAAAACGAAGAGGTCATCATTTTAATATGTTGAAAGAAGAAACAAACCACTCGACCTAATTCACACCGATGTGTGTGACCTAAAAGGTATGCCGACATTTGGTGAGAATAAGTACTTTATCACTTTTCTAAATGATAACACAAAATACTATGATGTGTATATTCTCAAAAATAATGATGAAGTTATAGAGAAATTTGTTCTTTATAAGAATGAGATTAAAAACTAACTTAATAAAAAGATTAAGGTGGTTTAAAGTAACCGAAGTGATGAATATGTATCAACGTTAGCTGAGTTATGTGCTTTATAGGATTAGACATGAAGTAATAGCTCTTTATACTCTTCAACAAAATGAAATTGTTAAGTGAAAGAATTGCACTCTAAAAGAGATGATCAATGCTCTTCTATTGAGCTTTGGACTACCATAGTACATGTGGAGAAATATGTGTTAACAACTAATTATCTTTTAAATAAGATACTCCAAAAGAAAATAGATAAGAGCTCTTATGAATTATGGAATGAAAGACAATCATCCAACAAATATTTATAAATGTGGGGTGTCGTGCCTATGTTTTGATGTATAATCTAAAAAGGATTAAGATAGAACTAAAAATTATTGATTGTATATTTATTGACTATACGCATAATAGCAATGTGTATTGTTTTTTTTTTTTGTGTATGAGTCACAAATACCAGATATACTCAAGAATTTTGATAATATAATCAAGAAATTCTAAATTTTTTGAGCATGTGTTTCCATATATGACTTGAGATAAAACAAGTTCTTCAAAATGGGCATATTAAATACAAGAAGAGGAAGAAGATGATGAACCATTGAGGTTGAGCTCGGACAAAGTAGAAGAGCTTGGGTAAAAAAATCTTACGCAACATATTGTATCACTTTTATGTTGGAAAGTGAGTCCTAAAGTTACTCAGAAGTAGTAAGCCTTTCTAACTCAATAGAAACAAGTAATTGCATTTGAGATAGACTGTCTTACAAAATTACACTTGAGAATTTTTGGATCTTCCTTTAAGAAGTAAATTACTAGATTGCAAGTGGATCTCCAAGAAGAAAATGAAATCAGATGGCACAATTTATAAGTACAAGGTCAGATTAGTAATTAAAAATTACCGATAATGACAATACCTTAATTACTTTGATACATATTTTCTAGTATCAAGAATAACTTTCATTAAAGTATTGTTACGTATCGCCATTCTATGAAATCTAAAAAATACATCAGATGGATATAAAGATAAACTTTGTAAATAAGAATTTAGAAAAGGAAATCTACATGAAACAACTTGAACATTTTTCTATGCCAGGATAAAAAAAATAAGGTTTATAGATTGGTGAAGTTGTTATATGGCTAGAAACAAGCCCCAAAGTAATGACATAAATAATTTGATAATGTCATGAAGAAATATAAATTTAAAATTAATGAATGTAATAAATGTGTCTACATGAAACTCATAGAGAATGACTACGTCATCTTGTGTCTATATATAGATGATATACTTATCATTATAAATAATGATAAGATAAATCAAATACACTAAAAATATGTTGAACTAAAAAATTGATATAAAAGACATCAGCCTAGTTGATATAATTATAAAAATAAAAATTCTTAGAAAAGCAAAAAAATTATTCTTAATTAATTTTATTATGTGAAAAAGATTTTTGAGAAATTCATCAAGGGTGATACTACGTTGACACGACTAGACTTAGTCTAAGTAGTAAATAAAATGATTAAAAGTACTTTTAGATATAGTGCTTTTCGATAGATACAAGTTAACATCTATTGAAAAATCGAAAAAAAAATATCTCTTAAATAGAACACTTTTAAATAATTAAAAATCTAATATATTTGATTAGTTGTAGACTACTAGACTTAGTCTACGTAGTAAATAAACTAAATAGATACATAAGTAATCTTAGTATTGAATATTAGAAAGAGATAATAAGAATATTGAGGTGCTTAACTGTCAATCAGTATTCTTCCTTTACCATCTATTTAGAGAAAGAAACACTTCCTTCACTCTAGAGGAGGTGATGGAAATAGGGGGGGAGAGAGCTCCCATTGATGAACTCTGGCCGATAGCGACTAGAGGAAGAAGATTCTCCGGTGGGAGAGGGGATTCTCCCTCCCTCGTCGGGGGAGACTCGTTGGACACTCCTTGTCGGCAACGATGGAGGAGCTGAAGAGGTTGTGGGAGCACAACCTTGCCGAGCAAGGAGAGAGGCAGACTCTGGTGAAGTTTCCCAACTTCACAATGAAGTCTGGGCTGCCTTGGTTGAGCAAAGACTCTGACCAACTCTATTATGTTACTGCTGAAGATGTTGTTGCTATGGGTGCGGAATGGTTTGAATGAAAAGCTCTTCCCCAAAATGGAATCACAGATCTGGTGATGGTGAGGTCTATGCTGCGACTGGCATGACCATAACTGTTTCATGGGAGAGGATCTCCTTCTGTTAGCAAGGATGTTGAGCATAGGTGATGAAGAGCACTCTCCAGTTGGGATCATTGTGGTGCTGGGGCCTGCAACAATTGGAATGAGTGACAATAAGGGGTCTGCTGTGGTGCTCATTGGCGAGAGAGGAGGCAAATTTTGTGATGATGCTGTTGCGGTGTTCAAGCAGTGAATGAAGAACTCTGGTTTTGTGACTACACTTATGGGTTCGCCGGAGCTGGGACTAGCGGAACCAGCATTAGATGAGGGTCGACCTAGGTGGCTATGGTGGGCTATGCTAGCTGATGAGGAGCCTGGATGGATTGTAGAGAACGATGGCCATGAGCCATGAATTCAAAATTTAAAATTCAAATTTCCCCCCTCTCCTCAAACAACAAAACCGGTTGCTATGGATTCAAGAGGTAGGGTTTCGGGTCATTATCTGAAACCTGACAACCTATTTAGAGCAAGAAAAGGGGTCTTCAGACCATGCGAGCCCTAAATTCTCTTGGTCGCCAGCCATTGATGTTGGAGGGGAAAGGGTGCTGCACAGGGAAGCTCTGTTTCAGGCAAGGATCTAGTCACTGCTAGTGTATGTATGGGATTCAGGCGTCTATAGATCTGAGCAAGGAGATGGATGCAGAAGGATGGGAGGCTAGCTCTCTCTTCCTCGTCGATGATGCTGTTAATGAAGAGAGACTCTCCAGAGGACTGAATACTAGAGCCAGTGCTGCTGGTACTAGGGATAGGCACTCTCGACCCATCCCTCATGGGCTAGATGTCTATACTAATGCTGGAGTGCCATACGTAGTTCATGAATAGCTCTTCTTTAACAGGGATCATTGTGGTGCTGGTGGACCGACAACGATTGGAATGAGAGGCATTTATTCTGAGAGGCTCAGGGGTTCTTCTGCTTGAGAGGAGGCATGGAATGTGTTGCTACTGTTACCATGCTCGGTCCAACCTATGCAAACTATAGATCCCAACAACTAGATTCAATGGGACATCTTAACTATACTAACTAAGTGGGGGAACTACTAATGAAAGGATTAAGGTTAAGCATACAACTTTTAATGATTCAGTGGAGTAATATTGAATACCCTTAAGAGATAACAAATTTGAAAAAGAAGTGAAGTCTCTACAAAGAGAATTGGAAGCATAATTCTTAGAACTTCTTATAGAACTAGGTGTGTTCATGACCAATAACGAACACACTAATAAGAATTGAGTTGCATCATGGAGAGTCCTGAGTGAAATATGTCAATGCTTATAAAAGATTGTAGAATAGTTCAAGGACATCGTGCATGTTGTCAGCCAATAAACAATCAAATTTTAACCAGGGAAAGTTTAAAGGGTAAAACCTATATACCCTATAATAGACTTAACTATTGAATGCTATTATATACCTTATTTCCATTCATGAGGAGGATTGTTGGATTTTGTGAATGAAAAAGAGGTGGAGAAGAAAGAGACTCCATTGCGAATAGTTTTATATGGAGAGTTTCAAGGCATATTAGTGTGTTTTATATCGATTCACAAACATTAATGTTGTGAACAAATACATGAGGAGAGACTCTCTCATGCATGTGTTGGGATCTAGCGGGCCAAAGACGTGGAAATATAGTGGAAAAATTACTAGATCCTCTTATCCAGTAGATCCATGCGAAGAGAAGAAACATTTTCTATTCATAATCTATACTAAGCTACATGATAGGATTATACCTTTGTTGCGTGCCCTCCGCAATCCCGACAACAACCTTTCTTTAGATGTAAATCTCAACGCGTTCAAGCGTCTGCGCCTCTACGGTATCCACACGAACAAGCCTTGTATTTGCTTGTCTCACAAACAAAACAAGATGGAGAAGAAATCACAAGGTTGTGCTAGCAACCATAATGGTGATTTCGGCCAAGAGGAGGAAGAAGGAAGAAGAAGAATGCCAAGGGTCTCTTCACATTCACATCTAATGAAAATCACTTCCAAAATGATTTATATAACCATCTCATGGCATACCAAGAGTCTCTACCCTTTCATCTTCTAATCTAATGGCTCAAAACCAACCATTTAATCCAATGGTTAAATTTTGACCATTCAACTTCCTTTGTGAACTCAAGTTCACCCAATGAGTCTAACCCATTGATTCCCATGCAATTCAACTCAATCCAACAATTGGATCCCTTTGAGTCTAACTCAATGAGTCAAATTTGGATTACACTTAATCTAATGATTCATCACATGTACCCATCTCCATATCAACTTGTTCTTTGTGTGTGACCCTATATGCTCTCATAACGTTGACAATGTACCCAAATCAACATTTGCGATACATAAACAATGAGTGGCATCTAGCAAGGCATCATTGCTACCCAAGTGACGAGAAAGTCGAGATCCGACCTAACCTATCCATGGCTATCATCATGTATGACTTGGTCCCTCTATCCTTGATATCTAGATTGATCAATGAGGCATAGACCGTGTTATCCTCTTATCAATCTTTGTGTTTCTTGATCTCCAAGTAGACACACTTATCAAATAAGCTCAATATCTCATATTGACTCATTTACGCATGGTCATGCTTTCTTGTGTCCTACTAATCAAGGGGCCCAAAGATATCGCTTCCGTCATATGAAAGGGATAGATTCCATCTACATCACTCACATCCCTCTGCATAATTCATTGCATACCCAGTGACTGACTTTATAGTTCACCCTGTTACAGGTGACGTTTGACAATACCAAAGTATATAACTCTTTATGTAGGGAACCGTAGTGACTTCAAGACTAAGGATTATTCATACCAATAGTCATATGAGAATATTTATGACACTCATACGACGATCCATGAAACATTCTCACGGCGGGTCATTCAGCATATATTCTCTAATATATACCCATGTGTTAACCTGATATCTCATATCCATGACTTGTGAGATCAAATCATCTGTTGACCTACATGCTAGTCTTAATGCATTAATATTATCCTTATATATTAATGCTCGACTAGGAATAGTTAAGAGTAGTGTTCTCTATAATATCTCACTATCAATTCAACTAATTGATATACTGTAGATAAGAACGTACTACCCAATGACATTATTATACTTATTCAATTGGCACTGAACTAAAATAAATATAATAACAAAAACCTTTGCCTTTTATTAATAGTGATATATGATACAAAATGTGCCCTTTACAATCATCTCATAATTGGTACTTGGGCTAATACTAACAATCTCACACTAGCACTAGTGCCAATCACTGAGGTATCGAATACCCATTGACCTAGTGTGACTATCATGCTTTCCCTGTGCCAAAGTCTTGGTCAAAGGATCCGCAATGTTAGCATCGGTCGGGACTCTGCATGTCGTCATATCTCATATATCGATGATCCCTCAAATCGTTGTAGTATACAATACCTAAGACCACCATTTAAGTACAATACATGCCCTAACTACGATCTAGAATCGTCCTTATCAATTTGGAAGCTTGCACCACTGTAACCCTTTATAACAATAGCTGTAACCCTTACAGCAAGCTCTTCATCACCTCCAAATATCAAGAAATAACCTTGAGTCCTTCTCAAGTACTTAAGAATATTCTTGACTGCTGTCCAGTGACCTTCACCTGGATCTAACTTGTATCTGCTCGTCATGCTTAACGCATACGAGACATCTGGGCGAGTACAAAGCATGACATACATAATAGACCCTATAGCAGATGCATAAGGAATCTGATCCATGCGAAGGACATTGAGTCTTCGAAAGACTCACACCATGTGACATAGGTAGGAATGCCTTCTTGGAATTCTCCATAGCAAAACGTTTAAGCACCTTGTCAATGTACGTACTCTGGCTTAGGCTAAGCAATCTTTTAGATCTATCTCTATAGATCTTAAGACCTAAAATATAGGCTACTTCACCCAAGTCTTTCATTGAAAAACAATTCCCAAGCCAAGTCTTCACTGACTGAAGAGTAGGGATATCATTTCCAATGAGTAGTATGTCATCTACATACAATATGAGAAAGATGACTGTGCTTCCACTAACCTTCTTGTGGACACAAGGTTCATCTTCATTCTTAATGATACCAAACATTTTGATTGCATCATCGAATCGAAGATTCCAGCTTCTAGAAGCTTACTTCAATCCATAAATGGATCTTTGCAACTTACAAACCTTTCCAGCATGCTCTGGATCTACAAAACCCTTCGGTTGTGTTATGTACACATCCTCGAGTAGATTTCTGTTAAGAAATGCGGTTTTGACATCTATTTGTCATATCTCATAATTATAGTAAGCAGCAATAGCAAGTATGATCCGAATAGACTTAAGCATCGCAACAGGTGAAAAGGTTTCATCATAGTCTATACCGTGAATCTACTTGAATCCTTTAGCCACCAATCTACCTTTATAGGTATGCATATTTCCATCCATGTTAGTCTTCACCTTGAAGACCCACTTACACCCAGTGGGGTTGATCCCTTCAGGTGGATCAACCAAAGTCCATACTTGGTTAGTGTACATGGATTCCATCTCGGATCTCATAACCTCTAGCCATTTCTCAGAATCTGGGCCCTGTACAGCTTCCTGATAAGATGTAGGCTCACCAAGACCAATAAGCTCTACATCACCATGGTCAGATAAGAGAAAAGAATATCTCTCAGGTTGACGACGAATCCTATCAGATATGTGTAGAGCATGTGCTACTTGAACAGGTTGGTGTTCCACAACTTCTTGTGGTATAATAAGATCCCGATCCATAACATCTTGTGATACCTGTTTAATTTCCATCAAGGTATCAGTGCTAGTATCTTGAACTTCTTCAAGATCGACTTCACTCCCACTAGTTTTTCTAGAAATCAATTCCATTTCTAGAAATACACCAGTCCTGGCAACAGACACCTTGCCATGTGCGGGATTATAGAAGTAATATCCCTTTGTTTCCTTGGGATATCCAACAAAGTAGCACTTATTTGATCTGAGACCTAATTTATCTGAGACTTGTCGTCGAACATAAGTCTCACAACCCCAAATCTTCATAAAAGACATATTGGGGCTCTTCCCTGTCCATGTCATATATGGTGCCTTTATGACGGCCTTGGATGGAACTCGGTTAAGTGTGAAAGCGTTTGTCTCTAGAGCATGTCCCCAGAAGGAAGTAGGAAGATCTGTATGACTCATCATCGATCGTACCATATCTAATAAAGTGTGGTTCCTTCTTTCTGATACACCATTCCATTGTGGTGTTCCAGGTGGAGTGAGTTGAGATATGATCCCACACTCAACGAGATGGTCATGAAACTCTTGGCTAAGGTATTCCCCACCTCGATCCTATCGAAGCATCTTAATACTCTTACCAAGTTGGTTTTGTACTTCATTCTTGAATTCTTTGAACTTTTCAAAGGATTCTAACTTGTGCCACATCAGATATACATAGTCATATCTACTGAAATCATCAGTGAAGCTAATGAAGTAATTATAGCGTCCTCTAGCTGCTATTCTGAAAGGGCCACATACATCAGTATGTATGGGTTCTAACAGATCATTAGCCCTTTCGCCATGTCCACTAAATGGAGTCTTTGTCATCTTGCCTCGAAGACAAGATTCACATAACTCATATGATTCAAAATCAAATGAGTCCAACAGTCCATCCTTATGGAGTTAGGATATGCAACTCTCATTTATGTGACCTAAGCGACAATGCCAAAGATATGTTTGGTTCAAATCATTAGACTTGAACCATTTGATATTTATGTTATAGATTGGGTTTTCAAAGTCTACAACATAGAGTCCATTTATCAGAGATGCACTACAATAAAACATACCATTTAAATAAATAGAACAACATTTGTCCTTTATTATAAATGAGAACTCCTTCTTGTATAAACAAGAAACAGAGATTATGTTTTTGGTTAAAGCAAGCACATAACAACACTCTTCCAGTTCTAAAACAAGTCCAATGGGAAAAGATAAGGAATAGGTTCCTACAGCGACAACAGCAACTCTTGCACCATTGCCTACTCGTAGGTCCACTTCACCCTTTGTCAATAATCTACTATTTCTCAGCGCCTACATATTAGTACAAATGTGAGATGCACATCCGATATCTAATACCCATGAAGAAGAAATAGATAGATAAACTTCTATAACATATATACCTGAGGCAAAAGTCTACTTCTCTTCCTTTTTCAATTCCTCTAGGTACACCCTGCAGTTCCTCTTCCAGTGGCTGATCTCACCACATTGGAAGCAGGTTCCTTCCTTAGCAACCCCACCTTTGGGTTTCAGTGCATGAGCCTTGCCCTTACCTTTAGCTTGGGTCTTACCCTTACCTTTAGGCTTCCACTTGCCTTTGCCTTTAAACACCATCAAAATGGAACCAGGCTTTGCCTTCTTAAGGTTTAGTTCAACAGTTCTCAACATGCTCAACATTTCAGGCAGTGGTTTCTCAATTTCATTCATATTATAGTTCATGATGAATTGACTATAACTATCGGGCAACGACTGTAAGATAAGATCAGTGGTCAATTCATGGCCTAGTGGAAATCCCAACCTTTGTAGATTCTCCACATACCCAATCATTTTGACCACATATGGCCCAACATGACTTCCTTCTTGCATTCTGCTTTGAAACAGTGCTTTTGAGATCTCAAATCTTTCATGCTTGCTTGTCCTTGATACAGTTGTCTAAGATGTTCAACCATATCATAAGAATCCATGTTCTCATGTTGCTTCTAAAGCTCATGGTTCATGGTGGCGAGCATTAGGCATGACACATCTAATGCATCATCTTGATGCTTCTTGTAAGCATCCCTATCAGCTCTAGTGGCAGTAGCAAGGGGTGCTTCAGGAATAGGCTGCTCTAGGACGTACATTTTCCGTTCTTGCTTAAGAATTATCCTCAAGTTTCTATACCAGTCTAGGAAATTAGCTCCATTGATCTTGTCCTTATCAAGGACAGATCGCAGAGAAAGGGTATTCGATGTACTTGACAACATGGTAATCTATAACAAAATAATGCAGAACTTAGTATCATATATCAATCATTTAATTAAGCCTTTAATTAAATGATTCTCCCACTGAATTCTAAAGCTTGATAGAAGCAAGTCACTACTAGCTCTAAACCCAAAAGCAAAGACATTCAAGTGAGACAAGATCCATATTATACCTCATCTTGAGTTAGCTTTGGCTAATCGTCCAAGACTTGTATAAATTAGGTAGGCAACGTGTACCAATTGGACAAGATCCACATTATACCTTATCTTGAGTTAGCTTTGGCTAATCACTCAAGACTTAGTACAACTTAGGTAGACAACGTTTACCAATTACATCCTATGTAACTCTTGTATCCTTAGGTGAACAACACTGTTTGTTCATTTTCCCATCTTATGAAATCCATATTATAATTCATCTTGAGTTAGCTTTGGCTAATCACCCAAGACTAGTATAATATGATTTACATCTTATGGGATATGCCTTTAAGTTCTCAATCCAATGTAGGTAACTTAATTAAGTCATACCCAAAGGTCAATAGTCGGACATCACAATTGTCCAGTCGCACTCTACCAAGATAAAATGAGCCACTTTGCTTTGACAAGCTTAACTACAGATGATCGAGGTAGTAGTGAGTACCAAACTTTGGTAGGCATATGTAAATGACCTAATTACGATAGCTACACATGCATCACATACATCATGGCATATCATGGCATATATCAACATATACACAAGTTTAAACGTGACATGGTTATGGTCCCTATAAACTACGATCCTCTCAAGCCAATGAGAAGAGCGATAAGTCAACCTAGGTCTAAGCCGCTTCTCCAAGCGCTTCCTTGGTTGTCGTGTATTGTTGTCCTTCCTTCCTTTTCACTCGTCTTCCAGAAGACTAACTCTTTCTAATTTTGTACATTACAAAATCTAAAGAAACTTGAATTACATTTGAGTGTAATCTAATTATAACAAGAATAAAAGGGATGAAGGCACGACACGCAGACCATATTATGAATTACAACATTACACACATCCAATCACATTGGGGTTAAAGAGTCATAACCATGCACCATGTCATATCTATTTACAATATTCTTATGAAATAAATTTACTAAGATTTCAACAAATAAATTATGAGCCGCAATGCTACTCGTTTATGAGTTGCTGCCTTACCCGAGACCCTACTACCCATAATACCAACTATGTTTCGTTCTAAACAAAACATCTCTAGCCGAGACCTTGTTGGTCACACACCAAATACGTTTTATTCCCAACAAAACATCCATTTGGGTCAAGACTCAAGATTTGGCCGAGACACAAAATCTGGCCCAGAGTCTTGTGTGGCTGAAACTCATAAGATTTTGCAAATCACAGCAAACCCTATCATGCAATTTTTATATCATATATAAAAATTCTAATACTTAGCATAGCCCTTCGCAAGTGGCTCTGATACCACTGTTGGGATCTAGCGCGCCAAAGACACGGAAACACAGTGGAAAAATTAATAGATCCTCTTATTCAGCAGATCCATGCAAAGAGAAGAAACATTTTCTATTCATAATCTATACTAAGCTACATGATAGAATTATACCTTTGTTGCGTGCCCTTCGCAATCCTGATAACAACCTTTTTTTAGTTGCAGATCTCAGCGTGTTCAAGCATCCGTGCCTCTACGGTATCCACACGAACAAAACAAGATGGAGAAGAAATCACAAGGTTGTGCTAGCAACCTCAATGGTGATTTCGGCCAAGAGGAGGAAGAAGGAAGAAGAAGAATGCCAAGGGTCTCTTCACATTCACATTTAATGAAAATCACTTCCAAAATGATTTATATAACCATCCCATGGCATACCAAAAGTCTCCACCCTTTCATCTTCTAATCCAATGGCTCAAAATCAACCATTCAATCCAATGGTTGAATTTTGGCCATTCAACTTCCTTTGTGAACTCAAGTTCACCCAATGAGTCTAACCCATTGATTCCTATGCAATTGAACTCAATCCTACAATTGGATCCCTTTGAGTCTAACTCAATGAGTCAAATTTGGATTACACTTAATCCAATTATTCATCACATGATCCCATCTCCATATCAACTTATTCTTTGTGTGTGACCCTATAGGTTCTCGTAACGTTGGCAATGTACCCAAATCAACATTTACGATACATAAACAATGAGTGGAATCTAGCAAGGCATCATTACTACCCAAGTGACGAGAAAGTCGAGATCCGACCTAACCTGTCCGTGGCTATCATCATGTATGACTTGCTCCCTCTATCCTTGATATCTAGATTGATCAATGAGGCATAGACCATGTCATCCTCTTATCAATCTTTGTATTTCTTGATCTCCAAGTAGACACACTTATCAAATAAGCTTAATATCTCATATTGACTCATTTACGTATGGTCATGCTTTCTTGTGTCCTACTAATCAAGGGGCCTACAAATATCGCTTCCGTCATATGAAAGGGATAGATCCCATCTACATCACTCACATCCCTCTGCATAATTCATTCCATACCCAGTGACCGACTTTATAGTCCACCCTGTTACGGGTGACGTTTAATGATACCAAAGTATACAACTCCTTATGTAGGGAACCGTAGTGACTTCAGGTCTAAGGATTATTCATACAAATAGTCACATGAGAATGTTTATGACACTCATGCAACGATCCATGAAACATTCTCATGGCGGGTCATTCAGCATATATTTTCTAATATATACCCATGTGTCAACCAGATATCTCATATCCATGACTTGTGAGATCAAGTCATCCGTTGACCTACATGCTAGTCTTAATGCATTAATATTATCCTTGTATATTAATACTCGACTAGGAATAGTTAAGAGTAGTGTTCTCTACAATATCTCACTATCAATTCGACCAATTGATATACTGTAGATAAGAACCTACTACCCAAGGACATTATTATACTTATTCAATTGGTACTGAACTGAAATAAATATAATAACCAAAATCTTTGTCTTTTATTTATAGTGATATATGATATAAAATGTGCCCTTTACAATCATCTCATAATTGGTACTAGGGCTAATACTAACAGCATGGTCCCGTAGGGGGTGCAAATCCAGGACTCAGATTGCACTGATTCAAGAGGGGGATTGTTGGATATTTGTGAATGAAAAAGAGGTGGAGCAGAAAGAGACTCCATTGTGAATAGTTTTATACGGAGAGTTTCAAGGCATATTAGTGTGTTTTATATTGATTCACAAGCATTAATGTTGTGAACAAATACATGAGGAGAGACTCTCTCATACATGGTCCCACAGGGGGTGCAAATCCAGGACTCAGATTGCACTGATTTAAGTTGACTCATATATGAGCCTGACTTGCATGTGTCGAATGCAGGACTGGTCGAGGCAAACTTTACCCAAGTGGAACAATTAATATTTTACCACATGGATAATTCTTTTTCTTGCTGTTGATGTGTAATGGATGAATTAACCGCTGATTAATTGAGAATCCATAATCGATGAGAGAAATAGTCTACCATTAGTGGTTGACAACTAATGTTTCTAGCTCAACGTGTAATGGCAATAAAATACTTTTATTCGGTCATTTACTGTAGCCAAGGTATGAAGCTCCTATATAAGGAGACTGTCCATGCCCTTGAAAGGAGACCGAAAGCAATAGTGAAAGAAATCTCCATCCACTTTGCTCCCCTCATTTTTTATTCTGTCATCCAATTTTGCTCAGCATTTTACCCGCGATAGCAATCATATACTTTCTTAGTTAGCCGTGATCGACCAATGCTTAGTAATGATCACGGTCTGTTGTAGTATCCAAGCACTCTGTTGACTTGGAATCTTGACAATTGGTTAACTCAACGTCTTGGCACTCTACTGACTTAGAGATTCGGCTTCCACTCAGGAGTAGCCGACCGACTCAGACTTGGCAACTCAACACTTAACCAATGCGGCACTTAGGTTCCTCAACTCACATTCAACGGACTCATCACTCATTGAGTTGGACTCGAGTGACTCAGAATCAATGACTCAGACTCAGGACTCGAACTTGATGACTCGGACTCGGCCATATAAGGAAAGCTTAGTCTTACAAGCAACTCAACAACCATCCAAGCAGCTCATCCCTCCTTGCTTGGTAGCTTATGATTATTCGCTCAAGCCACTCAACAGATAAGTTAAGGTTGAATTTTGATTTCAATTCAGTAATTTCCCCTCATCTCCAATAGCAAGATTATCCAACAATCTTCACCTAAGAAAGAAAATTAGTCATGTCTAAAATATGGATTACTCTCTCTTCCAACTCATAAGTCTAAAGATTACCTTTTATATTTCTTGCATATTGTTGGCTAAATACGAGTGCACAGTTATGTCATCAAGTAATAAAATATCTAATGTACAGGGATTGTTGATCAAGCACTAGTTGAATTTACTAAATAAGTTATCTAAATGATTGAAAGTTGTGTGAAAGCTTGAGAGAAAGAGATTAAGAGAGTGAGTGAGTGAGAGATATCCAGTGAGATCAAACACTTGTTGTCTCACCATAAGTGCACGGTTAAGTTATCAAGTAATAAAATATCGATCCCACAGAGATTGTTGACTAAGCACTTGCTGAGTCTGTGAAACAAGTTATCTAGACTATCAAGATGTGAACGTTTGAGAACTAGAACTCGAGAGAGAGAGAGATGGAGAGAGAGAGAGTGTGTGTGTGTGTGTGTGTGTGTGTGAGGAAGAGAGAGAGTAGGAGAGCAAGAGGTCCAGAAGATGCAAGTGAGTTGTGAAAATTGGTTGGGGAACAATTTTAAGATTTCGGTTCCATTATAATGCTAGTTGATGTACTATGAATTGTTCATCTCCTACCTTCTATGTTTATGCTCTTGTAGGGATTTTAACTAAATACCGATACAACCCCATGTCATTTGAACCAGAGTGTTTATCTCATCAGATTTCAATGTTATTAAGTAGAAGAGATAATGTAGAAAGTTTGATTAAAGAGATACTCCTTATCACAAGAGAGCCCTCGGTCATATAGTTTAAATTATACAAGCCACTTTCTAACATGGAATTGGGAAACAAACCCATTAAAATCTAATTAGATAACCCTTTGTAGAGAATTGTCTCCATTTCAAGGCAATAGTCTAGAAGGTCCAGTTAAAGGGATACTATCTATCACTAAGGGTCTCCTGGTCAAGTGATCTAAAGCATTTCCCCTATATGATGACCAATCCTTTATATCCATTCAATTAAACACACTATCTATTAATCATTCTTCGCACACATATTCAATCAAACAAGAACAAGATATAAGCATGTTATTGAAACAAAAAATTGACAAATCCATATTGTATACATCAACATCACATTATAATTACTCCCTACATCTTAAAATTTAGAGGACTAATCCATAGCAAGAGAAATAGAACTCAAAGACATCAAATAAAACAATCTACAACTCAAATTTAAGAGAAAAGAGAAGAGAAAGCTTAACTCGATGAATCATAGTCTTTGAAAAGGAAATCCTTTCTAGGATGATGGACGGATCACTAAAATCAGCCTCAAATCATCGATGAATCATCGAAATTTGTTGTAGATTTGGACCTCATGGGTTTCCCTAGAGAGGGCAACCCCTCTCCCTTTCAAATGGGGATATAATCCCCCTTTTATAGCAAGAGCACATGACCGCTGCTTTCTCGCCGCATGGATGTGCCACATGGGCATGACCATAGCATAATTCGTTTGGAAAATAGGGCACTACCATGGAAAAATGGTACAACCATTGCATGGTTGCCTCTTCTACTAAAGGACACGACCGTGCCTGTAAGGCACGGCCGAAGTTTAATGGCCACTGGTGAAGGATAGGACTGTGCTTTTAGACATGTCTCTGGCATTACCGTCTCTAGAATAGAGAGGCCATGCTTAATAGGCACGACCCTAGCGTAAACTTGGTTGCAAGAAAAATACGGTCGTGTGCCTATGAGGCATGGTCGTGTGTGCTACTGAAGCTCGCTTCAACGTTCGATTTGCTTCATTTTCACTCCAAAAAGTGTCTTGTCAATAAAAAACAAATAGAGTAAATCTCTGAACCAAAAGAGTGAAAGTATGATATAGTAATAAAATAGGATGTGATAAATATAGATCATGTTTAAGAAATATAAATAGACGTGTGATAAATAATAACTAAAACTTGCATAATCTACGCACATCAATTAAGCACTAGTTGAATTTGCAAAATAAGTTAGGTAAATGATCAAAAGTTGTGTGAAAACTTGAGAGAAAGAGATTAAGAGAGAGTGTGAGATAGAGAGAGAGAGTGAGTGAGAACAAATGATTGAAGAGGGAAATTGGTTCGGGAGAAACGATTCTAGGATTTCGATTTCACTATGATGCTAGTTAATGTCAAATGCTTTGTTTACCTTCTCACCTCCATGTTTACACTCTTGTTGGGATTCTAGCCAAATTATCGATACAAACCCATGAAGGTTGTACCAGAGTGTTTACATGTTGTACAACTTCAAGTGCACGATTATATCGTCAAGTAATAAAATATTGATTCCATAGAGACTATGGATTAAGCACTAGCTGAGTATATGAAGCAAGTTATCTAGGCTATCCAAATTCAGATGTTTGAGAACTAGAACAAGTGAGAAAGAGAGAGAGAGAGATAGAGAGAGCATAGGAAAGAGAGAAGAGCAAAAGGTCCGGAGGATGCAAGTGAGATTGGAAAGTTGATTGGGAAACGATTCTAGGATTTTAGTTTCATCGTAATGCTAGTTGATGTACTATGAATTGTTCATCTCATATCCTCTATATTTATTCTCTTGTAAGAATTCTAACTAAATATTGATACAACCCTGCGATGATTACACCAGACTATTTATCCTTTTGTATTTCAATGCCATTAACTGGACGAGTTAACGTAGAAAGTCTAGTTAAAGGGATCCCTTGTCACATGAGGGCACTCTGATCATACAGTCTAAATTACACATATCACTTCTTAACATGCAATAGGGGCAAATCCATTAAGCTCTAATTAGACAATCCCTTGTAGAGAATTTGTTTCCATTTCAAGGTGATACTCTAGAAGGTCCAATTAAAGGGATACCCTCTATCACTAATGGCCTCTCGGTCATATGATCTAGAGCATCTCTCCTATGTGGTGACCAACCTTTACATCCATTCAATCAAACACATAAGTAACAACCATTCATCATACTCAAACATTTAATTAATAAGAACAAGGCATAAACATGTTATTGAACTAGGACATTGGCAAATCCATAGTGTATAAATCAACATCACATTACAATTACTTCCTATATCATAGAATTCAAAGATCTACTCTATAATAAGGAAAATAGAACCCAAAGACATGAAGAATATATTTTTGTAACTCAAATCTAGGAGAGAAGATAAAGCTTAGCCGAATGGATCAAAGTCTTTGAGAAGGAGATCCTTGATGGGAAGATGGACAGATCACTGAAAATGGCCTTGGATCATCGATAAATCACCAAAAACTGATGCGGTTCTTGACCTCATGGGTTTCCCTAGAGGGGAAAACACTTCCTCCCTTCAAAATGGAAAGAAGATCTCCTTTTATAGTTAGGGGGACACTACCCTGCCTCCACGCCACACGACCGTTCCTGCGAGGCATGGCTATGGCGTGTAAGCCATGGAAATGAGGCATAGTCGTGCCTCTCAGGCATGGGTAGGCCATGCCTCTTAGTCATGATCGAGTCATGGGAAGCTCTAGAAAGGATGAACGACCATGCTTCTTGGGCACGACTAGGTCATGGGAAACTTTGGAAAAGGAGGCATGGCCATGCCTCTTGGGCACGACCTACCCGTGGAGTATCTAGATTGAAGCACCACCATGTCGCTAAGACACGACCTTAGCATTGGTCTGGTTGTAGGGAGACATGGCAGTGCCTTTGAGCACAATTATGCTGTGTATACTTTTAGGCACAACTATTCTTGGATCATAAGAGACATGTCCATGTGTTATGAGACATGACCATGTCAACTAATAAAACATGGTCATGCCAAGCGGCATGACCGTGTTTGCTTCTTCTTTTCTTGAAAGTTGCTCCAATGTTTATTTTTATTCCATTTTCACTCTAAAATGTGTCTTGTCAATGAAAATATATAAAAAGTAGATCTCCAGACTAAAAGAATAATTATGCTTCAAACAATGCATAATAATATATATAATCTATGGACATCATACCACAAGAATTAAACCTTTGTTTGTTCTCAAGTAAAAACCTGTAATCTAGACTCGTTTGTTGATATTTGCATCATAATCCTTAGTGAATCAATCTAGCTCTATTAAATAGTTTCATTAATAAGCATGATAATAAAGTAATTTGAGTATGACCTAAGTAGAGGTTCTCTGTGCTTAGTGTGGTGAGTGACCTAAATTTTTCAAGTTTCAATCTTTAAGCATAGTCAAGTCATAATCTAACTGTATTTCTTATGCTTTTAGTAATAGGCACTTGCCTGTCACACGCATGGTTCATCCTTCTCAAACTATACAAAATCTTAAAAGAGTACTTAAAATCAAGGGAAACATATCAATTATTTCCCTAGTAACCTAACTCAGTCTCAAAGGGGTACCTTCCTAGTTTCTACTCATGACAACTATTTTTTATATGCCTTATTCAAATAAATTTTTTTTTGATGTTTTAAAGATGTAGCACTAACACAAATACAAATGTACAAATACAAATATAGGGATATTGATTTTTCCAAATGAGTTGACATGATTCAAGCCTTATCTAGTAACCAAAATATAGTTGAGAAATCACCATGAAAATATACTAATTAATTTCTATGAATCATGACTATTTCCAGAGTTATCTACCATCAAAACTAGGTAAAGTAAAAAGAGACCCTACAACTAGGTTATCACTCAAATTTTCTCAATATAAAAGCATCGTTCACTTCATGCTACTAAAGATAGAGAAAAGTAATTCACCAAACATACTAGAACTATGAATCACAACAACATAAGTCTAGAACAAGTGTCCTAGAGTTTTTTCTATGAGAACAAGTCTGCAGTAATGTGATAACTAATGCACTACACATGCCACAAATGAAACTACACAAACTGAAAGTAACTAAATATATCTAAGCAAAATGTAACCAAACTAAAATAAATGCAACTAAACTGAAATGAGAAACAAGCAACAAATATGTACATATGTACAACTCTCCCCCCTGACTTGGACATTTCATTGTCCCAATAAAATTAATATGGTGGTGGAGGGTGATATGTCAGAGGGCGAAATGGTGGAGAAGGATATGGTGGTGGAGGAGGCGATCCTCACGTGGTGGAGAGTGTGGCCTAGGAGGGAATCTAGGTACTCTTGGCAAGTTTTCAAGGTGCTCATGATACCGAAAAAGCATGGCCACCTACTATCTAGTTAAGTCAATAGAACATCTAAAATCCTCCATTCTCTCCGGCTCATAGTAATAATCATTTACAAATTCTGAGATCTACCCTTGAAATTCTTTGTCATCCTAAAATAGTCTCGTATTTCTTGGAACTGCTCTTGAGTGAATGTAAAATGCCCCTCCAGCATGTGTTGACGAGTATTATATTCCTCATGAAGAGTATCCAAAGAAGCATGAAAGTCAATAAAATCAAATCTCGAGCGACTCGTATCACCATAAACGAATGAGTGTCTAGGAGGTTTGGGTTTATGGGAGGAGGATTTAGGGTGGTCCTTGGGAGTGGGAGCAAGATATATTATGGGATCTTTAATGATCCAATTGGCAGGGTTTCTAACTGAAGTGCGGTCTGGATTAGGAAGAGGGAGAGAAACCCATTTTTCCTAATAAAGCTATATCTTTTATCTTCCCGACAAATCATTTTCATCTCTAAATAAGTGTCTAAGTTAATCTTGGAACTGTCGTGTAAAATTTCTATCCCAAATAGCTCGCATCCTAAGTTGACAATGATGTGTGTGATTAACCCCCTAAATACAATGATCCTGGAAGATGCTTTACCATCTTTCGCTAAGGTTTGAAGAAAATAGAATCCTAAGTCAAAACAAACTTCATTCAACATTACCCTAAAATAATAAAGTTCTACTTTCTATACTACACTGTCACTCTTTCCTCTATAAAAATGGTATACTCATAACATGGTGAAGGTATTGAAAAATCAGGTTTTGAAGTAAAGAAACCTTTGAACGAGATGGGTCATATAGGATTCATTAGAAAAAGCAATCTCCTTCCAAAATCTATCACTATTGAATGAACAATCAAACTCATGAGTACAATCATTGGGCTAACTAACACAAGTATTGAAGTTGTATAGAGACCATTCATAATCATGATTCAATAAGTAAACACTAATTTTCTCTAGGTCATCCCTATAAGAAATGAAGTGGGTCTCTATCGAACTAAGGAATTCTAGGGTTAGTCAGGGATATTTAGATTCATAAAGTCATTCCAACCTATGTTATCAATCATTCACTCAATATCTTCCCTAATTTCTATGACTTCCATAGTAAACAAGAACAAACTAATTTACGACTAAGTAGATTATCAATCTAGACTTTTGCCCATCAATTCAGAAAATAATATCGTATGAATCATCATTACCTTTGTCGCGTGAATGTATCCTCCCTTTGTCGGTTGACTTCCCTTTACCCTTGTTGGTCCCCTTTCCTTTATCCTTGCCGGGGTCATTGCGTCCACTAGATCTATCTCTTCTTTAAAATATGTTCAATATGTTGGACATAATTGCAAATCAAGAGGGGAAGGAGAGTTTGTGAAAGAGAGGAGGTGACAGGGGAATCATGTCCAAGCCGAGTCATTTGACATGTCCATGTGGCGTAGCAATTAGGGTATTAATACCCTAAACATGGTCGTGCCTTACTTGAGCACAGCCGTATTCTTCAAATAGCCTCTTTCTTCAGCCCCACTTCTTCCAAATCTCTTCCAAAGGCTCCTCTTCCCTTCCCTCTTACTAGATCTACTCCTCCAAAAGCAAGATATAAGTTTCTTCGCACTTTGATGGCAAGATTTTCCCTTCTCTCTTCTCTTCAAGATCTCCTTCATTTCTCCTAGATCTTTCTTCTCTCCCTACAAGATCTTCTTCCTTCCCCAAAGTAAGAAGCTCTCTTTTCTCCTCATTCGTCCGAGTCTGAGAGAAACTACGGATCAGTATCCGTTTCCGAAGGGCCGAACCCCACTGTAAGTATTTCTCGATTGTATAACTTAGTTAATTACCTTATGCATAAATTAGCTAAGTCCAACGTTGGGATCAAATCACTTCTAAAGGAGGTAACCTCCCTTAAAGAAGTGACTAACTCCGAATCCTTGACTGCCCCTATTCAGACTGAAACCTCAAATCAAGTCCAAAAGCTTGAGAAAGAGAATTCAGGCCTGAAAACTCTAGTCAAGGATTTGAAGATTACGTTGGAACGGTTTACACTGGGTTCCAAGAATCTTGATTTGATTCTTTCCTCGCTTCCAGATTTGTTGACTTGGTCTTGGGATGTCAGTGCAAGGTAGCTCGTCTGTTCAAGCTCCTTATCGGACTCTTCTGATGAGGACTCGTCCCAGGTTGCCTTCAGAGCTTTCTTCTTTCTTTGCTTCTTAGCATCTTTTTGATTCGGACAATTGGCTTTGATATGCCCTTTTTGGTTGCAGCCGTAGTAGGCAACTTCGAACTTCATCTTGGGACTTGGTTGAACCTCCTTGGACTGGATTGCCTTCTTGACGTCTTTCTTGTTGAAGCCCTTCTTCTTTTTGTAGATCTTTCTTACCAGGTTGACGAGTTCAGCTGTGATCTCCTCATCGTCATTGTCCGAGTCTGGTTCTTCTTCTGACTCCGGTTCGGTCTTGCGTCTTGCTTTTGGTTCGCGGGTTCTACTTGTACCTGCAATTAAAGAAATACCTTTCTCGGTCGATCGAGTGTTAATTTGTTCATGCAGTTCAAATTCAGTAAACAATTCATCTAATTTAATTGAAGAGAGATCCTTGGATACCTTGTAAGCATCTACCATTGATGCTCATAAGGTATTCCTCGGGAAAGCATTGAGTGAATACCTTATTATGTCTCTATTTTCTACCTTTTGTCCGATTTCGTGGAGACCGTTGAGGAGGTCTTCGATGCGTGCATGCAGTTGGCTCACCGTTTAACCTTCCTGCAACTTTATATTATATAATTTATTAAGTATGAGATCCCTCTTACTTACCTTCGTATCTAATATACCCTCGTGTAGCTCAATCCGTTTTTTCCAGAATTCTTTGACGCTCAAGAAGGGGCCGACATGGTTCAGCTCCTCCTTGGTTAGGCTGCACTGAAGTGTACAGGTTGCTTTGACATTTGCTTCTACCTTCTTTATCAGAGATGCATCCCAGTTCTCCCATGATATCAGCTTATCATCGCCGTTAGTTGGGAGTTCAAGACCAGTCTTGACGATTATCCATACTTCAAAATGAGTCTGAAGATACAACTCCATTCGACCCTTCCAGTATCCGAAGTCTTCTCCAGTGAAGAGCGAAGGTCGAGTTGTACTGTAGCCTTCTTGAAGAGCCATAGAACTTGCATAAGGAAAATAAAAAGAAACTTGTCCCAGGACTTGATCCTAGATTAGTAGTGCGGGTTAAAAGAAAACTAACACGTGATCTCGAGTGGTAATGTACCAACTTCGAGAAAAAATTGATTAAAAAAAAATAATCGAAGGGCGGCAAGAATACTAATTACAATCGACTCGGAAAAACTAAGAATCACCACGAAAAACATATGCTTGACTGGTGGTTGCACCAAATCGAAGCGAACCCTCTTTGATACCAATTGTTGGATCGAGACACGCTAGAGGGGAGGGGTGAATAGCGCTCGTGGCTTTCACTTTTCGTATTCGGAAAACTTACGAGTAAAAGTAGCGGAATAATAAATAACACAACATAGAAGGACCCAAGTATTTTTACTTGGTTCGGAGCTTTGGGCGACTCCTACTCCAAGGCCCATGCCCGTTAAGTGTTTACTTTGGGCAATCACTATAAGTTCAGAAAAAGTACAATTAAGTATTACAATTAAATGTACTAGAAATTTATACCGACAATAAGAAATCATAAAATTGAAGCTTCAGGTCGTCGGAATGTCGTTACAGCTTTCTCGGATCGTCTCATTAGCAGTGCGCTAAAGAAAGATGGCTCAGAAGTAATTCATCCAAGTTGCTGGTCGAGGTTGCCTTATAAAGGCTATTGAGGGCGCGTCCATTACCGCCGGATCTGCTACATGGATGAGAGACGAAGTGGTCTACGCCTATCCACCTGAAGGCGCCTCCAACCTCTTGGAGGGAGCCTTCAAGGTTGTCCGAGGCGCCTCCAGCTCCTTTGGAGAGCGCCTCCAGCTCTGCTGCACGCGCTCCTTCTGCCTTACACTCGAGGTGCCTCCAAACTCCATGGAGAGCGCCTCGGGTACTGTTCATCTGAGGAAAAGCTTGATCCTTTGTCCCTACAAGATATGTTAGTCCCAAAAATATCCTACAACATAAAGTTAGCACATAATAATGAATGTAAAAGTCTGACAATCACCGGACTGTCCGGTTCTGACTTCGAATTTCCGACTGAAAACCTAGGTCGAGCCGACGCCTACTGTTCCCTCAACGGGGAATGCGTCCTTACCTACTCCACTCAGCAAAGTATACCTATTGCCAGTCCGATCATACAGACCGATTGGACTTTTGCCCATCACCCGAGTCTTTAGGTCTTTCATCTGGATGTCCGCTCCACGACCCAACCAGACTTTCACCTTGTTCATGACACCAGGACTTTTCACCTAGAGTATCCAACTATTGGACTTTTGCCCGACGACCTCGACCCGCCAAGGCTTTCCACCTAGGGTTACCAACCCTTAGGACCTAGGGTTGCCACCCTCTAGGGTTTTCTTACCTGCCTAACCGCAGTTAGGACTTTTGCCTAAGATACCTTAGGACTTTTCCTGCAAACTCATTCAGCACATTAGATCACAAATAGCTTTAACTTTGAATCCTTTGTCATTATCAAAACTCAGGTTCGATCATCGGATGCTTCCCGCACCAACAGATATATGCTAATCAATGCTTTAAATAGGTATAATCAATACACATCACATCTCTAGAATTAAACCTTTACTTGTCCTTGAGCAAAATCTACAATCTAGATTTATATGTGTAAATAGTGTGTCATAATTTCTAGTGAAATAGTCTAATCCTATCGTGTAATTTCTTTGACGAGCATGATATAAAATTATTGGAGTGTAGCCTAAATAAAAGTTCTCCATGCTCAGTGTAATGAATTACCTAACCTTCCAACCATCAATCTCCAAGCCTAGTAAAGTCATCATCTAACTGTATTCCTCATGCTTCTAGTGATAGACACTTACCTGCCACTTGTAAAGTTCTTCCCCCTTAAAGTCTACACAAGGTCTCAAAGGAACACTCGGTGTCAAGAGAAACATAATAGTTATTTCTCTAGTAACCTAACTTGGCCTCAAAGGGATACCTTTTTAGTTTCCACTGATGACAACTATTTTTTATTATCCCCATACTCTTCTCTTCTTCTTTTTTCTAGGTGTTTGCAAAGTGCAACACTTAAACAAAGCCTTTTTTTAGGATTTAGATTTTTCCTAATGAGTTGACATGATTCAAATTTATTCAGTAACCAAAATATAGTTGAGAGGTTACTTAGGAAGAAAGAGTACTAGTCCAATTCTATAAATTATGACTATTTTTAAAAATAGTCAAGCATGTTGTGAACAGAACCTAAGACTAGGCTAACACTCAAACTCTTATGGTTAAAATAATGTTCACTTTATGCCACTATGGATAAGAAAAAATAGATCACTTGGCTTACCAGTATACTTGATCATAATAATATAAATATCTAGAATAAGCGTGCTAGTATCTTACTATGAGAAATAGACAAATAATGATATGATATATGATGTAACTAAAAATTTTATTATGCAAAAAGAAACATGACAAAACTAGCTGACAACCCAATATATATATATATATATATATATATATATATATATATATATATATATCCCTTAGACTTAAATCTTTCATTGCTCCAATAAAAATAAAAAAATCTAATGTGGAGGAGGTTTAAAGTGAGCGAAGTTACCAAGTGATTCATGTCAAGTGTCTAAATTATACATCTATCAAAGTAACCCCTCATCTGGTAGTCGTACTCCTCATCTTTGAATACTACAAAAAGAAGATTAGACAAAAAAAAATAAAGTAGAGGGATTGGGATAGGCAAAAAGGTAGAAGAGAGATCAAGGGAGGCACGACTATGCCAAAAAGGCATAACCTGCCCATTCTGGGTACGATTGGCTACTGGTTCTCTCTCATGGCCATTCCCCCTTAAGGCATGACTAAGAAATAATGGGCATGGTCATGCCTCAAAAGCATGGTTGTCCCTTGGTTTGATCGGTCGAACAATTGGAGAAAGGCATGACCGAGTGAAAAAGGCATGACCTTGTCGTGTTGGCTTCGTCTACCCTCCATAGGAATGGCACAACCGTATCTAAAAGGCACGACCTACTTGTGTTAGTCTCAACTAGCTCAAAATGCAAAGGTATGACTATGTTTTTAAAAGCACAGCTTATCTTTCCTTTCTCCCCACTCCTTCCACACCCATGGCGGTTGCCACAACTAGCTCATGGATGTTATTAGCCCTGGAATAAGTTAATATAAAAGCTAAGACAAGATCAAGCAAAGTACAAGAATGAAAAACAAAACAAACAAGGCAAACACACAAATGAAGAAAAGTAAGAAAAAGAAAAGGAATGGACTCCCCAGAGTTCTTGGCAGTTGAAGGAGATTTAGAAGAAGAAGTCATATTGGCAATGGAATGATCCGACTAAAGGAGAGAGCTATTCTAGCGTAATAATTGTCGTGATGTACAATCTCCCCTTTGTTAATTCCTTAAATGGTCTTCCAGAAGGATGGAGATGGTTCAGTTGAAGCATCCAATATAACAGCATATTAAAACCTACACGTCCTCTAAAAGAACCCCACTAGCGTGTGAAATAATGAAGATTTGGCATATTATCAAATTTAACTAGGCATGTATCAAAAATTATATCACATTCAACAAAATCAATTACAAATATATTTATGAAATTTTCTAATATATCATAGGAGATACTAACCTTGTAGTTACGAAAGATACCTTGAGGTTCTAAAAAAGTGAATGTGATTTCCTCTAGATCAAGCGATGGTACCACTATAAAAAGTGATACTTGGAGGTTTGTCTCCACTGTACAACTCTCTCTATTTTCATTATTAATAAATTCAATTCCTACCACAATCATAATGATAAGTGGTTGTGTGATCAAAGGAAGTGATTGTTGGGGCATTGCTTTCGCATCATAAGTCCCTACATCTCCATCCACAACATCACCATAAGCAGGAAACATCAAAAGTATCAACAACTTCATCAAAAATTTCATACTGAGCAAGATCATCAATGTCGACATCAAACAAATCTATAACACTATCAACAAATGCAACCTCAGTAAGTACATCAAAAAAATTGCATTCAACCACATCATCATTATAGAATTTTCCACATTCTTCATCTTCCTTGGCTTTCCAAACCTTTATGGAAATGAGACTGGTGGTACATAGGTCCTTAGTGGAGGCATTGGGTAGGATTCATATTTCTTTTCCTTAGATTCAATTTGAATATGTGGAGGAGGATCAAATTGTTCGTCTAGCTTTGGTTTGACCAACCATTGAGTGAATGGTACCAGTGGCTTATAGACCCTTACTGGAGTGATGGAGTCGAGTTTTTTTATTCCCTTTTATTCCTTTCCTTATTTCCTACCCACATTTCTCCTGAAGTTCTTCAAAATTCCTGACACTTCTCAACTTGATAGCATTATAATATTCAGTAGACTTTGTTTGGGTGGAAGGGAGGTACTTATTTGAGAATTGTAATAAAGCTCTAACATATTGTGTTGTCAATTTTTTTATCTTAGCTTCTAACTAATTGAACCCCTCATTTTGTGCCTTGATGATAGTCTCTATTTAGTTTTTAAAAATCTTTAGTAGTTACAACAACTCTTGTTTGACATTTATATTTGCATTCATAGCTCGTACTTCTTGGATTCTTGAGGAAGATGTTATCCAATTTTCATTTGATTAGTCATGTAGGCTCTGTGCCACTTGATTAATTATGTTGTATGCTTCATTTAAACTTTTATTTATCAAAGAACCTCCTGCAACTATGTCCAATGAAACATTCATTGATTTTGCTATATCGTTGATGAGTAGACACTTTTTCAAGACATGTTGATGGCACTTTTGCAATGGTCATTGAAATCTCTCCCATCCTGTATACAATGATTTCCCTTCCATTTGTGCAAAACTCATGATTTGATTCCTTAGATTGCCATTTTGCTTGGTGGAAAATACTTGTTTAGAAAACATAGCTCCATCTCTTCTCGTGTTGTGTTACTTTCTAGTGGAAGAGAATGCCACCAAGTTTTAGCTTCATTCTTCAAAGAAAAGGGAATCCCCATAGCCTAATAGAATTTGTGGAAACACCTTCAAAGGACATGGTATTGCAATAGTAACGAAAGTCGAATAGGTATAGATACGGGTCATCTAAAGGTGCCCCTCAAAATTGTTCTTTCTTTGTATCAGAGCGATCAATCCTGGGTAAAATTCAAAGTCATTAACATCCGTCGGAGATTGTGTAATGTAAGATCTTAGTCCATTTGAGCTTCGTGCATCATAGTCTTTAAGAGGTTTATTCTTATTGTTATCAACACCCTTGATATCATTTTCAATGTCCCTTGTGTCCAATAAACTAGCCAAACCAAAATCTCATTTTCTACATCAATTAGACATCTCGTGGTGCTAGATATCAGTATTCTAGTAGTGGGTGTAGTAAAGTCTCCTTAGAGTCTATTATCGTCATCAACGACCATTGTCTCTTGTAGAAAAATTTAAAAAAAAAGGCATGAAAATCTATAATTTCAGAATTATTAGAAAACAAAAGAAATGCAATAGTGAAAGAAAATAAGTAAATGTAGAATTTTAGGAAAAGAAAGAATATGCAGATTTATATACAAGCAAGAAAGAAGTCTAGATTAACTAAATCACAAATCAACTAATGTCAATCGAAAAGAGTTCCCAACAACAGTACTAAAAATTTGTTATCTAACCGCAAGTGCATGGTTATGTCGTCAAGTAATAAAATATCGAATCCACAAGGACAATTGATTAAGAACTAGTTGAATTTACAAAACAAGTTATCTAAACAATTGAAAGTTATGTTAAATCTTGAGAGCAAGAGATTAAGAGAGAGAGAGAGAGAGATCTAGTGAGAGCAAATGATCAAAGAAAAAAATTAGTTTGGGTGAAACGATTCTAGGATTTTGGTTTCAATATAATGCTAGTTGATGTACTATGTTTTATTCACCTCCTAACCTCCATATTTACGATCTTGTAGGGAATCTAGCTAAATTACCAATACGAACCCATGAAAGTTGCATCGGAGTGTTTATACAACTTTTAATGCTATTAAGTAAAGAGGTAATATAGAAAGTCCCATTAAAGAGATACCCCCTGTCACATGAGGACCCCCTGGTCATATAGTCTATATTACACAAGACTTTTCCTAATATTAATTGGAAAAAATCCATTAAACTCTAATTTCAATGCTATTAAGTAAAGACGTAATACTAGAAAGTCTGATTAAAGGGAACCCTTGTCACATGAGGGCTCCCCGATCATATAGTCTAGATTGCATAATTCACTTCCTAACACTAAATTAGGAAAATATAATTAACCTCTAATTAGTAATCCCCTTGCAGTGATTTGACCTTTTTTTAAAAGGATTACTCTAGAAAGTCCGCTTAAAATGATACCCTCTATCACCAGACCCCACCATGGTCATACAATCTAGAGTTTCTCCTCTACAAAGTGACAAATCCACAATAATCCATTACATTCATATATTCACATATTTAATCAAACAAGAACACGATACAAACATATCATAGAACAAGGAAGTGGCCGAATTCATTATTAATACCTTAACATCACATCACAATTACTCCCTACATCTTAGAATCCAAAAAATATACTCCATTAGCAAAAGACATATAACTAAGAAACATAGATAATAACAATCTACAACTCAAATAAAAAATTTAGGAGAAGAAAAAGCTTAGCGAGATGTTGCTGATGTCTTCAGGAGGATCTCCATGCTTCTATGATGGGCAGATTGTTGATAACTCTTGGAATAGTGGCCCTAGGGTTTCCCTTAGAAGGGAAAACCCTTCCCCCTTGAAAAGGGGATCTTGTTCCCCTTTTATAAGACCTCCACATGACCTGTGAATCATGTGACACAACTATGCCTAGGGGGCACGCCCATGCTATGAAACTCTCGATGGAGAAGGCACGGTTATGCCTAAGGGCACGACAGCACCTTGGAAGATTTGAAATTCTACTCCGGGAAGAGGCATGGCCGTGCATGGGAGGTATGGCCGGACCGAGGCACTCATTGTGAGCAAGGCATGATCGTGCCTTATAGGCACGTCCAAACCATGAGGCTAGTTGGGAGCATGGCACGGTCGTACCTCATAGGCACAACCGAATAGTGGCACAAGATGGACTCCCTAAGAGACATGGTTGTGCTTGTGAGTCATGGTCATGCTTGCTTCTTTCTCTCCAAGCTCACTTCAACATCCAACATGTTGTGTTTTTTCTCCAAAAACACATCCAAAGATCAGTTCTCTGAATCAAAAAAGTAAAAGTAACAAAATCACATAGAAAGAGTGCATGCAAATGTAAATCATGCTTATGAAATACAATAATATAAATATGCTAAACGATGCTTAAACATAGACATAATCTACACACATCACATATAAGGCATTCAATCATCCTCAACATACAAAGACTTTTCCTCTAGGTCTTTATCATCTACTAGGTATTTAGTTGAAGTCAATCAATTGGGAATTCCTTATCTTTCAAGAGATTGACCTCACCTTTAGATCTTTCGCATTTGCCAGCATCTCGCCAAATGTTTGACCTACCTAGACCCATTTGAACTTCTTTCAACACATGGTCTTTTCTTTTCTTCCATATGTCAATTTAACCTTTACCCACTTAACCCACTCAGACTTTAATTATTGCTCTTGGAATGTAAATAACCTATCCTTGCACACTTGACATAATATAACTCAATATGAATCTAACTTTAAGTCTTTGTTGAATATATCAAAATTATATGGTCAAACTTGAGCGCTTGAGATATGATTGCACCAATAAAAAAAACACTAAAAATAGAATTTAAAGCCTTTAGAATCGCCAAACATTTTTAACAGAAAGTATTTTGCTGATCATGTAAGACTCGAGTCTGAAAAAATAAGCATGAACATACTTAAGGGAATACTAGAAGTACAACAATACTCATTTCAATATTTTTGTTTATTTTTTTTTTTAGATTTTGAGCCTTATAAGACCACTTAAGTTCTTTTGACCAAAAATACATGATAATCTAAAAGATTTCAGATTCATACCAAATGATCATTATTGCATTTCTAGTATGCTTTTAAATTTGAACATGCTGATTTTCCTTGATTCCAAGTCTTATAAGTCTATCAAACATTTTTGACCAAAAATATTTGACAAGTAATGGGTCAAGCGAAATGAATTACATAGAAGGGTATTTGCAAATACAAATATACCCATAATAAACTATAAAGTATAATACATTTTGGATTTTCACTAAACTTAAGTACTATCCTTAGTAAATTATTATTGAATAAATATTAAATCTTCAAGCATTTAAATAAAAATACAGTTGAATTGTAACTTTGTGAAACATATTGATATTAACTTACTAACAATTATTAATAATTTTTTAAATTATATTAATGTTAGAGATGAACTAGTGCTTGATCTTCAGTACTATTACTTTTCATGTCTTATAACTAAATATTTCAATCTTTTTCCTTTATTTGTTTAAGTAAACGCTGATTGTTGTATAATTTATATTTCCATTTGAATAGGAATTTGGTGGATGAATATGGTCGGCACATGGCTCGCATTGCACGAACACTATTTGATGCTATAGCGGTCGATCTAAACCTTGATAGGACGATGCTGTCTTCCTATTTGTTAGAAGATGATGGCACATTCCGAATATATCGCTATCCCAAATGCACCAATGCAAATGATTACTTGGCAATGGAAGCTCACACTGATAGCTCCATCTTGTCCATTGTCAACCAAGACGAAGTTGGAGGGCTACAGATTTGGCAAAATGATGGTTGGTTCAACATTGAACCTATCTCCAACACACTTGTCATTAACCTAGGGGATTTAATGCAAGCGATTAGTAATGATGAGTACATGAGCGTAGAGCACAGAGTTAGTGTAAACGAAAGCAAAGCGAGAGTGTCACTTTGTTACTTTGGCTTTCCAACGGATAGTTGTTCAATCAGTAGCGCAAAGTATAGGAAGTTTACTTATAAGGAGTTCAAAATGCAAATGCAAGAAGACATCAAGGCCTTCGGCTCAAAGGTAGGGCTAAAGCGATTCAAGATTGATGCCCAAAATGCATGAGACAATTTATTTTAAACATGGTTCATTGATTACAATAAAAAGCTTGGAGGATTCAAGAAAGAATTTAATTTCTCCATCTCAATCATGCTTGAGAATGATCTAATATAAAGAGAGACAGCGAGTGCAATAAATACTCTCAATGATGCTATACTTTTGTTTTTGTTTCAAAAAACTATATGTTGAAGCGATGCAAACTTGTTGGATAACTAAAGTATATTATTGTTCATGATAAAATTGGAATTGCACGTCTATTTATAGAGAGTTAAATATTAAACATTATTTTCTAGAAATTCATGACTTTCATCTCCTATTATTCATGACAAACTAGACATCAAAGAGTCATTATCTTCTTCCAAAACAACTAGAAATTTTTGAGTTTTGTCTTACTTCCAAAAGCTTTGGATACTATCTCACAATCATTTTTATAAAAAATAAGTATCCATGTGTTAGATACAATTGTTAATATGCTCTCATCTACTCTGTGTTTTTGTTAAAAAAGACTTGATTAATAATGATAAAATAAGATAAAATTTATTTAAATATAAAAGATACAATACGGGATGTAGTCCAACGATATAAAAAAAAATTTATATAGTTATCTTCATCAAATGAGATAAAACTTTATTATTGTTATTATTACCCTCTTTGTTTTGTTACTCAACATGCAACTATTGTGATGATTGAATTGAAGTGCTATTTCATTAGCTAGCATCACTCTCTAAATCACTGAGTATAGTACAATCTAGTATTTTAAATTTGTCCAATAACTATTTTAAAAAATATCATAATCATGTTACCAGTGATTTTCATCAAAAATATTTTAAATGTGACCATCTAGGAACTCCATAAGTTTATTAATAATTTCAATACTACTTATCATATGGTGCCAACATCTCTCTCGACCATTGTCTAATGAGTAGGAATCCTAATAATATTTGCTCGAACCAAAATGCTCGAGGAGTCGAGTCAAGAGGCACCAAGTCGATTTAGGGAGCATGAGAGACACCAGGGTCTCAAGTCAAGATACTGGACTGAGTTAGGAAGTTTGGAAGACAATCAGGTCAAAGTGCTTGGGAGACAGTCAAATTAGAGTACTCGAGTTTCCAAACTGAGTTATTGAGCGACATAGGAACTCGAATAAGGTGGTCAGGATGTCGAGCGACTTAGGAATTATACTTTTTAAATGTGACTATCTAGGACCTCCATAAGTTTATTTTATAATTTCAATACTATTTACCATATGGTGCCAAACATTTAATGTACCCATATGCACACCATGGACAGTGTTGTTATTATATGTTGAGTAATATGGCGACAAACATCTGTGTTGCTTTGAATTTGTTTTGGATAGTCACATGTTGTAACATAGAGCATGTGCTTGGATAGTCCCATCGGGGCGGTGCGATGGTTAAGACATGAGATGTTGTCACATGAGGTATTGGGGTCGAAACTCGGTGTGACCGAGCATAACTTCCCCATGTCTTGACCATTTGCACTAATGGCTAGTAGCCACCCGTGATTTACCTCCTCCGTGTTAGCCTAGGGACGGGTTGACGGTGGCGCTGAGGGCGAGCGAATCGTTTTTTTTTTTTTTTGTCACATGATTAATCCATATAGAACATTTAAGAGAAACATTATGAAATGTACCAATGGTTGCAAAAGATTAAGCCTGACAAATGTACATTTTCCAAGTTGATTATCACTTGCACAAAGAGGATGAATTCAATATTTAAGAATGCTTGAGAGCTCCCAATAATTGAGAACATAAGAAAAGGAAACTTGCACAATGGTTATATATATATGCTCAAATCTTTTAACTTTGACATTGCTGTAATTGCATTAGTATAATGGAAATGCATCCACTAATTAAATTTGACTTATCTGATCTGTCTAGTGAGCGGGAGTCATAATATTATTTGCTCACTAAAATGCTAGGCTAGTTGATTCGAGAGGCACCAAGTTAAATCAGAGCATGGGAAACAATCAAGTCAGGGTGCTCAGGTTGGGATACTAACTGAGTTAGGAAATTCAAGAGACAAGTAGGTCAAAGTGCTTGGGAGATAGTTGAATCGGAATACTCGAGACACTAGGTCGAATTGATGAGCAACTTAGGAAGTCGAATCAGATGGTCAGGATACCAAGCAACTCAAGAAGCCTAGTTGATCCCGTCCGAAAGCTGAGTTGGACAGAGGCTGGTTGCGCTGTTTGTTGGCGTTGACGAGGGTCGTCGAGATGCGTGGCTGATGCTATACCTCCGGCAAGGACTACCGCGGGAGGGTGACGGAAGACGATGACGAGGCTGACGAGGTGGGGATCTCCTGCGCACACTCATACAAGCACCCAGGCCATTAGAGACCAAGAACTAGGGAAAAAGTCCCCGGGTCAGGTCCTCCAATGCTCAAGTTAGGTACTTTTTCCCCAGAAGCACAGTAAAAAAGACGAAAAGTAAAGCACGAATGTGAAAAGATGAGTGAGCGTACTTGCGTAGAGACACAGCCTCCCTTTTTACATGGCAGTGAGTACTTCTGGAGTCTAACGAGTGTCAGGGAATATCGGGTGTCAGGATTTGTCTGGCAATGAATGACACCTGACATCTTCTTATAGGTCTAAGGAGGAATTGGTGTGCAATAAGCCCTACACCGTTAGCATATTCCCTGACATGCGATGATTATTCTCTGACAGGTTGTTACGATTCCCTGGCTTGGTTGTCGTATAGTGTATGCCTGCCCCGGTCTGTTAACCTTGTACTGGATCCTCGTACTTGCAAATCTTTGCTTGTGGGCATAGACCTGCATTCCTCAGCGCATTTCCTGGTGCATTCCCTGGCTTATGTTTGTCACCCCGTAAATCCATATATGTACATCCAGCCCTCCATTTGTCATTCAGTAGATCCTAGTAAATCCAAACCTGCGCTTACCGCCCTGCCAGTCGAGGCCTTTGCTTATCGTTCCTTAAGTCTTGTCTCATATGCACGACCCTACTCCATATTTTATCCTGTACATCCTGAATCGTACATCCTGGCCCACATAACTCGTTCTGCATGTCTAGTCCTGTAAATCCTGATCTATAAACCTTAGTCCGCATATCTTGACCTGTACGTCTTTGGTCCGCATATCCTGACCTGTACATCTTGGGTTCGCGTATCTTGTTCTACGAGTCTTATTCTGTAAGTTCTGAGCTGTGAGCCTTAAGCCGCCTATCCTAACCTGTACGTCTTGGTCCAGATATCCTGTTCTGAATGTCTGTAAGTCCTGACTTGTATCCCCTAAGTCCTGAATCGTATGTCCCGACCCACATTTCCTGTTTTGCTTGTCTCGTCCCATAAATCCAGACCTGTAAGCCTTAGTCCGCATATCCCGACCTGTACGCCTTACCTTCCGAGTTCCTACTCGTCGTGTAGGCCTAACCCCTGAATGCCACTTATGCCCAACCAGGGCCCTTCTGTAACCTAGACCTTTGACCACCATGTGGGCCGGACTTTTGACCAACACGTAGGCTTGACTTCTGACCGCCACGTGGGCTTGACTTTTGACCACCACGTGGGCTTGACTTCTGATCGCCTCGTGGGCTTGACTTTCGACCATGTCATCTATCCGACCCTACTATTATGCACCGTATCACAAGCCTCCCCCTCAAGTCTAGTCGAAGGAGGCTCTAGTCCGACTGACTAGACCCAAGTCCCGTCCTTACCTGACCTTGCCTTTGTGTCTCTTGAGTTGCTGACCCCTTTCCCAATATCCCATTCAAACTTCATCACTTTCCATAAATGATAGGTGGGATTTTATTGCATGCGCATTCATTTTCCCATCCTCAATCACACTACTTTTTCATAAATGTTACACTATTTCCTTAACATCCTTGTGTGCTCCAAGATTCACCTTTCAAATTCCTCTCTTTAAAAAGGGGTTGCGTATACTGTTGCTTTCACTTTGCTTAGACACCCTTCCTCTTTGCTCATGGAATTAGATGAAATATCTTCTTTGCATCACCAGCTCACTCATTTGGCCCAGTTATTAACTCATAAAGATGAGGCTCTGCTTAAGATGACACAGAGTAGGGACCTTCAATCCTCTCTCCGTCGAGAAATGGAAGAACTATGGCTGGCGGCTAAATCCAGGTCTCTAGCCGAGGCAACTCTAAAGCATAAGGTTCATTCAGACCTGAAGAGTCAGAACCATTTCATTACCTACCTGAAGCTGAAACATGAGGACACTGTAGCCCTCCTGCAAGAGGAAGGCTGGATAAAAGATGAAACCATTGTCCGTCTGCAAAGCAATATCCAACGCATCAAGGAAGAACTGGCTCAAGCGCAGGCTCATCTAGCGAAGAGGAACTAGACATCTTTCTCTTGTAATAATGTGACCACTTGAAAAATGTTCTTCAACTCTTTTTAGATAAACAATGTTCTCCGCATTATCTGCCTATTAGGGGGTGGGTCTGTATTTCCTCGTCTCTCTTATTATCATGTTCCATTGACGCATGCTCCCAAGAAAATTTGCCAGAAAGGATAAATTTAGAAAGGATAATTTACTTACCAAATATTTTTTCTTAACATAAGGGTTGGGAAGTGGTGGTTCATATAGGCATGCTTTCTTGAAGCTTAAATTTGAACTGATAACTCAGACTTGAAGTGAAAGTATGGCTCGCTGACTTGTTAAGCACAAAAGTATATCCCCATGTGGCTCGTACTGAGGCGAGAGATAGGGGCATCGACCGAGAAGGTCGTTGGTCGTGAGAGCAAGCTCACTTATAACTCGCATTGGGGTAAGAGTTTGGGACACTAAACTGGAAGGTCGTTGGGTGTGAGAGCAAGCTCACTTATAACTCGCACTGGGGCGAGAATCTGGGACACTGACCTTGAAAGTCATTGGGCGTGAGAGCATGCTCAGTTATAACTCGAACTGGGGTGAGAGTCTGGGACACCAACCTGAAAGGTCGTTGGGCGTGAGAGCATGCTCACTTATAACTCGCACTGGGGTGAGAGTCTGGGACACAGACCTGGAACATCGTTGGGCATGAGAGCATTCTGTTAGTTAGAGCCCTAGAGCCAATCATTTGATGATTGTATTATGGACTTGTTGTATCATATTATTATATAAATAAAGACATTTTTTTTTGTTATTATACTTACTTGTATTGGTGCCAAATAAACTAAGTATAATAGCGTCCTTGAGTAGAAGGTTCTCACCTATATCAATCGGTTAGTTGAACCGATAGTGAGATGATATAGGGAACACTATGTTAGGATGTATACTAAAAGCCTAACTTTTGGTATAAACCATTTATCTAGAAATAAGAATCACATTGGTCAAATGACTACATTTGTGATAAATATAGTTGTTCAATTAATTTATATTGTAGATAACATGGTGTGTGGTGTCACACACAGAAGATCATGTTATAAGTACCTTATAAATTATAAACAGTAGCTCACGACCATGATGGAAAGGAACAAATCATTGGAAGGTCGTAGTGTAATTAGGTGTTAGTTTATCTTAACTATATAATTACACTAGTACACTAAGAGTGTATTGGGTAGGACCATTAGAGGTCGTTTCTTTTATATTGACTTTATAAAGAAACAAAGACCTCAGTTATTATGGAAGTGTGTGCTCTTAATCCTAATATAATAACAAGCACATATATTTGATATTTATTTCTTTAATTTATCAATGGGTGAGATTTAGTTCGATAAATCAATAAGCTCGATAAGTTGGGAAATGATATCACTTATAGTGTGTGTTGTTGATTATAGAAGAAAACTGTGTCCTAGTAATCTAGGTTGAGAATGTCCTCAAGAGGAGCTCATAAGGATTGTCATGTTAAACCCTGCAGGTGGACTTAGTCTGACATGACGATGAAGTTGAGTGGTACTACTCTTGGAGCTAGATATTAATTAAGTGAGTTGTCAGTAACTTACTTAATTAGTGGACATTTGTTATCTTAAACACAGGGAGACTAACACACTCATAATAAGAAGGAGCCCAAAATGTAATTTGAGATTGGTGCGGTAGTTCAATAATAGTTCTCTAGTGGAATGAATTATTATTGATAAAATTAAGTTGTGTGTTCGGGGCGAGCACGGGATGCTTAATTTTATCGGGAGACCAAAACCAATTCCTCCTCTCGGTCCCTATCGTAGCCTCTAGTATATAGAGATTTATACCCACCGCATACCCACCTTCTTACCCACCCAATGGGGCCGGCCAAGCTAGCTTGGAACGCAAGCTAGGGCCGGCCAAGACCAAGTGGATAAGCTATGTAGGTGGCCGGCCAAAGCTTGGGTCCTAAGCTTAGGTGGCCGACCACTAGAATATTAAAAAGGATTTTTTATTAAAATTATTTCTTATGTGGATATCATGATTTTAAAAGAGAGTTTAAAAATTAAAAATTTCCTTTTATAGCTTTCTACAAAAGATTAAGAGAAGAGATTAATCTCTTTCCTTATTTGTAGTTTAAAAGAATGGTTTTAATTTTTGGTAAAAACTTTCCTTATTTGTAAATCATCTACATGTTTAAAATAGAGTTTAAAATTTGAAATATTTCCTTATTTGTTGATTAAAGGAGGATTTTAAATTTTAAGAAAACTTTCCTTTTTAACCATGTTCATGATTTAAAAGAGAGTTTAAAATTAAATATTCTCTTTTATAAGTTTCTACAAAAGATTAAGAAAAGATTTGATATCTTTCCTTATTTGTAGATTAAAAGAGATTTTAATTTTTAGAGATAACTTTCTTTCCACATGTTTAAAAGAAAGATTTTAATTTATTAAATTTCCTTTTTATAAACCAATCATGAAGGGATAAAAATTATTGGAGAAATTTTTATAAATTTCCGGAAGCAAATAAGGATGTTTTAATTGGTGTTTAAAATTTTATTTGCTTGGAGATTTATTTGTTGTGGCCGGCCATTGAAATTTGAAAAGAGAAAATTGTTTTAATTAAATAAAATTTACTTTTCAATGGCAAAAGAATTAAGGAAGTTTTTATTAAATTTTCCTTATTTGCCAAGACCAAGGATTATAAAAGAGGGGGTAGAGGAGGCTTCAAGGTGAAGGACTCTATTCTATTTTTCTCCCTCTTTTCCTTGGTGTGGTGGCCGGCCCTTCCCTTTCTCTTCTCTCCTCTTGTTGTGGCCGAAATCTATCATCTCTTGGAGCTTGGAGGATGTGGCCAGATCAAGGAAGGAGAAGAAGGAGAGAAAGCATGCATCCCTTGGAGCTTGGTTGGTGGAAAATTCTTCATCCTTTGGAAGTTCTTGTGCTTGGCCGAAACTTGAAGGTAGAAGGAAGAAGGTGCCTAGGTGGTTCTCATCTTGGAAGATCATTACCCACACAAAGTCCGAGGTTAGAAGAGGAATATGGTAGAAGATCAAGAGGTCTTTCTAAAAGGTATAACTATTTTTCTTTCCACATCATACTAGTTATTTTTGGAAATAATACTAAATACAAGAAGCATACGATTCTAGTGTTTCGAATTTATTTTCGATATAGTGTTCTTTTGTTTTTCTTTTCCTTGTGATTTGATTGTTCTTTTCGGTTGACCTAAAGTTATTTTAGGAAATTAAATATTAGCTTTCCTTAAAAGGTTTTGTCTAGTCGGTGGTGGTTGCTCCCATATCCAAGAAGGCCATGTGCCTCGCCACGTCAGTACTGGGAACAAATTTTGGAAATTAATATTTAATGAATTAATAACTTAGGTGATTTGGATCAAACATGTTAAGTTCCGCAGGAGATCCAAGTCAAAACCTAAAAGAACAAATAGATTAAGTTTTGAATCAAACGTGTTAAGTTTCGTAGGCGATCCAAAATTTAATTTAAAAGAACACATGGTAGCTAGGAAAAGATTCAGACCTTTGTACAAAATTTTTGTACAGTGGAACCTCTAGGTTTTCCGAGTAGCAACCAACACACTACTCTTAATCATTCCTAGTCGAGTATTAACATTCAGGGACAATGTTAACGCAATAAGACTAGCATGTAGGTCAACTCGATGACTTGATCTCACATGTCATGGATATAGAGATATCAAGTTGACACATGGGTATGCATTGGAGAATGTATACTGAATGACCCGCCATGAGAAAGTATCATGGATCGTTATATGAGTATCATATACTTTCTCATGTGGCTATTAGTATGACTACTAGTCCTTGGACCTGAAGTCACCATGGATCCCTACATAAGGAGTTATATACTTTGGTTTCGTCAAACGTCACCCGTAACTGGGTGGACTATAAAGGCGATTACTGGGTATGTAACGAATTATGCAGAGGGATGTGAGTGATGTAGATGGGATCTATCCCTCCTATATGACGGGAGTGACATCGATATTCTTGATAGAGTGAGACCACGAAGTGCATGACCATGCCCAAATGAGTCAATATGAGATATTGATCTCATTTGATTTAGTGAGTCTACTTGGAGTTCAAGATTTAGATTGATTAGAGGATGACACGGTCTATGCCTCACATTGATCAATCTAGATGTCTAGGATAGAAGGGCACTTGTCATATATTGTGAGGAGTCACAATTAGTAGTCACAAGGTGATGTTGGATCTCAACATTCTTGTAACTTGGGTAGTAATGATGTGTTGCTAGATACCGCTCATTACTTATGCTCCTAAATGGGTTTAGGGGCATTGCCAACGTTACAAGAACCTATAGGGTCACACACTAAGGACAATTAGATGGAGATTAGGTTCATATGATGAACCAAGAGGATTAGATTCATTTGATGAATCAAATTGGATTAAGAGTAATCCTAATTGGGCTAATTGAGTTGGACTCAAGTTGATTCATGTGTTCAATGAGTCTAATTTAGATTATGACTCGTTGAATCAATTTAATTAAATGAATTATATTCATTATATTAAATTGGCTTGAATTAAATGGTTGGATTAGATTAGCCATGAGAGAGATTAAGTCAAGTTTGACTTGACTTGAGAGGAAGAAGAAGAGTCAAGTTTGACTTGACTCTATGCCACCTCATTGGTGAGTTGGCATTAAGTGGGCCAATGATGATGCTCCACATCATCATTGTTACTTAAGTGGGATGCCACCTCATGGGAGTTACGAAGAGTTGTGACTCTTGGCATTCCATGGAGGTTACAACATCTCTTAATGTGGCCGGCCACATCAATGGATGAATAAGTTTCATTTTGTGAGTAATTCTCATTCATTCCTTCATCTTCTTCCTTGCTCCATTTTATTCTCTCCCTCTCCTCATCTTGCCGAACCCTACTAAGGTGCTAGCACACTTTAGTTTGGTGATCTCCTTTTTTTCGTGTGGATACTTCGAGAGGGTTGTCTACTTTGACAATCTTGAGATCCGACACCATTGGACGAGCGGGATTTGCGAAAGGCACGCATCAAGGGTAAAACTCTTAACATATAGTTCTAGTGTAGATCTATAGGTTGGTAAACTCGTACTCGTAATTTTGTTTTCGAAAGTTTTTACTTCGCACGGATCCGTGACTGGGGGTTTCGGGGTTTCCACGACGCGAAAAGTGGTTTTCGCAGCCCGAAAAACCCAACAGTGGTATCAGAGCCACGTGGGAAGACTTGTACGAGTTTATTTTAATTTTTATGAAAAATATAGCTTCTTTGATTTTCTGTAAATTTAAGTTTTTATGGATTTTTATGAGTAATTTTCTCGTAGAAGCGAAGCACAAGTGTTTATACACTTGTAGACTTTGACTACCGAGAAGATTTTTCCGAAACGGCAAGGTTTCGCCCCAAATCTTTTTGGGACAGCAGACTAAGGCGCTGTAGGATCGCTTAGGAACACTCGCGATGGTTAGATCGCGGGTAGGGGCATTGCCCCTGGCCCCGCAAGGGGATTCGTTCCGCGATTGCGCCCGAAAATCGCTAAACGGGACCGCCGGGAATTTTTACTCGTAAAAATTGTAAAAATTGGTATTAAAATTACAGAAAATACATAATTTAGAATTATGTATAAATTTTGATAGTCATGGCCCAAAAAGACCCAATTGGATTGGTATATTTTGTGTTGTAATTCATAATACGGCCTGCGTTCCGTCATGTAATTGTGTGTGCTGTATTTTTGATACGCGACCTACGCGTCGTGCCTTTCTCTATTTATTCTTGTTGTAAATTAGTTTAGACTCGAATGTAACTCGAGTTTCAAAATTGTAATGTACAAAATTGGAGCCGTGCAAAGTCCACTCGAGACGGAGTTACGAGGAGGGCGCGAGCAACACAAGGTGGTCAAAGGGAGGATCTTGAGAAGCTGTTGACCCTAGGTTGACCATCTGATCTTCTCACTGGCTTGAGAAGATCGTAGTAGGGCCATGACTAATCACAAATTAATTTAATTAATTACTTGTGTATATGTGATGCATGATTAAGTAATTAATTAGTGTCTAACGATTAGATTAGATCTAAGTCGTGCACATGATGTACCCTTCGATTAGATTAGATTAGATCTATCGAGTATATGATACGCATCATCGTTTAGATTCGATCTAAATCATGTCAACTCTAATGCCTACCGTGCCGTGATACCTATCACTACCTCGATCACATGTGTTGTTGAATCTGCCAAAGCAGAGCAACACATATTATCTTGGTAGGGTACGGAGGGACAATCTTGGTCCCGCTTATCAACGCATGGGCGAATACAAACTCAATTAGATTGTGTATTCCTAGTTAACTCGGTTGGATCGAGTACAACTATAGACATTCTTCCAATGGTTGGAAAGATAGGACATAAATCACATTTATATTAATTCTTGAGCGTATTAGCCAAAGCTAACTCAAGTTTTAATATAACTGCGGATAATGATCCTATAAACAAGAGTTGCATAGAGATGTAATTGGTAAATCGTTACCTACCGATCATACTAAATCTTGGGCGTATTAGCCAAAGCTAACTCAAGGGTTAGTATGATGTGGATCTTGTCCCACATGAATTATAGAATTCAGTGGAAGCATCATTTAGTTAAAGGCCTAATTAAATGATTTAAAGAATATAATATTTATTTTCTGCATTTTTCTGTTGTAGATAACCATGACGTCGAATACGAACACCTTCTCTCTGCGTTCTGTCCTTGAGAAGGACAAGCTCAACGGAGCAAATTTCCTGGACTGGTACAGGAACTTGAGAATAGTTCTCACCCAGGAACGTAAACTATATATTCTGGAGCAGCCCATTCCGGAGGCTCCTCCTGTCAATGCCACGCGAGCAAACAAAGATTCTTACAAGAAGCATCAAGATGACGCATTAGATGTGTCATGTCTAATGCTCGCGACCATGAACTCTGAGCTTCAGAAGCAACACGAGTTGATGGGCGCTTACGATATGGTTGAACATCTTCGTCAACTATATCAAGGACAAGCGAGGCATGAGAGATTTGAGATCTCAAGGGCACTATTTCAGTGCAAGATGTCAGATGGGGCTCCCGTAGGCCCATATGTACTCAAAATGATTGGGTACATAGAAAACCTACAGAGGTTGGGATTCCTGCTTGGCCAAGAGCTGGCCACTGACCTGATCTTACAATCCTTGCCGGATAGCTATAGTCAGTTCGTTCTAAACTAAAATATGAATGAAATTGATAAGCCACTGCTCGAGCTGCTTAGCATGTTAAGAACTGCTAAGCTGAACCTTAAGAAGGCAAAGCCCCACTCTGTTCTGATGGTTCAAAAATACAAGGGCCATGGCAAGCCCAAAGGCAAAGGAAAGTCCCAAGCCAAGGGCAAAGGCAAGGCACTGAAGCCTAAAGGAGGGGTCGCCAAGGATGCTACCTGCTTCCACTGCGATCAGACCGGGCACTGGAAGAGGAACTGCAAGGTGTACCTGGAAGATCTTAAGAAGAAACGAAGTCAGACTTCCACTTCAGGTATATATGTTATAGAAGTCAATCTATCTATTTCTTCATCATGGGTATTAGATACCGGATGTGCATCTCACATTTGTACTAATGTGCAGGCACTGAGAAATAGCAGGGCATTGGCAAAGGTTGAGGTGGACCTACGCGTAGGCAATGGAGCACGGGTTGCTGCTGTTGCTGTAGGGACTTATTTTCTATCTCTACCCTCTGGGCTTGTATTAGAGTTTGATGATTGTTGTTATGTGTCTGCATTAACTAAAAACATAATTTCAGTTTCTTATTTGGACAAGAAAGGTTTATCTTTTATAATTAAGGACAAATGTTGTTCTGTTTATTTAAAAGATATGTTCTATTGTAGTGCACTTCTGATGAACGGACTCTACATCTAGACCTTGAAAGCCCTATCTATAACATAAATACGAAGAGGTTCAAGTCAAATGACCTGAACCAAACCTATCTCTGGCACTGTCGCTTAGGTCATATAAATGACAAGCGCTTATCCCAGCTCCATAAGGATGGTTTGCTGGACTCATTTGATTTTGAATCTTATGAGACGTGCGAGTCATGCCTACTAGGCAAGATGACCAAGACTCCCTTTAGTGGGCACAGTGAGAGAGCGACTGAGTTGTTAGGTCTTATACATAGTGATGTATGTGGCCCTTTCAATGTCGCTGCTAGAGGCGGTTATAGGTACTTCATCACATTTATTGATAACTTCAGTAGATATGGTTATGTGTACTTGATGACACATAAGTCAGAATCCTTTGAAAAGTTCAAAGAATTCAAGAATGAACTACAGAACCAGCTTGACAAGAGTATTAAGATACTTCGATCAGATCGAGGTGGAGAATATCTTAGCCATGAGTTTCGTGACTACCTAGCTGAGTGTGGGATTCTATCCCAACTTACTCCTCCTGGAACACCACAGTGGAATGGTGTATCCGAAAGGAGGAATCGTACCCTATTAGATATGGTACGGTCTATGATGAGTCACACAGATCTTCTGACATTCCTTTGGGGCTATGCTCTAGACACGACAGCTTTTATACTCAACCGAGTTCCATCCAAGGCCGTGATAAAGACACCATATAGTATATGGACTGGGAGAGATGCCCAGGTGTTTTTCATGAGGATTTGGGGTTGTGAGGCTTACGTTCGACGTCAAGTCTCAGATAAGTTAGGACCCAAATCCGACAAGTTCTACTTTATTGGATATCCCAAGGAAACTAAGGGATATTACTTCTACATTCTCAGTCAGCATAAGGTAGTTGTGGCAAAGATTGGGGTCTTTCTAGAAAGGGACTTTGTTTCTAGAAAGACTAGTGGGAGTACGTTCGATCTTGAAGAAGTTCAAGATGCGGACCATAGCACTGAAGCCTCGATGGAAGTTGAAATGGAACCACAAAGTGTTGTGGATGACGTTGTTCCACAAAGAGTTGAGGAACAACAACCAGTTCAAGTAGACATACCTCTTTGCAGGTCTGATAGGGTATGTTGTCAGCCTGAGAGATACTCATTTCTCTTGTCTGACCATGATGACATTGTGCTCATAGAGGATGAGCCTACCACCTATCAGGAAGTTGTGATGAGACCAGATTCTGAGAAATGGCTAGAGGCCATGAGATCCGAAATGGAATCCATGTACACCAACCAAGTATCGACTTTGGTTGATCCACTTGAAGGGGTAAAACCCATTGGATGTAAGTGGGTCTTTAAGAGAAAGACTGACATGGATGGACTTATCTATAAGGGTCGCTTGGTAGATAAAGGTTTCAATCAGATTCATGGTATTGACTATGATGAAACCTTTTCTCTAGTAGAGATGTTTAAGTCCATTTGGATCATGCTTGCTATTGCAGCTTACTATGACTATGACATATGGCAGATGGATGTCAAAACCGTGTTTCTGAATGGAAACCTAGTCGAGGATGTGTACATGACACAACCTGAGGATTTTGTAGATCCACAGCATACTAGCAGAGTATGCAAACTGCATAGGTCCATTTATGGAATAAAGCAAGCTTCTCGGAGCTGGAATCTTCGATTCGATGATGTAATCAAACAGTTTGGTTTCATCAAGAACGAAGATGAGCCTTATGTCTACAAGAAGGTTGTAGGGGATATAGTTGTCTTCCTCATATTGTATGTGGATGACATACTACTCATTGGGAAGGACATCCTTTTGCTTCAGTCTGTCAAGACCTGGCTAGGGAGTTGCTTCTCAATGAAGGACTTAGGTGAGGCATCCCGCATTCTAGGGATACAGATCTATAGAGATAGATCTAAGAGATTGCTTGGCCTAAGTCATTGTACATATATTGACAAGGTACTCATTCGGTTTGCCATGTAGAACTCCAAGAAAGGATTTCTGCCGATGTCACATGGCGTGAGTCTTTCGAAGACTCAAGGTCCCTCTTCTAGAGAGGAGAGAGACCGCATGGATCAGATCCCTTATGCCTCAGCCATAGGATCTATCATGTACGCCATGCTATGTACTCATCCTGATGTCTCGTATGCTTTGAGCATGACGAGCAGATACCAGTCAGATCCAAGTGAAAGTCACTGGATAACGGTCAAGAATATTCTTAAGTACTTAAGAAGGACTAAAGAATATTTCTTGATATATGGAGGCAATGATGAGCTAGCTGTAAAGGGTTACAATGATGCCAGCTTCCAGACCGATCAGGATGATTATCGATCGCAGTCAGGGTTCGTATTTTGCATTAATGGTTGTGCTGTGAGCTGGAAGAGTTCGAAGCAGGACACAGTAGCTGATTCTACGATAGAGGCCGAGTACATTGCTGCATCAGAGGCAACAAAGGAGGCAGTTTGGATCCGCAAGTTTATCACTGAACTTGGGGTGGTTCCCAGTATCGCTGACCCTATTGAGCTCTATTGTGACAACAATGGAGCTATAGCACAGGCGAAGGAACCTCGCTCACACCAGCGGACCAAACACATACTACGGCGCTTCCAACTCATTCGAGAGATTATCGAGAGAGGAGATGTGAAGATATGCAGAGTACCAACAGAGGCTAAATCGCAGATCCCTTGACCAAGGCTTTGGCACAGAGGAAGCATAATGGTCACACTAGGTCATTGGGGCTTAAAGCCTACGCTGATTGGCACTAGTGCTAGTGGGAGATTGTTAGCTAGAGCCCTAGAGTCAATCATTTGATGATTGTATTATGGACTTGTTGTATCATATTCTTATATAAATAAAGGCATTTGTTTTTGGTTATTATACTTACTTGTATTAGTGCCAAATAAACTAAGTATAATAGCGTCCTTGAGTAGAAGGTTCTGACCTATATCAATCGGTTATTTGAACCGATAGTGAGATGATATAGGGAACACTACTCTTAATCATTCCTTGTCGAGTATTAACATTCAAGGAAAATGTTAACGCAATAAGACTAGCATGTAGGTCAACTCGATGACTTGATCTCACAAGTCATGGATATAGAGATATCAAGTTGACACATGGGTATGCATTGGAGAATGTATACTGAATGACCCGCCATGAGAAAGTATCATGGATTGTTATATGAGTATCATATACTTTCTCATGTGGCTATTAGTATGACTACTAGTCCTTGGACCTGAAGTCACCATGGATCCCTACATAAGGAGTTATGTACTTTGGTTTCGTCAAACGTCACCCGTAACTGGGTGGACTATAAAGGCGATTACTGGGTATGTAACGAATTATGCAGAGGGATGTGAGTGATATAGATGGGATCTATCCCTCCTATATGATAGGAGTGACATCAATATTCTTGATAGAGTGAGATAACGAAGTGCATGTCCATGCCCAAATGAGTCAATATGAGATATTGAGCTCATTTGATTTAGTGAGTCTACTTGGAGTTCAAAATTTAGATTGATTAGAGGATGACACGGTCTATGCCTCACATTGATCAATCTAGATGTCTAGGATAGAAGGACACTTGTCATATATTGTGAGGAGTCACAATTAGTAGTCACAAGATGATGTTGGATCTCAACATTCTTGTAACTTGGGTAGTAATGATGTGTTGCTAGATACCGCTCATTACTTATGCTCCTAAATGGGTTTAGGGGCATTGCCAACGTTACAAGAATCTATAGGGTCACACACTAAGGACAATTAGATGGAGATTAGGTTCATATGATGAACCAAGAGGATTAGATTCATTTGATGAATCAAATTGGATTAAGAGTAATCCTAATTGGGATAATTGAGTTGGACTCAAGTTGATTCATGTGTTCAATGAGTCTAATTTAGATTATGACTCATTGAATCAATTTAATTAAATGAATTAGATTCATTATATTAAATTGGCTTGAATTAAAAAGTTGGATTAGATCAACCATGAGAAAGATTAAGTCAAGTTTGACTTGACTTGAGAGGAAGATGAAGAGTCAAGTTTGACTTGACTTTATGCCACCTCATTGGTGAGTTGGCATTGAGTGGGCCAATGATGATGCTCCACATCATCATGGTTTTTTAAGTGGGATGCCACCTCATGGGAGTTACCAAGAGTTGTGACTCTTGGCATTCCATGGAGGTTACAACATCTCTTAATGTGGCCGACCACATCAATGGATGAATAAGTTTCATTTTGTGAGTAATTCTCATTCATTCCTTCATCTTCTTCCTTGCTCCATTTTCTTCTCTCCCTCTCCTCATCTTGCTGAACCCTACTAAGGTGCTAGCACACTTTAGTTTGGTGATCTCCTTCTTGTGTTCGTGTGGATACTTCTAGAGGGTTGTCTACTTTGACAATCTTGAGATCTGGCACCATTGGACGAGCGGGATTCGTGAAAGGCACGCATCAAGGGTAAAACTCTTAACATATAGTTTTAGTGTAGATCTATAGGTTGGTAAACTCGTACTCGTAATTTTGTTTTCGAAAGTTTTTACTTCACAACAATCCGTGGCTGGGGGTTTCGGGGTTTCCACGACGCAAAAAGCGGTTTTCGCGGCCCGAAAACCCAATACATTCTCACTTATAACTTGCACTAGGGTGAGAGTCTAGGACATCGACCTGGAAGGTCGTTGGACATGAGAGCATGCTCACTTATAACTAGTACTGGGGCGAGAGTCTAGGACACCGACCTAGAAGGTGGTTGGACATGAGAGCATGCTCACTTATAACTCGCAATGGGCCAGAGTCTAGGACACCGACCTGGAAAGGTCGTTGGGTGTGAAATCATGCTCACTTATAACTCGCACTGGGGCGAGAGTCTGGGGCACCGACTTGGAAAAGTCGTTGGGCGTGAGAGCATGCTCACTTATAACTCACACTGGGGCGAGAGTCTGGGACACTGACCTAAAAAGGTCGTTGGGCATGAAAGCATGCTCACTTATAACTCACACTGGGGCGAGAGTCTGGGACACCGACCTGGAAAGGTCATTGGGTGTGAGAGCATGCTCACTTATAACTCGCACTGGGGTGAGAGTCTGGGACACCGACTTGGAAGGTCGTTGGGCGTGAGAGCATGCTCACTTATAACTCGCACTGGGGCGAGAGTATGGGACACCGACCTGGAAAGATCGTTGAGCGTGAGAGCATACACACTTAAACTCGCACTGGGGTGAGAGTCTGGAACATCGACTTGGAAAGGTTGTTGGGCATGAGAGCATGCTCACTTATAACTCGCTCAGGGGTGAGAGTCTGGGACACCGACCTGGAAGGTCGTTGGATGTGAGGGCATGCTCACTTATAACTCGCACTAGGGCGAGAGTCTGGGACACCGACCTGGAAAGGTCGTTGGGCGTGAGAGCATGCTCACTTATAACTCGCACTAGGCGAGAGTCTGGGACACCGACTTGAAAGGTCGTTGGGTGTGAGAGCATGCTCACTTATAACTCGAATTGGGGCAAGAGTCTAGGACATCGACCTGGAAGGTCGTTGGGCGTGAGAGCATGCTCACTTATAACTTGCACTAGGGTGAGAGTTTGGGACACCGACCTGGAAGGTCGTTGGGCATTAGAGCATGCTCACTTATAAATCGCACTGGGCGAGAGTCTGGGACACCGACTTGAAAGGTCGTTGGGTGTGAGAGCATGCTCACTTATAACTCGCATTGGGGCGAGAGTCTAGGACATCGACCTGGAAGGTCATTGGGCGTGAGAGCATGCTCACTTATAACTCGCACTAGGGTGAGAGTTCGGGACACCGACCTGGAAGGTCGTTGGGCGTTAGAGCATGCTCACTTATAACTCGCACTCGGATGAGAGTCTGGGACACTCACCTGGAAGGTCGTTGGTCGTGAGAGCATGCTCACTTATAACCCGCACTGGGACTAGAGTCTGGGACACTGACCTAGAAGGTCGTTGGGTGTGAGAGCATGCTCACTTATAACTTGCACTGGGTGAGAGTATGGGACATCGACCTGGAAAGGTTGTTGGGCGTGAGAGCATGCTCACTTATAACTCGCACAGGGGTGAGAGTCTGGGACCCTGACCTGGAAGGTCATTGGACATGAGAGAATGTTCACTTATAACTAGCGCTAGGGCGAGAGTCTGGGATTGCGGGCAAGAAGCCATTTAAGAAACTCCTTAGGGTTGGTCCAGGAAGTGGATTGATATTTGAGGGTTGGCCCTGGGGTTATCCCCGAAATTCCCACTCTGGTGCCGCGTTTTAGGTGTCCAGCCGATTGTGAGCTACTTGGGATATTTCTTGCAAATATCTCATACAAACTTTAATCAGTCAAGCTATTTGTTAACTTTAAATCTTAGTGAGCGTCAAATTCAAATTCATGGTCCTCTTCATTTTCCTCCCTCTTTCCATAGGTGGCCGCATAACCCTGACGTATGGCTTTCCTTTGCTTTTCCCCAGGTAACCGCATGACCGTCTTTCCCCCTGACGTATAGCCTTCCTGCACCGGAATGCTGCCGTACAAAAATCTCCTTCCATGATTTCCTTGTCACATCCATCATTAATACCTTTCATAGGGGAATGACACTTGTCCCACGAACCTTTCTCACCATTGTGGCTGATCAGTGCCTTTTGGCACGCGACTCTAGATCCGACGACTCAAGTTATCATACCTCCCCCCTACTTTCGATGCTTTGTAGGGATTTGGCTTTATAAACACTAAAGGTTGTCCACCGTCATCTTCTCACCCTTTTTTGCGGCTTTCGACTCTTCCATTTTTTCTCAGCTCTTCCCGTTAATTCTTTCCTCTGCATTTGTTTCTTGTGAGCGCTTCTTCTCTTTCTCTTCATCCTCCCCCGTGTCCTTATGGATGAAGGTAAGGAGATGTCCTGATATTCATATTATATTTCAAACTTAGATGATAGCGACTTATCCCAGATCCGTGCTAGTCTGCACCTTACTGAAGACTATCAACTACGAGCTCCCAAACTAAATGAACACCTTTCTTCCCCTCCCCAAGACTTTGTAACTTTTTTCAAGGATCAACTCTTGGGAGGTCTTCTCTTTCCCCTTCATCCAATTTTCTCTTCCTTGAGTCAATATTTTGGTATCCCACTTTTGCAGTTTGCTCCCAATGCTTTTCGCGCTATCTGTGGCATGGTTATCCTCTATAGGGTATACCAAATTCCTTTAACCGCCCAACTTTTCCACCACTTCTATTCTCTAAAACGATCCGAGCCTGGCGTGTTCATGATGCAATCCCAGGTCGGGTGTAAATTCTTCCCTGATATGCCTTCTTCCAACAAAGGTTGAAAATCTCGCTTCTTCTTTATCAGGCTGCCCGAGTCGGTGACCTGGCCGACCCAATGGCGCTCCAACCTTCCTTCACCCTTTGAACTGCCCGAACATAGGCATCAACCTATTTTCCCTACAGCTTCAGAGAAACTAAAGGGAGTCCGCCTTCTCCTATCCGTAATATTACGAGAAGGTTTTTACATCTTTTTGGACTCAACCCGATCTCCATGGCTATAGGCGCTCCATTTGGTAAGACTTTGCTTTTCCTTCCTCTCATCTTCACTAACTGAGATATTTCCTTCATGATTTGCAGAGGCTGTCATGTTTCAGGCCTACTTTCCCGAGTCAGTCAAGATGCCTAGCAATATTTTGAAGGCCATGGGCTAGGAAATTGCAAGAGGCCTCGTCGTTCCCTTAACCACTCCCTCAAATGAAACAGCAGAGGAGCCAGCGAGTCCTCCGCTCAACTTCTTCTAGAAGCTGCCCTTCCCGAGGCTAGCTCCGTAACTCTGGAACCCATCGAGGAAGAGCAGACTCTTTCTCCACCTCTAGATAAGCGCCTCCACCTCCAGCGTGAGCGTAAAAGAGTCACACCATCAGTTCAGTCCTCCCCTTCACTTCCTCCTCTAAGGCAGGTTTCCTCCAAAGTGCCAAAGGTCCGGGTTAAAACAAGTAAAACCCCCATCAAGGAGTCTCCTCTCGTGGCGGAAGTCCCGGTACCACTCCCGTCCGGGTCTTAGCCCCCGAGCAGGTTAACCCTTCTGCCGGAGACCAGCCCGGGAGTTCCGCGACCCCTTCCACAGCTCCTGTCGCCTCCTCCCCTTCAGCTGCTCACACCAGGGCACAATCTAGCAGGAGTAAATACGATTTCACGGCTTCCTGGAGCCTTCCCTCTGTGATCGGGCTAGATTCGGCAGGGGGTTCAGCGAATGTGGGTGTCACTTTTCCCATCCGCAGCCCGGTTCAACTTCATGGAGCCTTAGCCACCTCCTGGAGGTCGGCTAATGAGCAGTTCTAGGGAGGCTCCCAATGGGAAGGGCTGGATCTGGTTTCTCAACATATTATATGGGTGAGTCTTCCTTTTCATAGCCTGAGTATCTGACCTTATTTCTGACTTTCCTCTTTTTGCCGGGCAGGCCTGCTCCGTAAGCCTGAGCTTGACCCAGTTTTCGCAAATCTGCTAAGAGAGAATGAGTCACTGAAGGCTCGGGTTCGGGAATTGGAGTTGCCACTAACTCCTCGCGATCCACTTGACCCTTCGACTTTAGATGACCCTCTGGATTCTTATCTTCACACGGTAGGGGAGTCCGCTCGGTCAGCTAGGAATCTGGCTCAGGTGTCCTTCGAAAAGATAAAGGAACTACAAGCGGCCCTGCATACCAGTGAATCGAAACTGAACTCAAAAGGGCAACGTAATCGCCAACTTGCGACCGATTTGGATGAGAGAGAATCAGAGTTGGCCACTCTTTCTGCAGATCTGGAGGCCCTTTAGAAATCTTATGAGGTCCTGCAGAAAGAGTTGAAAGTTGCCCAAATAGACCTGGCTGCGGGCACCGATCGGTAAAAGGATCTCAAGACCTAGTGGGACATTGACAAAGCCACCATTAACTCCCTCAAAGTGGATTTTCTCAAGGTCCAGGTGGATGCCTCCATCCTTAAACAGGAGAAGGCGCTGGCTCTTACGAATGTGAACAAGGTCAAGGTCGAACTGGTGGAGTACCAGTCGTGCGAAACCGATTGCCTCAGAGCCTATAGAATCTCATACGTTAAGTCTCCACTCTTCCAGAAGAAGATAGATGATCTGATTAATTTGATGATCTGCTACGGGGGCGTAGGTGTTGTATGCCAACTGTTTGAACAAGGCCTTCTTCGCTCTGTCCCCTCGGATGATTTCTTGGACAGGGCTTGGCTTGTGCAAGAAATTCCCGACGAAGCCTTCCCTTCCTTCATTGCCGATGACGACTTCTCGGTTGTTTCTGTACCTCCCCCAAGCGCTATACCTCCTCAGCCTTGATGTAAATGTCTCCATATGCAAACATTTCATATCTGCTTTTATTTGAAGTTATTTAAGCTTAGGAAATCTATCGGCAACTCCCTCTATCTTGATAATTCTTTATTTTACTTGTTTCCCGACCCCGGGTCTGTTTTGATCACTATGGCATTCCGACTAGTGCCCCTGCCCTGGGCTTCTGATCGCTTAGTGTCCCGAGATGGTTCCATAACTGAGTTCTCCCTTCGAACTTAACAAGCAAAAGCGAAAGACGGAGAGAGAGAGAAAGCATGCGAAGATCTCAAACGATTCATTCTACAGTGGCGTTCTTTCCCGAGATAATCCTGCCTCATAATGACCCTCGTATGTCGTGCCATTTACTTTCTCCAACCCCCTTCCCCTAGCTTCATTTTCTGTGATGATCCTACGACCCCTTTTGCTTAGATATCCTAAACCACTTTTATTGAAAGCCGTTTGATGGTGGTTTGACCATAATACCCTCATGCATGAATATCGCCTATAAATAGGGCACCTCCTCTGTCCCATGGGATTTTTTCGCCTGCTTCTTCCTTCTTCTCTCGCTCCCTGCCCCTTCTGGCCTTTCGCTTCCTTTTGCCTTCCACTTCATCCTCTTTCCCTCTGCCTTGTACCTGAATCCATCCTATGGCTTTCCCTACCATCGTTTACCCCCTGGGGTTTCTTCTTTCACTGGAATGGATCTGGATGATCTTCGTTTCACCTACGCAATCTCGGAAGACATGCATATCATTATCCCTAACTTGTTGTATCAGGCCTCCTCTCCTCCAGAAGGATATACCACTTTTTATAAGGAGCAATTCGTCGCGGGGCTTCGTTTCCCCATTCACCCCCTATTCTCTGACGTAAGCCGCTACTTCAGGATTTCTCTGGGCCAACTTACTCCCAATTCTATAACGATCTTGTGCGGATTCGTGGTCCTGTGTGAAGTATGTGGCATATCCTAGTCTACTCGCTTGTTCCATTATTTCTTTACTCCTCGCCAGCAAAGTGAGGGGTTATTTCGTTTCCAGGCCCACACCCGCACTACTTTCTTTTGTCCTATTCCCTCCTCCGAACCTAATTGGAAGGATAAATATTTTTTCCTTAAGTTTCCCTCTGCCATGGAATGACCCACTAGGTGGCAACGAGTGCTTCCTGTAGCGCCTTATATGGGGGACTTTAGTATTGATCCCCTCTTTACAGAAGTTTTGGCTCAACTGAGATGCTGGAGACTGGACATAATGAGACTGCTATCCGAGGACGTGCTGTCCTTCTTTCGGTTGAGCCACATTTCCTCTGCAGAGCTGCCTCGCTCCCTAGGTGAGTCTTGCCTGCCCTTGAATGAATTACTTCACCCTGGTTTTTGGTACGGTTACTACAACTCTGGTTTCACTGTGTAGCCAACACCCTGCTCCGCGCATTAGACGTCCAACCTCTTCCCTTTAGCGACTAGGAAATACTGCATAGAGGTAGAATCATATTGGATAGGAGACCCCTCCCACACTCTGCCCCTACCCGGTTAGGAGCGCCAACTATTGCCATTCCTCGGTCGACCCCTCAACCAACTCCCCTATCTGCCCCCAAAATAGCTCCTGAGCCTGTTTCAGACCAGCTCCCAGGCTGCCTTCCAGGCCGGACATACCTCCTGCCAGTCCCTCCTTCCGAGCAATTTCTCGTGCAGCCCGACAGGCGCGTTCTGCTGTCGATCCCACAAGTCAAAATGCTGCACCTCTTTCTGCTCATCGATCCCGACCTTCACCTGAGGATTCAGATTCAGACGATTGACCATTAATACGCCGATTCCGACACAGAGTTATCCACCCTGTCTCTACTGATCCTCCTGTTGCTCAACTTTCCTCATCATCTCTGGTGGCCACCTCAAGATCGAGACTCCCAGGTACTCCTATGCCACCCTCAGAAATCATAGAGAGGACTCCTCAAGGGATGCCCCCATCATTTCTGAAGAAGCTCGAGGCGGATCTCACCAGCCCCCAGGGGTCCTGCTTCGCCCCCTGCATCTCCTCCTGCCTCTCCAACCTCTGCATCCCATCATCCAGAAGCCTCCAATGCGGCTACAGGACCTTCAACTCATGATCCTGCTACTAGAGGTGAAGCCGGATCTTTTAGGACACGACGCCTGACCTACTCACATTTCAGAGCCACTTTACCTTCAGAGCGACACCTACAACGTCAATTGGATGCCCCTACCAGCCGCATTACTTTGAGAGGACTACTATCTGACAACTGGCAAGAACATATGGAGCAGATACATTCCTTTCCCATACCAGCCCAGTTGGACCTGATCGCGGAAGGAGCTATAGCTGTAAGCTTCCTGTATTATTTCCTACCCTTATCCTATCATCCCTTATACCTATCTCTCTGAAGATCCTCGTCGAATCCTTGGCCATGAGTCAAACCTTGTCCACCTTATTGTTAGAATGTATACTAAAAGCCTAGCTTTTGTATTCACATTTATTTAGAAATAAGAATCACATTAGTCAAATGTCTACATTTATGCTAAGTGTAGTTGTTCAATTAATTTATATTGTAGATAACATGGTGTGTGGTGTCACACACAGAAGATCATGTTATCAGTTCCTTATAAATTATAAATAGTTGCTCACAACCAAGATGGAATGAGACAAACCATAGGAGTGATTGTAGTGTAATTAGGTATTAGTTTATATTGACTAATAAATTACACTAGTACAGTATGAGTGTCTTGAGTAGAACCATTTGAGATAGTTTCTTTTTATACTGACTATATAAAAGAACAATACCTCTGTTATTATGGAAGTGTGTACTCTTAATCATGATATAATAATAAACACATATAATTAATATTTATTTCTTTAATTTATCAAAGGGTGTGATTTAGCTCGTTAAATCAATAGGCCTGATAAGTTGGGAAATGATATTATTTATATGGTGTGTTGTTGATTATAGAATGAAATTGTGTCCTAGTAATCTAGGTTGATGATGTCCCCTTGAGGAGCTCATAAGAATTTTCATGTAAACCCTACAGGTGGACTTAGTCCAGCATGACAATGAAGATGAGTGGTACTACTTTTGGAGATAGATATTAATTAAGTGAGTTGTCAATAACTCATTTAATTAGTGGGCATTCTATATCTTAAATATAGGGAGACTAACACACTCATGATAAGAAGGAGCCCATATAGTAATATGGGATTGGTGTGGTAGTTCAATAATAACTCTTTAGTGGAATGAGATATTATTGATGAACTCGAGTTGGGTGTTCGGGGCGAACACGGGAAGCTCAAGTTCATCGGGAGACCAAAGCCAATTTCTCCTCTCGGTCCCAGTCGTAGATTCTTATTTATAAAGTCTTATACCTACCTATACCCACCTTCTTACCCAACCTTAGGTGGTCTGCCAAGCCAAGCTTGGAGCCCAAGCAAGGGCTGACCAAGATAAGCCTTGGATAAACCAAGTGGTGGTCAGCCCTAGCTTGGAGCCCAAGCTTAGGTGGTCGGCCACATAAAAAATAAAAGGAGTTTATTTTAAAATCTTTCCTTATGTGGAAGCCATGGTTTTAAAAGAGAGTTTAAAATTTAAATCTTTCCTTTTATAGCTTTCTACAAAAGATTAAGAGAAAAGTTTGATATCTTTCCTTATTTGTAGTTAAAAGGAAGATTTTTAATTTTTGATAAAATTTTCCTTTTTTGTAACCATCCTCATGGTTTTAAAAGATAGTTTTAAAATTTAAATCTTTCCTTTTATAACTTTCTACAAAAGATTATGAGAAAGATTTGATATCTTTCCTTATTTGTAGTTAAAAGGAAGATTTTAATTTTGGAGAAAACTTTCCTTTTTGTAATCATCCACATGGTTTAATAGAGAGATTTTAATTTATAATAGTTTCCTTTTATAACTAACCGTGAAGGGAATTCTTTAAAGAGAAATTTTTATTTTAAAAATTTTCGGAAATAAATTAGGAAATTTTAATTTTATGTTTAAAACTTTCCTTGTTTGGAGGATTTGAGGTGGCCGGCCATTAATAGAAGAAAAGGAAATTTTTTTATTAATTAAATTTTCCTTTAAATTGCAAGGAAAATAAGGAAGTCTTTATTAAAACTTTCCTTATTTGCCAAGACCATGGAATATAAAGGAGAGGGTAGAGGTGCCTCACCTCATAACAACATATCATCTAGTATTCCTCTCTTCTCTTCCTTGGTGGTGGCTGGCCCTCTCTTCCTCCTTTTCTCCTATTCTTCTTCCTTGTGTGGCTGCTAGCATATTCATCTTAAGGAGCTTGGTGGTGGCCGGATCTTGATAGAGGAAGAAGGAGAGATAGGAGGCTTTATTTCTTAGCATCCCTTGGAGCTTGGTTGGTGGCCGAAAGTTCTTCATCTCTTGAAGATTGTTGGTGGCCGAAACTTTCTTAGAGAAGAAGGAAGCTTGGGTAAATTCTCGTCTTGGTAGATCGTCACCCATATGACGTCCGAGATAAGAAGAGGAATATGACAGAAGATCGTGAGGTCTATAAGCTACAAAAGGTATAACTAGTTATTAGTTTCCGCATCATAACTAGTTCATCCTTTTGTTTAGATATTGGAATACCAAACACAAGAGGCTAGTGATTCTAGGTTTTCAGATTTATGATTCGATTTGTGTTTCTTTTGTTTTTCTATTGATTCGATTGTTCTTATAAGGAGATTAAATATTGAATTTCATTGAAAGGATTTTTCTAGTAAGTGGTGGATGATCCCATACCCAATAAGTTCTAGTGCCTCGTCATGTTTAACCTGGAAGCCGATCTTTGAAATAAATATTTAATCAAATTTATAACATATGTGGATTTGGATTATGAATGTTAAGCATCATTTGCGATCCAAGTCTAAACCTCTAAGAACAGATAAATTGAATTTGGAATCAATAATGTTAAGTTCTGTTTGCGATTCCTAATTTAATTTCTAAAGAACACAATAGGTTGTTAGGAAAGGTTCAGGACTTGTACAAAATTTTTGTATAGGGGTACCGGTACGATATTTCGAGTAGCAACCAACAATTGGTATCAGAGCTTGGGTTTCCCTCTGTGTGTTTGGTTGTAGTTTAATTATGCACATGTCATACATATTTTGGGCAGGATAATAGTAGGATGTGTAAATAGATTTAACTCTATGGTTGCAAGCATCCTAGATCCAACTATTGTGGCCCTAAGGTGATTGTGTGTGATTGGAACCTCGGACATGTCGAGAGCATTTTATGTGTGTGCATGATTGTATGTATTAAATACAGCAGGAGTTGTATTAGTTTTAGGATTTTACATTTTTATTTCGATCTAGATTACATGTACATTCTTTTGTGGAATATAGGATCGATATATGTAAAATTCTATTTTTGTCGTGAATCGTATCCTTGCGAGGCATGGTACTATTTGTGGACCAGAGGCGCAATGGAAAAAGAAGCAAGATAGATGCGATGACTAGACCCGATTGCGGTGGCTAAAGTTAGCAGCGGCTACGGTTGGCAGCACACGGAGGTCAGTGATGGAAAAGGCCATAATAGTTGAAAAATTATTTTTTCCATATTTATTGCTTTATTTGCTGTGATGTGTGGGTGCATGGTTAAAATTTCTCACCTTAAATAACTAAGTGGGAGAGGGATTAGTAAATAAATTCCGCGGTCTCCATTACTAGTTTGTAAGTGATGCAATAAACTTGTGTGTTGGCTCTGAGTTCCTCCCTCCACAATGGATGAGTTTGTTTGTAGATCACTAGATCAAACTTCTTTTATGGATGGTTATAGGAAATGATTTAGGAGCATGTGATCTTCTCCAACTGAAGGGGCACAATCCTATTTAATGGACTAACTATCAAGTAATGGTATACACTTAGGCGCATTTAATAGTTTTCTCCCCAACGGAGTCACTGCTATTATTTGTGAGACCAAAGGAAAACCAACTATTAATTTTATTTGTCATAAAGTTAGGATGACAAGATAATAAAATTAATGGGTAAAACCACCTCTTACAAATGTTGAATTTGTATACGTCCACACTAACGTGACATGCAAAATTCACGGTGTTTTGAGGTGTTGGTAAATTTAAATAGAATTGTTTGAGGAATTAATATTATTCTAAATTCTAAAGTTTTGACCAAAACTTATTTTTTGATTCTTAGGATGACTTTCAAGCCACTGGCTATTATACTGAAAGAGAACAAACTTACTGGTCCCAATTACATAGATTGGAAAAGAAACCTGGACATTGTCCTAACTCTTGAAGGCTATAAGTTTGTACTATTAGAGATCTGCCCTAATGTACCTAATAGTGATTCTAGTGAAGAGGAGATTGAGTATCATAAGAAATGGGTCAAGGCAGATGAGATGGTGTGGAGTTACAAATGTGTTGCAACATCAACATCAGACCATGCCTTCTAGCCATGACATGATGAACAATCTCAAGGAACTCTTTGGACACTAGAATCGGGCTGACAGACAAGATTATATGATCTCTAGGTACTGGACTAAAAGTAGGAATGAAGAAGCTGAAAGACAAGTGCTTCATTTGCAAGCAGTCTGGACATTTGTAGGCGGACTATCCTCGTAGGAAGAGAACAATAGGTATATCTTATTCTCTAGTAGTTGGAACATGTTTAGTGGTATTATCTACCGATACCTAGTGTGTAGATATGATATCCACTAATCATATCTGTAAATCATTGCAGGGGTTCCAGAAAATCCGACAACTACACGAAGGAGAAATCACTGTTTACATGGGCAATGCAACAGAAGTAGCAACTGTTGCAGTGGGAGATGTTTATAGGAATAAAATATTGGTTTTAAGAAATTGTCTTTACATACCAAGTTTTTGAAAGAACTTGATTTCAGTTTCTAACGATACAAGGATGGATATTCTATCTATTTAGGATAGCAAAGGTGTTATCAAGATAAATAGGAAAGTTATCTATTCTGATACGTTCGTTGGTAATTTATATACTCTAAATCTAATAACTCCCATGATGTAACAAATGAAAATTAATAACACATCTTCTAAATCTAATAAGAGAAAGGAACCTTTGGAAATGAACCAAACATATCTTTGGCATCTAAGCCTTGGTCATATTAACTTGAGTAGGATTCAAAGGCTTATAGACTATGGACTCTTGGGTTCATTAGTGTTGGAAAGCTTTCCAACTTGCAAATCTTGCTTGGAAGATAAAATGACCAAAAGACCTTTTAAGGCCAATGGGTATAGAGCTAAAGATGTGTTGGAACTGGTTCATTCTGATTTGTGTGGTCCTATGTCTATCCAGGGAAGAGGTGGTTTCGAATATTTTATCTCTTTTATAGATGACTATTCGAGATATGGGTTCATTTACTTGATGCACTGTAAGTCTGAATGCTTTGATATGTTCAAAGAGTACAAGGCTGATGTAGAGAAACGTCATGGTAAAAGTATCAAGACACTACGGTCTAATCATGGTGGCGAATACCTCTTTGGAGAGTTTAGGAATTACTTATCAAAGGCCGGGATTCAATCCTAATTGTCTGCACCTAGTACACCCCAACAGAATGGTGTGGAAGAACAAAGGAATATGACTCTTATGGAAATAGTTAGATCAATGATGAGTTATTCAGAATTACCAAATACGTTTTGGGGATATGCTCTGGAAACGACAGTATACATTCTGAATATGGTGTTAGTTGATACTCATAATATCATACCGATTCCCTTGTACAAAAATTTTGTACAAGTCCTGAACCATTCCTAATAACCTATTGTGTTCTTTAGAAATTAAATTAGGAATCGTAAACGGAACTTAACATCATTGATTCCAAATTTAACTTATCTGTTCTTAGAGGTTTAGACTTGGATCACAAACGATACTTAACATTATTGATCCAAATTCACCCATGTTACAAATTCAATTAAATATTAATTTCAGAGATTGGCTTCTAGGTTAAACATGGCGAGGCACTAAGCCTTCTTGGGTATGGGAGCATCCACCACTTTCTAGACAAAGCCTTTCAACGACATTTAATATTTAATTTCCTTATAGTAACCCTAGGTTTAACTAAAAGGAACAATCGAATCACAAGATCGAAAACAAAAACAAAAGAACACAAACTCGAATCATAAATTCGAAACCTAGAATCATATGCCTCTTGTGTTTGGTAATTCAAAATCTATACTAAGAAAACTAGTACAATGTGGAATAGAATTACTAGTTATACTTTCTTTGTAAGCAACAACCTCTTGATCTTCTATCGTATTCCTCTTCGTATCTCAGATGTCATGTGGGCGATGATCTATCGAGACGAGAACCACCCAAGCTTCCTTATTCTCCAAGCAAGTTTCGGCCACCACAAGAACTTCAAGAGAAGATGAGGATCGCCCACCACCACCAAGCTCCAAGGGATGCTAGAAACAAAGCCTCCTATCTCTCCTTCTTCCTCTAACAAAATCCAGCCACCAACCAAAACCCTTGAGATGAAGATTTCGGCGGTCAAGGAAGAAGAATAGGAGATGGAGAGGAAGAGAGGGGCCGACCACCAACCAAGGAAGAGTGGAACCAAAGAAGATATCTTGTTATGAGGTGAGGCACCTCCACCCTTTCTTTTATATTCCTTGGTCTTGCCAAATAAGGAAAGTTTTATTAAAACTTCCTTATTATCTTTTCCAATGAAAGGAAAGTTTAATAAAATTTCCCTTTCAAGCTATATATGGTCGGCCACCTTAATCCCTCCAAACAAGGAAAGTTTTAAACACAAAATTAAAACTTCCTAATTTGTTTCCGGAAATTTTTAAATAAAAATTTCTATTTTGAATATTCCCTTCATGGTTGGTCATAAAAGGAAACTTTTATAAATTAAAATCTCTCTATTAAAACATGTGGATGATTTACAAAAAGGAAAGTTTTCTCTAAAATTAAAATCTTCCTTTAAATCTACAAATAAGGAAAGATATCAAATCTTTTCTTAATATTTTGTAAAAAATATAAAAGGAAAGATTTAATTTTAAAACTTTCTTTTAAATCATGAGGATGGTTACAAAAAGAGAAAGTTTTATCAAAAATTAAAATCTTCCTTTTAACTACAAATAAGGAATGATATCAAACCTTTCACTTAATCTTTTATAGAAAACTATAAAAGGAAAATTTTAAATTTTAAACTCTCTTCTAAAATCATTGCTTCCACATCAGAAAGATTTAAAAAATAAAAACCTTTTAATTTATTGTGGCTGGCCACACCAAGCTTGGGTTCAAGCTAGGGCCGACCACCTAATAAAACCAACTCACCTTGGTTTGGCCAACCCTAGCTTGGGCTCCAAGGTAGGTTTGGTCAACCACCTTAAGGTGGGTATAGGTGGGTATAATACTTTATAAATAAGAGGCTACGATAGGGACCGAGAGGAGGAATTGGTTTTGGTCTCCCAATGAAATTAAGCTTCCCGTGTTCGCCCTGAACACCCAACCTGATTTCATCAATAATAATTCATACCACTAAAAAATTATTATTGAACTACCACACCAATCCCAAATTATATTTTGGGCTCCTTCTTATCATGAGTGTGTTAGTCTCCCTGTGTTTAAGATATATAATGTCCACTAATTAAATGAGTTACTAACAACTCACTTAATTAATATCTAGCTCCAAGAGTAGTACCGCTCAACCTTATCGTCATGTCGGACTAAGTCCACCTGCAGGGTTTACATGACAATCCTTATGAGCTCCTCTTGGGGACATCATCAACTTAGATTACTAGGACCTAGTTTCCTTCTATAATCAACAACACACACTATAAATAATATCATTTCCCAACTTATCGGGCCTATTGATTTATTGAACTAAATCACACCCTTTGATAAGTCAAAGAAATAAATACTAAATATATGTTCTTGTTATTATATTAGGATTAAGAGTACACACTTCCATAATAACAAAAGTCTTGTTCTTTTATGAAGTCAGTATAAAAAGAACTTAACTTAAATGGTCCTACTTAATACACTCAAAGTGTGCTTGTGTAATTTTCTAGTTAAGATAAACTAATACCAAATTAGACTACGACTATTCCAATGGTTTGTTCCTTTCCATCTTAGTCGTGAACTACTGTTTATAATTTATAAGGAATTGATAACATGATCTTTTGTATGTGACACCACACACCATGTTATCTACAATATAAATTAATTGAATAACTATACTTAGCATATAAATGTAGATATTTGACTAGGCTTTTAGTATACACTCTAACAATCTCCCACTTATACTAAAAGTCTATGCTGCCATCTACCCTGCCATACATCTGATTCCCAACCCTTCAACATGCCCATCAAATGCTCTTGCCTTAAGGGCCTTAGTGAAACGATCTCCCAGGTTATCATCTGATGCAATCTAGGCGGCAACAACTTCTGCTCTTTATATGATGTCTCGTATTAGGTGGTATTTGTGCTCTATGTGTTTACTTATCTTATGGGCTCATGGTTCCTTCGAGTTTGCTACTGCACCACTTATTATCACAATACACTGTAACAATTTTTGGACAAACTAAGAATCACATCTAAGTCCATCATGAAGTTTCTGAGCTATACAGCTTCTATGACTGCCTAAGAGGCTACCACATACCATGGTGAAGTCCGAAAAGCATCTATACTTATCACTCCTCCATTGTTATGCCTTTACCTCTTAAAGTAAACACAAACCCCCGAGGCTGACTTACTATTGTCCCTATCAGATTGGAAGTCAAAATCCGTGTATGCCATAGGGATCAAATCATCTGCCTTGTAAACTAGCATATAATATCCAGTCCCTCTAAGGTACTTTAATATATGCTTTACGGTAGTCCAGTGTCCCAGTTCTGGGTTACTTTAATATCTGCTAATCATGCCCACGATAAAATAGATATCCGGTCATGTACACAGCATAGCGTACAATAGGCTTCCGATAGCCGAAGCTTAAGGAACTGCCTTCATGTCCTCTATCTCCTTTGATGTCTTCGGAGGCATCTCTTTAGATAAAGCTACTCCATGCCTAAAAGGTAGAAAACTTTTATTGGAGTCTTGCATGCTAAAACGAGTAAGGATTGTATCGATATATGAAGCTTGGGATAAGCACAACATTCTTTTCTTGTGATCCATTATTACTTTGATCCCGAGAATATGTGCGCATTTACCCAAGTCCTTTATATCAAATTGCTTGGACAACCATACCCTTACTTCTGGCAACACTTTGATATTGTTTCCATCTATCAAAAATGTCATCTACGTATAGTGCAAGAAATACTACCACACTTTCATCACACATCTTGTATACACAAGACTTATCCGGACATTGAATAAATCCATATGATTGGATTACTTTAATAAATTGGATGTTCCAAGATCTTAAAGCTTGCTTTAGTCCATAAATCGACCGATTGAGCTTACACACTAGATGCTCTTTGCCCTTTTCAATAAATTCCTCTGGTTGCTTCATATAGAGGTTTTCTTCAAGATTTCCGTTAAGGAAAGTTGTCTTGCATCCATTTGCCAAACCTCATAATCCATATGAGTGGCAATGGATAAGAGTATCCGGATAGACTTAGGCATGGCCACTGGCGAAAAAGTTTCCTCATAATCGATTCCCTCTTTCTGAGTGTACCCTTTCGCAACAAGCCTTACTTTGAAGGTTTCCACCTTCCCATCTGCCCCTCTTTTCCTTTTGTAGATCCACTTACACCCAATGGCTTTTACACCATTTGGTGGTTCTACAAGCTCCCAAACCTTATTAGAATACATAGATTCTATTTCTAAATTCATTGCTCTTTGCCAAGATTCTGCATCTATATCTTGGAGTGCTTCATCATATATTCGAGGATCAGGTTCATGCTTACTTGGGACCAAATCCGATGACTCTCCCAAAAATATGAATCTTTCAGGTTGCCTAACAACCCTCCTACTACGATGAGGCACTGTCTGTTATTGTGTATCATTTGTGATACGTGTTGCAGTTTCTTGTGATATTTCATCTTATACTATTGGTACTAAAGTAGACATGCCATCTCTCATTTCTTCTAGAACAATTTCACTCATGGGCTTATGGTTTATTATATAATCTTCTTCTAAAAATCGAGCATTGGTGCTAACAATGATTTTTTGAATTTTAGGATTATAAAATAAACCACCTTTCGTTCCCTTAGGATATCATACAAACAGACAAACTTCTGTACGTGATTCCAACTTGTCAATATCTCTTTTTAGCACATGTGCTGGACTGCTCCATATCCGAATATGACTCAGACTAGGCTTACGCCCATTCCACAATTTCATGGGAGTAAAGGGTACTGATTTAGAAGGTACCATATTCAGAATGTATACCGCTGTATCCAGAGCATACCCCCAAAACGAATTTGGTAATTCTGAATAACTCATCGTCGATCTCACTATTTCCATAAGAGTCCTATTCTTTCGTTCTACTACACTATTCTGTTGGGGTGTACCAGGTGTAGATAATTGGGATTGAATCCCAGCTTCTGATAAGTAATTCCTAAACTCTCCAAAGAGATATTCGCCACCACGATCAGACCGTAGTGTCTTGATACTTTTACCATGACGTTTCTTCATATCATCCTTATATTCTTTGAACATATCAAAGCATTCAGACTTGCGGTGCGTCAAGTAAATGGACCCATATCTCAAATAGTTGTCTATGAAGGAGACAAAATATTCGAAACCACCTCTTGCCTGGATAGACATAGGACCACACAAATCAGAATGAACCAGTTCTAATACATCTTTGGCTCTATACCCATTGACCTTAAAAGGTCTCTCGGTCATTTTACCTTCCAAGCAAGATTCGCAAGTTGGAAAGTTTTCCAACACTAATGAACCCAAGAGTCCATCGGCTATAAGCCTTTGAATCCTACTCAAGTTAATATGACCAAGCCGTAGATGCCAAAGATATGTTTGGTACATTTTCGAAGGTTCCTTTCTCTTATTAGAATCAGAAGATGTGTTATTAATTTCCATTTGTTGCTTTGTGGGAGAAATTGGATTTAGAGTATACAAATTGCGAATGTACGTACCAGAACAGATAACTTCCCTATTTATCTTGATGACACCTTTGCTATCATAAATAGACAGAATATCCATCCTTGTATTGATTTAGAAACTAAAATCAAGTTCTTTCTAAAACTTGGTACGTAAAAATAATTTCTTAAAACCAATATTTTATTCCTATAAACAACTCCCACTGCAACAACTGCTACTTCTGTAGCATTGCCCATGTAAACAGTGATTTCTCCTTTGTGTAGTTGTCGGGTTTCCTGGAACCCTTGTAAAGATTTGCAGACATGATCAATGGTTCTCATATCTACATGCCTGGTACCGGTAGATAACACCACTAAAAATGTTCCAACTACTAGAGAAAAAGATATACCTATATTGTTCTCTTCCTACGAGGACAGTCTGCCTACAAATGTCCAGACTGCTTGCAAATAAAGAACTTGCCTTTCGGCTTCTTCATTCCTGCTTTTAGTCCAGTACCAAGAGATCATATAGTCTTGCCTGTCAGCCCGATTCTAGTGTCTGAAGAGTTCTTTGAGATTGTACATCATGTCATGGTCAGTAGGCATGGTCTGATGCTGATGTTGCAGCACATTTGATATAAAATCCAAATGTAACTCTGCGCCATCTCATCTACCTTGACCCATTTCTTATGATACTCAATCTCCTCTTCACTAGAATCACTATTAGGCACATTAGGGCAGACTTCCATTAGTACAAACTTATAGGTTATAGCAGTTAGGACAATATCCAGGTTTCTTTTCCTATCTATGTAGTTGGGACCAGTAAGTTTGTTCTCTTTCAGTATAATAGCTAGTGGGTTGAAAGTCATCCTAAGAATCACAAAATAAACTTTTGGTCAAGACTCTAAATTTAGAATAATATTGATTCCTCAAACAATACTATTTAAATTTACCAACACCTCAAAACACCGTGAATTTTGCATGCCACGTTAGCGTGGACATATACAAATTCAACATTTGTAAGAGGAGGGTCTTACCCATTAATTTTATTATCTTGTCATCCTAACTTTATGACAAATAAAATTAATAGTTGGTATTCCTTTGGTCACACAAATAATAGCAGTGACTCCGTTGGGGAGGATACTATTAAATGTTCCTAAGTGTATACCATTACTTGATACTTAGTCCATTAAATAGAATTGTGCCCCTTCAGTTGAGAAGATCACACACATCCTAAATAATTTCCTATAACCATCAATAAAGGAAGTTTGATCTAGTGATCCGCAAACAAACTCATCCGTTGTGGAGGGTGGCACTCAGAGCCAACACGCAAGTTTGTTGCATCACTTACAAACCAGTAATGGAGACCGTGGAATTTATTTACTAATCCCTCTCCCACTTAGTTATTTAAGGTGAGGAATTTTAACTATGCAAGCACACATCATATCAAATAAAGCAACAAATATGGAAAAATAATTTTCTAATTATTATGGCCTTTTCTATCACTGTCCTCCGTGTGCTGCTAACCCTAGCTGCTGCCATCTTTAGCCACCGCAATCGGGTCTAGTCGCCACATCTATCTTGCTTCTTTTTTCGATGCGTCTCTGGTCCTCAAAAAGTACCATGCCTTGCAAGGATACGATCCACGACAAAAATAAAATTTTACATATATCGATCCTATATTCCACAAAGGAATGTACATGCAATCTAGATCGAAACAAAAATGTAAAATCCTAAAACTAATACAGCTCCTGCTGTATTTAATACATACAATTATTCACACACATAAAATGCCCTCGACATGTCCGAGGGTTCGATCACACACAATCACATTAGAGCCATAATAGTTGGATCTAGGATGCCTGCAACAACAGAGTTAAATCTATTTGCACATCCTACTATTATGTAACACCCATTAAGCTTTTAAGAATAAATATGGGAATGATGAATTTGCCTTAGAAAAATAATAAGAAGTGAGTTGAAGTAAAAAGAAATAAAATGAAATAAAAAGAAGTGATGGTCAAGGATTGAACCTTGAACCTCTTATATTATAATTCATAGAATTAAATAGTAGAAACCAATTGGGATAGAGAGAAGATATTGATAGCAAAGGAGGGAAACTCATGATAAAGGTGAGAATAAAAGATAGCCAAAAGAAAACAAGAAAAGAGCAAGAGAAAGGCAACTTGCCTTCCTCCCTTTCTCTCCCTCTTCCTCTTTGATCTTGCCGAAATTTTAAAGAGGAGTTAAGGGGATTCATTCCCCCTTATTTTATCATGAATGGTGATAATAAATGGAAAATAAGATAAATAAAATAAAAATAGAGAAAAAGGCTAAGGGAGAAGGAAAGCAAAAATCAAGTTTGCTACCTCTTCCCCCTTAACATAAAAGGGAGCAAGAAAAGAGAAAATTATTTTTTTCTCTCATTTTCTTTCACTCATCCTCTCCCTCACCGAGAACACCACAGTCCCCTCTCCCCTATCTTCGGCCCCAAAGTCAAGTTTTCCCTAAGAAAGCCTAAGATACAAGGAGGACTTAGCAAAGGAATCAAGGGAAAGGAACTAGAAGAAGAGGCTACTTCTTCTTCACCATACCTTAGATCCACAAGAGAAAAGGATGTAAGCTTCCCCTCACCTGTGGTACAAGGCGTTTTATGTACTTTTCGAATTTTATGAGGATTTTAAAACCTAGAAACAAGTTTGAGAAAATTCGGCCAAGAAGAGCTTTCAAAATCTAATGATGTTTAACTAGTCTTCACTATATGATAGATTTTCTATGCTATGTAGAGGGGTTCTTCTTCATGCTTTTATACCTATACGATACTTGATCAGAGGAGTACTGAACCCTAGAATTTCGGATAAAAATATTCTTAAGAGGCTAGGGAAATTTATTGTTTTACCCAACTACAAGGTTCTCCCTATGAAATATTAAGGATTATGTATTGGTTTTTCTTCCTTAGAAGATATTTGAAACTAAAAGAAAACCCACTCATATGTTTCGGCCAAGGAAGGGTTTAGGATTAGGAAGATCTTTAAATTTAAATAACCATGCTCATGCTATAGAATACAAAGATCTTAAAGGGTTTGTATGCTTGGATATTGCTAGAATTTCATGAACTCCTTCTTAGGGTTTTTCGGCCATGATGAGATGGATAGCTTAGAAAGCTTAAACAAAATTTTAAAATGCTCAAGACCTCTGTGCTGTTTAGATATGAAAGTTTTTTAATGCCCTCATGCTTAATTAGGGTGTAGAAAAATTAGTAGCATAACATATAACATGTATGACCACAAGGGGTCCTAGCTTACTCATGAACCAATTTGTATATATGTTTCTTAGTAACTTTTGCCATGAAACTTACTTAGATTTTTCATGCTTTAGGCCACTTAAAAACCTAGCTAAAGAATGGTAGGTTTCGGCCATGGGGGAAAAAAAATAAAAGAAAAAGATAAAAAGAAACCTAGAAAGCCTAAGACACAATTCATATGTATACTCATTATGCTTGTCTTTACACATGCTATGAAACTCGTATGACTTCACATGTTTTTTTTATGTTATTGAAGCAAGTTTAAACACTGATGAGTTTCGGCCAAGTAGGGTTTAAATGACCTAGAGGCCTTAGAATTTAAACCAAAGGTGTTAAAATGCTTCTTATGAAAATATGATGACCTATTGATTGTGTCACATGCTTGTATAATTTTTCCATGATCTAAAAGGACTATTGTAAGTCTCGGCCATGGAGGGTTAGACGCCCTAGTGACCCTAGGACTTAAATTAAATATGCTCATGTCACCCTACATGAAATATGATAAGTAGAAAGCCAAGGTTCAATTGCTATATGTTGTTTTATGACCTAAAATGATGCTAGGGTATGTTTCGGCCATAACTATTGTATGATGCTTTGTATGAATTTATACATAATGTTAGTCCAAGTTCACATTCTTGTATGCTTGTTTGTAGCCCTAATGAGAACTTGTTAAATTTCGGCCATGACATATGTTAAGGGCTTAAAGAACTTAGGAACTAATTCAAATATGTCAAATGTGTTTACCTTATTTCTTGGTAAAAATGTTATAAATATGATTTCACGTTGTCTATGTTTTTATGTCATATGGAACCTTGTTTCACACCTTAAGGTTTCGACCACATGAAATTAGGGACTTGAAGAACTTAGAAACTAAGTTAATCATGTTTATAATGCTTCTTATGAAAATGTTATGATGATTATTTAGGTACCACATGCTTGGATGTTGTGTTTAGCCTAAATTGAGCTCTAAAGGGGTTTCGGCCACAAGGGTTTAGGAAGATTAGAACCAAGATAAATATGATACCATGTTTCCTATGATAGGATAATCACAAGATACACCCTTATGCTTAATATGTATGCTTGTGATTTATGACTTATGATATGATAAGCATGCTTTTATGATATGATATGCTTTGTGCTTAAAATATGCATGCTTTTATGATAAGCTATGTGGATAAAATATGCATGCTTGATGATATGCTTTATGCTTAAGATATGCATGTTTTTATGATCTATGCCTAAGTAATGCATATTGTTATGACATGATGTATGCCTAAGTGATGCATACCTTTATGATATGATGTATGCCTAAGTGATGCATACCTTTATCACATGATGTATGCCTAAGTGATGCATACCTTTATGATATGATGTATGCCTAAGTGATGCATACTTTTATGACATGATGTATGCCTAAGTGATGCATACTTTTATGATGTGTGCCTAAGTGATGCATGCTTTTATGATACATGATATGTATGACATGTACTTTACTTTATATGTGAGTGGCTTGTACCAAGGGTGGGCTCCATAAGCGCCCCGGGGACTAAGGACCTCGTTAGGGATGGGCTCCTAAGTGCCCCTAGGACTAAGGGCCTAGTATGTTTGCCTCGTAGGGTTCAAGACTTGCTACCTTGGACCTACAAGGTTGCGCGCAATATGTAAGTGGTACAAAGCCGGGATCCCCCTTATGTTGAGATTATTTTCAAGTATATATACATATAAAAGAGAATGGTTTTAAATATCATGAGACATACACATGTTTTTCGGATACATGTTTTCCAAAATCATATTGCATACACCTTTTGATTATGCTATGTTTCATGCTATGCTCTTGATTATGATATGCCATGATTAGGTATGTTTATGTTATGTTCATGCTATACCTTATAGACATGTTTCGGCCATGGATATGCTGATGCTTGATATATATAGATTTCGGCCATGGATTTGATGATGCCTTGATGTACATATTCGGCCATAGTTATGATGCTTTGATATACATGTTTCGGCCATGCTTTGATATACCATGATACTTGTTTGTTATGCTATGTCTAGCTATGTTTTATGCAATGCACTATGTATATGTTTCGGCCATGATGATGTTGATATGCCATGACTAGTTGTGATTATATTATGATGCATGATATGCTTGAATAGAATGCTATGTTATGCCATGATTAGCTGAGATTATGACTTGTTGATACATTCTTGATTATGTGCTGATTGTTGGCTTTAGTGAGTAGGAAAAGAACTTACTGAGCCATGAGTGCTCATAGCTTACTTTCCTTGTACCACAGATAAAGGAAAAAGCTGGATGAGTTAAAGGAGCAACAGGAGGGGCAACAAAGATGTGTGTGGCGGTGGCTAGGCAACTTAATTAAGAACCTGCTTTAAAACCTTTAAGAACTATGCTTTGGTTTTGTGAAATGTAATACAATATGAGTGACTTGATGCTAAGTTTTTATTTATTTTGTTATCATGTTATGAAACCATGTTAGTGTAGTTCGGTTTTAATTAAGTTAAGAAAAATAATTTTAAGTCTTCCGCTGTAGTACGTACGTAGAGTATCGTAGCCCCGTCCCTTAGGGTTAGCAGGGAGGGCGGGCGTTACATATTATCCTACCTAAAATATGTATGACATGTGCATAATTAAACTGAAAACCAAACACACAGAGGCAAACCCAAGCTCTGATACCAATTGTTGGTTGCTACTCGGAATATCATACTATTCCCCTATACAAAAATTTTGTAAAAGTCCTGAACTTTTCCTAATAGCCTATTGTGTTATTTAGAAATTAAATTAGGAATCGCAAACAGAACTTAACATTATTGATTCCAAATTTAATTTATTTGTTCTTAGAGGTTTAGACTTGGATCGCAAACGATGCTTAACATTCTTAATCCAAATCTACCTATGTTACAAATTTGATTAAATATTTATTTCAGAGATCGACTTCCATGTTAAACATGGTGAGGCACTAGACCTTCTTGGGTATGGGAGCATCCACCACTTCCTAGACAAAGTCTTTCAATGAAATTTAATATTTAATTTCCTTATAGTAACCCTAGGTTTAACCAAAAGGAACAATCGAATCACAAGATTGAAAAAAAAGAACACAAACTTGAATCACAAATTCGATACCTAGAATCATATGCCTCTTGTGTTTGGAATTTCAAAATCTATAAAAAGAAAACTAGTATGATGCGGAATAGAATTTCTAGTTATACCTTTCTTTATAAACAACAACCTCTTGATCTTCTATCGTATTCCTCTTCTTATCTCAGACGTCGTGTGGGCGACGATCTACTGAGATGAGAACCACCCAAGCTTCCTTCTTCTCCAAGCAAGTTTCGGCCACCACAAGAACTCCAAGAGAAGATGAGGTTCGGCCACCACCACCAAGCTCCAAGGGATACTAGAAACAAAACCTCCTATCTCTCCTTCTTCCTCTAACAAAATCTAGCCGCCAACCAAAACCCTTGAGTTGAAGATGCCACCGGCCAAGGAAGAAGAATTGGAGATGGAGATGAAGAGAGGGGTCGGCCACCAACCAAGGAAGAGAGGAACCAAAGAAGATATCTTGTTATGAGGCGAGGCACCTCTACCCTCTCTTTTATATTCCTTGGTCTTGGCAAATAAGGAAAGTTTTATTAAAACTTCCTTATTCTCTTTTCAAATGAAAGGAAAGTTTAATAAACTTTCCCTTTGAAACTATATATGGTCGGCTACCTTAATCCCTCCAAATAAGGAAAGTTTTAAACACAAAATTAAAACTTCCTAATTTGTTTTCGGAAATTTTTATATAAAAATTTATCTTTTGAAAATTCCCTTCATGGTTGGCCATAAAAGGAAACTTTTATAAATTAAAATCTCTCTATTAAAACATGTGGATGATTTACAAAAAGGAAAGTTTTCTCTAAAATTAAATTCTTTCTTTCTATCTACAAATAAGGAAAGATATCAAATTTTTTCTTAATCTTTTGTAGAAACTATAAAAGGAAATATTTAATTTTAAAACTCACTTTTAAATCACGAGGATGGTTACAAAAAAGGAAAGTTTTATAAAAAATTAAAATCTTCATTTTAACTACAAATAATGAAAGATATCAAATCATTCACTTAATCTTTTGTAGAAAACTATAAAAGGAAAATTTTAAATTTTAAACTCTCTTTTAAAACCATTGTTTCTACATCAGAAAGATTTAAAAAATAAAAACCTTTTAATTTATTGTGGCTGGCCACACCAAGCTTGGGTTCAATCTAGGCCGACCACCTAATGAAACCAACTCACCTTGGTTTGGCCGGCCCTAGCTTGGGCTCCAAGCTAGGCTTGGCCGGCCACCTTAAGGTGGGTAGGAAGGTAGGTATAATACTTTGTAAATAAGAGGTTACGATAGGGACCGAGAGGAAAAATTAGTTTTGGTCTCCCGATGAAATTGAGCTTCCCGAGTTTGCCCTGAACACCCAACTTAATTTCATCAATAATAATTCATACCACTAAAGAATTATTATTGAACTATCACACCAATTTCAAATTATATTTTGGGCTCCTTCTTATCATGAGTATGTTAGTCTCCCTGTGTTTAAGATATAGAATGTCCACTAATTAAATGAGTTACTGATAACTCACTTAATTAATATCTAGCTCCAAGAGTAGTACCACTCAACCTTATCGTCATGTCAGACTAAGTCCACCTGCAGAGTTTACATGACAATCCTTATGAACTCCTCTTGGGGACATCATCAACCTAGATTACTAGGACACAGTTTCCTTCTATAATCAACAACACACACTATAAATAATATCATTTCCCAACTTATCGGGCCTATTGATTTATCAAACTAAATCACACCCTTTGATAAGTTAAAGAAATAAATACTAAATATATTTGCTTGTTATTATATCAGGATTAAGATTCACATTTACATAATAACAAGGGTCATGTTCTTTTATGTAGTCAGTATAAAAAGAACTTACCTTAAATGGTCCTGCTCAATACACTTAGTGTGTACTAGTGTAATTTTATAGTTAAGATAAACTAATACCAAATTACACTATGACTATTCCAATGGTTTATTCCTTTCCTTCTTAGTCATGAGCTACTGTTTATAATTTATAAGCAATTGATAACATGATCTTCTGTATGTGACACCATACACCATGTTATGTACAATATAAATTAATTGAACAACTACACTTAGCATGTAAATGTAGACATTTAACCAATGTGATTCTTTATTTCAAAATAAATGTTACAAAAAACTAGGCTTTTAGTATACACTCTAACATATGGTACCTTCTAAATCAGTAAACTTTATTCCCATAGAATTGTGGAATGAGTGTAAGCCTAGTCTAAGTCATATTCGGATATGGGGTAGTCCAGCACATGCACTGAAGGGAGATATTGACAGGTTAGAATCATGTACAGAAGTTTGTCTATTTGTGGGATATCCTAAAGGAACAAAAGGTGATTTATTGTATAATCCCAAAAATCAGAAGATCATTGTTAGCACCAATGCTCGATTTTTAGAGAAAGATTATGTAATAAACCATAAGCCCATGAGTGAAATTGTTCTAGAAGAAATGAGAGAGGACATGCCTACTTTAGTACCAACAGTGCAAGATGAAATATCATAAGAAACTGCAACACGTATCACAAATGATACACAACAACAGACAGTACCTCGTCGTAGTGGGAGGGTTGATAGGCAACCTGAAAGATATATATTTTTGGGAGAGTCGTCGGACTTGATCCCAGGTAAACATGAACCTGATCCCAGAACATATGACGAAGCACTTCAAGATAGAGATGCAGCATCTTGGCAAAGAACAATGAATTTAGAAATAGAATCTATGTATTCTAACAAAGTCTGGGAGCTAGTATAACCATCAAATAGTGTAAAAGCTATTGAATGTAAATGGATCTACAAAAGGAAAAGAGGGATAAACGAGAAGGTGGAAACCTTCAAAGCAAGGCATGTTGTGAAGGGATATACTTAGAAAGAGGGAATCCATTATGATGAAACCTTTTCGCCAGTAGCTATGCTTAAGTCTATCCAGATACTCTTATCTATTGCTGCTCATATGGATTATAAGGTTTGGCAAATGAATGTCAAGATAACTTTCCTTAACGGAAGTCTTGAAGAAAACATCCATATGAAGCAACCAGAAGGGTTTATTGCAAAGGGCAAAGAGCATCTAGTATGTAAGCTCAATCGGTCTATTTATGGACTGAAGCATGCTTCAAGGTCTTGGAACATCCGGTTTAATGAGGTAATCCAGTCATATGAATTTATTTAGTGTCCGGATGAGTCATGTGTATACAAGAAGTGTGATGGAAACGTGGTGGTATTTCTTGTACTATACGTAGATGACATTTTGTTAGTTGAAAACAATATCAAAGTGTTGTCGGAAGTAAGGGTATGGTTGTCCAAGAAATTTGATATGAAGGACTTGGGAGAATGTGCATACATTCTCGGGATCAAAGTAATAAGGGATCGCAAGAAAAGAATGTTATGCTTATCTCAAGCTTCATATATCGATACAATCCTAGCTCGTTTTAGCATGCAAGACTCCAAGAAAGGGTTTCTACCTTTTAGGCATGGAGTCTCTTTATCTAAGGAGATGTCTCCGAAGACATCAAAAGAGATAGAAGAGATGAAGGCAGTTCCTTATGCTTTACTGTAGAAAGCCTAATGTATGCTATGTTGTCCACGAGACCGGATATCTGTTTTGCCATAGGCATGGTTAGTAGATATCAAAGTAATCCAGGACAGGGACATTGGCCTGCCGTAAAGCATATATTAAAGTACCTGAGAAGGACTAGAGATTATATACTGGTTTACCAGGAAGATGATTTGCTCCCTATGGGATACACGGATTTTGACTTCCAATCAGATAGGGACAATAGTAAGTCGACCTCGGGATTTTGTGTTTACTTTAGGAGGTAAAGCCATAAAAATGGAGGAGTGTTAAGCATAGATACTTTTCAGTCTCCACCATGGAACCTAAGTATATGGCAACCTCTGAGGCAGCCATAGAAGCTGTATGGCTCAGAAACTTCATGATGGACTTAGATGCGATTCCTGGTTTGCCCAAAAATTATTACAGTGTATTGTGATAATAAGTGGTGCAGTAGTAAACTCGAAGGAACCACGAGCCCATAAGGCAAGTAAACACATAGAGCGCAAGTACCACCCAATACGAGACATCGTATAATGAGGAAAAATTGTTGTCGCCTAGATTGCATCATATGATAACCTGGAAGATCCTTTCACTAAGGCCCTTAAGGCAAGAGTTTTTGATGGGAATATTGAGGGGGTGGAAATCAGATGTATGGCAGGATATATAGCAGCATAGTCTTTTAGTATAAGTGGGAGATTGTTGGAATGTATACTAAAAGCCTACCTTTTTGTATAAACATTTATTTAGAAATAAGAATCACATTGTTCAAATGTATACATTTATATTAAGTGTAGTTGCTCAATTAATTTATATTGTAAATAACATGGTGTGTGGTGTCACACACAGAAGATCATGTTATCAGTTCCTTATAAATTATAAACAGTTGCTCACAACCAAGATGGAATGGAACAAATCATAGGAGTGGTTGTAGTGTAATTAGATATTAGTTTATCTTGACTAATAAATTACACTAGTACACTATGAGTGTATTGAGCAGGACCATTTGAGGTAGTTTTTTTTTATACTGACTATATAAAAGAACAATACCTCTGTTGTTATGGAAGTGTGTACTCTTAATCATGATATAATAACAAACACATATACTTAATATTTATTTCTTTAATTTATCAAAGGGTGTGATTTAGCTCGTTAAACCAATAGGCTCGATAAGTTGGGAAATGATATAATTTATATGGTGTGTTGTTGATTATAGAATGAAACGGTGTCCTATTAATTTAGGTTGATGATATCCCCTTAAGGAGCTCATAAGGATTGTCATGTAAACTCTGTAGGTGGACCTAGTCCAGCATGACAATGAAGATGAGTGGTACTATTCTTGGAGCTAGATATTAATTAAGTGAGTTGTCAGTAACTCATTTAATTAGTGGACATGCTATATCTTAAACACAGGGAGACTAACACACTCATGATAAGAAGGAGCCCATATAGTAATATGGGATTGGTGCGGTAGTTCAATAATAATTCTTTAGTGGAATGAGATATTATTGATGAACTCGAGTTGGGTGTTCGGGGCGAACACGGGAAGTTCAAGTTCATCGGGAGGTCAAGACCAATTCCTCCTCTGGGTCCCTGTCGTAGCCTCTTATTTATAAAGTCTTATACCCACCTATACCCACCTTCTTACCCATCCTTTGGTGGTTAGCCAAGCCAAGCTTGGAGCCCAAGCAAGGGCCGCCCAAGATAAGCCTTGGATGGACCAAGTGGTGGCCGGCCCTACCTTGGAGCCCAAGCTTAGGTGGTCGGCCACATAAAAAATAAAAGGAGTTTATTTTAAAATCTTTCCTTATGTGGAAGTCATGGTTTTAAAAGAGATTTTAAAATTTAAATCTTTCCTTTTATAACTTTCTACAAAAGATTAAGAGAAAGGTTTGATATCTTTCCTTATTTGTAGTTAAAAGGAAGAATTTAATTTTTGATAAAATTTTCCTTTTTTGTAACCATCCTCATGATTTTAAAAGAGAGTTTTAAAATTTAAATCTTTCCTTTTATAACTTTCTACAAAAGGTTAAGAGCAAAGATTTGATATTTTTCCTTATTTGTAGTTAAAAAGAAGATTTTAATTTTGGAGAAAACTTTCCTTTTTGTAATCATCCACATGTTTTAATAGAGAGATTTTAATTTATAAAAGTTTCCTTTTATAACCAACCATGAAGGGAATTCTTTAAGGATAAATTTTTATTTTTAAAATTTCCGGAAACAAATTAGGAAGTTTTAATTTTGTGCTTAAAACTTTCCTTGTTTGGAGGATTTGAGATGGCCGACCATTAATAGAAGAAAAGGAAATTTTTTTTATTAATTAAATTTTCCTTTCAATGGCAAGGAAAATAAGGAAGTTTTTATTAAAACTTTCCTTATTTGCCAAGACCAAGGAATATAAAAGAGAGGGTAGAGGTGCCTTACCTCAAAACAACATATCATCTAGTATTCCTCTCTTCTCTTCCTTGGTGGTGGTCGTCCCTCTCTTCCTCCTTTTCTCCTATTCTTCTTCCTTGTGTGGCTGGCGACATCTTCATCTCAAGGAGCTTGGTGGTGGTCGGATCTTGTTAGAGGAAGAAGGAGAGATAGGAGGCTTTGTTTCTTAGCATCCCTTGGAGCTTGGTTGGTGGCCGAAAGTTCTTCATCTCTTGAAGATTGTTGGTGGCCAAAACTTGCTTGGCGAAGAAGAAAGCTTGGGTGGATTCTCATCTCGGTAGATCGTCGCCCACACGACGTCCAAGATAAGAAGAGGAATACGACAGAAGATCGTGAGGTCTATAAGCTACAAAAGGTATAACTAGTTATTAGTTTCCGTATCATAACTAGTTCATCCTTTTGTTTAGATCTTGGAATACCAAACACAAGAGGCTAGTGATTCTAGGTTTTCAGATTTATGATTCGATTTATGTTTCTTTTGTTTTTCGATCTTGTGATTCGATTGTTCTTATTGGTTAAACCTAGGATTACTTTAAGGAGATTAAATATTGAATTTCGTTGAAAGGCTTTGTCTAAGAAGTGGTGGATGATCCCATACCCAAGAAGGCCTAGTGTCTCGCCATGTTTAACCTAGAAGACGATCTCTGAAATAAATATTTAATCAAATTTGTAACATAGGTGGATTTGGATTAAGAATGTTAAGGATCATTTGCGATCCAACTCTAAACGTCTAAGAATTGATAAATTGAATTTGGAATCAATAATGTTAAGTTCTGTTTGCGATTCCTAATTTAATTTCTAAAGAACACAATAGGTTGTTAGGAAAGGTTCAAGACTTGTATAAAATTTTTGTACAGGGAAACCGATATGATATTACGAGTAGCAACCAATACTTATATCAAGAGAATAAAGCTATGAAGGACAGGGTAGCTGAGGTGGAACTCTAATTAAATGACCTGGCGGCAGCTAACCACATCCTAAGGGTTGAGGAGATAGAGACCCTGAAGAGAGCGAATGCCCTCCATAGACAATCCCTGAGGGAAGCAGATCATGAAATCAAGGGTCTTTAGGCAGAAAAGAGCCAGACCATGATTCTTCATCAGCAGACCATGGATTAATTGAATAAGGAGCTACAATCTAATGATGCATTATTACAGGAGTAGAGCAGAACTCTGGAATCTCAAGCAGTAGAATTGTGTGTGATGTGGGATGAATTAGCCAAAGCCCGCTCTGCTTCCTCTGGAGTCACCACAACCCTGGAAATATACAGGGCGGGAGAAAATAAACGTTGTAGGCTGAGCCGAGAGGCCTACCTCCATTCTAGAGAGTTTGGCGTCCAGGTGGGGGACAACTTCATGGCCTCCATAGCTTATGGTGCGGTAGGGGCATTGCGACAACTATATAAACAAGGATACCTTAATTCCGCTCCCCCCGAAGACTTCTTAGATCACCATTGTATTTTGAAAGAAATACCTGATGAAGTCTTCTCCGCCTTTAAGTAATTTGTGTTTGTAAACTATGTAAACTGAACGATTCTATGCTTAATTTTCCATCCCGTCATTGTTATCTATCTTGAATGAGTATGATAATTTACGAAGAGTATGGACATAACAATCCTGACCAGACAAACATTTTTACTGACTGGTCGGGCCAGCATTCCTGACCTGACTTATCGGGCCAGTATTCTCGACCGACCTCATCCTGCCTCCATCAGACCCCTCCCCGCATTGGGACTAGATCTTATAGAAAATAAAGTTATCTATGTGCGATAAGGCTATAGATAGTTAGCACTCTAGGGTCGGTCTAGCTTCTTACCCCGATCGTCCTACAGGTAATAAGCACCGGATGCCAACTTTTTAACAACTGTATAAGGCCCATCTCACTAGGGTGCCAGTTTGGCTACATCCCCGACAGGCTTTGCTCGTTTTTAGACCAGGTCCCATTCTCCGAAGAAATGAGGAACCACCCTCCTATCATAATTCTGCCTCATCCTTTGTCGGTAAGCCGCTAGCCTAACTTCCGTCCGCTCGCGGGTTTCACTAATAAGATCCAGCTCTGCAAGTCATCGCTCGACATTCTCCTAGTTAAAGGCACCCCGACCTCTATATGTACTACTGCCTCATTGTCATAGACTAGATGAAACGGGGTAAGGCCTGTGCTCTCCCGGGGCATTATACGATAGGTCCAGAGAATACTTTGCAATTCTTCCACCCAATCTCCTCCAACGTGATCCAACTTAACCTTTAGTCCCCGCACAATTTCTCGGTTAATAACTTCTGTTTAACCATTACTCTACGGGTATGCCACGGATGTGAAGGATTGTATAATGCCGAACCCTTGACACCAGGCCTGGATCTTTCGACCTTGAAACTGTCTTCCGTTGTCCGATATCAATTTATGGGGGATGCCGAATCTGCACAGAATGTTTTTCCATAAAAACTTAATAACTGCTCCCTCTGTGATTCTGGCCAGGGCTTCGGCTTCTACCCATTTAAAAAAGTAGTCCACTGCCACAAGCAGAAATCACTTTTGACCGAGCGCCATAGGGAATGGTCCTACAATATCCATACCCCACTGATCAAAAGGGTAAGAAACTATGGACGTCTTTAACATTGAGGTGGGCATATGTGTCAGATTCGGATGTTTCTAGTAAGATAAGTAAGTGTTCACCAACTGCTGAGCATCCTTCTGTAAGATAGGCCAGAAATAACTGGCCAGGATCACCCTGTAAGCTAATGTTTTGCCTCCAGCGTGACCGCCGCAACACCCTCGATGTATTTCTTGTAAGGCATGCTCCGTCTCATCCATGCTCAAACACTTGAGTAAAGGTCAGGAAAATGCCCGCTTATATAACTAATCTCCTATCATGGTGTATGCGTGAGCCTTTTTCCTAACTAGTCGTTCTTCCTCCAGGTCAGTTTGTAGGATACTTTGTTGAAGGTAACTAATTATTGCCGCTCTCCAATCAATAAGCTCCTCCATGTTATTCTGAAGATCTATCTGGGCTATGAGAAACGTCTGTGCTATTGACCTATCCAAGACCCATGTGGTCAGAGAACTGGCCATTTTGGCTAACTCGTCAGCTCGGCCATTCTCTGTTCTGGGAATCTTGCTCACCGTGACCTCCTTGAACTCTTCTTTCATTTTCTCATAAGCCTCTCGATATACCTGCAGCTTATTACTATTGACCTCAAAGTTTCTTGCTACTTGCTGGGTTACTAATTGAGAATCCGAGTAGATGATTACTCGGGCAGCTCCCATATGTCGGGTTGCCTGCAGCCCTGCCAATAAAGCCTCATACTCTACCTCGTTGTTAGTGGCTCTTAAGTTCAACTACACGACTAGCTGCAAGATGTCTTCTTGAGGGGATATCAGAAGAACTCCGACGCCACTTCCCTGATGTGTGGCCGATCCATCCACATATACCTTCCAAGTTTCTTCGGAATCAGTTTGATGAATCTCGGTCAAGAAATCAGCTAAGGCCTGCGCTTTAATAGTCGTGTGAGGTTGATAAACTATATTATACTCTCCCAATTCTGTCGCCCACTTGATAAGCTGGCAAGCAACCTCTACATTGGTAAGGGCTTTACCCATGATATTATTAGTCAAGACCGTGATGGGATGTGCCTGAAAATAAGGCCTTAGACGCTGGGCCATGAACACCAGTCCGTAAACCAACTTTTCCAGAGCTGTGTTTTTAGACTCATCCCCCTTCAATAGATGACTAAAAAAGTACACTGGCTGTTGTATATTGTCCTGCTCTTTTACTAACACCTCCCTCATGGCCTTAGGGGTGGCTGACAGGTAGACCCAGAACGGCTCTCCTGTAATAGGCTTGAATAAAGAAGGTAAAGTCTCCAAATATTTTTTCAGCTCTTCAAAAGCCCATGTGCATTCCTCGTCCCATTGGAATTTAAAAGCTTTCCTAAGCACTTTAAAGAAGGGTGCCGCTTTGTCTGTTGATTCGGAGATAAATCTGGACAAGGCTGTTATCCTTCCCACCAACTTCTGAGCCTCCTTCAGGTTTTGGGAAGCCCTCATGTCCCAGAGTGCTTGTACCTTCTCAGGGTTGGCTTCAATTCCCTGCTCCGTCACCAAGTATCCCAAGAATTTCCCTCTTTTGGCTCCAAATAGACACTTCAAGGGATTCAATTTTAACCCATACTGTCGGAGGGTGCCGCAAGTCTCCTCCACGTCGGCTATCAGGTTTGTGGCTAGAGAGGATTTGATGAGTATATCATCTACATAGACTTCCACATTATGCCCAGCTTACTCCCGGAAGATTTTATCCATCATCCTTTGGTGCGTAGCTCTAGCATTCCTGATTCCGAAAGGCATGACAGTGTAGCAGAAAGTACCATCAGCCGTAATAAAGCTGACCTTCTCCTGATCCTCTAGGGTCAGGGGGATCTGATGGTACCCCTGATAAGCATCCAGCATGCAAAATCCTCTCATAGCCGGTGGTTGAATCTACCAGCTGGTCAATCCTGGGAAGAGGATAACAATCTTTAGGACTGACACGATTGAGATCCCGGAAGTCTATGCAAACTCTCCACTTATTGTTGGGTTTCACCACCAAGACCACATTAGAGAGCCAGGACGAGAATTGTAGTTCTCTAACATGGATCGCTTTCCTGAGCTGATCCACTTCAGCTCGGATAATTTTATTTTGATCAACCGAGAAATTCCGCTTCTTCTACTTGACCGGACGAGCGTCTGGCAAGAGATGTAACTTATGCTCTACTATTTCGGGCCTAACCCCTGGTAATTCTGCGTAGACCAGGAGAAGACATCCCTGTTGCGGGTCAAGCACTGGATCAATTCTTCTTTAAGCTCAGGTGACAAGTCACCGGCTATACGAGTGAGACTCTCTGGGCGCTCAGGATACAGCTGGACTTCCTCCCAGGGGATGAGCTCTTCCACCATAGGCATAGGCTCTTCTTGAATGGCATGCACGACCCCGTCCTGAGTCCTTTGTGCCTTGCGAGCCTCCACTTTAACCATGTAAATATAGCATTGCCGAGAAACCCACTGCTCTCCTTTAACTTCCCTGACCTGCTCTCCCACGGGGACTTGATCTTCTGATGGAAGGTAGAGACAGCAGCTCAGAATTCATGTAGAGCTGGTTATCCCAAAATGACATTGTAAGAAGAGAGCGAATCTGCCACAATGAAGGTGCTCCTCCTGGTTCTTACTAATGGTTTGCTTCCCAAAGATATAACCAACTTGATCTGGCCCATGGGTTTTACCTTGTTACCAGTAAAACCATATAAAGAAGTAGCCACCAGCTGGAGCTCGCTGGCGTCGATCTGCATTTCTTCAAAAGCAGTCCTAAATAATACGTTGAGAGAGCTCCCGGTGTCAATGAAGACCCTGGCCACGTGGCTATTGGTAATGATGGCTATGATGATGAGGGCATCATCATGAGGCAGCTCCAGTCCCTCTAAGTCATGTGGTCCAAAGCTGATGGCAGAGCCGCAGCCTACTCCTAGCTGTATCCAACAGCATAAATCTCCAACCGACGTTCATGGGATTTACCCTTTCCCCTTTTTGAATCCTTAGGAAGAGAGCTTTCTGCCATAGAAACTTGTGGTTGCTCCTTGTGGCTGTAGCATCCCAGCTTTGGCTGATAAATAACCTTGGTCGAGTTCCCTGTAGAAGGTCGGGGGAAATTCCATCGGTTGCTTCCTCTTAGAATCTCGATCCATGGGTCGGCTCTTTGGAAGCTTCTGACAACTTTCGTTGTCGGGAGGCGGTAGTTTGCCTTTCGGAGCCCGCCATCTTCTTGGCTTCTTTGAATAGTTTGTATTCTCCAACTGTCATGATTACGTTGATTCTACCAGAATCCTCCATCTTCACGTTTCGGAACAGGTAGATGTGTTCCCACAGACACCGCGAATTTTGATCCCGTCCGGAAGCTTAGTCGGATATAGGCTAGCTGCGCTGTCATAGGCGTTGACGAGGGTCGTTGAGATGCGTGGCTGACGCTGTACCTCCGGCAAGGACTACCGCGGGAGGGTGACGAAAGATGATGACAAGGCTGACGAGGTGGGGATCTCCTACGCATACACAGACAAGCAGCCAGGCCGTTAGAGACCAAGAACCAGGGAAAAAGTCCTTGGGTCAGGCCCTCCGACGCTTAAGTCAAGTACTTTTTTCCCAGAAGCATAGTGAAAAGGATGAAAAGTAAAGCACGAATGTGAAAAGACGAGTGAGCGTACCTGCGTAGAGACAAAGCCTCCCTTTTTATATGGCAGTGGGTACTTCTGGAGTCTAACGAGTGTCAGGGAATGTCGGGTGTCAGGATTTGTCTGGCGGTGAATGACACCTGACATCTTCTTATAGGTCTAAGGAGGAATTGGTGTGCAATAAGCCATAGACCGTTAGCATATTCCCTGACTGTTGGACTTTTCGGGCCGCGAAAATCACTTTTTCGCGTCGCGGAAACCCCGAAACCCCCGTCACTGGATCCGTGCGAAGTAAAATAAAACAAAAAATCGAGTATGAGTTTACTAAAGCCTAGATCTACACTAGGAGAAGGAAGTTACCCTCGATGCGATGCCCTTCACAATCCCGCTCGTCCAACGGTTCGCCGGATCTCAAGATCGTCAAGCGTACGATCCTCTAAAAGTATCCACACAAAACAAACTAGGTGGAGAGGCCAAACAAAAAGGTGTGCTAGCACCTATGAAGTGTTCGGCCAAGAAGGAGGAGAGGGAGAGCAAGAAGATGCAAGGAGAAAGATGATGGAATCAATTGGCTTGAATGAAAAATCAATCTCATTCACTCACAAAAGTGGTCGGCCACATGTGTAACTCCTTCTCATTAAATGTGGTCGGCCACATTAAATTGAAAGGGAATTTATAACCTCCATGAGGTGGCACACACATGTGCTAGCTTGATGATGTGGCACATCATCATTGGTTCTCCTAATGCCAACTCACAAATGAGGTGGCAAATGTTCAAGTCAAACTTGACCTTTCATCTTCCTTCTCAAGTCAAGTCAAACTTGACCAAATCTCTCTCATGGTTGATCTAATCTAACCATTTGATTCAAACCAACTTAATATAATGAATCTAATTCATTTAATTAAATTGATTCAATGAGTCATAATCTAAATTAGACTCATTGAACACATGAATCAACTTGAGTCCAACTCAATTAGCTAAATTAGGATTACTCTTAATCCAATTTGATTCATCACATGAATCTAATCCTCTTGGTTCATCATATGAACCTAATCTCCATCTAATTGTCCTTTGTGTGTGACCCTATAGGTTCTTAGAACGTTGGCAATTCTCCTAAACCCATTTAGAAGCATAAGTAATGAGCGGTATCTAGCAATACATCATTACTACCCAAGTTATAAGAATGTTGAGATCTAACATCACCTTGTGACTACTAATTGTGACTCCTCACAATATATGACATTGTCCTTCTATCCTAGATATCTAGATTGATCAATGTGAGGCATATACCGTATCATCCTCTAATCAATCTAAATCTTGAACTCCAAGTAGACTCACTCAATCAAATGATCTCAATATCTCATATTTACTCATTTGGGCATGGCCATGCACTTCGTGGTCTCACTCTATCAAGAATATCGATGTCGCTCCCGTCATATAGGAGGGATAGATTCCATCTACATCACTCACATCCGTCTGCATAATTAGTTACATACCAGTAATCGCCTTTATAGTCCACCCAATTATGGGTGACGTTTGACGAAGCCAAAGTACGTAACTCCTTATGTAGGGATCCATGGTGACTTCAGGTCCAAGGACTAGTAGTCATACTAATAGCCACATGAGAAAGTATATGACACTTATATAACGATCCACGATACTTTCTCATGGCGGGTCATTCAGTATACATTCTCCAATGCATACCCATGTGTGAACTTGATATCTCTATATCCATGACTTGTGAGATCAAGTCATCGAGTTGACCTACATGCTAGTCTCGTCGCGTTAACATTGTCCCTGAATGTTAATACTCGACTAGGAATGATTAATAGTAGTGTTCCCTATATCATCTCACTATCGTTTCAACTAAGCGATTGATATAGGTAAGAACCCTCTACTCAAGGATGCTATTATACTTAGTTATTTGGCACCAATATGATAAAGAAACCTTGTAAATGGATCGCCTTGAAATTCAGCTTGGGGAAGGGTATTGACGCCACACTCAAGGAAGATGAGAAGGTGAGTGATAAGTCATGGAGTTTTGATCGCCACAAGTTGCCTTGATAAGATCGAAATTAGTTCTTTGCCTAAGAACATGAAGGAAGCTCTCACAAAAGAGAAACTCAAATTTTCATTCAAACTTACATGATTTGTCATACAAGAGTTCTCCTATTTGACATCCCTTAAGATCCCCTATGCACTAATTATGCAATAAATATCATGCTTGCATGCATGGGTTTTATTATCCACTAATGCAACCACTAATCCCTAATACTAGCTTAATGCAACCATGCATGCATTGTATTTGTTATACTAGCTTAGGAACTCTCAAAAATGCATTAAAAACCCACAAAGGACATCAAAAGTCACTTTAGAAAAATCCCCCCATGCATGCACACGAAAATGGTCCTCATGTTGGTCAAATTTCACTTTCAAATTGAAGGAATGTGATCCACTTAGTTGTTGCCTCCATTGTGCATTGATCCTCCTTTTCCTTGAGCTTCATTATTAAGCCTTCCAAAGCTTGCTTCATTCTCTTAGTCTTGGACCTTGTCATGGGTCCCCCAATTCCCTTCAATGCCTCTTCTTCGCTCACATCATTCCCTCCTTCTTTAGGTGAATTCGTCCTCGAATTTAGGTCTTCATCTCCTACATCAAAAGGACTCAAATCAGCCACATTAAATGTTGCACTAACACCATACTCACCGGTCAAATCAATTTTGTAAGCATTGTCATTAATTCTTTCCAACACTTGGAATGGTCCATCTCCTCTTGGTTGAAGCTTTGATTTCCTTTGTGTAGGAAACCGTTCCTTTCTCATATGAACCCACACCCAATCACCGGGTTCAAGGACCACTCTTTTTCTCCCTTTATTGGCTCGATTTGCATATTGCTCCATTTTCTTCTCAATTTGAGCTTTAACTTGCTCATGAAGCTTCTTCACATATTCTGCCTTGGTTTTTCCATCCTTGTGAACTAAAGAAGAAGTGTTAGGTAAAGGAAGCAAATCAAGAGGTGTTAATGGATTGAACCCATAAACAATCTCAAAAGGAGAAAATTGAGTAGTAGAATGGACCGCCCTATTATAAGCAAATTCAACATGAGGTAAACATTCTTCCCAAGACTTAATGTTCTTAACAATTGCTCTAAGAAGAGTAGAAAGTGTCCTATTTACCACCTCAACCTGGCCGTCAGTTTGTGGGTGGCATGTGGTGGAGAAAAGAAGCTTTGTTCCCAGCTTGTTCCATAAGGTCCTCCAAAAATGGCTTAAAAATTTGGTGTCACGATCTGAAACAATGCTCCTAGGCATGCCATGAAGTCTTACCACCTCTTTAAAAAACAAATCTGCCACATGAGTTGCATCATCCACCTTGTGGCAAGGTATGAAGTGTGCCATCTTGGAGAATCTATCAACTACCACAAAATGGAGTCCTTACCTTTTTGAGTACGTGGTAGCCCTAAAACAAAATCCATAGACAAGTCAGTCCAAGGAAAATTAGGAATAGGAAAAGGCGTGTAAAGTCCATGAGGTAATGTCTTAGATTTTGCTTTTCCACACACAATGCACCGTGCACAAAATTTCTGCACATCGTGTTTCATGTGTGGCCAATGAAAATGTTCAAGCAGCATTTCTAAGGTCTTTTGAACCCCAAAGTGTCCCATTAAACCCCCCTCATGTGCTTCCCTAACTAGCAATTTACGCATCGATCCTCTAGGCACACAAAGTATGTTATTCTTAAACAAGTAGTTGTCATGCCTAACAAACCCATTTTGTGATTTCTTTTCACATGCAGCATATAATTGGGAAAACTCATTATCATGTACATACAATTCCTTAATATGTTCAAAGCCAAGCAATTTAATTTCAAGTGTAGCTAACAAATTATACCTTCTTGAAAGTGCATCTGCTACAACATTTACCTTTCCTTGCTTATGCTTAATCACATAAGGAAATTGTTCAAGAAATTCGACCCATTTGGCATGTCTTTTGTTGAGCTTCCCTTGCCCTTTCAAATACTTCAAAGATTCATGATCACTATGAATGATAAATTCTTTAGGCAAAAGATAATGCTGCCATGTTTACAATGCTCTAACAAGGGCATACAATTCTATGTCATAAGTGGAATAGTTGAGGGTGGCACCACTTAATTTCTCACTAAAATATGCAATGGGATGACCATCTTGAAGTAAAACAGCCCCAATACCCACATGAGATGCATCACATTCAATTTCAAATGATTTGAAAAATCAGGTAAAGCAAGAATGGGTGCATGTGTGAGTTTATCCTTAAGTGTTTGAAATGCATTTTCTTGATTCTCTCTCTATCTAAAATCCATATTTTTCTTAACAATTTCATTTAGGGATGCTGCCACTGTGCTGAAATCCTTCACAAACCTCCTATAGAAACTTGCCAACCCATGAAAGTTCCTAACCTCACTCACAGTTTTAGGAGTTGGCCAATCTCTAATGGCCTTAACTTTCCCTTCATCAACCTGCACTCCTTTAGAACTTATGACAAAACCAAGAAAAACCACATGATTAGTGCAAAAAGAACACTTTTCTAAGTTAGCATATAGTTTTTCCTTTCTAAGGACATGCAAGACAGATTGGAGATGTGCAATATGCTCAACAAAACTCTTGGAATATACCAAAATATCATCGGAGTATACTATCATAAATTTTCCAAGAAATTCTCGTAAGACATGGTTCATAAGCCTCATAAAAGTGCTTGGTGCATTAGTTAACCCAAAAGGCATTACCAACCATTCATACAATCCATATTTGGTTTTGAAAGCTGTTTTCCATTCATCCCCTTCCCTTATCCTAATTTGATGGTACCCACTTTTTAGATGGTACAGGTCGGGATATGTGGACTAAAGCTTACAGGTCAGGATTTATGGGACGAGACAGGCAGAACAGGAAATGTGGGTCGGGACATACGATTCAGGACTTACGGGATACAGGTCAGAACTTACAGACATGCAAAACAGGATATCTTGACCAAGACGTACAAGTTAGGATAGGTGGCTTAAGGCTCACAGCTCAGAACTTATAGGATAAGACTCGTAGAACAAGATACGCAGACCCAAGACATACAAGTCAGGATATGCGGACCAAAGACGTACAGGTCAAGATATGCGGACTAAGATTTACAGATAAGGATTTACAGGACTAAACATGCAGAACGGGCTATGTGGGCCAGGACGTATGATTCAGGATGTACAAGATAAAATATGGAGCAGGGTCATGCATACGGGACGAGACTTAAGGAACGATAAGCAAAGGCCTCGACTAGTAGGGCAGTAAGCGCAGGTTTGGATTTACCAGGATCTACTGAATGACAAATGGAGGGCTGGATATACAGATCTGAATTTATGGGGTGACAAACACAAGCCAGGTAATGCACCAGGAAATGCGCCGGGGAATGCAGGTCTGTGCCCACAAGTCAAGATTTGCAAGTACGAGGATCCAGTCCAAGGTTAACAGACCGAGGCAGGTGTACACTATATGACAACTAAGCCAGGGAATCGTAACAACCTGTCAGAGAATAATCATCGCATGTCAGTGTCAGTTAGAACCCTAGAGCCAATCATTTGATGATTGTATTATGGACTTGTTGTATCATATTCTTATATAAATAAAGGCATTTGTTTTAGTTATTATACTTACTTGTATTGCTGCCAAATAACTAAGTATAATAGCATCCTTGAGTAAAGGATTCTTACCTATATTAATCAGTTAGTTAAACTGATATTGAAATGATATAGGGAACATTACTCTTAATCATTCCTAGTCGAGTATTAACATTCAGGGACAATGTTAATGCGACGAGACTAGCATGAAGGTCAACTCGATGACTTGATCTCACAAGTCATGGATATAGAGATATCAAGTTGACACATGGATATGCATTGGAGAATGTAGACTGAATGACCCGCCATGAGAAAGTATCATGGATCGTTATATGAGTGTCATATACTTTCTCATGTGGCTATTAGTATGACTACTAGTTCTTGGACCTGAAGTCACCATGGATCCCTACATAAGGAGTTACGTACTTTGGCTTCGTCAAACATCACCCGTAACTGGGTGGACTATAAAGGCGATTACTAGATATGTAACAAATTATGCAGAGGGATGTGAGTGATGTAGATGAGATCTATCCCTCCTATATGACGGGAGCGACATCGATATTCTTGAAAGAGTGAGACCACGAAGTGCATGACCATGTCCAAATGAGTCAATATGAGATATTGAGATCATTTGATTGAGTGAGTCTACTTGGAGTTCAATATTTAGATTGATTAGAGGATGACACGGTCTATGCCTCACATTGATCAATCTAGATGTCTAGGATAGAAGGACAATGTCATATATTGTGAGGAGTCACAATTAGTAGTCACAAGGTGATGTTAGATCTCAACATTCTTATAACTTGGGTAGTAATGATGTATTGCTAGATACCACTCATTACTTATGCTTCTAAATGGGTTTAGGAGAATTGCCAACGTTATAAGAACCTATAGGGTCACACACAAAGGACAATTAGATGGAGATTAGGTTCATATGATGAACCAAGAGGATTAGATTCATGTGATGAATCAAATTGGATTAAGAGTAATCCTAATTTAGCTAATTGAGTTGGACTCAAGTTGATTCATGTGTTCAATGAGTCTAATTATATTATGACTCATTGAATCAATTTAATTAAATGAATTAGATTCATTATATTAAGTTGGTTTGAATCAAATGGTTAGATTAGATCAACCATGAGAGAGATTTGGTCAAGTTTGACTTGACTTGAGAAGGAAGATGAAAGGTCAAGTTTGACTTGAACATTTGCCACCTCATTTGTGAGTTGGCATTAGGAGAACCAATGATGATGTGCCACATCATCAAGGCTAGCACATGTGAGTGCCACCTCATGGAGGTTACAAATTCCCTTTCAATTTAATGTAGCCGGCCACATTAAATGAGAAGGAGTTACACATGTGGCCGACCACTTTTGTGAGTGAATGAGATTGATTTTTCATTCAAGCCAATTGATTCCATCATCTTCCTCCTTGCATCTTCTTGCTCTCCCTCTCCTCCTTCTTGGCCGAACACTTCATAGGTGCTAGCACACCTTTTTGTTTGGCCTCTACACCTAGTTTGTTCGTGTGGATACTTCTAGAGGATCGTACGCTTGACGATCTTGAGATCCGGCGAACCGTTGGACGACCAAGATTGCTAAGGGAATCGCATCGAGGGTAACTTCCTTCTCCTAGTGTAGATATAGTCTTTAGTAAACTCGTACTCGAATTTTTGTTTTATTTTACGTTGCACGGATCTGGTGACGGGGGTTTCGGGGTTTCCGCAACGCGAAAAAGTGGTTTTCGCGGCCCGAAAAGCCCAATAGTGGTATCAGAGCCACGTGCGAAGTCTTGTACGAGTTTATTTTTTATTTTTATTAAAAATAACAGTTCTGTAATATTCTTTAAATTTCCTATTTTTATAGTTTTTATGGGTATTTTTCTCGTAGAAGCGAAGCACAAGTGTTTCGACACTTGTAGGCTTCGACTACCGAGAAGATTTTTCTGAAACGGCAAAGTTTCGCCCCAAATCTTTTTTGGGACAGTGGGCTAAGATGCTGTAGGATCGCTAAGGAACACTCGTGATGGTTAGATCGCGGGTAGGGGCGCTGCCCCTGGCCCTGCAAAGGGATTCGTTCCGCCATTGCGCCCGAAAACCCGCTAAACGGAACCGCCGGGAATTTTACTCATAAAAATTATAAATATTGTAGTAAAAATTACAGAAAATTATAGAAAATACATAATTTAGAATTATGTATCATTTTTTGATAGTCATGGCCCCAAAAAATCCAATTTGATTGGAAATGTATTGTAATTCATAATACGACCTGCGTGCCATCATGTGATGTGCGTGTTGTATATTTGATTCGCGACCTGCGCGTCGTGCCTTTCTCTATTTTATATTCTTATTGTAAATTAGTTTAGACTTGAATGTAACTCGAGTTTCAAAAATTTTAATGTACAAAATTAGAGCGGTGGAAGGTCCACTCGAGACGGAGTTACGAGGAGGGCGCGAGCAACACAAGGTGGTCAAAGGGAGGAGCTTGAGAAGCTGTTGACCTTATGTTGACCATCCGATCTTCTTATTGGCTTGAGAAGATCGTAGTAGGGCCATGACTAATCATAAATAATTTAATTAATTGCTTGAGTGTATGTGATGCATAATTAGTAATTAATTAGTGCCTAGCGATTAGATTAGATCTAAATCATGTACAAGATGCACCATCTCAATTAGATTAGATCTCAATCGCGTCAACTCAAATGCCTACCATGTCGTGATACCTATCACTACCTCGATCACATGTGTTGTTGAATCTGCCAAAGTAGAGCAACACATATTATCTTGGTAGGGTACGGAGGGACAATCTTGGTCCCGCTTATCAACGCATGGGTGAGTACAACTCAATTAGATTGAGTAACTAGTTAACTCAATTGGATCGAGTTTAACTATAGACATTTTCTAATGGTTGGTAGATAGGTCAAAATCACAATTATATTAATTCTTGGGCATATTAGCCAAAGCTAACTTGAGTTTTAATATAAATGCGGATCTTGATCCTATAAACAAGAGTTGCATAGAGATATAATTGGTAAATTGTTATCTACCGATCATACTAAGTCTTGGATGATTTAGCCAAAGCTAATTCAAGGTGTAGTATGATGTGGATCTTGTCCCACATGAATTATAGAATTCAGTGGGAGCATCATTTAGTTAAAGGCCTAATTAAATGATTAAAAGAATATGATATTTACTTTCTGCTTCAATTTCTGTTGTAGGTTACCATGATGTTGAATACGAACTCTTTCTCCCTGCGTTCTGTCCTTGAGAAGGACAAGCTCAACGGAGCAAATTTCCTGGACTGGTACAGGAACTTGAGAATAGTTCTCACCCAGGAACGTAAACTGTACGTTCTGGAGCAGCCCATTCCGAAGGCTCCTCCTGCCAATGCCACGCGAGCAGACAAAGATGCTTACAAGAAGCATCAAGATGACACATTAGATGTGCCATGTCTAATGCTCGCAACCATGAACTCTGAGCTTCAGAAGCAACATGAGTTGATGGGCGCTTATGATATGGTTGAACATCTTCGTCAACTATATCAAGGATAAGCGAGGCACGAGAGGTTTGAGATCTCAAGGGCACTATTTCAGTGCAAGATGTCAGATGGGGCTCCTGTAGGGTCATATGTACTCAAAATGATTGGGTACATAGAAAACCTACAGAGGTTCGGGTTCCCGTTTGGCCAAGAGATGGCCACTGACCTGATCTTGCAATCCTTGTCGGATAGCTATAGTCAATTCGTTCTAAACTACAACATGAACGAAATTGACAAGCCACTGCCCGAGCTGCTTAGCATGTTAAGAACTGCTGAGCTCAACCTTAAGAAGGTTAAGCCCAACTCTGTTCTAATGGTTCAGAAACATAAGGGCAAGGGCAAGCCCAAAGGCAAGGGAAAGTCCCAAGCCAAGGGCAAAGGCAAGGCACTGAAGCCTAAAGGAGGGGTCGCCAAGGATGCTACCTGCTTCCACTTCGGTCAGACCGGGCATTGGAAGAGGAACTGCAAGGTGTACCTAGAAGATCTTAAGAAGAAGCGAAGTGAGACTTACACTTCAGGTATATATGTTATAGAAGTCAATCTATCTATTTCTTCATCATGGGTATTAGATACCGGATGTGCTTCTCACATTTGTACTAATGTGCAGGCGCTGAGAAATAGCAGGGCATTGGCAAAGGGCGAGGTGGACCTACGCGTAAGCAATGGAGCACGGGTTGCTGCTGTTGCTGTAGGGACTTATTTTCTATCTCTGCCCTCTGGGCTTGTACTACAGTTGGATGATTGTTGTTATGTGCCTGCTTTAACTAAAAATATAATTTCAGTTTCTTGTTTGGACAAGAAAGGTTTCTCTTTTATAATAAAGGACAAATGTTGTTCTGTTTATTTAAAAGATGTGTTCTATTGTAGTGCACCTCTGATGAACGGACTCTACATTCTAGATCTTGAAAGCCCTATCTATAATATAAATACCAAGAGGTTCAAGTCAAATGACATGAACCAAACCTATCTCTGGCACTGTCGCTTAGGTCATATAAATGACAAGCGCTTATCCCAGCTCCATAAGGATGGTTTGCTGGACTCATTTGATTTTGAATCTTTTGAGACGCGCGAGTCATGCCTACTAGGCAAGATGACCAAGACTCCCTTTAGTGGGCACAGTGAGAGAGCGACTGACTTGTTAGGTCTTATACATAGTGATGTATGTGGCCCTTTCAATGTCGCTGCTAGAGGCGGTTATAGGTACTGCATCACATTTATTAATGACTTCAGTAGATATGGTTATGAGTACTTGATGACACATAAGTCAGAATCCTTTGAAAAGTTCAAAGAATTCAAGAATGAAGTACAAAACCAGCTTGGCAAGAGTATTAAGATACTTCGATCAGATCGAGGTGGAGAATACCTTAGCCATGAGTTTCGTGACTATCTAGCTGAGTGTGGGATTCTATCCCAACTCACTCCTACTGGAACACCACTGTGGAATGGTGTATCCAAAAGGAGGAATCGTACCCTATTAGATATGGTACGATCTATGATGAGTCACACAGATCTTTCGACATTCCTTTGGGGCTATGCTCTAGATACGACAGCTTTTATACTCAACCGAGTTCCATCCAAGGCCATGATAAAGACACCATATAAGATATGGACTGGGAGAGATGTCCAGGTGTCTTTTATAAGGATTTGGGGTTGTGAGGCTTACGTTAGACGTCAAGTCTCAGACAAATTAGAACCCAAATCCGACAAGTGCTACTTTATTGGATATCCCAAGGAAACTAAGGGATATTACTTCTACATTCCCAGTCAGCACAAGGTAGTTGTGGCAAAGACTGGGGTCTTTCTAGAAAGGGACTTTGTTTCTAGAAAGACTAGTGGGAGTACGTTCGATCTTGAAGAAGTTCAAGATGCGGACCATAGCACTGAAGCCTCGATGGAAGTTGAACTGGAACCACAAAGTGTTGTGGATGATATTGTTCCATAAAGAGTTGAGGAACAACAACTAGTTCAAGTAGACATACCTCTTCGCAGGTCTAACAGGATACGTCGTCAGACTGAGAGATACTCATTTCTCTTGTCTGACCATGATGACGTTGTGCTCATAGAGGATGAACCTACCACCTATCAGGAAGCTGTGATGAGACCAGATTCTGAGAAATGGCTAGAGGCCATGAGATCAGAGATGTAATCCATGTACACCAACCAAGTATGGACTTTGGTTGATCCACCTGAAGGGGTAAAACCCATTGGGCATAAGTGGGTCTTTAAGAGAAAGACTGACATGGATGGACTTATCTATAAGGGTCTCTTGGTAGCTAAAGGTTTCAAGCAAATTTATAGTATTGACTATGATGAAACCTTTTCTCTAGTAGAAATGTTTAAGTCCATTTGGATCATGCTTGCTATTGCAGCATACCATGACTATGAGATATGGCAGATGGATGTCAAAACCACGTTTCTGAATGGAAACCTGCTCGAGGATGTGTACATGACACAACCTGAGGGTTTTGTAGATCCACAGCATACTAGTAGAGTATGCAAGCTGCATAGGTCCATTTATTGACTAAAGCAAGCTTCTCAGAGCTAGAATCTTCGATTCGATGATGCAATCAAACAGTTTGGTTTCCTCAAAAATGAAGATGAACCTTGTGTCTACAAGAAGGTTGTAGGGAATATAGTTGTCTTCCTCATATTGTATGTGGATGACATACTACTCATTGGGAAAGACATCCCTTTGCTACAGTCTGTCAAGACTTGGCTAGGGACTTGTTTCTCAATGAAGGACTTAGGTAAAGCATCTCGCATTCTAGGCATATAGATCTATAGAGATAGATCTAAGAGATTGCTTGGCCTAAGTCAGAGTACATACATTGACAAGGTACTCATTCGGTTTGCCATGCAGAACTCCAAGAAGGGATTTCTGTTGATGTCACATGGCGTGAGTCTTTCGAAGACTCAAGGTCCCTCTTCTAGAGAGGAGAGAGACCGCATGGATCAGATCCCTTATGCCTCAGTCATAGGATCTATCATGTACGCCATGCTATGTACTCGTCCTGACGTCTCGTATGCTTTGAGCATGACAAGCATAAAGGGTTAGATAGCGGTCAAGAATATTCTTAAGTACTTAAGAAGAACTAAAGAATATTTCTTGATATATGAAGGCAATGATGAGCTAGCTGTAAAGGGTTACAGTGATGCCAGCTTCCAGACTGACCAGGATGATTATCGATCGCAGTCGGGTATTGTGTTTTGCATAAATGGTGGTGCTGTGAGCTGGTAGAGTTCGAAGCAGGACATAGTTGCTGATTCTACAATAGAGGCCGAGTATATCGCTGCATCAGAGGCAGCAAAGGAGGCAGTTTGGATCCGCAAGTTCATCACTGAACTTGGGGTGGTTCCTAGCATCGCTGACCCCATTGAGCTCTATTGTGACAACAATGGAGCTATAGCACAGGCGAACGAACCTCGCTCACACCAGCGGATCAAACACATACTACGTCGCTTCCATCTCATTTGAGAGATTATCTAGAGAGGAGATGTGAAGATTTACAGAGTACTCACAGAGGCTAACATCGCAGATCCCTTGACCAAGGCTTTGGTACAGAGAAAGCATGATGGTCACTCTATGTCATTGGGGCTTAGAGCCTACACTGATTGGCACTAGTGCTAGTGGGAGATTGTTAGTTAGTGCCCTAGAGCCAATCATTTGATGATTGTATTATGGACTTGTTGTATCATATTCTTATATAAATAAAGACATTTATTTTGGTTTTTATACTTACTTGTATTGTGATGTGAGCCAAGAAGAGGCATTGAAGGGAATTAGGGGACCCATGACAAGGTCCAAGACTAAGAGAATGTAGCAAGCTTTGGAAGGCTTAATAATGAGGCTCAAGGAAAAGGAGGATCAATGCACAATGGAGGCAACAACTAAGTGGATCACATTCCTTCAATTTGAAAGTGAAATTGGACCAACATGAGGACCATTTTCGTGTGCATGCATGGGGGGGTTCTAAAGTGACTTTTGATGTCCTTTGTGGGTTTTTAATGCATTTTTGAGAGTTCCTAAGCTAGTATAGCAAATACCATGCATGCATGGTTGCATTAAGCTAGTATTAGGGATTAGTGGTTGCATTAGTGGATAATAAAACCCATGCATGCAAGCATGATATTTATTGCATAATTAGTGCATATGGGATCTTAAGGGATGTTAAATAGGAGAACTCTTGTATGACAAATCATGTAAGTTTGAATGAAAATTTAAGTTTCTCTTTTGTGAGAGATTCCTTCTTGTTCTTAGGCAAAGAACTAATTTCGATCTTATCAAGGCAACTTGTGGCGATCAAAACTCCATGACTTATCACTCACCTTCTCATCTTGCTTGAGTGTGGCGTCAATACCCTTCCCCAAGCTGAATTTCAAGGCGATCCATTTACAAGGTTTCTTTAGCATTTGGTATCAGAGCCTTGGCTCCTTGATTTTTAGGTTTGTGTTTTGTTTTCATCTTCGTTCTTGTCCATCTTTGTTGATCTATCCATCCCTATCTGTCGCAAATTTCTATTCATTATTTGGGTCCTCAACTTAAAAAAAAAAAAGGAAAATTCAAAAAAAAAGGAACCATTAGTCATTGGTTTCTGATTGAAAAAAATAAAAAATAATATAAAAAAAGAGGAGGATTTGTGAATTGAAAGGACTCAATATTCTTTCTTTGTGAAATCTGAATTCAAAAGATATTCCTGTCATTGCTCTTGTCGTTGCTGAATTTCTCGTTTTATCCGTTTATTTCTCTTGTTCTTCTCTTGTTGGTTTCTTGTTCACTTGATTGTCTACTTGCTGTCTTGAGAAAGACAATGATAAGGTTCTTTCCTTAAGAGCTTATAAAGGAAGCTGAGTAGAAAAATCTGAGTGCAACCACGTGAGTAGAGTGGTGAGGTCCGTTTAACATTTCTTTTGTAATTTTCCTTGTCATCTTCTTTTGTTGCAAGCATTAGTGGGGAAAAATCACCTAATTCCCCTAGGCGAGATCTTAATAGGCTTCAAATAGAGGCACTTACTCAACAATTTGAGAGAATACTTCAAAGACAACTTGAAGAAATACACGAAAGGATGGACCGACTTGAAGGAGAAAAAGTTTCCAACCGTGGGGGCAATTCTAATCATGAAGAATTTCGTCAAAGTGAACCATTCTATGATTCACCAAGAGAAAGAAGGAGGAATGAAGGGGGAAGAAGACGTGAAAGAGGAGGTAGAGACCATAGACGAGAAGATGATCTAGGAGGTGTGAAAGTCCAGATACCTTCCTTCCAAGGGAGGAATGATCCTGAAACATATCTTGCATGGGAGATGAAAATAGAATAAATTTTCTCATTCCACAATTACAATGATGTAAAGAAAGTAAAGGTGGCTGCCCTTGAGTTCACCGATTATGCCTTAATTTGGTGGGATCAATTGAAAAAGGAGAGAAGAAGGTATGGAGAGCATCCTATCAACACTTGGGACGAAATGAAGACTTTGATGAGAAGGAGATTTGTGCCTTCCCACTACCATAGGGAATTGCACAACAAATTGCAAAGACTCACCCAAGGGAGTAGGAGTGTGGATGATTACTACAAGGAGATGGAGGTGGCTTTGATTAGGGCCAATATTGTGGAAGATAGGGAAGCTACCATGGCTCGGTTTCTCCATGGCCTAAACCGAGACATTGGAGACATTGTGGAGTTACAACATTATGTGGAGCTTGACGACTTAGTGCATCAAGCAATGAAAATAGAGCAACAATTAAAGAGAAAGGGCATTATGAAGAAATCATCTTCTCCAAACTACTCTTCAAGTTGGAAGGACAAGCCAAAGAAGGAGGGTTCTTCTTCAAATTCTAAGGAGGCAACAAGCATTAAGAAGCCTATTCCTACTACCTCTTCTTCCACTTCTAAGAGTAGGGATATCAAGTGTTTTAGGTGTTTGGAAAAAGGTCATATTGCATCCGAATGCCCGAATAAGAAGACTATGGTGGTGAGGGATAATGGGAGTATCTCTAGTGAAGAAATTTCTTCTCATTCCTCTTCCTTAAGCGATGAAGAAAATGATGGAGCAGCCTATGCGCAAGATGGAGATCTCTTGGTGGTTAGGAGATTATTGGGAAGTCAAGCCAAGGAGCATGAGGAGGACCAAAGAGAAAATATTTTTCATACCGGCTGCCTTATTCAAGGAAAGACATGCTCTATGATCATTGATGGTGGAAGTTGCACCAATGTGGCAAGCACTAGGTTGGTCACCAAACTCAACCTCAAGACTACACCACATGCAAGACCATATAAATTCCAATGGCTAAGTAATAGTGGTGAATTGGTAGTGAACCAGCAAGTGTTGATTAATTTCTCCATTGGCAAATATGAAGATCAAGTTCTATGTGATATTGTGCCTATGGAGGCAAGCCACATTCTTCTTGGAAGACCTTGGCAGTTTGATAGGCGAGCTCGCCATGATGGATTCTCCAACAAGTTCTCTTTTGTCCACAATTCTCGCAAAGTTACACTTGTACCATTATCACCTAGGGAGGTTTGTGAGGATCAAATAAAAATGAGAGAGAAAAGAGAAAAAGAAGAGCGAGAGCATAAGAAAAAGAAAGAGTGTGTGCAAAAGAAAATACTTGATTTTGAGGACAAAATTTAAAAGAAAAGAAAGAATGAGGAAAAGAAAGAGAGAAAAATAGAAAATTTGTTTACAAGAGTAAGTGAGGTGAAGAAAGCTTATTTGACAAGGCAACCAATATTTTTTCTTTTGTGTAAGGAAACTTGCTTGGAATCTAATACTAACTCTTTGCCTAGTGAAGTTGTTGTTATTTTGCAGGATTTTGAAGATGTGTTTCCCAAGGAAGTACCTCACAGATTGCCACCAATGAGGGGAATTGAACACCAAATAGACCTTATTCCTGGCGCTTCTCTGCCCAATAGGCCAGCTTATAGGAGCAACCCTCAAGAAACAAAGGAGATACAAAATCAAGTGGAGGAGTTATTGCAAAAAGGATGGGTTAGAGAAAGTTTAAGTCCTTGTGCTGTACCCGTAATTTTGGTGCCTAAAAAGGATGGAACATGGAGGATGTGCACTGACTGTAGAGTCATCAACAACATCACAATTCGGTATAGACATCCAATCCCTAGACTTGATGATTTGCTTGATGAATTGCATGGTGCTTGCTTCTTTTCTAAAATTGATAAGGGTACCATCAAATTAGTACCATCAAAATATCCTAATTTTGGTGCCTAAAAAGGATGGGACTTTTCGGGCCGCGAAAACCGCTTTTTCGCGTCGCGGAAACCCCGAAACCCCCGTCACCAGATCCGTTCAACGTAAAATAAAACAAAAATTCGAGTACGAGTTTACTAAAGACTAGATCTACACTAGGAGAAGGAAGTTACCCTCGATGCGATTCCCTTAGCAATCCTGGTCGTCCAACGGTTCGCCGGATCTCAAGATCGTCAAGCGTACGATCCTCTAGAAGTATCCACACGAACAAACTAGGTGGAGAGGCCAAACAAAAAGGTGTGCTAGCACCTATGAAGTGTTCGGCCAAGAAGGAGGAGAGGGAGAGCAAGAAGATGCAAGGAGGAAGATGATGGAATCAATTGGCTTGAATGAAAAATCAATCTCATTCACTCACAAAAGTGGTCGGCCACATGTGTAACTCCTTCTCATTTAATGTGGCCGGCTACATTAAATTGAAAGAGAATTTGTAACCTCCATGAGGTGGCACTCACATGTGCTAGCCTTGATGATGTGGCACATCATCATTGGTTCTCCTAATGCCAACTCACAAATGAGGTGGCAAATGGTCAAGTCAAACTTGACCATTCATCTTCCTTCTCAAGTCAAGTCAAACTTGACCAAATCTCTCTCATGGTTGATCTAATCTAACCATTTGATTCAAACCAACTTAATATAATGAATCTAATTCATTTAATTAAATTGATTCAATGAGTCATAATCTAAATTAGACTCATTGAACGCATGAATCAACTTGAGTCCAACTCAATTAGCTCAATTAGGATTACTCTTAATCCAATTTGATTCATCACATGAATCTAATCCTCTTGGTTCATCATATGAACCTAATCTCCATCTAATTGTCCTTTGTGTGTGACCCTATAGGTTCTTATAACGTTGGCAATGCTCCTAAACCTATTTAGAAGTATAAGTAATGAGCGGTATCTAGCAACACATCATTAGTACCCAAGTTATAAGAATGTTGAGATCCAACATCACCTTGTGACTACTAATTATGACTCCTCACAATATATGACATTGTCCTTCTATCCTAGACATCTAGATTGATCAATGTGAGGCATAGACCGTGTCATCCTCTAATCAATCTAAATATTGAACTCCAAGTAGACTCACTCAATCAAATGATCTCAATATCTCATATTGACTCATTTGGACATGGTCATGCACTTCGTGGTCTCACTCTATCAAGAATATCGATGTCGCTCCCGTCATATAGGAGGGATAGATCTCATCTACATCACTCACATCCCTCTGCATAATTTGTTACATATCTAGTAATCGCCTTTATAGTCCACCCAGTTACGGGTGATGTTTGACGAAGCCAAAGTACGTAACTCCTTATGTAGGGATCCATGGTGACTTCAGGTCCAAGGACTAGTAGTCATACTAATAGCCACATGAGAAAGTATATGACACTCATATAACGATCCATGATACTTTCTCATGGCGGGTCATTCAGTCTACATTCTCCAATGCATATCCATGTGTCAACTTGATATCTCTATATCCATGACTTGTGAGATCAAGTCATCGAGTTGACCTTCATGCTAGTCTCGTCGCATTAACATTGTCCCTGAATGTTAATACTCGACTAGGAATGATTAAGAGTAATGTTCCCTATATCATTTCAATATCGGTTTAACTAACTGATTAATATAGGTAAGAATTCTTTACTCAAGGATGCTATTATACTTAGTTATTTGGCACCAATACAAGTAAGTATAATAACTAAAACAAATGCCTTTATTTATATAAGAATATGATACAACAAGTCCATAATACAATCATCAAATGATTGGCTCTAGGGTTCTAACTAACAGACATGCGATGATTATCCAAAGTTTTGTGATTGAGTAGTTGTCGTATAGTGTACGCCTGCCTCGGTCTATTAACCTTGGACTGGATCCTCGTACTTGCAAATCTTGACTTGTGGGCACAGACCTGCATTCCCCTGCGCATTTCCTGGTGCATTACCTGGCTTGTGTTTGTCACCCCATAAATTCAGATCTGTATATCCAGCCCTCCATTTGCCATTCAGTAGATCCCGGTAAATCCAAACCTGCGCTTACCGCCCTACTAGTCGAGGCCTTTGCTTATCGTTCCTTAAGTCTCGTCCCGTATGCATGACCCTGCTCCATATTTTATCTTGTACATCCTGAATCGTACGTCTTGGCCCACATAGCCCGTTCTGCATGTTTAGTCCTGTAAATCCTTATCTGTAAATCTTAGTCCGCATATCTTGACCTGTACATCTTTGGTCCGCATATCCTGACTTGTATGCCTTGGGTCTGCGTATCTTGTTCTACGAGTCTTATCCTATAAGTTCTGAGCTGTGAGCCTTAAGCCACCTATCCTAACTTGTACGTCTTGGTCAAGATATCCTGTTTTGCATGTCTGTAAGTTCTGACCTGTATCCCGTAATTCCTGAATCGTATGTCCCGACCCACATTTCCTGTTCTGCCTGTCTCGTCTCATAAATCCTGACCTGTAAGCTTTAGTCCACATATCCCGACCTGTACGCCTTACCTTCCGAGTTCCTACTCGCCGTGTAGGCTTAACCCCTGAATGCCACTTATGCCCAACCGGGACCCTCTTGTAACCTAGACCTTTGACCACCACGTGAGTCGGACTTTTGACCACCACGTAGGCTTGACTTCTGACCGTCACCTGGGCTTGACTTCTATCCGCCTCATGAGCTTGACTTCTGACCGTCTCGTGGGCTTGACTTCCGACCACGTTAGCTATCCGACCCTACTATTATGCACCGTATCACTAGTCAAGTGGTAGGGAGGTGATACCAAGCAACTCAAGAAGCCTAGTCAAGTGGTAGGGAGGCTAAACTATCGCATTTGCACCACAACCAGTACACATGAGAAATCCTCTCATCCATTCATATCCACGATATCATTAAATTATGTGATCCAGCAGAAAGGTCGGGGGACCCCCTCTAGAGGGGAGTCAACGTCACGTGGAGGTCAAAGGTTAAAAAGGGGTCAGCAGGAGGCCCGGCCGACCGGAAAAGGGGTGGGTCGACCGGCCGATCGGGTCCGGGCGGAATCAAAGACAACCCGACGAGGAGTCGGGTTTCCGACGCTCATGACGAACAGGGTCGCCGACCCGAGCGGGCAGTCCGCTCGGCCAAGGCATAACGCATCGAGACTGTAAAGTAACAGTCTCAGCCGAGCACGCGATCGGGAATCTTCTCGGTCGGATGGAGAAGTGCCTTCCGAGCGGTTGGACACTCGGCTCGAGAGAGAAGAGACAAAAGGACAAGGGGACATTAGGGAACATCTTCTGTCAACAGGCATGTTCGACGACTAAGCATACGTAGAATCCCACGACAGAAGGTTCTATTGTCCCATCATAGACGTGCTCGGAGTGTAGCAGTATGGTGTAAAGCATGCTTCTCTGTTAAGCCCATGCTACGGTATGGTAAAGGACACGTGTACGCCTCGGTAGGTGTGCATAAGCCTCCCCACAGCTCTATATAAGAGCCCTTAGACTTCGACGGAGGTACGCAATCACGCATTCTCTGATATTCGAAGTCACCTCTGCATTTTCCCCTTGCCTGACTTGAGCGTCGGAGGGTCGTCGCCGGAAACTCCTTCCCGGCCCGACTTCTTTGCATGTTCGCCGGAGATCCATACAGACGGTCAGGGATCCACGTCACCAGTTCGAAGAGCACCACGTGCCCAGCGTCTATCGATTCGGCGTTCGGACAGGATCATTATGATTCACTATAAATCAGCCATATTGACCTAAAACTCTCAATGTGAGATTATCCTCCCATTAATATTGGAGTTAATTTCATATATTTTCCCTTTGAACGTGGGACTATTATATTAGAATCAATTGCATCCATTTTTTCATTCACTTTTCCAACAAATATTATGCTCACTCCTCGTTTCACAAATAAAAGAAGAGAAAGAACAAGTATGGCATAGTACATTTGGAGCACCATAAATGTAATTGTTGTGTCTTACATCATATTGAAATATGGACTATCTATATTTTTGTAATTTTTATTACAATTTTGACAACTATAGAGCTATGTATGCCAATATGATTTGTCTATGCTAAAGTAACTAATATTTTAATAGAAAATATGACGGCTCCATTATGTAACACTTAAGATTATTTTGCGCCCTGGTAGAAGTTTAAAAAAAAAGCTTGGAATGAGACCAAAAACAAGAAGTAAACAAGGAAAAAATAGTGTGGGAGTGCAAGCAAGTCGGACTAGTTTTGAGCTATGTTTTAAAAACATGTATGCAACATTATTTTTAATTTTATTAGGGATATTTGATGGACTAAGCCGCACTTACATTATTTAAATGTTTTTTTTTTATAATCTAGGTGGCAGAGCCTTTGATCCAACTAGCCCTAGAGGTGGGTAACCTGACCTCACAAATCCAGAAACACGAGCGACTCCTTGCCCTATGGCTGGGGTTGTTTCTTTTACAAACTATGATTCTGTTGTAATTTTATCAAATAATGCACAATAGTATTAGATTTATCACAGTGAGCATCTTCTCATTTTAATATTACCAAAATATCTCTTAATCGTCTAAATGTCTTCAAAACTTCCAAAAATCATTTTGGTAACCTTGCTTAAAATCAACAAGGGCACAAATTGATTTCTATGAGCATTGCCAAACCAATCATCGTCCGATCTTATTAATTTGACCCATCAAAATATTTTCGAGTAAATTCTCTTCATGAAATAAATTATACATCCATGCTTTCATACACTTTTAGATCTGTATTCAACCATATTCATCATGTCTTTCGACACTTAGATAGGACAACTTTAAAATGGGAGAACGGTTGAACGAGACACTAGTAGTGGCAATGAATGAACCACCCATCTTGAATAAGTTTGATGTTCTTTTCGATAAGAAATTGATTTATTTATTCAATAGTAAATAAACATATAAACCAAATGTTGTCTAACCGCAAGTGTATCATCAAATAATAAAAATATCGATCCACAAGGATCATAGACCGTACCATATCTAAAAAGGTACGATTCCTCCTTTCGGATACATCATTCTACTGTGGTGTTCCAGGAGAAATGAGTTGAGATAGAATCTCACACTCAGCTAGATAGTCACGAAACTCATGGCTAAGGTTTTCACGACCTCGATCTGATCGAAGTATCTTAATACTCTTGACAAGCTGGTTTTGTACTTCATTCTTGAATTCTTTAAACTTTTTAAAGGATTCTGACTTATGTGTCATCAAATACACATAGCCATATCTATTGAAGTCATCAGTAAATGTAATGAAGTACCTATAACCACCTCTGGCAGCGATATTGAAAGGGTCCACATACATCACTATGTATAAGTCCTAACAAGTCAGTCGCTCTCTTGCTGTGTCCACTAAAGGGAGTCTTGGTCATCTTGCCTAGAAGGCATAACTCGCATGTCTCATATGATTCAAAATCAAATGAGTCCAGCAAACCATTTTTATGGAGTTGGGATAAGCGTTTGTCATTTATATGACCTAAGCGACAGTGCCAGAGATAGGTTTAGTTCATGTCATTTGACTTGAACCACTTGGTACTTATGTTATAGATAGAGTTTTCAAGGTCTAGAATATAGAGTCCATTCATCAGAGGTGCACTACAATAGAACATATCATTTAAATAAACTGAACAACATTTGTTCTTTATTATAAATGAAAAGTCTTTCTTGTCTAAACATGAAACTGATATAATGTTCTTAGTCAAAGCAGGCACATAACAACAATCATTCAATTCTAGTACAAGCCCAGAGGGCAGAGATAGAGAATAAGTTCCTAAAGCAACAGCAACGCGTAGGTCCACCTCGTCCTTTGTCAATGTCCTGCTATTTCTCAGCACCTACACATTAGTACAACTATGAGAAGCACATCTTGTATCTAATACCCATGATGAAAAAATAAATAGATTGACTTCTATAACATATATACCTAAAGTGGAAGTCTAACTTCTCTTCTTCTTAAGATCTTCGAGGTAGATTTTGCAGTTCCTCTTCCAGTGCCCGGTCTGACCGCAATGGAAGCAGGTAGCATCCTTAGCGACCCCTCCTTTGGGTTTCAGTGCCTTGCCTTTGCCCTTGACTTGGGACTTTCCCTTACCTTTGGGCTTGCCCTTGCCCTTATGTTTCTGAACCATCAGAATAGAGTTGGGCTTAACCTTCTTAAGGTTGAGCTCAGCAGTTCTTAACATGCTAAGCAGCTCGGGCAGTGACTTGTCAATTTCTTTCATATTATAATTTAGAACGAATTGACTATAGCTATTCGGCAAGGATTGCAAGATCAGGTCAGTGGCCAGCTCTTGGCCATGCGGGAATCCTAACCTCTGTAGGTTTTCTATATACCCAATCATTTTGAGTACATATGGGCCTACGGGAGTCCCATCTTACATCTTGTACTGAAACAGTGCCTTAGAGATCTCGAATCTCTCGTGCCTCGCTTGTCCTTGATATAGTTGACGAAGATGCTCAACCATATCATAAGCGCCCATCAACTCATGTTGCTTCTGAAGCTCAGAGTTCATGGTCGCGAGCATGAGACAGGACACATCTAATGCGTCATCTTGATGCTTCTTGTAAGCATCACAATCAGCTCGCGTAGCAGTGGCAGGAGGTGCCTCAGGAATGGGCTGATCCAGGACGTACAGTTTTCTTTCTTGAGTGAGAACTATTCTCAGATTTTTATACCAGTTCAGGAAATTAGCTTCATTGAGCTTGTCCTTCTCAAGGACGAAACGCAGGGAGAAAGAGTTTGTATTTGACGTCATGGTTATCTACAACAGAAAAATACAAAAAAACAAATATCATATTCTATTAATCATCTAATTAGGCCTATAATTAAATGATGCTCCCACTAAATTATAGAATTCATGTGGGACAAGATCCACATCATACTATGCCCCGAGTTAGCTTTGGCTAAATCGCCCAAGACTTAGTATGATCGGTAGGTAACTAATTACCAATTACATCTCTATGCAACTCTTGTTTATAGGATCAAGATCCGCATTTATATTAAAACTCGAGTTAGCTTTGACTAATACGCCTAAGAGTTAATATAAACATGAACTTGACCTATCTACCAACCATTGAAAAATGTCTATAGTTAAACTCGATCCAATTGAGTTAACTAGTTGCTCAATCTAATTGAGTTGTACTCACCCATGCGTTGATAGGCGAGACCAAGAGTGTCCCTCCGCACCCTACCAAGATACTATGCGTTGCTCTGCTTTGGCAGATTCAACAACAACATGCGATCGAGGTAGTGATGGGTATCACGGCATGGTAGGCATTTCGAGTTGACACGATTGAGATCTAATCTAATCGACGATGCGTATCATATACTCGATTTAGATCTAATCTAATCATGAGGGCGCATCATGTACGCGATTTAGATCTAATCTAATCGTTAAGGCGCTAATTAATTACTATTCTAGCATGCATCACATATACACACACAAGCAATTAATTAAATATTTTGTGATTAGTCATGGCCCTACTACGATCTTTTCAAGCCAATGAGAAGATCGTATGGTCAACCTAAGGTCAACAGCTTCTCAAGCTCCTTCCTTTGACCACCTTGTGTTGCTCGCGCCCTCCTCGTAACTCCGTCTCGAGTGGACCTTCCACCGCCTTGATTTTGTACATTACAAAGAGTGAAACTCGAGTTACATTCGAGTCTAAACTATTTACAACAAGAATAAATAAATAGAAAGGCACGACGCACAGGTCACGTATCAAATATACAACACGCACAATCACATGACGGCACGCAGGCCGTATTATGAATTATAACACACAATATCCAATCAAATTGGGTCTTTTGGGCCATGACCATCACAAAATATTACATAATTCTAAATTATGTAATTTCTATAAATTTCTATAATTTTTCTTGCAATTTTTACAATTTTTATGAGTAAAAAACTCCTAGCGGTCCCGTTTAGCGATTTTCAGGCGTAATCGCGGAACGAAGCCCCTTGCGGGGTCAGGGGCAGCACCCCTACCCGCGATATAACCATCGCGAGTGTTCCTAAGCGATCCTATAGTGCCTTAGCCCGCTGTCCCAAAATGATTTGGGGCGAAACCTTGCCGTTTCGGAAATATTTTCTTGGTAGTAGAAGCCTACAAGTGTCTAAACACTTGTGCTTCGCTTCTACGAGAAAATTACTCATAAAATCTATAAAAATCATAAAAACACAGAAACTTACAGATCTGTATAATTTCATAAAATTCAAAATAAAACTCGTACGCGCTTCGCATGTGGCTCTGATACCACTGTTTTCGGGCCGCAAAAATCACATTTTACGTTGCGGAAACCCTGAAATTCCCATGCCACGGATCCGTGCAAAGAAATAAAATTTTGTAAAAACTTTCACGTACGAGTTTTCTAACCTAGATCTACTTTAGATCTACAAGATAAGAATTTACCCTTGATGCGAAGCCCTTCGCTTAATCCCGCTCGTCCAAGGTTCGCCGGATCTCGAGAGTATCAAAGTAGATACTCCTCTATGTGTATCCACACAAGCAAGAGATGGAGAAGAAATCTTGAGTGTGCTGGCACTCTAAGAAGTCTCGGACAAAGAGGAGGAGAGGTAGAGAAGAGGAGAGAGCAATGAGGAAGAAGATGAGAGTTACTCCACAAAATGAAAACTCCCACACAAGAATGAACGTGGCCGGCCACTTCATGGAGGAGTTTTAACTCCATGGGATACCAAGAGTCACAACTCTTGGTAACTCCCATGAGGTGGCATCCCACTTAAGTAACCATGATGATGTGGAGCATCATCATTGGTCCACTCTTTGCCAACTCACTAATGAGGTGGCAAATGGTCAAGTCAAACTTGACTCTTCATCTTCCTCTCAAGTCAAGTCAAACTTGACCACTTCTCTCCCTTGGTTGATCTAATCTAACCATTGGTTCAAGTCAATTTTAATTTAATTAATCTCTATTCATTGAATTAAATTAATTAAATGAGTCTAAGTCCAAATTAGACTCACTTAACACATGAATCAAATTGAGTCCAACTCAACTAGCTCAATTTGGATTACTCTTAATCCAATTTGGTTCATCACATGAACCTAATCCTTTAGATTCATTAAATGAACCTAATCTCCATCTAATTACCCTTTGTGTGTGACCCTATAGGTTCTTATAACGTTGGCAATGCTCCTAAACCCATTTAGAAGCATAAGTAATGAGCGGTATCTACAAACACATCATTACTACCCAAGTTATAAGAATGTTGAGATCCAACTGTTGGATCGTGAAATGTCGATAGAGGGGGGTGAATATCGATTCGAAAAACAACGAGTATAAAAGAGTTAAGCGCAGCAGAAATAAAATAGCTTAGACAGATGAACACAATATTTTTTTACTTCGTTCGGAGCTTGTGACGACTCCTACTCGAAAGCCCGTACTCCGTGAGTACTTTCATTGGGCAATTCACTAGAATTCGAAATAATGATTACAAAGACAGTACAAGGAATGCTAATGAAAATTAAAACAAAGCTATACCGACAGAAAGAAAACCACAAGGACAAGAGAACGTTGTCGGAGCTTCGTTAGCGTCGTTGGAGCGCAGAGCAGCAGAGCAACCAGTCTAAGAGTTCTGAGTTGATTCTGATCTCTGCCTCCGCCCCATCTTTTATATGAAGCTCGGGGCACCCTGGATCCCTTCCAGGCGCCCTGGTGAGACGTGGCAAATCCAACCAGCGAGCTCCAAGTGGCGACGCGCGTTCAGGATAATTTTTGCCTCCAGGGCGCCCGGACCTCCGGGCGCCCGGACCACCTTTTTCCAGCGAACAACTTTCCTGCAAAACAAGGTTAGTCTGAGAAAAAATAGATCCTGCAAAATAAAGTGTTAGCATAATTACAGTTCAACAAAGTAATAGCAAAGAGTATGACTTAGATTCCGTCTTTCCGAGACCGCAATCTAGTCACGATCTTGACTTAGATATCCGAAATGGATCTAAGTCGGATCGACGCCTAATGTTCCCTTCCCGGGAACGCGTCCTCGCAGTCACTCCCCTCCAGTGACTTACCTCACTTACCTGCCAGACGTCCGGTCAGCCCTTCGACCCGTCTGGACTTCTCGCCAGCTATCCGGTCAGCCCGTCGACCTAGCTGGACTTCTCGCCAAGTGTCCGGTCAGCCCGTTGACCCGCTTGGACTTCTCGCCAGCTATCCGGTCAGCCCGTCGACCTAGCTGGGCTTCGTGCCAGACATCTGGTCAGCCCGTCGACCTGTCTGGACTTTTCCTGCACACTCGATCAAAGTGTTAGACAACAATAAGCTAACTTAACCTGATTTGTCATTCATCAAAACCTGGGTTAAATCGTTAGTGTAAACCGCACCAACAATCTCCCCCTTTTTGATGGAATGAAAACCTGGTTAAGTTAGTGTAAACATATGCATAAAACAACATGCATTTGTATTTTCAGTTTGGTTCAGCTAACTTAACCACCTAACCCTCCCCCTTTGGCATCCATTAAAAATAAGCATGGATTAACTAAGCATAGACTTTAGAAAGAAAAAAAAATGTCAAGATAATCTGGGGGAGTTTAAACTGTTTAAAGCATTAGCTTTTGGATGTTAGCTAAGTTTAGAAAAAAATCTCACACACAAGTGTATAAGTTCTAAATTTCAAGATCAAATTTTAAAATTTTCAACACAAGTTTCAATTTTGAAATGCTTTTCAAATAAGTTTTCAAAAATTCCAAAACTGAGTTTGAAAAAGATTATATTTCAAAACTGATTGAAATTTATTTTTCAACACTAAGTTTGTAAAAGATTTAATTTGTAAACTTTTTGAAAAATCTCATTTCCACAATTTTCAACAACAAAGCAATTTTCATCAAAAATCTCATTTTTAATTTTCATAACTCAGTTAAATTCAAAATTAATTTTCAAAAAAAATGAAACCCAAAACAACTTGATTGTATAAGAGTTAGTTTGCAAACATAGTTTTAAAGTATTTAAAGTAGACAAAGGATTTTTCAAAATAATTTTGTAAAATTCTTTTTCAGAATCAACTTTTCAAAAAAAATTGCATATTTTTAATCAAGTTGAGTCAAAAATAATTTTAAAGTTTAATTTGAAAAACTGAATTCGTTTTATTTCTCCCCCTGAACCTGACATTAAATCAAATGTCTAACCAGTTTGTTACTGACTGACTTATCAAAAGATAACAGCTTTCACTTGGTTAGTCAAGTTAAGGTCAACCTTAACTTGATTAATATATATTTTGTATTTAACGCCCAGACTTATGTCGATGCACTGAAATAAGCATCTTAAATCTTAGGCAAGTGGCCTATGCATCTCACCCCTTTCTATGTTCGTCAAACACAAGCAAGGTAAGCCTAGGATTTTGGTGAGATGCTCAAAACTAGTCCTATGGGTACATGTTCTCTAAGGAAAAATAGTCTAAGGCTAAAAACATTTTGAGCAAAAAAGGCTAAAAAAGAAAGGAAGGTTTTAAAAATGACACATGTTTGAACCTATGAGTTGAAAACAATCATTTTTGAAAAATATTTTTGAAATTCGAAACTCCTAGTCTATTAGACACATTCCTAGTTTTCTACGTAAATGACTAAATTCATTTTCAGGGAGTGGTTTAGTGAATATGTCAGCTAAGTTTGACTTGGACTCAACATATTTGAGCTCAATGTCACCCTTAGTAACATGATCCCTGATAAAGTGGTGCCTAATTTCAATGTGTTTGGTTCTTGAATGATGCACTGGATTTTTTGTTAAATTTATTGAGCTAATATTGTCAATTAAAACTTTTACATTTGTGATTTTTAAGTTGAAATCTTTTAAGGTGTGCATCATCCATAATAATTGGGCTACAAATTCTCCTATGGCTATGTATTCTGACTCAGTTGTAGATAGTGCAACACAATGTTGCTTTCTACTAAACCAGCTAACAAGTGATGGGCCTAGTAGTTGACATCCACCACTTGTGCTTTTGCGGTCTAATTTGCATCCAGCATAATCTAAATCAGAATATCCTATTAATTCAAAGTCACTGGTCCTAGGATACCAAATTCCTACGTTTGTTGTTCCCTTAAGATATCTAAAAATCCTTTTGACTTGAGTCAAATGGGATTCTTTAGCACAGGTTTGGTATCTTGCACATATACTAACTGCAAATAAGATATCAGGTCGGCTTGCAGTTAAGTAGAGTAGACTGCCTATTGCACTTCTATAATACTTTAGATCTACTGGTTTTCCATTTGGGTCATTGTCTAAGATTGTGTTTACTGCCATGGTGTTTTTATTTCTTTTGTATTTTCCATTCCGAATTTTTTAAGTAATTCTTTAGTGTATTTGTCTTGATAAATGTAATTTCCTTCATTTGTTTGTTTAATTTGTAATCCTAGAAAATATGTCAATTTTCCTACTAAACTCATTTCAAATTCTTGTTCCATTAGGTTGATAAATTCTTTTAAAAAGTCTGAGTTAGTTGAACCAAATATTATATCATCTACATATATTTGTGCTATAAATATGTCATTTTTTAGTGATTTAACAAACAAGGTTGGGTCAATTTGACCTTGGTTGAATCCTTTGGATGTTAAGTAAGATGTCAGCCTTTCATACCATGCCCTAGGTGCTTGTTTAAGTCCATATAATGCTTTCTTTAATTTAAAAACAAAATCAGAATGTTCTAGATTTTCAAATCTAGGAGGCTGACCTACATAAATTTCTTCTTTTATTAGTCCATTGAGAAAGGCTGATTTAACATCCATTTGATATAGTTTGAATCCCTTATGGGCTGTATAACTTAGTAACATTCTAATGGATTCTAATTTGGCTACTCAGACATAGGTTTCATCGTAGTCAAGTCCTTCAACTTGACTGAACCCTTTGGCAACTAGCCTAGCTTTATTCCTAATAATTTCCCCAGATTCACTTAATTTGTTTCTAAATACCCATTTTGTTTCTATTATTTTCTTATCTTTGGGTGGTGGTACTAGATCCCAAACTTCATTACGCTCAAATTGAGCTAGTTCCTCTTGCATAGCGATGATCCAATCTGGATCAAGTAGGGATTCAGCTACAGTTTTGGATTCAATTTTTGAAATCAGGGAAATTTGACTTAGGTTCCTAAAGGATGATCTGGTCTGAACCCTTAGGTCTGGGTCACCAATTATTTGATCAGTTGGATGGTTAGGGTTGATTCTTATAGTTATAGGAGGTTGATTTGCTTGAGTGTGTTCATCTTCTTCATGATCTAGGGATTGATTGGTTTCTTCAGAATTATTATTTTCAACAGGTTGAAGTTGAGTTTGTTCTTGGGTTTCTTCAAATTTTACATTTGTGGTTTCCTCGATTTTTAGCATAATTTTATTATATATTCTGTAACCCCTACTGTTTAGAGAATATCCTACAAAAATTCCATTTTCTACTTTAGATGTAAATTTTCCTAAGTATTCTCTAGTATTTAAGATGTAGGCTGGACACCCAAATACTTTAAAATATTTTATATTGGGTTGTTTGTTATAAAATATTTCAAAGAAAGTTTTATTATGTCTTTTATTTAATGTTGTTCTATTTTGCAGATAGCAGGCTGTACTTACAGCTTCTGCCCAAAAATATTTAGGTAGGTTATATTCATTTAACATAGTTCTAGAGGCTTCTAGTAAAGTTCTATTTTTTCTTTCTACAATTCCATTTTGTTGGGGGGTTTTAGGACACGAAAATTCGTGATGGTAGCCATTCTCAAGACAGAACTTGTTGAAATTATGATTTTTAAATTCTCCCCCATTGTCACTCCTAATTCTTTTAATTTTAATATCTTTTTCGTTTTCAATTTGTTTGCAAAAGTTTGCAAAGATTTCAAAAGTTTCGTCTTTATGTTTTAAGAATTTAACCCAAGTAAACCTAGAATAGTCATCTATTATTACTAAGCAGTATAAGTTTCCATTTATGGATTTGACCCCATGGGAGTCAAAAAGGTCTAAATGTAGAAGTTCTAATATCGAGTAGGTTTGTGGTTGATTGGTTGGTTTGTGAGTGGATTTTGCTTGTTTACCTTGTTAACAAGCATTACATATGGTTGAATCTAGGTTAGGTAATTTCGGTAAGCCTCTCACTAGTCCATTTAATTTGCTTATATTTCTAAAGTTGGTGTGAGACATTCTCCTATGCCATAACCAAGTCTCTTCTTTTTGTGTTAAATAACACTTAATTGAAGAGGTGGTTAAGTTGATAGCATAAATGTTGTCTTTTCTAAAACCTTTTAGGCTTATAGTAGGATTATCTAGATGTTTGATTAAATACTCTGTGGATAGAAATTTAACCTTATACCTAGTATCACACAATTGACTTATACTCAGGAGATTGTATTTAAAATTCTCAACAAGTAGAATATTTATAATTATGAAATCTATTTTTAGTTCAATATTACCTATTCCGATCACCTTGAGTTTGCCGTTGTTTCAAAGGCAACTATTCCTAAGCTTTTGTAGGTGAGTTGAGTGAACTTGGTGTGATCTCCAGTCATGTGTTTGGAGCAACCACTGTCCAAAATCCACTTGGTTTCCTACAATGAGTAGGATTTAAGGTTAGTCTTAAAAATAGTTTTTCAGGTTAATTTGGTTTTAAAATAGTTTTTTTAAGTTAATTTAAAATAATTTTTTTTAAATAGTTTTTAAAGTTAGTTTAAAATATTTTTTAAAATAGTTTTTGAGGTTAATTTGGTTTTAAAATTAAAAGTAAATTAATCGTAATTCATTTTAGTTATTTAATTCGAAATTTGATTAGTTCAAAATTTAACTTAACTAATTCAGTTCAAAATTTAATTTGATTAATTTAATTTGAATTTGAATTAATTTAATTTGAAATTTAAGTTTGAAATTCGAATTTTAATTTTGATCCTTAGTCATCTCACCCGATTTAAGTTTTCAATCAGGGAATCCTATAATTTTGTGAGATGGGTTGGATTTTAATTATGGAGTTTGATTTAACTTGTGTTAGATTCAGGTTTAGCTTTGGTCTCTACAAATAGACATTCTTCGGATAAACTTCTAAGCTTGGTGAGTCACATGGACGTCATTAGAAGTAACCAACCTTTCGAGGTTTTCCGAATAGTCCTATCCACGGAGCTTAGTACTAAATCTTGGTCTAACTAGTTAGGATCCATTTAAGGGTAGCTTCGGTCAGTTCCACTTGGCCAAATGCACCAAATCGAAACCATATCTTTCTAGACATGCGATGCCCAAGCTTCCCTAACGTATTATCATCAAAAAATTTCACCAGTACCATGATTCAAGTTAAACTTGGTCTCTTTTTAACTAATCCTAATTACCATGCCGGGTTAGTTTGTTTAGGTTACCCTGTCGGGTAAGTTAGTTTTGGAGGTGTCAACTATTCTGGAGCCTCCCCCTGAATTATTGGCCATTAATTTAAATTTTCGTTTTAGGTTTATGTCGATTCCTTTTATAGTTATAATTAACTTGGTGATAATTTATATTTTGTTGAGTTTTAATATTTTTAAATTTTGATTTCTTTGATTTGTGTTTTGGTTTTTGATTTAGTTTATTCGAGTTAATATAGTATATTTTTTCTTTAGGTATGTAATATTGATTAATTCCTACTTGTGTGGTCAAACACGCTTTCGGAACCCAAGCTTGATTAGTTGATTTGTATTGGGTTATTAATGTCTTAAAGGTTTTATTTGAGTTCGACTTGTATCCAAGTCCGGTTTTATTATAACATGCTTTTTGATTGTTCAGGATTAAGTCTAGATTTTTTGATCTTGTAGTGAATTTCTCTAGTATTTCTTTTAAGTTATTAATTTCTAATTTTAATGATGAGTTCTCTTCAAGTATTAGATCTTGAGTTGGATATAAATTTTTTATTTGTTCCTTGAGGTCTTGATTTTCCTCAAGGAGTGATTTATTTTCATTTTCTATTTTAATTAACTTACTATTTAAGCAAGAAATAGTTTTAAAGAATTTTTTGTTTAAATTAAAATATACCTCATCCGAGCCTTCGGAAACGAGTACGGACTCATGGCTTGATTCGGGTTCAGACCCGTCTTCATCTTCTGACTCGTCTTCCGTTTCAGCTTCGCGGGCCATCAACGCAAGATGGCTCTGGTGTTTCTGCTCTTCTCCCTCCGATTCGTCCGAGGAGTCGTCCCACGTTGCTTTGAGGGCCTTCTTTTTGGTTGGCTTCGGTTTGTCGAACTTCAGTCTTGGGCATTCGTTCTTGTAGTGCCCCTTTTTGTTGCATCCGAAGCACGTCACGTTCTTTTGTTCCGAGGGAGAACTGATCTTTTGAAGGTCCTTCTTGCTGAAGCTTCTTTTTCTCCTGGTGAACATTTTTCTTACCAGGTTCACCAGGTGTTCTTCGTCTTCGGTATCTTGATCAGAATCTTCTTCAGATTCAGGCTTGTTCTTCTTTTCTTTGGATGAGCCTGCAAATAAAGCAATACCTTTCTCGGCTCCAGCATTAGTTTGTTCATGTAATTCTAACTCACAAAAAAGCTCGTCTAATTTTAACTTAGATAAATTTTTCGAAATTTTGTAGGCATCTACGATTGATGCCCACAAGCTATTACGAGGAAAAGCATTTAGTGCGTACCTTGTTAAATCTCTGTTTTCCATCTGGTGGCCTATTGCATGGAGTCCGTTGAGGACGTCCTTGATTCTTGCATGCAGTTGACTTGCCGTTTCCCCTTCCTGCATTTTTATATTAAATATTTTATTTAAAAGTAGGTCTCTTTTTGTTACCTTCGCGTCGCTTGTTCCTTCGTGCAACTCAATCAGTTTGCCCCACAATTCTTTAGCATTCTGCTGTGGTCCGACGCGATTCAGCTCTTCTCGTGTTAGGCCGCATTGTAGCGTGTTGATTGCCTTGTTTTCTGTTGATGCCTTTTTCCTCATGTCTGGAGTCCACTGTTCCGGGTCTAGTGGATTTCCGGAGTTGTCGACTGGAGTTCGGTACGCCTTTATAACGCTGAACCATTGATCGTAGTCTGTCTTTAGGTACACCTCCATTCTTTTCTTCCAGTACGAGAAGTCATCCCCGTTGAATAAGGGAGGTCATACTGTGCTAAATCCTTCTAGTTGAGACATGCTACACACAAGCAAATAACGAAAAAAATATTCCAAGACTTGGTCATGGATTAGTAGTGCGGGACAAAAAAAAATAATAGCTGTATCTAAATTGGTGTTGCACCAATTTAGATTTAATTGCAACGAGAAGAAAAAAATTCCTAAATTAATAGTAATATCAATTTAGAATTAAGCGTAAAAAAAACAAACAAAAAAAAAATATCTTCACCCCCTGTCTGATTGGTGGTTGCACCAAATCAGAGCGGTACCTGCTCTGATACCACTTGTTGGATCGTGAAACGTCGATAGAGGGGGGGGTGAATATCGATTCGAAAAACAATGAGTATAAAAGAGTTAAGCGCAGCGGAAATAAAACAGCTTAGACAGATGAACACAATGTTTTTTTACTTCGTTCGGAGCCTGTGACGACTCATACTCGAAGGCCCGTACTCCGTGAGTACTTTCGTTGGGCAATTCACTAGCAATTCAAAATAATGATTACAAAGACAGTACAAGGAATGCTAATGAAAATTAAAACAAAGCTATACCGACAGAAAGAAAACCACAAGGACAAGAGAACGTTGTCGGAGCTTCGTTAGCGTCGTTGGAGCGCAGAGCAGCAGAGCAAGCAGTCTAAGAGTTCTGAGTTGATTTTGATCTCTGCCTCCGCCCCATCTTTTATATGAAGCTCGGGGCTCCCTGGATCCCTTCCAGGCGCCCTAGTGAGACGTGACAAGTCGAACCAGCGAGCTCCAAGTGGTGACGCGCGGTCAGGATAATTTTTACCTCCAGGGCGCCCGGGTGCCTCCCGGGAGCCCGGACCACCTTTTTCCAGCGAACAACTTTCCTACAAAACAAGGTTAATCCGAGACAAAATAGATCCTGCAAAATAAAGTGTTAGCATAATTACAGTTCAACAAAGTAATAGCAAAGAGTATGACTTAGATTCCGTCTTTCCGAGACCAGAATCTAGTCACGATCTCGACTTAGATATCCGAAATGGATCTAAGCCAGATCGACGCCTAAAGTTCCCTTCCCGGAAATGCGTCCTCGCAGTCACTCCCCTCCAGTGACTTACCTCACTTACCTGCCAGACGTCCGGTCAGCCCTTCGACCCGTCAGGACTTCTCGCCAGTTATCCGGTCAGCCCGTCGACCTAGCTGGACTTCTCACCAAGCGTTCGGTCAGCCCGTTGACCCGCTTGGACTTCTCGCTAGCTATCCGGTCAGCCCGTCGACCTAGCTGGGCTTCGTACCAGACTTCTAGTCAGCCCGTCGACCTGTCTGGACTTTTCCTCACACTCGATCAGAGTGTTAGACAACAACAAGCTAACTTAACCTGATTTGTCATTCATCAAAACCTGGGTTAAATCGTTAGTGCAAACCGCACCAACACCAACATCACCTTGTGACTACTAATTGTGACTCTTCACAATATATGACAAGCGTCCTTCTATCCTTGAAATCTAGATTGATCAATGTGAGGCATAGACCGTGTCATCCTCTAATCAATCTAAATCTTGAATCCCAAGTAAACTCACTCAATCAAATGAGCTCAATATCTCATATTGACTCATTTGGGCATGGCCATGCACTTCGTGGTCTCACTCTATCAAGAATATCGATGTCACTCTCGTGATATAGGAGGGATAGATCCCATTTATATCACTCACATCCCTCCGCATAATTTGTTACATACCCAGTAATCTCCTTTATAGTCCACCCAGTTACGGGTGACGTTTGACGAAGCCAAAGTACGTAACTCCTTATGTAGGGAACCATGGTGACTTCAGGTCCAAGGACTAGTAGTCATATTGATACCCACATGCCAAAGTATATGACACTCATATAACGATCTATGATACTTTCTCATGGCTGGTCATTCAGTATACATTCTCCAATGCATACCCATGTGTCAACTTGATATCTCTATATCCATAACTTGTGAGATCAAGTCATCGAGTTGACCTACATGCTAGTCTCGTCGCATTAACATTGTCCTTGAATGTTAATAATTGACTAGGAATGATTAAGAGTAGTGTTCCCTATATCATCTCACTATCGATTTAACTAACCGATTGATATAGGTAAGAACCTTCTACTCAAGGACGCTATTATACTTAGTTATTTGGCACCAATACAAGTAAGCATAATAACCATAAACAAATTTCTTTATTTATATACAAGAATATGATACAATGAGTCCATACAACAATCATCAAATGATTGGCTCTAGGGCTCTAACAAACATCACTAAGAAGGAAAAGTTTAAGTTTTCTTCTTCTTCTTTCAATGAGAAGTTGGTTTTGCCTTCTTCCTTCATGGAGAATAAAAAGGAAAAAGGGAATGAAAACTTTATTTTTTCTTCCCTCTTCCTCCTCCTTCTTTTCTCCACCGAACCCTATGGCTCTCCTCTTCATTTTGTCGAATCCAAGCTAAGGGTCTCCTCTTTAGGAAAACTTCACAAGCAAGGTTCCTTCTCTTAGTAAATCAAGCGAGAGGATGTAAGTATTCCTCTCACCTGCAGTACAAGTAGCTTTTGTATGTTTCTATGCTAAAGATTTCTTGAAAACCTAGGATTTCACCTTGTAGATTTCGGCCAAGATAAGAAAAATAAGGTTAAGAGGTCACCTATGGTTGCTAAAGGTTTTCATAATTGATGTTGTTAAAGGAAAATTGAACTATGCTCTTAATAGGGTTTCAGCCAAGAAGAAATAAAGACATTAGAGGAAGTTTAAGAACTTAACAACACTTGTTTATGATTTCTCATGATATGTAACCCATTATATGATATTTGTTTAAAGTTTCCATGCTTTTGGTTGCTTAAAAACCCTATGATCCAAACTTATATGTTTCGGCCAAGTAATGATTTAGGGTTGTGGGAAGTTCAAAACCCCAACCATGCATGATAATGACTCCTTATGATATGATATGGATTTTTATGTTACCATGTTATTTGTTATGTGCACTATATGCCATCATGTTATGATTCCTATGATATGTTATATGCTATGTGCACTTATGCCATCATGTTATGCTATGCTATATGATATGTGCACTTATGTCATCATGTTATGTTTTCTCTATGAGATACCATATGTTATGTGCACTTTATGCCATCATGTTATGCTTATGCAAGGCTTATGTAATATGAAAAGCTTAAGAGATGCTTCCCTATAAGTGGGGACTACGAGCACTCTTCATGATATGACAAGAAACATGATGTACTATGATATGACAAGAAACATGTATGTTATTTTACTTTTGTATGGCTTGTACCGGGGATGAGCTCCTAAGTGCCCCTAGGTCGATGGTCAAGGAAACAGGCCTAGTTCCTAGTAGGTTCAAGATTAGCTACCTTAGATCTATTTAGGATGCGCATTCATGTATGTGGTACAAAGTCGGCCCTCTTGATAAGATTATGTTTAAGTACCTATATGATATATGTTTTCAAAAGATCATCTTGCATTTACTCATTTCATGCCATATGATACATGTTTTCAAAAGAACATCTTGCATCTACATATTTCATGCTATATGATTTCTTATGCTTTAGATAGATGCTCTCTTGAGATGTTTCATGCTATATGATGTTTATGCTTTAAGAAGATGCTCTTTTGAGATATGTTTATGATGCCTAGATGAATATGCTACTACCTTATGCTTATGCTTTCATATGCTATGATTTATGCTCTTTTGAGATATTTTAAGACTAGCATGCTATTGTTAAATCTAGGTGTTGGGTAAATGAACATAACACTACTCTATGTTTAGTTCATGATTTATGATTTTTGTGAGTAGGAAAGGATCTTACTAAGTCTATATGCTTATAGTTTTATGTTTCCTTGTATTGCAGAAAAGGATAAAGAATGGCTAAATTAAGGGGAGCAGCAGGAAGGGCAAGGATGTGTGTGGCGGTGGCATGGTGGAATAGATCTATCTGTGTTTAAGACGTATATATGTCTAAGTCTTTGCATGTAAACTTATTATGCTACTTGATGCTTTTGACTTGAACCGTTCTGATGGTTTATATACCTATGTTTTTTTCTCTTGTTCCATGATAGTGTGATCCATGCTCTAGTTTAAAATATCATGTTTAAGTAGTAGCTACTAAACCAAGTTATATGCATGAATGCTAGTATGCTCACATGATATGTTTAAAGGAGTAGCATGTCATATGTTTAATATGCTACATGATTTCTATATGATTATCATATTGTTCACATGTCACGTCATGTTAATATGATTCTATAATTAGAATATAGATTTTTTTTTTTAATTCTTCCGCTGCCATGATCTTAAGTATGTATGTATGTATGTTTCAAGTAACCCCGTCCTTCCCTTCGACCGAGTGGTGGGGAGGGCGGGCGTTATATCCTGATCGTAAGTCTATCTTTGAGAATGTTGAAGCTCTTTGCAACTGATCAAATAGATCCTCAATTCTTGGTAGGGGATACTTATTTTTCACTGTTACTCTATTCAACTCTCGGTAATCGATACAGAGTCTCATGCTCCCATTCTTTTTCTTTACAAACAACACGGGAGCGCCCCATGGGGAAAAACTCGAGCGAATGAATCCTTTATCTAACAACTCTTGAATCTGATCTTTCAACTCTTTCATTGTCATGGGTGCCAGACGATACGGTGCCTTGGAGATGGGCACCGTATCCGGCATCAGATCAATAGAAAATTCCACCTCTCTCTCTGAAGGAATGCCATAAACATCCTCAGGAAATACACTAGGAAAGTCTTTGACAACTTCTACATTTTCAATCATCTGCCTGACAGCATCTGTCACTGAAACAAGACTAGCTAGAAACCCTTGGCAGCCTTCTCTCATAAGCTTCCTTGCACAGATACAAGAAATGATGTGCGACATCGGTCTATTCCCGGCTACCTCAAATACAAATGACTCCCCATTGGGTGGTTTGATAGGCACTGACCTCTGCCAAAAATCAATCGAAGCTCCATTCTGTGATAACCAGTCCATTCCCAGAATAATGTCGAATTCAAGCATCCGCAACACAATAAGATTCGGTCGAACCACATTCTTCTGCATCCTAAGCTCCATGTCCTTCACCATCCTAGTAGATAACATCTGCTCACCAGAAGGTACTGTGACTTTGAATCCCAGTTCTATGTCTTCTGGTAAGATTCCTAGTCGCTTCACAAAGGCCTCGGATATAAATGAGTGTGTAGCTCCAAAGTCTAGCAAGGCATAGGTAGCTACACCTTATATAAATATTCTACCTGCAGCCATAATACCATCATATCTAATCAAGCCTAGCATTTTTAAAAATTGCAATCTAGTCCCTTAAAAATGTAAATAGCACATAAACTCCAAAATTTACAAATCAGCCCCTAGATTTTTTTTTTGAAAATTTGTTAAACAGTCCTAAAGTTTCTAAAGACTACCAAACAATCTCGGGTTTAGTGCATTATAGTCCCCCTATTCTTGTTTTCCTAGCCCTGCCCGTAAGCTTTTGTTCAGAAATTTTATCCTAGGTCATGCAAAATTCGAGACATGCAAAATTCTAAATCAAGTTCAAATCAACTCAATTAATCCTAGCATTCCATACTTAACATTTCATGCAATTAGGATACTTGTGATAAGCGTAGCTTCTGGCTTTGCCTCCTCGGCATACATCACAAATGCTTGACCGGTCACATGTTCTCGCAGCTTTTGGCACTCCTTAGCTTTGTGCCCATTGCCTCTGCATTTGAAGCACTTGTAGGTGTTGGAACCCCCAAGGTTATTTTGGTATGATCAACAAGTTAATTTAGGTCCTATGTGTTTCTAATCTTGTGTCTAAGTGTGCAGAAGCTTAGGAGCATAGGTAGTCGAGTGGAAGACGCAGCTAGTGAGAAGGACGGCACGCGGTGCGTCCGAGAGATGAGGCACTGTGGAAGAGTACACCGACGGATGAGAAGGAAGCGTCCGATGGTTATGAGGGACGAAAGCCGGAGTTGAAGACTACCCGAGGAGCAAGAGACGCAGCTAGCGAGATGGACGGCACGCGGTGCGTCCGAGGTACAAAAACTGTGGATGAGTACGCCGACGGACGAGAAGGAAACATGCGGCAATTCCGAGGGACGAGAAGTCGGAGTGGAAGCCCACTCGAGAAGACCGGAAGTTGGGTTCGGGTGAGCTCTTTTCCGGATGTCCGAGATCACCCAAGCGAGTGGATCCGGGGTTGAAGACTAGACTGAGATGACCAGAACCGGAGTAGAGGACCCAGACCGAATAAGTCAACCAAAGTTGACTTTTGGGTCTGGGGCGCATGGAACTGACTGAGGCGCCCGAACCCCTCCGGGGCGCCCGGACCCCTCTGGGGCGCCCAGAACGTACCGGGGCGCCTGGAGTTGACTTTTTCACAGATCGAGTCAAAACTCGATCTGAACATTGGGGGATAAAATTTTAACCCCCCAGGGTGCCTGGAACCCTCAGGGCACCCCGACCAAGGCTATAAATATAGCCTTAGTCTAGAAGCTTTTCAACAACTAGAGCAATTCATTTCCAATGCTTGTACACTTCAGTTTTAGATTTGCTTCTTTATTTTTCGCTTTCACTGCTGTAAGAGGCTTCTTCACCCGAAGGAGATACTAGTGCGACATTCCTTGGATTAACAACCTCCTTAGTTGTAACCAAGTCAAATCTGTTGCCTCATTTTTCTGATTTACTTTCTGCTTACTTTAATTTATAAGTGTTAGTTTAAGAGTTCGAGAAGAGTGTTTTTGTTTTTGTTTTACAGGGCTATTCAACCCCCCCTTCTAGTCGGCCGCAACGGTCCTACAAGTGGTATCAGAGCTTAGGTGCTTCAGGAAAACTAACTGTCGAACGAAGCAACGAGATGGTCAGACCAAGCATCCACCCACCGAAATTCGAAGGAGATTTCACCTCTTGGAAAAAGGTGATGTAGGTATTCTTTACCACCGATTTTGAATTAATGCTTACAATGGAATTTGGTTTTACAGCACCGGAAGGTAAGGAGAAAAATAATTAGACGAAAAAGGAGCAGGCCGACTTCGTGGCAAACAGCAAAGCAGAATACCATCTGCTAAGTGTTCTTCCGCCTCAAGAAGTCAACAGGATCGGGAACTACGACTCGGCAAAAGAACTTTGGGAGAAGTTCCTCCAGTTGCACGAAGGGACGTCCGAAGCCAAGCTCGCCAGAAGAGATCTACTTCGCAATAAACTCACCAGCCTGCAACTTGGGGAAGACGAGACGGTTGCGTACCTACACTCGAGAATCAAGGAGATCATCACTGGGCTCTCGAATCTCGGAGAAAAGGTAAGTAACCGAGATTCGTTAAGGTACGCTTTAAATTCCTTTCCTAGAAATACCAAATGGGCATCATTAGTACATGCATTTTACATTTCTAAATATTTAGAAAAGATTTTGTTAGAAGAATTCTTTTCAACATTTAAAGTGCATGAGTCAAGATGTGCAGGAATGAAGGAGCCCAAGAACAACATCGCCCTCAAAGCATCGAGAGACGAACCTGAGATGGAGTCTTCTCTCGACGACGAGGAAATGGTATTGATGGTAAAGCAATTTAAGAAGTTATGCAATTCTAGAAAAACTAACCATCCACGGGGTAGAAAGAAAAAGACGATCCGCTGCTACCACTCGATGAAGAAGGGCACGTCAAGGACAACTACCCCAAGCTGAAGAACAAGGACAAGGAGAAGGGTAAGAAACCTATCCAAAAGCGAAAGGCCCTAAAGGTGATGTGGGACAATACGTCGTTGGAGTCAGAAGTCGAGGCATTCTCCGGACTTGCTCTAATGGCAAGTCATCAAGACGACGACTGTGAGTCAAGCTCTTCCGAAATGAGCATCGAGAGCATCAATGAAGGGGGAGCCACGTCGAAAGAAAGCAGCAGTTCAGGGGGAGAAACGGACAACGAGATCGACAAGGTAAGTGAGGTACGATCACTTCCTCCTGATAAACTCTTTAAGTTTGTTAAACTATTAACAAAAGACTGTTGCAAATTAGAAAAGGAGATTAAAAATTAAAATTAATTTTGGCTAAATCTTGTCCCTTAGAAGAATTAGACAAATCAAAATTAGAAAATGAGAAATTGAAATCAGAAAATAAAGATCTGAAAATTCAAGTAGATAATTTGAAAAACCATGCATGCTTATCTAATTTTAAAAAATTTAAAAATTTAAATTGGTATTATAGATATCACCAGGGACAAATTAGGAATATTTCAAGAAAATATGTACCTAAAAAATATTTAGTTAATCTAGTAGGCTGGAACCTATATTGGGTTCCTAAATCTTGCTTAGTCTAAATTTTAAACGAAATTAATGCTTTCAGTGAGAAAATTAAACAGTGAATTTCTCTATTAGGCTTTGTCTAAAGAAGTGGTTGTTACTCCAATAGCCAAAAAGACCTAGTGCCTCGCCACGACCTGGAAGCCAAAATATTGAAATAAATGTTTAATTAACTTTCGGTCAAAGCATTAAAATTAGAATTAATTAATGCTTTTAAAGTTTTTCAAATATTTTTTCAAAATATGTTTATACTTAGAAAAATACTTTTACGTGAAATTTTTACTTAGAACATTTTACTTAGAAAAATCATAAGTTAGGATTTTTTTCAAAAATAATTTTTTTAAAGACTTAAAATTTTTTTCAATTTTTTTTTTTACTTAGAATTTTTTTTTTGTATTTTTCTCTTAGAAAAATTCTCCTTTATACTTAAAAAAACTTCAGAAGAGATTTTTTTGCCTAAAAACAATTTTGAAATTAAAAATTTCTGCTTAAGTTTTAAAAAAAAAAAGTTGTCTAAGTTAGAATTTTTTTCTTATAATTTCACTTAGAAAATTTTCTTAAAATTTTACTTAAATTTTGTTTTCAGAGACTGTTTATTGCAAAATTTTTACGGATCTCAAAATTTTCTAAGTTTTTACCCTTAGATTTTTTCTTAGAATCCCATTTTTTATGTGATCAATGGGGGAGAAGGAAAAGTATAAGTCTAGGGGGAGGTAGACCAAATTTTAAATTTAACTTGTTTTATTTTTACACTTAATTGCAAATTTAGTTAAGTTTATTTTATGTCTATTTTTTACCCTAGCTTAACTTGGGTTGCTCACACCAAAAAGGGGAGATTGTTGTAACCCCAAGGTTGTTTTGTTGTGATCAACAAGTTAAGTTAGGTCATTTGTGTTTCTAACCTTGTGTCTAAGTGTGTAGGAGCTTAGGAGCACAGATAGTCGAGTGGAAGACGCAGCTAGCGAGAAGGATGGCACGCGGTGCGTCCGAGGGACGAGGCGCTGCGGAAGAGTACACCGGTGGACGAGAAGGAAGCGTGCGGTGGTTTCGAGGGACGAAAGCCGGAGCGGAAGACTGCTCGAGGAGCAAGAGACACAGCTAGTGAGAAGGATGGCACGCAGTGCATCCAAGGGATGAAGACTGTGGATGAGTGCACTGGCAGACAAGAAGGAAACACGTGGCAATTTCGAGGGACAAGAAGCCGGAGCAGAAGCCCACTTAAGAAGACCGGAAGTTGGGTTCGGGTGAGCCCTTTTTCGAATGTCCGAGATCACCCAAGCGAGCGGATCTAGAGTTGAAGACCCGAACCGAGGCGACCAAAACCGGAGCAGAGGACCTGGACCGAATAAGTCAACCAGAGTTGACTTTTGGGACCGGGGTGCTTGGAACTGACCGGGGCGCCCAGAATGTACCGGGGCACCCGGAACGTATCGGGGCGCCCGGAGTTGACTTTTTCACAGATCGAGTCAAAACTCGATCTGAACGTTGGGGGATAAAATTTTATCCCCCCAGGGCGCCTGGAACCCTTAGGGCGCCCCAACCAAGGTTATAAATATAGCCTTGGTCCAGAAGCTTTTCAACAACTTAGAGTAATTCATTTCCAACACTTGTATGCTTCAGTTTTTGATTAGCTTCTTTATTTTGCGCTTTCACTGCTGTAAGAGGCTTCTCCGCCCGAAGGAGATACTAGTGCAACATTCCTTGGATTAACAACCTCCTTGGTTGTAACCAAGTCAAATCCGGTGCCTCATTTTTCTGATTTACTTTCTGCTTACTTTAATTTACAAGTGTTAGTTTAAGAGTTCGAGAAGGGTGTTTTTGTTTTTATTTTACAGGGCTATTCAACCCCCCTTCTAGCCGGCCACAATAGTCCTACAGTAGGTGCCCCACAAGCACTTGCCATGGTCCTGGCGGTTGCATTCCCTGCACACTGGTTTCTCATCTGTCTTTGGGGTAGCTACTTTCTGTGGTTGAAGTTTTGACTGCCCTTGCGACTTCTGTTGTCCCTATTGTTGGTTGCTACTCGGAAAACCTAGAGGTTCCACTGTACAAAAATTTTGTACAAAGGTCTGAACATTTTCCTGGCTACCATGTGTTCTTTTAAATTAAATTTTGGATCGCCTGTGGAACTTAACACGTTTGATCCAAAACTTAATCTATTTGTTCTTTTAGGTTTTGACTTGGATCTCCTGCGGAACTTAACACGTTTGATCCAAATCACCTAAGTTATTAATTTCATTAAATATTAATTTCCAAAATTGGTTTCCAGTACTGACGTGGCGAGGCACATGTCCTTCTTGGATATGGGAGCAACCACCACCGACTAGACAAAACCTTTTAAGGAAAGCTAATATTTAATTTCCTAAAATAACTTTAAGTCAACCAAAAAGAACAATCAAATCACAAGGAAAAGAAAAATAAAAGAACACTATATCGAAAATAAATTCGAAACACTAGAATCGTATGCCTCTTGTATTTAGTATTATTTCCAAAAATAACTAGTATGATGCGGAAAGAAAAATTACTAGTTATACCTTTTATAAAGACCTCTTGATCTTCTACCATAATCCTCTTCTAACCTCGGACGTTGTGTGGGCAACGATCTTCCGAGATGAGAACCACCTAGGCACTTTCTTCCTTCTTCCTTCAAGTTTCGGCCAAGCACAAGAACTTCCAAAGGATGAAGAATTTTCCACCAACCAAGCTCCAAGGGATGCATGCTTTCTCTCCTTCTTCTCCTTCCTTGATCCGGCCACATCCTCCAAGCTCCAAGAGATGATAGATTTTGGCCACAACAAGAGGAAAGAAGAGAAAGGGAAGAGCTGGCCACCACACCAAGGAAAAGAGGGAGAAAAATAGAATAGAGTCCTTAGCCTTGAAGCCTCCTCTACCCCCTCTTTTATAATCCTTGGTCTTGGCAAATAAGGAAAATTTAATAAAAACTTCCTTAACTCTTTTGCCATTGAAAAGGAAAATTTATTTAATTAAAACAATTTTCTCTTTTCAAATTACAATGGCCGACCATAACAAATAAAATCTCCAAGCAAATAAAATTTTAAACACCAATTAAAACTTCCTTATTTGCTTCCGAAAATTTATAAAAATTTCTCCAATAATTTTTATCCCTTCATGATTGGTTTATAAAAAGGAAATTTAATAAATTAAAATCTTTCTTTTAAACATGTTGATAAAAAAAAAGTTATCTCTATAAATTAAAATCTCTTTTAATCTACAAATAAGGAAAGATATCAAATCTTTTCTTAATCTTTTGTAGAAGAGAATATTTAATTTTAAACTCTCTTTTAAATCATGAACATGATTAAAAAGGAAAGTTTTCTTAAAATTTAAAATCCTCCTTTAATCAACAAATAAGGAAAGATTTCAAATTTTAAACTCTCTTTTAAACATGTAGATGATTTACAAATAAGGAAAGTTTTTACCAAAAATTAAAACCATCCTTTTAAACTACAAATAAGGAAAGAGATTAATCTCTTCTCTTAATCTTTTGTAGAAAGCTATAAAAGGAAATTTTTAATTTTTAAACTCTCTTTTAAAATCATGATATCCACATAAGAAATAATTTTAATAAAAATCCTTTTTAATATTCTAGTGGCCGGCCACCTAAGCTTGGGACCCAAGCTTTGGCCGGCCACCTACATAGCTCATCTACTTGGTCTTGGCCGGCCCTAGCTTGGGTTCCAAGCTAGCTTGGCCGGCCCCATTGGATGGGTAAGAAGATGGGTATGTGGTGGGTATAAATCTCTATATACAAGAGGCTACGATAGGGACCGAGAGGAAGAATTGGTTTTGGTCTCCCGATGAAATTAAGCATCCCGTGTTCGCCCCGAACACACAACTTAATTTCACCAATAATAATTCATTCCACTAAAGAACTATTATTGAACTACCGCACCAATCCCAAATTACATTTTGGGCTCCTTTTTATTATGAGTGTGTCAGTCTCCCAGTGTTTAAGATAACAAATGTCCACTAATTAAGTAAGTTACTGACAACTCACTTAATTAATATCTAGCTCCAAGAGTAGTACCACTCAACTTCATCGTCATGTCGGACTAAGTCCACCTGCAGGGTTTTAACATGACAATCCTTATGAGCTCCTCTTGGGGACATTCTCAACCTAGATTACTAGGACACAGTTTCCTTCTATAATCAACAACACACACTATAAATGATATCATTTCCCAACTTATCGGGCTTATTGATTTATCGAACTAAATCTCACCCATTGATAAATTAAAGAAATAAATATCAAATATATATGCTTGTTATTATATTAGGATTAAGAGCACACACTTCCATAATAACTGAGGTCTTTGTTTCTTTATAAAGTCAGTATAAAAGAACTGACCTCTAATGGTCCTACTCAATACACTCTTAGTGTACTAGTGTAATTATATAGTTAAGATAAACTAACACCTAATTACACTACGACCTTCCAATGTTTTGTTCCTTTCCATCATGGTCGTGAGCTACTGTTTATAATTTATAAGGTACTGATAACATGATCTTCTGTGTGTGACACCACACACCATGTTATCTACAATATAAATTAATTGAACAACTACATTTATCACAAATGTAGACATTTGACCAACGTGATTCTTATTTCTAGATAAATGTTTTATACCAAAAGCTAGACTTTTAGTATACATTCTAACACCTATCCTTTTTGTCATCCTATATATGTCTTCTTATTCAGATATTGTTGCTACTGTGTAGGGGACCTTTTCCTCTGCATCTCCCATTTAATTTCTTTTAAGGACTGCTAGGCTCTAGTGACTACATCATTATATTCAGTCGGTCTATTAGTAGAACGTCCTGGCGGATTGTAGGCCTGAAACCATCTAGAAAGTGTCTCAATTTTTTAGTAGCATCATTTGCGATCAAGGGCACAAAATGGCATCCCCTATCGAACTTCTTGACGAACTCAGCGACAGACAGGTCTCCATGTCAGAGAATCATGAATTCCATCTTCAGTCTAGATCTCACATCCACAGTGAAGTACTTCTCATAGAAGATCCTCTTGAACTCCTCCAAGGTCAGGGTATTTAGATTAACCCCTCTTTCAGCTCCCTCCCACCATAGGGAAGCATCATCCTTCAGCAGATATATGGCACATCGAACCCTGTCAATGTCAGCCATGTTCATGTATCAGAAGATTACTTCTAAAGATCGAATCCATCCTTCATCAACAAATGGATCAGTAGTCCCAACAAAGTCTTTAGGATTCAACCTCCTGAACTGCACATATACATCATCCTGTTGTCCCCTATTAACGCTACCCGCATGCTGCTCTAGGAGTAGAGCCATTCCTTCTAGTATACAAGTAGCAGCATCTGGGAGTGGAGGTGGGGATTGGGGAGCATAATGTCTCAGAGGCATATCTGTATATATCAACCCACATGCATTTATATTTAAAAGAAAAGATAACCTCCTAAGTTTGGTATAATAAAAGCATTTAAGTTCAACACATAAAATTTAAAGCAGCAAAACTCACAGACCTGAGGCTTGGCAACTTGAGATTCCCATAATTGCCAGTAGGTACATCCCTTATAAGATTCTTGCTCTGATACCAACTGAAACGACCCTAACTTCTACTTGGCCTTTAAATTATGCTGGAAATACATATATAGATATATACACTTTTTCTTATAGTCACCTCTTGGCCCGTATACACATCACCATAAGAAAAGTTGCAGCCACACACTTTATTAATAGTTAACCCGCATGAGTACACATGAACCACCAACATTCAAAACCAAGTAAAGTTTTTTTTCCTTAAAGAAAACAACGTACTAACCCAAACATCTCAAGCAAATATAACTAATCATTCAAACTACATTTTTTTTTCTTCTCGAAACTCTCAAGCATGTATCATATAACCCTTATAGTTGTTATTATTATTATTATTGATGACTGACTTATCCACAAAAGCTACAAGATCTTTGGGTGTGTACTACCAACCTGGTCCGATCAAGTGTCAATGCCTCCAGCCTCCTCGTTTTCCTCACTTACATCCATTCAATCCTAGTGAGTCTAACGACTTACCACGTCCTAACCATGATATCACATATTATATAAATAGGCGCATGCATCAGGGATAAAAAGAAAATCATGAACATATTCATTTCTTCAAACCATTAAATTCTTGAGCATTGTATATCATTTTTATGTAACATTAAAACCATCATACCATTTAGACAGCCTACAACATTTACCGTAAATCCTTTTAGGGTGAAGTTCGATCATTAAAAGTGACTAGCCATCATCATTTATCCTTTATCCTTTGTTGGAATGTTCAATCTCTAAACCATGATACCTGTTGGACCCCGTGATTGTTTTGATGTGATCAACAAAGTTAGGTTAGGTCCTGTTTAGTTTTGATCTCTGTGTCTAAGTGTGTAGGAGCTTAGCAGCACAAGAAGTCGAGCGGAAGACGCAGCTAGTGAGAAGGATGTCACGGGAAGGGAGCCGACGGGTTTGGTACATCCGATGGACGAAAGAGCTGCGGATGAGTACACCGGTGGGCAAGAAGAACGTACGCGATGTTCGAGGGATGAGAAGCCGGAGCGAAAGCCTGCTCTAGGAGAATGCCAGAAATTAGGTTCGGATGAGCCCTATTTCGGTTGGCCACAATCACCCAAGCGAACGAAGCAGCGAAAGATCCAAAGGAAAACTGAAGCTATTTATATGCTGCAGGTAGAGGGCGTCATCCATTATATAGAGGGCGCCTCCATGATATGGAGGGCGCCCTCTATGATGTATAGGAGGTGCCCTCCATGTATAGAGGGTGCCCTTCATGATGTATTGAGGGCACCCTCCTTGTTATTGAGGGCGCCCTCGACCCAGTCTATGTAGTTGTTTTGGTAGCAAATAAAGCTTTATCCGCTGCCTTGCTGGAGGCGCCCTCCAAGCCACTTGGAGGCACCCTCAAGCAGTAGATAAGATTTTTCAGGGGCTATAAAAGAACCCCCAGGACGTAGGAAAGATACAACAACTGAGAACAACTACTGTAATCATTTCCTAGAGATTTTCTGAGCTTTTCAAAGAGTGTAAGAGGCTTCTCGCCTACAGAGAAGGAGATATTTCTAGTAGAGTTTTGCAACCGCCTTGGATTAACAACCACCTAGGTTATAACTAAGTTAAATCTGTTGCCACTTTTCTTTTTAATTAGTTGTTCATTTTAGTTTATTTTAATTGTAATATTGCCACTAATCTTGGTTGGAAAGAATGGAAAGGTTTTTTTTTAGATGTTGCACCCTCTCACCGACCCCACCGCTGCGCCAACAAGTGGTATCAGAGCCCAACCGCCTCAAAAGCACTAACTGGCAACTGAAGCATCAACATCAAGACAATGGCCGATACAAGCATTGATCCACTGAAGTTCGAGGGAGACTTCACACAATGGAAACATCGAATGGAGGTATTCTTCAAAATAGATTTCAAAATTCTTTTAACAATGAAATATGGTTTTACAGTGTAACGCCCGAAAATTCTCAAAAACTATTTTAGAAATATTCTATGATTTTCCTGAAATTTTAGGGTATTTTTACAGAATTTTTAGAGTAGCGGAAGTAGCAAAAATAAATAGAAAACTAAAACAGCCTAAGTGGGAATTGAACCCGAGACCTATGGTTTACGGATAATTCTGGTAACCAGTTGAACCCAGCAGGGCCGTGCTGAAAGGAAAGGGAGACAATTTTATTTAAGTTAGAGTTGGGCCGAAATTACCAATTAATATAAATAGGAAATTATTAAGTGGGGTTTTATTTGGATCGGGACTCCTTCTCCTCAAACCCTCATCGACGCCACCTCTCCCTCTCCTCCCTCTCTCGGCGCCAACCACAAGCACACCTAGGGTTCCGTCCCTAGGGCCATAGGAGTACCTTCCGGCGACGGCTCCGACACGAGGACGTTTCCCTCCGCGAGAGGAACGCATAGACGCGAGAGGATCGTCGAAGAGATCTCTCCACCGGAAAATCCAGCGATTAGAATCGTAAGAAAATTAGAACAGGAGGTAAGAAACCCCTCACCTGCAGTATAAGTAGCTTCCGTGTGAATTCCATGTATTAGTTTAGTAATATGTAGATTATCGACACAAAGAATGCGAATTAGCGCATACTAAGTGTTCGATTGAATGATTTAGCACAGAAGAATGCAACTTAGGCATTTTAGCAGCTTAGATAAATGCAATAGAAGCATTTTATAGTTTAGGTAGTCTTGCTCTAGCTTTTACCGGACTAGATGTCCAATGGGTGGGCTCCCATAGACGCCTCTAGGTTTAGATAACCTAGTTCTAGGTTCAGACAACCTAGGAAAAGCAAGACAAGGATTTATTAGCTTATGTTCAGTATTTTACTTTTCAGTGGCACTGTACTGGATTAGATATCCATTGGGTTGGGATCCCACAGTCGTCCCTAGGTTCAGATAACCTAGTAACCCTACTAAATTCGGGACTTGCAAACCCGGGTTTAGATAGGGGTGCGCGCATAGCACGTACAGTCGCCGGGCCCAAACAGCAGCATGACTAGTATTTTCACCTATTATATGTATATGGTTTTCAAACTCTCGCAAAATAGCTAGGTGAATTCTACAGCTTTAGCATTTACTAGAATTGGCTCAGTTCAGCTTTTATATCAGTTTGGTTCGGTTGATACACATGATAGTTGTGGTTAGCTTTTATAACATGTCAGTTTCTTACTTCCATGTTTAGAATGCCATGACTAGCTTTGATTTCCATGTTTGATAGCATGCCATGCTTTAGTGTTCATGTTCAGTGATTTCAGTATGTCATGCTTTGACAAGTTCATCATATGTTTGATAGCATGTTTTTAAAAGCATAAATGCATCGTATGCATGTTTTAGTGAGGTAGATGGTTTCTTACTAAGCGAAAGCTTATAGATACTTTCTTTTCCTTATACTGCAGATAAAGGTAAAGGAAAGATAGACTAGCGGAGGCTGGGGAACAATGCGGTGAAGATGTGTGTGGATGGAACTTGGAATGGAGAAATCAGGGACTTAGCACATTGTTTTAAGCATTAGAACTTTTCTGTGTTTACTATTTTGCACTATAGTATGTTACTTGGTATAAGTTCGTTAACTATGCACTCTATCATGCTTAGAATACCTATTTTAGAATGTTAGTTGTTATTGTTAGAGTGTTCTTCGTCACTTATAGAACTTGTAATGTGATTGAGGCACGAAACAGTGCTGAAATCAGAGTTTAGCTGCAAAATCTGTAACCTCAATCGATCGGTGGATCGATTGGGGGTTTCCAATCGATCAGCTGATCGATTGGTCAATCTGTTCCACGAATAGTAGGCTTCTGGATCGATCAGCCAATCGATCCAGCCAATTCCGTCACGAACAGAGAGCTCTGGGATCGATCAATGGATCGATTGACCAACCTGGATCGATCAGTCGATCGATCCAAATTATTGTCCCGAGCACAGTAGCGTGCTGGATCGATCACTGGATCGATCTGACGTTCCAATCGATCAATGGATCGATTGGGAGGTCTGATATCAGCGGGAAAATGTCTAAGTTCAGTTCCTTGACCATGGGGAAGGTAAAACACGTCATGAATAGTTAGTTTACCTATCTTAGCATGTATAGAACCAAGAAATGATAACAGCTTAGCAAAATTTTAATTAGTACAGCTTCCGCATCTAGATTTAGTGATGGTCAGGGAATACTTAGCACAGATTAATGTGACGATCAGCCTTACAGCCTAGTTAGTAGAAGGCGGGTCATTACAGAGTGGTATCAGAGCAGTTTCCATACTTCCTACACACACATCGGCATTGAACCTCCAGCTTCCAAGTAAGAAATGTCTCTCACTTTATTATGTTCTTTCTTTCATGTTTATAGATACTGTAGCATGTTGATTGATGATAGTACCTAACATGTTAGTGATTGTAATTACATAAACATGATTGTATTAGTTATGTATGACCTCTATGTCTTTAGAAATGGCACGAGGACGCCCAGCTAGAAGGGCACCAGCTACTGAGCCCCAGCAAGAGGCAGGCAGTTCAGTGCATCCCCCAGACCTTACAGCACTAGTGGCTCAGTTACAGCTGCAGCTAGCTGAACAGTAACAGGAAATAACCACCTTAATGGCTAGTCAGCAGAACACTCCCACTGTCACCCCGGAGCCTAACTTAGCGACACTAGTGGTTTTAGAGGTTCCACCAGTCCAGCCTACGACACCAGTAGCCCCAGCGGCAGGAATGCAGAGAGAATCCTATCTGATCCAGTGGCAGAGAGTCAAGCCAGAGAATTTCTCAGGCAGCAGTGAACCATGGGATGCTCAGGCATGGTTCAAAACACTGGGAAGTACGATGGAGCTTCTGGACTGGCCAGAACACGAGAAAGTGAAGTGCGCCTCCTTCTGCTTGACAGGGGATGCACGTATGTGGTGGGAGAGAATCAGAGCGAAGTGCCCAGTAAATCAGATGACATGGGCAGACTTCGAGAAAGAATTCTTTGAGGAGTTCTTTCACACGCGGGTCACAAACCGCCACTACGACGAGTTCACCGAGTTTCGCCAGGGCAACCTCTCAGTGGAGGAAGCCGTGAAGAAATTCAACAGATTGGCTCGTCTATGCCCTGAGTTAGTCAGCACAGAAAGGGAACGAATCCGGTTGATGCTCAAGATGCTGAGGCCGGAAATAGCAATGAACGTGGTTGGTGGCGTTCATAGGCCACAAACCACAGAAGAGTTAGTGAGCAGTGCTCTAATCACTGAGCATTACCAGAATAGCATCAAGCAGCAGAAGCAAGTCCTCTCAGAAGCTAAAGGTCAAGGAGGCTCAGGCACTCAGAAACAGCAGGGTCACAGCTCTCATGGCTCTAACTGGAAAGGGAACTCCAGCAACAAGCGCAAACCAGGGAGTTACCCAAAAGGAGGGCCAGCCAGCAAGCAGCCCAGTTATCCAAAGTGTGCTACTTGTAGGAAATTCCACCCTGGAGTTTGTCGTAAGGGCACACGAATGCGGACAAGAAGGGCATATGGCCAAGCAGTATCCGAACAAGGCCAGCTTTCCTCCTCCACAGCCGATCCAGTACGAAGCCAAGCCAGCACAGTTGCATCATATGCAAGCCGCCTTAGATGGTCCGCACATCAGCCAGGGTAGATTAGAGGCTCCTCCAGCTATGACCAATGCGAGGATTTACTCACTCACCAAAGAGGACGTAGCAAATGCCTCGACAGTTGTCACAAGTCAGATTAGTATTTTACAGCAAAGTACAACTGTCTTATTCGATACTGGGGCAACCTTTTCATATATATCCAAGGCATTTGCTGAGAAGTTAGCAATACCTCTAGAGGTACTCAGTAGTCAGTTTCTGACGGCGTTACCTTCAGGAGAAATTATGGCATCCACGCACTGGCTCAGAGCAGTGCCAGTCATTATAGCAGACAGAGAACTCTTTTGTGATCTGATAGTGCTAAATATGACTGACTACGATGTTATCCTTGGGATGGACTTCCTGACCAGATACGGTGCTTCCATAGAGTGCCGTAAACAGAAAGTCATATTCCAACCTGAAGCAGAAGTGCAGTTTGAGTACATTGGAGAACCCAAGAGAAAGGCCAAGAAGTTTCTCTCAGCTATGAAGGCACAGAGGTTTATGGATTTAGGGTGTACGGGATTTCTAGCACACGTAGTCAGTACCAGTCAGGACAAGGACCAACAGCTAGTAGAGGTCCGAGTCGTATGTGACTACCCAGCAGTCTTCCCTGAAGAATTACCAGGATTAGCACTAGACAGGGAGATTGAATTTGAGATAGAGCTCATTCCCGGTACCAATCCGATCTCCAAAGCGCCTTATCGCATGGCTCCAGCAGAACTGAAGGAACTTCATGAGCAACTACGGGAGCTGCTTGACAAAGGCTTCATACGCCCTAGTCACTCACCATGGGGAGCACCTGTATTGTTCGTGAAGAAGAAGGATGGGAGCATGCGCTTGTGTATAGATTACCGGGCACTGAACCAAGTCACAATCATGAATAGGTATCCTCTTCCCAGAATAGATGACCTGTTCGATCAGCTAAAGGGAGCAGCAGTGTTCTCTAAAATAGACCTCAGATCAGGTTATCATCAGGTGAAGGTTAAAGAAGGGGATATACCCAAAACAGCATTCAGGACCAGATACGGACATTATGAGTTCGTAGTCATGCCCTTTGGCGTGACAAATGCTCCAGCTACTTTCATGGACCTCATGAACAGGGTATTCAGAGAATATTTAGATAAGTTCGTTATCGTGTTCATCGATGACATTCTTATCTATTCAGGAACTCAGGAAGAACACGCAGAGCACCTGAGAACAGTATTGCAGACCCTTCAGCAGAATCAGCTGTACGCCAAGTTCACAAAATGTGAATTTTGGCTAGATCAGGTGTCCTTCCTGGGTCACATCATCTCAAAGGATGACATCATGGTAGACCCCAGTAAGACAGAAGCTGTGAGCAACTGGAAAAGACCCAAGAACGCTAGTGAGATTAGAAGCTTTCTGGGATTAGCAGGCTATTACAGAAAATTCGTAGAGGATTTCTCCAGGATAGCCTCCCCACTGACAGCCCTTACCAGAAAGAACAGAAAATTTCAGTGGACAGAGGACTGTGAGAACAGTTTCAGCGAGCTAAAGAGGAGATTGACCAGTGCACCTATTCTGACTCTACTAGAAAATACAGACAGCTTTGATATATATAGTGATGCCTCTAAGTTGGGACTAGGAGCAGTGCTGATGCAAAGTGGCAAGGTGATCGCCTATGCCTCCAGACAACTCAAGGATTATGAGAGGAATTACCCCACTCATGACCTTGAGCTTGCAGCTGTGGTGTTCGCTCTCAAGATTTGGAGACATTACTTGTATGGAGCTTAGTGCAGAGTGTATACAGATCATCAAAGTCTGAAGTACTTCTTCACTCAGAAGGATCTGAATATGCGACAGCGCAGATGGCTAGAGCTGGTCAAAGACTACGATATAGACATCCTCTACCACCCAGGAAAAGCAAATAGGGTAGCAGACGCCCTCAGCAAGAAGTCCAGCGCCGCCCTATTATCTCTAGCAGCTATGTCACCGCCCTACAGAGAGAGATCACAGATTTCGGTCTCGATCTCATAGTCGGACAACTCTCTGCCATGACATTTGAGTCTACCTTGCTTGGGGGCATCCAGACAGCTCAGGAGCAGGATCCTGAAATTCAGAGAATCAAGCAAGGTTTAGCAGAATCAGAAAGTGGAGAGTTCAGAATATCAGATAGCGGGGTGTTGTATTTTGGTGACAGGCTATGTGTTCCGAATCAGGAGGAACTACAGAGGAAAATCCTAGACGAGGCTCACAAGACTCCCTATGCGATGCATCCTGGCTCCACCAAAATGTACCAGAACTTGAAGAAACATTTTTGGTGGCCTGGGATGAAGAGAGACATCGCTCGATATGTCAGCACCTGTCTAACCTGTCAGAGGGTCAAGGCAGAACATCAGAGACCAGGAGGACTCCTGCAGCCTATTCAGATTCCAGAATGGAAGTGGGAAGACATTTCTATGGATTTTATAGTGGGATTACCCAGAACCACGAATAGTTTTGATACCATCTGGGTAATAGTCGACAGGTTGACTAAATCAGCCCACTTTTTAGCCATCAGGATATCCTACTCCATGGAACAACTAGCTTAGTTGTATCTCAAGGAGATCGTTAGACTACATGGAGTCCCACGAACCATTATTTCAGACAGAGATAGTAGATTCACATCACACTTCTGGGAGTGTGTACAGTCAGCTTTGGGCACAAAGTTAAAGTTCAGCACAGGTTTCCATCCTCAGACAGATGGTCAAACGGAGCGAGTAAATCAGGTACTCGAAGATATGCTCCGAGCATGTGCCCTAGATTTCAAAGAAAGTTGGTGCAAATATCTGAGTCTAGCAGAATTTGCATACAACAACAGCTATCAGGCCACTATCGGTATGACACCCTATGAGGCTCTCTATAGGCGGAGGTGTAGATCTCCAATCTGCTGGTATGAGGGTGGTGAACAGAAAGGGCTAGAACTTCAGACAGATCTAGTGGCAGATACCACAGCAGCTATACAGCAGATCTGCCAGAGGATAGAGACAGCTCAAAGCTGCCAGAAAAGCGATGCTGATATAAGGCGCAGACCTTTAGAATTTTCAGTTGGGGATTCAGTGTTCCTCAGAGTAGCTCCCATGAAGGGAGTAATGCGTTTTGGGAAGAAGGGCAAACTAAGTCCCCGATATGTGAGACCATACCTTATCAGCAGAAGAGTGGGCAAAGTAGCATATGAGCTAGAGCTACCCCAGGAAATGCCAGCTGTCCACAACGTATTTCATGTCTCTATGCTGAAGAAGCATACCCCAGATGCCACCCAGGTGATTGAGCCCCAATCGGTACAGATCCACGAAGACCTCAGCTATGACAGTCGGCCTATTCAGATAATAGACCGAGCAGTTAAGAAATTACGGAACAAGGAAGTACCATTAGTCAAGGTTATTTGGCACAGTCACACAGCAGAAGAGACAACTTGGGAGACAGAAGTCAGCATGAGACAGAAGTACCCAGAATTATTCTAAGTTCGAGGACGAACTTTTTATAAGGTATGGGGAATTGTAACGCCCGAAAATTCTCAAAAACTATTTTAGAAATATTCTATGATTTTTCTGAAATTTTAGGGTATTTTTACAGAATTTTTAGAGTAGCGGAAGTAGCAAAAATAAATAGGAAACGAAAACGGCCTAAGCGGGAATTGAACCCGAGACCTATGGTTTACGGATAATTTTGGTAACCAGTTGAACCCAGCAGGGCCATGCTGAAAGGAAAGGGAGACAATTTTATTTAAGTTAGAGTTGGGCCGAAATTACCACTTAATATAAATAGGAAATTATTAAGTGGGGTTTTATTTGGATCGGGATTCCTTCTCCTCAAACCCTCACCGACGCCACCTCTCCCTCTCCTCCCTCTCTCGGCGCCAACTACAAGCACACCTAGGGTTCCGTCCCTAGGGCCATAGGAGTACCTTCCGGCGACGGCTCCGACACGAGGACGTTTCCCTCCGCGAGAGGAACGCATAGACGCGAGAGGATCGTCGAAGAGATCTCTCCACCGGAAAATCCAGCGATTAGAACCGTAAGAAAATCCAAACAGGAGGTAAGAAACCCCTCACCTGCAGTATAAGTAGCTTCCGTGTGAATTCCATGTATTAGTTTAGTAATATGTAGATTATCGACACAAAGAATGCGAATTAGCGCATACTAAGTGTTCGATTGAATGATTTAGCACAGAAGAATGCAACTTAGGCATTTTAGCAGCTTAGATAAATGCAATAGAAGCATTTTATAGTTTAGGTAGTCTTGCTCTAGCTTTTACCGGACTAGATGTCCAATGGGTGGGCTCCCACAGACGCCTCTAGGTTTAGATAACCTAGTTCTAGGTTCAGACAACCTAGTAAAAGCAAGACAAGGATTTATTAGCTTATGTTCAGTATTTTACTTTTCAGTGGCACTGTACTGGATTAGATATCCACTGGATTGGGCTCCCACAATCATCCCTAGGTTCAGATAACCTAGTAACCCTACTAAATTCGGGACTTGCAAACCCGGGTTTAGTTAGGGGTGCGCGCATAGCACGTACAGTCGCCGGGCCCAAACAGCAGCATGACTAGTATTTTCACCTATTATATGTATATGGTTTTCAAACTCTCGCAAAACAGCTAGGTGAATTCTACAGCTTTAGCATTTACTAGAATTGGCTCAGTTCAGCTTTTATATCAGTTTGGTTCGGTTGATACACATGATAGTTGTGGTTAGCTTTTATAACATGTCAGTTTCTTACTTCCATGTTTAGTATGCCATGACTAGCTTTGATTTCCATGTTTGATAGCATGTCATGCTTTAGTGTTCATGTTCAGTGATTTCAGTATGTCATGCTTTGACAAGTTCATCATATGTTTGATAGCATGTTTTTAAAAGCATAAATGCATCGTATGCATGTTTTAGTGAGGTAGATGGTTTCTTACTAAGCGAAAGCTTATAGATACTTTCTTTTCCTTATACTGCAAATAAAGGTAAAGGAAAGATGGACTAGCGGAGGCTGGGGAACAATGCGGTGAAGATGTGAGTGGATGGAACTTGGAATGGAGATCTTAGGGACTTAGCACTTTGTTTTAAGCATTAGAACTTTTCTGTGTTTACTATTTTGCACTATAGTATGTTACTTGGTATAAGTTCGTTAACTATGCACTCTATCATGCTTAGAATACCTATTTCATGATTTTAGAATGTTAGTTGTTATTGTTAGAGTGTTCTTCGTCACTTATAGAACTTGTAATGTGATTGAGGCACGAAACAGTGCTGAAATCAGAGTTTAGCTGCAAAATCAGTAACCTCAATTGATCGGTGGATCGATTGGGGGTTTCCAATCGATCAGCTGATCGATTGGTCAATATGTTCCGCGAACAGTAGGCTTCTGGATCGATCAGCCGATCGATCCAGCCAATTCCATCGCGAACAGAGAGCTCTGGGATCGATCAATGGATCGATTGACCAACCTGGATCGATCAGCCGATCGATCCAAATTATTGTCCCGAGCACAGTAGCGTGCTGGATCGATCTCTGGATCGATCAGACGTTCCAATCGATCAATGGATCGATTGGGAGGTCTGATATCAGCAGGAAAATGTCTAAGTTCAGTTCCTTGACCATGGGGAAGGTAAAACACGTCATGAATAGTTAGTTTACCTACCTTAGCATGTATAGAACCAAGAAATGATAACAGCTTAGCAAAATTTTAATTAGTACAGCTTCCACATCTAGATTTAGTGATGGTCAGGGAATAGTTAGCACAGATTAATGTGACGATCAACCTTACAGCCTAGTTAGTAGAAGGCGAGTCTTTACATACAGTTCCAAAAGACAAAGAAGAATATCAATGGACGAAGAAGGAGCAAGCCGACTTCGTAGAGAATGGTAAAGCAGAATTCCATCTGCTCAATGTTCTCCCACCACAGGAGGTCAATCAAATCGGTAGCTACGACTCAGCAAAGGAACTTAGGGAGAAGTTCCTGGAACTGCACAAAGGAACTTCCGAAATGAAGCTTACGAGATGGTACGTGCTCCGGAATCAACTGACGAACCTCTAGATGGAAGAAGGAGAGTCATTAGTAGAACTACATAGATGAATCAAGGAGCTGATCATCAGACTAACAAACCTCAGAGAAATGGTAATGAATCGGGACACATAAAGGTACATATTAAATGTGTTCCCAAGAACACCCGAATAGACAACTATAGTAGACTCCTACTATATATCGAAGGATCTCGAGATAAGTACTTTAGAAAGTTTTTTCTCAACTTTCAAATTACACGAGTCTCAGTGCATAGGACAAAGAAAAGTACCGAGTCAGAAAATAACCCTGAAGGCAAGAACCAATGATTCAGACTCCGAAGAATCAATTGATGAAAACGAAGCAGTGCTAATGGCAAGGAAGTTCAATAAATTTATTAAGTCTAACAAATTTAAATTGCAGACAAAGAGGGATTAGCAAAACAAAAGAAAGGTTCGATGCTACAACTATAATGAAGAAGGGCACATCAAGGATGACTGTCCAAAATTGAAGAAAAGGGACAAGGAAAAAAATAGTACAAAAGATCAACATCCTCCAAACACAAGACCTTGAAGGCAACATGGGACGATTCATCATCCTCTGAGTTCAAGGTTGAAGCCTTCTCAGGACTAGCCCTAAGGGCCAACCATCAAGTGGAAGATGAAACTAGCTCAGAGATGAGCATTGATGAAGGAGGAGGATCATCAAAATAAAGCAACAATGAAGAGGGAGCATCAGAAATTGTGGTAAGTGAGGTACATACTCTCTCTCCCAAACAATCCTTTAAATTTATTAAAAGTCTTACTAAAGATCTAGTTAAACTATAAAAGAAAAATGCTGAATTGAAATTGAATTTAGCAAAAGCATGTCCTCTACAATTATATGATAATCTGAAATTAGAAAATAAAAAATTGAAAATAGAAATTGAAAATTTTAAAAATGACCATGCATTCTTGAATAACTTTCAAAAATTAAAACTAAAAATTTATGGTAAATTAAATTGGTATATTAGACATCACCAAGGTTAACTTTGAAAAATTCCCAAAGAATATGTACATCCCAAATTCTTAGTTAACCCAATAGGAAAGAACGTATATTGGGTTCTAAAGTCTTACTTATATTAAACAATTTTCTAAGGCTTTCAGAAAAGATTAAATGTTTAAATTCTCTAAAAGACTTTGTCTAGAAGTGATTGATGATCCAATAATCAAGAAGACCTAGTGTCTCACCACAGCCAAGAAGTCGATTATTGAATTAGATATTTAATTAACAAACTGATAAGCTTGTGAAATTAATTAAGATAATTGCTTTTAATGTTTGTCGATTTTTGGAAAACTCCATAAATTAGAAATTATTTTAAATTTCATTTACTTATTTTTATCAAGTTTTTTCTTTTCCCTAAAACTTAAAATTACATATTGTTTATTTTAATGTGATAAAAGGGGGAGAAATAGGTACAAGTTTAGGGGCAGTAGGGGAAGTTAGAAGTTTTATCAAAATTCTGAATTTTTATGAATTTTTGATAAACTCTATTTTATAAGTCCGAATTTTGATAAATCATAATTAGTGTTGCAATTTCTTTTATTGCAAACTTCATACTTAAAATATGTTATTAATCATTTCTTTTTTTATTATTACCATAACTTAAATTTGGGTTGATGCATATCTAAAGGATAGAGATTGTTGGACCCCCATGGTTATTTTGATGTGATCAACCAAGTTAGGTTAGACCCTTTTTGATTTTGATCCCTTTTTCTAAGTGTGCAGGAGCATAGGAGTACAGGAAGTTGAGCGGAAGACGTAGCTAGCGAGAAGGATGGCACGGGAAGGGAGCCCACGGGTTCAGTGCATCCGAGGGATAAAAAGCTGCGGAAGAATACACTGGTGGGCGAGAAGAATATACGCGACATTCAAGGGACGAGAAACTGAAGCGGAAGCATGGTTGAGAAGGTCAAAAATTGGGTTCGGGTGAGCCCTATTCAGTTGACCGCGATCACCAAAGCAAACGAAGCAGCGGAAGATCCAAAGGAAAGCAGAAGCTATTTATACTTTGTAGGTAGAGGGCACCCTTCAAGATATAGAGGGCCCTCCATGATGTAAAGAGGGTGCCCTCCATGATATAGAGGGTGCCCTCCATGAAGTATAGGAGGCACCCTCCATGTATAGAGGGTGCCCTCCATGATGTATTGAGGGTGCCCTCCATGTTATTGAGGGTGTCCTCGACCCTGTCTATGTAGCTATTTTGGCACCAGATAAAGCTTTATCTGCTGCCTCGCTGGAGGTACCCTCAAGCAGTAGATAAGATTTTCTAGGGGCTATAAAAGGACCCTTGGACCTAGGAAAGATAATACAACTGAGAACAACTACTGTAATCATTTCCTAGAGATTTTCTGAGCTTTTCAAAGAGTGTAAGAGGCTTCTCCGCCTACAGAGAAGGAGATATTTCTAGTAGAGCTTTACAACCGCCTTGGATTAACAACCACCTAGGTTATAACCAATTTAAATCTGTTTGCCTCTTTTCGTTTTAATTAGTTGTTCATTTTAGTTTATTTTAATTGTGATATTGCCAATAATCTTGGTTGGAAAGAAGGGAAAGGTTTTTTTTTTTAGATGTTGCACCCTCTCACCGGCCCCACCGCTGCGCCAACAACTGGTATCAGAGCCCAACTGCCTCAGAAGGACTAACTGCCAACAGAAGCATCAAGATCAAGACAATGGCCGGTACAAGCATTGATCCACTGAAGTTCAAGGGAGACTTCGCACAATGGAAATAACGAATAGAGGTATTCTTTAAAATAGATTTCAAAATTCTTTTAACAATTAAATATGGTTTTACAGTTCCAAAAGACAAAGAAGAATATCAATGGACGAAGAAGGAGCAAGCCGACTTCATGGAGAATGGTAAAGCAGAATTCCATCTACTCAATGTTCTTCCACCACAGGAGGTCAATCGAATCGGCAACTACAACTCAGCAAATGAACCTTGGGAGAAGTTCCTGGAACTGAACGAAGGAACTTCCAAAATGAAGCTTACGAGATGGTACGTGCTCCGGAATCAACTAACGAACCCCCAGATGGAAGAAGGAGAGTCAGTTGCAGAACTACATAGAAGAATCAAGGAGCTGATCATTGGACTAACATACCTCGGAAAAATGGTAATAAATCGGGACACATAAAGGTATGTGTTAAATGTGTTCCCAAGAACACCCGAATAGACAACTATAGTAGACTCCTACTATATATCGAAGGATCTCGAGGTAAGTACTTTATAAAGTCTTTTCTCTACTTTCAAATTACACGAGTCTCAGTGCGTAGGACAAAGAAAAGGACCGAGTTAGAACATTGCCCTGAAGGCAAGAACCAATGATTCAGACTCCGAAGAATCAATTGACGAAAACGAAGCAGTGCAAATGGTAAGGAAGTTCAATAAATTTATTAAGTCTAACAAATTTAAATTGCAGACAAAGAGGGATTAGAAAACCAAAAGAAAGGTTCGATGCTACAACTGTAATGAAGAAGGGCACATCAAGGATGCCTGTCCAAAATTGAAGAAAAGGGACAAGGAAAAAGAAAAGTACAAAAGATCAACATCCTCCAAACACAAGACCCTGAAGGCAACATGAGATGATTCATCATCCTCTGAGTTCGAGATTAAAGCCTTCTCAGGACTAGCCCTAATGGCCAACCATCAAGTGGAAGATGAAATCAGCTCAGAGATGAGCATTGATGATGGAGGAGGATCATCAAAAGAAAGCAACAATGAAGAGGGAGGATCAGAAATTGTGATAAGTGAGGTACGTACTCTCTCTCCCAAACAGTCCTTTAAATTTATTAAAAGTCTTACTAAAGATCTAGTTAAACTCTAAAAGAAAAATGCTGAATTGAAATTGAAATTAGCAAAAGCATGCCTGCCCTCTACAATTATATGATAATCTAAAATTAGAAAATAAAAAATTGAAAATAGAAATTGAAAATTTTTAAAATGACCATGCATGCTTGAATAACTTTCAAAAATCAAAACTTAGAATTTATGGTAAATTAAAATGGTATATTAAACATCACCAAGGTTAACTTAGAAAAATTCCCAAAGAATATGTACATCCCAAATTCTTAGTTAACCCAATAGGAAAGAATGTATATTGGGTTCCAAAGTCTTACTTATATTAAACAATTTTCTAAGGCTTTTAGAAAATATTAAATGTTTAAATTCTCTAAAAGGCTTTGTCTAGAAGTGATTGATGATCCAATAACCAAGAAGGTCTAGTGTCTCACCACAGCCTAGAAGCCGATTATTGAATTAGATATTTAATTAACAAACTGATAAGCTTGTGAAATTAATTAAGATAATTACTTTTAATGTTTGTCGATTTTCGGAAAACTCCATAAATTAGAAATTATTTTAAATTTCTTTTACTTATTTTTATCAAGTTTTTTCTTTTCTCTAAAACTTAAAATTACATATTGTTTATTTTGATGTGATCAAAGGGGGAGAAATAGGTACAAGTTTAGAGGGAGTAGGGGAAGTTAGAAGTTTTATCAAAATTCTGAATTTTTATAAATTTTTCCTAAACTCAATTTTATAAGTCCGAATTTTGATAAATCATAATTAGTGTTGCAATTTCTTTTATTGCAAACTTCATACTTAAAATATGTTATTTATCATTTCTTTTTTTATTATTGCCATAACTTAAACTTGGGTTGATGCATATCAATGGGAGAGAGATTATTGGACCCCATGGTTATTTTGATGTCAACCAAGTTAGGTTAGGTCCTTTTTGGTTTTAATCCCTGTGTCTAAGTGTGCAGGAGCTTAGGAGTACAGGCAGTCGAGCGGAAGACGTAGCTAGCGAGAACGATGGCACGGGAAGGGAGCCGACGGGTTCGGTGCATCCGAGGGACAAAAGAGCTGCGGAAGAATACACTGGTGGGCGAGAAGAATGTATGCGACATTCAAGGGACGAGAAACCGGAGCGGAAGCATGGTTGATGAGAAGGTCCAAAATTGGGTTCGGGTGAGCTCTATTTCGGTTGACCACGATCACCAAAGTGAACGAAGCAGCGGAAGATCCAAAGGAAAGCTGAACCTATTTATACTCTGCAGGTAGAGGACACCCTTCATGATATAGAGGGCGCTCTCCATGATGTATAGAGGGTGCCCTCCATGATATAGAGGGCGCCCTCCATGACGTATAGGAGGCACCCTCCATGTATAGAGGGCGCCCTCCATGATGTATTGAGGGGGCCCTCCATATTATTGAGGGTGTCCTCAACCCAGTCTATGTAGATATTTTGGCACTAGATAAAGCTTTATCTGCTGCCTCGCTAGAGGTGCCCTCAAGCAGTAGATAAGATTTTCTAGGGGCTATAAAAGGACCCCTGGATCTAGGAAAGATAATACAACTGAGAACAACTACTATAATCATTTCCTAGAGATTTTCTGAGTTTTTCAAAGAGTGTAAGAGGCTTCTCCGCCTACAGAGAAGGAGATATTTCTAGTAGAGCTTTGCAACCGCCTTGGATTAACAACCACCTAGGTTGTAACTAAGTTAAATCTGTTTGCCTCTTTTCTTTTTAATTAGTTGTTCATTTTAGTTTATTTTAATTGTGATATTGCCACTAATCTTGGTTGGAAAGAAGAGAAAGGTTTTTTTTAGATGTTGCACCCTCTCACCGGCCCCACCGCTGTGCCAACAAGTGGTATCTGAGCCCAACCGCCTCAGAAGGACTAACTGCCAACCGAAGCATTAAGATCAAGATAATGGCCGGTACAAGCATTGATCCACTGAAGTTCGAGGGAGACTTCACATAATGGAAACATCGAATGGAGGTATTCTTCAAAATAGATTTCAAAATTCTTTTAACAATGAAATATTGTTTTACAGTTCCAAAAGACAAAGAAGAATATCAATGGACGAAGAAGGAGCAAGTCGACTTTGTGGCGAATGGAAAAGCAGAATTTCATCTGCTCAATGTTCTTCCTCCACAGGAGGTCAATCGAATCGGCAGCTACAACTCAGCAGAGGAACTTTGGGAGAAGTTCCTGGAACTACACGAAGTAACTTTCAAAATGAAGCTTACGAGATGGTACGTGCTCCGGAATCAACTAACGAACCTCCAGATGGAAGAAGGAGAGTCAGTTGCAGAACTACATAGAAGAATCAAGGAGCTGATCATCGGACTAACATACCTCGGAAAAATGGTAATAAATCGGGACACATAAAGATATGCGTTAAATGTGTTCCCAAGAACACCCGAATAGACAACTATAGTAGACTCCTACTATATATCCAAGGATCTCGAGGTAAATACTTTAGAAAGTCTTTTCTCTACTTTCAAATTACACGAGTCTCAGTGCGTAGGACAAAGAAAAGGACCTAGTCAGAACATTGCCATGAAGACAAGAACCAATGATTCAGACTCCGAAGAATCAATTGATGAAAATTAAGCAGTGCTAATGGTAAGGAAGTTCAATAAATTTATTAAGTCTAACAAATTTAAATTGCAGACAAAGAGGGATTAGCAAAAGAAAAGAAAGGTTCGATGCTACAACTGTAATGAAGAAGGGCACATCAAGGATTATTATCCAAAATTGAAGAAAAGGGACAAGAAAAATGAAAAGTACAAAAGATCAACATCCTCCAAACACAAGACCCTGAAGGCAACATGGGACGATTCATCATCCTCTGAGTTCGAGGTTGAAGCCTTCTCAGGACTAGCCCTAATGGCCAACCATCAAGTGGAAGATGAAACCAGCTCAAAGATGAGCATTGATGAAGGAGGATGATCATCAAAAGAAAGCAACAATGAAGAGGGAGGATCAGAAATTGTGGTAAGTGAGGTACGTACTCTCTCTCCCAAAGAGTCCTTTAAATTTATTAAAATTCTTACTAAAGATCTAGTTAAACTATAAAATAAAAATGCTGAATTGAAATTGAATTTAGCAAAAGCATGTCCTCTACAATTATATGATAATCTGAAATTAGAAAATAAAAAATTGAAAATAGAAATTGAAAATTTTTAAAATGACCATGCATGCTTGAATAACTTTCAAAAATCAAAACTTAGAATTTATGGTAAATTAAATTGGTATATTAGACATCACCAAGGTCAACTTAGAAAAATTCCCAAAGAATATGTACATCCCAAATTCTTAGTTAACCCAATAGGAAAGAATGTATATTGGGTTCCAAAGTCTTACTTATATTAAACAATTTTCTAAGGCTTTCAGAAAAGATTAAATATTTAAATTCTCTAAAAGGCTTTGTCTAGAAGTGATTGATGATCCAATAACCAAGAAGGCCTAGTGTCTCACCACAGCCTAGAAGCCAATTATTGAATTAGATATTTAATTAACAAACTGATAAGCTTGTGAAATTAATTAAGATAATTTCTTTTAATGTTTGTCGATTTTTGGAAAACTCCATAAATTAGAAATTATTTTAAATTTCTTTTACTTACTTTTATTAAGTTTTTTCTTTTCCCTAAAACTTAAAATTACATATTGTTTATTTTGATGTGATCAAAGGGGAGAAATAGATACAAGTTTAGGGGGAGTTGGGGAAGTTAGAAGTTTTATCAAAATTCGGAATTTTTATGAATTTTTGCTAAACTCTATATTATAAGTACGAATTTTGATAAATCATAATTAATGTTGCAATTTCTTTTGTTGCAAACTTCATACTTAAAATATGTTATTTATCATTTCTTTTTTTATTATTACTATAACTTAAACTTGGGTTGATGCATATCAAAAGGAGAGAGATTGTTGGACCCCATGGTTATTTTGATGTGATCAATCAAGTTAGGTTAGGTCCTTTTTGGTTTTGATCCCTATGTCTAAGTGTGCAGAAGCTTAGGAGTACAGGAAGTCGAGCGGAAGACGTAGCTAGCGAGAAGGAAGGCATGGGAAAGGAGCCGACGGGTTCAGTGCATCTGAGGGACAAAAGAGCTGCGGAAGAATACACTAGTGGGCAAGAAGAATGTACGCAACATTCAAGGGACGAGAAACCGGAGCGGATGCTTGGTTGAGGAGAATGTCCAAAATTGGGTTTGGGTGAGCCCTATTTCGGTTGATCGTGATCACCAAAGCGAACGAAGCAGCGGAAGATCCAAAGGAAAGTTGAAGCTATTTATACTCTGCAGGTAGAGGGCACCCTTCATGATATAGAGGGTGCCCTCCATGATGTATAGAGGGTTCCCTCCATGATATAGAGGGCGACCTCCATGATGTATAGGAGGCACCCTCCATGTATAGAGGGTGCCCTCTATGATGTATTGAGGGCGCCCTCCTTGTTATTGAGGGTGTCCTCGACCCAGTCTATGTAGCTATTTTGGCACCAGATAAAGCTTTATCTGCTGTCTCGTTGGAGGTGCCCTCAAGCAGTTGATAAGATTTTCTAAAGGCTATAAAAGGACCCCTTGACCTAGGAAAGATAATACAACTGAGAACAACTACTATAATCATTTCCTAGAGATTTTCTGAGCTTTTCAAATATATAAGAGGCTTCTCCACCTACAGAGAAGGAGATATTTCTAGTAGAGCTTTGCAGCCCCCTTGGATTAACAACCACCTAGGTTGTAACCAAGTCAAATCTATTTACCTCTTTTCTTTTTAATTAGTTGTTTATTTTAGTTTATTTTAATTGTGATATTGCAACTAATCTAGGTTGGAAAGAAGGGAAAAGTTTTTTTTTATTTTTAGACGTTGCGCCCTCTCACCGGCCTTGCCGCTGCTCCAACAGTACCTGGCGGTGGGGCATCAACAACTCCTATCACTGGGCCATGACCTAATATGGAAGTATGATATTGGGGTCCCTCTAGAGCCTTATCACATAAACAGGGTCCCTCTAGGCCTTCGCCCTCACAGTATTCCTTTAATCATTATTTAGTCACAGTCACTTCTCATCCTTCTTATATTTTTCATTATATATATATATATATATATATATATATGCATTGTAATTAGCATGTATTATTATAAGTTCTGAAATTTCTTTGTTTCATTTATATTCATTCAAAAATAGTCACTTTTATCAAATGTTATGATTATTCAGGACATCGCCTAGAGTTCTAAAGCATTCTTAAGTATGTACTCAAGCTCCTCGATCAATCGTCACTGTCCCTTTCCATGTGAACCCCTACGTCCAAAGTTTCATCGAGCCACTTGAGGCCAACCTATGCCTTGTCCATCTCCTGCCCTGTTGACTCCCTCCTAAGACCCTACTAGACCGCCATATGGTAACCACCGGTCTGCTCATGGCTCATGACCAGTCCTCTCATCACCCATCCCTGATCCCCTATCTTCCCTTAAGTCGTGACCAAGCCATGTTGTACACTGTGTACGCCACCCCCTACCCACGTTCGAGATGCCTAGAAAAGAGAGAAAAAAACTCTAATCGAAGCACAAAACTTTCCCTTCTAATCCAGAACTTATTACCACATCCAAGTCCTCTTAAAATCTCATAGACATCCTCCCAATAGCATCCTTATGGTAGCCCTGCCCCTCGAATTCACCAAGCATCAAGATTCATCTAGAAAATTCAAGAAAAACTCTAGAAACATACTATTTTCTTTTATAACAGGTAATTAAATAATTGAAAATGTGATCCTCGATATTTATCAAGCATACTTATAGGAACTTACATATTATGATTTGAATATTATAAAAAGGGTTTAAAGATGTGCCTTCGCGTTTAAGATATTTGAAATTCGATCCTTGGCGTGAGGAGATGAGCAACACGAGCAGGGAGCCTTTAGTCGAACCTCCTCCCTCAAGAACCTCACGTTTTTTTTCTTTCTACTGTCCTTCGGTAAGGGAGACCACGATGCTGCTGTCTCTTTTTCCTCCCAGGCTAGGGCTTTGTCTTTAAACTTATCTAGATTCAATAATCCCATGTATTTGTTTTATGATTAGCTTTTCTTTATATCTATAACCCCCTTTTTTCTTCATATTTAACTATTTCTAAATTATGTAACCTTTAGTATTTATTTAGCCATCACTTATTCAAATTAAAATGAATAATCCATTTAATTAAATTAATCTAGAGATTTACGTTAAGAGATCTTGGGTGTTAAGACATTGGATACCAGGATTAAATACATCGAGGATGAAGCCGGAGGTTAGAGTTAGAACCAGAAAGAAAAAAGAAGAGTCAAGTGAGTTGTGAGGGTCTAAGTGTGAGAGAAATATACTCGGAAAGGGAAACCCTTGGTTTAGGGTTATACCAATCGACTGGTACTGGGATCAGTTGACTATAAGTGAACACATAGAGTTTCTGTGCTCAAACGGCTGGGATCAGTCAACTAGTGTTGGCATCAGTCGACTGGTAAAGAGTCGTTAGAGAGCCGTTGGCCAGGTATCAATCGCCTAGTGGAAAGACCAGTTGACTGGTAATGGTAAAATAGTATGGTTGTTTCTTCCCAAGCTCTATAAGATGGAGCTTGGGATGACTGGCCATGGTGATGAAATTGGACTTGATTAAAATCTAATTATAGTCTCCAAGCTCTCATTTCGTGTGTTCTTGATCAAGTTGTGGCGAGATTTCTCCACAAGGATGAGTGTGATAGTCGGAGTTTTCGGACTAATCCACCGACGGATAAGGATCGTCCATCTTATGGACAACCGTAGAGTAGGAGCCTTATCTCCAAACCATGTAAATCGGTGTGTAGTGGTTTGCTTGTTCTTTCTTATTTCCTTTAGTTTTTATCTTTCATATTTGTATTTAGTATTAGATTTTCGCTGTGCAACTAAAAAATACGTAGGACAGCATCGAGTCGGGGGCAACAACTATTCAACCCCTCCCCCCTTCTAGCCAGACACAAGATCATCAACACTATATTCATCCAGGACTGGAAACTCTTCTCGTTCGAGATTCTAAAATATCCGATCGAGCCAACCAATAAGCCATCTGACTAATGTGATCCGGGTTATAATTAGATTCCTTGATCTCCTCCCAAAGCTCATTCATAGCGATTAGGCGTTGTGTATATTATCAGTGGTATCTGAAATTGAAAATAAAAACATCAATACTGAACCGACAAACTAGTAACAAAATCGGTCAAATTCAATATCCACATTTGTATGGAGCAACATACATAATCCATAAGCAAATAAGAAAAACATATTTTCTTTATTTAAGGAGTTCCAGTTGACTAACATACTGGATTGGTCGATCAGAAAACTGAATCTTTTATACCTTGTCCTCATTAGAACTAATCTAATTTAGTATCTTTAGTTGGCTTTATTTAAATTAAGCACATTTAATTAAATCATCCTAATTGATCTAATTAACCAACTAATGGTTTGAACCAAATTATGATCTACTTGGACAAACCCAATCTGATATAGTTTAAATGAACTAGATTGGTTCGGATGAGACCAATAGTGAATCATCCAAATCTAAACAAAATAAGTATAATTAATTGAAAATTTTTTAAAAAAAACATAAAACCTATTTTTCAATTAATTTCATAAAAAAAACTCTCTGTTTGAAAAGAGAAAAATATTTTGTTTGTTTTTTTTATAACATGAGTAACTTTGGTGTTTCCCTTTTCTTATTTGATTTAATAAAATCAAACATTTTCTCGAGTGCCATCAAATTTATTGTAGCACCTTCTTTTTAGCTACGACGAATGCGCTGGCCTTCCAACATGATAGCGAGCGTTCATCAGCCACAGTCATCGATCGCCAGCCCCTCGTCAGCGCATGCGCCAGTTTGGCGACTTAGAGAAAGCGACTCAGTCACTTTTTTATTTTGGCATGACTATGTGGCAGAGGCTGCAATGTGATTGTCAATTCTCATGGAGATTGCTCGCGAACTCTTCCAGCTAGTGTATGAGTGGAATCACAAGATGAGTGGAATCATAAGAGGCAAGTAAATTGTGACACAAAGGTAATTTGTTTCATGCAAGTGGATTAATGCTAATGGCTCTGATACCATTATATCATTTGTAAAGACCAAAAGAAATTCAGTAGAAAATCTGTAAACACTTACAGTGGATGACAACAAGCATATCTCAACAAGTTCTTCTTACTTGTTGTCAGAAGAACAATCATGAGAGAATCCAACAACCCTTTGTATTCCATGAGCCAAATCCCTCTTTACTGGATGTTCTCCTTACACACCGTCAAGCTCCGTTCTCTTCTCTTCCCTCTCCTCTGGATCCTTGGCTTGGACACCCGTTTATAAGAAGAATAAGTAAGACGAATGGGAAGGGGTACCCCTTCATCTCCTTGATGTTTGCATCAATGAGGGAGATAAAGGGGAAAAGACACCCCTTCATCTCCTCAACGTCCAATGATATAATCTCTGAGATACACGCAATCAAAGCATGGAACTATTTGTTGGTTGTTATGCGGAATATCATACCGGTTCCCCTGTACAAAAATTTTGTACAAGTCCTGAACCTTTACTAACAACCTATTGTGTTCTTTAGAAATTAAATTAGGAATCACAAACGGAACTTAACATTATTGATTCCAAATTTAATTTATCTGTTCTTAGTGGTTTAAACTTGGATCGCAAACGATGCTTAACATTATTCATCCAAATTCACCCATGTTACAAATTCAATTAAATATTAATTTCTAAAATTGACTTCGAGGACTACATGGTGAGGCACTAGGCCTTCTTGGGCATGGGATCATCCACCACCGCCTAGACAAAGCCTTTTAAAAAAATTTAATATTTAATTTCCTTATATAACCCTAGGTTTAACCAAAAGGAACAATCGAATCACAAATTCGAAAAACAAAAAAAAACACAAACTTGAATCACAAATTCGAAACCTAGAATCATATGCCTCTTGTGTTTGGTATTTCAAAAACTATACAAAGAAAACTAATATGATACGAAATAGAATTACTAGTTATACCTTACTTTATAAACAACAACCTCTTGATCTTCTATCGTATTCCTCTTCTTATCTCGGACATTGTGTGGGCAACGATCTACCGAGATGAGAATCCACCAAGCCTCTTTCTTCCTTCCTCCAAGTTTTGGCCAAGCACCTTTCTCTAAGAGATAGCAATTCTCGGCCACAAACCAAGCTTCAGGGGATGCAAGAGAAAAGCTTCCTTTCTCTCCTTCTCCTCCTAGCAAGAACTGGCCACCACAAGAACTCCAAGAAGGGGATGCACCGGCCACTAAAGAAGAATAGAAGAGGAGAAGAATATGGTCGACCACACACCAAGGAAGAGAGGGAAAACTATAGAAGATATGTTGTAAGGTGAGGCACCTCTACCCCCTCTTTTATATTCCTTGGTCTTGACATATAAGGAAATTTAGTTATAATTAAAATTCCCTTATTCTCCTTGCCATTGGTTAATAAGGAAAATTTAATTAAAAACTCCTTATTAAACCTCTAATGGTCGGCCCCTTCAATTGCTCCAAATAAGGCAAGTTTTAAACACAAAATTCAAACATCCTTATTTGTTTTCGGAAATTTTAAAATAAAAATTTCTCGATTAATTTTTCCCTTCATGGTTGATTATAAAAGGAAATTAAAATCTCTCTATTAAAACATGTGGATGCTTTCCAAAAAGGAAAGTTTTCTTTAAAATTAAAATCTTCCTCTCAATCTATAAATAAGGAAAGATATCAAATCTTTTTTTAATCTTTTGTAGAAACTATAAAAATAAAGATTTAATTTTAAAACTCTCTTTTAAAATCATGAGGATGGTTACATAAAAGGAAAGTTTTATCAAAAATTAAAATCTTCCTTTTAACTACAAATAAGGAAAGATATCAAACCTTTTTCTTAATCTTTTGTAGAAAACTTATAAAAGGAAATATTTAAATTTTAAATCTCTTTTAAAACCATGGCTTCCACATTAGGAAAGATTTTAAATAAAATCTCTTTTATTTTTTATATGGCCGGCCACACCAAGCTTGGGCTCCAAGCTAGGGTCGGCCACCTTTACTTGGCTCAACCTTTGGCTTGGCCGGCCCAAGCTTGGACTCCAAGCTTGCTTGGCCGGCCACCTTAGGTTGGGTAGGAAGGTGGGTATAGGTGGGTATAACACTTTATAAACAAGAGGCTACGATAGGGACCGAGAGGAGAAATTGGTTTTGGTCTCCCGATGAAATTAAGCTTCCCGTGTTCGCCCCGAACACCCAACTTAATTTCATCAATAATAATTCATACCACTAAAGAATTATTATTGAACTACCGCACCAATCTCAAATTACATTTTGGGCTCCTTCTTATCATGAGTGTGTTAATTTCCCTGTGTTTAAGATATCGAATGTCCACTAATTAAATGAGTTACTGACAACTCACTTAATTAATATCTAGCTCCAAGAGTAGTACCACTCAACCTTATCATCATGTCGGACTAAGTCCACCTGTAGGGTTTACATGACAATCCTTATGAGCTCCTCTTGGGGACATTATCAACCTAGATTCCTAGGACACAGTTTCCTTCTATAATCAACAACACACACTATAAATAATATCATTTTCCAACTTATCGGGTCTCTTGATTTATCGAGCTAAATCTCACCCGTTGATAAGTTAAAGAAATAAATACTAAGTACACGTGCTTGTTACTATATCGGGATTAAGAGCACACACTTCTATAATAACAAAGGTCTTATTCTTTTATTAAGTCAATATAAAAAGAACTTACCTTAAATGGTCATGCTCAATACACTCAGAGTGTACTAGTGTAATTTATCAGTCAAGATAAACTAATACCTAATTACACAACTACTATTCCAATGGTTTGTTCCTTTCCATCTTAGTCGTGAGCTACTGTTTATAATTTATAAGGAATTGATAACATTATCTTCTGTGTGTGACACCACACACTATGTTATCTACAACATAAATTAATTGAACAACTACACTTAGCTTATAAATGTAGATATTTAACCAATATGATTCTTATTTCTAAGTAAATGTTTATACAAAAGATAGGCTTTTAGTATACATTCCAACAATTTCCCACTTATACTAAAAGACTATGTTGCCATATACCCTGTCATACATTTGATTCCCAACCCTTCAACTTGCCCATCAAAAGCTCTTGCCTTAAGGGCCTTAGTGAAAGGATCTCCTAGGTTCTCACCTAATGCAATCTAGGCGGCAACAACTTCTCCTCGTTATACAATCTCTCGTATTGGGTGGTACTTGCTCTCTATTGTGTTTACTTGCCTTATGGACTTATGTGTTCTTCGAGTTTGCTACTACACCACTATTATTACAATAAATTGTAATAATTTTTGGGCAAACTAGAAATCATGTCAAAGTCCATCATGAAGTTTCTTAGTCATATAACTTCTATGGCTGCCTCAGAGGTTGCCACATATTCAGCTTCTATAGTGGAGTCCGGTAAACATCTATGCTTAACACTCCTCTATTGTTATGGCTTTATCTCCTAAAGTAAACACAAAACCCCAAGGTTGACTTACTATTTGTCCCTATCTGATTGGAAGTCAGAATCTGTGTAACCCACAAGGAGTAAATCATCTGCTTGGTGAACCAGCATATAATCTCTAGTCCTTCTCAGGTACTTCAATATATGTTTTACAGCAGTCCAATGCCAAATCATCTGCTTGGTGAACCAACATATAATCTCTAGTCCTTCTCAGGTACTTCAATATATGCTTTATAGCAGTCCAATGCCCTTATCCAGGATTACTTTGATATCTGCTAACCATGCCCACGGCAAAACAGATATCCGGTCTCGTGCATAGCATACATTAGGCTTCCTACAGTTGAAGCATAAGGCCTTTATGTCCTCTATCTCTTTCGATGTCTTTAAAGACATCTCTTTAGATAAAGCTACTCCAAGTCTAAAAGGTTGAAAACCTTTCTTGGAATCTTGCATGCTAAAATGAGTTAGGATTGTATCGATATATGAAGCTCGGGATAAGCACAATATTCTTTTCTTGTGATCCCATATTACTTTGATCCCGAGAATATATGCACATTCACCCAAGTCCTTTATATCGAATTGCTTGGACAACCATACCCTTACTTCCGACAATACTTTGATATTGTTTCCAACTATCAAAAATGTCATCTACATATAGTACAAGAAATACCACCACGTTTCTATCACACTTTTTGTATACACAAGAGTCATCCGGACACTAAATAAATCCATATAACTGGATTACTTCATTAAACCGGATGTTCCAAGACCTTGAAGCTTGCTTCAATCTATAAATAGACCGACTGAGCTTATATACTAGATGTTCTTTGCCCTTTTGCAATAAACCCTTCTGTTTGTTTCATATGGATGTTTTCTTCAAGACTTCCGTTAAGGAAAGCTATCTTGACATCCATTTGCCAAACCTCATAATCCATATAAGCAACAATAGATAAGAGTATCCGGATAAACTTAAGCATAGCTACTGGCAAAAAGGTTTCCTCATAATTGATTTCCTTTTTCAACAAGCCTTGCTTTGAAAGTTCCGACCTTCCCGTCTGTCCTTCTTTTCCAATTGTAGCCCTAATGGCTTTTCCACCATTTGGTGATTCTACAAGTTCCCAGATTTTATTAGAATATATATATTATAATTATATATTCATTGCTCTTTGCAAAGATGTTGCATCTTTATCTTGGAGTGCTTCGTCATATATTCGAGGATCAGGTTCATGTTTACATGGGATCAAGTCCGACGACTCTCCCAAAAACATGAATCTTTCAGGTTGCCTTACAACCCTCCCACTATGATGAGGCACTATGTAAAATACAGAAAAATGGAGAATAACCATAAGGGAATTTTTCAGAATTTTTAGAAATTTTCCAAGAATTTTTCAGAACCTGTATGGCTCGGGTTACGGGAATCAGTATTGGGCCCCGAAAAAACCTGTTTAGGCTACCCCGTTTAAATGAGGAAATGTTTATTTTCTTTAAATCATTTCCTTTTCTTTTCTTTATTCCCTTCCTTCGTCGTTTCTTCCCTGATCCACGTCGCGTGCCTGAGCCACACTCCGGCCGTTTCTCCTTCTTCCCAAAATCGCGCCGCCGTCCGTTTTATTTTCTCCTCCGGTACAAAGGCAATGGCGAGTCTCTCCTTTCCTCTTCCCCATCTCTGCTTCTCGTCCTCTCCATGCGATCTCCCCTACACCAAGGTTGTGACCGAGCCTCTCCGCAGTCCGCTGCCGTCGAACGGAGCAGCGCCGACCACCACGTCTCTCGGGCATGCCCTACATTGGGTCCATAGTCGCCAGACCTAAGCCTCCGATGCCACAGGGGAACCAGTCGCCGCAGCCAACTCTTTTCGGCTCTGCCCTAGATCGCCAGCCAATTACTTCCTCTGCTCCAACATCGACATCCTATCCCCTTCCAACTCGGATCATCGAGTTGTGCCCAAGCATGGTCGCTGGAACATATTGAAACTTTCCCCTTCCTTGCTATGAGTGAGGTCTCGGCTGAAGGTGAGTAATGTTCTTTCTTGGATTTCGTCAATTCACTGGTTTCAAGTGATGAATGGTTGAATCCGAATGGAATATTTAAGGTATAGGTATTCTTGGAGGCTGTCGGCAGAGACATGTAGGGTTGTGAATTTGGATTTGGTTCTGTGGGGTCTTCGTTTGGTTCCAGCAGCACTCCAGTCAGTAGCTTCCCTTGTTCCAACATCAAGAGGGGCTTTGAATTAAGGTATGGTTCAGGTTTCAGAAATTTTCCTTGCTGTAATTTAGTTGTCTGGACTGATTCTAATAGGAATGGATGTTTTTTTGTTCCTTAGGTAGTTGTCGACAAAAGCTTTAGGGCAGTGAGGTGGATTTCCAGCAGCCCACCTTGTTTACGGCTGTGAGTTAGAGGTAAGGGTAAGAATTTGACACATTTTGTAGTTAGATGTTTATGTGAAAGGGAATTTAGGTTTGGATTTAATCTAATGGGTTGATTGGGGATTAAATAATTAACCCTAATTAACTATTAGATTTAAATAGGTAAATTGAGATTATGTTGATTAGGGTTTTACCCTAAATTAGTCTTATGGATTTCATTTAGCTATTTTTATGAATCTAGCTAAATAAAATATTTATATATTGTTTGACGTAGGACTCTGATTTGAGACGAGCATCTCGACATCGGATTTGGTTTGGATTGGGCCTTCCTATTGGAGGCGTGTACCTTGACCTATCTATTTTGATATGTCTTGTTGATATGTTTAGTAGATCTTAACAAGTAGTAATAATTATGATTATATCTGCATTGGCATGTCACTATTTACTTCCGAGCATGTATTGTTTGTTACCTGTTTATTTCCTAGAGGTAGTGACATGCCATGCTCTATGATATACTGGACTGGTTAGATACCCTACATGAAATGTGTACCTTGATCATATTATTTGATCCACATATCTTGGTACACATTATATGGAGAGGGATAGGATTAGGATATTTCCCGACTTAGTGACATGCACCATCTTGCATGATTGCATGCTGAGCGATTGGTAGCCCCATTATTGTTGAGCTCTGTTCACTCTCCGCAAGTGTACGGAAATGTCGCAAGTAATATAAAAGATTATCGTATCCACAGGGACTGGAATAAGCACTAGAAATGTTTCAACACGAGTTAGCCAAAAACTAATCAATTGGTTTCCAAAAGTTAAATGTAACTAATGAAACGTAAACATAGAAATGAAAGATCAACAAACAAGATTATGGGCTATGATAAAGGAATGTTTTAGGAGTTTTGGTTTCTTTGTAAGATTCCTCAATGTAAATGATCTACCAAATCCTATTTCTCAATTGTCCAACATTTATAGAAGGTTGTCGGTTCTCTCTTGCAATAGAGAACTGGCTTAGGACTGAAATCTATACCTAAATGCGATCAATTAGATATGAGCTTATGTTGTCCTTACACGGGCATGTTCCTGTCATGAAGATCCCTCAGAAAATCAACATAGAAATCATTACCTCTCAACCCAAAAGATATAAAGATTAATGTATAAATCTATCCTACCCTCTTGAATTATCTTATTTCCCCCCTAAAGCTCATCCCTCAAACGTCCTTACACGGGCTTGCACCTTACGCGTTCTTCCCTCGTAAAATCGAGTGAGAGATAATCTCTACAAGATCCACAAGACATTCAAACAATCAATCAAAAATGTGAATTAGGTCCAAATCACAACAATACATCCAAGATTGAATTGAAACAAACAAGACAATATCATAGAAACAAGGAAATGGAAAATCCACAAGAGTTTACATCAATCCATCATACAAATACTCCCTCCATCCTAAAACAAAGAGATCTACTCCATGAATCGAAGAGAGAAATCCGAAAATACAAAGATTACAAGCATTTCTTGATCCCCCAATCCAAGAAGAGGAGAGAAAGAAAACTTATCTAAAATGAAGCTTGGTCTTCGAATCCAATCCACGCTCCCGGAGTCGATTCCGTTGAAAATCCTCCTTTAGATCGCCCAGAAATCCTCCCAAGATTGAGAGGAAACACCCAAATCTCACTTTCTCCCCAAGAGGGAGAAGATCCCCTTTTAAATCTTGAAGAAGGGTTTAAATAGAGGTGAAGATTGGACGTCACATGGCCCCGTGGCACGGCCGTGTGAGGTTCACATGGCCCTGCCCACTCTCCTGTCTACCAGCCTTGCATGGCCGTGTGTGAGACACGGCCGTGGCAAACATCCCCAATAGCTCCTTTACACGGTCATGTAGATCTACACGGCCTGAACTGTCTTAGCCTCTGGAAATCTTGCATGGCCATGTGATTCACACGGCCTGCTTCCTTCCTTGCCACCACCTCACACGACCGTGTGAGACACACGACCGAGGCTTCTCCTTGCTCTGGAAAACTCACATGGCCGTGTGGTGTACACGGCCTAGGCTCCTTCTCAATCTAGGTTCTTCAGATCCTTGTATGGCCGTGTGAGGTTCACACGGCCATAACCTCTTCGTTTCCTGTTGCAGCCTTCTGGCCCGTGATCTCCACATAGCTTGGGCAACCCCCCAGAGCAGGATAGTGTGTGGTTCAGGTAGGGCACCTGTTGGATCGAGACGCGCTAGAGGGGGGGTGAATAGCGCTCGTGGCTATTTTGATCGTATTGGAATCCTATCGGAGTTAAATACGCAGCGGAATAAAAGAAATAATCACACAGAGACAGGTCGATTTTACTTCGTTTGGAGCCTTGATCGACTCCTACTCGAAGGCCCGCGATCCTTGATCGCTTCCGGTGGGCAACAACTATAAACTCGATAATAATTACAATTTGAAGTACAATAAATGACAACAATTAATTATACCGACGACAATATCGTAATCTGAAAATTCAGAGCTCCGGGTCGTCGGTGTCTCGTAGCAGCACTTCGGAATCGTCTCGTGAGCAGCTTGTAGCAGAAAGATCGCTTGTAAGTTCTTGATTCAAGAAGCTGCTCGAAGTCCCCTTATAAAGGGCATCCAAGGCGCCTTGAAAGCCATCCAAGGTGCCTCCACAGCTCCGATTCCATCGTGCAGATAAGCGCTGACCATTCTGCGCTTATCACAGTTGAAGGCGCCTCCATCACCACTCAAGGCGCCTTCAACAGGTCCAAGGCGCCTCCATCACCACTCAAGGCGCCTTGAACACTGTTTCGCAGCCAGCTCTTCCTTTGTACCCGAGGTGCCTCCAAGCTCCATGGAGGCGCCTCGGACACTGTTCATCCGAGGCTAATGTTGCTCTTTTGTCCCTGCACAATGTGTTAGTCCACAAAATACACACATATCCTGCAAGACAAAGTTAGCACATATAATATCATAAATATGAATGAAAGTTCGACAGTCTCCGAACTGTCCGAGTCTGACTTCGGGTTTCCCCCCGGAAACCCTAGGTCGACCCGACGCCTACTGTTCCCTCTACGGGGAACACGTCCTCACCTACTCCACTCAGGAGATTTACCTGTTGCCAGTTGATCCTCCAGACCGACTGGACTTTCCGCCTAGGGTTACCACCCCCTAGGACCTAGGGTTACCGCCCCCTAGGGTTTTTCTCCACCTAGGGTTACCGCCCCCTAGGACCTAAGGTTGCCGCCCCTTAGGGTTTTCCTCCACCTAGGGTTACCGCCCCCTAGGACCTAAGGTTGCCGCCCCTTAGGGTTTTCCTTCACCTAGGGTTACCACCCCCTAGGACCTAAGGTTGCCGCCCCTTAGGGTTTTCCTTCACCTAGGGTTACCACCCCCTAGGACCTAAGGTTGCCCCCCCTTAGGATTTTCCTTCACCTAGGGTTACCACCCCCTAGGACCTAAGGTTGCCCCCCCTTAGGATTTTCCCTTACCTAACCGCAGTTAGGACTTATGCCTAAGTTCCACTTAGGACTTTCCTGCAAACTTGTTCAACATATTAGAAACAAAACATCTTAACTTTGAACCCTTTGACATAATCAAAACATAGGTTCGATCGTCGGATGCTTCCCGCACCAACAGCACCTTCTTCCCTTTGCTTTGCTCACAGATTTGGCTTCGAACATGAAATCTTCACCAATTCCGACTCCTGTGTACAGAAAATGCACAAAAGCAGATCTCCGAACAAAGAGAGTAAATATGCTAAAAAGGAAAGCTGAAAGTACGAAAATGCATAGATCAAGCATGCTCAAAGTATGTGAATGTGCGTCAAAACATGCCAATAAGTGTATACAATCTACGCACATTACACACACAGACTTAAACTTTTGCTTATCCTTAAGCAAAATGCTGCAATCTACATTCATATGTTCTACAACACATTCATAAACCATAACATACTTTCCTAACTCTATCAAAACGTTTCACTAACAAGCATGATCATGAAAACAAAGTCAAGTATGGCTCAAGCATAAGTATCTTGTGCACAGTGCAAAAACAACTCAAAACTCTTCAAGTTTCAATCTATGTCCTAGTCAAGTCGTCATCAAATTTGAATTCCTAATGTTTCCAGTGATGGACAAGTAACCAGTGATAGGCACTTACTTGCCAAACACTTGGTTCATATTTCTCAATCAACCCATGGTCTCAAAGGCGTGCTCAATCTCAAGAGAAGCTAAGCAGTCATTTCCCCAGTAACCTAACTCGGCCTCAAAGGGGTGACTTGCTAGATTCCACTCATGACAACTATTTTTTATATCCCATATTCACTTTTTTCCTCATTGCTTTTTTTTTTAATTTTTTTTCATAAGCATTTGCATTGTGCAAATCTTATTTCACAAGTGTACTTTTAGCACAAATGTTGGGAAATTTTGATTTTTCCAAATGAGCTTGCATGAGTTGAGCCTCATCCAATAACCAAAATGAAGTTTGAAAAATCACCATGGAAACCAAGTACTAAACAAACGAGATGAATCATGACTATTTCAATGATATCAATCATTCAAGCATCAAGTCAAAGTGTAGTGAAAGTAAGATTCTTAAGGTCAAGCCAAGACTAAAACTTATCTCCAAAAGATACTTAGCTTATTTCATACTACTCAAGATAGAGAAAAGAGGTACACTAGGCATACTACTAGCATCATTTACAACATCATGAATCTAGATAATGAACGTGCTAACATTTTATCTTGAAGACAAGAAAGCATATAAGTGAAGTTCGATGTTCTCAAGATGTATGCCACAAGCTTTCAAAAGATAATCAAATGACTATCAAAACAAACACTCAAGCAAGACAACCAAAATAGAATACAATACAAAAGCTTGACATGCAGAAAATAAGAAAACAAGCAAAAACTGAAAACTAGAACGCAAAAAGAAATCAGGTTTGAGACCCCCCCCCAGACTCAAACTTTTCATCGTCCCGATGAAATCAATATGGTGGAGATGGAGGTAGATCAGGAAATTCAGGCAGAATAAAAGGGAAGTAATTAATAAACCACCTTACTTCATTTCTAACAAACATATGATACTCAAATAGTTTGTCAACATCATCTTGGAAAAATCTCATATACCCCCGAAAATCTTCATTAAACTCAAAATGGGTCCTATAAGAATTCATAAATCGAGAAATCTTTTCACACAATTCCCTCTCACTTTTGAAACAATCTTGCAGTTTTTTAAATTGTACTTCTTCCATGGGTTTATTATTAGAAAGAAAATTTTCAGTCACATTCAGATCATTATGAATATTATCCAAAGCAGAGTGAAGTTCTTGAAAATTAAAGCTATGAACATCACGATTAACCAAAGGAACTCTTTTTGAAAATGAATTTGACAATGTTTTCGAATGTTGAATTGCTAATTTCAAACACCAATTTTCCCTAACATGAATGGTAGTGAGGTCATGATTAGGCAGTCTTAAAGGGAAACTATTCTTAATAAGAAGACTATATCCATGTTCTTCATGTCTTATCATTTTTATTGCTAAACATGAGTTCAAGTCTAATCTACAAGAATTGTCAATCATTTCCAATTCATTTAAATCACACCCTAACACCAAAGCAATCTAGGTTAATAATCCACCCAAAATAATAGGTGTGGTAGAGTCAGATTTTCCAAGTTTCACTAAATGTTTAAGAAAGAAATAACCTGAATTAATATCAACATTCTCAACCATTGCCAATAAACAGTACAAATCTACAAGTCTTACTAATCCCTCTTTGTCTTCTCTCCCAAATATGGTAGTCTTCATGACTAGATAAGCATATCTAAAAATCGGGTTAATAATGTGAAGAGCTCTAGAATTATGAGGGTTAAAATGTGATTGTTCAGAAATGTGTTGCCAAAAACGTGAATTTTCAAACTGAGGTAAAATTGTACACAAATCATTCTGGGGCAACTCATAACAAGTATTAAAATCATTCAGCGCCCATTCATAATCCTCATTAAACAGTCAAAAACCTAGTTCACCCCCACCTTGAACATTATCAACCGTTATAGAACTCAAAAATTCAAAAACAATTCTAGGATAGGTAGGATATCTCATTGCCATTAAACCACCCCATCCTATTCTCTCAAATAACCAATTTAAATCATCCTTAAACCCTAATGTTACCAAAGTTTCATCATTCATAAATTTGGTACTTACAAGGGGGCGTTTACATAAAGAAGAATACCTCAAACATTGTTCCTCACTAGAGAAGACAATACCAAAATCATTAGAAATACCTTTAAAACAAGAGTTTTTCTCCTTTGTTGCAACCATCTTCTCCTTCCCTTTCCTTGAAGAAGAGGAGTCCTCCATCACATTTTCCATGGTGGAAGAGATTCGAGCCTTCAAAAGGAGAATGAGAGGAAGAAATTAAAATTGGTGGCTGAAATCCTAGAGATAAGAAAAAATGAGAAAGAAGGAAGAAGAGAGAAGGAGGTGTGTGGGCGTGTGCCGCCCACACCCCGTGCCCTAACTCCCTTTAAGGGTGTGGACTGGGCCGTGTATCATTACACGACCTAGTTCCTCTTTCTTTGCATGGCCGTGTCCAAGACACGGCCATACCCATCTCCTTCTCGGCTTCCCTAGCACGGTCGTGTCCGAAACACAACCTTAATATCCTTCTTTTCTGAAATCAGTACACGGTCGTGTCAGATGACACAGCCAGTGTTGGCTTTTGCACTAGTTCCTTCACACGGCCGTGTGGTAGACACGTTCGAGAAACTCTCCTCCTCTGGATTCTTCACACGGTCGTGTCAGATGGCACGGCCAGTGCTGACTTTTGCATTGGTTCCCTCACACGGCCGTGTGTAAGACACGGCCGAGAAGCTTTCCTCCTCTGGATTCTTCACACGGTCGTGTCGGAGACACGACCACATACCTTCTCTTCTCTGGAGACTCCACACGGCCATGTCATGTAGACACGACCCAAGCATCTCCACTTTCTACACCGTAAGCCTGGCCGTGTGCAGCACACGGTCATGCTCTGTTTTGCTCCAATTGACACTTCTCCTCCATTCTAGCTCCTCCCACACTTCCATGCCTATGAAGAAATCATGGCCAGCTCATGGAAGTTAAATTTCAACCTGAAAACAAAACAAAAACCAAGTAAAAGCACTACTAATGAAGAATTTGAAACCTAGAACAGGACTTAACTAAAAAGTCAATCCGGAGGATGAGGTTCAGAAAAATACAACCTTTGTTTCTCTTCCAATTTCATACCGTGCACATATTCCTTCAACCATTAGCCATTTACCTTAATCAATCCAAGATCTTTATTCCAAATATCTACCGCTCCAAAAGGATAAACTTTTTTAACCTCAAACGGACCCGTCCACCTTGATTTAAGCTTTCTTGGAAAAAGCTTTATTCTTGAATTAAATAATAAAACTAGATCGCCTTCCTTGAAATTTTGTCAGAGAATGTGTTGATCATGCCACTTCTTTATTCTTTCCTTATAAGATCTAGCATGTTCATAAGCATCCAATCTTAATTCATCAAGCTCATTCAACTGAAGCTTCCTTTTCTCCCCTGCTTCCTTGAGATTCATGTTTAGATTCGTAATTGCCCAATAGGCTTTATGTTCTAATTCTACTGGAAGATGACAAGGTTTCCAATAAACTAACCGAAATGGAGTCATCCCAATAGGAGTCTTATAGGCAGTATGATATGCCCATAAGGCATCATCTAGCTTCAATGACCAATCCTTTCGTGAAGTAGATACTGTTTTCTCTAGTATGGCTTTAATTTCACGGTTGGAGATCTCAGCTTGCCCATTAGTTTGTGGATGACATGGCGTTGCTACTTTGTGACTCACTCCATATTTTCTGAGCAAATTCTCAAACTGTCTTTCTATAGAGTGTGATCCCCCATCACTAATGACTGCCTTAGGCACGCCAAACCTCGGAAAAATTATGCTTTTAAATAATTTGATAATCGTTCTCGCATCACTTGTAGGAGAGGCTATAGCTTCTACCCATTTGGACACATAATCCACTGCTACAAGGATAAACATATTCCCATATGAAAAGGGAAATGGCCCCATGAAGTATATTCCCCATACATCAAATAATTCTACTTCAAGTATGTAATTCAATGGCGTTTCATTCCTCCTAGTAATATTTCCAGTCCTCTGACATTGATCACATGATTGTACAAACTTCTTGGCATCTTTGAATAAAGTGGGCCAATAAAAGCCTGCTTGAAGGATTTTTGCTATCGTCTTAGAGCTCCCCAAATGTTCTCCATAAGAAGAAGAATGACAATGAAATAGGATATCCTTGACTTCTTCCTCAGGTATACATCTTCGATAAATCACATCATTGCATTTCCTATAAAGGAGGGGTTCATCCCAAATATAATTCTTCACATCTGAAAAAAAAAAATTCTTTTGCTGATTGGAGAAATTTGGGGGTAGGACTCTGCTTGGCAGGAAATCCACAAAATCCGCATACCAAGGTATTTTAGCACTCGATAAGGCTAGAAGGCGCTCATCAGGAAAAATATCATCAATAGGTAAGTCAAAATCTGCATCCTTTTCCTTATTTTGCCAAACTCTGGATAAATGGTCAGCCACTATGTTCTCTGCTCCCTTCTTATCTCTAATCTCGAGGTTGAACTCTTGAAGTAGTAAAATCCATCTGATAAGTCGTGGTTTAGTATCTTTCTTGCTTAGTAAATATCGGATAGCTGCATGATCAGTATAAACTATTACCTTTGAACCTACCAGATATGATCTAAACTTATCAAATGCAAATACTACGGCTAGAAGTCCTTTTTCAGTGGTGGAATAATTCACTTGAGCTGCATCAAGCGTTTTACTTGCATAATGTATAGCATGTAGAATCTTATTTTTTCTTTGTCCTAATACTGCCCCTACTGTGAAGTCACTTGCATCACACATTATCTCAAATGGAAGATTCCAATCCGGAGCTTGAATTACCGGGGTTGAAATAAGGGCACTTTTAATTTTACTAAAGGCCTCCATGCATTCTTTGTCAAAACAAAATTCAACATCCTTGATTAGCAAATTTGTTAAAGGCTTAGCAATTTTTGAAAAGTCCTTGATAAAACGTCTATAGAATCCGGCATGCCCTAGGAAACTTCTCACTCCTTTTACATTAATTGGTGGGGGTAGTTTTTCTATCACTTCTACTTTTGCTTGATCCACTTCAATCCTATGTTTTGATATTTTATGTCCCAAAATAATTCCTTCTATAACCATGAAATGACATTTCTCCCAGTTTAACACTAAATTCGCCTTTTCACATCTTTGAAGAACTGTAGAGAGATTAGATAAACAAGTGTCAAAGTCATTCCCGTATACTGAGAAATCATCCATAAATACTTCCATAATTTTCTCTATTAAATATGAAAAAATTGCCATCATACATCTCTAGAAAGTGGCTGGAGCATTACAAAGCCCAAATGGCATACGGCGATAAGCAAAAGTTCCATAGGGGCATGTAAAAGTAGTCTTCTCTTAATCTTGGGGATGAATTGAAATTTGAAAAAATCCTGAATATCCATCCAAGTAGCAAAAATATGAGTGCTTAGCCAATCTCTCAAGCATTTCATCAATAAAAGGTAAGGGAAAATGATCCTTCCTCATTTCCTTGTTCAGCTTTCGATAATCAATACACATCGCCACCCCCGTTACTGTCCGTGTTGGAATCAATTTATTATTCTCATTTTTGATAACAGTCATCCCCCCTTTCTTTGAGACTACGTGTACTAGACTCACCCATTCACTGTCTGAAATTGGATAAATGATACCAGCATCAAGAAGTTTGAGCACCTCTTTTTTTACTACCTCTTTCATATTTGGATTCAACCTCCTCTGGTGCTCAATTGAATTTTTATAGCCCTCCTCAAGTAGAATCCTATGCATGCAAAGGGAAGGACTAATCCCTTTTATATCATCTCAATAGTGTATCCAATTGCTTTTCTATGCAGCTTCAACTCTTCGACCAACCTCTGTGTTTCAGACTCAGTTAGACTAGCATTGATTATAACTGGAAAAGTAGAATTTGGTTTGAGGAATTCATATTTTAAAGTTGATGGCAATGGCTTAAGCTCAGGTTGGGTTTATACTATTTCTGGCACAGTTAGCTCTTGCTCTATCAACTTAATCTCTTCATCTTGGGATCCCTCCTCCAAATCTTCTTCATCTTCTAGAAAATTATCATCCCCTTTCTTTTCCTCCATTGAAACTGCTTCTTCATTGAATATTTTTTAAAAAAACTCATAACACCAAGCCAATAATACACGAAAATCATTATAATTCAGAGTAATTCCTTTCTCCCCATTCTCCTTTTCTTCCACTGTATTAACCGTTAGAATTGCGTCGTTTTGTCCCGACTAATCATTAAAATTTGATGTGATCCTGTAGATTATCCCACTGGCTTCCTCTAAATTTTTCTTAAGAAAAGATCCTCCAGAGGCTACATCTAGTTGACTCTTATTTGAGAGAGAAAACCCTTCATAGAATAAGTGCATAATTAACCATCCCTCAATACCATGATGTGGACATGACCGTAAAAGAGATGAATATCTTTCCCAGGCTTGATGTAGCTCTTCCCCAACAAGTTGTTTAAAATTCAGAATTTGACTTCTCAAATAAGTAGTCTTCTAGAGGGGAAAATATCTGCCCAAGAATCTTTGTTCTAACTCATCCCATGTTCTGATACTTTGAGATTTTAGGGAATTATACCATCTCTTTGCAGCACCCTGCAGACTAAAAGGAAAGGCCAATAGATGTATAGTATCAGATGGAACATCCTCATATTTCAAAGTATAACAATATCTTTAAAATTCCATGAGATGTGAGTAAGGGTCCTCAATCTCTAGGCCTCCAAACTGGACTTTCTGAACCATTGAAATGAAGGAAGGTTTAAGCATAAAATTTCGTGCTTGAATTTCAGGGTAAACAACTGGTCCTAGTCCCTTGGCAAACCTTGGGGCTCCATAATCACCTAACGACCTGAAAACCATTTTTGGTGTACAAAAAAGGTACAGGAGATACAAATTACAGTTATCGAATTCAGAAAGAATTAGGAAGGTCACGAAGGAATTTCAAAAACATAGAAAAGATCAGACAAGTCGTTAGAATCAAAATTGTAGAATTAGAATCACAACAAAAAGAAATTGTCAAGAGTGTTATTCAAGAAAGGAAAAACTTATGAAAACAGAATTCTAAAAGTTAGATTACAACTATGCAAACAAAAAGAAAGAAAGAAAAGTTATGTTTCGTCTAATTCAATTGATAATTCCTAATGTTATAGCGTCGTCCCCGGTAACGACGCCAAAAACTTGTTCGCTCTCCGCAAGTGTACGGAAATGTCGCAAGTAATATAAAATATTATCGTATCCACAGGGACTAGAATAAGCACTAGAAATGTTTCAACATGAGTTAGCCTAACAACTAATCAATTGGTTTCCAAAAGTTAAATGTAACTAATGAAAAGTAAACATAGAAATGAAAGATCAACAAACAAGATTATGGGGTATGATAAAGGAATGTTTTAGGAGTTTTGGTTTCTTTGTAAGATTCCTCAATGTAAATGATCTACCAAATCCTATTTCTCAATTGTCTAACATTTATAGAAGGTTACCAATTCTCTCTTGCAATAAAAAACCAACTTAGGACTAAAATCTATACCTAAATGCGATCAATTAGATATGAGCCTATGTTGTCCTTACAGGGCATGTTCCTGTCACGAAGATCCCTCGGAAAATCAACATAGAAATCATTACCTCTCAACCCATAAGATATAAAGATTAATGCATAAATCTATCCTACCCTCTTGAATTATCCTATTTCCCCCCTAAAGCTCATCCCTCAAACGTCTTTACACGGGCTTGCACCTTACACGTGCTTCCCTCGGAAAATTGAGTGAGAGATAATCCCTACAAGATCCACATGACAATCAAACAATCAATCAAGAATGTGAATTAGGTCCAAATCACAACAATACATCCAAGATTGAATTGATACAAACAAGACAATATCATAGAAACAAGGAAATGGCAAATCCACAAGAGTTTACATCAATTCATCATACAAATACTCCCTCCATCCTAAAACAAAGAGATCTACTCCTTGAATCGAAGAGAGAAATCCGAAAATACAAAGATTACAAGCATTTCTTGATCCCCCAATCCAAGAAGAGGAGAGAAAGAAAACTTATCTAAGATGAAGCTTGGTCTTCTGATACAATCCATGCTCCCGGAGTCGATTCCGTTGAAGATCCTCCTTTAGATCGCCCAGAAATCCTCCCAAGATTGAGAGGAAACACCCAAATCTCGCTTTCTCCCCAAGAGGGAGAAGATCCCCTTTCAAATCTTGAAGAAGGGTTTAAATAGAGGTGAAGTTTAGGCGCCACACAGCCCCGTGGCACGGCCGTGTGAGTTTCACACAGCCCTGCCCACTCTCCTCTCTTCCAGCCTTGCACGGCCGTGTGTGACACACGGTCGTGGCAAACATCCCCAATAGCCCCTTTACACGGCCGTGTAGATCTACACGGCCTGAATTGTCTTAGCCACTGGAAATCTGGCATGGCCGTGTGATGCACACAGCCTGCTTCCTTCCTTGCCACTGAGAACCTCACACGGTCGTGTGAGACACATGGCCGAGGCTTCTCCTTGCTCTCGAAAACTCACATGGTCGTGTGGTGCACACGGCCTAGGCTCCTTCTCAATCTAGGTTCTTCAGATCCTTGCACAGTCGTGTGAGGTTCAGACGGCCATGACCTCTTCGTTTCCTGCTGTAGCCTTCTAGCCCATGATCTCTACACGGCCTGGGCAACCCCCCAGAGCAGGGCAGTGTGTGGTTCAGGTAAGGCATCTTCTTCCCTTTGCTTTGCTCACAGATTTGGCTTCGAACATGAAATCTTCACCAATTCCGACTCCTGTGTACAGAAAATGCACAAAAGCAGATCTCCGAACAAAGAGAGTAAATATGCTAAAACGGAGAGCTGAAAGTACGAAAATGCATAGATCAAGCATGCTCAAAGTATGTGAATGTGCGTCAAAACATGCCAATAAGTGTATACAATCTACACACATCAATCTCATCGCCAGTTACATGGATCTGCACACACCACCACTCACGGGTTAGTGGTATATCAGATAGGGTGTTGTGCTGGCTCTGTCAGTGCTCCGCTGGTCCACTCATGTGTAGCATGACGTAGTGTGGTAGCACGTCAAGAGTCCCTCCACTTGATTGTCTCAGGGAGATGAGAGCATTGAGCTCCCCCACTTATGATTTGGGGTAGGAAGATAGCTGTACTCCGACAGCATCCCGTCCACTCAGTGACTCATCAGGAGCAGTGATGATAGAGTGCACGATTGTCACAACCCTACCCACTCGGTCTTACCATCATGTGTGAGATGGCTGACTGGCATCAAGGGTAACCAAGACATGTTATTGGCATCATATACATTATTTTCATTTATTGGTTGTGTTTGTTGCACTTTATATGCTGCATATTGGATGGATGCATTATTTGACATGCATACAGGATTTATGATACTTTGGGTCTGAAGGCCTTGATATTCCTATACGCAGGTTCTGGTTAGTATAGTTACTCCTTATCTTATAGTTTTGCACTTTCTATATGTTATATCAGGAGACTGTACGCATAGTTATTGCTATTTGTTATTGTTTACTATGCATGTCAACTAGGTATTCGCTGAGTGTTTGACTCACACCCCGTTATTACTCTTTTTAGGTTGAGGATGTCCGGAGGAGTTCCAGTCGCTAGTCCCCCTCCAGGTTGTGAGGATTTCCACTTTGGATCCTTGTTTTGTGTTTTCTTATTATGTTAGAGTATGTTTCAGACTTATATCTGCTAGAATTTAGATTTTGTACGATCCCTTGTTATCGATGAATTTTTGTTTGGATGATATCGGTTTTGTGCTTTATGGGTATAGTTGAGTAGGATATCAGTTTTGTGCTTTATGAGTGTAGTTGAGTAGGATTTTTGCGATGTTTTCTTGATTTGTGCTTATGTTTAGTTTTCATTATAAAACTGCATGGATGTTTACTATATTTGTACTGTTATATATTATTATTGTTCCGGCCATATTGGTCGATGTATATGAGGCCTGAGGGCATTGTAGGAAATTTCATATTGTCACCCATACAGGGGAGATGCTGTCGAAATTTTCTCTGGCAGGGACTACCTAGGGTGTGACAATATTTTTTGTATCAAAGCCAAGTTTGCGAGTGAAACTGGGTATTTTCGGATTTACATGGATTTCCGTTATGATTATGTTTCGGAATTCCGTTTTGGATTTGTATGAATTTTCGTCGATTTGCTCGTTTCGGATGTTCGAGGTCAAAAAGGGGGACTGGACAGTGACTGAACATCTCCAGACAACAAATAGGTAAAAAGATAATTTTATAATTTTTGAGACTGGTAGTAATATTTGGGTTATAATTGAACAGATATGAGGCGAGGTGCACGTGCTCCCGTGTCGAGACGTGGTGCAGAACGACCACGCAAGAGGACGTTGGAGTCCCTGGCAGCAGAGTCGCCAGAGACGTCTGCTGGAGTCGAGCCTGCTGGTCAAGGACAAACTCTGCATGGTTCTGCGGGTGCGTCGGGTTCTCAGACTCCGATGGTTTCAGAGGTACCTACCCTGACCATACCCATCGTACCCACTCCTACGATATTTACGGTACCACCAGCGGTACCACTAGCATACCCGGCACCTACTCCGGTCGAGCTCACTACGTACCCGGTACCACCGCCACCACTGCTTACGGCATACCAGGCACCATTGCCACCGGTGCCCACTACATACGTGGCACCCGCATCAGCAGCAGTAGTTGTTCCACCTCCGGTACCACCACCCATCAAACCTCTTACCGCGCCCACCTATGCTGACCCTGCAATGCCACCAAAGACACCTGCCTCATTCTATGCAACAGCACCGGGGATACCTCCCCCGGCCTATGCAGCGGTACCACCTGTTATACCAGCTCTAGTGGTTCCATCAGTTCCTGCAGCCGTCCCTACTCACCTCACTGATATAGTCACGACACGAGCCTGGATCCCAGCATTGGCAGAGTCGATGAAGAGTCGATTCACACTCTTCTGAGGAGAGACTGATCCGAGTGTGGCTCAGTCCTAGATAGAGACCATGGAGCGGACCATCTTCTACATGGCTTGCTCCGAGTGGGAGAAAGTAGAGCTGGCTGCTTTCCATTTATGGGATGAGGCCGACACCTGGTGGGTTACGCAGCGATCCATCATAGGTGAGCAGAACATCACCTGGGCCAGATTCAGAGAGGCTTTTGAGAGCCGCTACTTTTCACTAGCCTATCAGATGACTCGCCGACAGGATTTTTTGAGTCTGCGACAGAACAACCGTTCGGTGACAGTGTATAATGCTGAGTTTAACCAGTTGGCTAAATTCTATCCAGAATTAGTTGCTGAGGACAGTTCGCGTATGCATCAGTTTATTCAGGGACTGGATGGACATCTGCAAGTAAAGCTTGCCGATTTTGGGAGTCCATCCTACATAGAGACACTGGACAGAGCCCTGATGATAGAGTCAGCTCAACAGAGAGCGTATCCAGATAAGAAAAGGAAGTAAACGGGTCAAACATCAGGACAGATCCAGCAGGCACAAGCGACCGGACAGTAGCAGAGTGGTCGCAGTCGGCTAGGTCAGGGTACTTCTGGGGCTTCTGGTCAGCCTCAGAAGTCAGGGTGATCTTTATCAGGACATTCCCGATCTTCTCAGTAGAACCGGAAACAACCCGCCAGCGATATTCTCTGCACTAATGTGGGTCTAAAGATCACGTCACCTCAGCCTGCTCCTTAGGACAGCCAATTTGCTATTATTGCAAACAGCCTGGGCACGTGAGACGAGATTGTTCGTTCAAGGCTCAGCACACGAGTTCCGGGGTTTCTGTTCATGGAGGATAGCATAGTCAGTTAGGGACTCGGTGAGGAGGGCAGAGAGCCTAATCTTCGCATAGTCAGCAGAGGACAGCTCCCCCTGTCGTAGTTGCATATGGCATGCGTGGACAGGAGCACTCCAGTGCCCTTATGGTACCACAGAGTTCTGTTGTGGGACCTCCATATCAGTTGCAGCCTCAGCCCCTAGTCCAGTATCTGCAGCCTCAGCCACTGGTTTAGTACCAGCTGCAGCCACAGCCACTGGTCCAATATCAGTCACAAACCCAGCCGTCGGTCCAGTATCAGTCGCAGCCCTCTCAGACTTCTCTGGCACAGTATCCAGCACCACCTCTGTGGCAGGCTCCTGCCCAGATGCGGTAGCCGCTGGTAGCGCTACCACCTTCTCCTCTGCCCAAGATGGGACGTATTCATGCGGTCACCAAAGAGGATGCGCAGCAAGCCGATAGATCCGATTTTCATGGTACGATTTCCATTTATGCCTTATCTACTGATATGCTGATAGATACTGGTAGCTCGCATTCTTTTATATCACGTACCTTTATGCGGGAGATTGGTAGACTACCTACTCGTAGACCGCAGTGACTGACTGTCTCCCTACCGTTCGGTGATACATTGGACATCACTCAGGAGGTCAGAGGTTACTCGTTAGATTTTGGCAACATGATACTTATGGTTGATTTATTAGTGCTGGAAATGGTCGAGTTCGACATTATCCTTGGCATGGATTGGTTGTCTGCATATAAATGCCATGGTTGATTGCTAGACGAGGGTGGTCACTTTCCGACCTCCGAACCAACCCTTGTGGGATTTCACTAGCATCAGGGATGATGGCATATCAATCGTTTCTGTGATTCAGGCTCAGAAGCTGCTGTCATATGGCTGTCAAGGATTTCTTGTGTCTATGATTAATACTGACGACAGCAGTAGTTCCCATCTCTCAGATGTTCTGGTGGTCCGAGAGTATCCCGATGTATTTCTAGATGAGCTACCGGGTTTGCCTCCCCGAAGGCAAGTGGAGTTTGCTATTGAGCTGATTCCGGGGACCGCGCCAGCATCGAAAGCTCCATATCATATGGCACCGAAAGAGTTGGACGAGCTATAGGTCCAACTCCAGGAGTTATTGGATAGGGGATTCATTCACCCTAGTGTTTCTCCGTGGGGTTCTCTAGTACTATTCGTCAAGAAAAAGGATGGTACTCTGAGGTTGTGCATCAATTACAGACAGCTGAATGCAGTGACCGTCAGAAATAAGTACCCCTTACCGCGGATCAAGGATTTGTTTGATCAATTCAGAGGTACCTCAGTGTATTCTAAGATTGATCTGCAATCTGTATATCATCAGCTGAGAGTTAAGGAATCCGATATTCAGAAGACAGCATTCCATACCAGATACGGCCATTATGAGTTTTTGGTAATGCCATTTGGGCTTACCAATGCTCCAACGGTATTTATGGATTTGATGAACCGCATCTTTATGGAGTATCTAGATCAGTTCATTGACATTTTCATCGACGGCATTTTGATCTGCTCGAGCTCCGAGGAGGAGCATGCACAAAATCTTCGCATAGTCTTTGAGACTCTTCGACGACATCAGCTATATGCCTTGTTCAGCAAGTGTGCTTTCTGGCTATCTTCTGTCGATTTTCTGGGACACATAGTCTCTAGCAAAGGTATTTCTGTAGACCCTCAGAAGATTGAGGCTGTCACCAGCTGGGAGCAGCCGAAATCAGTTCAGGAGATCCATAGTTTTCTGGGATTAGCTGGATATTACAAACGGTTCATTGAGGGTTTCTCGCGTATCGCTATGTCGTTGACACGTCTGACCAGGAAAGGCGTGAAGTTCACTTGGGTAGAAGACTGCGAGACCACCTTCAAGGAGTTGAAGTGGAGATTAGTGTCGGCTCTAGTTTTGGTTTTACCCTCCGGAGAGGACGGATTCGTGCTCTATACCGACGCATCTCTTCAGGGTTTGGGCATTGTTCTGATGCAGCACGGCAGGGTAGTTTCCTATGCTTCTCGTCAGTTGAAGGAGCATGAGAAGAACTACCCAGTACATGATTTGGAGCTAGCCACCATCATCTTTCCTTTGAAGATTTGGCGACATCATCTGTACGGCATTACCTTTGAGATTCTTACAGATCATAAGAGTCTCAAATATATTTTCACCCAGAAGGAACTTAATCTTCGATAGACGAGATGGATGGAGTTCCTGAAGGATTACGATTGTACCATTACCTACCACCGGGGGAAAGCAAATGTGGTTGTCGATGCACTCAGCAGGAAGTCCAGAGGGACTTTGGCTTGCCACCAAGTTTCAGTTACAGACTTGGTTCAGGGTTTCTCCGAGTTGGGTCTTCAGGAGCAGGGACAGATAGAGCAGGGTATTTTGGTTACCATGGTTGCTCAGTCGTCAATTAGGACGAGGATCCGAGAGGCCCAGGCTGGTGATCAGCATTTGCAATTTATTGGCAGCCAGATAGCTTCCGGGTAGCAGACCGAGTTCACACGAGATGAGGAGGGTATTATATACTTCTGAGGCAGATTATGCGTACCTCAGTCTCACCCGGTCTTACAGGAGCTACTTCAAGAGGCTCATCGCTCTCGATTTGCGATCCATCCAGGTGGGATCCGCATGTATCGAGATTTGAGACGTTCCTACTGGTGGAACGGTATGAAGAAAGACATTGTGGAATTTGTAGCGAGATGTCTTATCTGTCAGCAGGTGAAGGCTGAGCACCAGAGACCTGCCGGATTACTTCAGCGGATTCCTATTCCTGAGTGGAAATGAGAACACATTACCATGGACTTTGTGGTGGGTTTGCCTAGGACACGACGAGGCCATGACGCGATTTGGGTAATCATTAATCGATTAACCAAATCCGCGTACTTCTTAGCGATCCAGAAGACTGATTCCCTGGATCGATTCGCAGATCTGTATTGCTGAGAGATCATCAGATTGCATGGTGTGTTGTTGAGTATTATATCGGATAGAGACCCACGGTTCATGTCGAGGTTCTGGCAGAGTCTACAGCAGGCCTTGGGCACACAGCTCCGTTTCAGTACAGCTTTCCATCCGCAGATAGATGGACAGTCAGAGTGGATCATTCAGACTCTAGAGGATTTGCTGAGGTCATGTGTATTAGATTTCGGAGGCAGTTGGGAGGACCATTTGCCATTGGTAGAGTTCACCTATAACAACAGCTTTATTCGGCTATCCAGATGGCACCGTTTGAAGCGTTGTATGGTACACCTTGTCGGACACCCACCCTCTGGGATGAGGTTGGGGAGGCCTAGCTATTGGGACCTCATAGAGCTCAGCAGGAGGCAGAGTTGGCCCGTACTATCAGACGGAGGATGTCAGAGGCGCAGGACCGCAGAAGAGTTATGTTGATCGGAGACGCAGACCCTTGGAGTTCTCTACTAGCGACCATGTTTTTCTGCGAGTTTCACCCAGGAAAGGGGTGAAGAGATTTGGCGTCAGAGGTAAGCTAGCTCCATGATACATTGGCCCTTTCTAGATCCTGGAGAGGATTGAAGCAGTAGCTTATCATTTGGCACTACCACCGGCTCTGGCAGGCGTGCACGATGTATTTCATATATCTATGTTGAGAAGATACATAGCAAACCTAGCTCATGTGTTGTCTGATATACCAGTTTCCCTTCAACCTGACGCCACCTATGAGGAGGTTCTGATATGGATTCTGGACCAGAAGGAGCGTCAGCTGCGGAACAAGACTATCCGACTGGTTAAAGTTGGATGACAGCATCCACTATAAGAAAAAATCTAATAGACAACATTTTTAAAGCATTGTCTATGTGCCTGAAAAACCGTTGTTAAAAGCACTGTTGTTAAAAGTCTGCTCAACGACAACACTTTTAAAGCGTTGTCGTTTGTAGCGAAGACAACGCTTTTGCAACGCTTTAAAAGCATTGTCGATTTTTGCAAAGACAACGTTTTTGCAACGCTTTTAAAGCATTGTTTTTGGTAGAAAATATAACGCTTTAAAAGTGTTGTCATGTTTTGCAAAGACAACACTATTACAACGCTTTAAAAGCATTGTTGTTTTTTTCAAAGACGACACTTTTTGCAACGCATTAAAAGTGTTGTCGTTTTAAAGAAAAAAATAAAAAAATATTTAAAAATCATAATTTTTATATTTACGAAACTATTATTTTTCTTTTACCATGTCTAGATTCGAATTTTACATATAATCAGCTCAGCTAATGATTTCAAACTCATACCAAAATAATAGAATTCTGACATTGAAGTAATATTAGTATTTACATGAGAAGCTAGAAAATATCAAAATTAACACTAATTCTGTTTCGAAGTAGATAGTGATATTCACATTTAAAACAAAAGAGCACAAAATAACTAGCCGACCTCGAAGCCAACAATCTGTTTACTTCTACTAGCTACACTAAAAAATTATTATCGACTTGAGAACGGGACAAAACAGTACAGTAATTACTAGCACAATACTGAAGAAGTAGCTTGTCTTTCTCAATCGATTACAGGAATAAGCAATTGGATTTTGTCTAGGATCTTTGTGAGCTTTGAACAGATTGAACAGTTGGCCTGAAATATAAACAAAAAATTACAGTCTATAGTTTGTGTTGGAATGTATACTGAAAGCCTAAGCTTTGTAAACATTTATTATGAATGAAGAATCACATTTGGTCTAATTGTCTACATTTGTTTGTAGTTGTTCATTTAATTTATATTGTAGATAACATAGTATGTGGTGTCACATACAGAAGATGATGTTATCAGTACCTTATAAATTATAAACAGTAGCTCATGACCAAAATGGAAAAGGAACAAACCATTAGAAGGTCATAGTGTAATTAGATGATAGTTTATCTTGACTATATAATTACACTAGTACACTCAGAGTGTATTGAGTAGGACCATTTAAGGTCGTTTCTTTTATACTGACTTTATAAAGGAACAAAGACCTCAGTTATTATGGAAGTGTGTGCTCTTAATCCTAATATAATAACAAGCACATATATTTGATATTTGTTTCTTTAATTTATCAATGGGTGAGATTTAGTTCGTTGAATCAATAAACCCGATAAGTTGGGAAATGATATTACTTATAGTGTGTGTTGTTGATTATAGAAGGAAACTGTGTCCTAGAGATACTAGGTTGATAATGTCCTCAAGAGGAGCTCATAAAGATTGTCATGTTAAACCCTGCAGGTGGACTTAGTCCGACATGACAATAAGGTTGAGTGGTACTACTCTTGGACTTAGATATTAATTAAATGAGTTGTCAGTAACTCACTTAATTAGTGGACATTCGATATCTTAAACACAGGGAGACTAACACACTCATAATAAGAAGGAGCCACAAAATGTAATTTGGGATTGGTGCGGTAGTTCAATGATAGTTCTCTAGTGGAATGAATTATCATTGATAAAATTAAGTTGTGTGTTGGGGGCGAACACGGGATGCTTAAGGAGACCAAAACAATTCCTCCTCTCGGTCCCTATCGTAGCCTCTTATTTATAGAGTTCTATACCCACCTATACCCACCTTCATACCCATGATAGGCCGGCCAAGCTAGCTTGGGAACCAAGCTAGGGCCTGCCTAGGTAGTGGCCGGCCTAGCTTGAACCCAAGCTAGTAGGGCCGACCAAATAAAATAAAAATTTTAATTTTAATTTTTATTATTATGTGGAAGATATATTTTAAAGAGAATTAAAATTAAAAATCTCTCTTGTAAAAGATCTACAAAGATTAAAGAAAGAGATTAGATCTCTTTCCTTATTTGTAGATTGGAGAGATGTTTTATTTTTCTTTAAAATTATTCACATGTTGATAAAATTAAAATTATAGAAATTTCCTTTTATTAACCATGAAGAGATTTTAAAGAGAAATTTTATTTTTTAAAATTTCCGGAAACAAATTAGGAAGTTTTAATTGTTGATTAAAACTTGTCCTCTTTTGTTTCCAATGATGTGGCCGACCATCTCAAGTTAATTGGGAAATTTTGTTTTATTTTTCTCAATTAATTCATGTCAAGAAAAATTAAGGAAATTTTATTGTAATTAAATTTCCTAATTTGCCTAGGCCAAGGAATATAAAAGAAGGGGTAGGGGTGCCTTCATGAGATACAACCTCTATTGTTTTCTCTCCCTTTTTCCTTGGTGTTGTGGCCGACCATTACCCTCTCCCTCTCTTCCTCTTGTGGTGGCCGAATACTCCATCTCTCTTGGAGTTCTTGTGGTGGCCGGATACTACTTGGAGAAGAAGAAGAAGAAGGAGAGAAAGCTAGCATCTCTTGGAGCTTGGTTAGTATTTTGATTTTCTTCTTTGGTGAAGTTCTTCCTTTGTGGCCGAACCTTGCTTGGAGGAGAAGAAGGTGGTTGGTGGTTTCTCATCTCGGTAGATCGTTGCTCACACAACGTCCGAGGTTAGAAGAGGAATACGGTAGAAGATCAAGAGGTTTTTCTACAAGGTATAACTAGTAATTTGTATTTCCGCATTATGCTAGTTATTTATGGAAATAATACCAAATACAAGAGGCTTACGTTCTAGAATTTCGAATATGTTTTTTCGAAGTTGTGTTCTTTTGTTTTTTCTTTTCCTTGTAATTTGATTGTTCTCTTTGGTTAACCTATAGTTATTTTAGGAAATTAAATATTAGCTTTCTATTAAAGGTTTTGTCTAGTCGGTGGTGGTTGCTCCCATATCCAAGAAGGCCATGTGCCTCGCCACGTCAGTACTGGGAACCTTTTATGGAAATTAATATTTAATGAAATTAATAACTTAAGGAGACTTGGGTCGAACGTGTTAAGTTCCGCAGGAGATCCAAGTCAAAACCTAAAAGAACAAATAGATTAAGTTTTGGATCAAACGTGTTAAGTTTCGCAGGCGATCCAAAATTTAATTTAAAGAACACATGGTAGCTAGGAAAGGTTGAGACCTTTGTACAAAATTTTTGTACAATGGAACCTATAGGTTTTCCAAGTAGCAACAATTGGTATCGAGCTAGGGTTTTGCCTCTGTATTTGGTATTTAGTTTAATTATGCACATGTCATACATAATTTAGGCGGGATAATAGTAGGATGTGCTAACTTTGTGGATGCAGAGGATCCAACTATTATGGCTTTTAGTTATTATGTGTGTGATTGGACCCTTGGACATGTCAAGGGCATTTAATGTGTGTGCATGATTGTATTAAAATACTGCAGGAGCTGTATTTAGTTTTATTAGGATTTTATTTTTGATCTAGATACATGTACATTCCTTTTTGGAATATAGGATCAAAATGTAAAATTCTATTTATGTCATGGATCGAATCTTGCAAAGCGTGGAACCTTCTAAGGACCAGAGGCGCAGCGGAACTAGGAGCAAGATGGATGCAGCTAGACCCGATGGCGGTGGCCAAATATGGCAGCAGCTTGGGATGACAACACACGGAGGACAATTAGAGATAAAAGCCATAATAGTTGAAAATTAAATTTTCTATTTATTGCTTTTATATTGTCTGTATGTGCATGTTAGTTTACAAGTTTAAGTAGGCTAGCATAGTTAAAATTCCTCATTTATAAATAACTAAGTGGGAGAGGTTTTAAATAAATCCCATGGTCTCCATTCTTGGTTTGTAAGTGATGCAAACAAGCTTGGCGTTGGCTCGAGTGCCTTCCTCCATAACGGATGAGCTTGTTTGCGGATCACTAGAACAAACTTCTATTTTGGATGACTATAGGAAGTTAATTAGGCGTGTGATCTTCCCCAACGGAAGGGCATAATCTTATTAATGGACTTAGTGTCAAGTAATGGTATACACTTAGACACATCTAATAGTATCCTCCCCAGCGGAGTCACTGCTATTATTTGTGTGACCAAATGATACCAACTATTAATTTTATTTGTCATAAAGTTAGGATGACAAGATAATAAAATTAATGGGTTACTCCCTCCTCTTACAAATGTTGAATTTGTATACGTCCACACTAACGTGGCATGCAATATTCACGGTGTTTTGAGGTATTAGTAAATTTAAATAGTATTGTTTGAGGAATCAATATTATTCTAAATTTAGAGTCTTGACCAAAATTTATTTTGTGATTCTTAGGATGACTTTCAACCCACTGGCCATTATTCTGAAAGAGAATAGACTTACTGGTCTCAACTATATAGATTGGAAAAGAAACCTGGACATTGTTCTTACTGCTGAGAGTTATAAGTTTGTACTGACCGAGGCTTGCCCTGATGCACCTAACTGTGACTCTACCCTAGAGGAGATTGAGTATCATAAGAAATGGGTAAAAGCAGATGAGATGATGCGGTGTTACATTTTGACTTCAATGTCAAATGTATTGCAACATCGGCATCAAGATTTACCAACTGCTTATGATATAATGAACAATCTCAAAGAACTCTTTGGGCACCAGAGTCGGACTGCTAGGCAAGAGGCAATGAGAAAGTTAATGACAACCACCATGCAAGAGGGTACTCCTGTAAGGGATCATATCCTAAAGATGATGGCTTATCCGAACGAGATATAGATCCTTGGAGGAGAAATTGATGGGGAAACCCAGATCGATATGATCCTCCAAACGCTACCTAGAAGTTTTGAGCAGTTTCGCCTGAACTATAATATGAATAAGAGGGTTTATTCATTAGCGGAAGAACTTCAGGCAGCAGAAGGATTATTTCATCACAATGCTCAAATTCACTATCTTGAAAATGGTTCTACTTCTAAACCGAAAGGAAAGAAGAAGAAGAAACAAGCTGGTTCAGCAAAGAAAGTGAATAAATCTCAGAGTACTGGATTTAAAGCTGGAATGAAGAAGCCGAAGGGCAAGTGCTTCATCTGTAAGCAGGCAGGACATTGGAAGGCGGACTGTCCTCGTAGGAACCAAAATAAAGGTATATCTCATACTCTAGTTGTTGAAACATGTTTAGCGGTGTTATCTACCAGCACCTGGTGTGTAGATACGGGAGCCACTGATCATGTCTGCAATTCCTTGCAGGGGTTCCAGGAAACCCGACGACTATCTGAAGGAGAAATTATCGTCTACATGGGCAATGCTACTAAGGTGGCAGCTGTTGCAGTGGGAGACGTCTACTTATCTTTTAGTAGAAATAGGAATTTGGTTTTAAGAAATTGTCTTTATGTACCCAGTTTTAGAAAGAATTTAATTTCAGTTTCTAAACTGTTTTTAGATGGATATTCAGTTTCTTTCAGTAACGATGTAGTTATTAAAAGAAATAAAGTGATTATCTGTTCTGGTGCATTAGTTGGCAATTTGTATACTTTAAATCCAATTTCTTCCACAAAGCAAAACATGGAAATTTATAACTCATCTTCTAATTCTAATAAGAGAAAAGAACCTTCAGAAATGAACCAAGCATATCTTTGGCATCTAAGACTTGGTCATATTAATTTAAGTAGGATTCAGAGGCTTATAGCCGATGGACTTTTGAGTTCATTAGAGTTGGAAAATTTTCCAACTTGTGAATCTTGCTTAGAAGGTAAAATGACCAAGAGGCCGTTCAAGGCCAAGGGTATAGAGCCAAAGAAGTGTTAGAGTTGGTTCACTCTGATTTGTATGGTCCTATGTCCGTCCGGGCAAGAGGAGGTTTTGAATATTTTGTCTCTTTCATAGACGATTATTCAAGATATGGATACATTTACCTAATGCGCCGCAAGTCCGAGTGCTTTGACAAGTTCAAAGAATACAAGGCCGATGTGGAGAAACGATTAGGTAAAAGTATCAAGACACTACGATCGATCGTGGTGGCGAATACCTCTTAGGAGAGTTTAGGAATTACTTATCGGAGGTGAGATTAATTGTCTGCACTGGAACACCCCAACAGAATGGTGTAGCAGAGCGAAGGAATAGGACTCTTATGGAAATGGTTAGATTGATGATGAGTTATTCAATTACCAAATTCGTTTTGGGATATGCTCTAGAAACAGCAGATACGTTCGAACTTAGTACCTTCTAAATCGGTTTCTTCTACTACCATAGAATTGTGGAATGGCGAAAACCTCTAAGACATATTCGGTTTGGGGTAGTCCGGCACGTGTCTTGAAACGAGATCTTGATAAGTTAGAATCTCGTCTGAAGTTCGCGTGTTTGTAGGATATCCCAAAGGAACGAAGGTGGTTTATTTTATAGTCCTAAAGACCAGAAGGTCATTGTTAGCACCAATGCCTAGTTTTTAGAAGAAGACTATATAATGGATCACAAGCCCGAGTAAAGTTATTTTAGAAGAACTTAGAGAGGACATGTCTACTTCAGTAACAGGACAAGATGAAGTACCACAAGAGACCGCAACACGTGTCACACATGATACACACAGACATTGCCTCGTCGTAGTGGGAGGGTTGTGAGGCGACTGAAAGATTCATGTTTTGGGAGAGTCTTGGACTTGATCCGGGTAAACATGAACATGATCCGGTTATATGATGAAGCACTCCAAGATATAGATCCATCTTGGCAAAAGCAATGAATTCTGAAATAGAGTCCATGTACTCTAATAAGGTTTGGGAGCTTGTAGAACCACCGATGGTGTAAAAGTCATTGGATGCAAGTGGATCTACAAAAGGAAAAGAGGACGGACGGGAAGGTAGAAACCTTGCTAGGCTTGTTGCAAAAGGGTACACTCAAAAGAGGAATCGATTATGAGGAGACCTTTTCACGGTAGCCATGCTTAAGTGTATCCGGATACTCTTATCCATTCTTTGCTCATATGGATTATGAGATTTGGCAAATGGATGTCAAGACAACTTTCCTTAATGGAAGTCTTGAAGAGAACATCCATATGAAGCAACCAGAAGGGTTCATTGAAAAAGGCAAAGAGCATCTAGTGTGCAAGCTCAATCGGTCCATTTATGGACTGAAGCAAGCTTCAAGGTCTTGGAACATCTGGTTTAATGAAGTAAACCAGTCATATGGATTTATTCAAAGTCCGGATGAGTCTTGTGTATATAAGAAGTGTAACAGAAACGTGGTGGTATTTCTTGTACTATACGTAGATGATATTTTGTTAATTGGCAACAATGTCAAGGTATTATCGGACGTAAGGGTATGGTTGTCCAAACAATTTGATATGAAGGACTTAGGAGATTGTGCACACATTCTTGGGATCAAAGTTATAAGGGATCGCAAGAAAAGAATGTTGTGTCTGTCCCAAGCTTCATATATAGATACAATCCTTGCTCGTTTTAGCATGCAGAATTCCAAGAAAGGTTTCTTACCTTTTAGGCATGGAGTAGCTCTATCTAAAGAGATGTCTCCGAAGACATCAAAGGAGATAGAGGACATGAAAGCAGTTCCTTATGCTTCGGCTGTAGGAAGCCTTATGTATGCAATGCTATGTACGAGACCTGATATTTGTTTTGCCGTGGGCATGGTCAGCAGATATCAGAGTAACCCTGGACAAGGACATTGGACTGCGGTAAAGCATATATTAAAGTACCTGAGAAGGACTAGAGATTATATGCTAGGTTACCAAGCAGATGATCTGCTCCCTGTGGGTTATACGGATTCAGATTTCTAATCAGATAGGGATAACAGTAAGTCTACATCAGGCTATGTGTTTACTTTAGGAGGTGGAGCCATTTCATGGAGGAGTGTTAAGCAGAAATGCGTTTCGGACTCAACCATGGAAGCTGAGTATGTAGCAGCCTCTGAGGCAGCTAAAGAAGCAGTATGGCTCAGGAACTTTCTAATGGACTTAGATGTGATTCCTGGTTTGCCCAAAATCATCACAATTTATTGTGATAATAGCGGTGCAGTTGCGAACTCGAAGGAACCACGAGCCCATAAGGCAAGTAAACATATAGAGCGCAAGTACCACCTGATACGAGATATCGTGAAGCGAGGAGAAATTGTCATCGCCAAGATTGCTCCAGCAGATAACCTAGCAGATCCTTTCACTAAGGCCCTTCCAGCAAAAGCTTTCGATCGGCATGTGGAGGGAATGGGAATCAGATGTATGGCAGAAGATATGGCAGCTTAGTCGTTAGTATAAGTGGGAGATTTTTAGAGTGTATACTGAAAGCCTAAGCTTTTGTAAACATTTATTTTGAATAAAGAATCACATTTGGTAAAATTGTCTACATTTAGTTGTAGTTGTTCAATTAATTTATATTGTAGATAACATAGTATGTGGTGCCACATACAAAAGATGATGTTATCAGTACCTTATAAATTATAAACAGTAGCTCACGACCAAAATGGAAAGGAACAAACCATTGGAAGGTTGTAGTGTAATTAGGAATTAGTTTATCTTGACTATATAATTACACTAGTACACTTAGAGTGTATTGAGTAGGACCATTTGAGGTTGTTTCTTTTATACTGACTTTATAAAGGAACAAATACCTCAGTTATTATGGAAGTGTGTGCTCTTAATCCTAATATAATAACAAGCACATATATTTGATATTTATTTCTTTAATTTATCAATGGGTGAGATTTAGTTCGATGAATCAATAAGCTCGATAAGTTGGGAAATGATATCACTTATAGTGTGTGTTGTTGATTATAGAAGGAAACTGTGTCCTAGTAATCTAGGTTGATAATGTCCCTAAGATGAGCTCATAAAGATTGTCATGTTAAACCCTGCAGATGGACTTAGTCCGACATGACGATAAGGTTGAGTGGTACTATTCTTGGATGAAGATATTAATTAAATGAGTTGTCAGTAACTCACTTAATTAGTGGACATTTGACATCTTAAACACAGGGAGACTAACACACTCATAATAAGAAGGAGCCCAAAAAAATGTAATTTGGGATTGGTGCGGTAGTTCAATAATAGTTCTCTAGTGGAATGAATTATTATTGATAAAATTAAGTTGTGTGTTCGGGGCGAACACGGGATGCTTAATTTTATCGGGAGACCAAAACCAATTTCTCCTCTCGGTCCCTATCGTAGCCTCCTATTTATAGAGTACTATACCCACCTATACCCACCTTCGTACCCATGATATAGGTGTTAGGACCTTCGGATGGCTAGAGAGGGGGGGTGTGAATAGCCTCCACTAAAAACTCAATTAATTCCTCACAGAAATTTGTTAGCACAGCGGAAATAAGCAAAAGGAAAACTGATGCAAGAAAAAGAAACAACCCACCACTAACACAACAAGGATGTACGAGGTTCGGGGATAACTTGCCCCTACTCCTCGGCGTGTCCGTAAGGTGGACGATCCCTTGATCTTTCGATAGATCACACCCCGGACAGATTCCGGCTAAGTGTTTCTCCTTCTCGGTGGAGTAACCTCTCCACAAAGTCTCAGACAAGATTTGAAATGAAGCACAAGACTTACAGAGTTTAGTGGCTAAAAGGAATGAACAATAAACTTACAGCCACGATGAAAGCAAAGCGCAAAGACAGAAGAAGTTCCTCAGCCAAGAGCTCAAAACACACAGCACTCTTGCTTGATCGACAGAGAGTTTTTCAAAATCCTTACACAAACCTCTCTTCTTTCTTCTTCTTATTCCTCTGCTTTCTCATTGTCTTCAGCCAGAGCCGAATCACTGTCACCTGTATCGAATCACTGTGACCAACTCAGGCATCGCCAATCACTCTTCCTCCTCATCTGGTTCTCTGAACTCACACCAATACCATCCATGGTCTTCACTGGTGTCTTTGAGCTCAAACCAATAAGCAAGAGTCAAGCTGTTGCCAACTGATCGCAGCCAGTGAACGTTGACGCTCCAATTGCATCATTTGCAGCGAAACACAGCAGAAAGAGCACTTGGTCTTATTCTTCTGATGGAGTTTAATTTGAATTTAAGCATTGGCACGACACCTGCAACCTGTAACTCAAAAAGCTTACAGCAAATGGTTAGATCAGATGAATCAGAAATCGCAGAGAAATAGCAAGCCACACTGCCGTGGATCGGTCCAATGACCGATCCATACCGACCGATCGGACTCATCACGATCGGCGATGATGCCGATCGGTCGCGGACCGATCAACCTATAGGTCTGAATCATATCGCTTCTTCCGACGGTCACCGGACCGACGAGATAACCCACAGAGCTATCAGGTTACCGATCGGTCACGAGACCAATCGATAACTATAGATCATTGGATCGGTCGACGGATCCGTACCAAACACCGGATCGGTCCGAACATCGATCCAATACCTCTGATTTTAGAGCCCCAAACCCTAACGTCTTCCGTCGAACGAGCTACCGAGTCCTCTCGACCTAGTCGGAGAACAAGCCACCGAGCCTCTCCCTCTCGACCTAGTCTCCGACTTCCACGTCCGGGTAGAACGAGCTACCGAGCCCTCTCTGACCTAGTCCGGAGAACGAGCTGTCGAGCCCTCTCCGACTTCGTCCGATCCAGAGAACGAGCTACCGAGCCCTCTCTGACCTAGTCCGAAGAACGAGCTATCGAGCCCTCTCCGACTTCATCCGGTCCAGAGAACGAGCTACCGAGCCCTCTCCGACCTAGTCCGGAGAACGAGCTGCCGAGTCCTCTCCGACTTCGCGTGCCAAGTATCTGTACTTGGACTTTTCCTCTCCACATGATCAACCTTGATCATTAATCAATCTAAGTTTAATTAATATCTGATACAAACTTAAATCAGTGTCAACATCAAAACAACAGCCAGGTCAGACTGTATTAACAATTTCTCCCTTTTTGTTGTTTGACAACACGATTTAAGTTTAGATCAGAAATGTTCATATTTCCCTAATTTTAGGGGAATCAAGATCCTCCCCCTAAAGCCAGACTTTCAACAATAGGGGAATTAAGATCCTCCCCCTAAAGCCAAACTTTCATTTATCTCTAAACTTAGTTATCTTCTCCCCCTTTGTCAAACACCGAAAAGGTGCGAATCAGGTAAGAAAACGTTAAAGGACTCCCCCTTAACCCATACTGTCTTTTTCTTAATCCACCTAGAATGCCCTCTAAGTGTATTATAAGACAGTAATAAAGAAATAAGAGACATACAAGACATGGCATATGAACAGCATATTAATAGCCAATAGGAAGTGAAACATAAGGAAAAACAAGAAAATGAGCAGCATAAATATATGAAATCAGCAAGTATCCAGGTCAGACATAAGTATCCAACAAACAACATCCAAAACATAGATAATCAAAATGACAGCATAGAACAATGTGTATCAATCAACCTCCTCATCATGAGGAGCATCAGCATCATCAGCTGGAGGAGTGGGTCCCTGAGGTGGCATGTCGCTGCTCGAGGATGGATAGCCCGGGAAATACTGCAGAGGTGGGTATCTGGCCATCCATCCCATAATCGCCTGATGTGTCGCCAACTGCTGACTGCGTAGATCATCGTAGTGCTGGTCAATCATCGTGCCGATCAATGCGACTCTCCAGCTCGGCGATCTGCCAGCGCAGATCAGGATCTGCCTCTCCATCGTCAGCAGCAGCAGGAGGAGGAGCAACAACAGGAGCAGCCGCAACCTGTCGTGGAGGTGCCCGTGGTAGCTCATCCAGTGCTCTCCCATCCTTCCACCGAACCTCCCCATTCTGTCCTATGATGCCAGACTTGGAAAATGTCCGTTTTCCAAGTCTGTAGTCCTTCCTGACCATCTTGACTATTCTACCCTTGGAGATATCAATCTGAAGGGTCTCAAGCCAATCTGTAATTATATGCCCATAAGGCATATAAACAGTGAAGCTGTTTGGCTCACTATAGGAGATGATCGAAGAATAGATGCTAGACATGATGTCAAAGTCGAGACGCCGACGCAATCCATAAAGCATCAGGCAATGATATGGTCGGATCTCAGACAAGGGTTTAGATGTGATTGGCAGAAGGCAGTTCGTGACCTCGAAGCTAGAAAATATCAAAATTAACACTAATTCTGTTTCGAAGTAGATAGTGATATTCACATTTAAAACAAAAGAGCACAAAATAACTAGCCGACCTCGAAGCCAACAATCTGTTTACTTCTACTAGCTACACTAAAAAATTATTATCGACTTGAGAACGGGACAAAACAGTACAGTAATTACTAGCACAATACTGAAGAAGTAGCTTGTCTTTCTCAATCGATTACAGGAATAAGCAATTGGATTTTGTCTAGGATCTTTGTGAGCTTTGAACAGATTGAACAGTTGGCCTGAAATATAAACAAAAAATTACAGTCTATAGTTTGTGTTGGAATGTATACTGAAAACCTAAGCTTTGTAAACATTTATTATGAATGAAGAATCACATTTGCCCTAATTGTCTACATTTGTTTGTAGTTGTTCATTTAATTTATATTGTAGATAACATAGTATGTGGTGTCACATACAGAAGATGATGTTATCAGTACCTTATAAATTATAAACAGTAGCGCATGACCAAAATGGAAAAGGAACAAACCATTAGAAGGTCGTAGTGTAATTAGATGATAGTTTATCTTGACTATATAATTACACTAGTACACTCAGAGTGCATTGAGTAGGACCATTTGAGGTCGTTTCTTTTATACTGACTTTATAAAGGAACAAAGACCTCAGTTATTATGGAAGTGTGTGCTCTTAATCCTAATATAATAACAAGCACATATATTTGATATTTATTTCTTTAATTTATCAATGGGTGAGATTTAGTTCGTTGAATCAATAAACCCGATAAGTTGGGAAATGATATTACTTATAGTGTGTGTTGTTGATTATAGAAGGAAACTGTGTCCTAGAGATACTAGGTTGATAATGTCCTCAAGAGGAGCTCATAAAGATTGTCATGTTAAACCCTGCAGGTGGACTTAGTCCGACATGACAATAAGGTTGAGTGGTACTACTCTTGGACTTAGATATTAATTAAATGAGTTGTCAGTAACTCACTTAATTAGTGGACATTCGATATCTTAAACACAGGGAGACTAACACACTCATAATAAGAAGGAGCCCAAAAATGTAATTTGGGATTGGTGCGGTAGTTCAATGATAGTTCTCTAGTGGAATGAATTATCATTGATAAAATTAAGTTGTGTGTTCGGGGCGAACACGGGATGCTTAATTTTATCGGGAGACCAAAACCAATTCCTCCTCTCGGTCCCTATCGTAGCCTCTTATTTATAGAGTTCTATACCCACCTATACCCACCTTCTATACCCACCCAATAGGGGCCGGCCAAGCTAGCTTGGGAACAAGCTAGGGCCGGGGTGGTCGGCCCTAGCTTGAACCCAAGCTAGTAGGGTCGGCCAAAATAAAGTTAAAAAGAAATTTAATTTTAATTTTTATTATTATGTGGAAGATATAATTTATTAAAGAGAATTAAAATTAAAATATCTCTCTTGTAAAAGATCTACAAAAGATTAAAGAAAGAGATTAGATCTCTTTCCTTATTTGTAGATTGGTGAGATATTTTATTTTCTCTTTAAAAATTATTCACATGTTGAAAAATTAAAATTATAGAAATTTCCTTTTATCAACCATGAAGAGATTTTAAAGAGAACTTTTATTTTTAAAATTTCCGGAAACAAATTAGGAAGTTTTAATTGTTGATTAAAACTTGTCCTCTTTTGTTTCCAATGATGTGGCCGGCCATCTCAAGTTAATTGGGAAATTTTGTTTTATTTTTCTCAATTAATTCATGTCAAGAAAAATTAAGGAAATTTTATTGTAATTAAATTTCCTAATTTGCCTAGGCCAAGGAATATAAAAGAAGGGGGAGGGGTGCCTTCATGAGGGACAGCCTCTATTGGTTTCTCTCCCTTTTTCCTTGGTGTGGTGGCCGGCCATGACCCTCTCCGTCTCTTCCGCTTGTGGTGGCCGAACCTCTCCATCTCCATTGGAGTTCTTGGGGTGGCCGGATACTACTCGGAGAAGAAGAAGAAGAAGGAGAGAAAGCTAGCATCTCTTGGAGCTTGGTTAGTATTTTGATTTTCTTCTTTGGTGAAGTTCTTCCTTTGTGGCCGAACCTTGCTTGGAGGAGAAGAAGGTGGTTGGTGGTTTCTCATCTCGGTAGATCGTTGCCCACACAACGTCCGAGGTTAGAAGAGGAATACGGTAGAAGATCAAGAGGTTTTTCTACAAGGTATAACTAGTAATTTTTATTTCCGCATCATGCTAGTTATTTATGGAAATAATACCAAATACAAGAGGCTTACGTTCTAGAATTTCGAATATGTTTTTTTGAAGTTGTGTTCTTTTGTTTTTTCTTTTCCTTGTGATTTGATTGTTCTCTTTGGTTAACCTAAAGTTATTTTAGGAAATTAAATATTAGCTTTCTATTAAAGGTTTTGTCTAGTCGGTGGTGGTTGCTCCCATATCCAAGAAGGCCATGCGCCTCGCCACGTCAGTACTGGGAACCTTTTATGGAAATTAATATTTAATGAAATTAATAACTTAAGGAGACTTGGGTCGAACGTGTTAAGTTCCGCAGGAGATCCAAGTCAAAACCTAAAAGAACAAATAGATTAAGTTTTGGATCAAACGTGTTAAGTTCCGCAGGCGATCCAAAATTTAATTTAAAAGAACACATGGTAGCTAGGAAAAGGTTCAGACCTTTGTACAAAATTTTTGTACAGTGGAACCTATAGGTTTTCCGAGTAGCAACCAACAGTTTGAACAAAAAAATTACTTCTACTAGTTATTTTCTATAAATGAACCAAAACTTATTACTCAGAAATGAAATGCTTGCGGAAAGAAAGAAAGAAAGCTTGTAGAAATGCAACGTTTCTTCAAACTGCAGAAAGAAAGCTTGCAGAAATGAAACGCTTTCTTCTCTACAAACGCTTTCTTGCAAAAAGCACTGTTGTTGTAGAAATGCAACATTTCTTCAAGCTTGCAGAAAGAAAGTGTAACGACCCAATTTTCCCTATTCTGAGTTTCAAATGTCCATAAAGATATTTGAAAATGCTTTTAAAATATTCTAGAGATTTTTAGAAATTTTTAGAGTATTTTTGCGTAATTTTTGGAGGTCGTTTAGCATTTCTACAAAACCAAAGAAGTTTAGGCAAAAAGCGTTGGAAGTGAGGTTTGAACCCGGGACCTCGGGTCAGACTGACCCAAGCCAAAACCGACCTGACCAACTAAGCCAGCGAGTTTTTGTTAGTTGTATATGGAGCAATATGTATATAAGTAGTAATTAGGAATAAGAATAAATAAGAAGGAAAATAGTGGCAGCCGAGACTCGAATCCGCGAGCCTCGACTTAGTCAAAGCGCAGCAAACCAACCGGTCTACAAAAGCTTTGTTAATTATATAGGAGGTGGAATATATTTAAGCTATAGTTAGAGCGTTTTGAATAAAAGGGGAATAAAAGTGCGCGGCTGGGATTCGAACCCATGAGCTGGGCTTTAAGCAAAATCGGCCCAAACCAGCTGAGCTACACGGACTTTGTCAACCTAATATGGAGAGAATTGGATATAAAGTATAGTTATAATGGAAACCCTAGATTTAAAGGAAAGCTTAAGTGTTTTACCAGAACCCGAAACCTTTTCCGGAAAACCTAACTTTCCTCTCTTCCTCTCGCGACGGCGATCCCTCTCGGGCGAAAACGAAGCTAAGGCTTCATCTTCGGCGGCCGGGGAGCACTTCTCACCGTGGGTTCTTCACTGATTCGAAGTCTCCTTGTCGAAGAGAGCTCGTGGACAGGAGGAAGGGTTCAAATCTCGAGTTTGGAGTCACTGCCGAAAACCCTAGAAGCCTCTTCCTCTCCTTCGGTTGTAAGTGCAAGCAAACCGTGGTAAGTACTACTCACCTGCGGTAGGAGTTGCTCCGTACGCTTGGTGTTCTTGTTGAGTTTTTTTTTTTTTTTTTTTTTTTTACTAGGGCTTCCTTGTGTCGAACTTGATTCATGCTAGGGCTGGATTGTATTCCACGCTATGCCGAATTGGGAGAATGGATTTGGGTTTTAAGATGGCTGTTCGGACCCCTGAATTGTGCCACAGTGACTATGCCAAACCTCCTCTAAAGCATTAGGATGCTGAATTTTTATGTCAAGGGTTTGTTTCCTTGTTTTGGTCTTTAGCTGTGCCAAAACTTTAGGACAAACTCCAAGTTGGTTTTGTGTTATGGATCCTTTGCTGAGTTTGCATATAGACATCCTTTGAGATTTATAAGATTTCGGATTTAGCATGTTTTGGAATTTCTGCATTAAGAGACATTCTATGATAGCTATTCTTTAGAATTCGACACGCTAAGTTTCCCTTTTGAATATGCAAGCTAGTTACCGTAATATGCAGAACAATATGCTATGTTTTCCTTTAGAACTTGCTGTGTAGGACATTCTATGATAGCTATTCTTTAGAATTCGACATGCTAAGTTTCCCTTTTGAATATGCAAGCTAGTTACTGTAATATGCAGAACAATATGCTATGTTTTCCTTTAGAACTTGCTGAGTAGAAATTCTATGCTGTTGTCATGCTATTTCTGTGTATTTCAGTTGAGTTACCATGATTTAGGTTGCTGGAATTAGTTTCCCTTCCATGCTACTATCATGTTTTAGAATTTCTGAAGCTATTTTCTTTTGGAAGTGGTTTAGGATTAAAAGCACACCAAAGCTTAATTAAATGCCAAGACATTTTTAATATCAGAATAAGAAAGATACCAAGTAAGTAAAACAAGAGGCTAGTACCCGACATCCAAGAGCTTGTCGTTAAACAAATCCAGGTGACCATTTCCGAGGTCTTGGCCCTGGTAGACCGAGGTCTGCTCTTTTAGGATTGGTGGCTCGCAACCCCAACCTATTAGGGAACGCGCATGAGATGGTACTAAGCCTGGGCCCAAGAAAAGAAAACCAAAGTAAAGAAAGGTAAAGAAGTAAAGAAAGAAAAGTTAAGAAAGAAAGAAAGAAGAAGTGAGTAAAAGATAGGAATTAAAAGGTTAATTTCTAACACAAGGATATAAGAAATGAAACAAGTTACATGCTTAGAATAAATAAGAATGGTTAGTTTCTTTAATTCTAAGTTTACATTGTTAGTTTCTTGTTATTCTGCTGGATACTGAGTATGATTTGTATCTAGTTCATTTTCTGTATACCATGAGCATATGCAGATAGTTTTAGTATTTCAGTTTCAGTACTTATGCATTTCATTTATGCATTTCGAGTTTTGTGAGATAGATTAGTACTTACTAAGCGTTTTCGCTTATAGATCTTGTTTTCTTTCCTCCTACTGCAGATAAAGGAAAAGCTAAGATATGAAGGGAGGCGACAGGGTGGTGGTGATGATGGATGTGTGTGGTGGCTGAACTATGGAGGGATCCAGAGGGGACTAGCAAGATTTATTCATTTAGAGTTTATGTCTAGTTCATTTTCCTTATTTCCATTATGAAACCATGAGTTTATGCTTGAGTTTGAAGTGCATTGTAGCTTGTTATGCTTTGTTCTGAGAGTTTTGAGTTTAATTCTTATTGCTAGTTTAGTTTTTGATTAGAATATGATTTATTAATGCGTGGTTGTGAAGAATATTGTGATCCAGCCGCATGTGGCTGTGTATATCTTTTATGTATTGTGGATTTGGTCACCGGTACAGGGGAGACTCTGCCGAATTTTTCGGTGGGAATTCCTCTGAACCGTGATAAAATCTACCTGACTCTAATTATAGAGTCGGTGCCACTAGGAGTGAAGTTATAGTTAGGTAACAATCTCCCTTAGAGAGTAGTGGTAAGAAAGGGGGTGGGGTTGGTACAGAACTGTTCCATTCTCTATCAGCATCATCCTCGCCGTCTCCAAGTAAGAAAGTATTTAAAATTCCTTTCTTATTTCTGCTTTCCTTATTTTTACTGCAGTATAGAGTACTTTCCTTTTTAGTACTAAAGTAAGATAGAAGATTTAGTTTCCCTTTTATTTATTCATATTTAAGTATGATTAGAAGGGTTAAAGTAAGATATCAAGCCTTTACCTTTCATAATTAGATGGCAAGAAGAGGACGTCCCCGTGCTACTCACACTGAGGAACCAGCCCAAGAGAACGAAGTGCCTAGAGCAACTGAGCCCAACCTTTCTGAAGTGGTTGCTCAGCTCCAGAGGCAAGTAGCAGAGCAACAGCAAGTGATTGCCAATCTGATGGCAAACCAGCGGTTCCTCCCCTCCTCCGGTTGTCGCGCAGACCCCAAGGTAATCGAGACTCCACCACTACTGTGGAACCGCCACCCAGACCGTGCTTATCTTATACGGGTCAAGTCGAAACCAGAGCTTCTCAGCACGATCGAGCCTGGATGCCCGTGCTTGGTTTAAAACACTAGAGAGCACTATGGAGCTTCTTGACTGGCCAGAAGTCGAGACTTTCTGCCTGTCTGGAGATGCTCGTATGTGGTGGGAGAGGATAAAGACCAAGAGAGCAGTGATCGGATGAGTGGGCTGATTTTCAGTCGAGTTTTATGAAGAGTTCTTTCACCTGCAGATCACCAACAAGCACTACGAGGAGTTTATAGAGTTCAAGCAAGGTGACCTGTCAGTGGAGGAAGCAACCAAGAAGTTCAACAGTTAGGCTCGTCTGCCCGAGCTAGTGAGTAGAGAAGGAGCGAGTCGGTGATGCTCGAACGAGACCACAGATAGCATCGAATGCGAGCAGCTGGAAGACTGGCGAAGAATTGATCAGTAGAGCATTAATTGCTGAACATTACATGAACAACATCAAAGCACAACGAGCACAACATAAGCCAGTGAAGACAGAGGACAAGGCAGCAGGAAGCCGAAGTCACGGTCAAGTAAACAGAACTGGAAAGGCAAAGGTAAAAGGAAGCAGTGGAACACGGAGGTGGCGAAGGGAGGACCAGCAACCAAGCTGACCCCCATCCAGGAGCTTGTCTTTCGGGTAAGACTGGATGTTACTCCTGTGGTCGGGAAGGACACATGGCTAAAGAGTGTCCTAATAAATTCAAAGCACCTCAGCCACAGCCATTGCAATATGGAGGCCACCTGCACAGTTGCACCACATGGGAGCGGCATTAGAGGGACCCTACATCAGTCAAGGAAGGTTAGAAGCCGCACCAGTTCCAGCCTTTGATGGTGCGAGTATTCTCCTCACCAAAGAAGACAGGTCAAGTAGTTATTTTCCAGCACATAGCTACTGCACTATTTGACACTGGGGCGACCCATTCTTTTGTATCGATACCTTTTGCCAAAGATTTACAGGTGCCTATAGAAAGTATGAACTCCAAGTTCCCGACAACCCTACCTTCTGGGGAAGTCATGGAATCCAACTTGGCTTCGGCTGTATCAGTTAGAATTGCAGACCGAGAGCTATATGTAAATCTAATAGTCCTCGCCATGCAGGATTTCGATATCATTTTTGGTATGGATTTCCTCAGCAAGTACAGTGCCTCAGTGGATTGCCGCAGAAAGAAAGTAATTTTTAGTCCAGAAGGTGAGCCAACTTTTGAGTTCACAGGAGTGCCAAGGAAGAAGACCCAGAAGCTCCTCTCATCCCTAGCAGCACACCAGATGTTAGCTAAAGGGTGTGCAGGTTTTCTTGCATACATAGTAAAGGCAGAAGAGGAGAAGGGACTCAAGCAGGAGGAGGTCCGGGTAGTATGCGAGTATCCAGAAGTATTTCCAGAAGAGCTACCTGGACTACCTCCCAACAGAGAGGTGGAATTTGAGATTGAATTGGTTCCTGGAACCGGTCCAATTTCAAAAGCTCCGTATCGCATGTCTCCAGCAGAGCTGAAGGAGTTACAAGAGCAACTACAGGAGTTACTGGACAAAGGCTTCATTCGCCCTAGTCACTCACCTTCGGGAGCTCCTGTGTTGTTTGTCAAGAAGAAAGATGGGACAATGCGGATGTGCATAGACTACAGAGCTTTGAATCAAGTGACAATCAAGAACAAGTACCCCCTCCCCAGGATCGATGACTTATTTGATCAGTTAAGAGGAGCGACGGTGTTCTCAAAGATAGACTTGCGCTCTGGGTACCATCAGCTGAAGGTGAAAGAAAGAGATATACCCAGAACGGCATTCAGAACCAGATATGGACACTACGAGTTTGTAGTTATGCCATTTGGAGTGACCAATGCACCTGCGGTCTTCATGGACCTAATGAACAGAGTGTTCAGAGAATATCTTGACAAATTTGTCATTGTATTCATCGACGACATTCTGGTCTATTCAAGGACCCCAGAGGAGCATGACACGCACTTGAGGATAGTACTGCAGACTCTTCAGCAGAAGCAGCTTTATGCTAAATTCTCAAAGTGCGAGTTCTGGTTAAATCAGGTGGCGTTTTTAGGTCACATTATTTCCAAAGAAGGTATTCAAGTGGATCCAACCAAAGTGGAAGCGGTCAACAACTGGAGTAGACCCAACGGAGAGATCAGAAGCTTCCTTGGTCTAGCAGGGTACTACAGGAAGTTCGTGGAGGATTTTTCCAGGATAGCTTCTCCGCTAACAGCCCTCACCAGAAAGAACAAGAGATTCGAATGGTCAGATAAATGTGAGCAGAGCTTCCAAGAGCTAAAGAAGAGACTGATCAGTGCTCCCATTCTGACTGTTCCACAGAGCGACAAGAGTTTCGACATCTACAGCGATGCTTCCAAGATGGGTTTAGGAGCGGTACTCATGCAAGAAGGAAAGGTCATAGCTTATGCTTCCAGACAACTCAAAGACTATGAGAAGAACTACCCTACTCATGATCTCGAGCTGGCAGCTGTAGTTTTTGCACTTAAACTCTGGCGACATTATTTGTATGGAGTCCAGTGTAGAATTTTCACAGATCATCAGAGTCTTAAGTACTTCTTCACTCAGAAGGACTTAAACATGAGACAGCGTAGGTGGCTGGAATTGGTCAAAGATTACGACTGTGAAATTCTCTACCACCCAGGCAAAGCTAACAGTGGCATGACTCACAGAAAATCTAGTGCATCAGATGTCCTCATCACTAGCCCCGCCACCGCAGAAGGAGTTGTCGATTTTGGGCTTGAAATTATCGAAGGACAGCTCTCTACATTGACAGAGAAAGCAAAGTGAAGATCCGGACATCCAGAAGATCAAGCAAGGGATACAGAAAGAAGACAACTCAGAGTTTAGAGTGACAGATAGCGGAATTCTTTATCAGGGGAGTCGCATTTGCGTGCCCAATGATGAGGAACTGAGAAAGAAGATCTTAGAGGAAGCTCACAATACACCATACTCCATGCATCCTGGTTCGTCCAAGATGTACCAGGATGTGAAACAGAGGTTTTGGTGGTCAGGACTCAAAAGAGATGTAGCTAAGTATGTCAGTACCTGCTTGACATGCCAGAGAGTCAAAGCAGAACACCAGAGACCAGGAGGAGTTCTCCAGAATGGAAATGGGAAGACATTTCCATGGACTTCATAACAGGTCTTCCAAGAACCACCAATGGATATGATGCGATATGGGTAATAGTAGACCGATTGACCAAGTCCGCTCATTTCCTAGCCATCAAGGTGTCCCACCCATAGAGCAGTTGGCCCAAATATATGTTAAAGAAGTAGTCGACTTCATGGAGCTCCTAAATCTATCGCTCGATAGACGGGCGCCCACCTCACACTTTGGGAGTGCGTAATGCACTCAGGCACCAAACTCAAGTTCAGACTTTTCCATCCATGTAATCGATGATGCAGCGAGTGAATCGATTTTAAGACACGCCGAGCTTGGCGCTAGATTTCAAAGGAAGTTGGTGCAGTATTTGTGCTTAGTGAATTCACAACAATAGCTATCGTGCCACCATCAAGATGGCACCTATGAAGCACTTTATGGCAGAAATGCAGATCACCCATATGGCAAGAAGGTGAGAGAGAAAAGAGATGGAAGCGAGCTAGGCATTGCAGAGGTGATAGACGAGACTACTCAAGCAATCCAGAAAATCAGACAGAGAATCGAGACTGCCCAGAGCAGACAGAAGAGTTATGCTGACACACGCCGTAGGCCATTGGAATTCCAAGTAGGAGATTCAGTTTTCCTCAAGGTCGCTCCTATGAAGGGGGTGATGAGATTTGGCAAGAAGGGCAAATTAAGTCCTCGCTATGTAGGACCTTACCTGATCATAGAGAGGATTGGGAAAGTAGCTTACAGGCTGGACTTACCACAAGACATGTCAGCAATACACAATGTATTTCATGTCTCCATGCTAAGGAAGTGTCTCCATGACCCGAGCCAAGTGATTCAGCTTCAGTCAATGCAGATCCAAGAGGATCTTAGTTATGAGAGCAGACCTACACAGATAGTGGACAGAACAGTCAAGAGATTGAGGAACAAAGAAGTACCACTAGTGAAGGTCGTCTGGCAGAACCAGAAGCACGAGGAAATCACTTGGGAGCGGGAGGACAGTATGAGACAGAAGTATCCAGAGCTATTCTAAGTTCGAGGACGAACTTTTTATAAGGTATGGAGGATTGTAACGACCCAATTTTCCCTATTCTGAGTTTCAAATGTCCATAAAGATATTTGAAAATGCTTTTAAAATATTCTAGAGATTTTTAGAAATTTTTAGAGTATTTTTGCATAATTTTTGGAGGTCGTTTAGCATTTCTACAAAACCAAAGAAGTTTAGGCAAAAAGCGTTGGAAGTGAGGTTTGAACCCGGGACCTCGGGTCAGACTGACCCAAGCCAAAACCGACCTGACCAACTAAGCCAGCGAGTTTTTGTTAGTTGTATATGGAGCAATATGTATATAAGTAGTAATTAGGAATAAGAATAAATAAGAAGGAAAATAGTGGCAGCCGAGACTCGAATCCGCGAGCCTCGACTTAGTCAAAGCGCAGCAAACCAACCGGTCTACAAAAGCTTTGTTAATTATATAGGAGGTGGAATATATTTAAGCTATAGTTAGAGCGTTTTGAATAAAAGGGGAATAAAAGTGCGCGGCTGGGATTCGAACCCATGAGCTGGGCTTTAAGCAAAACCGGCCCAAACCAGCTGAGCTACACGGACTTTGTCAACCTAATATGGAGAGAATTGGATATAAAGTATAGTTATAATGGAAACCCTAGATTTAAAGGAAAGCTTAAGTGTTTTACCATAACCCGAAACCTTTTCCCAAAACCTAACTTTCCTCTCTTCCTCTCGCGACGGCGATCCCTCTCGGGCGAAAACGAAGCTAAGGCTTCATCTTCGGCGGCCGGCGAGCACTTCTCACCGTGGGTTCTTCACTGATTCGAAGTCTCCTTGTCGAAGAGAGCTCGTGGACAGGAGGAAGGGTTCAAATCTCGAGTTTGGAGTCACTGCCGAAAACCCTAGAAGCCTCTTCCTCTCCTTCGGTTGTAAGTGCAAGCAAACCGTGGTAAGTACTACTCACCTGCGGTAGGAGTTGCTCCGTACGCTTGGTGTTCTTGTTGAGTTTTTTTTTTTTTTTTTTTTTTTTTTTACTAGGGCTTCCTTGTGCCGAACTTGATTCATGCTAGGGCTGGATTGTATTCCACGCTGTGCCGAATTGGGAGAATGGATTTGGGTTTTAAGATGGCTGTTCGGACCCCTGAATTGTGCCACAGTGACTATGCCAAACCTCCTCTAAAGCATTAGGATGCTGAATTTTTATGTCAAGGGTTTGTTTCCTTGTTTTGGTCTTTAGCTGTGCCAAAACTTTAGGACAAACTCCAAGTTGGTTTTGTGTTATGGATCCTTTGCTGAGTTTGCATATAGACATCCTTTGAGATTTATAAGATTTCGGATTTAGCATGTTTTGGAATTTCTGCATTAAGAGACATTCTATGATAGCTATTCTTTAGAATTCGACATGCTAAGTTTCCCTTTTGAATATGCAAGCTAGTTACCGTAATATGCAGAACAATATGCTATGTTTTCCTTTAGAACTTGCTGTGTAGGACATTCTATGATAGCTATTCTTTAGAATTCGACATGCTAAGTTTCCCTTTTGAATATGCAAGCTAGTTACTGTAATATGGAGAACAATATGCTATGATTTCCTTTAGAACTTGCTGAGTAGAAATTCTATGCTGTTGTCATGCTATTTCTGTGTATTTCAGTTAAATTACCATAATTTAGGTTGCTGGAATTAGTTTCCTTCCATGCTACTATCATGTTTTAGAATTTCTGAAGCTATTTTCTTTTGGAAGTGGTTTAGGATTAAAAGCACACCAAAGCTTAATTAAATGCCAAGACATTTTTAATATCAGAATAAGAAAGATACCAAGTAAGTAAAACAAGAGGCTAGTACCCGACATCCAAGAGCTTGTCGTTAAACAAATCCAGGTGACCATTTCCGAGGTCTTGGCCCTGGTAGACCGAGGTCTGCTCTTTTAGGATTGGTGGCTCGCAACCCCAACCTATTAGGGAACGCGCATGAGATGGTACTAAGCCTGGGCCCAAGAAAAGAAAACCAAAGTAAAGAAAGGTAAAGAAGTAAAGAAAGAAAAGTTAAGAAAGAAAGAAAGAAGAAGTGAGTAAAAGATAGGAATTAAAAGGTTAATTTCTAACACAAGGATATAAGAAATGAAACAAGTTACATGCTTAGAATAAATAAGAATGGTTAGTTTCTTTAATTCTAAGTTTACATAGTTAGTTTCTTGTTATTCTGCTTGATACCGAGTATGATTTGTATCTAGTTCATTTTCTGTATACCATGAGCATATGCAGATAGTTTTAGTATTTCAGTTTCAGTACTTATGCATTTCATTTATGCATTTCGAGTTTTGTGAGATAGATTAGTACTTACTAAGCGTTTTCGCTTATAGATCTTGTTTTCTTTCCTCCTACTGCAGATAAAGGAAAAGCTAAGATATGAAGGGAGGCGACAGGGTGGTGGTGATGATGGATGTGTGTGGTGGCTGAACTATGGAGGGATCCAGAGGGGACTAGCAAGATTTATTCATTTAGAGTTTATGTCTAGTTCATTTTCCTTATTTCCATTATGAAACCATGAGTTTATGCTTGAGTTTGAAGTGCATTGTAGCTTGTTATGCTTTGTTCTGAGAGTTTTGAGTTTAATTCTTATTGCTAGTTTAGTTTTTGATTAGAATATGATTTATTAATGCGTGGTTGTGAAGAATATTGTGATCCAGCCGCATGTGGCTGTGTATATCATTTATGTATTGTGGATTTGGTCACCGGTACAGGGGAGACTCTGCCGAATTTTTCGGTGGGAATCCCTCTGAACTGTGATAAAATCTACCTGACTCGAATTATAGAGTCAGTGCCACTAGGAGGGAAGTTATAGTTAGGTAACAATCTCCCTTAGAGAGTAGTTGTAAGAAAGGGGGGTTGTTACAGAAAGCTTGGCTTGCAGAAAGGCAATGTTTCTTCAAACTGCATTCTAAAATGCATGCAGTTTCTAATATGCATTCTAAAAGTCATGCAGTTTCTAAACTGCATTCTTCAAACTGCATAGTTTTTAATATGCAGAGAAAGCTTACAATTTCTCCATTCTAAAATGCTTTTCTATAAATGAACCAAAACTTATTACTCAGAAATGAAATGCTTGCGGAAAGAAAGAAAGAAAGCTTGTAGAAATGCAACGTTTCTTCAAACTGCAGAAAGAAAGCTTGCAGAAATGAAACGCTTTCTTCTCTACAAACGCTTTCTTGCAAAAAGCACTGTTGTTGTAGAAATGCAACATTTCTTCAAGCTTCCAGAAAGAAAGTTTGGCTTGCAGAAAGGCAATGTTTCTTCAAACTGCATTCTAAAATGCATGCAATTTCTAATATGCATTCTAAAAGTCATGTAGTTTCTAAACTGCATTCTTCAAACTGCGTAGTTTTTAATATGCAGAGAAAGCTTGGAATTTCTCCATTCTAAAATGCTTTTCTATAAATGAACCAAAACTTATTACTCAGAAATGAAATGCTTGTGGAAAGAAAGAAAGAAAGCTTGTAGAAATGCAACGTTTCTTCAAACTGCAGGAAGAAAGCTTGCAGAAATGAAACGCTTTCTTCTCTACAAACGCTTTCTTGCAAAAAGCACTGTTGTTGTAGAAATGCAACATTTCTTCAAGCTTGCAGAAAGAAAGCTTGGCTTGCAGAAAGGCAATGTTTCTTCAAACTGCATTCTAAAATGCATGCAGTTTCTAATATGCATTCTAAAAGTCATGCAGTTTCTAAACTGCATTTTCAAACTACGTAGTTTTTAATATGCAGAGAAAGCTTGCAATTTCTCCATTCTAAAATGCATACAATATTTCTCCATTCTAAAATGCATACAATAGTTGCAGAAAGAAAGCTAAAATGAAACGTTCTTTAGAATATGAGTTTTAACCAATAGTGGAAAATTGCCAACTTCCTAAAGAAAGCTTGCAGAATTTTTAGTTTAACATGCTTGATATACTTAAAGCTTGCCAAAATCTTGCATAAAGCTTGCAAAAATCTTGCAGAAATCTTGCAGAATATTTGCAAAGAAAGCTTGCAGAATAGACTTAATATTGTGTCATTCATCACAATGCCGATGACCGAACCCATAATGACTTAGCATGAATTAAGGGCAACAAACTGAAGACAAGAAAGTACTCCAATGTATCTGAGCTACAACTTCATTGTTGCCCTTGTAATTTTTTAACTACTGCTGATGTGGCTTGAGCCAAGTAGGAAAAAAATGATCTAGAGTGTAAGAACTGGAGCATCTCCACCTAAGTGACTAGTGTTCGCTCTCCGCAAGTGTACGGAAATGTCGCAAGTAATATAAAAGATTATAGTATCCACAGGGACTGGAATAAGCACTAGAAATGTCTCAATGCGAATTAGCCAAACAACTATCCAATCGTTTCAAAAACAAAGTAAGGTAAACAAATCTAATCTTAAAGATCAACAAACAAGAGTTTAGTGTTTTGGGTTATGATAAAGGGAGATTCTAGGAGTTTCGGTTTCTTTGTAGGATTTCTCGAATGTAAATGGTTCACCAATTCTTATCCCTCAATTTCCAAACATGTAGAAAGTTGTCGGTTCTCTCTTGCAATAGACAACCGGCTAAGGACTGAGAAAAGTACCTAAATAGGATTAATTAGACATGAACCTATGTTGTCCTTACACAGAAGTGCACCTATTACTATGCCTTCCTCGGATATCAACGTAGAAGCCCACGACTTATCAATCTATCAAGATACAAGAAACTAATCACAAATTCCATCCTACTCTCTTGAATATTCCTATTTCCTCTTCAAGATTGTCTCTCAAACGTCCTTACACGGGCTTGCACCTGTCATGTGGATCACTCGGATGATCGAGTGAGAGTTTATCTTTACCAAGTCCATAAGAAATTCAAACAATTAATCAAGAATGAGAATTAAGCACGAATCATCTTTAATCATTCAAGATCTAATTGATACAAGCAAGATAATGTCATTGAAACAAGAGAATGACAAATCCATAAGAGATTACATCAATCTATCATACAAATACTCCCTTAATCCTAGAATACAAGATCTACTCCATGAATCGTGAAAGAAAACCCGAAGAAATAGAGAATACAAGCATTCCTTAAATCCCCAATCCAAGAAACCAAGAAAAGGGGGAAAGAGAAAACTTATCTATGAAGAAACTTTGTCTTCGGATCCAATCCTCGCTCTGGAGCCGAAATCGCCAAGAACTCCCCTTGAATCGCCCAGAAATCCTCCCAAGAATGGGAGGAAACCACCAAATCTTGCCTTCTCCCAAAGGGGGAGAGATCCCCTTTCAATTCATGAAGGAGGGTTTAAATAGAGGAGGGAATCGGGTGTCACACCGCGTGACACCTGTGGAGATTCACCGCCATGTCCGGCCTTCTCTCGCTAAACGCAGTGTGGTTCACACTCACACCGCTTAGTCTCTCGAATGCTACACTGCAGTGGTGCACACCACACCGCTAGTCTCGAAACTCACACTACTGTAGATCCACACGCCATGTAAGGTTTCGCCCGTGGCTTCAATCTTGATATGGTGCAGGACGTTCACACGACCATGTCATTCTCCACTGCTGTGTCAAACTCCACACGGCCCGAGCTCCATACCAGTGCAGGGCCGTGTGAACCCGGTGCTTTCTCCCTTTGTTTCCTCCAATGCTTGCCCAAGGATGTAGATTCTTCACCAAATCGACTCCTGTGTACAGAAAATGCACAAAAAGCAAATCTCCGAACCAAAAGAGTAAATATGCTAAAAGGAAAGCTGGAAGTATAAAAATGCATAGATCAAGCATGCTCAAAGTATGTAAATGTGCGTAAAAACATGCATAAAAGAGTATATAATCTACGCACATCACACCCCCAGACTTAAACCTTTGCTTGTCCTCAAGCAAAATGTCGCAGTCTAAATTCATATGTTCTACAACACATTCATAAAACCTAGTGCACTTTCCTAACTCTATCAAAAAGTTTCATTAGAAAGCATGATCATAGAAACAAGTAAAGTATGGTTCAAGCATAAGAATCTTGTGCACAGTGTAAAAGTTGTTGGGTTCTTCGAGCCGCGAAAACCATTTTTTCGCGTCGCGGAAACCCCGAAGGACCCAAAGCCGTAGATCCGTGCAAAGATTCGTATAAAAATTCGAAAAACTATTTCTTGTACGAGTTCAAAAACTGATCTACTACTTAGATCTATGAGGAAAAAGTGTTTACCCTTGATGCGATGCCCTTCGCGTTCCCGCTCGTCTAAATGATGCCGGATCTCAAGACCGTCAAGCGCCGGTCCTCTAGAAGTATCCACACGGACACACTAGATGGAGATGACCAAAAACCAAGGTGTGCTAGCACGTATGTGGTTCGGCCAAGGGAGGAGAGGGAGAGGGAGAGCTTGAGAGGGAGAAGGAGGAAGATGCACACAAGTGAAGTGAAAAATGAATTTTTCCACCCAAAAACCAAGTGGCCGGCCACATTTCAAAATTCACATTAATTGCATTAATTGCAATTAATATGAAACCATAAAATCACATTAATTGAATTAATTGCAATTAATATGAAACCATTAAGAGAGTGGCTTTGTTACTTCCATGAGGTGGCACCCATGATGATGTGGAACATCATTATTGGTCCACCTAATGCCAACTCACCAATGAGGTGGCAAAAAGGTCAAGTCAAAATTGACCTTTGGTCTTCCTTCTCAAGTCAAGTCAAACTTGACTCAATCTCTACCATGGTGGATCTAATCCAACCATTTGATTCGAGCCAACTTAATATAATGAATCTAATTCATTAAATTAAATTGATTCAATGAGTCAAAATCTAAATTAGACTCATTTAACACATGAATCAACTTGAGTCGAACTCAAGTTAGCCCAATTAGGATTACTCTTAATCCAATTTGATTCATCAAATGAATCTTATCCTCTTGGTTCATCATATGAACCTAATCTTCACCTAATTGTCCTAAGTGTGTGACCCTATAGGTTCTTGTAACATTGGCAATGCCCTAAACCCATTTAGGAGCATAAGTAATGAGCGGTATCTAGCAACACATCATTACTACCCAAGTTACAAGAATGTCGAGATCCGACATCACCTTGTGACTACCAATTGTGACTACTCACAAAATAATGACAAGTGTCCTTCTATCCTAGACATCCAGATTGATCAATGTGAGGCATAGACCGTGTCATCCTCTAATCAATCTAAATCTTGAACTCCAAGTAGACTCACTCGATCAAATGAGCTCAACATCTAATGTTGACTCATTTGGGCATGGTCATGCGCTTAGTGGTCTCACTCTATCAAGAATAGCGATGTCGCTCCCGTCATATGGGAGGGATAGATCCCATCTACATCACTCACATCCCTCTGCATAATTCGTTACATACCCAGTAATCGCTTTTTTAGTCCACCCAGTTACGGGTGACGTTTGACGAAACCAAAATACCTAACTCCTTATGTAGGGATCCATGCTGACAACCGGTCTAAGGACTAATAGTCATACTAATAGCCACATGAGAAAGTATACGACACTCATATAACGATCCATGATACTTTCTCATGGCGGGTCATTCAGTATACATTCTCTAATGCATACCCATGTGTCAGCTTGATATCTCTATATCCATGACTTGTGAGATCAAGTCATCGAGCTGACCTACATGCTAGTCTTATTGTATTAACATTGTCCCTGAATGCTAATACTCGACTAGGAATGATTTAGAGTAGTGTTCCCTATATCATCTCACTATCGATTCAACTAATCGATTGATATAGGTATGAACCTTCTACTCAAGGACGCTATTATACTTAGTCTATTTGGCACTAATATAAATAAGTATAATAACCAAACAAATGTCTTTATTAATATACAAGAATATGATATACATGAGTCCATACAATCATCAAATGATTGGCTCTAGGGCTCTAACTAACAATCTCCCACTAGCACTAGTGCCAATCAGTATAGGCTCTAAGGCCTAAAGACCTAGTGTGACCATCATGCTTCCTCTATCTGCGATGTTAGCCTCTGTAGGTACTCTGCAAATCTTCACATCTCCTCTATCGATAATCTCTCGAATGAGATGGAAACGTTGTAGAACTGCTGTGAACTCTGCCAGTTCATAACACTACCATCTAAGCAAAACACGAACCCTGACTGCGATCGATAATCATCCTGATCGGTCTCACTGTAACCCTTTACAGTTATCTCATTATTGCCTCCATATATCAAGAAATATTCTTTAGTCCTTCTTAAGTACTTAAGAATATTCTTAACCGCTATCCAGTGACTTTCACCTGGATCTGACTGGTATCTGCTCGTCATGCTCAAAGCATACGAGACATCAGGTCGAGTACATAGCATGGCGTGCATGATCGATCCTATGGCTGAGGCATAAGGGATCTGATCCATGCGGTCTCTCTCCTCTCTAGAAGAGGGACCTTGAGTCTTCGAAAGACTCATGCCATGTGACATCGGCAGAAATCCCTTCTTGGAGTTCTGCATGGAAACCATAGGAGTACCTCGTCAATGTATGTACTCCGACTTAGGCCAAGCAATCTCTTAGATCTATCTCTATAGATCTAAATCCCAAGAATGTGGGATGCCTCACCTAAGTCCTTCATTGAGAAGCAACTCCTTAGCCAGGTCTTGACAGACTGAAGCATAGGGATGTCCTTCCCAATGAGTAGTATGTCATCCACATACAATATGAGGAAGACAACTATGTTTTCTACAACCTTCTTGTAGACACAAGGCTCATCTTCATTCTTGATGAAACCAAACTGTTTGATCACATCATCGAATCGAAGATTCCAGCTCCGAGAATGGCCTCTAGCCATTTCTCGAAATCTCATCACAGCTTCCTCTATGAGCACAATGTCATCATGGTCGACAAGAGAAATGAGTATCTCTCAGGTGACGACGTACCCTATCGGACCTGCGAAGAGGTATGTCTACTTGAACTGGTTGTTGTTCCTCAACACCTTGTGGAACAACATCATCCACAACACTTTGTGGTTCCAGTTCAATTTCCATCGAGGCATCAGTGCTATTGTTCGCATCTTGAACTTCTTCAAGATCGAACGCGCTCCCACTAGTCTTTCTAGAAACAAAGTCTCTTTCTAGAAAGACCCGTCTTGCCACACCTTGTCCTGATGGGAATGTAGAAGTAATATCCCTTAGTTTCCTTGGGATATCCAATGAAAAGCACTTGTCGGATTTGGGTCCTAATTTGTCCGAGACTTGACGCCCAACGTAAGCCTCACAACCCCAAATCCTCATGAAAGACACCGGGCATCTCTCCCATCCATATCCTATATGGTGTCTTTATCACGGCCTTTGATGGAACTCGGTTGAGTCGTGTCTAGAGCATATCCCCATAGATATGTCGGAAGATCTGTGTGACTCATCATAGATCGTACCATATCTAATAAGGTACGATTCCTCCTTTTGGATACACCATTCCACCGTGGTGTTCCAGGAGGAGTGAGTTGAAATCCCACACTCAACTAAGTAGTCACGAAACTCATGGCTTAAGTATTCACCACCTCGATCGATCAAGTACCTTAATACTCTTGCCAAGTCGGTTCTAATTTCATTCTTGAATTCTTTGAACTTTCAAAGGATTCAGACTTATGTGTCATCAAGTACACATAACCATATCTACCGCAATCATCAGTAAATGTGATGCAGTACCTATTACCGCCTCTAGCAGCAACATTGAAAGGGCCACATCCATCACTATGTATGAGTCCAAATCAGTTGCTCTCTCGCTATGCCCACTAAAGGGCGTCTTGGTCATCTTGTCTCGTAGGCATGACTCGCATATCTCATATGATTCAAAATCAAATGAGTCCAGCAAACCATCCTTATGGAGCTGGGATAAGCGCTTGTCATTTATATGACCTAAGCGACAGTGCCAGAGATAAGTTTGGTTCATGTCATTTGACTTGAACCTCTTGGTACTAATGTTATAGATAGGGCTCTCAAGGTCTAAAATATAGAGTCCGTTTATTAGTGGTGCACTACAATAGAACATATCTTTTAAATAAACAGAACAACATTTGTCTTTTATTATAAAAGAGTATCCTTTCTTGTCTAAACAAGAAACTGAAACTATGTTCTTAGTAAGAGCAGGCACATAACAACAATCATCTAAATTTAGTACAAGCCCAGAGGGCAGAGATAGCTGATAAGTTCCTACAGCAACAACAGCAACCCGTGCTCCATTGCCTACTCGTAGGTCCACCTCGCCCTTTGCCAATGCTCTGCTATTTCTCAGTGCCTGCACATCAGTACAAATGTGAGAAGCACATCCAGTATCTAATACCCATGATGTAGAAATAGATAGATTGACTTCTATAACATATATACCTGAAGTGGAAGTCTCACTTCGCTTCTTCTTAAGATCTTCCAAGTATATCTTGCAGCCTCTTCCAGGTCTTGCCCCGACTGCAAGTGGGAAACAGTAGCATCCTTGGCGACCCTCCTTTAGGCTTCGTGTCTTGCCTTTGCCCTTGGTTTGGGACTTTCCTTTGCCTTTGGGCTTGCCTTTTCCCTTATGCTTCGGACCATCGGAATGGGCTTAACCTTCTTAAGGTTAATCTCAGAGTTCATAACATACTAAGTAGCTCAGGCGGTGGCAATCTCGTTCATGTTATAGTTGAGAACGAATTGACTATAGCTATCCGCAAGGACCCAAGATCAAGTCGGGCCGCCTGGCCAAGTGGGAACCCAGCCTTGTAGGTTCTCTATGTACCCAATCATCTTGAGTACATAAGAACCTACAGGAGCCCCGTCGACATCTTGCATTGAAACAGTGCCTTCGAGATCTCAAATCTCTCATGCCTCGCTTGTCCCCGATATAGTTGGCAAGATGCTCAACCATATCAAAAGTGCCCATCAACTCATGTTGCTTCAAGCTCTGAGTTCATAGTCGCGAGCATTAGACAGACACATCTAACGCGCTGCCTTGATGCTTCTTGTAAGCATCTTTGTCGGCCTCATGGGCATCGGGAGGAGCTCCGAATGGGCCGCCTGAATGTACAACTTACGCTCCCGGTGAGAACTATTCTCAAGTTCCAGTGCCAGTCCAGGAAATTCGCTCCATTGAGCTTGTCCTTCTCAAGGATGGATCGCAGGGAGAAGGAATTCATGTTCGACGTCATGGTTATCTACAACGAAAAATTTGCAGAAATAAATATTCTTTTAAAATCATTTAATTAGGCCTTTAATTAAATGATGCTCCCATTGAATTCTATAATTCTTGTGGGACAAGATCCACATCATACTAACCCTTGAGTTAGCTTTGGCACGCCCAAGGCTTAGTATGATCGGTAGGTAACGATTACCAATTACATCTCTATGCAACTCTTTTTATAAAATCAATATCCGCATTTATATTAAAAGCTTTGGCTAATACGCCCGAGAGTTAATATAGATGTGATTTTGATCTATCTTTTCCAACCGTTGGAATAATGCCTATAGTTGACTCGATCCAACCGAGTAACTAGGAATACTCAATCTAATTGAGTTTGTATTCACCCATGCGTTGATAGGCGGGATCAAGATTGTCCCTCCGTACCCTACCAAGATAATATGTATTGCTCTGCTTTGGCAGATTCAACAATACATGTGATCGAGGTAGTGATAGGTATCACGGCACGGTTAGGCATTTTAGAGTTGGTTCGATCTAGATCTAATCTAATCGAGAAGAATGCATCTTGTGCACGACTTAGATCTAATCTAATCGCAAGGGTGCATCATGTGCACGACTTAGATCTAATCTAATCGTAAGGCACTAATTAATTAATTAATTATTAAACATGCATCAAATACATAATTAATTAATTAATCTATTTGTGATTTAGTCATGGCCCTACTACGATCTTCTCAAGCCAATGAGAAGATCGATTGGTCAACCTAGGGTCAACAGCTTCTCCAAGCTCCTCCCTTTGACCACCTTGTGTTGCTCGTGCCCGCCTCGGAACTCCGTCTCGTGTGGACCCTCCACCGCTCCAATTTGTACATTACAATTTGAAACTCGAGTTACATTCGAGTCTAAATCTAATTTACAACAAGAATAAAAGACGAGGCACGACGCGCAGGTCGCGAATAATAAAATAAATACAACACGCGAAAACACATCACGGCACGCAGGCCGTATTATGAATTACAACACAACCAATCATATTGGGCTTTGGGCCATGACTATCACAAATTAATATATATAATTTAAAATTATATATTTTCATAATTTTCTATAATTTTAAAATTAATTTTTACAATTTTACAAGTAAAATTTCCCGGCGGTCCCGTTTAGCGGTTTCGGGCGCAATCACGGAACGAATCCCCTTGCGGGGCCCAGGGGCAGCGCCCCTACCCGCGATCTAACCATCGCGAGGGTTCCTTTGTGATCCAACAGCGCCTAAACCCGCTGTCCCAAAACGATTTGGGCCGAGACATTACCGTTTCGGAAAAATCTTCCCAACGGGTTCGTTTTTAGCGATTTCGGGTGCGATCGCGGAGCAAATCCAGCGCCCCTACCCACGATCTAACCATCGTGAGTTGCTCCGTTGTGATCTAAAGGCACCCGAGTCCGCTGTCCCAAAAGATTTTGGGTCGAAACGAAGCCGTTTGTCCGATAGCCGAAGCTACAAGTGCCGAGACACTTGTGCTTCTTCTAAGGAAAAATTACCCATAAAACATAAAATTGAATTTTACAGAAAATCACAGAAGTTTTTGTTTTCCAAAACCAAAAACAACTCGTACAAGTCTTTGCACGTGGCTCGATACCACCGTTGATTCTTCGAGCCAAACCGCCTCAAGGCGGAAACCCCGAAGGACCCAAAGCCGTAGATCCGTGCGAAGATTCGTATAAAAATTCGAAAAACTATTTCTTGTACGAGTTCAAAAACTGATCTACTACTTAGATCTATGAGGAAAAAGTGTTTACCCTTGATGCGATGCCCTTCGCGTTCCCACTCGTCCAAATGATGCCGGATCTCAAGACCGTCAAGTGCCGGTCCTCTAGAAGTATCCACACGGACACACTAGATGGAGATGACCAAAAACCAAGGTGTGCTAGCACCTATGTGGTTCGGCCAAGGGAGGAGAGGGAGAGGGAGAGCTTGAGAGGGAGAAGGAGGAAGATGCACACAAGTGAAGTGAAAAATGAATTTTTCCACCCAAAAACCAAGTGGCCGGCCACATTTCAAAATTCACATTAATTGCATTAATTGCAATTAATATGAAACCATAAAATCACATTAATTGCATTAATTGCAATTAATATGAAACCATTAAGAGAGTGACTTTGTTACTTCCATGAGGTGGCACCAATGATGATGTGGAACATCATTATTGGTCCATCTAATGCCAACTCACCAATGAGGTGGCAAAAAGGTCAAGTCAAAATTGACCTTTGGTCTTCCTTCTCAAGTCAAGTCAAACTTGACTCAATCTCTACCATGGTGGATCTAATCCAACCATTTGATTCGAGCCAACTTAATATAATGAATCTAATTCATTAAATTAAATTGATTCAATGAGTCAAAATCTAAATTAGACTCATTTAACACATGAATCAACTTGAGTCGAACTCAAGTTAGCCCAATTAGGATTACTCTTAATCCAATTTGATTCATCAAATGAATCTAATCCTCTTGGTTCATCATATGAACCTAATCTCCACCTAATTGTCCTAAGTGTGTGACCCTATAGGTTCTTGTAACGTTGGCAATGCCCTAAACCCATTTAGGAGCATAAGTAATGAGCAGTATCTAGCAACACATCATTACTACCCAAGTTACAAGAATGTCGAGATCCGACATCACCTTGTGACTACCAATTGTGACTACTCACAAAATAATGACAAGTGTCCTTCTATCCTTGACATCTAGATTGATCAATGTAAGGCATAGACCGTGTCATCCTCTAATCAATCTAAATCTTGAACTCCAAGTAGACTCACTCGATCAAATGAGCTCAACATCTAATGTTGACTCATTTGGGCATGGCCATGCGCTTAGTGGTCTCACTCTATCAAGAATAGCGATGTCGCTCCCGTCATATGGGAGGGATAGATCCCATCTACATCACTCATATCCCTCTGCATAATTCGTTACATACCCAGTAATCGCCTTTATAGTCCACCCAGTTACGGGTGACGTTTGACGAAACTAAAGTACATAACTCCTTATGTAGGGATCCATGGTGACTTCAGGTCTAAGGACTAATAGTCATACTAATAGCCACATGAGAAAGTATATGACACTCATATAACGATCCATGATACTTTCTCATGGCGGGTCATTCAGTATATATTCTCTAATGCATACCCATGTGTCAGCTTGATATCTCTATATCCATGACTTGTGAGATCAAGTCATCGAGCTGACCTACATGCTAGTCTTATTGTATTAACATTATCCCTGAATGCTAATACTCGACTAGGAATGATTTAGAGTAGTGTTCCCTATATCATCTCACTATCGATTCAACTAATCGATTGATATAGGTATGAACCTTCTACTCAAGGACGCTATTATACTTAGTCTATTTGGCACTAATATAAATAAGTAGAATAACCAAACAAATGTCTTTATTAATATACAAGAATATGATATACATGAGTCCATACAATTATCAAATGATTGGCTCTAGGGCTCTTACTAACAAAAGTAACTCAACACTCTTCAAGTTTCAATCCATGTCCTAGTCAAGTCGTCATCAAATTTGAATTCCTAGTGTTTCCAGTGAAAGACAAGTAACCAGTGATAGGCACTTACTCACCATTCACTTGGTTCATATTTTTCAACTAACCCAAGGTCTCAAAGGTGTGCTCAATCTCAAAAGAAGCTAAACAGTCATTTCCCTAGTAACCTAACTCGGTCTCAAAGGGGTGACTTGCTAGATTCCACTCATGACAATTTTTTTTTATATCCCTTATTTCTTTTTTTTTTATTATTATTATAAGTGTTTGCATAGTGCAAAACTTATTCACAAATGTAATTTTTAGCACACATGTTGGGATATTTTGATTTTTCCAAATGAGCTTTAATGATTTGAGCCTCATCCAGTAACCAAAATGAAAGTTGAGAAATCACCATGGAAACCAAGTACTAAGCAAACAAGATGAATCATGACTATTTCAATGACATCAACTATTCAAGCATCAAGCACAAGTGTAGTGAAGATAAAATTCTTAAGGTTGAACCAAAACTAAAACTCATCACCATAAGATTCTTAGCTTGTTTCATGCTACCCAAGATAGAGAAAAGAAGTACATAAAGTTTACTACTAGCATCATTCGAACATCATGAATCAAGACAATAATCGTGCTAACATTTCACTTGAATCCAAGAAAGCATATAAGTGAAGATTTGATGTTCTCAAAAAAATTTTTTTTTTGCCATGATTATTTCAAAAACAAGCAAAATAAAGCAACAAGCAATGAAAATAAGAACCAACATGAAAAACTAACAAAAACAAAAAGAAACTGAAAATCAAACTAAACAGTACATAACACCCCCCCAGACTTAAACTTTTCATCGTCCCGATGAAATCAATATGGTGGAGGAGGTGGAGGTGGACGAGGGAAAGGAGGTCTACGACGTGGTTGGCCAATAGGAAAACTAGGAAAACCTGGAATCTCACCCAAAGATCTATGATACTCATATAAGGCATCTACTTGTTGGCTAGTAAGCATCATGCTCTGCATAAAATCTCTCATCCTAGCCTGATCAATATCATAATCCTGCACAAACTCAGCCACTTGACCTTGGAAATTCCTCGTAAACTGAAAATGATTTTGTACCTCCCTAAACTGATCATCAGATAAAGAGAAGCGCCCCTCCAACATTTTTCGTTGGGAATCTTGCTTCTCATGAAGTGATTCAAGAGATGTACGAAAATCTGAAAAATCAAACCTAGAAGATCCCGTGCCATATGCAAAAGAATGCCTAGCGGGCTCCATAAAACTAGAAGGCTGTGGGTGTCCATATGACGAGGGCTCATGATGTAATGGGGTGTGATGTGACTCAGTGTCTCCAGGTATAGAAGGGTTATCCTCATAATTCAACTCGGAAATTACCCAATTAGCCGGGTTACGAATAGTAGTTCGTTCAGGAAAAGGAAGGGGTAGAGGAGAACCACTCCTCCTAGGAAACGCAAAACCATTCTCATCCCAAATGATTATTTTCATAGCAAGACATGCATCAATGTCAATCATGTCATTACCATAAATTATTTCCAACCCATCAACATCAAGATTTAAATTACAAGCTATTCGGGTAATCAAACCACCAAAAACAATTGATCCCGATGACGCCCTAGTAGATCTTAATAAGGTTTGAACAAAATGAAAACCAGAATCAAATTCAACCTTATAAAGCATAGCCCATAAAGCATAAAGCTCTATCTTTTTAACCACCCCATCACTCTCTCCCCTACCAAAAATAGTTTTACCCATAACTCTATGTAGATACCTAAAAATGGGGTTTTGCATATGGGAGGCCTTAGCTCTTGAAGGCTCATAAGGTTGATCTAATCCAGTTATTGCATTCCAAAAATGATTCCAATTAAACCTTGGATCAAACCTACGAGGGCTACCGGTGGTTAATCCAAAACAAGAATTAAAGTCACTAAATGGCCATAGAAATTCTTGATTCATTAGTCTAAAAGAGATTTTCCCAAAATAATCATCTTCATTAGTAAAATGGACATCCAATGAACTCAAAAATTCCAAAACAAGACGAGGATATGTAGGCAAATGGGTGTACATAATATCACTCCAATCCAAAAACCCAATCATCAAATCTACATCTTCCCTAATTCCAAGCATATCAAGGACAGTTGGGTCCATATATCTAGTACACACTATCTTTCTATTGACAAGAATTGCAAATCTAGTTATTTGATCATCATTTCTAAACACAATATTAAATTCATTGTCATTACCTTCGTTGCGTGAAGTCCTTTTGCCTTTGCCCTTCACTGGTTGCTTTCCTTTGTCCCTTGATGGCTCCCTCTCTTTGTCTCCACTAGATCCACCACCTCCTTTGCGAAGTCTCTTCAAAATATTGGACATCTTGATGAGTTTAAATAGGGGAAGAATTATCTAGAGTTGTGGAACTCAAAGAACAAAACTTCAAAGAACAAAAGATCTTAGGTTAAGAGAACAAAAAGTCCAAGTCTTAGAGAGGAGGAGAATCGGATCTAAGAGATCTCGAGAGATTAGAGAGGAGTTTTTAAGAGATTGGGAGAAAAAGATATGTTTTGGAGAGCTGGGGGTGTGCGGAACACGGCCAAGATCTGGCCGTGCGAGGTAGGAGGAAGACTTTAATAGTTCTCCTACACGGGCCGTGTAGATCTACACAGCCTCCCCCTCTTCCTTCTCTGGATTCCTTGCACGGTCGTGTCTGGGACACGGCCTCTCCATCTTTCCTCTCTGGATTCCAGACACGGGCTGTGTCTGAGACACGGCCTAAACCTCTTCTTTCACGGGTTTCTTCGCACGACCGTGTCTGGGACACGGCCTATACCTTTTTCTCCTCGGAAGATCTCACACGGTCGTGTCTGGATGACACGGCCCAAGCACTTCCCTTCTCTGCAACCTTTGCCTGGCCGTGTATAGCACACGGCCTGACTCTGTTTTGCACCTAACCTGAAAACAAAATCAAAAGAATGCATCAAACTAAAAGAAATTACAATACAAATCAAAACTAACTAAAAGAACTCTTGGGTTGCCTCCCAAGAAGCGCTTGTTTAAGGTCTTTAGCTCGACCAAACTTTATCATTCGCTTCTTTTCCTCGCCCTTGGAGGACAGATATACTTTTCGTTTTTGTTGGGAGATCTTCTCCCAACATCTTCCACCATATCTCCTTCATTTGGTGGCCTTCCATGAGGATGGAAATTCCATTTCTCAAGTTTATAAATGTTTGTCCTGCTACAAGCATTTAAAAGAGACGAGACATGGTTAGAGATATTAGATAAATCATATTCCAACTTTTCCTTACCAATTACCAAAGAAAGCTTATGATTTTTGACATCAATTATAGCTCCAGCTGTAGCAAGGAAAGATCTTCCTAATATGATAGGAATCCTAGGGTCCTCTTCCATGTCCAACACGACAAAGTCTGTGGGAATAACATTCCCATCCACCTCTACTAGCACATCTTCTATAATACCCAAAGGGTACCTGCAGGAATGATCGGCAAGTTGAAGTGCCATAGTAGTAAGTTTAATGTTTTTGAGACCTAATTTATTACAAATTGAATAGGGAATGAGGCTAACACTCGCCCCCAAATCACAAAAAGCTTTTTTAAAAAATTCTTTTCCTATGTTGCAAGGAATATAAAAGCTCCCTGGGTCCTTCAGTTTTGGAGAAGTGTTCTTCTCAAAAATAGCACTACATTCCTCACTAAGTGCAATGGTCTCGACCTCTCCTCTTCTTCTCTTATTTGACATGAGATCCTTCAGGAATTTGGCAAATCTAGGTATTTGTAGAATAGCATCAATAAGAGGTACCTCTACACAAATTTCCTTAACTTTTTCTAGAAACTTGCCAAATTCTTCATCCTTCTTGAGCATTGTAAGTCTCTGAGGAAAAGGGACAGCTTTGCTCTGATGGTTCAGTGGAAGAGTCTCTTCAACCTTAATGGTACTCTCCTCATTAGCTTGAATCTGATTTGGTATAGGAGGAGAGAGCTCTTCTTCTTTTTGTATCCCTTTTGAAGCAGTCACTTGGTAGTCTCCCAAGGTCCGTCCGCTCCTAAGCTCAATCCTATTGCAATGCTCCAAGGATTCACATCAGGTTTTCCTGGAAGCTGTCCTGGTGCTCTGGATGATGAGGAAGCTAGTTGGGCAATTTGACTATCCTGGATCCTTTGATGCTTATCAGAATTATCCATTCTTTGAATGAGCTTTGCTATATCTTGCTTCATTTCATTCTGACTTGAGACAATTTCTTCAAGCATCTTTTCAACATTTGACTTTGGTAAGCCTTGAGAAGATAGATGTTGAAAATTTTGTTGCCCAGCTTGAAAATTTGGTCTTGCCCCCATAGATGGTCCTTGATCTTGATTACTTCTGTAAGAAAAATTTGGATGACTCTTCCATCCAGGGTTATAAGTATTTGAGTATGGGTTGTTCTGCCTTTGATTGTAACTCATGATTGCATCACATTGTTCAAGTTGATTTATTTGTGCAGTGATAGCTCCTAATGGACATGAGTCATTTGAATGCTCTGAACTCCCACATACTTCACAGGATGTACTAATAGCATTGACCATATTAGCACTAGTCCCCATATTTTCAAATTTCTTTGTAAGAGCGTCCAATTTTGCAGACAAAAGAGTGACTGCATCTACATCAAACTTCCCTGATGCTTTAATTGTTAGGTTTACAGAGGAATAGCCACCACTTCTTTCATTTGCCCATTGATGATGATTTTGTGCTACACTTTCAATGATTTCTTCGGCTTCATCTAAGCTTTTGTTCATAAGTGCCCCTCCAGCAGCTGAATCAAGGGACACTTTGGTATGATAATTGATACCATTGTAAAAAGTGTGCAACACTAACCATCTTTACAACCCATGATGTGGGCATTGTCTGAGCATACTATTATATCTATCCCATGCTTCAAAAAGAGATTCTGAGTCAGTTTTCTTGAAGCTCGCAATAAATTCCTCATATGAGCTGTTTTGCTTGGTGGATAGAACTTATCAAGAAACTGTTGCTTACACTGCTCCCAAGTGGTGATGCTATTAGGGGCTAAAGAATTCAGCCATTGCATTGCCATATCTCTTAGAGAAAACTCAAATAATAATAATCTAACTGCATCTGAAGGAACTCCATTCATTTTCATGGTCCCACATATTTCATAAAAGACCTCTAAGTGTTGATTGGGGTCTTCATGAGGTCCTCCACCAAATTGGTTCTGCTGCACCATAGATATGATTGCGGGTTTGATCTCAAAGTTGTTAGCTTCCACTGAAGGTCTTGAAATACTAGATCGAAAACCTCTTGCATAGGGTGCTGCATAATCCTTAAGCGGTCTATTTGCCATGTTCAAATGTTCCTGTTCTTCAATTTGCCTTTGCAGAATTCTTCTTTTATGGAAGGTTCTATCAATCTCAGGGTCAAAAGGAAAGAATTCCCCTGCAAAGTTAAATCTTCGCATACACAAGAACAAGATAGCAAATGACAATTCAACAAAATAAAATAAAATAAAATAAAATAATCAAAAATGCAGAATTGAATTTGTACAAAAAGAACTAACAAGAAGGTAAAAACAGAAATCTAATAATTAGTTACAACTATGCAATATGAAAAGAAAACAAATGTTATGTTTAGTCTAACTCATTTGATAATTCCTAATGTTATAGCGCAGTCCCCGGTAACGGCGCCAAAAACTTGTTCGCTCTCCGCAAGTGTATGGAAATGTCGCAAGTAATATAAAAGATTATCGTATCCACAGGGACTGGAATAAGCACTAGAAATGTCTCAATGCGAATTAGCCAAACAACTATCCAATCGTTTCAAAAACAAAGTAAGGTAAACAAATCTAATCTTAAATATCAACAAACAAGAGTTTAGTGTTTTGGGTTATGATAAAGGGTGATTCTAGGAGTTTCGGTTTCTTTGTAGGATTTCTCGAATGTAAATGGTTCACCAATTCTTATCCCTCAATTTCCAAACATGTAGAAAGTTGTCGGTTCTCTCTTGCAATAAACAACCGGCTAAGGACTGAGAAATGTACCTAAATAGGATTAATTAGACATGAACCTATGTTGTCCTTACACAGAAGTGCACCTATTACTATGCCTTCCTCGGATATCAACGTAGAAGCCCACGACTTATCAATCTATCAAGATACAAGAAACTAATCACAAATTTCATCCTACTCTCTTGAATATTCCTATTTCCTCTTCAAGATTGTCTCTCAAACGTCCTTACACGGGCTTGCACCTGTCACGTGGATCCCTCGGATGATCGAGTGAGAGTTTATCTTTACCAAGTCCATAAGAAATTCAAACAATTAAGCAAGAATGAGAATTAAGCACGAATCATCTTTAATCATTCAAGATCTAATTGATACAAGCAAGATAATGTCATTGAAACAAGAGAATGGCAAATCCATAAGAGATTACATCAATCCATCATACAAATACTCCCTTAATCCTAGAATACAAGATCTACTCCATGAATCGAGGAAGAAAACCCGAAGAAATAGAGAATACAAGCATTCCTTAAATCCCCAATCCAAGAAACCAAGAAAAGGGGGAAAGAGAAAACTTATCTACGAAAAAACTTTGTCTTCGGATCCAATCCTCGCTATGGAGCCGGAATCGCCAAGAACTCCCCTTGAATCGCCCAGAAATTCCCAAGAATGGGAGGAAACCACCAAATCTTGCCTTCTCCCAAAGGGGGAGAGATCCCCTTTCAATTCATGAAGGAGGGTTTAAATAGAGGAGGGAATCGGGCGCCACACGGCCGTGTGAGATTCACACGGCCATGTCCAGTTCCTTCTCTGCCAAAACTGCACGGCCGTGTGGTTCACACGGCCACAGCCTGCTTAGTCTCTGGAAATGCTACACGGTCGTGTGGTGCACACGGCCACAGCCTGCTTAGTCTCTGGAAACCTCATACGGTCGTGTAGATCCACACGGCCATGTAAGGTTTCTGCTCTGGTTGGCTTCAAATCTTGACACGGTCGTGTGATGTTCACACGGCCATGTCATTCTCCACTTCTGTTGGTGCCAAACTCCACACGGCCCGAGCTCCATACCAGTGCAGGGCCGTGTGAGGTACACGACCCGGTGCTTTCTCCCTTTGTTTCCTCCAATGCTTGCCCAAGGATGTAAATTCTTCACCAAATCGACTCCTGTGTACAGAAAATGCACAAAAAGTAGATCTCCGAACCAAAAGAGTAAATATGCTAAAAGGAAAGTTGGAAGTATAAAAATGCATAGATCAAGCATGCTCAAAGTATGTAAATGTGCGTAAAAACATGCATAAAAGAGTATATAATCTACGCACATCAACTAGTCACCAAAGATAATTAAATTGTGTACAAAACAGAACATATCCATATTAGAGTGTCATTGTGTTGATTAGAACTGGAGCATCTACATCCAAGCGACTAGCCACTAGGATTGATAAGAAGCCACTAATAAGAAGCAGTGAAAATTAATAAGCTGGAGAAACTATTGCTCACAAATCAAATATATTTTACCAGGAAGTCAAAAGGATACCACTAACTAGAGTATTTTAAAGAAAAAGTAATATTGAAGACTCTCACTGCAAGATAAAGAAAAAGTAATTATAAACTATGTCCAGCGAAGTGTAGTAGGGGTGTAGACAAATAAAAGTATTCCTAAATGAACTTTCACCAATAGCTTTTAGTCAAGCGAAGTGTATAACAGCATCAAACCTGCAGAAACAAACAAAATGATGTCATGCAACGTTAAAAAGGATATCCAAACAAAATTGGAAGCAGACAGTTAAAAAATTGATAAGAGTGACAGCTTCAACATGAAGGATGCCTTTCCAAAACTAATTTGATGTTTGACATCAAATTGCCATCACTTCACCATCATCACTGATAAGGACTTATCCCAACCACAAGTTAAAGATGATCATACAAATATTATGTTGTTCACACAATCAACATGAGATTAATTTTGAAGCATTAACAAATCAAGCATACACCCAACAGAACTTTCCAATTCTTATGCCTACTCCATCAAGGACATACTCAACATCTTATAGAAAGGCAATCAAGTGATAATATGAGTAACAAACACAAATTTTTATCTTGTATCAATGAGCTTCCAGTAAGAAGCATCATTTTTGTCGATACAAGTAGACAGAGGGTTCCAAGTTCTAGTAGCTATAAGGAAGCACTATTGCATGAAACTGAAGTTGCACAACCTTATACAGTCAACCGAAACAACCACCAAAGTTCCAAAAACAGAATTATGAATCTTGAGCAACATCAATCAATGATAAGATAGCAGATTGTTCAATCATATACATGCAACCGTGCTTTCAATAAGTTATGAATCAGCTATGCAAAATTCACCACCAAGCTAACACGAACAGAAATCATGATATCAATCGAAGACATGCAGCAATCTTCTAAATGAGATAGATCATGTTGATGAGAAAAAAGGGGGGGAAGTAAAAAATATAAATTCCATATATTTTCACCAGGAAATACACAACAAATTTATAGAAACAAATAATATGATCTGCAACAATAAATTTGCAGGTGAAGAAATGAATAGATTCATACGAAGTTATGATCTGATAACTATGCACTATGAGCAGCTCGAGTACTGATACAGATCATTATATATCACCACAAACCAAGCAATCAACATAAACAATCACCAAATCGGCATATGGGAATATTCCTCAATTATCCACATAAAAATCCAAAATCCATACCATTCCGACAGCCAATAAAACCCCAGTTCAAGCGTGATCACAGAATCCGAACAAAGGACTGTTGTTGTTGCTGTTGTGGCACTGGAATCACAAAGGAAGGCATAACCAATCCTCCGCTTGTTGCCTCTGTCTCGTCTAGAAACAGATCATCCGTTTTCCTGAACACCACGTGTAGACAGACTATGGCCAAGGCGACCAAGATTGCTCCGAATACGGTTGATCCCACATCGGAGAACAAGAGGGCAAAGACCGTGGAAACCGAGAGGACGCCGAGGATGGTTCCTTCGTCGATCGTACGGCCAAATAGAACGAGCGGTTTATCGCCGGAGAAGTAGAGGAAAAACCAGCCGGCGAGGAGGGCGACGAAGGCGAAGAGGGAGCCCTAGGTGCCAAATGAGGGAGAGGGAAAGGACGGCAAGGGAGAAGATAATATAATTAGATCGAAAATACGAGACGTTGCGCTGGATGCGAACGAGGGTGTCGCCGGCGTTGAAAGGGCAGGTGAGGGCGGTGAAGTCGAGACTGAGCGGAATCCCTGCGGAAAAGAATCGGTCGAAAACTGAGCACAGAAGAAGATCCCGGAGGCGGGAGGGGAGGGAGGAGAGGGAGGGGAAGAGGTAGGTGCGGTGGGATCGATCTGTCGTGGTCGATCATCTCAGCACGGGATCTGCCGCTTGAGAGGAGGAGTTGGATGGAGAAGGCTGGCGTGAGATTTAGACGAAAACTAGGGCGTGAGAGAAGGAGTTGGGAGAAGGGTTCAGGAGGGTGGGCGAGTGAAACTATGGTTTTCTGCTCCTTACTTGATCCAACGATTTATATTAATTTAGATTTAGATGAGGACTTGACAATAGATAATATTTTTTAAAAAATGTTGTCTTTGATCCATAAAAATCACTAATAGACAATGATTTTAAAAAAAGTGTTGTCTATTAATAAGAAAATAATGAAATAGACAATGGTTTTCACTAAAAGCGTTGTTAAAAAAAAAACAACGTTTTTTTTTAAAAACGTTGTCTTTTAAGTGTTGTAGAATCTCAATTTTCTTGTAGTGATCATTCAGGCGAGGAGACTACTTGGGAGCTCGAGGATATGATTCGAGCTCGATGCCTCCACCTTTTCACATGAGGTATGAGAGTTAATTACCGTTCAACATTTATACTTTTATCTATTGTTAGTAATTGCTGATGGTAGATAACAAAATTTGGGGGCCAAATTTTTATTAGTGGGGGAGAATGTAAAATCCGAAAAATGACGAATAACCATAAGGGAATTTTTTGAAATTTTTAAAAAAATTTCGAGAATTTTTCGGAGCCCGTATGGCTTGGGTTACGGGGATCAGTATTAGGCCACAAGAAAACTTGTTTAGGCTAACCCGTTTAAACGAGGAAATGTTTATTTTCTTTAAATCATTTCCTTTTCTTTTCTTTATTCCCTTCCTTCGTCGTTTCTTCCTTGATCCGCGCCGCGTGCCCGAGCCACACTCCGGTCGTTACTTCTTCTTCCTAAAACCGCCACTGCAATCCATTTTATTTTCTCCTCCGATACAATGGCAGTGGCGAGTCTCTCCTTTCCTCTTCCCCATCTCTGCTTCTCGTCCTCTCCACGCGATATCCCCTGCACCGAGGCTGTGCCCTAGCCACTCCGCAGTCTGCTGCTGTCGAACGGAGCAACGTCGACCACCACGTCTCTCTGGCGTTCCCTAGATTGGGTCCATAGTCACCGAGACGTAAGCCTCCGACGCCAACGCCACAGGGGAACCAGTTGCGGCAGCCGACTCTTTTCGGCTCTGCCCTAGAACGCCGGCCAATTGCTTCCTCTGCTCCAACACCGACATCCTATCCCCTTCTAACTCGGATCATCGAGTTGTGCCCTAGCACGATCGCTGGAACAGATTGAAACTTTCCCCTTCCTTGCTGTGAGTGAGGTCTCGGCTAAAGGTGAGTAATGTTCTTTGTTGGATTTCATCAATTCACTGGTTTTAGGTGATGAATGGTTGAATCCGAATGGAATATTTGAGGTATAGGTATTCTTGGAGGCTGTCGGCAGAGGCAAGTAGAGTTGTGAATTTGGATTTGGTTCTGTGGGGTCTTCGTTTGGTTCCGGCAGCACTCCAGTCAGCAGCTTCCCTTGTTCCAGCATCAAGAGGGGCTATGAATTGAGGAAGGTTCGCGTTTCAGAAATTTTCCTTGCTGTAATTTAGTTGTATGTACTGATTCTAATAGGAATGGATGTTTTGTTGTTCCTTAGGTAGTTGTCGACAAAAGCTTTAGGGCAGTGAGGTGGATTTCCAGCAGCCCACCTTGTTTACGGTTGTGAGTTTGAGGTAAGGGTAAGAATTTGACACGTTTTGTAGTTAGATGTTTATGTGAAAGGGAATTTAGGTTTGGATTTAATCTATTGGGTTGATTGGGGATTAAGTTATTAACCCTAATTAACTATTAGTTTTAAATAGGTAAATTGAGATTATGTTGATTAGGGTTTTACCCTAAATTTGTCTTATGGATTTTACTTAGCTATTTTTATGAATCTAGATAAATAAAATATTTATATATTGTTTGACGTAGGACTCTGATTCGAGACGAGCATCTCGATGTCAGATTTGGTTTGGATTGGACCTTCCTTTTGGAGGCGGGTACCTTGACCTATCTATTTTGATACGTCTTGTTGATATGTTTAGTATCTCTTAACAAGTAGTAATAATTATGATTATATATGCATTGGCATGTCACTATTTACTTCCGAGCATGTATTATTTGTTACATGTTTATTACCTTTATGTTATAGAGATAGTGACATGTCATGCTCTATGATATACTGGACTGGTTAGATACCCTACTTGACATGTGTTCCTAGATCATATTATTTGATCCACATATCTTGGTACACATTATTTGGAGAGGGATAGGATTAGGATATTTCCCAGCTTAGTGACATGCACCATCTTGAATGATTGTATGCTGAGAGATTGGTAGCCCCATTATTATTGAGCTCATAGCCAGTTACATGGATCTGCACACATCACCACTCACGGGTTAGTGGTATATCAGACAGGGTGTAGTGCTGGCTATGTCAGTGCTCCGCTGATCCACTCATGGGTAGCGTGATGCAGCGTGGTAGCACGTCAGGGGTCCCTCCACTTGATTGTCTCAGGGAGATGAGAGCATTGAGCTCCCCCACTTATGATTTGGGGTAGGAGGATAGGTGTACTTCGACAGCATCCCGTCCACTCGGTCACTCATCAAGAGCAGTGATGGCAAAGTGCACGGTTGTCACAACCCTACCCACTCGGTCTCACCATCGTGTGTGAGATGGCTGACTGGCGTCAGGGGTGACCAGGACATGTTATTGGCATCATATGCATTATTTGCATTTATTGCTTGTATTTGTTGCACTTTATATGTTGCATATTGGATGGATGCATTGTTTGACATGCATACAGGATTATGATACTTTGGATCTGACGGCCTTGATATTCCTATACCCAAGTTCTGGTTAGTACAATTACTCCTTATCTTACAGTTTCGCACTTTCTATATGTTATATCAGGAGACTGCCCGCATAGTTATTGCTTGTTGTTATTGTTTACTATTCATGTCAACTAGGTATTCGCTTAGTGTTGGACTCACACCCCATTATTACTCTTTTTAGGTTGAGGTTGTCCGGAGGAGTTCCAGTCGCTAGTCCCCCTCCAGGTTACGAAGATTTCTACATTGGATCCTTGTTTTGGTTTTTCTTATTATGTTAAACTATGTTTCAGACTTGTATCTGCTGGAATTTGGATTTTGTACGATCCCTTGTTATCGATGGGTTTTTGTTTGGATGATATCGGTTTTGTGCTTTATGGGTGTAGTTGACTAGGATATTGGTTTTGTGCTTTATGAGTATAGTTGAGTAGGATTTTTGCGATGTTTTCTTGATTTGTGCTTATGTTTAGTTTTCATTATAAGACTGTGTGGATGTTTGCTATATTTGTACTGTTATATATTATTATTGTTCCGGCCGTGTTGGCTGATGTATATGAGGCCTGAGGGCATTGTAGGAAATTTCATATTGTCACCCATACAGGGGAGATGCTGCCGAAATTTTCTCTGGCAGGGACTACCTAGGGCGTGACACACAATCTGTTGTTATGTATCATTTGTGATACGTGTTGCAGTTTCTTGTGATATTTCATCTTGCACTGTTGGTATTAAAATAGGCATGCCCCCTCTCATTTCTTCTAGAATAATCTCACTGATGAGCTTATGGTTTATTACATAATCTTCCTCTAAAAATCAAGCATTTGTGCTAACAATGATCTTCTAATTTTTAGGATTATAAAACAAACCACCTTTCGTTCCTTTAGGATATCCTACAAACAGACAAACTTCTGTACGTGATTCCAACTTGTTAGTATCTCCCTTTAGCACATGTGATGGACTTCCCCATATCTGAATATGACTAGGCTTATGCTCATTCCACAATTCCATGGGAATAAAGGATACTGATTTAGAAGGTACCATATTCAGAATATACATCGCTGTTTCCAGAGAATATCCCTAAAACGAATTTGGTAATTCTGAATAACTCATCATCGATCTCACCATTTTCATAAGAGTCCTATTCCTTCGTTCTGCCACACAATTCTGTTGGAGTGTACCAGGTGTAGACAATTGGGATTGAATCCCAGCCTCTGATAAGTAATTCCTAAACTCTCCAAAAAGGTATTCGCCACCACGATCAGACCATAGTGTCTTGATACTTTTACCATGACGTTTCTCCACATCAGCCTTGTACTCTTTGAACTTATCAAAGTATTCAGAGTTGCGGCGCATCAGGTAAATGTATCCATATCTCGAATAGTCATTTATACAAGAGATAAAATATTCGAAACCACCTCTTGCCTGGATAGATATAGGACCACACAAATCAGAATGAACCAGTTTCAACACATCTTTGGCTCTATACCCCTTAGCCTTAAAAAGGTTTCTTGGTCATTTTAGCTTCCAAGCAAGATTCATAAGTTGGAAAGTTTTCCAACACTAATTAACCCAAGAGTTCATCGACTATTAGCTTTTGAATCCTACTCAAGTTAATATGACCTAGTCTTAGATGCCAAAGATATGTTTGATTCATTTCCGAAGGTTCCTTTCTCTTATTAGAATTAGAAGATGTATTATTAATTTCCATTTGTTGCATCGTGGGAGTTATTGGATTTAGAGTATACAAATTGCCAACGAACGTACCAAAACAGATAACTTCCCTATTTATCTTGATAACACCATTGTTATCATAAATAGATAGAATATTCATCCTTGTATTGTTTAGAAACTAAAATCAAGTTCTTTCTAAAACTTGGTACATAAAGACAATTTCTTAAAACCTATATTTTATTCCTATAAACATCTTCCACTGCAACAGCTGCTACATCTATAGCATTGCCCTTGTAAACAGTGATTTCTCCTTTGTGTGGTTGTCGGGTTTCCTGGAACCCCTGCAATGATTTGTAGACATGATCAGTGGTTATCATATCTACACGCCAGGTACCGGTAGATAACACTACTAAACATGTTCAAACTACTATACCTATATTGTTCTCTTCCTATGAGGACAGTCTACCTTAATGTCCAAGTCTTATTTCCAATCATTATAAATGGGACTACTAAGTCTATTCTATAGTACAACAGCTAGGGGATTGACAAACATTTGAAATCCTAAGAATCACAAAAATATTTGGTCAAGACCAACACCTCAAAATCCCCATGAATTTTGTATGACACGTTAGTGTGAACGTATACAAATTCAAACTTTATGAGGAGATTTTATCCATTAATTTTATCTTGTCAACCTAATTTTATGACAAATAAAATTAATAGTTGGTCTGTCTTTGATCAAATATTTGATCAAAACTTTGAATTTAAAATAATATTGATTCCTCAAACAATATCATTTAAATTCACCAACACCTCAAACACCGTGAATATTGTATGCCACGATAGTGTGGACAAATACAAATTCAAACATTTGTAAGAGGAGGATTTTACCCATTAATTATCTTGTCAACCTCAATTTATGACAAATAAAATTACCTCAAACATAGTAAATTTTGTATGAAATGGTAATGTGGACGTATACAAATCTAAATATTTGTAAGAGGGGTTTTACCCATTAATTTTATTTTCTTGCAAACCTGACAAATAAAATTACCTCATGCACCGTGAATTTTGTATGTCACGATAGTGTGGACGTACACAAAATCACACATTTGTAAGAGGAGATTTTAATTTTATTATCTTGTCAACCTATCTTTATGACAAATTAATAGTTGGTTTTCCATCGGTCACACAGATAATAGAAGTGACTCCGATGGGGAGGATACTGTCACGCCCCGAGGAAGTCCCTGTCCGAAGAAAATTTCGGCAACACCTCCCCTGTACGGCTGACAATCTGAAGCATTTCTACAGACACAATATACATCAGCCACATGCGGCTGGAATATAAAGACAACCACGCAGTTAATAATCTCAACCTACACGGTTGGACAAATATAACAACAACCACGCAGTTATATATATTTTTATCAGCCCACTCGGCTGTAATCAAAACCAACACAGCGGAAAAAAAACATAAAGACAAGCTCATACAAAACAAAACAAAACACTCCTAGCCGGCTAGGCTTACACCACACAACAACACAAAATACTACGTAACAACAACACTCCAGAAACAAAACCAAATACACACATATCATATACCAAGATAAAATAAACAAAAAGGCGGAGACATGTCTTCTGATGTGACGTGGGGACCGGCAAACAGGATACTCCAAGCGACTCCATAACAACCTGGTACCTGAAAAAGATTGTGTCCACGGGGGGTGAGTTCAACAACTCAGCAGATACCAGTTTACATGTACAGTAAGATATAACAGACAGTAATAACAATGGAGTACAGTCTCCTAGACAAAAGCTGGTAATGCATAACAGAAAGGGGCTGAAGAGAACTGTACTCACCAGGGTCTCCTATCAGAATAGTCAGGTCGTCAGACTGAGAATGTCATAAATCCTGTATGCATGTCAAACATATGCATCCATACAAATGCAGCAAGTAAATACAACAAACGCAAGCAATAAATGCATCATGCATATGATGCAAATGTCATGGTCACCCCTGACGCCAGTCAGCCATGTCACACACAATAGTGAGACCAAGTGGGTAGGGTTGTGACAGCCGTGCTCTCTGACATCACTACTCCTGATGAGTGACCGAGTGAACGGGATGCAGTCGGAGTACACCTATCCTCCTACCCCAAATCATAAATAGGGGAGCTCAATGCTCTCATCTCCCGGTACACGATGATGGGAAGGAATCTCTGCTGGCTACCACGCTGCGTCACACTACCCATGAGCGGACCAATGGAGCCAAACAGAGTCCAACCGCCTGTAGGCTACCACGCTGCTGCACTAAACCAGCGGAGCCAAACAGAGCAGAACAGTCTGCCAGCTACCACGCTGAGTCACCAGACCAACGGAGCCAAACAGCAGAACTGTCACACACCTGTCTAATATACCACTAACCCATGAGTGGTGGTGTGTACGGATACATGTAACTGGCGATGTGCTAGACAATAATGGAGCAGACTATCGCGCAGCATGCAATCATGCGAGATGATGCATGACACTAAGCATGGAAATAACCTGATCAACATAACAATATCCATATATACAAAATATGTACCGTAGTATCGATGGTCAAATCCGAAGACCTAAGCTACACAGGTCAGGTAGGGTATAAAAACCTAGGTCCTGAGCATAATGAGGCATGGTATGTCTCTACCATATGAGCATATATAAAATCATGTGAGTACTAACAATAAATACATAACAGGTGAGCAAATGAGCATGTAATAGATCAAGTAGTGACCAACCGAAATAAAAATGAACATAATCATTACTATAGGTTATAACCTACTAAACATATCAACATGACTTAATCAAAGATAAGTCAAGGTACCCGCCTCCAATAGAAAAGTCCAATCCAGTCAAATCCAACGTCGAGATGCTCGTCTCGAATCAGAGTCCTATAATACTTGATATCCAGATTTAGCTAACTTCATATAAATAAATTAGCTAAATCTAATCCTCGAAAAGCTAACATAAATCAAGATCCAATTATAAACCCTAATTGGATCATTTAACTCCTAAATCGACTTTAACTAATCCATACGAATTAGAACTTTCAATAAGCATAATCCATCACAACAACTTAATCTAAACCAATTCATAAGAACTCACCCAAATCCAAGATGGTCGCTGATGGCTCACGGTCAAAAGGGTTTCCCTGCCCAAAACAGAATGACAGGTGCTGTGGATCGCCAGTGAACAATGCTGGCCAAGGTACAAAGGCTGGTAGACAAACAACCATAACCTCCAACTATAAATTAAACTCGTATCACTACAAATCTGATATCATACTTCTTACCTTAGAATATAGCCGAGATAGAAAGCTTACAGCCTTATAAACCTCCACCGACAGCTACCAAGAATCACCGATACATCCATAAAGTATACTCGGATCAGTCCAAGTCTTACCATTAAGCATCAAATTAAATTAAGCTAACCTGTACCAATTCTAATAATCCATTCAACTACAACTAAAGGTGCATCAACAAAACTAAGCATTCAAACAATCTATAAATTTCTCAATGCTAAATACCCTCACCTCTTCCTCTTCAGCAGCTAGTAAGTGCCATGGATCAGGTAGAGTCAGCAACAAGCTATTGGCGCCATGGCAGTCGGAACCAACTAGTTCACTGTCTTCTAATCAACAATCCAGAATCAACTCTACGAATGAATCAACTGCCCAAATTTAATACCAGATTTAGATCAGTTACCTTAATCTTGTGCCCACAACCTCCTCTCTACCATCAACAACAAACACTAGAGACGAAGCAATAACTGATAGTGGGGAAGATCGGGTGATTGGCAACGACTAATCGGAATTAGGGCACAGCTTCAAGAAGGTACCCAATGCTCCGGTGGAGAGAACAAAGACGATACTGGACCTCCTAGTTCGAGATTCCGTTGAAGAGGAGGTGCTCGGCCGGAGGGATCTAGGCTAGCCACATCCGAAAGAGGCAGCGGTCGGTGCTAGGGTTCGGCACAGAGGAGGAGACATTGCTTAGGGCACAACGAGGCGGTTGGTGCTAGCGCACGGGGAAGACAGCGCCACAGCGGCGTTGTTCTGGAAGGCGACTCCCGAATGGCGCTCGGGCCGACGACGATGGATCAACAGTGGCGCGCAGAGGAGAAGAGAAACGGCGGCGCCGGCGCTAGGGCAGAGGCTAGGAGGAAGAGGCAAAGGGGAAAAACCCTCGCGTGAGAAGAGAAGGAAGAGCGCGAGGAGGTTAAGGCACGGGCACGGGAGGAAACGGCGAAGAAAAAGAAAAGCAAATAATAAGAAAAAATCAAGCATTTCCTCGCTTAAATGGGGTAGCCTAAACAGGCTTTCCCGGGGCCCGATTTTACCCCCGTAAACTGGTCCATACAATCTCCGAAAAATTCCAGAAAAATTTCTAAAAATTTCAGAAAATTCCATTATCATTATTCGCCATTTTTATCGATATTTTACATTCTCCCCCACTAATAAAAATTTGGTCCCCAAATTTCGTTATTTATCATCAGTAAGTACTAACAACAAATAAAGAGTATAACTGCTGAACGGTAAATTAAATCACATACCTCAAGTGAAAAGATGGGGGTATCGAGCTCGGATAGTATCCTCGAGCTCCCATGCGGCATCCTCCTCCGAATGATGCTGTCATTCGACTTTAACCAGTCAAATTGTCCTGTTCCGCAACTGACGCTCTTTCCGGTCCAAAATCCGTACCGGAACCTCCTCATAGGTAACGTCGGGCTGAAAAGGAACAGAGATATCTGTCAGCACACGTGCTGGATCGGGTAGGTATCTCCTCAACACACGTGGAATACGTCGTGGGCGCTTGCCAGGGACGGGGGTAGTGTCATCCTGTAAACTACCGCTCCAATCTTTTCCAAGCTCTGGAAAGGTCCAATGTATCGCTGAGCTAGCTTACCTCTGAGGCCAAATCTCGTCACCCCCTTCGTGGGTGAAACTCGCAAAAAAACATGATCACCTGAAAAGAACTCCAGGGGTCTACATCTCCGATCTGCATAACTCTTCTGGCGGTCTTGCGCCTCTGACATCCTCCGTCTGATAGTACGGACCAACTCTGTCTCAAGCTGAGCTCTATGAGGTCCCAATAACTGGGCCTCCCCAACCTCATCCCAGAGGGTGGGTGTCCGACAAAGCCTACCATACAATGCTTCAAACGGTGCCATTTGGATAGCCAAATGCAAACCGTTGTTGTAGACGAACTCTACTAATGGAAAATAGTCCTCCCAACAGCCTCCAAAATCCAATACACAAGACCTCAGCAAGTCCTCTAGAGTCTGAATGGTCCGCTCTGACTGTCCATCTGTCTGCGGATGGAAAGCTGTACTGAAACAGAGCTGCGTGCCCAAGCCTGCTGCAGACTCTGCCAGAAATGAGACGTGAACCGGGGGTAGTCAAAGGGACACCATGTAATCTAATGATCTCCTGGCAATATAAATCTGCCAATCGATCTAGGGAATTTGTCCTCTGGATCGCTAAGAAGTGCGTGGATTTGGTTAATCGATCAACGATTACACAAATCGCGTCATGGCCTCGTCGTGTCCTTGGCAAACCCACCACAAAGTCCATAGTAATATGTTCCCATTTCCACTCAGGAACAGGAATCCGCAGAAGTAAGCCGGCAGGTCTCTGATGCTCGAAGTTCACCTGCTGACAAATAAGACATCTTGCTACAAATTCCGCGATGTCTTTCTTCATACCGTTCCACCAGTAGGAACGCCTCAAATCTCGATACATGCGGGTTCCGCTTGGGTGGATCGCAAATCGAGAGCGATGAGCCTCCTGAAGTAGCTCCGATAAAATCGGGTGAGACTAAGGTACGCATAATCTGCCTCGGAAGTATATAATACCCTCCTCGTCTCGTGTGAACTCGGTCTGCTGCCTGGAAGCTATCTGACTGCCAATGAACTGCAAATGCTAATCACCAGCCTGAGCCTCTCGGATCCTCATCCTGGTCGACGACAGAGCAACCATGGTAACCAGAATACCCTGCTTTGTCTGTCCCTGCTCCTCAAGGCCTAACTCGGAGAAACCCTGAACCAAGTCTGTAACTAAAACTCGGTGGCAAGCCAAAGTCCCTCTGGACTTCCTGCTGAGTGCATCGGCAACCACATTAGCTTTCCCCAGGTAATAGCTAATGGTACAAATCGTAATCTTTCAGGAATTCCATCCTTCTCCTCAGTCGGAGATTAAGTTTCTTTCTAAGTGAACAGATATTTGAGACTCTTATGGTCAGTGAGAATCTCAAATGTAATATCGAGCAGATGCTGCGGCCAAATCTTCAAGGCAAAATAATGGCGGCCAGCCACAAGTCATGTACTGGGTAGTTCTCCTCATGCTCCTTCTACTGCCGAGAAGTAGGAGCAGCGCCCAAACCCTGTAGAGATACGTCGGTATAGAGCACGAATCCGTCCTCTTCGAAGGTAAAACCAAAATTGGAGCAGACACTAGTCTCCGCTTCAGCTCCTGGGAGCTGGTCTCGCAATCCTCAGTCCAAGTGAACTTCACGCCTTTATTGGTCTGGCGTGTAAGTGGCATAGCAATCCGAGAGAAACTCTCAACGTATCTCCGGAAATATCGAGCCAAACAAAGGGAGTTGCGAGCCTCCTCTATAGACTCCGTCTACTCCCAACGGTAACGACCCCTATCTCCTGTGGAACCATGGTATATTCCTACTGGTGACCGTGTGTCTCAAACATCTCACAGAAGATAACCAAAATACGCTCTACTGATATTCACATATAGACGTTTCCGTCGAAACATCTCTAGAACTATGCGAAGATGGTGTACGAGACTCACCTCGGATCCGTAATAGATCACAACATCGTCAACAAAAACAATGGAAATCGATCCAAACATCCTAGGAATATCTAATTCATCGAGTCCCTGAAAACATCTAAGGCTCCGCAAGCCCTAATGGTAGAACCAAGACACATAATGTCCGTATCACAGACATTTCTAACCATAAGATCCCCGACAACAAGTTAGGAATCTGATCACCAACGATATAAATCACCAAAGAATAAACCCTCCAGTGTGAGAGCAACGCTCCATCACAGAAAATACCACATATGTAGGAGCAACACTCTACCACAATAAATCCTCAATATGTAGGAGTAACACTCCACTACAAATAATCCGTAACATGTATCTGCAATAAATATGGAAGCAATGCTCCGCTACAAGCAATCCGCAATATGTGGGAGCAACGCTCCACCACTAACGATCCATAACATGTGTGGGAGCAACGCTCCACCACAACAATACATAAGTGCACAAGGCACATAACTATCCAGCTAGAGACTGCACGAGATCTCTCTACCACAGATCACTGTGGGTAGCCTAGGGTATAACCACCTAGTAAGCAAATCAAATCCATAGTCAACTCTATCATCATCCTAGTAGGTTGGTCACCCACTAATAGGAGAATTAGTTGACAGGGTAATACAACCAATAACATAATGTAGACACTCAACATTCTACATTCTACATTCAACATAGGTAGAATCATCATGATGCTACCAACCATACACCTGGCACACGTGCACACACAACATATGTATGATCGACATAATCCTCCAATTAGTACACACCAAACATACTCACAACAAAGGTATAAATCATCATGATACCTCCAACAATGCATACCGAACCCGTGTGCATATATCAATATATGTATAATCGACAATACACCTCAAACAACACTCACATGACATATATACACCTATGCCAAGAGTATAATCAACGTAATACTTCCACCAAATCATAATCGACACGAGTGTACACACAGAACAAATATAATGAACAAGATACCTCAAATATTACACTGAACTCATATACACATATCACAACTCAGATTAAATCGATAAAATACCTCCAATAAAACACTCAAACACATGTGCACATTTCACAACATATATTTAATCGACAAAATACCTCCAATAAACTAATCAGACCACTCGGGTATAATCTACTAGAAACCCACAACAATCATAACTGGAACAGTATATACCCACTACATGCAATTAGACCATCCATCATAACACTCCTACAACACATAATAATCATATGTATATACCACATAGATATGATGAATCAACATATTTAATCCAATCAACCTGATATTCTGAAACTGCAGGGTCACCTTCTAAGTTATCCAACTAGGTACATACAGTCAAAAAATTAAAGTCCACATGGAATATGATACATCGATCCACTATAGACTAGCCCAAATCGACAATGGTATACGATCAATTCAGTCCTTTCTACGTCAGTACAAAACATGTACTCAAATGTGCTCTAGATACCAAACTAAGCACAAATAACCCAAAGATCAGCATCTCTATAAAATAGAGTAATTCGATCCCCTACTGATCGGACCAACCAAAACAAATGAATCGGTCATTGACTAACTAATCAAGAATACACTAATCCTCCATAAGCATTTAAGGTAAATCGATCTACGACTACCCAAGTCGACAGCGTAAATCAGTCTTCTATTGATAAATATAACCAAAGTAAATCAATCATTTACTGACGAAACTAACTAAAGTATATCGGTACACTACTGGCTGAGTCAACAAAAATATATACTTGCTAGTCATTACCTAACACCTAGCCAATAACAACAGAGACTGGTATGTGTCTCCAACCTCTAACCAATTAGTAGTAACAAAAGGTAAAACTACTGGTGGTATGAAATGAAAAATCACCAGAGACTATAACCCTTAATCTCTATTAAGGTCTACCAAGATCAGTGGCTAACCCACCATATGTAATATAAGATACAACAACTAGACAGGTACTAAATAAAAAGTGTTAATACATGTCATAACTATCATAGACAACAAAGCCAACTAACAAAAAGGTAGGATAACAGTATACCAACATGCCTCCTATAGCTTGGAGATGTCCTGCTGTTGCCAGGTCCCAAAACCTGAAAAGTCACATCGAGAAAACTAAAACACGAAATCCAAAACACGGGATATAAAACTCGTAAACCGTGCTCTGATACCAAATAAATTGGTATCAGATAAATCTCGAAAATCCAAAACACATAGCAAGTATCGTAACTTGGCTCTGATACCTCTAAATTGTCACGCCCCAGGGAAGTCTCTCTCCGAAGAAAATTTCGGCAACACGTCCCCTGTACGGCTGACAATCTGAAGCATTTCTACAGACACAATATACATCAGCCACATGCGGCTGGAATATATACACAACCACGCAGTTAATAATCTCAGCCTACACGGTTGGACAAATATAACAACAACCACGTAGTTATATATATTTTTATCAGCCTACTCGGCTGTAATCAAAACCAACATAGCGAAAAAAAAAACATAAAGACAAGCTCATACAAAACAAAACAAAACACTGCTAGCCGGCTAGGCTTACACCACACAACAACACAAAATACTACGTAACAACAACACTCCAGAAACAAAACCAAATACACACATATCATATACCAAGATAAAATAAACAAAAAGTTGGAGACATGTCTTCTGATGTGACGTGGGGACTGGCAGACAGGATACTCCAAGCGACTCCATAACAACCTGGTACCTGAAAAAGATAGTGTCCACGGGGTGAGTTCAACAACTCAGCAGATACCAGTTGACATGTATAGTAAGATATAATAGACAGTAATAACTATGGAGTACAGTCTCCTAGACAAAAGCTGGTAATGCATAACAGAAAGGGGTTGAAGAGAACTATACTCACAAGGTTCTCCTATCAGAATAGTCAGGTCGTCAGACTGAGAATGTCATAAATCCTGTATGCATGTCAAACATATGCATCCATACAAATGCAGCAAACACAAGCAATAAATGCATCATGCATATGATGCAAATGTTATGGTCACTGATATACCCTAATTTTGTCGTGAAATGGGTATCAAAAGAATTAAGTGACCGAATCCATTCTACACTAATGTAGCATAGAGATAACTCAGGTCGTCTCCCAATGAATGTAGCCAATGCTTAATATTTTAGGATTGATTTATTAGATATGGGGTTTTGGGTTTTAAACTATAAATGCTAAAAGACAAGTAGTAAAAGATAGCCTATCTAAACTTCTGATGGAATGAATTGAAGAAGAGAAAAGCAATTAAGGAAACTTGAGCACTTGGTTGAAACCGATCTGACCTACTTGCATTCTAAACAAACAGCAAACAAGAACAACAATCAAACACAAACAAGATCAAAGCATGAATTAAGCAAAGTCACAAATGGCAAACATGAATCAAGATCATGTAACAGAATCAAGATCCTTTCACAGCTAAACTAATGAAACTAACTAATACTTCTCAAATTGAACAGTGCTAACAAAATGAAAACTAAGCCAGAACAAGGCAAGAACAAATTGAATCATGAAGATCAGATGCATAAAGGATCAAGCCAACCATTCGTCACATGGAAGGAGATCTACTCAGTTAAGTGAAAATGAATAGATAAGGAGTACAACAACTAGAAATAGAAACTAACTAAAGCTAATTCGGATCTATGAAATTGAACAGAAACAAGAACAAACATTCTCAACTAGAAAAGTGTTGAACCGAAGTGAGCTAGGGCATTCCCAAACACTCACTGGATTGGACGAAGATGTCCACAGCACACAAGTGATGAATAACCGATCAAATCAGATGAAACGCAGCTAGAATTAGAAATCGATGCAGAAATCAGAGAAGTCAGAAGCAAACACTTAACAGAGCTTTGAGGAAGAAGGTCGCTGGTTGGAAGACGGGAAAGAAATCGGCTGAAACCACCGGATTGCTCCACTTCTCCGTTCTTCTTCTTCCTCTCAGAATCACGGCAGGAAATGGAATCAAATCTGATGCATGGGTAGATGATCACCGGAGGAAGGGAAATGCCCTTGACCTCTCTTGCTCGCCGGCGGTGAATGGAATCGAGATCACTGAAGCCGATCACGCTCCTCTGTTTCTTGACGCGAAGCTACTGTAAAAAATGATGATCCCGCACTGTAGCTTCTCATGTGATTTAAATCAAATCTTAGATCTGTGATGAACGGCTGTGGTTTCCTTAGATCGATCCAACGGTGGAAATTGCTCCAAATCTGTTCCAAATCTTCAGATCTTGATCAATGGTTGTGATCTACTACCCTTTGGCTTGGATGGACCAGTTTATTTACAAATGTCTTAGATCTACTCCGATCTTGGATGAACGGTCCATATTGCTTTAGAACTTGATCTCTTCAATTAGCCCTAGATTTGAATCCAAACTTGGTCTGATCTGATCAAGTCCATGACCCTTTTGATCCTACAAAACATATAACAAAATATTAGCATCAAATACCTTAAATATGATATAATTTGTAATTAAGTCCACAAATGAATGCAATTCATGAAATATGATATAAATGTGGAATTAACACATGAGAAGATCAAATGATATGCTTATATGAATCAAAATATCAATACAAAATGATGATTATCAAATTCCCCACACTTATTCTTGCACGTCCCGAGCAAACAAACAAAACAAAGAAACAACTAGAATTCATCTCCCTAACATTTTCCTAGCAATACCTAGAAGATGGTAAAAGGAATTTAACTAAGACCATCTAAAGACCACAAACAATCATGAATTCAATCCAAACAATAATCAGTAAGTATGGTAGTTTTAATCCAATTGAAAAATTAAGCAAATTACAACCTCACAAGGTATTTACCTATTCTAGCTCTCACACTCAATCATGCATATAAGTGGAGCTCACTCAATATCACTCACAACATTTCACTACCATAAGCTTGCTTATTTTCTTATTCTCCACTACTATAAAACATAGCATACATGAATCAAAAGGATTTTATTAACAAGAATTGAAATGAAAATAAAAAGAACAATGAAAGTGAATGAAATAGCAAAAGAAAAGGCATCAATGAAGAGAATGAGAGTATGGAAGGAATTTACTTGATGAGTTGACCCATTTGATGTAAAAATAAATGAATACCATTTGTTTTTATCAATACAAAAGACCAAGCCAAACTCTTCTTCAATTTAATAGCTATCCAAGATTCTTGATATTCCATTTCCACACTTGATACTTTTGATTTACCACTTATTCTTTTTTTTTTCACTTCAATTTCAGCATTTAGGAGCTAAAATAATCTCACATCACCTTATGAGGAATAATTCCCTCCCCCACACTTAGAATATTGGCCGTCTCGGACAATACAAAACATCATGTATCCAATGACTTGATAATCTTTTAACCACTATTTTCCTTTTCATTCTTCAGTCTGCAAGTTTTTTTAACAGATTACAGATTCAGATTCTGAATTAAGATTGATTTTCTGATTCATGACCTTAAGTTTCAGAACTGTAAATTGAATTCAATGGAGCTTCAAGATGTAACGCCCGCCCTCCCTGCTAACCCTAAGGGACGGGGCTACGATACTCAACGTACATATTACAGCGGAAGACTTAAAATCATTTTTCTTGGTTTAATAAAAACCGAACTACACTAATATGGTTTCCATAACATGATAACAAGTTAAATAAAAACATAACATCAAGTCAACCATGTAGTACTACAATTTATGAAACCAAAGTGTAATTCCTAAAAGTTCTTAAAACAGGTTCTTATTTGGTTGCCTAGCCACCGCCACACACATCTCTTTGCCTCTCCTTCTGCTCCTTTAGCTCATCCAGCTTTTTCCTTTATCTATGGTACAAGGAAAGTAAGCTATGAGCACTCATGGCTCAGTAAGTTCCTTTCCTACTCACTAAAACCAAAAATCATTACATAATCAAAGAATATATCAACATAACATGATCTCATCTAGTCATGGCATAACATATCATACTCTTTAAGCATATCATGCAACATAACAAAATCATAATTAGTCATGGCATATCATCTCTTAAAGCATAGCATGAAACATAACATAATCATATCTAATCATGGCATATCATCTCTTAAAGCATAGCATGAAACATATCGTAGTCATATCTAATCATGGCATATCATAAATCATAGCATTATCACAACATGATCATAAAGTATATGCAATATGATTTTGAAAACATGTATCCGAAAAACATGTGTATGTCTCATGATCTTTAAAACCATTTCTTCTTACATATATACTTGAACATAATATCAACATATTCAGGGCCCCGGCTTGTACCATACATACATAACATAAATGCGCGCGTCCTAAGTATATCCAAGGTAGCAAGTCTTGAATCATACTAGGAACTAGGTCAAGATCACAAAGCATGACCTAGGGGCATACTTAAAGAGTCCATCCCTTATCAGCCTAGATCACAAAGCAAGGCCTAGGGACGTACTAAGGAGCCCATCCCTTATTAGCCTAGATCACAAAGCAAGGCTTAGGGGCGTACTAAGGAGCTCATCCCTTATTAGCCTAGATCACAAAGCAAGGCCTATAGACTGATTAGGAGTCCACCCTTGGTACAAGCCTTACAAAGTAAAGTAGCATGTATAAAAATGCATCATTTAGTCACATAGCATAGCATAAAAGTATGCATCACTTAGGCATACATTATGTCATAAAAGTATGCATCACTTAGGCATACATCATATCATAAAGGTATGCATCACTTAGGCATACATCATGTGATAAAGGTATGCATCACTTAGGCATACATCATATCATAAAGGTATGCATCACTTAGGCATACATCATGTCTTAAGAAAGTATGCATCACTTAAACACATAGCATATCATTAAAGCATGCATATTTCTATCCACATAGCATATCATAAAAACATGCATATTCTAAGCACATAGCATATCATTAAAGCATGCATATTTCTACTCACATAGCATATTATAAAAGTATGCATATTCTAAGCACATAGCATATCCTTAAAGCATGCATATTTCTAAGCACATAACATATCATTAAAACATGCATATCTCTATCCACATATCATATCATAAAAAGGTATAAATCACAAGCATACATGGTTAAGCATAAGGGTGTATCATGTGATTATACTATCATAAGAAACATGGTAACATAGTTAACTTGGGTTCTAAGCTTCCTAAACCCTTGGGTTCCTATCATGGCCGAACCCCCTTAGGTCTCAATTTAGGTAAAAACAACCTCCAAGCATGTGAAACCTAAATTATCATTACATGAATTTCATAGGAAGCATTATAAGTATGATTTACTTGGTTTCTAAGTTCTCCAAGTCCTTAAACTCATGTGGCCGAACCCTATCAGTATATAAACAAGGTCCCAAATGTCATGAAAGTATGGAAACCTTAAACCATATTTATAGCATTTTTTTCAAGTAACATAGTAAGCATATTGAGCTAGTTCCTAAGTCCTTCAAGCCCTTAACATATGTCATAGTCAAACTTTTAACAAGTGTTCATTAGGGCTAAAAAACAAACATACAAGCATGTGAACTTGAACTAACATCATGTATAAATTCATAACAAGACATTATACAACATGTATGGCCGAAACTTACCCTAGCCTCAATTAGGTCATTAAACAACATATAGCATGAGAACTTTGTCTTTCTACTTATCATATTCCATGTAAAGTGACATAAGCATATTTAATTCTGGTTCTAGGGTTTCTAGGACATCTATTCCTTCATGGCAGAAACATACAATGGTCCATTTAGGTCATGGAAAAATTATACAAGCATGTGACACAATCAACACATTATCCTATTTTCATAAGAAGCACTTTTAACACATTTGGTTTCATTTCTAAGGCCTCTAGGTCATTTAAACCCTACTTGGCCGAAACTTAACAGTATATAAACTTGCTTCAAATAGCCTAAAAGCATAAGAAATCATACAAGTTTCATAGCATGTATAAAGACAAGCATAATAAACATACATGTGAATTGTGTCTTAGGCTTCCTAGGTTTCTTTCCCTTTTTCTTTTATTTTTCCTCATGGCCGAAACCTACCAATCTTTAAACTAGGTTTTAACTGGCCTAAAGCATGGAAAACCTAAGTAAGTTTCATGGCAAAAATTACTAAGAACATCATATACAAAGTTGGTTCATAAACAAGCTAGGACCCTTGTGATCTTACATGTCATATATCATGTAACTAATTTTTCTATACTCAATTTAAACATAAGAACATTAAACAACTTTCATATCATAATATCACAGAGGTCTTGAGCATATTAGCATTTTGTTTAAGCTTTTCTAAACTATCCATCTTATCATGGCCGAAAATCTAAAATAAGAGTTCATGAATTTCTAGCAATGTTCAACATGCAATCCTTTAAGAAAACTCTATATTCTATCATACAAACATGGTTACTTAAATTTAAAGGTCTTCCTAACCCTAAGCCCTTTTCTTGGCCGAAACATATAAATGGATTTCTTTTGGTTCCAAGTAACTTTTAAGCAAGAAAACCAATAAAAGATCCTTAATAGTTCATGGAGAGAATCTTGCACTAGTTTGGTTACACAATATTTTCCCTAACCTCCTTAAAATATTTTTGGCTGAAATTCTAGGGTTAGGTACTCCTCTGATCAAGCATCATTTTGGTATAAAAACATGAAGAAAATCCTTCCTACATAGCATAGAAAAAATATCATGAAATAAGGACTTGTTTAAACCTTCCTAGATTTGAAAACCCTTTCTTTGGCCGAATTTTTCTTAAATTCTTTCCTAGGTTTTATAATCCTTATAAAATCCGAAAATCACATAAAAAGCCTTGTACCACAGGTGAGGGGAAGCTTACATCCTTTTCTCTTGTGGATCTAAGGTATGGTGATGAAAGAAGTAGTCTCTCCTTCTAGTTCCTTTCCCTTGATTCCCTTGCTAAGTCCTCCTTGTATCTTAGGCTTCTTAGGGGAAAAACCTTGGCTTTGGGGCCGAAGATGGAGGAGAGGGGACTGATGGTTTCGGTGAGGGAGAGGAAGAATGAGAGAAAATGAGAGAAAAATAAACTTCTCTTTTCTTGCTCCCTTTTATGTTAAGGAGGAAGAGGTAGCAAAATTGATTTTTGCTTTCCTTCTCCCTTAGCCTTTTTTTCCTATTTCCTATTTATTTTATTTATTCATTTATTCTTACCATTCATGATGAAATAAGGGGGATTGAATCCTCTTAATTCCCTCTTTAAGTTTTCGGCAAAAACAAAGAGGAAGAAGGAGAGAAAGGGTGGAAGGCAAGTTGCCTTTCTCTTGCTCCTTTCTTGTTTTCTTTTGGCTAGCTTTTACTCTTACCTTTATCATGAGTTTCCCTCCTTTGCTATCAACATCTTCTCTCTATCCCAATTGGTTTCTACTAATTAATACTATGAAATATAATATAAGAGGTTCATGGTTCAATTCTTGACCTCCTCTTCTTTTTATTTCATTTTATTTCTTTTTTGCTTCAACTCACTTCCTATTATTTTTCTAAGGAAAAATCCCACATTCATATATTTATCTTACAAGCTTAGTGGGTATTACAGTACCCCGTACCTCATAAAAAGTTCATCCTCGAACTTTAAAATAGCTCTGGGTACTTTTGTTTCATATCGTCCTCGCGTTCCCAGGTGGCTTCTTCGAATCGTTGATTCCGCCACAAAACCTTTACTAAGGGTATTTCTTTGTTCCTCAACCTCTTTATTTCTCGGTCCAGAATCTGGATGGGTTTACTTTCGTAACTTAGGTCTTCCTGCACCTGTACCGACTGAGGCTCAATCACTTGATCTGTGCTGGGAGTACATTTCTTGAGCATCGATACATGGAACACGTTGTGAATGGCGGTCATGTCTGAAGGTAGTTCTAGTTTGTATGCGACTTGGCCCACTCTTTCCAAAATCCGATACGGTCCTACGTATCGTGGGCTTAACTTGCTCCTCTTTCCGAACCTCATTATCCATTTCATGGGGGATACTTTAAGGATTACCAAGTCTTTGATGTTGAATTCTAGCGGTCTGCGCCGTTTATCGGCATAATTCTTCTGCCGACTCTGAGCAGTTTCTATTCGTTGACGGATCTTTTGTATAGCTCGGGTGGTGTCATCAATAAGTTCCGTTCGGAACCCCATCTCCTTCTTTTCACCACTTTCATACCAGCATATAGGAGATCTACACTTCCTCCCATATAGAGCTTCGTAAGGTGCCATTCCAATAGTAGCTTGGTAGCTATTATTGTAGGTGAATTCTTCCAGGTATAAATATCGGCACCAGCTCCCCTTGAAGTCAAGGGCACAAGCTCTTAACATATCCTCTAATATTTGATTTACTCTTTCAGTCTGCCCATCAGTCTGTGGGTGGAAGGCTGTGCTAAACAACAACTTTGTGCCGAGGGCCTTCTGAACGCACTCCCAAAAGTGCGAGACAAAACGTCCGTCTCTATCAGAAATAATGGTCTTAGGGATACCATGTAATCTGACGATTTCCTTAACATATAGTTGAGCTAGTTGTTCAGTTGAATAAGTCATCTTGATCGCCAAAAAGTGTGCAGACTTCGTCAGTCTGTCCACGATCACCCATATAGCATCATACCCGTTTGTCGTCTTGGGTAGACCTGAAATGAAATCCATGGAGTTTTCTTCCCATTTCCATTCTGGAATTTGGACAGGTTGTAATAATCCGTCGGGTCTCTGGTGTTCAGCTTTTACCTTTTGGCACGTCGACAAGTACTGACGTATTGAGCCACTTCTCTTTTCATACCGGACCACCAAAATTTCTTTTTCAGGTCCTGGTACATCTTAGTGGAACTCGGTATGGGCTTCTTCCAGTATCTTCTTTTGCAACTCTGGATCCTCCGGAATACATAATCGATCCCTAAGGTATAATATTCCATCGTCTGCGATACGGAACCCGTCATTCTTTCCTTCTGTGGTCTCTTGTTTAATTCTTTGAAGGCTCGGGTCCCTGGTTTGCTTCTCTAACATGTTCTTGAATAACGTTGGCGTTATGGTGAGGGTAGAGAGTCGTCCGGACATGGTTTCAACTAATGGATATGAAACATATTTCAGTTTCTCGATGGATTCCCTCATCAGTTTGCTTTCAGCATTGAATAAAAATTCTAGCATACTGACTGAAATTAGATAGCTGACCTGTGACAACAGTAGAGGCGTTCGCCACGTCATCCTGAGCGAGAGAGTAGACTCTGGCATTGGTCATAGTGGGAGGAGCCTCCAATCTTCCTTGGCTGATTGAAGTCCCTTCTATGGCAGCTTGCATCTGGTGAAGCTGTGCGGGGGCACTCCTGTTCTGGAAGTTCTGCGAAGGTGGTGCCTGAGGCTGAGTAGGGCAATCTCTTATCAAATGACCTTCCTTTCCGCAGTTGTAGCACTTCCTGGTGCTCAGACGACATACTCCAGAATGTATCTTCCCACATGTGGCACACTGAGGGTACTTGGTCAGCTTATTGGCCGGACCACCTTTCATTTTATTCCATTGTTTCCTCTTTCCACCTGAGTTTCCTTTCCAGTCGGTTCTGGTATTGTGCGATTTTTGTGCTCCGGTCAGTGCTTGGTTCTTGCCCTTGTTCATTGCTTCTTGATAGTGCTCGGTGATCAGGGCACTGCTGACTAGCTCCTCTGCAGTCTGCGGTCTATTAACTCCGCCGGCTACGTTCAGAGCTATCTCGGGTCGGAGCATCTTTAACATTAACCGAACCCTTTCTTTTACAGTTCGGACCAGTTCTGGGCATAGTCGGGCTAGGCGGTTGAACCTCTTAACGGCTTCATTAACTGACAGATCACCTTGCCGGAACTCAGTGAACTCGTCATAGTGCTTGTTGGTCACTCACATATGGAAGAATTCCTCTAAGAACTCTGTCTCAAAATCTGTCCACTGCATTTGGTTTATTTGTCTTTTCGCCTTTACTCTGTCTCACCACATCCGGGCATCTCCGGTAAGACAGAACGACGCGCATTTGACCTTCTCGTGTTCAGGCCAATCCAATAATTCCATTATGTTCTCCACGGTTTTGAGCCAGGCTTGCGCATCCCATGGTTCACAGTTTCCCGAGAATGCTTCCGGCTTAAGCCTTTGCCACTGAATCAGATAGGCCTCTTGTCGGACCATCGGAGTAGGGGCTGCCGGGGGCACTGGTGCGACTGTAGGTACAACAGGTAGTGGATTCACCGGTGGGGTGACTGGGTTGCCTTGCTGACCCATCAAGGTAGTGATCAGCTGCTGTTGCTCTGCAATCTGATGCTGGAGGTCTGCGACTACCTGTGTCAGATCTGGTGGAGTCACTGTTCCTCCGGTTCGGGCATTGCGTGTCCTAACCATGTTTATCTAAATAAGGACAAACAGACTAGTGTAAGTGGTTATCATTTTTAGCCAATCTAACCTATTGTTTTGTTTCTATCTATTTGTTCTGGTATTATTCCTAACCTACCAATATATAATCCTAATCTAATTTATAACTAAAAGTATAGAATAAAGCATCAAACATAAGCAAGTAAAACATGAAACTAAAGCAAAAACAACATAAGGAAAAATAAGGAATATAATGACAAACAATGTAACATAACGAAATAAAGCATAAGTAATGTAGTAAAGAAAATGAAGCATAGGCAATATAACAAGAAAGAAAAAAAATAAAGCTTAAGCATATGACAAGAAAATCAACATAAACATATAACAAGCAAATTAAACATAAGCATTCTTACTTGGAGCGGCAGGTAGGAGGCTTGATGTGTGTGTAGTGAGCTGACAATAACTTTGGCTCTGATACCAACCTGTAACGCCCGCCCTCCCTGCTAACCCTAAGGGACGGAGCTACGATACTCAACGTACATATTACAGCGGAAGACTTAAAATCATTTTTCTTGGTTTAATAAAAACCGAACTACACTAATATGGTTTCCATAACATGATAACAAGTTAAATAAAAACATAACATCAAGTCAACCATGTAGTACTACAATTTATGAAACCAAAGTGTAATTCCTAAAAGTTCTTAAAGCAGGTTCTTATTTGGTTGCCTAGCCACCGCCACACACATCTCTTTACCTCTCCTGCTGCTCCTTTAGCTCATCCAGCTTTTTCCTTTATCTGTGGTACAAGGAAAGTAAGCTCTGAGCACTCATGGCTCAGTAAGTTCCTTTCCTACTCACTAAAACCAAAAATCATTACATAATCAAAGAATATATCAACATAACATGATCTCATCTAGTCATGGCATAACATATCATACTCTTTAAGCATATCATGCAACATAACAAAATCATAATTAGTCATGGCATATCATCTCTTAAAGCATAGCATGAAACATAACATAATCATATCTAATCATGGCATATCATCTCTTAAAGCATAGCATGAAACATATCATAGTCATATCTAATCATGGCATATCATAAATCATAGCATTATCACAACATGATCATAAAGTATATGCAATATGATTTTGAAAACATGTATCCGAAAAACATGTATATGTCTCATGATCTTTAAAACCATTTCTTCTTACATATATACTTGAACATAATATCAACATATTCAGGGCCCCGGCTTGTACCATACATAACATAAATGCGCGCGTCCTAAGTATATCCAAGGTAGCAAGTCTTGAATCATACTAGGAACTAGGTCAAGATCACAAAGCATGGCCTAGGGGCATACTTAAAGAGTTCATCCCTTATCAGCCTAGATCACAAAGCAAGGCCTAGGGACGTACTAAGGAGCTCATCTCTTATTAGCCTAGATCACAAAGCAAGGCTTAGAGGCGTACTAAGGAGCTCATCCCTTATTAGCCTAGATCACAAAGCAAGGCCTATAGAATGATTAGGAGTCCACCCTTGGTACAAGCCTTACAAAGTAAAGTAGCATGTATAAAAATACATCATTTAGTCACATAGCATAGCATAAAAGTATGCATCACTTAGGCATACATTATGTCATAAAAGTATGCATCACTTAGGCATACATCATATCATAAAAAGTATGCATCACTTAGGCATACATCATGTCTTAAGAAAGTATGCATCACTTAGGCATACATCATATCATAAAAGTATGCATCACTTAGGCATGCATCATGTCTTAAGAAAGTATGCATTACTTAAACACATATCATATCATTAAAGCATGCATATTTCTATCCACATAGCATATCATAAAAACATGCATATTCTAAGCACATAGCATATCATTAAAGCATGCATATTTCTACTCACATAGCATATTATAAAAGTATGCATATTCTAAGCACATAGCATATCCTTAAAGCATGCATATTTCTAAGCACATAACATATCATTAAAACATGCATATCTCTATCCACATATCATATCATAAAAAGGTATAAATCACAAGCATACATGGTTAAGCATAAGGGTGTATCATGTGATTATACTATCATAAGAAACATGGTAACATAGTTAACTTGGGTTCTAAGCTTCCTAAACCCTTGGGTTCCTATCATGGCCGAACCCCCTTAGGTCTCAATTTAGGTAAAAACAACCTCCAAGCATGTGAAACCTAAATTATCATTACATGAATTTCATAGGAAGCATTATAAGTATGATTTACTTGGTTTCTAAGTTCTCCAAGTCCTTAAACTCATGTGGCCGAACCCTATCAGTATATAAACAAGGTCCCAAATGTCATGAAAGCATGGAAACCTTAAACCATATTTATAGCATTTTTTCAAGTAACATAGTAAGCATATTGAGCTAGTTCCTAAGTCCTTCAAGCCCTTAACATATGTCATAGTCAAACTTTTAACAAGTGTTCATTAGGGCTAAAAAACAAACATACAAGCATGTGAACTTGAACTAACATCATGTATAAATTCATAACAAGACATTATACAACATGTATGGCCGAAACTTACCCTAGCCTCAATTAGGTCATTAAACAACATATAGCATGAGAACTTTGTCTTTCTACTTATCATATTCCATGTAAAGTGACATAAGCATATTTAATTCTTGTTCTAGGGTTTCTAGGGCATCTATTCCTTCATGGCAGAAACATACAATGGTCCATTTAGGTCATGGAAAAATTATACAAGCATGTGACACAATCAACACATTATCCTATTTTCATAAGAAGCACTTTTAACACATTTGGTTTCATTTCTAAGGCCTCTAGGTCTTTTAAACCCTACTTGGACGAAACTTAACAGTATATAAACTTGCTTCAAATAGCCTAAAATCATAAGAAATCATACAAGTTTCATAGCATGTATAAAGACAAGCATAATAAACATACATGTGAATTGTGTCTTAGGCTTCCTAGGTTTCTTTCCCTTTTTCTTTTATTTTTCCTCATGGCCGAAACCTACCAATCTTTAAACTAGGTTTTAAGTGGCCTAAAGCATGGAAAACCTAAGTAAGTTTCATGGCAAAAATTACTAAGAACATCATATACAAAGTTGGTTCATAAACAAGCTAGGACCCTTGTGATCTTACATGTCATATATCATGTAACTAATTTTTCTATACTCAATTTAAACATAAGAACATTAAACAACTTTCATATCATAATATCACAGAGGTCTTGAGCATATTAGCATTTTGTTTAAGCTTTTCTAAACTATCCATCTTATCATGGCCGAAAATCTAAAATAAGAGTTCATGAATTTCTAGCAATGTTCAACATGCAATCCTTTAAGAAAACTCTATATTCTATCATACAAACATGGTTACTTAAATTTAAAGGTCTTCCTAACCCTAAGCCCTTTTCTTGGCCGAAACATATAAATGGATTTCTTTTGGTTCCAAGTAACTTTTAAGCAAGAAAACCAATAAAAGATCCTTAATAGTTCATGGAGAGAATCTTGCACTAGTTTGGTTACACAATATTTTCCCTAACCTCCTCAAAATATTTTTGGCTGAAATTCTAGGGTTAGGTACTCCTCTGATCAAGCATCATTTTGGTATAAAAACATGAAGAAAATCCTTCCTACATAGCATAGAAAAAATATCATGAAATAAGGACTTGTTTAAACCTTCCTAGATTTGAAATCCCTTTCTTTGGCCGAATTTTTCTTAAATTCTTTCCTAGGTTTTCTAATCCTTATAAAATCCGAAAATCACATAAAAAGCCTTGTACCACAGGTGAGGGGAAGCTTACATCCTTTTCTCTTGTGGATCTAAGGTATGGTGATGAAAGAAGTAGTCTCTCCTTCTAGTTCCTTTCCCTTGATTCCCTTGCTAAGTCCTCCTTGTATCTTAGGCTTCTTAGGGGAAAAACCTTGGCTTTGGGGCCGAAGATGGAGGAGAGGGGACTGATGGTTTCGGTGAGGGAGAGGAAGAATGAGAGAAAATGAGAGAAAAATAAACTTCTCTTTTCTTGCTCCCTTTTATGTTAAGGAGGAAGAGGTAGCAAAATTGATTTTTGCTTTCCTTCTCCCTTAGCCTTTTTTTCCTATTTCCTATTTATTTTATTTATTCATTTATTCTTACCATTCATGGTGAAATAAGGGGGATTGAATCCTCTTAATTCCCTCTTTAAGTTTTCGGCAAAAACAAAGAGGAAGAAGGAGAGAAAGGGAGGAAGGCAAGTTGCCTTTCTCTTGCTCCTTTCTTGTTTTCTTTTGGCTAGCTTTTACTCTTACCTTTATCATGAGTTTCCCTCCTTTGCTATCAACATCTTCTCTCTATCCCAATTGGTTTCTACTAATTAATTATATGAAATATAATATAAGAGGTTCATGGTTCAATTCTTGACCTCCTCTTCTTTTTATTTCATTTTATTTCTTTTTTGCTTCAACTCACTTCCTATTATTTTTATAAGGAAAAATCCCACATTCATATATTTATCTTACAAGCTTAGTGGGTATTACAGTACCCCGTACCTCATAAAAAGTTCATCCTCGAACTTTAAAATAGCTCCGGGTACTTTTGTTTCATATCGTCCTCGCGTTCCCAGGTGGCTTCTTCGAATCGTTGATTCCGCCACAAAACCTTTACTAAGGGTATTTCTTTGTTCCTCAACCTCTTTATTTCTCGGTCCAGAATCTGGATGGGTTTACTTTCGTAACTTAGGTCTTCCTGCACCTGTACCGACTGAGGCTCAATCACTTGATCTGTGCTGGGAATACATTTCTTGAGCATCGATACATGGAACACATTGTGAATGGCGGTCATGTCTGAAGGTAGTTCTAGTTTGTATGCGACTTGGCCCACTCTTTCCAAAATCCGATACGGTCCTACGTATCGTGGGCTTAACTTGCTCCTCTTTCCGAACCTCATTATCCATTTCATGGGGGATACTTTAAGGAATACCAAGTCTTCGATGTTGAATTCTAGCGGTCTGCGCCATTTATCGGCATAATTCTTCTGCCGACTCTGAGCAGTTTCTATTCGTTGACGGATCTTTTGTATAGCTCGGGTGGTGTCATCAATAAGTTCCGTTCGGAACCCCATCTCCTTCTTTTCACCACTTTCATACCAGCATATAGGAGATCTACACTTCCTCCCATATAGAGCTTCGTAAGGTGCCATTCCAATAGTAGCTTGGTAGCTATTATTGTAGGTGAATTCTTCCAGGTATAAATATCGGCACCAGCTCCCCTTGAAGTCAAGGGCACAAGCTCTTAACATATCCTCTAATATTTGATTTACTCTTTCAGTCTGCCCATCAGTCTGTGGGTGGAAGGCTGTGCTAAACAACAACTTTGTGCCGAGGGCCTTCTGAACGCACTCCCAAAAGTGCGAGACAAAACGTCCGTCTCTATCAGAAATAATGGTCTTAGGGATACCATGTAATCTGACGATTTCCTTAACATATAGTTGAGCTAGTTGTTCAGTTGAATAAGTCATCTTGATCGCCAAAAAGTGTGCAGACTTCGTCAGTCTGTCCACGATCACCCATATAGCATCATACCCGTTTGTCGTCTTGGGTAGACCTGAAATGAAATCCATGGAGATTTCTTCCCATTTCCATTCTGGAATATGGACAGGTTGTAATAATCCGTCGGGTCTCTGGTGTTCAGCTTTTACCTTTTGGCACGTCGACAAGTACTGACGTATTGAGCTACTTCTCTTTTCATACCGGACCACCAAAATTTCTTTTTCAGGTCCTGGTACATCTTAGTGGAACTCGGTATGGGCTTCTTCCAGTATCTTCTTTTGCAACTCTGGATCCTCCGGAATACATAATCGATCCCTAAGGTATAATATTCCATCGTCTACGATACGGAACCCGTCATTCTTTCCTTCTGTGGTCTCTTGTTTAATTCTTTGAAGGCTCGGGTCCCTGGTTTGCTTCTCTAACATGTTCTTGAATAACGTTGGCGTTATGGTGAGGGTAGAGAGTCGTCCGGACATGGTTTCAACTAATGGATATGAAACATATTTCAGTTTCTCGATGGATTCCCTCATCAGTTTGCTTTCAGCATTGAATAAAAATTCTAGCATACTGACTGAAATTAGATAGCTGACCTGTGACAACAGTAGAGGCGTTCGCCACGTCATCCTGAGCGAGAGAGTAGACTCTGGCATTGGTCATAGTGGGAGGAGCCTCCAATCTTCCTTGGCTGATTGAAGTCCCTTCTATGGCAGCTTGCATCTGGTGAAGCTGTGCGGGGGCACTCCTGTTCTGGAAGTTCTGCGAAGGTGGTGCCTGAGGCTGAGTAGGGCAATCTCTTATCAAATGACCTTCCTTTCCGCAGTTGTAACACTTCCTGGTGCTCAGACGACATACTCCAGAATGTATCTTCCCACATGTGGCACACTAAGGGTACTTGGTCTGCTTATTGGCCGGACCACCTTTCGTTTTATTCCATTGTTTCCTCTTTCCACCTGAGTTTCCTTTCCAGTCGGTTCTGGTATTGTGTGATTTTTGTGCTCCGGTCAGTGCTTGGTTCTTGCCCTTGTTCATTGCTTCCTGATAGTGCTCGGTGATCAGGGCACTGCTGACTAGCTCCTCTGCAGTCTGCGGTCTATTAACTCCGCCGGCTACGTTCAGAGCTATCTCGGGTCGGAGCATCTTTAACATTAACCGAACCCTTTCTTTTAAGTTCGGACCAGTTCTGGGCATAGTCGGGCTAGGCGGTTGAACCTCTTAACGGCTTCATTAACTGACAGATCACCTTGCCGGAACTCAGTGAACTCGTCATAGTGCTTGTTGGTCACTCGCATATGGAAGAATTCCTCTAAGAACTCTGTCTCAAAATCTGTCCACTGCATTTGGTTTATTTGTCTTTTCGCCTTTACTCTGTCTCACCACATCCGGGCATCTCCGGTAAGACAGAACGACGCGCATTTGACCTTCTCGTGTTCAGGCCAATCCAATAATTCCATTATGTTCTCCACGGTTTTGAGCTAGGCTTGCGCATCCCATGGTTCACAGTTTCCCGAGAATGCTTCCGGCTTAAGCCTTTGCCACTGAATCAGATAGGCCTCTTGTCGGACCATCGGAGTAGGGGCTGCCGGGGGCACTGGTGCGGCTGTAGGTACAACAGGTAGTGGATTCACCGGTGGGGTGACTGGGTTGCCTTGCTGACCCATCAAGGTAGTGATCAGCTGCTGTTGGTCTGCAATCTGATGCTGGAGGTCTGCGACTACCTGTGTCAGATCTGGTGGAGTCACTATTCCTCCGGTTCGGGCATTGCGTGTCCTAACCATGTTTATCTAAATAAGGACAAACAGACTAGTATAAGTGGTTATCGTTTTTAGCCAATCTAACCTATTGTTTTATTTCTATCTATTTGTTCTGGTATTATTCCTAACCTACCAATATATAATCCTAATCTAATTTATAACTAAAAGTATAGAATAAAGCATCAAACATAAGCAAGTAAAACATGAAACTAAAGCATAAACAACATAAGGAAAAATAAGGAATATAATGACAAACAATGTAACATAAGGAAATAAAGCATAAGTAATGTAGTAAAGAAAATGAAGCATAGGCAATATAACAAGAAAGAAAAAAAACAAAGCATAAGCATATGACAAGAAAATCAACATAAACATATAACAAGCAAATTAAACATAAGCATTCTTACTTGGAGCGGCAGGTAGGAGGCTTGATGTGTGTGTAGTGAGCTGGCAATAACTTTGGCTCTGATACCAACCTGTAACGCCCGCTCTCCCTGCTAACCCTAAGGGACGGAGCTACGATACTCAACGTACATATTACAGCGGAAGACTTAAAATCATTTTTCTTGGTTTAATAAAAACCGAACTACACTAATATGGTTTCCATAACATGATAACAAGTTAAATAAAAACATAACATCAAGTCAACCATGTAGTACTACAATTTATGAAACCAAAGTGTAATTCCTAAAAGTTCTTAAAGCAGGTTCTTATTTGGTTGCCTAGCCACCGCCACACACATCTCTTTACCTCTCCTGCTGCTCCTTTAGCTCATCCAGCTTTTTCCTTTATCTGTGGTACAAGGAAAGTAAGATCTGAGCACTCATGGCTCAGTAAGTTCCTTTCCTACTCACTAAAACCAAAAATCATTACATAATCAAAGAATATATCAACATAACATGATCTCATCTAGTCATGGCATAACATATCATACTCTTTAAGCATATCATGCAACATAACAAAATCATAATTAGTCATGGCATATCATCTCTTAAAGCATAGCATGAAACATAACATAATCATATCTAATAATGTCATATCATCTCTTAAAGCATAGCATGAAACATATCATAGTCATATCTAATCATGGAATATCATAAATCATAGCATTATCACAACATGATCATAAAGTATATGCAATATGATTTTGAAAACATGTATCCGAAAAACATGTATATGTCTCATGATCTTTAAAACGATTTCTTCTTACATATATACTTGAACATAATATCAACATATTCAGGGCCCCGGCTTGTACCATACATACATAACATAAATGCGCGCGTCCTAAGTATATCCAAGGTAGCAAGTCTTGAATCATACTAGGAACTAGGTCAAGATCACAAAGCATGGCCTAGGGGCATACTTAAAGAGTCCATCCCTTATCAGCCTAGATCACAAAGCAAGGCCTAGGGACGTACTAAGGAGCCCATCCCTTATTAGCCTAGATCACAAAGCAAGGCTTAGGGGCGTACTAAGGAGCCCATCCCTTATTAGCCTAGATCACAAAGCAAGGCCTATAGACTGATTAGGAGTCCACCCTTGGTACAAGCCTTACAAAGTAAAGTAGCATGTATAAAAATGCATCATTTAGTCACATAGCATAGCATAAAAGTATGCATCACTTAGGCATACATTATGTCATAAAAGTATGCATCACTTAGGCATACATCATATCATAAAAAGTATGCATCACTTAGGCATACATCATGTCTTAAGAAAGTATGCATCACTTAGGCATACATCATATCATAAAAAGTATGCATCACTTAGGCATACATCATATCATAAAAAGTATGCATCACTTAGGCATACATCATGTCTTAAGAAAGTATGCATCACTTAGGCATACATCATATCATAGAAAGTATGCATCACTTAGGCATACATCATGTCTTAAGAAAGTATGCATCACTTAAACACATAGCATATCATTAAAGCATGCATATTTCTATCCACATAGCATATCATAAAAACATGCATATTCTAAGCACATAGCATATCATTAAAGCATGCATATTTCTACTCACATAGCATATTATAAAAGTATGCATATTCTAAGCACATAGCATATCCTTAAAGCATGCATATTTCTAAGCACATAACATATCATTAAAACATGCATATCTCTATCCACATATCATATCATAAAAAGGTATAAATCACAAGCATACATGGTTAAGCATAAGGGTGTATCATGTGATTATACTATCATAAGAAACATGGTAACATAGTTAACTTGGGTTCTAAGCTTCCTAAACCCTTGGGTTCCTATCATGGCCGAACCCCCTTAGGTCTCAATTTAGGTAAAACAATCTCCAAGCATGTGAAACCTAAATTATCATTACATGAATTTCATAGGAAGCATTATAAGTATGATTTACTTGGTTTCTAAGTTCTCCAAGTCCTTAAACTCATGTGGCCGAACCCTATCAGTATATAAACAAGGTCCCAAATGTCATGAAAGCATGGAAACCTTAAACCATATTTATAGCATTTTTTTCAAGTAACATAGTAAGCATATTGAGCTAGTTCCTAAGTCCTTCAAGCCCTTAACATATGTCATAGTCAAACTTTTAACAAGTGTTCATTAGGGCTAAAAAACAAACATACAAGCATGTGAACTTGAACTAACATCATGTATAAATTCATAACAAGACATTATACAACATGTATGGCCGAAACTTACCCTAGCCTCAATTAGGTCATTAAACAACATATAGCATGAGAACTTTGTCTTTCTACTTATCATATTCCATGTAAAGTGACATAAGCATATTTAATTCTTGTTCTAGGGTTTCTAGGGCATCTATTCCTTCATGGCAAAAACATACAATGGTCCATTTAGGTCATGGAAAAATTATACAAGCATGTGACACAATCAACACATTATCCTATTTTCATAAGAAGCACTTTTAACACATTTGGTTTCATTTCTAAGGCCTCTAGGTCTTTTAAACCCTACTTGGCCGAAACTTAACAGTATATAAACTTGCTTCAAATAACCTAAAAGCATAAGAAATCATACAAGTTTCATAGCATGTATAAAGACAAGCATAATAAACATACATGTGAATTGTGTCTTAGGCTTCCTAGGTTTCTTTCCCTTTTTCTTTTATTTTTCCTCATGGCCGAAACCTACCAATCTTTAAACTAGGTTTTAAGTGGCCTAAAGCATGGAAAACCTAAGTAAGTTTCATGGCAAAAATTACTAAGAACATCATATACAAAGTTGGTTCATAAACAAGCTAGGACCCTTGTGATCTTACATGTCATATATCATGTAACTAATTTTTCTATACTCAATTTAAACATAAGAACATTAAACAACTTTCATATCATAATATCATAGAGGTCTTGAGCATATTAGCATTTTTTTAAGGTTTTCTAAACTATCCATCTTATCATGGCCGAAAATCTAAAATAAGAGTTCATGAATTTCTAGCAATGTTCAACATGCAATCCTTTAAGAAAACTCTATATTCTATCATACAAACATGGTTACTTATATTTAAAGGTCTTCCTAACCCTAAGCCCTTTTCTTGGCCGAAACATATAAATGGATTTCTTTTGGTTCCAAGTAACTTTTAAGCAAGAAAACCAATAAAAGATCCTTAATAGTTCATGGAGAGAATCTTGCACTAGTTTGGTTACACAATATTTTCCCTAACCTCCTTAAAATATTTTTGGCCGAAATTCTAGGATTAGGTACTCCTCTGATCAAGCATCATTTAGGTATAAAAACATGAAGAAAATCCTTCCTACATAGCATAGAAAAAATATCATGAAATAAGGACTTGTTTAAACCTTCCTAGATTTGAAAACCCTTTCTTTGGCCGAATTTTTCTTAAATTCTTTCGTAGGTTTTCTAATCCTTATAAAATCCGAAAATCACATAAAAAGCCTTATACCACAGGTGAGGGGAAGCTTACATCCTTTTCGCTTGTGGATCTAAGGTATGGTGATGAAAGAAGTAGTCTCTCCTTCTAGTTCCTTTCCCTTGATTCCCTTGCTAAGTCCTCCTTGTATCTTAGGCTTCTTAGGGGAAAAACCTTGGCTTTGGGGCCGAAGATGGAGGAGAGGGGACTGATGGTTTCGGTGAGGGAGAGTAAGAATGAGAGATAATGAGAGAAAAATAAACTTCTCTTTTCTTGCTCCCTTTTATGTTAAGGGGGAAGAGGTAGCAAAATTGATTTTTGCTTTCCTTCTCCCTTAGCCTTTTTTTTCCTATTTCCTATTTATTTTCTTTATTCATTTATTCTTACCATTCATGATGAAATAAGGGGGATTGAATCCTCTTAATTCCCTCTTTAAGTTTTCGGCAAAAAAAAACAAAGAGGAAGAAGGAGAGAAAGGGAGGAAGGCAAGTTGCCTTTCTCTTGCTCCTTTCTTGTTTTCTTTTGGCTAGATTTTACTCTTACCTTTATCATGAGTTTCCCTCCTTTGCTATCAACATCTTCTCTCTATCCCAATTGGTTTCTACTAATTAATTCTATGAAATATAATATAAGAGGTTCATGGTTCAATCCTTGACCTCCTCTTTTTTTTATTTCATTTTATTTCTTTTTGCTTCAACTCACTTCCTATTATTTTTCTAAGGAAAAATCTCACATTCATATATTTATCTTACAAGCTTAGTGGGTATTACACAAGAACTCTATAGTAGAACTGAATCTAATTCTGACATAGTTCCCTAGTTACTGCTGTCAACAACCAATTTGCAAGAACTCATTACACACTTGCAGATTCTGCATTTCATTTCTTCATTTCTGCACAATACAATGTCTAGAATTCAGCCATTCCAATTTGCACAGCTCTTCATTTCCATGTTCCTGAATCAGTTCATTGAAGACTTGATCCAAGCCACAAAATTCTAGCAATGACTAATATTTGAAATGATAAAAACCCTTCAGTATATGCATACTGATTTTGATAATCTGCAGGACAGAATTCTGCATTAGCATCAATACTACAATTTGAAGTGTGAAGTTCAACAAGAAGAAAGAATTTCTAGATTTTGGGCTATTGAAACTTGAACACCATTTGTTGATGCCAAAACAAAAGATCAAGCCAAGCTCTCCTTCAATTTGATCACTACCATAGAATCTTGGCAGACTATCCTCTCTATTTGATACTCTTCATTGCCACTGTTTTTTTCTTTCATTAACTACACAACTCGCATAATGATTACTGTAATGTGCCAGTTCTTGGTTTCTAGAAAGTCTGAGTTTTGAGATCTTGCCTGATTCTTGAAATCACAACATCCTCACTTGAATTCAACTTGTTTCACACTTCTACTTATGACTGATTCTAAGTTGCTTATGTTGTTCAGTTAGGCAAGTTCAGATTCAAAGAAGCAAGAAATTGAATTCATGAATTCAAATTTATGGTTAAATTTGAAAATCAGTTCATCTAGAGTTCGAAGAATTCAAGCAATTAACATTCTTCAGTTCTGTTCAAAAACATAGCTCCACAGAATCAAATTCAGAAATCTGGAAATTTCAGGTTATTCATTCCTGTAGGTTCTGATTTCTTTATAGTGATAATTGAATCCTATCCCTTGATAAGCAGAGGAAGTACTCTCTTGTTATATGGTTGAAGAGGCAAACAAAGTTGATTTTCCAACAACAGCAACATGAGACATATTTGAATTCTGCATCTCCACTTCATACTAATCTGGATTAGTTCATAAATCAATTTCAGGATTCTGATTTCAAACTCAGGTTCTCAGATGCAATATAATTCCAATCACAAAGTCATGGTAGAAGAAGAACACTAATTTGCCACATCTCAGCTTCAAGAAATCAGAATCTGATTCATTTCTCAAAGGACTTCTACAAATTAGAAAATCCAGAATTTAAACATCAAAGTTTCAGAATTGAGATCTGAATTCCGAAATCAACAGACCCTTTCTTTGATCCATGAAGAGTTAAACTTGATAAAAGGCTTCATTTAGCACTGTAATCACAAGAAGTTGAATTTTACCCATATTGATCATAAATCCCACCAGTAATTAACACAAAAACATAACTCAATTTGGCTTAACTTTTGTCCAGCAATTTGATTAGGTTGATGTTTGCATTCATACTACACCAGTAATGAAACCAAAACAAGGTTAAATACGCCAACATCAGCTTTGAAACTCAGCTTCCAGTGGCAGTGATACATAATTCCAGTCTCCTTGCTGCCGTAGAATTCCACTGCTGCAATTTTATTCATGCGCTTTCCTGAAAGGTTCTCAATCCATGCTTAAGTCATTACAATTCCTCCTTTCAGAGTCTGTTAGTATCCTATACACCTCTAAATTCTGAAACTACTGTACAGAAAATATAATTGACTCAACTTGATTTCCTTGCACTGAAGTTTCATTGATTAGTACATAAAGCTGCTAGCATGTGTATCACTGTTGAATCTGTAGGTGTCTGAATTCCTGAATCTAGAATGCATTTCCATCTTTGGATTTTTTTTTTCCAACTTCCAGATCCACTTCTGCACTTAAGAATTCTAATTTGTGGAACACTTGGATAAGGAAGAATAACATTTGTCAATGAGAAAAAAAGAAGTTTACTTGAGTTTATCAATAACCAGGTAACTAAACAAAGAGTTTGGCACACAACTAATCCAACCTGGCACACAACTACTGCCCAGCAACTAGTCACGTGATAGTAGAAGAATCCCAACAAATAGCAAAAGAATCAGAAAACCATGAAAGTGATTCAGTTGCTCAGCACTTCCTGAACTTAGATTCAGCATTTTTCTCAATCCCAGCAACAAGAACTAAGCAACAACTCAACAGCATAATGAATTCTGTTTTCAGAATTCAGATTCTGATAAGTTTGCCATCCTGGTCTTTTTATTTTCTTCTTTCAGCTGGCACTCCTTTTTACTTAGCTTGAGAAGTGCATTCCCATTACATTAATAGAACATCAATCAAGTACCTGTAGCAATTTAGAGTCGAAGCTCTCAATTTTCTGACAATTTCAGAAACTATAAACTCAGCTTTTAACTTCTTGGAAACTGGATTTTTCAGATGTACTCTCCTCAATTGCAGCTGTTCTTAGTCTTTACTGGTCGGAAAAAAAAATAAACTCATCTTTGTATGGAAGTTTTGACACTTGACAGAATTAGAAAGATTGTAACACCAACAAACAATGGATAGATACAAACTTCACTTGAGGTTGTCACTGATAAGGAACTACAGTTCAACTCGAATCCATATAATTTCTTCGGATTTTTTTTTCTCTTTTATTTTCTGTAATGCAATCCTCTACATAACTGGCATTCCAAAACTTTCTCAACAGCAACCGTAAGAGAAAGAAATAAATTTCAGAAAATTTTTATCAAATTCTGAATTACTGTCTTGTGCACTTAGCTTCAGCAATCCACACTTCTATCAGCTGTTGCTCTTGCATTCAGTCTGTAAAAAGGACTCAGCTGCATTATCATCAATTTCAGAACATTACTAAAATTAAACTCCCCAATTCCTAGTGTACAGTTGCAGATTAATAGCTTGTGCATTTCAGAAATCAGAATTGGAAATAAATTGTACCAAAATTCACTTCCATTATAGATACATGCTTTTAACTCATGGAAAGCTTGAGTAGGTTAGAAGATTAGATGGTAATGAGAAAATCAAGTGCTCCACTTGGAATCTTACTGTTCAGAAATTTATAATCAAAACTTGGCACACAACAAGTAGAGATTGATACATCAAGTGAAGAGATCTCTCCCCCACACTTAAAACTTCGTCCATCTTAGCAATCTAGCTCATCAAGAATTCAACCGAAACTCTCAATGGAATGGAAACAAAGCCAAGGTGACAAAAAATTTATTCAACTAGAGTTTAAAAGGAAAAGAATTCAAAGAAGGGAAATAGAAATCAAAGAATAGGAAAGAAATATCCTTCATGTTCATGCATACAAATGTTATTGTGATTTCAAAAAGAGGCAAAACAAGTTCTAGAGTTCAATTGTCATGAGTGCATATCACACAAAAAGATAATAGAATATAGGCCTTAGGTGGTCCTCTCTAGGTAATTTTCACAATCAAACTCAATTAATCAAAATAGAATCTACCACCACACTAACCAATATCATGCAAGTAGAGCATTCAATTATGTCAAATGACCTAAAGCTTGATGGTTCAAATTTAAAGAACTTTTACCATTTAAAAAGTATTACTAGAACAATTTCATGGGGAATTTTATTCAAAATGAGATGCTATGTATACTAAACAAAGTGCAAAATATGGAAGCAAAATGCAAATGTAAAGTATGAAACTAATGAAAAATATAAAGCAAAAAGAAAAGTAAGGAACGAACTCCCCTTTATTCCCGGCGGTTGAAGAAGATTTAAGAGTAGAATCTATGCCGGTATTGGAATGGTTCTTCCCGGAGGTTGAAGGCGGTTCAATTTAAGCATCCACTCCGGAAGCTCATATTCTCCTACAAAATCAACAAAAGACAACACCTCTTGCAAGTATGGGAAAATATTAGTTTCTATATTACATGATTCAAGAAATGCATCACATCCAACAAAATCAATAAATGGTACCTTTATAAAATCTTCTAATGAATCACAAGAAATACTAACCTTGTCATGTTGAAAGGTACCTGGAGGTTCTAGAATGGTGACTGTGACCTCCTCATCATCAAGTAATGGTTCAGGCTCTGGCTCAGGTGGTGTGTCTAAGGGAAGTGATTCTTGGCACTATGTGAAAATCAGCAATATACTTCGGATATTATCCGAAGTAATAGATAGATAATTACCGAAGTAGACGCACGTGAAGTAAAAAGGTCAATTTATTACTTCACCACACAATTACCGAAGTCTATCGCCGGTCCAAAACCGGTTTAAAATCGAACCATTTTTGAAGTAAAAATGCTATATTACTTCATCGAAATCAGTAAAAGTACCGAAGTAATTAATAATATATTACTTCATAGGTTACATTGATTAACGAAGTAAAATATGTATACGACTTCACAAGTTTTATATTCTGGTGGAGTAAATGTTTAATTTAACTTCTACATTATTTGGCTTGGATGAAGTATTTTGTATTATATTACTTCATCATAGTGTAAACATAATAGAGCATATTTTACTATAACCAAAATTTCAATTTAGCGAAGTAATTTATACAAACAACTTCATAAATTTTATCAGTGGTGAAGTAAATAGTTTTTTTAACTATGCCACTATTTAAATTTGTCAAAGTTTTTGTATTGTATTACTCCACCATTAATTCATAGTGTCGAAGTAATTGATCATAGTTACTACAATACAATCTTAAATGATAAAATTGTATATCATAATATTTTACAACACAATATTTTACCATCAAAATTGATCAAATATACCACAAATATCGATCAAATACAATCCAAAAGTATATTCATAAAAGATATGTTTAACCAACTTCACCCAAAACCTTTTGTATCTACAAATCTCTAAATATAACTCAAAAGTATATTCACAAAAGACAAGTTTGACCAACTTCACCCAAAAGCTTTTGTATCCATAAATCTCTAAATACAATAAAAAATTTATATCATAGCTTACACTTAGGCACCCACGTAGAAGTAGACGAATTCACTCTATTCACTTCTAACTTCATCATACTGAGCTTGATTGCAATACTATTTGATTTTTTTGATGCTACAAACTGAAACATTAATAAAGGTTTTAGGGTCAATGCAAAATGACTCAATATTTCATAAAAAAGAAATTCACCTTCCTCTTCAATAGTGGACCTTCCTAATGAAATTGAAAATGTAATGTAATTAGTTGCAATCCAAATAATAAGAATTATTAATTAATATCTAAATACATAACCACAATACATACCGTCAATTTTTTAAAACTTGATCTTTTTGAAATATCCCTTGATGCATTGTATATCTTGCCCCCATTACATTGTAAAAATAGAAAGTTATTTTTTTAACTTCTAATGAACTGAATGCATTCACAATCAGCATAATGTACTTCCTACTTGTTCTCAGTTCCTGTTACTCAAAGAGTCCAATAAATATATCATATTCTTATCTTCATTAATTATAGTCAGGATCCAATGATACTTGCACAAGTGAAAATATAACATTGACTAGTACGTAGTAGGAATTGATAAATAATTAAAATCTTATCCAGTGTTGTATGAGATGCAAGACATATGCCTAAAGGACATATAACCTGGATGTCCTGTATATTATAAAACAAAGACATATGCCTAAAGGGTTAATTAATGACTGGATTATGTCTGACCCACAAGGTAAAAATGCACTAGATTGATTCCATTCACAAAAAATGCAGGAGTAACCAAAAAAATGCTACACTGATACACATACAAGGTAAAACTAGAACATAACCAAAGGACTATGGCAACAACATTAATGACCTAAACATACTAGGTAATCATAATCATCATCATAAAACTTGAACAGTTTGTAATAATATCTATTAGCAAAAGTATCTAGCATCAAATATTATCCAACTTCCAAATTCCAATGCATAAATCAGTTATGCAAATTTAAAAAGCAATAATACAATAAAGAGATATTCATCAAATAGAAGCTCATCATCCATGAACTATATATTATCCAAATTGTCTTTAAATGTATAAATCAGTTATAAAGACTTAGAAAGAAATAATATACGAATGAGATATTCATTAAATAGGAGCTCATTACTCACTAAAATAAACATAGACTTCAAGTTCATATAGGTAAAAAACAATCATGTCGAAAGATAAAAAACATAGACTTCCATCTTAATTTTTATATGAAGAAGTCACTAACACAAAGAAAGAACCAAGCATAGAATAATAATATTTGACTCCTACCACTGGATCTGGGGCATCATCCTCCTTGCACATAACCCATGGTACACCAGTTCCCAACCTGACAACCATTTGTGCAGCCCAGTTTAAATATGCATGACCAATAATGGCAAATGCCTTACTTTTAGATCTGCATTCAAGACCCATGAAAATAAAACTTAGGAACATAATTTGACATTAAGTTACCACATTGAGGACACACAAGAAAAAACATGCTGAGAAAGGATGATTGGACCACCTTGAGAAGAAAAAAGTGATTCAGGCTTCATCATATCAACAATTTTCTTGGTGAAACCTTGCATAGTCATCTGTATAGAGCATTTAATTATAGACTTGCAAGGCCTGCAACAAATCCAACAAGTAATGCCCTTTGAAACTTAAAATAAACAGGGAAGACTACATTGTTCTTGCATCAACAATCCAACACAAGAAGAATATAATATGAAAGAGTGGTTTAAGGAATTTACCTTGAAAGGTTCATTGTCTATTCTGAAGTTGATTCCAGAGACATATTTTAACCAAACTAGAAATCCTCTAAACAAATGGAGAAAACAAAAATGGGAAACATAACAGTTAGGATGAGTTATCCACATGAAGAATCTATGAGAGAAGTACCCAAAATTCCACTCAGCGCAGACATAAGGTCCAATTCAGAGGTGGACATACAGTCCCAACTTCTGGATTGTCTTGATAAACCTCACCAAATCATACCCTCCTTCGAAATTATACTGCCAAAAAAGAAAGAAAAACAAATTGCACTGACTCAAGGTGATCCATCTAAGAAATATACTTCTCCGTCAAATCAAAGCACAAGAAGCAAAGAAAACAAGAAATTAGCAAGAAAAGTCAGGAAAATACATTGCCATGAGAAGGCTCATGGACATTCCAGAAGACGTAGGTCTATCTAACATCCAAGTCTTCATTCTTAGCTTTTTCTACAAGTCCTTCCCACATCTAACATGAAAAAAAACAACAATCAATGATGTGCATCTAAAATTAGGGAAAAAACCTCAAAAAGTGTCACCTACAAAACCAAAAGAAGATTAATAAAAGATAAGGGGATAAAAGAAGGAATTTTCATGAGAAAGTACTTCTGGGGTGCTCCTATGGTAGTGAATGGAGCTTGAGATGAGGATCTTTCTCTAGCCATGGATGACGATGGCCTTCACTCTCTGATGACACATTGCACCGTGGGAAGGAGAAAAAGCAACAGGAGGAAGAAATGAAGTGCAGAGAGAAAATTTGGAGAGCTCCAGACTACCATTCTCAATCCCAGTCCACTCTTTGAGATCTCACACTCCCTCCCTCACTTCACTTTCCTCCTTGAAGAAAGCGAGCCCAAGCCAAGCCAAGCCACAGAGGATTAAAAATTATATGAAGAAGTCACCTGATGATATCCTTGATGGCATAGTGACTTCCCTACCTCACTTCACTTCAATTCCTCGACAACGTGGCAGAGAGGAAGAACACTAATGGCGCGGCGGAGAGGAAAAGAAAGAAGGGGGTGGAGAGGGAAAAAATCTAGCGTGCAGAGAGGAGAGGAAGTAAAGGCGTCTCAACACGAAGGCTTTGCGTCAGGAAAAATGGAGAAGGCTGCCGTCGGGGAAAGCTTGCGTCAGGAAAAAAATGCGAAGGAGAAAAAGGCGTTTGTGAATTGTTTCGGCGGAACTTAGGTTTTAGCAAATAATTGGTGGCAAAAATAATAAATCGGTCCAAGTTGGATTAAAATTTTTAATCCAATTAAACTTATTACTTCACTCTTAAATATATAAATTTTATTTTATAATTTATTACTTCATCAAATATAAATTATGAAGTAAAATATCAAATAAAATTAGAAGTAAAATTTATATTTTTAAACTTACGAAGTCTAAAATCATATTTACTACATTAAATTTATTACCGAAGTTAATTTTCATATATTACTTCGTAATTATTAATTGATGAAGTAAACAGTGACGAAGTCTATTGCCCATTTTCACATAGTGTGGGGCTTTGCTTCCATAGCACAAGTCCCTACACTCTCATCATCAACATCTGGTTCAGGTGATTCTTGGGGTATTGCTTCCATTGTGCAATCCCCTACACTTATATCATCATCCACATCAGTACCTGCATCATCAACAACATCTACAAAAATAGTATCAGCAGAGTCAGAAATTCTTACAACTACAACATCACAACAAGAAATATTAGAAGTGTCCTGTGGAGTAATGGAAAGGAGATCAGGTCTGTCAAAGACACGACAATCCCTCTGCTCAAGCACCTCTACATCCGTAGGAATAATCTCATCAACTCTTATGGTAACTAGTTGTCCATTTCTAAATTGTTGAGGGTTGGCAGCCATAGTTTCCAAAAGTTTCATAGCTTCATCAGGAGTTTTATCAATCAAGGGCCCTCCACTAGCTTTATCCACCATGTACAAATCAAATGGTAACAATCCATCATAAAAATGTAGGACAAGCAATTGATCACTAATTTGATGTTGAGGACAACTGGAGCAAAGTTCCTTGAATCTTTTCCAATATTCATGCAATGTCTTCTCCTCGAATTGTTGAATACCACGAATCTTTTTTCGTGTAGCTATATGATCATTCTGAACTTCTTGTAGGCTTTGATATGATGGATATGGCTCAGTAGACTGACTATGTGCAACCTCAGACCTAAAATTTGATTGATCAACAAGTGGGTAGTACTGATGTTCAGGCTGATAGAACCAAGTCTGAGGCTGATAGTACTGATAATATGGATCCATGGTCAAAGAAATTTCCTGCTCTTACACTGAAACACTAGCAAATAAAATCAGAAGACACAGGAGCATATAATATCAAACACATGGATATATGAACATGAAAGCAATTGAAACAATTTTTTCAAATTTTTATGTAAAAAGAAAAAGAAACAATCCTAAGGTATCAAACACCGCTACATTCCTCGGCAACGGCGCCAATTTTTGATATACCCTAATTTTGTCGTGAAATGGGTATCAAAAGAATTAAGTGACCGAATCCATTCTACACTAATGTAGCATAGAGATAACTCAGGTCGTCTCCCAATGAATGTAGCCAATGCTTAATATTTTAGGATTGATTTATTAGATATGAGGTTTTGGGTTTTAAACTATAAATGCTAAAAGACAAGTAGTAAAAGATAGCCTATCTAAACTTCTGATGGAATGAATTGAAGAAGAGCAAAGAAATTAAGGAAACTTGATCCCTTGGTTGAAACCGATCTGACCTACTTGCATTCTAAACAAACAGCAAACAAGAACAATAATCAAACACAAACAAGATCAAAGCATGAATTAAGCAAAGTCACAAATGGCAAACATGAATCAAGATCATGTAACAGAATCAAGATCCTTTCACAGCTAAACTAATGAAACTAACTAATACTTCTCAAATTGAACAGTGCTAACAAAATGAAAACTAAGCCAGAACAAGGCAAGAACAAATTGAATCATGAAGATCAGATGCATAAAGGATCAAGCCAACCATTCGTCACATGGAAGGAGATCTACTCAGTTAAGTGAAAATGAACAGATAAGGAGTACAACAACTAGAAATAGAAACTAACTAAAGCTAATTCGGATCTATGAAATTGAACAGAAACAAGAACAAACATTCTCAAATAGAAAAGTGTTGAACCGAAGTGAGCTAGGGCATTCCCAAACACTCACTGGATTGGACGAAGATGTCCACAGCACACAAGTGATGAATAACCGATCAAATCAGATGAAACGCAGCTAGAATTAGAAATCGATGCAGAAATCAGAGAAGTCAGAAGCAAACACTTAACAGAGCTTTGAGGAAGAAGGTCGCCGGGAAAGAAATCGGCTGAAACCACCGGATTGCTCCACTTCTCCGTTCTTCTTCTTCCTCTCAGAATCACGACAGGAAATGGGAATCAGATGGTCGATGTGGCATCGCTGGCTCGAAGATGGAAGATCACCGGAGGAAGGGAAATGCCCTTGACCTCTCTTGCTCGCCGGCGGTGAATGGAATCGAGATCACTGAAGCCGATCACGCTCCTCTGTTTCTTGACGCGAAGCTACTGTAAAAAATGATGATCCCGCACTGTAGCTTCTCATGTGATTTAAATCAAATCTCAGATCTGTGATGAACGGCTGTGGTTTCCTCAGATCGATCCAACGGTGGAAATTGCTCCAAATCTGTTCCAAATCTTCAGATCTTGATCAATGGTTGTGATCTACTACCCTTTGGCTTGGATGGACCAGTTTATTTACAGATGTCTTAGATCTACTCCGATCTTGGATGAACGGTCCATATTGCTTTAGAACTTGATCTCTTCAATTAGCCCTAGATTTGAATCCAAACTTGGTCTGATCTGATCAAGTCCATGACCCTTTTGATCCTACAAAACATATAACAAAATATTAGCATCAAATACCTCAAATATGATATAATTTGTAATTAAGTGCACAAATGAATGCAATTCATGAAATATGATATAAATGTGGAATTAACACATGAGAAGATCCAATGATATGCTTATATGAATCAAAATATCAATACAAAATGATGGTTATCAGTCACCCCTGACGCCAGTCAGCCATGTCACACACAATGGTGAGACCAAGTGGGTAGGGCTGTGACAACCGTGCACTCTGACATCACTACTCCTGATGAGTGACCGAGTGGAAGGGATGCTGTCGGAGTATACCTATCCTCCTACCCCAAATCATAAATGGGGGAGCTCAATGCTCTCATCTCCCGGTACACGATGACGGGGAGGAATCTCTGCCGGCTACCACGCTGCGTCACACTACCCATGAGCGGACCAACGGAGCCAAACAGAGTCCAACCGCCTGCCGGCTACCACGCTGCTACACTAAACCAGCGGAGCCAAATAGAGCAGAACTGTCTGCCGGCTACCACGCTGAGTCACCAGACCAACGGAGCCAAACAGCAGAACTGTCACACACCTGTCTGATATACCACTAACCCATGAGTGGTGGTGTGTACGGATACATGTAACTGGCGATGTGCTCGACAATAATAGAGCAGACTATCGCGTAGCATACAATCATGCGAGATGATGCATGACACTAAGCATGGAAATAACTTGATCAGCATAACAATATCCATATATACAAAATATGTACCGTAGTATCGATGTTCAAATCCGAAGACCTAAGGTACACAGTTCAGGTAGGGTATAAAAACCTAGATCTTGAGCATAATGAGGCATGGTATGTCACTACCATATGAGCATATATAAAATCATGTGAGTACTAACAATAAATGCATAACAGGTGAGCAAACAAGCATGTAACAGGTCAGGTAGTGACCAACCGAAACAAAAACGAACATAATCATTACTATAGGTTATAACCTACTAAACATATCAACATGACTTAAACAAAGATAAGTCAAGGAAGGTCCAATCCAGTCAAATCCAACGTCAAGATGCTCGTCTCGAATTAGAGTCCTATAATACATGATATCCAGATTTAGCTAACTTCATATAAATAAATTAGCTAAATCTAATCCTCGAAAAGCTAACATAAATCAGGATCCAATTATAAACCCTAATTGGATCATTTAACTCCTCAATCGACTTTAACTAATCCATACGAATTAGAACTTTCAATAAGCATAATCCATCACAACAACTTAATCTAAACCAATTCATAAGAACTCACCTAAATCCAAGATGGTCGTTGATGGCTCACGGTCAAAAGGGTTTCCCTACCCAAAACAAAATGACCAGTGCTGTGGATCGCCAGTGAACAATGCTGGCCAAGCTACAAAGGCTGGTAGACAAACAACCATAACCTCCAACTATAAATTAAACTCGCATCACTACAAATCTGATATCATACTTCTTACCTTAGAATATAGCCGAGATAGAAAGCTTACAGCCTTATAAACCTCCACCGACAGCTACCAAGAATCACCTATACATCCATAAAGTATACTCGGATCAGTCCAAGTCTTACCATTAAGCATCAAATTAAATTAAGCTAACCTGTACCAATTCTAATAATCCATTCAACTACAACTAAAGGTGCATCAACAAAACTAAGCATTCAAACCATCTATAAATTTCTCAATGCTAAATACCCTCACCTCTTCCTCTTCAGCAACTAGCAAGTGCCATGGATCAGGTAGAGTCAGCAATAAGCTACTGGCGCCATGGCAGTCGGAACCAACTAGTTCATTGTCTTCCAATCAACAATCCAGAATCAACTCTATGAATGAATCAACTACCCAAATTTAATACCAGATTTAGATCACTTACCTTAATCTTGTGCCCACAACCTCCTCTCTACCTTCAACAGCAAACACTAGAGACGAAGCAATAACTGACAGTGGGGAAGATCGGGTGATTGGCAACGACTAATCAGAATTAGGGCACAACTTCAAGAAGGTACCCAATGCTCCAGTGGAGAGAACAAAGACGATGTCGGACCTCCTAGTCCGAGATTCCGGTGAAGAGGAGGTGCTTGACCAGAGGTATCTAGGCTAGCCACATCCGAAAGAGGCAGCGGTCGGTGCTAGGGTTCGACACAGAGGAGGAGACATTGCTTAGGGCACAACGAGGCGGTCGGTGCTAGCGCACGGGGAATACAATGCCACACCGGCGTTGTTCTGGAAGGTGACTCCTGAGTGGAGCTCGGGCCGACGACGATGGATCAATAGTGGCGCGCAGAGGAGAAGAGAAACGGCGGCGCCGACGCTAGGGCAGAGGCTAGGAGGAAGAGGCAAAGGGGAAAAACCGCCGCGTGAGAAGAGAAGGAAGAGCGCGAGGAGGTTAGGGCACGGGCACGGGAGGAAATGGCGAAGAAAAAGAAAGAAAAAGAAAAAGAAATAATAAGAAAAAATCAAGCATTTCCTCGCTTAAATGGGGTAGCCTAAACAGGCTTTCCCGGGGCCCGATTTTACCCCCGTAAACTCGTCCATACAATCTCTGAAAAATTCCAGAAAAATTTCTAAAAATTCCAGAAAATTCCATTATCATTATTCGACATTTTTTTCGGTAATTTACATTCTATTAAATGTGCCTAAGTGTATACCATTACTTGATACTTAGTCCATTAAATAAGATTGTGCCCCTTCCGATGGGGAAGATCACACGCTCCTAATTAATATCCTATAATCATCCATAAAGGAAGTTTGATCTAGTGATCTGCAAACAAACTCATCCGATGGAGAGGGAGGCACTCATAGCCAACACGTAAGTTTGTTGCATCACTTACAAACCAGTAATGGAGACCATGGAATTTATTTACTAATCTCTCTCCCACTTAGTTATTTAAGGTGAGGAATTTTAACTATGCAAGCACACATGACAGCAAATAAAGCAACAAATATGGAAAATTTATTTTCCAAATATTATGGCCTTTTTCCATCACTGTCCTCCGTGTGCTGCCAACCCTAGCTGCTGCCATCTTTATCCACTGCAATCGGGTCCAGTCGTCGCATCCATCTTGCTTCTTTTTCCGCTGCGTCTCTGGTCCTCAAAAAGTACCACACCTTGCAAAGATACGATCCGCGACAAAAATAAAATTTTACATTTATCATCCTATATTCCACAAAGGAATGTACATGTAATCTAGATCGAAATAAAAATGTAAAATCCTAAAACTAATACAACTCTTGCTGTATTTAATACATACAATCATGCACACACATAAAATACCCTTGACATGTCCAAGGATCCAATCACACACAATATCTCTAAGCCATAATAGTTGGAGCCTGCAACAAAAGAGTTAGCACATCCTACTATTATCCTGCCTAAATTATGTATGACATGTGCATAATTAAATTGAAAACCAAACAGAGAGGCAAACCCTAGTTCTGATACCAATTGTTGGTTGCTATACGGAATATCATACTGGTTCCCCTGTACAAAAATTTTGTACAAGTCTTGAACCTTTACTAACAACCTATTGTGTTCTTTAGAAATTAAATTAGGAATCGCAAATGAAACTTAACATTATTGATTACAAATTTAACTTATCTATTCTTAGTGGTTTAAACTTGGGTTGCAAATAATGCTTAACATTATTGATCCAAATCCACCCATGTTACAAATTCAATTAAATATTAATTTCTAAAATTGGCGTCTAGGACTTCATGGTGAGGCACAAGGCCTAAGCCTTTTAAAGAAATTTAATATTTAATTTCCTTATATAACCCTAGGTTTAACCAAAAGGAACAATCGAATTACAAATTCAAAAAACAAAGAAAAACACAAACTCGAATCATAAATTCAAAACCTAGAATCATATGCCTCTTGTGTTTGATATTTCAAAAAATATACAAAGAAAACTAGTATGATGCTGAATAGAATTACTAGTTATACCTTCCTTTGTAAACAATAACTTTTTGATCTTCTATTGTATTCCTCTTCTTATCTCGGACATTGTGTGGGCAATGATCTACCGAGATGAGAATCCACCAAGCCTCCTTCTTCCTTCCTCCAAGTTTCAGCCAAGCACCTTTCTCCAAGAGATAGCAATTCTCGGCCACCAACCAAGCTCCAAGGGATGCAAGAGCAAAGTCTCCTTTCTCTCCTTCTTCTCCTAGCAAGAACCGGCCACCACAAGAACTCCAAGAAGGGGATGCACCAGCCACTAAAGAAGAAGAGAAGAGGAGAAGAATAGGGTCGGCCACACACCAAGGAAGAGAGGTGAAACTATAGAAGATATGTTGTAAGGTGAGGCACCTCTACCCCCTCTTTTATATTCCTTGATCTTGGCATATAAGAAAATTTAATTATAATTAAAATTCCCTTATTCTCCTTGCCATTGGTTAATAAGGAAAATTTAATTAAAAACTTTTTATTAAACCTCTAATGGTTGACCCCTTCAATTGCTCCAAATAAGACAAGTTTTAAACACAAAATTAAAACTTCCTTATTTTTTTCCGAAGATTTTAAAATAAAAATTTTTCTAACAATTTTTCCCTTCATGGTTGATTATAAAAGGAAATTAAAATCTCTTGATTAAAATATGTGGATGCTTTCCAAAAAGGAAAGTTTTCTTTAAAATTAAAATCTTCCTCTCAATCTACAAATAAGGAAAGATATCAAATCTTTTCTTAATCTTTTGTAGAAACTATAAAAGAAAAAATTTAATTTTAAAACTCTCTTTTAAAATCATGAGGATGGTTACATAAAAGAAAAATTTTATCAAAAATTAAAATCTTCCTTTTAACTACAAATAAGGAAAGATATCAAACCTTTCTCTTAATCTTTAGTAGAAAACTTATAAAAGGATATATTTAAATTTTTAACTCTCTTTTAAAACCATGGCTTCCACATTAGGAAAGATTTTAAATAAAATCTCTTTTATTTTTTATATGGCCGGCCACACCAAGCTTAGGCTCCCAGCTAGGGCCGACCACCTTTACTTGGCTCAATTTTTGGCTTGGCCGGCCCAAGCTTGGACTCCAAGCTTACTTGGCCGACCACCTTAGGTTGGGTAGGAAGGTGGGTATAGATGGGTATAACACTTTATAAATAAGAGGCTACGATAGGGACTGGGAGGAGGAATTGATTTTGGTCTACCGATGAAATTAAGCTTCCCGTGTTCGCCCTGAACACCCAATTTAATTTCATCAATAATAGTTCATATCACTAAAGAATTATTATTGAACTACCGCACCAATCCTAAATTACATTTTGGGTTCCTTCTTATCATGAGTGTGTTAATCTCCCTGTGTTTAAGATATCGAATGTCCACTAATTAAATGAGTTACTGACAACTCACTTAATTAATATCTAGCTCCAAGAGTAGTACCACTCAATCTTATCGTCATGTCGGACTAAGTCCACTTGCAGGGTTTACATGACAATCCTTATGAGCTCCTCTTGGGGACATTATCAACCTAGATTCCTAGGACACGGTTTCCTTCTATAATCAACAACACACTATAAATAATATCATTTCCCAACTTATCGGGCCTCTTGATTTATCGAGCTAAATCTCACCCTTTGATAAGTCAAAGAAATAAATACTAAGTACACGTGCTTGTTACTATATCGAGATTAAGAGCACACACTTCCATAATAGCAAAGGTCTTATTCTTTTATTAAGTCAATATAAAAAGAACTTACCTTAAATGGTCCTGCTCAATACACTCAGAGTGTACCAGTGTAATTTATCAGTTAAGATAAACTAATACCTAATTACACTACGACTATTCCAATAGTTTGTTCATTTCCATTTCAGTCGTGAGCTACTGTTTATAATTTATAAAGAATTGATAACATTATCTTCTGTGTGTGACACCACACACTATGTTATCTACAATATAAATTAATTGAACAACTACACTTAGCTTATAAATGTAGATATTTGACTAATATGATTTTTATTTCTAAGTAAATATTTATACAAAAAGTTAGACTTTTAGTATACATTTCAACACTACTTCCATTCTGATACCAAAATATCTCTACTTCTAAATAGAGCCTCAATGGCCTTTGGTACCATCAGGATATTACAAAAAGAAGTATACTTGAAACAATATAAGGTCTAAGTTCTACTTGACTAAAATTTACATCACCACCAACATTCGTGGTCATTTTTCACACCAATGTTTTCATAAGCTCTTGGACAGTAAACACATCTACAAGTTGAGAAAAGATATTTAGCAGGGACAAATGAAGTCAACTTGGATATCAAGTATCCTTAAATCAAGATGATATCATTACTTTAAAGAAAGAGCCAACAGCCTTGAGAAATGATACAATACAAAGATTATGAACACCATAGTTGCAACTGGTGCTTGAGTTCACAGAAATGCCTTTAGGTTGAGTCCGAGATTTATGTCTTTGTAAGAAACTGGAGCATACATCCATAATTCATCAGAGCTCAATAGCTGCAGAAAATTGATGTTGCACACTTCGCATTTTCTTAAGTCTGCGAAAAAAATGATAGATGCAATAATAAAATGCTTACCTTGACTTGGAGCTCCAAGAACTTCACATATTGAGCTGCTTTTTCCAGCATTGTGCTGATATCTACCTGTCAAAACAGTGATACTTAAATATTCAACTAAATTCTACTAAAGATTGTGGCAGTAATTCAGTAATAATAGCAAGATTCTCACTTTTGTTCCATTTGGAACTAGGTTCTGTAAAATCCTCAACCTTTCATTGATCCTTTCTCTCCTTTTCTGTGCATCACATCAAGCAACAACACTTTTAGAATCTGCAGAAAGATCCATAAAGAATTGGGGTTAGTCTAATGGTTACCCTTGCATAAAGGCCCTGGGAACCTGCTGCTTCTCGTTGTGTTTTCTTCTTCCCTTTAGATACAGAGCTCAGACCACCTTCGCCCTTCAGCTCCTGAGAAACAGTTGAATCATCACTGACACTTCCTTGAGCTTTCTTGAACTGTCCATTACTCCTTTTCTGGATCATCTGAAACATATTATGTTGAAGATATATGCAAAAAAAAAAAAAAAAATTGATGAATTAAGCACAGGAAATTGTGTATGTTATATCCTCACATGAGCCCGAGCTTTTTTGTTTGGAAGTTCCATTATTTGGATACCGCCATCTTCTGTGAGCTGCATGAGATCAGCAACTGATTCATCGAGTCGAAGAGCAGCAGCAGGAAGCAGTGGATTTGTGACTGCCTCCCCTTCAGTGCTGAAGTCCACAGGGTTGGTATAATAGTAGCCATCGAAGTTAGCATTGTGATCAGGGGAAGGCATTTGCTGAATCCCAACACTCCTGTGCACTTGATCTTGCTGATCAGTGGAGTAATGAGAGCGAAAGAGCAGTTCCATGACTTCGCAGTCTTCGTCAATTGGCAATGCTAGATCAAAGCTGTTCCAGGTTTCTTCCATATCCAATCGATCGAGAATGCTATGGTAGCTAGGGAGTTAAACACTGTAATTCGAGTTCAATTGTTTGATCCTTACAATGTTGAAGTAGTGCATTTATATGGTTGTTATGTAGTTTCATACTGAAAAACTAGCATTGACTTTGATTCCAAAAGCATCATGAACTAGTTCATCTGTAATTACAGCTAAGAGAAAGAAAAACTAGATAAAGAAAAAAACAAGATGATATCAGATTCCATGGTTAATGAATGTTTACAAGTGATTAGAAGAAGGATTAGTAATATATATTATCTAGGACTTGACAAGTTTAATCATGTGATATATGAAGTGATAAGAAAATACTAAAAATAAAATAAAATTAGAGGAGTTAAAGTTGTGCATGCATGTTGCAGGGAGAGAACAATGTATCGAGTATTATGATCTGTTGGGACCATTTGGGAACTAGTAATTAATGATTCTTAATAGGAGTTGATTTAAGTATTTCCCTTCATTTTACAGAAAAATAATTGATGTGTAAGAATCTGCGTTTAATGCAAGACGGGATCGACCATGATTAACCATAAGAAAATGACTCTGTTGCTTTCTTTCTATATTCATGATAATCTTTACAAAGATTTGTCTGTCTCTTTCCAAGAATCCTGGAAGCTGCCTGTATAACCTCTTTTATGTTTAATGCAACTCATTGGGTAATATAATGTAAATTATGGATTGAAGTTTAAAAAAAAAGAAAAACAACGGAAAAAAATAATGTTGGGTTAAAGCTCAATTATTTTGGGCTAGTTTTAATTTTTTGTTTAACAATTCCTTATAAGGAATTTTTTTTAGGTGGTGTATTTTTATTTTATCAAGTTTTTATGCACGAAGATCGATTCAAGTTGGTTGAACAGATTTTTCAGGTGGGCTCACCTGGACTAGGCAAATCAAACCAATTGGTGTAGGAAATCTTGTCTATAAGAGAGAACAACCAAGCTCTGAATGGTAGAATAGTTGATTTGAGCAACCAGAGCTAGTTTGACAAGTAGTTCAAATAAGTTAGTCGAGTAGGACAAATTGGTCAGGCTAGGTGGTCTATGAGGGTTGATTAGTTTATACTGAAGGATTAAGTCTACATGGGTCGACTTAAGTGAACTTACACTCGATTAACACACAAAACTAATTATTATTAAGGAGCTAAATCTCATTTAAGTGATATAATACTTTATATATGAAAGGGGGTGTAAGTAATTGAATATGGACTCAATGTATAGATCTGATAATTCATTTCATTAACATTGATAAATTATTAATAAGGTATAAGCTTTATGGTGGATAGTCCCCCGCAGATTGAGCCAGATACATAAATGAAGATATTTGGTTCAATTAGGCTATGTTGAATCGTGTTTTCCTCTCCTCAATTCTTCTCCTCTATTAAGAAGGACCTTGGGTTGTCAGCTCAATCCTGTGAATGACCTTTGCTGGGCTTATAGGATCTTCTATGACAAGTAAGCAATACGATGTCATTAGCGATGGATTCAGGTTAGCCAGTTGATAACTATTGCATCAATTTTAGTTTTGTATTGCTTGATGATAGCTAGATTCTATTGTAGATATATTCTTTAGTTATTATTGATATATTACAATCTTTTCAATTGGTATTAGAGATAAGGATTAACTTATTATCAGTTTTTAATGAGATTTAGAGATATACATCGATTTTTACATTCAATTCCATATGGATGAGTAAAATTAATGTATATATGTTAAATATAGCATGATAGATTATGATTTAACCTATAAATTGAGTTTTTACATTATCCACGAAGAATGCAATTGACAGTGCAATTTTAGGGTTTTTTGAGATGAAAAACTTCATTTAGAAAATTAGATTTTCCGACATCAATTGATTGGTGAAGGTCATCAATCGATTGGTAAGCATGAATTGGGGCACTGAATGTTCCCAAATCGATTGAGTAATCAATCGATGTTCACCAATCGATTTCCATAAGGACCTATCGATTAGGATGTCCATAATTGTGAATAGAAAGGTTTGGAATATATTGGGTGATCGATTGGTGTTTAACAATCGATTGCCATAGGGACCAATCGATTAGTAAACTTGGGATCGTGCATAGAAGGTATCCAAGTTTATTGGGAGATCAATTGGTTAACTCTAATTGATTGCCATAAAGGTTAATCGATTCAAGAACCTGGGTCGGATACAGAAGGTTGTGGAATAGATTGGGTTTATCGATTGGATACCACCAATCAATTAGCATAATCACCAATCGATTGTGGTTCATTTGGTTGTCCATAGAAGATTTCCAAATCGATTGATGGATCATTGGTGTTCACCAATCAATTGGGTCAATCGAATGGGGTGGATGAACTTGTGAACAGAAGTCTTTCAAGTCAATTAGGGAATAAGATATTATGCACCAATCATTGCCAATGGTGGGCAATCGATTGGCATGTCTAGAAATTGACACATAAAGTGTGTCAATCAATTGCAGCTTATTGTCAATGGATTGAGCAGTGTGTCAATTGATTGGTAGTTAACACCAATTGATTTATAACAAAATTTAGCTTAGTTTTTAGCAGTTCTTATTTCCTGTATTCTTCCTCTCTCTTGCTACTTAGTTGAACATATACCATCGCCAAAATGAGAACTATTGGGGAGGCTAGGAGTATTAGCATAGAGGGATATATATCCATCCTAAGGATGATTGGTCTAAAGAAAAATAATTCTTATGCCGGATATATAGTTAAGGAATCTCACAAGTCTATTTTGGCTTCTAAGTCATGCACATAGTGTGTTGGCCCAAAGGAAGGGGCACTATGTGACCGATTAGAAGTGTTATGAGTGGTTTTGAAAACATAAGCTAACCAAGGAAGCTCATGAAAAAAGTATTATGCATATAATTCATCGGCCCAAAGGAAGACAAGTTATATGGTAGATAAAGGTAATTATGAGTTGTTTGGAGAGTACCAATAGTAAGTTACAATTTAGTCCAAAGACTTAATATAATGTTTCACTAGGTATATCAATTAATGCTCATAAAGTTACATGTTTTGTTTGTTGCATTTTGTTATTGCACAACTATAAAGATATATACCTTGTTTGTTAAATTGAGTTATATTCTTTGCTTTTGTTTATCCAATGCTCTTAATGTCTATGACATGCATAGAATATATATACTTTTATGCATGTTTTAACACACGTTCACTTGCTTTCTTTGCTTATGTTCTATGCATTTTTACCCATCTTTGTCATATTTTCAGCGTAATTGCTCTTTTTATCAGAGATTTGATTTTGTTTGGTTTTCTATTAACTGCACGTAGTTTTGGAGCAAAATTGGTGTTGAAACTTGCTTCAAAGAGACAAAAGAAGAAAGCAGAACTTTGGTCGTATGCTTTCACACGACCGTGGCACTTCATCCATGGCCAAGCAGCATACGGTTGTGCCAAAGGACACGACCGTGCCATCCATCCAAAGAAGAGTCCACCTCTAGCAGTGTGGTTTCACACGACTATCCCTGCTCATCAAAACTCAATCAAGCTAGGAACATGCCAAAAGGCATGGCCATGCCATTTCCAACCGAGTAAAATCAAACGACGGTTGTGCCAAAAGGCATGACCGTGTCACTCTGGCAACACGTTTCAAGATCTGGTCATGCCAAAGGGAACGATCGTGACACAGGTCACGACTGTAACATGGGTCGTGCCCTGGCTCATGCCCTGCTCTATTTAAGGTAAGTTATTCCTCTTCTTTAAGGGAGGAAGGCTCTCAACTTTGGGAGACCCATCTTGGTTTAAATCTATGCCTTCTCCGCACTCCGATTGAAGATCAGAGTCATTTTCATCATATCCTTTGACTTTGGAAGTGTGAGATTGGATTCGAAGAACACTCAATGTCTTGGATAAGATTCTTCTCTATTTTTCTCTTTAGATTGGGTTTTGAACTTTTGATTTCATTGTCTTTGGATTCTTTCCTTCCTATTATGGAGTAGATCTTATTATATTGGTGTAGTTTTGTACTAACGTTCTAACTCAGGTTTTGATAAATGATAAGTAAGTTAAGTTAGGTTTGTTGGTGCAGGAAGTATCCGACGATCGAACCTAAGTTTTGATAATAGCAAAGGTTTCAAAGATAAGTTCATTTGTGTCTAACGTGTTTGAATGAGCTTGCAGGAAAGTCCTAAGTATACTTAGGTAAAAGTCCTAGCTGCGATTAGGCAGGTGAAAACCCTAGGCAGAAAGTTTTGGCTGGTCAAGGGCTTCGGGCAAAAGTCCTAGAGTCGAGGACTCTAGGTGGAAAGTCCTGGTGTCGCAAACCAGGTGAAAGACTGGGCGGGTCATAGAGCGGACGCCCAACAGAAAGTCCTAGAGCCTCAGACACTGAGCAAAAGTCCAGTCGATCTAGAGGACCGGTCTGGAAACAGGTATACTCTCCTTGGTTGAGTAGGTGAGAACGCGTTCCCCGGTGAGGGCGCGTTCCCTGGTGAGGGAACAGTAGGCGTCGGTTCAACCTAGGATTTTCGGTCGAGAATCCAAAGTCAGAACCAGACAGTCCGATAACTGTCAAATGCTTTATTTTACATATCTATATTGTGCTAACTTTGTTTTACAGGATATTTTGGTTTGTTGGACTAACGTATTTTGCAAAAAGCAAATTGGATATCCTTACCTCGGATGAACAGTACCCGAGGTGCCCTCCATGGAACTTGGAGGTGCCTCGGGTTGCATACAGAGACAGCCTCGCAGCAAGATGCGAGGGCGCCCTCATGGAGCTTGAGGGCACCCTGGACACTAGCGCGATGGCACCCTCATGGAGCTTGAGGGCACCCTGGACCTGGCACGAGGGCACCCTCCATGGGATTGGAGGCGCCCTCAAGTGGATAGGCAGCGACTTGGTCGGAGCACATCCACGCTGCAGATTCGGCACTGATGAGGGTGTTGGATCGAGAAGCGCTAGAGGGGGGGGGGGGTGAATAGCGCTCGTGGCTATTTCGTTTGATTTAAAACATATCGAGAGTTTAAGCAGCGGAAATAATAAAAAGGAAGATAATCACAAACACACGACCCAAGAATTTACTTGGTTCGGAGCCTAGGGTGACTCCTACTCCAAGGCCCACGCTCGTTAAGTGTTTCCTTTGGGAAACAACTATATTCGTGAAAAGTTTTACAGAAATGCAATACAAGTAAAACAATAACAATCTTATACCAACAACAAAGGAATAGTAGAATAGCAGCTTCTGGTTGTCGGGGCATAGCTACAACACTTCAGGGTCGTCTTTTGAGCAGCCAACAGTCGAAAGAAAGCTTTTGGATTCGTTATCTTGCTGATGCCTCGAGACTCCCTTTTATACACTACTGGAGGTGCCTCAAAGCCCTTCCGAGGCGCCTCCAACACGCCGAGTCAGCCGCGTGGATCAGTGCTGAAAAGTTCATCTCTTATCCTACTTGAGGCGCCTCCATGGCCACTCTAAGGCGCCTCCAAGCCCTGGTCCAAGGTGCCTCCAGCTCCGTCAGAGGCGCCTCCAGCTCCTCTTCGCAGCCAGCTCACACTCTGCACCCGAGGCGCCTCTAAGCTCCATGGAGGCACCTCGGATACTGTTCATCCGAGGTGTGACTTTCTCCTTTGTTCCTGCAAAATGTGTTAGTCCCAAACACATACACTACCAAACAAAGTTAGCACATAATAGTCATAAATAAAATATTGATAGTTTCCGGACTGTCCGAGTCTGACTTCGGATTTCCTACCAGAAACCCTAGGTCGACTCGATGCCTACTGTTCCCTCTGCAGAGAATGTGTCCTCACCTACTCAATTCAGGAGATTTACCTGATGTCAACATGATCCTCCAGATCGACTGGACTTTTGCTCGGCGTTCGATGCTTCTGGACTTTCTGCTGGACGCTCGCTCCCCAACCCGTCCAGTCTTCCACCTGGTTTGCGACACCAGGACTTTCCACCTAGGGTTACCACCCCTAGGACTTTTGCCTGAAGCCCTCGACTCACCAAGACTTTCCGCATAGGATTACCACCCCCTATGACCTAGGGTTACCACCCCCTATGACCTAGGGTTACCACCCCTAGGGTTTTCCACCTGCCTAACCGCAGTTAGGACTTTTGCCTAAGTACACTTAAGACTTTCCTGCAAGCTCATTCAAACTGTTAGATTATAAAACAACTTAACTTTGAACCCTTTACCATTATCAAAACACGGGTTCGATCGTCAGATGCTTCCCGCACTAACAATCTCCCCCTTTTTGATTATGACAACTGAAATTCAAAGTTAAGTTCAAACAAGTTTAAGTAAATAAATGCATAAGTAGAAATTTTTAAAGTTTTAGTATAAACAAGCATAAGTAAACAAATTTCAGATGCAACCAAAGCTTAAGCTAAAACTTTAAAGTGTAAGGCTCCCCCTTAATTAGAGCTTTCTTTTGAATTTTTATGTTACTCTCCCCTTTTGCCATATATCAAAAACTTGTGGAAGGAAAGAGAAACCAGAGTACTTAGGTATATTTGAAAAAGATTTTGAAAAAAAAAAGTTTAGTCATCCCTTGAAAAATACTTAGCTTTTTAGAAGAAATATTCTTGTAAGACTTTTAGCTAAGTGAAAAAATATTTGTCATAAATTATTTGAAAAATAATTTAACTAATTTTGTGATATCAAAGCACTTAGTTAATTTTGAAAAGTTTTTTTGCTTTTTGAAAGATACTTATTTAAATTTAGAAGTACTTAAACACAATCACTTAGAAGGAATTTTCTTTGTTAAACATTTAGCTAAGTAAATGTTAAGGATTCAGAGAAGATCTTTTAAGATAGTTTTAAAGGATTAAGTTTGAAGAGTAACTTTAACTAAGGAAGATTATTTGAACTTTAAAAGGTAACTTAGCAAAATTCGAAAAAGTACTTAGGTAACTTTTGAAAAACCTTTTTGAGAAAAGTTAGTTAGATTCGAAAGAATTTATATTTGAAATAGAACTTTTCTTAAAATTGGCTAAGTTTGAATATTTGAAAACGGCTATAGAAGTTACTTTGCAGAAATTTTAATAATCCTCTTGAAAAATAGCTTTGGAAATGTTATTAGAAAATATAGCTAAAGTTAGAAAAGTACTTAGCTTGATTTTGAACTGAAAAATATTGAATTTGAAAAGGTTCTTTAAGAAAAGATAAGTTTTGAAAGATATTGAGTTTGAAGGACTTAGTTAAATTTTAGCTGCAAAGAGGGAGGAGCTTAACTCGTAAGAATTTTAATTAAGGTCATTCATTCAGATTCAAGTAGTCCTAAAGTCTAAGCATGAGTAATTTTTGAAAATTAACATTTAATCATTTAATCCCCTGAGCCAAATGTCTAACCACTAGCTACTAACTGCTTACCTAGAGGGTAACAACTTTCACTTAGTTAGTCAAGTTAAGTTGAAAATCCAATTAGATTTGACTAAGTCAGGATCACTTAACTTGATTATTGTATTTTTGGTATTTAACACCCAGACTTATTGCGATGGACAAAAATAAGCATTCTGAAGTCTAGGCTGTACCCTATGCATCTCACGTCGTTCTAAGTTTATTTCAACCACAAGTAAGTTAAGCCTAGGGTGTTTGTGTGATTACTGTGTTTGTGTGATGCTCTGGCTAAAATCTAGGGGAACATGATTTCTAGGGTAAGCTCCTAGGCTAAGTCCAAAATTTGAAAAATCTAATAAAATTGGGATTTTGAAATCAACATTTTTCTTAGAATTTTTGAAAAATACAAAAATCAGGCTGAATACGTTCTATTCAACTAAACACATTCCTATTTGTCTTCTAAGTGCACTGAACTCAAGTTCAATTAAGGGTTTTGTGAATATGTCATCTAGGTTTGATTTGGATTCAACATAGTTAAGTACAATATCTCCCCTAGCTACGTGATCTCTTACAAAATGATGTTTTACATCTATGTGTTTAGTTCTTGAATGGTGAATTGAGTTTTTAATTAAATTAATTGAACTATGTTGTCAATTGAGATTTTAGTATTTTGATATTCTAATTGGTAGTCTTTTAGGGTATGCATCATCCATAATAATTGAGATGCACACTCTCCTAGGGCTATGTATTCAGCTTCAGTAGTGGATAAAGCAACACAGTGTTGCTTTCTACTTGACCTACTTACTAGGCACTGTTCTAGAATTTGGCCGCTACCACTTGTGCTTTTTCTGTCTAGTTTGCACCTAGCATAGTCTGAATCAGAATAGCTATATAGGTCAAAGGTGCAAGTTCTGGGGTACCAAAGTCCTACATTTAGGGTGTCCTTAATGTACCTAAGTATTCTTTTAACATGTTTTAGGTGTGACTCTTTTGCACAAGATTGGTATCTTGCGCACATACCTACTGCAAATAATATATCGGGTCAACTTGCAGTTAAGTAGAGTAGGCTACCTATTACACTTCTATAGTACTTTGGGACTTCTGGTTTTCCTTCTATGTTTGAGGTGGCCATTAATATTTTTTGAGTTTTTCATTCCAAATTTCTTAATTAACTCCTTAGCATATTTTGTTTGGAAAATGTAAATTCCATCTTTTGTTTGTTTAATTTATAATCCTAAGAAAAAATTAAGTTCCCCCACCAAACTCATTTTAAATTCATTTTCCATTAATTTAACAAATTCTTTTAAAAGTTTAGTGTTGGTTGAGCCAAAAATTATATCATCAACATAGATTTGGGCTACAAAAATGTCTTTTTCTAAGGTTTTGACAAATAGGGGCTGATCTATTTGACCTTGGTAAAAGCCCTTGGATATTAGGTAATTAGATAACCGTTCATACCATGCCCTAGGTGCTTGTTTTAGTTCATATATGGTCTTTTTTCAGTTTAAATACATGGTTTAGGTTTTCTAGGTCCTCAAATCCTAGTGGTTGGCTTATATATACTTCTTCTTTAATAAACGCATTTAAGAAGGCTGACTTGACACCATTTGGTATAACCTAAATCCTTTATGTGATACATAGGCCAGCAGCTGTTGGTTAGCCCTAGGAAGATCGTACCGGTTCCACTGTATAAAAATTTTGTATAAGTGTTGAACCTTTCCTAAACAACCTATTGTGTTCTTTAGAAATTAAATTAGGAGATCGCAAACGGAACTTAACATTATTAATTCCAAATTTAACTTGTCTATTCTTGATGGTTTAGATTTGGATCGCAAGCGGAACTTAACACTATTGATCCAAATCCACCTATGTTATAAAGTTGATTAAATATTTATTTCTAAAATTGGCTCTCAGGTCATACATGGCGAGGCACTAGGCCTTCTTGGGTATGGGATATATCATCCACCACTGCCTCGACAAAGCCTTTAATAGAAATTCAATATTTAATTTCCTGAAATAACATTAGGTTTAACCGAAAAGAACAATCGAATCACAAATTCGAAAAACAAAAAAAAACACAACTTCAAAACAAATCCGAAATTCTAGAATCATATGCCTCTTGTGTTTGGAATTCTAACAAAGAAGAACTAGTATGATGCGGAAAATAATTACTAGTTATACCTCTTCTTTGTATGATAATAACCTCGAGATCTTCCCGTATTCCTCGCCTCCTCTTGGACATCGTGTGGGAGACAATCCTCCAAGATGAACACCACCTAAAGCTCCTCCACCTTCTCTAGTATTTGGCCACCACCACCACTAAGGAACAAAAGATAGCAAGGGGAAAAGAAAGAAGAGAGGGGCTGGCCACAATGAAGAGTTCCAACAAGAGAATAAGAATTGATTAAACATGAAGGCTCTCCTCCCCTTCTTTTATATTACTTGCCCAAGGCAAATAAGGAAAAGATTTTTACAAGAATTAAACTCTTCCTCTTGTTTTTCCTTTCCCCCTTTTATTTTTCCTTTTCCTTCCTCTTGATTGATTCAATCATCAATCATTGATTAAATTGATTGGTCGGCCCCTTGCTTGGGCACCAAGTAAGGGTGGCAGGCCCTAAGAGGAGAGAAATATAATCTTTTGTAAAAGTTTTATAAGCAAAGTAGAAAAGCTCTTATAAAATTTTACAAACTCTCTTTTAATTTCCTAACATGGATGTTAAAAAAGGAAAATTTTAAAAATTAAAACCAACTTTTAAAATTTAAAACTTCTCTTCTAAAATTACCTTTTTTAACATGGTTACAAAAATAGAAAGTTTCAAATTTAAAGCTTCTCTTCCTTTTTTTCTAAAAACCATGAGGATGGTTAAAAAAGGAAAGTTTTAAAACTTTTAAAATTTTCTTTTAAACCATGTGGCCTAATTCAAATAAGGAAAGTTTTATATTTTAAAATCTCTTTTTTAAAACTTGTAGATATCTACAAAGAGAAGATTTTAAAAATTTAAAACACCCCTCCTAGTTTGAATTTTATTGGTCGGCCCCTTTTTGCTTCGGTACCAAGCAAAGGGCCGACCCCCTTTGAGAAGTAAGTGGTTGGCCCCTATGGCTTGGTCACCAAGCCATGGGCCGGCCCCCTCTTGAACACCAAGATGGGCTTTTCATGAGTGGATTTAAGGCTTCATTGAGGCTACGACAGGGACCAAGGGGAGAAATTGGTTTTGGCCTTCCGATGAGCTTGAATATCCCGTGTTCACCCCGAACACACAACTCAAGTTCATCAATAATAACTCATTCCACTAGAGAGTTATTATTGCACTACCGCACCAATCCCAAATTACATTATGGGCTCCTTCTTATTATGAGTGTGTTAGTCTCCCTGTGTTTAAGATATCGAATGTCCATTAATTTAATTGAGTTACTGTCAACTCACTTTAATTAATGTCTTAGTCCAACGGTAGTACCACTCAACCTTATCGTCATATCGGACTAAGTCCACCTGCAAGGTTTAACATGATAATCCTTATGAACTCCTCTTGGGGACATTCTCAACCTAGATAACTAGGAGACAGTTTCCCTCTATAATTAACAATACACACTATAAGTAATATCATTTCCCAACTTATCGGGCCTATTGATTTATCGAGCTAAATCTCACCCTTTGATAAGTTAAAGAAATAAATACTAAATATATATGCTTGTTATTATATTAGGATTAAGAGCACACACATCCATAATAACTGAGATCTAGTTCTTTTATTAAGTCAGTATAAAAAGAACTTACCTAAAATGGTCCTACTCAATACACTTAGAGTGTACTAGTGTAATTTATTAGTCAAGATAAACTAATAGCTAATTACACTATGACTATTTCAATGGTTTGTTCCTTTCCATCTTAGTCGTGAGCAACTATTTATAATTTATAAAGAACTGATAACATGATCTTCTGTGTGTAACACCACACACCATGTTATCTACAGTATAAATTAATTGAACAACTACACTTAACAAATAAATGTAGACATTTGACCAATATGATTCTTTTATTTCAAAAATAAATATTTACAAAAGCTAGGCTTTTAGTATACACTCTAACAATCTCCCACTTATACTAAAAGACTAAGCTATCATATATGCTGCCATACATCTGATTCCCATCCCCTCCACATGTTGTTCAAAAGCTTTCGCCGAAAGGGCCTTAGTGAAAGGATCTGCAAGGTTATCTGCTGATGCAATCTTGGCAACAATAACTTCTCCTCGCTTGACGATGTCTCGTATCAGGTGGTACTTGCACTCTATATGTTTACTCGCCTTATGGGCTCGTGGTTCCTTCGAGTTTGCAACTGCACCACTATTATCACAATAAATTGTGATGATTTTGGACAAACCAGGAATCACATCTAAGTCCATTAGGAAGTTCCTGAGCCATACAACTTCTTTGGCTGCCTCAGAGGCTGCAATATACTCAGCTTCCATGGTTGAGTCTGATACGCATTTCTGCTTAACACTCCTCCATGCAATGGCTCCACCTCCTAAAGTAAACACATAGCTTGATGTAGACTTACTGTTGTCCCTATCTGATTGGAAGTCAGAATCCGTGTAACCACAAGGAGCAAATTATCCGCTTGATAAACCAACATATAATCTCTAGTCCTTTTCAGGTACTTTAATATATGTTTTACACTAGTCCAATGTCACTGTCCAGGGTTACTTTTGATATCTACTATCCATGGCCACGACAAAGTAGATACCCGGACTCTTTCATAGCATACATTAGGCTTCCGATAGCCGAAGCATAAGGAACTGCCTTTATTTCTTCTATCTCTTTTAATGTCTTCGAAGACATCTCTTTAGATAAAGATACTCCATGCCAAAAAGGTAGAAAAACCTTTCTTGGAGTCTTGCATGCTAAAATGAGCTAGGATTGTATCGTTATATGAAGCTTGGGATAAGCACAACATTCTTTTCTTGCGATCCCTTTGATCCCAAGAATGTGTGCGTATTTTCCCAAGTCCTTCATATCGAATTGCTTGGACAACCATACCCTTACTTCCAACAACACTTTGATATTGTTTCCAACTATCAAAAATGTCATCTACGTATAGTACAAGAAATACCACCACGTTTCCATCACAGTTCTTGTATACACAAGACTCTTCCGGTCACTCAATAATCCATAGGTCTGGATTACTTTATTAAACCGGATGTTTCCAAGACCTTGAAGCTTTTCTTCAGTCCATAGACTGATTGAGTTTACATACATGATGCTCTTTGCCCTTTTCAATGAACCCCTCTAGTTGCTTCATATAGATGCTTTCTTCAAGACTTCCTTTAAGGAAAGCTGCCTTGACATCTACTTGCCAAATCTCATAATCCATATGAGCAACAATAGATAAAAGAATCTGGATAGACTTAAACATGGCTACCGGTAAAAAGTTTCCCTTTTTCAACAAGCCTTCCTTTGAAAGTTTCAACGTTCCCGTCTGTCCTTCTTTTTCTATTGTGGACCTAATGGCTTTTACACTAATTGGTTATTCTACAAGCTTCCAGACTTTATTATAATACATATATTTTAATTCTGTATTCATTGCTCTTTGCCAAGATGGTGCATCCTTATCTTGGAGCACTTCATCATATGTCCAGGGATCAGGTTCATGTTCACCAGGGATCAAGTCCAAAGACTCTCCCAAAACATGAATCTTTCAGGTTGCCTAACAATCCTCCCACTATGACGAGACACTGTCTGTAACTATGTATCATTTGTGACACGTGTTGCAGTTTCTTATGGTACTTCATCTTGTACTGTTGGTACTAAATTAGACGTGTCCTTTGTTATTTTAAGAACAAATTTACTTATGGGCTTGTGGTTCATTACATAGTTCTCTTCTAAAAATCGGGCATTGGTGCTTACAATGACCTTCTGAATTTTAGGACTATAAACCTCCTTTCATTTCTCTGGGATAACCCACAAACAAGTGAACTCCTATCCAACTCATCAGTGTCTCCCTACAGCACATGTGCTAGACTACCCCAAATCCAAATATACTTTAGACTAGGCTTACGCCCATTCTACAATTCTATGGGAGTAGAGGGTTCTGACTTTAGAAGGTACGATGTTCACTTCCGTTTCCAGAATATCCTCAAAACAAATTTGGTAATAACTCATCATCGATCTAATTATTTCTATAAGAGTCCAATACCTTCTTTCTGTCACACCATTCTGTTGGGGTGTACCAGGTGCAGTCAGTTGGAATTTAATCCCGACTTCTAATAAGTGTCTCCTAAACTCTCCTAAGAGGTACTTGCCACTATGATCTCACCGCAGTGTCTTGATACTTTTACCTTGACGTTTCTCTGCATCAACCCTGTACTCTTTGAACTTATCAAAGTATTTAGACTTGTGGCGCATCAAGTAAATATACCCGTATCTCGAATAGTCATCTATAAAAGAGACGAAATATTCGAAACCACCTCTTGCCTGGATAGCATTAGGTCCTCAAAAATCAGAATGAACCAATTCCAACACGTCTTTGGCTCTATACCCCTTAGACTTAAAAAGCCTCTCGGTCATTTTTCCTTCCAAGCAAGACTCGCAGGTTGGAAAATTTTCCACCACCAATGAACCCAAAAGTTCATTGGCTATTATCTTTTGAATCCTACTCAAGTCAATGTGACCTAGCCTTAGATGCCAAAGATATGATTGGTTCATTTCCAAAGATTGCTTTCTCTTATTAGAGTTAAAAGATGTGTTATTAATTTCCATTTGTTGCATCGTGGGAGTTATTGGATTATAAATTGTCAATCAATGTACCAGAACAAATAACTTCTTGATAACAACTTTGTTATGAAAAGAGACAGAACATCAAGTTCTTTGATAGTTTAGAAACCGAAATCAAATTCTTTCTAAACTTGGTACGTAAAGATAATTTCTCAAAATCCATATTTTATTTCTATCAGAAGATAAACATCTCCCACTGCAACAGCTGCTACTTTTACAGTAGTGCCCATGTAGACGGTGTTTTCCCTTTCATATAGTTGTCGAGTTTCCTGGAACCCTGCAATGAATTGCAGACATGATTAGTGGCTCCCATATCTACACACCAGGTACCGATAGATAATACCACAAAACATGTTTCAATAACTAATGAATAAAATACATCTATATTATTCTTAGTTCTGAAAGGACAGTCCATCTTAATGTCCACCAAGTCTTATTTCTAATCTTAATTGGGACTACTAAATCTATTCTATAGTATAACAACTAGGGGATAGAAAAACATATGAAATCCTAAGAATCACAAAAGTATTTGGTCAAGACCAACACCTTAAAATCCCCGTGAATTTTGTATGCCACGATAGTGTGGACGTATACAAAATCAAAAAGGAAATTTTATCCATTAATTTTATTATCTCGTCAACCTAACTTTATGACAAATAAAATTAATAGTTGGTCTATCTTTGATCAAATATTTGGTCAAAACTTTTGAATTTAAAATAATATCAATTCCTCAAAACAATATCATTTAAATTCACCAACAACTCATACACCATGAATTTTGCATGCCATGATAGTTTGGACGTATCTAAAATCAAACATTTGTAAGAGGAGGGTTTTACCCATTAATAACCTTGTCAACCTATCTTTATGACAAATTAATAGTTGGTTTTCCTTCGGTCACACAAATAATAGCAGTGACTTCAATGGGAAAGATACTATTAGATGTGCCTAAGTGTATACCATTACTTGACACTTAATTCATTAATTAAGATTGTGCCCCTTCCGATGGGGAAGATCACACGCTCCTAATTAATTTTCTATAGTCATCCAAAATGGAAGTTTCATCTAGTGATCCACAAACAAACTCATCCGATATGGAGGAAGACACTCAGAGCCAATGCGCAGGTTTGTTTGCATCACTTACAAACTAGTAATGGAGATCATGGAATTTATTTAAAAATCCCTCTCCCACTTAGTTATTTAAGGTGAGTAATTTTAACCTAGCAAGCACACATTACAGTAAATAAAAGTAATAAATATGGAAATTGATTTTTCAACTATTATGGCCTTTTCCATCACTGTCCTTCACGTGCGGTCAGCCCTAGGGTTCATGCCGTCGGGTCTATCGAGCTTCCTTTTCCACTGCGCCTCTGGTCCGCCAATAGCACCACGCCTCGCAAGGATACGATTCGTGACATAAAATAAAATTTTACATACATCGATCCTATATTCCATGAGGGTATGCATATGAAGTCTAGATCAAACATAAATGTAAAATCCTAGGGATAATACAGCTCCTGCTGTATTAGTTAAATACAATCATGCACACATAATAAAATGCCCTTGACATGTCCAAGGGTCCAATCACACACAATATCTATAAGTCATAATAGTTGGAGCCTGCAACCACAGAGTTAGCACAACCTACTATTATCCTGCCTAAATTATGTATGACATGTGCATAATTAAACTGAAAACCAAACACACTGAGGCAAACCCTAGCTCGAATATCAATTGTTGGTTGGTCCTAGGAAGATCATATCGGTTCCACTGTACAAAAATTTTGTACAAGTGTCGAACCTTTCCTAAACAACTTATTGTGTTCTTTAGAAATTAAATTAGAAAATCACAAACGGAACTTAACATTATTGATTCAAAATTTAACTTATCTGTTCTTGATGGTTTAGATTTAGATCGCAAGCGGAACTTAACACTATTGATCCAAATCCACCTATGTTATAAAGTTAATTAAATATTTATTTCTAAAATCGGCTCCCAGGTTAAACATGGCGAGGCACTAGGCCTTCTTAGGTATAGGATCATCCACCATTGCCTCGATAAAGCCTTTAATAAAAATTTAATATTTAATTTCCTAAAATAACATTAGGTTTAACCGAAAAGAACAATCGAATCACAAATTCAAAAAACAAAAAAAACACAACTTCGAAACAAATCCGAAATTCTAGAATCATATGCCTCTTGTGTTTGGAATTCTAACAAAGAAGAACTAGTATGATGCGGAAAATAATTACTAGTTATACCTCTTCTTTGTATGCTTATAACCTCGAGATCTTCTGTCGTATTTCTCGCCTCCTCTTGGACGTCTTGTGGGCGACGATCCTCCAAGATGAACACCATCTAAAGCTCCTCCTCCTTCTCTAGTATTCGGCCACAACCACCACCAAGGAACAAAAAAGAGCAAGGGGAAAAGAAAGAAGAGAGAGGCCTGTAACGACCCGCCTTCTACTGGCTAGGCTGTAAGGCCGGACCGTCACATTATGCTGTGCTAAGCTACACCCATGACCATTACTGGGTCTAGGTGCGGAAAGCTGTACCAATTTAAAATCTTGCTAAGCTAATACAAGTTCTTGGTACTACATGTGCTAAGGGACACAATCTAAGGTATACATGGTATATCCTACATCCCCCTATGGTCAAAAAGCTGAATTACAAGGTCTCTTGGTCGAAACCCAACTTCCCAATCGATCCAGATTGAACTTAATCGATTGCAAGCTGTTGGATCGATCCATGGATCGATTCAGATCACCACTGTGCTCGGGGTGATAATCTAGATTGATCGGCTGATTGATCCAGGCTGGCCAATCGATCCAGTAATCGATTCCAGAGCACTCTGTTCTCGGGAGCGATTTCCCGATCGATCGATCCACAAACTCTCTGTTCGCGACAGAATGCATCTGGATCGATCGGCTGATCGATCTAAAAGCTTACTGTTCGCGACAGAATGCGACTGGATCGATCGGCTGATCGGTCCAGAAGCTTACTGTTCGCGGAACCAGCCTCCCCAATCGATCCGCTGATCGATTGGGGTTTCTGATTTCGCAGCAAAGCTCTGATTTCAGCACGGTTTCTTGCCCAAATCACATGTACAAGTTCTAAAATAGCTGGGAAACATTCTAACAACAAATATTTAGTATTCTAAGCATAGCCTAATGCATAGTTCACTAGTTCATGGCATTTAAACATACTAAAGTGCGGAACGAATAAAAACTACAGAGTTCTAATGCTTAAAACAAAACTTGCTAGATCCCTAAGATCTTTATTCCAAACTCCTTTTCCACACACATCTTCGTTGCATTGCCCTCCAGCCTCTGCTAGTCCATCTTTCCTTTACCTTTATCTGCAGTATAAGGAAAAGAGTATCTGTAAGCTTGAGAGCTTAGTAAGAAACCATCTACCTCACTAAAACATGCATACGATGCAATTTATGTTTTTAAAGCATGCTATTTGAAATATATGCTGAACAGGTAAAAGCATGGCATGACATACAAACAAACTAGTCATGGCAACGAGTGCTAACATAAACTATCATATGATATCAATAGAAAACTGAACTAGTACAAACAAACTGAACTGAGCTAATTCTAAGCTAATGCTAAAGCTATACTGAATTCACATAACTATTGTGAAGTTTTGAAAACTATTTTCATAAATAGATAAAAATAATAATAATCATGCTGCTGTTTGGGCCCGGCAACTGTACTTGCTATGCGCACATCCCTAACTAGACCCGGGTTTGTAAGTCCCGAGTTTAGTAGGGTTTGCTAGGTTATCTAAACCTAGGGACGACTGTGGGAGCCCAACCCAATGGATATCTAATCCAGTACAGTGCCACTGCTAAAATAAAATACAGGTTATAGCTAAATTCTTCTTATTTTGCTATTTCTAGGTTATCTGAACCTAGAGCTAGGTTGTCTGAACCTAGAGGCGACTGTGGGAGCCCACCCATTGGACCATAGTCCCATATGACTATAGTAAAACTGTACATACTAAATAAATGCTTCTATTGCATTTACTAAGCTAGTAAAATGCCTAAGTTGCATTCTTTTCCTGTGCTGCACATATTATCAAACACCTAGTGTGCACTATTGCACAACCTATGTGTCAAAATTCGTATGCTACTAAACAAAGCAGAAATTCACACGAGAGCTACTTATACTGCAGGTGAGGGGTTTCTTACCTCCGGCTCGAAGTTTCTTACAAATCTAAGCGCTAGATTTCCGGTGGAGAAAATCCCTTCGTCGATCTCCTCGCGTCTACGTGTTCCTCTCCCAGAGAGGAGCGTCCTCGTGTCGGAGTCGTCGCCGGAAAGTGCCCTTGGAACCCTTGGGATGGAACCCTAGCCCTTGGGGCTTGGTGCGCCGAGAGAAAGAAGAGGAGAAGGGAGGTTCGGCGGGATTAGGGTGAGGAGAAGAGGTAAGTCACGGTTAAAAATAAAACTCCTCACTTAATTTCCTATTTATATTAAGTGGGTAATTCGGCCCAAATCAAATATAAATATAACTGATTCCCTTTCTTTTCAGCACGGCCCTGCTGGGTTCTCCTGGTTACTAGAGTTCACCTTAAGTCATAGGGCCCAATAGGTCTCGGGTTCAATTCCCGCGTAGGCTATTTTCTCTTCTATTTGTTTTTGCTACTTCCGCTACTCTAAAAATTCCATAAAAATATTTTAAAATTCCAAAAAAATCATAGAATATTTCTAAAATATTTTTGAGAATTTTTGGGCGTTACAATCCCCCATACCTTATAAAAAGTTCGTCCTCGAACTTAGAATAACTCTGGGTACTTCTGCCTCATACTAGCTTCTGTCTCCCAAGTTGCCTCTTCTGCTGTGTGATTTTGCCAAATGACTTTTACTAATGGTACCTCCTTGTTTCGCAATTTCTTAACTGCTCGGTCTATTATCTGAATAGGCCGACTATCATAGCTGAGGTCTTCGCGGACTGGTACCGACTGGGGCTCAATCACCTGGGTGGCATCTGGGATATGCTTCTTCAGCATAGAGACATGAAATACATTATGGATGGCTGACATCTCCTGTGGTAGCTCTAGCTCATATGATACCTTGCCAACTCTTCTAGTGATAAGGTATGGTCCCACATATCTGGGACTTAGCTTGCCCTTTTTCCTGAAACGCATTACTCCCCTCATGGGAGCCACTCTGAGGAATATTGAATCCCCAATTGAAAACTCTAATGGTCTGCGCCGTGTATCAGCATAGCTTTTCTGGCGGCTCTGAGCTGTCTCTATCCTCTGGCAGATCTGCTGTATAGCTGTTGTGGTATCTGCTACTAGATCTGTCTGAAGTTCTAGTTCTTTCTGTTCACCACTATCATACCAGCAGATTGGAGATTTACACCTCCGCCCGTAGAGAGCCTCGTAAGGTGCCATGCCGATGGTGGCCTGATAGCTATTGTTGTATGCAAATTCTGCTAAACTCAGATATTTGCACCAACTTCCCTTGAAGTCTATAGGGCACATGCTCGGAGCATATCTTCGAGTACCTGATTTACTCGCTCCGTCTGACCATCTGTCTGAGGATGGAAAGCTGTGCTGAATTTCAACTTCGTGCCCAATGCTAACTGTACACACTCCCAGAAGTGTGATGTGAATCTACTGTCTCTGTCTGAAATGATGGTTCATGGGACTCCATGTAGTCTGACGATCTCCTTGAGATACAACTGAGCTAGCTGTTCCATAGAGTAGGATATCCTGATAGCTATGAAGTGGGCTGATTTAGTTAATCTGTCGACTATTACCCAGATGGTATCAAAACCATTCGTGGTTCTGGGTAGTCCCACTATAAAATCCATAGAAATGTCTTCCCACTTCCATTCTGGGATCTGGATAGGCTGCAGAACTCCTCCTGGTCTCTGATGTTCTGCCTTGACCCTCTGACAGGTCAGGCAGGTGCTAACATATCTAGCGATGTCTCTTTTCATCCCGGGTCACCAAAAACGTTTCCTTAAATCTTGGTACATCTTGGTGGAACCTGGATGCATCGCATAAGGAGTCCTGTGAGCCTCGTCTAAAATATTCCTCTTCAGTTCCTCCTGATCTGGAACACAGAGTCTGTCACCGAAGTATAATACCCCACTATCGGACACTTTGAATTCTCTACTTTCTGATTCTGCTAACCCTTGCTTGACTTTCTGAATTTCAGGATCCTGCTCCTGAGCTGTCTGAATATCACCAAGCAGGTTAGATGCTAATGTCATAGTAGAGAGCTGTCCTACTATAAGTTCGAGACCAAAATCTGTGATCTCTTTCTGTAGGGGCGGTGACATCGCCGCTATGGATAGTAAGGTAGCACTGGACTTCCTGCTAAGTGCGTCTGCCACCTTATTGGCCTTTCCTAGGTGGTAGAGGATGTCTATGTCATAATCTTTGACCAGCTCAAGCCATCTACGCTGCCGCATATTCAGATCCTTCTGAGTGAAGAAGTACTTCTGACTCTGATGATCTGTATACACTCTGCACTGAGCTCCATACAAGTAATGTCTCCAAATTTTGAGAGCGAACACTACTACTGCAAGCTCAAGGTCATGAGTAGGGTAATTCTTCTCATATTCCTTGAGTTGTCTGGAGGCATAGGCGATCACCTTGCCATTTTGCATTAGTACTGCTCCTAGTCCCAATTTAGAGGCGTCACTATAAATATCAAAGCTGTCTGTGTTTTCTGGTAGAGTCAAAATGGGAGCACTGGTCAATCTCCTCTTTAGCTCACTGAAGCTATTCTCACAGTCCTTTATCCACTGAAATTTTCTGTTCTTCCTGGTGAGAGCTGTCAATGGGGAGGCTATTTTGGAGAAGTCCTCTACAAATTTTCTGTAATAACCTGCTAGTCCCAAAAAGCTCCTGATCTCACTGGCATTCTTGGGTCTTTTCCAGTTACTCACAGCTTCTATTTTACTGGGGTCTACCATGATACCATCCTTTGAGATGATGTGACCCAGGAAGGACACCTGGTCTAACCAAAATTCACATTTCGTAAACTTGGCGTACAGCTAGTTCTGCTGAAGGGTCTGCAATACTATTTTCAGGTGTTCTGCGTGTTCTTCCTGAGTTCCTGAATAGATAAGAATGTCATCGATAAACACGATAACAAATCTATCTAGGTAGTCCCTGAATACTTTGTTCATGAGGTCCATGAAAGTAGCTGGAGCATTTGTCACACCAACGGGCATGACTACGAACTCGTAGTGTCCGTATCTAGTCCTGAATGCTGTCTTGGGTATATCCCCTTCTTTAACTTTCACCTGATAATAACCTGATCTGAGGTCTATCTTAGAGAACACTGTTGCTCCCTTTAGCTGATCGAACAGGTCGTCTATTCTGGGAAGAGGATACCTATTCTTGATGGTGACTTGGTTCAGTGCTCGGTAATCTATACACAGGCGCATGCTCCCGTCCTTCTTCTTCATGAACAATACAGGCGCTCCCCATGGTGAGTGACTAGGGCGTATGAAACCTTTGTCAAGCAGCTCCTGTAGTTGCTCCTGAAGTTCCTTCAGTTCTGTTGGAGTCATGTGGTAAGGTGCTTTGGAGATAGGGTTCGTACCGGGAATGAGTTCTATCTGAAATTCGATCTCCCTGTCTGGTGCTAGGCCTGGTAACTCCTCAGGGAAGACTGCTGGGTAGTCACATACAACGTGGACCCCTTCTAGCTGTTGGTCCTTGTTCTGACTAGTATTGACTACATGTGCTAGGAATCCCGTATATCCTGAATCCATTAATTTTTGTGCTTTTAGAGTTGAGAGCAACTTCTTGGCCTTTCTCTTTGGTTCTCCGATGTACTCAAATTGTACTTCTGCTTCAGGTTGGAATACGACTTTCTGTTTACGACACTCTATAGAGGCACCTTATCTGATCAGGAAGTCCATCCCAAGGATGACATCATAATCAGTCATATCTAGCATTATCAGATCACAAAAGAGTTCTCTGTCTGCTATAATGACTGGCACCGCTCTGAGCTAGTGCATGGATGCCATAATTTCTCCTGAAGGTAGTGTTGTCAAAAACTGACCACTGAATACCTCTGGGGGTGCTACTAACTTTTCGGCGAATGCCCTGGATATATAAGAATGGGTTGCCCCAGTATTGAATAAGACAGTTGCACTTTGCTGTAAAATACTAATCTGACCTGTAACAACTGTCGAGGCATTCGCTACGTCTTCTCTGGTTAAGGAGTAGATCCTTGCATTCATCATAGCTGGAGGGGCTTCTAGTCCGCCCTGGCTGATGTGTGGACCATCTAAAATGGCCTGCATCTGATGTAGCTGTGCTGGCTGGCCTCCGTACTGTATCGGCTGTGGTTGAGGAAGACTTGTCTTGTTCGGGTATTGCTTAGCCATATGCCCTTGCTGTCCACATTCAAAGCATCCTCGTGTGCCCTTGCGACAAACTCCTAGGTGAAATTTCCCACAAGTAGTACATTTGGGATAACTAGGCTGTTTGCTGGCTGGTCCTCCCTTTGGGTAACTCCCTGGTTTGCGCTTGTTGCTGGAGTTCCCTTTCCAGTTAGAGTTGTGGCCCTGTGGTTTCTGAGTACTTGAGCCTCCTTGCCCTTTGGACTCTAAGAGGACTTGCTTCTGCTGCTTGATATTGTTCTGGTAGTGCTCGGTGGTCAGAGCACTGCTGACTAGTTCTTCGGTGGTTTGCGGCCTATGAACGCCGCTAGCCACGTTCATTGCTATTTCCGGCCTCAACATCTTGAGCATCAACCAGACTCGTTCTTTTTCTATGCTGGCTAGTTCGGGGCATAGACGAGCCAGTCTATTGAATTTCTTCACGTCTTCCTCAACTGATAGGTTGCCCTGACGAAACTCAGTGAACTCGTCGTAGTGGCGGTTTGTAACCAGCATGTGAAAGAACTCCTCGAAGAATTCTTTCTCGAAGTCGGCCCATGTCATCTGGTTCACCGGGCGCTTCGCTCTAGTTCTCTCCCACCACATACGTGCATCTCCTGTCAAGCAGAAGGAGGCACACTTCACCTTTTCATGCTCTGGCCAGTCCAGAAGCTCCATCGTACTCTCCAGTATTTTGAACCAGGCTTGAGCATCCCATGGTTCACTGGTGCCTGAGAAGCTCTCGGGCTTGATTCTCTGCCACTGGATCAGATAGGCTTCTCTCTTTGCCTCTGCTATTGGGGCTACTGGTGCCGTAGGCTGGACTGGTGGAACCTCTATAACTATTGGGGTTGCTATGTTGGGTTCCGGGGTGACAGTGGGGGTATTCTACTGATTAGCCTTTAAGGTGGCTATCTCCTGTTGCTGTTCTGCTAGCTGCTTCTGTAACTGAGCCACTACTGCTGTAAGGTCTAGGGGAGGCACTGAACTGCCTACCTCATGTTGGGACTCAGTAGCTGGTGCCCTTCTAGCTGGGTGTCCTCGTGCCATTTCTAAAGGGACAAAGGACATACATAACTATAGCATCATGTTTACATAGCAAATACTATCATGTTAGTTACTATCACAGATAAGCATACTTTAGTGATCTCCAAACATGAAAGCAATAAACATAACAAAGTGAGAGGTATTCTTACTTGGAAGCTGCAGGTTCAATGCTGATGTGTGTGTAGGAAGTATGGAACACTGCTCTGATACCACTCTGTAACGACCCGCCTTCTACTGGCTAGGCTGTAAGGCCGGACCGTCACATTATGCTGTGCTAAGCTATACCTATGACCATTACTGGGTCTAGGTACGGAAAGCTGTACCAATTTAAAATCTTGCTAAGCTAATACAAGTTCTTGGTACAACATGTGCTAAGGGACGCAATCTAAGGTATACATGGCATATCCTACATCTCCCTATGGTCATAAAGCTGAATTACAGGGTCTCCTGGTCGAAACCCAACTTCCCAATCGATCCAGATTGAACTTGATCGATTGCAAGCTGTTGGATCGATCCATGGATCGATTCAGATCGCTACTGTGCTCGGGGTGATAATCTGGATCGATCGGCTGATCGATCCAGGCTGGCCAATCGATCCAGTGATCGATTCCAGAGCTCTCTGTTCTCAGGAGCGATTTTCCGATCGATCGAACGATCGATCCACAAACTCTATGTTCGCGACAGAATACGTTTGGATCGATCGGCTGATCGATCCAGAAGCTTACTGTTCACGACAGAATGCGACTAGATCGATCGGCTGATCGATCCAGAAGCTTACTGTTCGCGGAACCAGCCTCCCCAATCGATCCGCTAATCGATTGAGGGCCCCAATCGATCCGCTGATCGATTGGGGTTTCTGATTTCGCAGCAAAGCTCTGATTTCAGCACTGTTTCATGCCCAAATCATATGTACAAGTTCTAAAATAGCTGGGAAACATTCTAACAACAAATATTTAGTATTCTAAGCATAGCCTAATGCATAGTTCACTAGTTCATGGCATTTAAACATACTAAAGTGCGGAACGAATAAAAACTACAGAGTTCTAATGCTTAAAACAAAACTTGCTAGATCCCTAAGATCTTTATTCCAAACTCCTTTTCCACACACATCTTCGTTGCATTGCCCTCCAGCCTCCGCTAGTCCATCTTTCCTTTACCTTTATCTGCAGTATAAGGAAAAGAGTATCTGTAAGCTTGAGAGCTTAGTAAGAAACCATCTACCTCACTAAAACATGCATACGATGCAATTTATGTTTTTAAAGCATGCTATTTGAAATATATGCTGAACAGGTAAAAGCATGGCATGACATACAAACAAACTAGTCATGGCAACGAGTGCTAACATAAACTATCATATGATATCAATAGAAAACTGAACTAATACAAACAAACTAAACTGAGCTAATTCTAAGCTAATGCTAAAGCTGTACTGAATTCACATAACTATTGTGAAGTTTTGAAAACTATTTTCATAAATAGATAAAAATAATAATAATCATGCTGTTGTTTGGGCCCGACAACTGTACTTGCTATGCGCGCATCCCTAACTAGACCCGGGTTTGCAAGTCCCGAGTTTAGTAGGGTTTGCTAGGTTATCTAAATCTAGGGATGACTGTGGGAGCCCAACCCAATGGATATCTAATCCAGTACAGTGCCACTGCTAAAATAAAATACAGGTTATAGCTAAATTCTTCTTATTTTGCTATTTCTAGGTTATCTGAACCTAGAGCTAGGTTGTCTGAACCTAGAGGCGACTGTGGGAGCCCACCCATTGGACCGTAGTCTCATATGACTATAGTAAAACTGTACATACTGAATAAATGCTTCTATTGCATTTACTAAGCTAGTAAAATGCCTAAGTTGCATTCTTTTCCTGTGCTGCACATATTATCAAACACCTAGTGTGCACTATTGCACAACCTATGTGTCAAAATTCGTATGCTACTAAACAAAGCAGAAATTCACACGAGAGCTACTTATACTGCAGGTGAGGGGTTTCTTACCTCCGGCTCGAAGTTTCTTACAAATCTAAGCGCTAGATTTCCGGTGGAGAAAATCCCTTCGTCGATCTCCTCGCGTCTACGTGTTCCTCTCCCAGAGAGGAGCGTCCTCGTGTCGGAGTCGTCGCCGGAAAGTGCCCTTGGAACCCTTGGGATGGAACCCTAGCCCTTGGGGCTTGGTGCGCCGAGAGAAAGAAGAGGAGAAGGGAGGTTCGGCGGGATTAGGGTGAGGAGAAGAGGTAAGTCACGGTGAAAAATAAAACTCCTCACTTAATTTCCTATTTATATTAAGTGGGTAATTCGGCCCAAATCAAATATAAATATAACTGATTCCCTTTCTTTTCAGCACGGCCCTGCTGGGTTCTCCTGGTTACTAGAGTTCACCTTAAGTCATAGGGCCCAATAGGTCTCGGGTTCAATTCCCGCGTAGGCTATTTTCTCTTCTATTTGTTTTTGCTACTTCCGCTACTCTAAAAATTCCATAAAAATATTCAAAAATTCCAGAAAAAATCATAGAATATTTCTAAAATATTTTTGAGAATTTTCGGGCGTTACAAGGCCGACCACAATGAAGAGCTCCAACAAGAGAATAAGAATTGATTAAACATGAAGCCTCCCCTCCCCTTCTTTTATATTACATGCCCAAGGCAAATAAGGAAAATATTTTTACAAAAATTAAAATCTTTCTCTTATTTTTCCTTTAATTTTCCTTCCTCTTGATTGATTCAATCATCAATCATTGATTAAATTGATTGGCCAGCCCCTTGCTTGGGCACCAAGCAAGGGTGGCCGGCCCTAAGAGGAAAGAAATAAAATCTTTTGTAAAAATTTTATAAGCAAAGTAGAAAAGCTCTTATAAAATTTTACAAACTCTCTTTTAATTTCCTAATATGGATGTTAAAAATGGAAAGTTTTAAAAATTAAAACTAAGTTTTGAAATTTAAAACTTCCCTTTTAAAATTACCTTTTTTAACATGGTTACAAAATTAGAAAGTTTCAAATTTAAAACTTCTCTTACTTTTTTCTAAAAACCATGAGGATGATTAAAAATGGAAAGTTTTAAAACTTTTAAACTTTCTTTTAAACCATGTGGCCTAATTTAAATAAGGAAAGTTTTATATTTTAAAATCTCTTTTTTAAAACTTGTAGATATCTACAAAGAGGAGTTTTTAAAAATTCAAAAGACCCCTCCTAGTTTGAATTTTATTGGCCGGCCCCTTTTTGCTTGTGTACCAAACAAAGGGCCGGCCCCCTTTGAGAAGTAAGTGGCCGACCCCTATGGCTTGGTCACCAAGCCACGGGTCGGCCCCCTTTTGAACACCAAGATGAGCTTTTCATGAGTGGATTTAAGGCTTCATTGAGGCTACGACAAGGACGTAGAGGAGAAATTAGTTTTGGCCTTCTGATGAGCTTGATTATCCCGTGTTCGCCCTGAACACACAACTCAAGTTCATCAATAATAACTCATTCCACTAGAGAGTTATTATTGCACTATTGCACCAATCTCAAATTACATTATTTGCTCCTTCTTATTATGAGTGTGTTAGTCTCCCTGTGTTTATGATATCGAATGCCCATTAATTTAATTGAGTTATTGACAACTCACTTTAATTAATGTCTTAGTCCAAGAGTAGTACCACTCAACCTTATCGTCATATTGGACTAAGTCCACCTGTAGGGTTTAACATGACAATCCTTATGAGCTCCTGTTGGGGGCATTCTCAACCTAGATAACTAAGACATAGTTTCCCTCTATAATCAACAACACACACTATAAGTAATATCATTTCCGAACTTATCGGGCCTATTGATTTATCGAGCTAAATCTCACCCTTTGATAAGTTAAAGAAATAAATACTAAATATATATGCTTGTTATTATATTAGGATTAAGAGCACACACTTCCATAATAACTAAGGTCTAATTCTTTTATTAAGTCAGTATAAAAAGAACTTACCTAAAATGGTCTTACTCAATACACTTAGACTGTACTAGTGTAATTTATTAGTCATGATAAACTAATAGCTAATTACACTACGATTATTCTAATGGTTTGTTCCTTTCCATCTTAGTCGTGGGAAAATTTTTATAATTTATAAAGAACTGATAACATGATCTTCTATGTTTGACACCACACACCATATTATCTACAATATAAATTAATTGAACAGCTACACTTAACAAATAAATGTAGACATTTGATCAATGTGATTCTTTTATTCCAAAAATAAATATTTACAAAAGCTAGGCTTTTAGTATACACTCTAACAATAGCATCTTAATGAATTCGAGTCTAGCTACTGGTGCATAGGTTTCATCATAATCTAACTCTTCAACCTAGCTGAACCCTTTGGCTACTAGTCTGGCCTTATTTCTTACTATATCACCCTGATCATTCAATTTGTTCTAAATACCCATTTAGTGTCAATTATGGACTTATCTATGGGTTTAGGTATAAGTTCCCAGACTTGGTTTCTATTAAATTGGGCTAACTCTTCCTACATAGAAATGATCCAGTCTAGTTCAGGAAGGGCTTCTTCTTTAGTCTTTGGCTCAATCTTAGAAATAAGGGCAATCTGACTCAGGTTTCTATAGGAAGATCTAGTTCTAACTACTAGGTTTAGGTCACCCAAAATTTGGTCAGGTGGGTGAGAAGTATTTATTCTTGTTGGTCTTATACTTGGGTCAGTAATTAGTTCTTCTGGTTTACTAGTGTTAGGTTGAATTTCATCATCTTCTATAATTCTTGGGATAATGTCAACATTTTCATTTATATTAGATAAGTTATTTTCTTCATCAAAGATTACATTAGTTGTTTCTTCAACTTTTAGGGTATTTTGGTTATAGACTCTATAAGCCCTACTAGTTGAGCAGTACCCTAAAAATATTCCTTGGACTAATTTGGGTGTAAATTTTCCTAAGTAATCTTTACTGTTTAGAATGTGAACTTTACATCCAAATACTTTTAAATAGTTCAAGTTGGGAATTTTATTATAGTATATTTCATAGGGGGATTTTATTGTGTAATTTGTTAATTAGAATTCTATTTTGAATATAGTTTGCTATATTTATTGCTTCGGCCCAGAATTGATGATTTAAGTTATACTCATTTAACATGGTTCTAGGAGCCTCTTGTAGGGTTCTATTTTCTCGTTCCACTAGACCGTTCTGTTGGGGGGTTCTAGGGCATGAAAATTCATCTTTGTATCCATTGATTTTATAAAATTGGGTAAACCTATGATTTTCAAATTCACCCCCATGATCACTTCTTATTCTTTTAATTTTAGTATCTTTTTTATTTTCTGTTAACTTGCAAAAATTATTAAAATCTTCAAAGGTTTCATCTTTTGTTTTCAGAAACTTTACCCAAGTGAACCTAGAGTAATCATCAATTATGACTAAGCAGTACTGGTTCTTGCTTAGTGACTTGGCTCCTTGTGAATCAAATAGATCTAAATGTAGGAGCTCAAGTAAGGAGTCAGTTCTATCTAGATTGGTTGACTTGTGGGTTGATTTGGTTTGTTTACCTTGTTGGCAAGCTTGGCAAATTGTATGTTCTAACTTCCTTAATTTGGGTAGCCCTCTAACTAAGCTATTTCGACTCATTTTTTAAATGAGTTTAAAATGAGTGTGACCCAGTCTTCTGTGCCACAGGTTGGTTTCCTCTTGTTGTTTCAAGAGACACTTTGTTGAGGATATGGGCAGGTCAATTGTGTAGATGTTATTTTTCCTAAGCCCCTTAAGTATGAATTCGGGGTTATGAATATTTTTAACTAAGCACCCAGAATTATCAAAAGTAACTAAGTAGCCACTATCACACAATTGACTTATACTCAGTAAATTAAAGTTAAAATTTTCAACTAATAAAATGTTTTGAATAATGAAATCAGAACTAAGTTCGATATTACCCTTTCCGATTACCTTAAGTTTACCGTCGTTGTCGAATGCAACTGATCCTAGGTTCTTGCATTTGAGCTTAGTGAATTTCAACCTACCTCCAGTCATATGTCTGGAGCATCTACTATCCAACATCCATTGATCCAATTCCTACACATAAAGTATTTGAATTGGATTCTTTTTGATGGATCAAAAGATAATTTGATTGAAATAAGCTCCCTAATTTTCCATCTTCCCCAATCTAGGTTAACACTCAGTTATTCCTATGGGTGATTGTGAGATGGTTGAATTTGTTTTAAGTAACTTTTGAAGAATAATTAATTTTGAGAAACTTTAAGTGAATTAATTAAAAAAACTTTAAGTTAATTAATTTGAAAGCTTTTAATTTGAATTTTTAATTTTAATTTATTTTAATTTAATTTAATTTTAATTTAATTTGATTGAATTGAATTTAATTAAATTTTATTTAAATTAATTGAATTGAATTTAATTTTAATTTAATTTAATTCAATTCAATTAAATTTAATTTGATTTTAATTTAATTTAATTTAATTTAATTTTAGTTTAATTTAATTTAATTCAATTAAATTTAATTTGATTTTAATTTAATTTAATTTAATTAATTTAATTAATTAAATTTAATTTAATTTGATTCAATTTAATTTTATTTAATTTTTAGTCATCTCACCCGATCTAAATTTTACAATCAGGGAATCTTATATTTTTGTGAGATGATTTAGGTTCAATTATAGGGGTTGGTTTAACTTTGTGTTAGATTCAGGTTTAGCTTTGGGCTCAACAAATAGACATTTTTCGGATAAACTTCTGGGTCATGGTGAGTCACTTGGGCATCAATAAAGTAACCATACCTTCGAAGTTTTCCAGATAGTCCTATCTACTGAACTTAATACAAAACCTTGGTCTAACTAGTTAGGATCCATAAAGGGTAGCTTCGGTTAGTTCAACTTAGCGAAATGCACCAGGTCGAAGCCATATCTTCCTAGACATGTATAGACTAAGCTTCCCTAACGTACTATCATCCAAAATTTCACCAGTACCATAGGCCAAGTTAAACTTGTTCCCTTTTAATTAGTTTTAATTACCCTGCCGGGTAGGTTAGTTTTGGAGGTGCCAGCTATTCTGGAGCCTCCACCTAAATTATTGATAATTTTATATTTTTATTTAATTTATAGATTAGATTTAAGTTTTTAATTATGTTGTTTTAAATTTATTTGTTTATTAATACAGTTTTTCTTTTGGCTCCCCTTGGATCATTGCCTCTATATGATCTATCAAGGTAATGTACTTGATCCTTGGGGACCCAATATTGACCAAGTCCAATTTGATTGACCAAGTTAGACTTGGGTACCCATGCTTGGACCACTTTTCTATTTGTTCTGTGTACAAGTGATAAATACGATCTATATTTTTGTTTAGGCTTGAATCCAATTCCGGATCTGTTGTATACGACCTTTTGTTTTCCAAGAATCAGGTCAAGATTCTTGGAACCCAAAGTGAACCGTTCCAACGCGGTCTTCAAATCCTTGACTTGAATTTTCAGGTTGGAATTCTCTTCCTCAAGGTTTTGGACTTGAGTCAAGGTTCCAGTCTGAACAGATTGAGACAAGGATTTGGGGTTGGTCACTTCTTTAAGGGTTGTTACCTCTTTCAGAAGTGACTTGATCCGAATATTGGATTTTGCTAATTTACGTAACAAATAATTAACTAAATTGTTTAAACGTGGAATACTTACAGTGGGGTCAGGCCCTTCGCTCTCGGACATATTGATCTGGCCCCGGGCCATCAGTGCAAGGAGACTCGTCTGATCGAGTTCATCGTCGTCGTCTTCTGAGGAAGATTCTTCGAATGTTGCCTTTAGGACCTTTTTCTTTCTTTGTTTCTTTACCTCCTTTTGGTTGGGGCAGTTGGCCTTGATGTGTCCCTTCTGATTGCAGCCATAACACGTCACTTCAAATTTTACCTTCGAGCTTGATTGGGCTTCCTTGGACTGAACTGCCTTCTTGATGTTCTTCTTGTTGAACCCCTTCTTCTTCTTGTAGAGCTTCTTTACAAGGTTGACGAGTTCAGCCGTTTGCTCGTCGTCTTCATCGTCTGAGTCAGGTTCTTCATCCGATTCTAGTTCGGTTCTACGCCTTGGTCTTAGTTCGTGTGTTCTACTTGTACCTGCAACCAAAGTAATGCCCTTCTCGGTTGGTTGTGCATTAGTATGCTCATGTAATTCAAACTCAGAGAATAACTCATCTAATTTTATAGAAGATAAATCCTTGGAGACTTTGTAGGCATCTACCATTGATGCCCACAATGTCCTCCTCGGAAATACATTGAGAGCGTACCTTATTATATCTCTGTTCTCGACCTTTTGCCCGATCGCGTGGAGGGAGTTGAGAATATCTTGAATACGTGCGTGGAGTTGATTTGCTGTCTCTCCTTCCTGCATTTTGAGATTATATAATTTATTAAATAATAAATCTCTCTTGCTTATCTTGGTGTCAGAGATGCCCTCGTGCAGTTCGATCAGCTTCTCCCATAGCACTTTTGCGGTTGAAAACGGACCAACTCTGTTGAGCTCCTCCTTGGTCAGTCCACACTAAAGGGTGCAGGTCGCTCTAGCATTGGCATCCACCTTCTTGATTTGAGCTGGTTCCCAGTTCTCGCAAGATGTAGGTTTGCCGTCTTCGTCGGTTGGCAGTTGGAATCCAGTCTTGACGATCATCCACATCTCGAATTGGATCTTTAGGAAATTTTTCATTCGTCCCTTCCAGTACCCTAAATCTTCTTCGGTGAAGAGCGGGGGACGAACGGTGTTGTATCCTTCTTGCTGGGCCATTTAGTTAATATGCAAGTACAGAATAGAATAAGACGTCCCAAGACTAGGTCTTGGATTAGTAGTGCGGGAATAAAGTTAAAATAATGAGCTCGAGGGGTGTTGCATCAATTTTGAGAAAAAATCGATTTGTAAAAAGAATTAGAATGTAGCTATTAAGCTAATTCTAATTGACTCCGTAAAACTAAAAATAACCACAAAAAAATATGCTTGATTGGTGGTTGCACTAAATTGAAGTGACCCCGCTCTAATACCAATTGTTTGATCGAGAAGCGCTAGACGGGGGTGAATAGCGCTCGTGGCTATTTCATTCGATTTAAAATGTATCGAGAGTTTAAGAAGCGGAAATAATAAAAAGGAAGACAATCACAAACACACGACCCAAGAATTTACTTGGTTAGGAGCTTAGGGTGACTCCTACTCCAAGGCACACGCTCGTTGAGCGTTTCCTTTGGGCAACAACTATATTCGTGAAAAGTTTTATAGAAATGAAATACAAGTAAAACAATAACAATCTTATACCGACAACAAAGGAATAGTATAATAGCAGCTTCTGGTTGTCGGGGCATAGCTATAGCACTTTAGGGTCATCTTTTGAGGAGCCAACAGTCGAAAGAAAGCTTTTGGATTCGTTATCTTACTGCTGCCTCGAGACTCCCTTTTATACACTGCTGGAGGTGCCTCAAAGCCCTTCCGAGGCGCCTCCAACACGCCGAGTCAGCTACGTGGATCAGTGTTGAAAAGTTCATCTCTTATCCTGCTTGAGGCGCCTCCATGGCCACTCTAAGGCGCCTCCAAGCCCTGGTCCAAGGCGCCTCCAGCTCCGTCCGAGGCGCCTCTAGCTCCTCTTCGTAGCCAGCTCACACTCTGCACCCGAGACGCCTCCAAGCTCTATAGAGGTGGCTTGGACATTGTTCATCCGAGGTGTGACTTGCTCCTTTGTTCCTGCAAAATGTGTTAGTCCTGAACACATACCCTGCAAAACAAAGTTAGCACATAATAGTCATAAATAAAATATTGACAGTCTCCGGACTGTCCGGGTCTAACTTCGGATTTCTTATCGGAAACCCTAGGTCGACCCGACGCCTACTGTTCCCTCTACAGGGAGCGCGTCCTCACCTACTCCACTCAAGAGATTTACCTGATGCTAGCACGATCCCCTAGATCGACTATACTTTTGCTCGACGTTCGATGCTTCCAGACTTTCTGTTGGACGCCCGCTCCCCACCCGTCCAATCTTCCACCTGGTTCCCGACACCAGGACTTTCCACCTAGGGTTACCACCTCATAGGACTTTTGTCTGAAGCCCTCGACCCGCCAAGACTTTCCGCATAGGGTTACCACCCCCTATGACCTAGGGTTACCACCCCCTAGGTGTTTCCACCTGCCTAACCGCAGCTAGGACTTTTGCCTAAGTACATTTACGACTTTCCTACAAGCTCATTCAAACTGTTAGATCACAAAACAACTTAACTTTGAACCATTTGTCATTATCAAAACACGGGTTCGATCGTCGGATGCTTCCTGTACCAACAGAGGGCGCCCTCCAGGGTGTTGGAGACGCCCTCCACGGGCCTTATAAGGTAGTCTTGAGAAGCATCTTGGAACAACAATGAAAACATGATACATCTTCCGTGCACTGCTCAAAGAACCATCTGATAAAGTTGTAGCAAGACACCAACGACCTGAAGCTTCGAATTTCCTATTCTTAAGTTGTTGGTATATTTTCTTGTTGTACTTAATTGTTGTACTCTAAACTGTACTTTTGCGAACTTATAGTGATTGCTCAAAGTAAATGCTCAACAAGCGTGAGGCTTGAAGTAGGAGTCGCCCCAGACTCCGAACCAAGGGAAAAACTTGGTGTTTACGTGTTTGCAATTATTTTATATTTCCGCTGTGTTTTACTCTTAGTTTTTCGAAACGTAAGTGAAAGCCACAAGCGCTATTCACCCCCCTCTAGCGCTTTCGATCCAACAATTGGTATCAGAGTAGGGTTGCTTTGAATTGGTGAAACCACCACTCAAGCAATTTTTCGTGGTAGTTTTAATTTTTCAGAGTCGATCGAAATTGATAAAATTGCTGCTTCTAATCTAGTTTTATCAAATCAACTTTTTCTCTTTAAGTTGGTGCAACACCACTCGAGTTCACGTTTTTATTTCTCTTTATCCCGCACTACTAAATCCAAGACCTAGTCTTGGAACCAAATTTATTTTTTTTTTGTGCGAGATTTTCTTTAAGATGACCCATTAAGAAGGCTATAGCACAGCCCGACCTCTTCTCTTCACCGGCGAAGATTTCGGCTACTTGAAGGGTCTAATGGAGTTGTACCTTCAAACACAGCTCAAGATGTGGATGATCATCAAAACTGGAATTACACTCCCACTCGATGGCTCGGGAAAACTATTTTCTTGCGAGAACTGGGATGCAAGCATAATCAAGAAGGTTGAGGCCAACGCCAAAGAAACCTTCACCCTTCAATGCGGTCTAACCAAGGAGGAGTTAAACTGAGTTGGCCTGTTCTCAAGCGCGAAAGAGCTGTGGGAAAAACTAATCTAGCTGCATGAGGCCACCTCTGATACAAAGGTAAGCAAACATGATTTTCTTTTGAATAAATTGTATAACATGAAAATGCATGAAAGTGTGTCAGCGAGCCAACTTCATGCTCGTATACAAGACCTCCTCAACGACCTCCACGCCATCGGACAGAAGGTGGAGAACCGTAACATAATAAGGTGCGAGCTTAATGCCTTTCTGAGGAATACATTGTGGGCATCCATGGTTGATGCTTACAAAGTGTCCAAGGATCTTTCTCAAATCAAATTAGATGAACTGTTTTCAGAATTTGAATTACACGAACAGATTAATACATACTCTGCCGAGAAAGGTATAGTTTTGGTTGCAGGTAAAAGTAAGACCTGAGAAGCAAAAGCAAAGCACAGAATTAAACCCAAGTCCGAAGATGAATCAAACTTAGAAGACGACGAAACTATCGCCAAGCTCGTAAAACTGGTACGGAAGATGTGCAAGAAAAAGAAGGTAACTCAATCGAATACGAAGGTCAAGACTAGAGTTACATGCTACGACTACAACCAGAAGGGACACTACCAACTGGAGTGCCCAAACTAGAAGTAATGAAGAAGAAAGGCGATGAAGGCAATGTGGTCCAAATCATCAGAAGAATCTGACGAGGAAGAACACAAGCAAGCAAGTTACCTCTCTCTACCAGTACAAACATATGTGGCTGAAACTGAGTTTGAGTCTGAGTCAGATATCGAGAGAAAATCAGAAATCGAGTTCGAGTGAAGCCATGAATTCGTATCCGTTTTCGAAGGGCCTAACCCCACTATAAGCTCTCTAATTTCTTGTACTAGTGTAGATGATTTAGAAAAATTAGTTTCATATTTATTAAAGAAATTGGCCAAATCCAACGTCCAGGTCAAGTCACTCCAAAAGGAGGTAAAGTTCTTAAGGAAGTGACCAACTCGAGTTCTTTGACCGAGTCAGTTCAAAATGGAAGTTCAACTCAAGTCCAACAACTTGAGGAAGAAAATTTCAATTTGAAGACTCAAATTAAAGAACTCAAGGACACGTTGAAACGATTCACCTTGGGTTCCAAGAATCTTGATTTGATTCTTGGAAAATAAATAGTCGTTTACAATAGATCCGGACATGGATTTAAGGCCAAACAAAAATACAGATCTTATTTGTCTCTATTAAAACGCTCAAATAGAAACTTAGTCCAAGCATGAGTCCCTAAGTCGAACTTGATTAATCAAGTTGGACTTGGTCAATATTAGATCCCCAAGGATCAGATTCATTATCTTGATAGACCTTATCGAGGCTATGATCCAGGGGGAGCCAATAAAAAGATCATTTTTATCATAAAATAAATTCGTTTGATGTTTATTTTTACTGCTCTATTATACATGCTTAGACTAGGCTAGATAATGACCTAGGCTTGAGTTACACTTGACCAGTTAGACCTAAGAGTTACTATAAGGAAATTAAATATCCAATTTTTTTGAAAGTCTTTGTGTAGAAGTGATGGATGATCACATACCTAAGAAGGCCTAGTGCCTCGCCACAGCTTGCAAGCTAATCATTGAAATAGTTATTTAATTGTTTAATTGTAAAACTTGAGTCTAACTCAAATGTAAATCAATCCTTAGATGATAATTTAAATTGAAAATTCAATTAACCATCTCACAAATCTATTTAGGCTCCCTGATTGAAAATCTAGAAAAGGGTGAGATGGACCTAGGTTTAAAATAGTTAACCAAACCTGAATTAATTAAATTAAAGCTAACTCAATTAAAAATTCATAATTAATTTTTAAATCATGATTAATTTCAAAATCTAATTTTAATCTCAAATCTAATTAATTTCAAAATGTTAATTATTTTCAAATCATAATTAAACTATAATTATTTTTAAAATCATGATTAATTTCAAAATCTAATTTTAATCTCAAATCTAATTAATTTCAAAATGTTAATTATTTTCAAATCATAATTAATCTATACTTATTTTTAAATTATGATTAATTTCAAAATCATTATTTTCAAAATTATAATTTCAAAATCATAATTAATTTTAATAAAATTATTGGATTATTAATATTTAAATCATAATTAAATTTCAAATTATTAATTCTTAGATTTTTAAAATCTTAATTATTTCTAAATGATAATTAATTTTCAAATCATATTTAATATGTAAGGTTATAATTTTAAACTTAATTAACTTTTAATATATTTTCAAAATCTTCAAAATTTTAGATGTTTATGTTTGGGTCGAAATATGCTAGAGGGGGGTGAATAGCTCGTCGCGCTCGGTGATGTGCTTCTTCGATGATGTGCAACGGAATAAACAACAAAAAACACACTCACAACGCTAACGCTAAGGATTTACTTGGTATCCACCTTAAGAAGAGGTGACTAATCCAAGGATCCACTTACCATACGCTCTCCACTAGTAAAACATTCCTTCTTGATCACAGCCGGAGGCAGAGAAGCCTCGTACAAACCCACACAACAAAATACCACACACACAAAAAGGAAAATACAAGAATACAAATGAGAACTCTTTCTTCTTGCTTACTTGTTGTTGCCTCTTAAACCTTGGAAGTGCACCAGCACTTGTCTCTAAGAGCCTCCAAGAACTGGCTGTGAGCAGTGGAGAATTTGCATGGATCGTCGTTGAGATCACTATAGTCGCTGGAGAGGCATCATGAAGAAGACGCTCGCTAACGGCTATAACCTGCGCAACGGTCGGATTCCAATTGATTGAATAGCTCTCAATCGATTGGGGAGACTTTGAATCGATTGGCTGATCAATTCAGAGAACCTCTGTGCTCTCTGGAAATAACCTGACTCGATCGCCCGATTGATTCAGTTTTTGTGCGTGATTTCCAGTTCCCCAATCGATCGACCGATCGATTGGAGGTGCCCAATCGATGGCCGATCGATTGGGATTGCTTTTGTGTAATCGATTGAGCCACTGCTTGTCGTAGCACAGCCCCAATCGATCGATTGAACCCCTGTTCAATTGATTAATTGATCGATTGGTCTCCCTTTAACTTGCTTAAACTAAGTCTAGGATCCCCAATTCCAATATCTAGTCAACTGTGACCTGTTGGAATATTATACCTAGCATCCGGTCAACCTTGACCTGCTAGGACTTCTTCACCAAATGTCTGGTCAATCCCTTTGACCCACTTGGACTTTTCTTCCACCAGATGTTTGGTCATCCTTGACCCATCTGGATTTCCTTGTGCCAAGTATCTAGTTAAACCTTTGACCTACTTGGACTTCTCAATACCAAGTGTTCGGTCAATCTTGACCCACCTAGATTTCCACGTGCCTAGCTTAACTCACCAGGTCTTTCCATCTGCTTAGCTTCACTCACTAGGACTTCCCATTGCCCGGCTTCACTCACCGGGGCTTTCACATCTGCATAACCTCCAGTTAGGACTTTCCCAGTCAAGTATCCAGTCAACCCTTTGACCTACTTGACTCTTCTTCATATCTAACTGGTCAACCTTGACCAGAGGGGAATTGTATCAGCAATCTCCCCAATCGGATGATTACAGCTGTAATCTCCACATATTGTCAAACATAGAAACCCAAATATCTAGACTCAGGTTTGAGCCAACTCAAGCCTAGTCAGCCTGGTCAACCTTGACCCAGAGAATATTGCACCAACAATCTCCTCCTTTTTAATGTTTGTCAATACCTATAGCCTCAAATTCCTTTCATGCCAAAGTATGAATGAGGGTTTCCTTTATTCTCCCCCTTTCCTAGAGGGTAAACTCCCTCTTTAGGTAATGAAGGCCTAACTTAAACCCTACATTCTCCCCCTATTGGCACACATCAAAAAGAACTCTCCCCCTGAAGAGTTACTCACCGTTGTTCACAACTTCACTCGTTGTTTACAACACCACAATGAAGGTCCCATACCCGTCATTATCTTCAATGCCCACCCTTGAGCATTAAATCTCTTCACAAACACAATGAAGGTCCCATACCCTTCATTGTATCCAATGCTCATCCTTGAGCATTTTTCAAGAGAAGGATATAACACCTTCCATGGTTTCGGAAAATAATTTCCATGCCCTTAGTGAGTGACTCCCCCTAAAGACATGCTTTAAACTTCTGTCATTGTACCAACAATGACTTGGAATTCTTAAACCTTTAGGAAACCCAAAAATTTGAAGTTTTGAGGTTCAAATATCAAAATTTGAATGCTAACCTCAACCTAAACTTCAACTTAGTCTTCCTTAACCATTTCCCCTTGTTTTCATTATGAAAATTCTCCCTAAATATATACAAATGTGTGTCAAGGGGTTAGGAATGGTTACCTAGATTAAAAATGGTTTAAGATGCTGAAATTAGGCCTTCCCAGCCAAAAATAACATTTTCAATCGATTGGGTTGGGTCTCAATCGATTGAAATCATTTCAATCGATCCACTGATCGATTTAGAGAGCTTCTATTCGCAAAACTTGCCACTGAATTGATTGCCCGATTGATCCAAGAGAGAATTGATCGATCGGATGATCGATTCCATGAGCTACTACTCACTAGAAATACCTCCCAATCGATCGGCTGATCGAGTGGAGCTCTGATTTCCTGAAATAAAATTTCAACGAAATTTAGAAACCCCCCAAAAATTCTACAAAGTTATAAAAATCATGAAAATTGTTGTAAACATTATTTAGGGTATATACTATCATGGAAAAATATTTTTCTATAAAAATACTTCCTATTTCCAAAGATTGACACAAACTTGAAAACTTATAAAAACTTTAGTGTTTTCTTCTAGTTTGTGTCTAACTTTTCAATCATGATTACTATTAAAAGATATTCTTCACCAAGGTTTTCCAAAAGCATTTTAAAAACATTTACAAAACCAATTTCCAACCATGTTGTTTAGGCTCAATGCACATGACTTGTACATTAGCTTTCCCAATGATTGGAATACGCATATGTAACACCCCTAGAAAGCCTAGATAAAGTAAGGGCAATGAGAGTACGAATGTAATGAAAAGAATGTGTAGATAGTCTACGTTGAATGTTACGATGGGAAGGATTTAGATGATTAAAAACTTTATGAAAGAAAATAAAGTTGAGAATATAAAGTTCTATACATGATTTATAATGCAAGGAATTAATGTAAACAAAAGAGATATGAGATATTATATATGCATGTATGAAATATTTATGCATAATGCATATACATGAATTATTTTGTACAAAAATATGTTAGGAGAAGGATTTGATCCTTGGTTCTCTTGTGGATGCATGCATGTGTTAACCAAGTGTGATAGGAGTGAATATTGTAAAAGGAGAGATGGGAATTATAATTAAAGGAAAGAAAGGAGAGAAATTAAGAGAAAGAAAAGAGAGAAACTCAAGAAGCATTTCTCTAGCATATTCTTTCTCATTAAGAGGAGAAGTAAATGAGGAGGATGAATCAAGTCAAGTTTTCCTCCCCTCACTTTAGTATAAATAGGCATGGAGGGGGGGGGGCTTCATCCTCAACTCACTCTCCTCCTCTCCTCCATTTGTGCCGAGCACTCTTCCTCCCTCTTTCCTCTTGTTGCCGAGAGCAACAACTCTCCCCCTTCTTTCTTTCTTTTTGTTGCCGAGCAACACAAGAGGAAGAAGCCTCCTCTTCTTCCTCCTCCTCTCCACCAAAAGACCTAGCCACTTCTTCCTCCATTGGTGCCGAGCAAAGAAAGCAAGGAAGAAAGGTCCACAAGCAAGTTCTCAACTCTAGGAAACTTAAGAAAAGAAGGTAAGCTTCCCCTCACCTGCGGTACAAGGCTTTCATGTGATTTTCGGATTCTTTTTCTATGCCTTGAAAGAAAGTTTTCCCCTATGTTTGTATACATATATGATGCATGATCAGAGGTGTGTGTAACCCTAGAATTTCAATCAAAAATATTGTAAATAGGTTAGGAAAATTATTGTCTAACCAAACTAGTGCAAGTTTCCCTCTATGAAATGCTAAGGACCTTCCTATGGTTTTCTTGCTTGGAAGTTGATTGGAACCAAAAGAACCCCACTCTCATGTTTCGGCCAAGAAAGAATTTAGGGTTAGGAGGACCTTGAATTTAAAATAACTATGCTTATATGACATGATATAAAGTTCTTAAGAGTTGTATACTTGTATGTTGAAAGAAACTCATGAACCTTACTCTTAATATTTCGGCCATGGTAAGGTGATAGTTTAGAGAAGCTTAAACAAAATTCTAATATGCTCAATGACCTCTGTGATATTATGTTATGAAAGATGATTAATGCTCTCATGTTTAATTGGAATGTAGAAAATTAGTTACATGATTTATGACATGTAAGATCACAAGAGTCCTAGCTTGTTTATGATCCAACCTTGTGTATGATGTTCTTAGTAAATCTTGCTATGAAATTTACTTAGGTTTCCCATGCTTTAGGCCACTTAAAGGAAGTTTATATTCTATGAATTTCGGCCAAGTAAGGTTTGAAGGACCTAGAGGCCTTGGAAATGAAACCTAAGGGGTTAAAAGTACTTCTTATGAAAACTTGATAATGTGTGAATGTGATACATGTTTGTATGACCTAAATGAATCATTATGTGTTCGGCCATGAAGGGATAGATGCCCTAGAAACCCTAGAACAAAAATTAAATATGTCTATGCCATGCTGTATGAAAATGATATGATAATAAGTTGGAATGCATGATTGCTTTAGTTATGAAATGATATGCATAATGAAGTTATATTATGAAATATGCCATGATGTGTTATAGCATAGAAAATGCTATACATAATGAAAAAAAATGAAGTTATGTTATGATATGTGATAGCATAGAAAATGCTATACATAATGAAAAGAAATGAAGTTATGTTATGATATGTGATAGCATAGAAAATGCTATACATAATGAAAAGAAATGAAGTTATGTTATGATATGTGATAGCATAGAAAATGCTATACATAATGAAAAGAAATGAAAAAGAATAAATGCATGAAAGATTGTTAAAGACATGATATGATAGTTATGCATGATAAGTTATTTTTATGGTTTGTACCAAGGGTGGGCTCCGTAAACGCCCCGGGGTCGATGGAGTAAGACTCGGGCCTCGTCAGTAATGGGCCTTTGAGTTCCCTAGGTCGATGGAGTAAGACTCGGGCCTAGTATGTATGCATGGTAGGGCTCAAGACTTGCTACCTTGGACCTACGCATTAAGTATGTGGTACAAACCAGGATCCCAAATGATGATGATATTAATTTCAAGTACTATTAAGTATAAGTTTTCAAATTCACAATGCATTGCCTACATTCATATGTGCTTGAATTATATGATGATATGATATAATGTCATGTGATATTATGATATGAATATGATGCCCTTGTATGTCTCATGCTTGTGATTTATTTGTTTTATGATATGATATTCATGCTTCTATGAAATGATATGTGAATAAGAAATATGCATGATATGTTTGAATAGAATGATATGTTATGTTATGATTAGTTGAGACGATGATATGTTGATCCATTCTTGATATACGATGATTCTCGATTTTAGTGAGTAGGAAAGGAACTTACTGAGCCATGAGTGCTCATAGCTTACTTTCCTTGTACCGCAGATAAAAGAGAAAGCTGGATGTACAACGGAGTAGCAGGAGGAGCAGATAGTGATGTGTGTGGTGGTGGCTCGGCAAGAACGATTCGGACAAATTAATATTTTTAGTTATAAGTTCAATATATGCACATTTGAACAAATCAGAATATGTGATATTATGCTTAATAAATTAAATTCTTTAAAGTTTTTATTCTTCCGCTGTTATAACTAAAGCATGTACGTAAGTAGTATAAGAACGTAGCGCCACCTTTGGTTGGGTAAGAAGGGTGGGCGTTACAGGTGGTATCAGAGCCAAGTTTTGCCAGCTCACTACACACACATCAAGCTCCTTCCTGTCGCTCCAAGTAAGTACAGTTGCTTAATTTATTTATATGCAAAAATTAGTATGATACTCTAGGATACATGAATAATAGCCTAGGAAGGATACCTTAAGCTATACCCTAGAGAAGGGTGCATGATGACAAGTATGTGTTAAAAATAGTATGATACTCTAGGATGCATGAATGGTAGCCTAGGAAGGATACCTTAAGTTATACCCTAGAAAATGGTGCATGATGATAAGTAGGTGATATTCTAGGATGCATGAATGGTAGCCTAGATACAAGAACCTTAGGCTATAACATAAGAAGGAATCTGAGCAGAAATTGTCATTCTAAGTTCGGGGACGAACTTTCAATAAGTAGGGGAGTTTGTAACATCCCTAGAAAGCCTAGATAAAGTAAGGGCAATGAGAGTACGAATGTAATGAAAAGAATGTGTAGATAGTCTACGTTGAATGTTACGATGGGAAGGATTTAGATGATTAAAAACTTTATGAAAGAAAATAAAGTTGAGAATATAAAGTTCTATACATGATTTATAATGCAAAGAATTAATGTAAACAAAAGAGATATGAGATATTATATATGCATGTATGAAATATTTATGCATAATGCATATACATGAATTATTTTGTACAAAAATATGTTAGGAGAAGGATTTGATCCTTGGTTCTCTTGTGGATGCATGCATGTGTTAACCAAGTGTGATAGGAGTGAATATTGTAAAAGGAGAGATGGGAATTATAATTAAAGGAAAGAAAGGAGAGAAATTAAGAGAAAGAAAAGAGAGAAACTCAAGAAGCATTTCTCTAGCATATTCTTTCTCATTAAGAGGAGAAGTAAATGAGGAGGATGAATCAAGTCAAGTTTTCCTCCCCTCACTTTAGTATAAATAGGCATGGAGGGGGGGGCTTCATCCTCAACTCACTCTCCTCCTCTCCTCCATTTGTGCCGAGCACTCTTCCTCCCTCTTTCCTCTTGTTGCCGAGAGCAACAACTCTCCCCCTTCTTTCTTTCTTTTTGTTGCCGAGCAACACAAGAGGAAGAAGCCTCCTCTTCTTCCTCCTCCTCTCCACCAAAAGACCTAGCCACTTCTTCCTCCATTGGTGCTGAGCAAAGCAAGCAAGGAAGAAAGGTCCACAAGCAAGTTCTCAACTCTAGGAAACTTAAGCAAAGAAGGTAAGCTTCCCCTCACCTGCGGTACAAGGCTTTCATGTGATTTTCGGATTCTTTTTCTATGCCTTGAAAGAAAGTTTTCCCTATGTTTGTATACATATATGATGCATGATCAGAGGTGTATGTAACCCTAGAATTTCAATAAAAAATATTGTAAATAGGTTAGGAAAATTATTGTCTAACCAAACTAGTGCAAGTTTCCCTCTATGAAATGCTAAGGACCTTCCTATGGTTTTCTTGCTTGGAAGTTGATTGGAACCAAAAGAACCCCACTCTCATGTTTCGGCCAAGAAAGAATTTAGGGTTAGGAGGACCTTGAATTTAAAATAACTATGCTTATATGACATGATATAAAGTTCTTAAGAGTTGTATACTTGTATGTTGAAAGAAACTCATGAACCTTACTCTTAATATTTCGGCCATGGTAAGGTGATAGTTTAGAGAAGCTTAAACAAAATTCTAATATGCTCAATGACCTCTGTGATATTATGTTATGAAAGATGATTAATGCTCTCATGTTTAATTGGAATGTAGAAAATTAGTTACATGATTTATGACATGTAAGATCACAAGAGTCCTAGCTTGTTTATGATCCAACCTTGTGTATGATGTTCTTAGTAAATCTTGCTATGAAATTTACTTAGGTTTCCCATGCTTTAGGCCACTTAAAGGAAGTTTATATTCTATGAATTTCGGCCAAGTAAGGTTTGAAGGACCTAGAGGCCTTGGAAATGAAACCTAAGGGGTTAAAAGTACTTCTTATGAAAACTTGATAATGTGTGAATGTGATACATGTTTGTATGACCTAAATGAATCATTATGTGTTCGGCCATGAAGGGATAGATGCCCTAGAAACCCTAGAACAAAAATTAAATATGTCTATGCCATGCTGTATGAAAATGATATGATAATAAGTTGGAATGCATGATTGCTTTAGTTACGAAATGATATGCATAATGAAGTTATATTATGAAATATGCCATGATGTGTTATAGCATAGAAAATGCTATACATAATGAAAAGAAATGAAGTTATGTTATGATATGTGATAGCATAGAAAATGCTATACATAATGAAAAGAAATGAAGTTATGTTATGATATGTGATAGCATAGAAAATGCTATACATAATGAAAAGAAATGAAGTTATGTTATGATATGTGATAGCATAGAAAATGCTATACATAATGAAAAGAAATGAAAAGAATAAATGCATGAAAGATTGTTAAGGACATGATATGATAGTTATGCATGATAAGTTATTTTTATGGTTTGTACCAAGGGTGGGCTCCGTAAACGCCCCGGGGTCGATGGAGTAAGACTCGGGCCTCGTCAGTAATGGGCCTTTGAGTGCCCTAGGTCGATGGAGTAAGACTCGGGCCTAGTATGTATGCATGGTAGGGCTCAAGACTTGCTACCTTGGACCTACGCATTAAGTATGTGGTACAAACCGGGATCCCAAATGATGATGATATTAATTTCAAGTACTATTAAGTATAAGTTTTCAAATTCACGATGCATTGCCTACATTCATATGTGCTTGAATTATATGATGATATGATATAATGTCATGTGATATTATGATATGAATATGATGCCCTTGTATGTCTCATGCTTGTGATTTATTTGTTTTATGATATGATATTCATGCTTCTATGAAATGATATGTGAATAAGAAATATGCATGATATGTTTGAATAGAATGATATGTTATGTTATGATTAGTTGAGACGATGATATGTTGATCCATTCTTGATATACGATGATTCTCGGTTTTAGTGAGTAGGAAAGGAACTTACTGAGCCATGAGTGCTCATAGCCTACTTTCCTTGTACCGCAGATAAAAGAGAAAGCTGGATGTACAACGGAGCAGCAGGAGGAGCAGATAGTGATGTGTGTGGTGGTGGCTCGGCAAGAACGATTCGGACAAATTAATATTTTTAGTTATAAGTTCAATATATGCACATTTGAACAAATCAGAATATGTGATATTATGTTTAATAAATTAAATTCTTTAAAGTTTTTATTCTTCCGCTATTATAACTAAAGCATGTACGTAAGTAGTATAAGAACGTAGCGCCACCTTTGGTTGGGTAAGAAGGGTGGGCGTTACAGCATAACTATGTATTTTGATGAAACCAAAACTCAACTAGATGCACTAAATCTACATCTTGAGTTTTGTTCATCATCCTAACATCTCACTTGTATCTAATGTGTACTAAAACACATACAAGTCACCCTATAGTTCTTTGTGAGATGTAAACTTTGGTTTTGCCCTAAACTAAGGATCATGCATATCCACCTAGGCATTTTAGATTATGAACATCCACCTAGGATGTTACTTGTTAGTAAACGTCATTATCCTTAATTACAAGGAATTAAAAATAATGCATGATGAGTTATGACATATATCAAAATGAAAAATTTTCAAAAGAAAATTTGCTATAACTACATGATGTATGTATGACATGACATGGTATTTTTGTTATTTTTCATAATAAGCATGAATGCAAAATATGATGTCATGACATGTGATGGGCAAACAAAGCATGACAATTAACATAAATAAAATATACCTAGATTATCTGTCTAAGTGCCCTTAATCCTTAGCCAAACCTAAAAGTAATCCTAGATTGCCCATATTTTCTTAAGAAAATGTCAAAACCCAACTAAGCATTTCTTTTGCACTTGATTAATTTGTGCCAATATAAATTAAGCATAATTCCTCAAGGTTTGGCACACTTTACTCTTTCAAAGAGTAATCAAATAATCCATTTCATTTTCTATCACGCCCCAGGGGAGTCCCAGCTAGAGGAAAAATCCGACAACATATCCCATGTATATGTGACAATTTGAAGTATTTATCCATACAAAAATATACATAAGCCACACACGACTGGAATATATACACAACCACACAGTTTATACTCAACCTACTCGGCTGGAACAAAATATTCATAACCACGCAGTTATATATATATTAAACAACCCACTCAGCTTTACTAAATCTAAAAACACAGCAGAAAATGATAGAAAACCATTACAAACCAAAAACAAGACTGCAAGCCGGCTAGGCTTACACCACACAAAAAAACAGTACAAGATACCACATCACAACAATCCAGAAACAAATCCTGAATATACAAAGCTAAGTACACCGAATACATAAACCAAATAAAGTACTAAAGAAACCAGAAAATAGGTCTTCGGATGTGATGTAGGACTGGTAGATAGGATACTCCAAGCGACTCCACAATATCTACCTGAAGCATGAAATAACAATATATCAATGGGGTGAGTTCAACAACTAAGTGGATACCAGATAGACAGGCATAATAAGTTATAACTAACAGTAATAATCATGCGGTACAGTTTCCTTAACAAAAGTAGGAAATGCATACTGGAAAGGACTAAAGAAAATTGTACTCACCAGGACCTCCTATCCGGAAAATAAGGGTCATCAGAGTAGATATAAAATGTCACCTATATGCATGTCAAATATATGCAACCACTAAAATGCAGCAACCAATATGCAGCAATCATAAGCAATAAATGCAATCATGCAAAATGGTGCAAAATGACATGTGTCACTCCTGATGCCAGCCAGTCATCTCACACGCGATGGTGAGACCGAGTGGGTAGGGCTATGACAACTGTGCACTCTGCCATCACTGCTCCTGAGTGACTAAGTGGACAGGATGTTGTCAGAGTACACTTATCCTCCTACCCCAAAACAGAGTGGGGGAACACAATGCTCTCATCTCCCTGAGTACACTTACTACTAGCTATAAACTATTATGCATATCTAAAATGACTATATCAAAGAGATAAGTCAGAAGTACATGCCTTTAACTATATATATCGTGCTAGACTATCTCCACTTTGGAACACTTGTCTCATAGCAAGGTCCTGTAACCAATCATATGATTACAACCAAATCCCTTCATACCACAAATAGCTACCTAATTCTAATCCAATCAGAAGACCCTAATCAAATTCAATGTATAAACCAAATCAACTCTAAAACTCACCCAAATATGAATGTTCTACCGTTGATCCCTAACCGAAGTAGTTGGCTGTCGAACATCAGTAGCCGGAGTTAGGTGGGAATGTTGTCTCCAATCACATGCTCCAAATTAGCACTAAGTCTAGATCCAACACTCAAATCATATACGAAGCTAACGAATAGCTTGGCAACCTCAACGATGATGTTGCTAAAGTCATCCGATGATCTGCTATTGGCCAAACATGGTCGGACAACCCTTCCAAAGGTTTGCAGCAAGGGGTCATCTGTAGCAAAGCCTAGCTGCGCTTGGAAGAAAGGGAGATGGTTGTCAGCTTTCAAGGCTCCAACGGTCGGTGACTATAAGAGGTAGGCGACTAGTGCGGTGTCGCCCATTGATCTGCTCTAGCGAAGGGGTGATTGCCTGCTAGGGCACAACATCAAACGATAAGCCGATGGAAAGAGGGTTCGACGGTGAACAACTTGTCCCGTGGTAGGATTGGGTACTGCTCTATCGAAGCGGTGGTTGCGTCAATGATCCGGCGAACAATGCTGGCTGAAGCTCAATGCAACGTGTCTTGGTCGTCTTCACTTCTGAGGCTCTGTTTTGATCTCGAATCCCACTTTTTCCTCTACTCCCGCAGTAGTTCACCGTGGTCGGCAGCGACAACAGTGTTGACTGGTTTGAGGCTGGCAACGTCGATTAACCAGAGATGTACGTTGGGGTGTGATCTCTGGGATCGATTGCGCCCCTACAGTCACTGATGTAACTGGCGGCGGCTGGGGGTCACGGGAGAAGGAAGGAGCAATGGTTCACCTGGAGTGGTGTCCTCCGAGGTCACGTCCTCCTTACCGTCTCTGAAAAGGTAGGCGACTACAAGTTCGCTAGGGAAAAAAAGAAAGAAGATGGAGTCAGAGAGGGATCGGCTGCCGACGCTAGGGCAGAGAGAAGGGAGAGGGTGATCTGCTCCAGGAAGAGTAGAAGGTGGCGGGAAGAAGGGAAATCGGCGTGGGTGAGGGCTAGGGCACGGGGAGAAGAGAAAAGAAAAAGAAAAGAAAAAAAAAATCAAATGTTATACTTAGATAATTATAATTAAACCCTAGGTTAATTCCTCAATCAACTCCCACTTTAATTGGGATATCCAAACAGGGTTTCCCTTGGTCCAATAATTGATCCCCTTAAACTCATCATACGATCTCCGAAAAATTCTCAGAAAATTTCTAAAAATTCTCTTATGGTTGTTCGCCCTTTTTTCTGTAGTTTACATTCTCCCCCACTAATAAAAATTTGGTCCCCAAATTTTCGTTATTACCATAAGCAAGTACTAACACTAAATAGATAGATTAAATGCCGAACGAAAATTAACCCACATATGTCAAGTGAAAAGATGGGGGTATCTAGCTCAGATCGTATCCTCGAGCTCCCAAGTAGCCTCCTCGTCAAAATGATACTGCCACCTGACTTTAACCATCCGAATAGTCTTGTTCCACATTTGACGCTCTTTTTAATCAAGACTCCGTACCGAAACCTCCTCGTAGGTAACATCAGGCTGAATGGGAACTGATATATCTGACAGAATATTTGCTAGGTCAAGTATATATCTCCTCAGCATTGACACATGGAATACATCATGAACGTCTGCCAGAGTCGGTGGTAGCACCAGACGATAAGCTACAGCTCCAGTCCTCTCCAAGATCTGAAAATGCTCAATGTATCATGGAGCTAGCTTACCTCAGAGGCCAAATTTCTTCACCCCTTTCGTGGGTGAGACTCTCAAAAATACATGGTCGCCAGTAGAGAACTCCAGTGGTCTACGTCTCCGATCAACATAACTCTTCTAGCAGTCCTGCGCCTCTAACATTCTCCGTCCTATAGTGCGGACCAACTCTGCCCCCTACTGAGCTCTATGAGGTCCCAGGAGCTAGGTCTCCCAAACCTCCTCCCAGAGGGTGGGTGTCCGACAAAACCTGTTAGAATGTATACTAAAAGTCTAGCTTTTTGTAAATATTTATTTGAAATAAAAATCACATTGGTCAAATATCTACATTTATGCTAAGTGTAGTTGTCCATTTAATTTATATTGTAGATAACATGGTGTGAGGAGACACACAGAAATTCATGTTATCAGTTCCTTATAAATTATAAATAATAGCTCACAACCAAGAAGGAATGGGACAAAACATTGGTGTGGTTGAAGTGTAATTTGGTATTAGTTTATCTTGACTATAAAATTACACTAGTACACTATGAGTGTATTGATCATGACCATTCGAGATAGTTTCTTTTTATACTGACTACATAAAAAAACAAAACCTCTGTTATTATGGAAATGAGTACTCTTAATCATGATATAATAACAAGCACGTATACTTAATATTTATTTCTTTAATTTATCAATGGGTGTGATTTAGTTCATTAAATCAATATGCCCGATAAATTGGGAAGTGATATTATTTATATGGTGTGTTGTTGATTATAGAATGAAACTGTGTTTTAGTAATCTAGGTTGATGATGTCTCCTTGCGGAGCTCATAAGGATTGTCATGTAAACCTTGCAGGTGGACTTAGCACGACATGACATTAAGGTTGAGTGGTACTACACTTGGAGCTAGATATTAATTAAGTGAGTTGTCAGTAACTCATTTAATTAGTGGACATTCAATATCTTAAACACAGGGAGACTTATTCACTCATGATAAGAAGGAGCCCATATTGTAATATGGGATTGGTGCGATAGTGCAATAATAACTCTTTAGTGGTATGAGTTATTATTGATGAACTTGAGTTGGGTGCTCGGGGCGAACACGGGAAGCTTAAGCTCATCGGGAGACCAAAATAAATTCCTCCTCTCGGTCCCTATTGTAGCCTCTTATTTATAAAGCCTTATATCCAATTAGAGCCAAGCTTCTTACCCATCTCTTTGTGCCCGGCCAAGCCAAGCTTGGAGCCCAAGCTAGGGTCGGTCAAGCCAAAGGATGGAGCCAAGATCAATGGCCGACCAAGCTTGGAGCGCAAGCAAGGTGGCCGGCCACACATTAAATAAAAGGGTGATTATAAATTTTAAAATCTATCCTTATGTGGAAGCTATGGTTTTAAAAGAGAGTTTTAAATTTTAAAATCTTTCCTTTTATAGTTTTCTACAAAGGATTAAGAGAAAGGTTTGATATCTTTCCTTATTTGTAGTTAAAAGGAAGATTTTAATTTTTGATAAAACTTTCCTTTTTGGTAACCATCCACATGTTTTAAAAGGGAGATTTTAATTTATAAAATTTTCCTTTTATAACCAGTAAGAGATTTAAAAGAGAAAGTTTTTTTATTAAATTTCTTACCGGAAACAAATAAGGAAGTTTTAATTTTGTGTTTAATACTTTCCTTGTTTAGAACACTTGAATATGGCCGGCCATGACAAGCTTAAAAGGAAGTTTTAATTTTTTGTTTTAAAACTTTCCTTTTTAGTCATTGGCAAGGAATATAAGGAAGTTTTAATTATGTTTAAAACTTTCCTTTTTTGCCAAGACCAAGGATTATAAAAGAAAAGGATGGGTGCCTCACCAACAACACATCTTCTATTCTTCTCTTCTAATTCCTTTGTGGTCGACCCTATTCTTTCTCTTCTTTCCTTTTGTTTTCTCTCTGGGAGGCCGGTGAAATCAATTGTGGGAGATCTCTTGGTGGCCGATTGATTGAAGGAGAAGAAAAAGAGAAGGATGCTCTCTTGTCTAGCATCCCTTGGAGGTTAGTTGGTGGCCGGATCTTGGAAGCAAAGGAAGAAGCTTGGGTGGATTTCCTCTTGGAAGATCGTCGCCGACATGACGTCCAAGAGAAGGAGAGGAATACAATAGAAGATCAAGAGGTCTATAAGCTACAAAAGGTATAACTAGTTATTAGTTTCGGCATCATAACTAGTTCATCTTTTGTATAGATCTTGAAAAACCAAACACAAGAGGTTATCAATTTTAGTTATCGTTTTTGTTATCGATTTTATTTTTAGATAATGTGTTTCTATTGAGGTCTCTTTAGTTAAACCTAATTTACTGTAAGAAGTTAAATATCCGATTACTTTGTGAGGCTTTGTCTAGGAAGTGGTGGATGATCCCATACCCAAGAAGGCCTAGTGCCTCGCCATGTTTAACTTGAAGTCGATCTTTGAAATAGATATTTGATAACTTCTGTAATTTGGTTTAACTTAGGAAGATCACATCGGTTGAACTTGGAGTAATAATGTTTAGTTTCATTCCCAATCCAAGTTTAACTTCTAAAGGGAAATTTTGATTAATAATATTAAGCATCATTTGTAATCCAAATTTAACTTTAGTAGAGCACATGGGTAGCTAGGATAGTTCTATGCTTGTACAAATTTTTTTACAGGGGAACTAGGATGATATTCTGAGTAGCAACCAACAATTAGTATCAGAGCTAGGCTATACCTCTGTTTGTTTGGTTTTTAGTTTAATTATGCACACGTCATACATATTTTAGGCAGGATAATAGTAGGATATGCAAATATATTGACTCTGTGGTTGCAGGCTTCAACTATTATGGTCTATTGTGATTGTGTGTGATTAAACCCTTAGATATGTCAAGGGCATTTTATGTGTGTGCATGATTGTACTAATTAAATACAACAGGAGCTGTATTAGATTTAGGATTTTACATTTTGTTCGATCTAGACTTTATGTATATTCCTTTGTGGAATATAGGATCGATATATGTAAAATTTTATTTTTGTCGCGGATCGTATCCTGGTGAGGCGTGGTGTTATTTGAGGACAGGAGGCGCAATAGAAAAGGAAGCCCGATGGATGCGACGACATGAGCCCTAGGGCTGGAGGCTAGTTTTGATGATTGCTAGGGCTAGCAGCACACGGAGGACAGTGATGGAAGAGGCCATAATATTTGGAAAATTGTTTTTCCATATTTATTGCTTTTATTTGCTGTGATATGTGTGTGTGCATGTTAAAATCCTCATCTTAAATAACTAAGTGGATGTGTGTGTGCATGTTAAAATCCTCATCTTAAATAACTAAGTGGGAGAGGGATTTGTAAATAAATTCCACGGTCTCCATTACTGGTTTGTAAGTGATGCAAACAAACTTGCGCGTTGGCTCTGAGTGCCTTTCTCCACATCAGATGAGTTTGTTTGCAGATCACTAGATCAAACTTTCTTTATGGATGGTTATAGGAAATTATTTAGGAGCATGTGATCATCCCCAACTAATGGGGCATAATTCTATTTAATGAACTAAGTATCAAGTAATGGTATACACTTAGGCGCATTTAATAGTATCCTCCCCATCAAAGTCACTGCTATTATTTGTGTGACCAAAGGAATACCAATTATTAATTTTATTTGTCATAAAGTTAGGTTGACAAGAATAAAATTAATGGGTAAAACCTCCTCTTACAAATGTTTGAATTTGTATACGTCCACACTATCGTGGCATACAAAATTCATGGTATTTTGAGATGTTGGTGAATTTAAATAATATTGTTTGAGGACTCAATATTATTCTAAATTCTTAAGTTTTGATCAAAACTTATTTTGTTATTCTTAGGATGACTTTCAACCCACTGGCTATTATTCTGAAAGAGAACAAACTTACTAGTCCCTATTACATAGATTGGAAAAGAAACCTGGACATTGTCCTAACTGCTGAAGGTTATAAGTTTGTACTGTTAGAGGTCTGCCTTAACGAGCCTAATAGTGATTCTAGTGAAGAGGAGATTGAGTATCATAAGAAATGGGTCAAGGCAGATGAGATGGTGCGGTGTTACATTTTGGCTTCCATGTCAAATGTGCTCCAACATCATCATCAGTCCATACCTACTGCCTATAACATGATGTACAATCTTAAGGAACTCTTCGGACACCAAAATTAGGTTGCTAGGTAAGAGGCTATGAGAAACTTAATGACTGCCACCATGTCAGAGCGGGCACCCGTAAGGGATCATATCCTCAAAATGATGGCTTACTTGAACAAGATACAAATCCTTAGAACTGAAATCGATGGGGAAACCCAGGTCTATATTATTCTCCAAACGCTACCCAAACGTTTTGAGTAGTTCCGCTTGAACTACAATACGAATAAAAGGATTTATTCATTGGCGGAACTACTGACAGAACTTCAGGCAGCAGAAGGGCTATTTCGTCATAATTCTTAAATTCACTTTGCTGAAAATGTTTCTACTTCTAAGTCGAAAGGCAAGAAGAAGAAGAAGAAGAAGAAGAAGAAACAAGCTGGCTCAGCAAAGAAACTGAATCGATCTCTGGGTATTGGAATAAAAGCAGGAATAAAGAAGTCGAAGGGCAAATGCTTTATTTGCAAGCAGTCTGGACATTGGAAGGCGGACTACCCTCGTAGGAAAGAGAACAATAAAGGTATATCTTATTCTCTAGTAATTGAAACATATTTAGCAGTGTTATATACCAGTATCTGGTGTGTAGATACAGGAGTCACTGATCATGTCTGCAATTCATTGCAGGGGTTCCAGGAAACTCGACGACTATATGAGGGAGAGATAACCATCTACATGGGCAATGCTACGAAAGTGGCAGCTGTTGCAGTGGGAGATGTCTACTTATCATTTGATAGGAATAGAACTTTGATTTTGAGAAATTGTATTTATATACCAAGTTTTAGAAAGAATTTAATTTCAGTTTCTAAACTATTTTTGGATGGATATGTTGTTTCTTTTGATGATAAAGTGGTTATCAAGAAAAATATGGTTATTATATGTTCTGGTACATTAGTTGGCAATTTATATACTCTAAATCCAATAACTCCCGCAAAGCAACAAATGAAAATTAATAACACATCCTCTAATTCTAATAAGAGAAAGCAACCTTCAAAAATGAACCAAACATATCTTTGGCATCTAATACTTGGTTATATTAACTTGAGTAGGATTCAAAGGCTAATTGTCGATGGACTCTTGGGTTCATTAGTGTTGGAAAACTTTCCAACCTGTGAATCTTGCTTGGAAGGAAAAATGACCAAGAGACCTTTTAAGGCCAAGGGGTATAGAGTAAAAGATGTGTTGGAATTGGTTCATTCTAATTTGTATGGACCTATGACTATCCAGGCGAGAGGTGGTTTCGAATATTTTATCTCTTTTATAGATGATTATTCGAAATATGGGTACATTTACTTGATGAGCCATAAGTCTGAGTGCTTTGATAAGTTCAAAGAGTACAAGGTTGATGTGGAGAAACATCAAGGTAAAAGTATCAAGACACTACGGTTTGATCGTGGTGGTGAGTACTTCTCAGGAGAGTTTAGGAGTTACTTATAAGAGGTTGTGATTCAATCCCAATTGTCTACATCTGGTACACCCCAACAGAATGGTATGGCAGAATGAAGAAATAGAACTCTTATGGAAATGGTTAGATCGATGATGAGTTATTAAGAATTACCAAATTCATTCTGGGGATATACTTTAGAAAGAGCAGTATACATTCTGAACTTGGTACCTTCTAAATCAGTACCCTCTACTCCCACAGAATTGTAGAATGGGCGTAAGCCTAGTCTGAGTCATATTCAGATTTGGGGTAGCCCAGCACATGTGCTTAAGGGAGATGCTGATAAGTTGGAATCTCGTACAGAAGTTCGATTGTTTATAGGTTATCCTAAAGGAACGAAAGGTGGTTTGTTTTATAGTATGAGAAGGTCATTATTAGCACTAATGCCTGATTTTTAGAAGAGGACTATGTAATGAACCACAAATCCATGAGTGAAATTGTTCTAGAAGAAATGAGAGAGGACACGCCTACTTTAGTACCAACAGTGGAAGATGAAATATCACAAGAAACTACAAAACGTATCACAAATAATACACAACTACAGACAGTTTGTCGTTGTAGTGGGAGGGTTGTGAGGCAACCTAATAGATTCATGTTTTTGGGAGAGTCTTCGGACTTGATCCCAGGTAAACATGAACCTGATCCCCGAACATATGACGAAGCACTCCAAGATAAAGATGCGACATCTTGGCAAAGAGCAATGAATTCAGAAATAGAATCTATATATTCTAACAAAGTCTGGGAGCTAATAGAACTATTAAATAGTGTAAGAGCTATTGAATGTAAATGGATCTACAAAAGGAAAAGAGGGATAGACGGGAAGATGGAAACCTTCAAAGCAAGGCTTGTTGCGAAGGGGTATACTCAGAAAGAGGGAATCGATTATGAGGAAACATTTTCGCCAGTAGTTATGCTTAAATTTATCCAGATACTCTTATCTATTGCTGCTCATATGGATTATGAGGTTTGGAAAATGGATGTCAAGATAGCTTTCCTTAACGGAAGCCTTGAAGAAAACATCCATATGAAGCAACTAGAGGGGTTTATTGCAAAGGGCAAAGAGTATCCTGTATGTAAGCTCAATCGGTCTATTTATGGACTAAAGCAAGCTTCAAGATTTTGGAAAATCTGGTTTAATGAAGTAATCCAGTCTTATGAATTTATTCAATGTCTGGATGAGTCTTGTGTATACAAGAAGTGAGATGGAAACGTGGTGGTATTTCTTGTACTATACGTAGATGACATTTTGTTAGTTGGTAACAATATCAAAGTGTTGTCGGAAGTAAGGGTATGGTTGTCTAAGAAATTCGATATGAAGGACTTGGGAGAATGCACACATATTCTCGGGATCAAAGTGATAAGGGATCGCAAGAAAAGAATGTTGTATTTATCCCAAGCTTCATATATCGATAATATCCTAGCTCATTTTAGCATGCAAGACTCCTAGAAAGGTTTTCTACCTTTTTGGCATGGAGTATCTTTATCTAAAGAGATATCTCCAAAGAGATCAAAAGAGATAGAAGAAATGAAGGCAGTTCCTTATGCTTCAGCTGTAGGAAGCCTAATGTATGATATGTTATGCACGAGACCGGATATCTGTTTTGTCATAGGCATGATTAACAGATATCAAAGTTATTGGTTGCTACTCGGAAAGCCTAGAGGTTCCACTGTACAAAATTTTGTACAAAGGTCTGAACCTTTTCCTAGCTACCATGTGTTCTTTTAAATTAAATTTTGGATCGCCTGTGGAACTTAACACGTTTGATCCAAAACTTAATCTATTTGTTTTTTTAGGTTTTGACTTGGATCTCCTGCGGAACTTAACACGTTCGACCCAAATCACCTTAAGTTATTAATTCCATTAAATATTAATTTCCATAATCGGTTCCCAGTACTGACGTGGCGAGGCACATGGCCTTCTTGGATATGGGAGCAACCACCACCGACTAGACAAAACCTTTTATAGAAATCTAATATTTAATTTCCTAAAATAACTTTAGGTTAACCGAAGAGAACAATCAAATCACAAGAAAAAGAAAAAAAACAAAAGAACACAACATCGAAAAACATATTCAAAATTCTAGAACGTAAGCCTCTTATATTTGGTATTATTTCCAAAAATAACTAATATGATGCGGAAAGAAAAATTACTAGTTATACCTTTTAGAAAGACCTCTTGATCTTCTACCGTATTCCTCTTCTAACCTCGGACGTTGTGTGGGCAACGATCTTCCGAGATGAGAAACCACCAACCACCTTCTTCTCCTCCTAGCTAGGTTCAGCCACAAAGGAAAAAGCTTCACCAAGGAAGAAAATCAAAACCCTAACCAAGCTCCAAGAGATGCTCGCTTCCTCTCCTTCTTCTTCTTCTTCTCCAAGTAGTATCCGGCCACCACAAGAGCTCCAAGGAAAGAGAGGGGTTCGGCCACCACAAGAAGAAGAGAGGGAAAGGATGGCCGGCCACACCAAGGAACAAAAGAGGGAGAGAAAATAATAGAGGTTGTGTCTTGTGAAGGCACCCTCACCCCTTCTTTTATATTCCTTGGCCTAGGCAAATTAGGAAATTTAATTACAATAAAATTTCCTTAATTCCCTTGACATGATTTAATTGAGAAAAATAAAATAATATTTCCCCAATTAATCTCTAATGGTTGATAAAAGGAAATTTCTATAATTTTAATTTTATCAACATGTGGATAATTTTAAAGAGAAAATAAAATATCTCACCAATCTACAAATAAGGAAAGAGATTTAATCTCTTTCTTTAATCTTTTGTAGATCTTTTACAAGAGAGATATTTTAATTTTAATTCTCTTTAATAAATTATTTCTTCCACATAATAAAAATTAAAATTAAAATCCCTTTTTAATTTAATTTGGCCGGCCCCCACTAGCTTGGGTTCAAGCTAGGGCCGACCACCCAATTTTATACCTAGGCCGGCCCTAGCTTGGTTCCCAAGCTAGCTTGGCCGACCCCCATATTGGTGGGTATAGAAGGTGGGTATAGGTGGGTATAGTACTCTATAAATAAGAGGCTACGATAGAGACCAAGAGGAGGAATTGGTTTTGGTCTCCCGATAAAATTTAAGCATCCCGTGTTCGCCCCGAACACACAACTTAATTTTATCAATAATAATTCATTCTACTAGAGAACTTTATTGAACTACCGCACCAATCCCAAATTACATTTTTGGGCTCCTTATTATGAGTGTGTTAGTCTCCCTGTGTTTAAGATATCAAATGTCCACTAATTAAGTGAGTTACTAACAACTCATTTAATTAATATCTTAGTCCAAGAGTAGTTCCACTCAACCTTATTATCATGTTGGACTAAGTCCACCTGCAGGGTTTAACATGACAATCCTTTTGAGCTCCTCTTGAGGACATTATCAACCTAGTATCTCTAGGACACAGTTTCCTTTTATAATCAACAACTCACATTATAAGTGATATCATTTCCCAACTTATCGGGCTTATTGATTTATCGAACTAAATCTCACCCATTGATAAATTAAAGAAATAAATAGCAAATATATGTGCTTGTTATTATATTAGGATTAAGAGCACACACTTCCATAATAACCGAGATCTTTGTTTCTTTATAAAGTCAGTATAAAAGAAACGACCTCAAATGGTCCTACTCAATACACTCTGAGTGTACTAGTGTAATTATACAGTCAAGATAAACTGATACCTAATTATACTACGACCTTCCAATGGTTTGTTCCTTTCCATTATGGTCGTGAGCTACTGTTTATAATTTATAAGGTACTGATAACATGATCCTCTGTGTGTGACACCACACTCCATGTTATCTACAATATAAATTAATTGAACAACTACATTTATCATAAATGTAGACATTTGACCAATGTGATTCTTATTTCTAGATAAATGTTTATACCAAAAGCTAGGCTTTTAGTATACACTCTAACAATCTCCCACTTATACTAAAAGACTAAGCTGCTATATCTGCTGCCATACATCTGATTCCTAACCCTTCAACATGTCCATCAAAAGCTCTTGCCTTAAGGACCTTAGTGAAAGGATCTATAGGTCATCACCTGATGCAATCTAGGCAGCAACAACTTCTCCTCGTTTATACGATTTCTCGTATTGGGTGGTACTTGCGCTCTATTGTGTTTACTTGCCTTATAGACTTATGGTTTCTTCGAGTTTGCTACTGCACCAACATTATTACAATAAATTGTAATAATCTTTGGACAAACCAGAAATCATATCTAAGTCTATCTTGAGGTTATTGAGTCATTCAGCTTTTATGGCTACCTCAGAGGCTTGCCATATACTAAGCTTCTATGGTGGAGTCCAGAAAAACACCTATGCTTATCACTCTTCCATAGTTATGACTTTACCTCCTAAAATAAACACAAAACTCCGAGGTTGACTTATTATTATCCCTATCCGATTGGAAGCCAAAATTCATGCAACCCACTAGGACTAAATTAACTGCCTTGTAAGCTAGCATATAATCTCTAGTGCCTCTAAGGTACTTCAATATATGCTTTACTGCATTCCACTGTCCTTGTCCAGGGTTACTTTGATATCTGCCAACTATGCCCTTGGCAAAACAGATTTCTTATCTCGTGCATAGCATTCATTAGGCTTCCGACAGCCGAAGCATAAAGAACTGTCTTTATTTCCTTTATCTCCTTTGATGTCTACAGAGACATATCTTTAGATAAAGTTACTCCATCCTGAAAAGGTAAGAAACCTTTCTTGGAGTTTTGCATGCTTTAAAACGAGCAAGGATTTTTCCGATGTATGAAGCTTGGGATAAGTAAAATATTCTTTTCTTGCGATCCCTTATTACTTTGATCTCAAGAATATATTCATTCTCCCAAGTCCTTTATATCGAATTGTTTGGACAACCATACCCTTACTTCTGACAACATTTTGATATTGTTTCCAACTACCAAAAATGTTATCTACGTATAGTACAAGAAATACCACCACGCTTCCATCACACCTTTTGTATACACAAGACTTATCCGGTTACTAAATAAATCATAGGTCTGAATTACTTTGATAAACCGGATGTTCCAAGACCTTGAACCTTTGCCTCAGTCCATAGACTGATTGAGCTTTACACAAGATGCTCTTAGCCCTTTGCAATGAACCCTTCTGGTTGCTTTATATGGATGCTTTCTTCAAGACTTCCATTAAGGTATGCTGTCTTGACATCCACTTGCCAAATAGATAAAAGAATCCGGATAGACTTAAGCATGGCTACCAGTGAAAAAAGTTTCCTTTTTCATCAAGCCTTGCTTTGAAGGTTTCTACCTCCCTGTCTATCCCTCTTTTCCTATTATAGACCTTTTACACCCAAAGGCTTTTACACTACTTGGTGGTTCTACAAGCTTCCAGATTTTATTAGAATACATATATTCTAATTCTATTATTCATTACTCTTTGCCAAGATGTTGCATATTTATCTTGGAGTGCTTCGTCATATGTCCGGAGATCATGTTCATGTCCTTCAGGGATCGAGTTCAAAAACTCTCCCAAAACATGAATCTTTTAAGGTTGCTTAACATCCCTCCCACTACGACAAGGCATTTTCTGCAATTGTGTATCATTTGTGATACGTGTTGCAGTTTTCTTGTGGTATCTCATCTTGTACAGTTGGTACTAGATTAGACATGTCTTTTATTATTTCCTTAAGAACAAATTTACTTATGAGCATGTGGTTCATTATATAGTCCTTTTAAAATCAGTCATTGATGCTAACAATGACCTTCTGATTTTAAAGACTATAAACCTACTTTTGTTTATCTAGGATAACTTACAAACAAGTGAACTCCTATCCAACTTATCATTATCTCTCTTTAACATATGTGCTGGATTACCCGAATCCGAATAGGCTTCAAAATAGGCTTACGCCTATTCAACAATTCTATATGAGTAGAGAGTTCTAACTTGGAAGGTACTATGTTCACTTTCGTTTTCAGAGTTTTATCCTTAAAACAAACTTGGTAATTCTCTGAATAACTCATCATCTATTTAATTATTCCATAAGAGTCCTTTACCTTCTTTCTACTACACCATTCTATCGGGGTGTACCAGATGCAGTTAGTTGGGATTGAATCCCTACTTCTGATAAGTGACTCCTAAATTCTCCCAAGAGGTACTTGCCACTATGATCTCACCATAGTGTCTTTTTACTTTGTTGTTTCTCCACATCAGCCTAGTACTCTTTGAACTAATCAAAGTACTTAGTCTTGTGGTACATTAAGTAAATTTATTTGTACCTTGAATAGTTGTCTATAAAATAGACGAAATATTCAATACTACCTCTTGTCTGGATAGTCATAGGATCACATAAATAAGAATGAACCAATTTCAACATATCTTTGACTCCATACCCCTTAGACTTAAAAGCTTCTTGGTTATTTTTCCTTCCAAGTAAGACTCGCAGGTTGGAAAGATTTCCACTACTAATGAACCCAAAAGTTCATCAGCTACCGATGAATCCTACTCAAGTTAATATAACCTAGCTTTAGATGCCAAAGATATAATTGGTTCATTTCCGAAGGTTACTTCCTCTTAAAGTTAGAAGATGTGTTACTAATTTCCATTTGTTGCATCATGAGAGTTATTGGATTTATAAATTATCAACCAACGTACCAGAACAGATAACTTCCCTCTTTTTCTTAATAACAACTTTGTTATTAAAAGAGGCAGAATATCAAGTTCTTTGAATATTTTAGAAACTGAAAACTAGTTCTTTCTAAACTTAGTGCGTAAAGACAATTACTCAAAAATCCATGTTTTATTCTTATCAAAAGATAAACATCTCCCACTGCAACAGCTACCACTTTTACAGTAGTGCCCATGTGGACGGTGATTACCTTTCATTTAGTTGTCGGGTTTCCTGGAACCCTGCAATGAATTGCAGACATGATTAATGGCATATTGTATCTACACTCCAGGTTCTGGTAGATAACACCACTAGACATGTTTCAACTAATGAATTAAATACACCTAAATTGTCCTTAATTCTTAGAAGACAGTCTACCTTAATGTCCAAGTCCTATTTCCAATCATTACAATTGGGACTACTAAGTCTTTTCTATAGTATAACAACTAGGAAATTGACAAACATTTTAAATCCTAAGAATCACAAAAATATTTGGTCAAGATCAATTCCTTAAAATCTCCATGAATTTTGTGTATACAAAATCGAAGAGGAGATTTTATTCATTAATTTTATTATCTCGTCAACTGTACTTTATGACGAATAAAACTAATGGTTGATCTGTCTTTGATCAAATATTTGGTCAAAACTCTTTGAATTTAAAATAACATTGATTCCTCAAACAATATTATTTAAATTCACCAACACCTCAAACACCGTGAATTTTGCATGCCACGTTAGTGTGGACGTATAAAAATTCATCATTTGTAAGAGGAGGGTTTTACCCATTGACTATCTTGTCAATATAACTTTTTGACAAATAAAATTACCTCAAACATCATGAATCTTGTATGCCACGTTAGTGTGGACGTATACAAATTCAAACATTTGTAAGAGGGGTTTATTAATTTTATTATGTTGCCAATCTAGTTTTATGACAAATCAATAGTTGGTTTCCCTTTGGTCACACAAGTGATAGTAGTGACTCCGTTGGGGAGGATACTATTAAATGTGTCTAAGTGTATACCATTACTTGACACTAAGTCCATTAATAAGATTATGCCCCTTCCGTTGGGGAAGATCACACGCTCTTAATTAACTTCCTATAGTCATCCAAAAATGGAAGTCTGTTCTAGTGATCCACAAACAAGCTCATCCGTTATGGAGGAAGGCACTCAGAGCCAACGCGCAAGCTTGTTTGCATCACTTACAAACCAGTAATGGAGACCATGAGATTTACTTAAAAATCCCTCTCCCACTTAGTTATTTATAAATGAGAAATTTTAACTATGCTAGCCTACTAAATATGTAAACCAAAATGCACACACAGCACAATATAAAAGCAATAAATATAAAATCTAATTTTCAACTATTATGGCTTTTATCTCTAGTTGTCCTCCGTGTGTTGCCAACCCTAGCTGCTGCCATCTTTGGCCACTGCCACCGGGTCTAGTTGTCGCATCCATCTTGCTCCTTGTTCCGCTGCGCCTCTGATCCTTAGAAGGTTCCACGCTTTGCAAGATTCGATCCGCGACATAAATAGAATTTTACATTTTGATCCTATATTCCATGAAGGAATGTACATGTAAACTAGATTGAACATAAAATAAAATTTACATCCATCGATCCTATATTCCATAAAAAGAATGTACATGTATCTAGATCAAAAATAAAATCCTAATAAAAATAAATACAGCTCCTGCTGTATTTTAATACAATCATGCACACACATATAAATGCCCTTGACATGTCCAAGGGTCCAATCACACACATAAAACTATAAGACATAATAGTTGGATCCTGCATCCATAAAGTTAGCACATCCTACTATTATCCTGCCTAAATTATGTATGACATGTGCATAATTAAACTAATACCAAATACACAGAGGCAAAACCCTAGCTCTGATACCAATTGTTGGTTGCTACTCGGAAAGCCTAGAGGTTCCACTGTACAAAATTTTGTACAAAGGTCTAAACCTTTTCCTAGCTACCATGTGTTCTTTTAAATTAAATTTTGGATCGCCTGCGGAACTTAACACGTTTGATCCAAAACTTAATCTATTTGTTCTTTTAGGTTTTGACTTGGATCTCTTGCGGAACTTAACACGTTCGACCCAAATCACCTTAAGTTATTAATTCCATTAAATATTAATTTCCATAATCGGTTCCCAGTACTGACGTGGCGAGGCACATGGCCTTCTTGGATATGGGAGCAACCACCACCGACTAGACAAAACCTTTTATAGAAATCTAATATTTAATTTCCTAAAATAACTTTAGGTTAACCGAAGAGAACAATCAAATCACAAGGAAAAGAAAAAAAAACAAAAGAACACAACATCGAAAAATATATTCGAAATTCTAGAACGTAAGCCTCTTGTATTTGGTATTATTTCCAAAAATAACTAATATGATGCGGAAAGAAAAATTACTAGTTATACCTTTTAGAAAGACCTCTTGATCATCTACCGTATTCCTCTTCTAACCTCGGACGTTGTGTGGGCAATGATCTTCCGAGATGAGAAACCACCAACCACCTTCTTCTCCTCCTAGCTAGGTTCGGCCACAAAGGAAAAAGCTTCACCAAGGAAGAAAATCAAAACACTAACCAAGCTCCAAGAGATGCTCGCTTCCTCTCCTTCTTCTTCTTCTTCTCCAAGTAGTATCCGGCCACCACAAGAGCTCCAAGGAAAGAGAGGGGTTCGGCCACCACAAGAAGAAGAGAGGGAAAGGATGGCCGGCCACACCAAGGAACAAAAGAGGGAGAGAAAATAATAGAGGTTGTGTCTTGTGAAGGCACCCTCACCCCTTCTTTTATATTCCTTGGCCTAGGCAAATTAGGAAATTTAATTACAATAAAATTTCCTTAATTCCCTTGACATGATTTAATTGAGAAAAATAAAATAATATTTCCCCAATTAATCTCTAATGGTTGATAAAAGGAAATTTCTATAATTTTAATTTTATCAACATGTGGATAATTTTAAAGAGAAAATAAAATATCTCACCAATCTACAAATAAGGAATGAGATTTAATCTCTTTCTTTAATCTTTTGTAGATCTTTTACAAGAGAGATATTTTAATTTTAATTCTCTTTAATAAATTATTTCTTCCACATAATAAAAATTAAAATTAAAATCCCTTTTTAATTTAATTTGGCCGGCCCCCACTAGCTTGGGTTCAAGCTAGGGCCGACCACCCAATTTTATACCTAGGCCGGCCCTAGCTTGGTTCCCAAGCTAGCTTGGCCGACCCCCATATTGGTGGGTATAGAAGGGGGGTATAGGTGGGTATAGTACTCTATAAATAAGAGGCTACGATAGAGACCAAGAGGAGGAATTGGTTTTGGTCTCCCGATAAAATTTAAGCATCCCGTGTTCGCCCCGAACACACAACTTAATTTTATCAATAATAATTCATTCTACTAGAGAACTATTATTGAACTACCGCACCAATCCCAAATTACATTTTTGGGCTCCTTCTTATTATGAGTGTGTTAGTCTCCCTGTGTTTAAGATATCAAATGTCCACTAATTAAGTGAGTTACTGACAACTCATTTAATTAATATCTTAGTCCAAGAGTAGTACCACTCAACCTTATTATCATGTCGGACTAAGTCCACCTGCAGGGTTTAACATGACAATCCTTTTGAGCTCCTCTTGAGGACATTATCAACCTAGTATCTCTAGGACACAGTTTCCTTTTATAATCAATAACACACACTATAAGTGATACCATTTCCCAACTTATCGGGCTTATTGATTTATCGAACTAAATCTCACCCATTGATAAATTAAAGAAATAAATATCAAATATATGTGCTTGTTATTATATTAGGATTAAGAGCACACACTTCCATAATAACCGAGATCTTTGTTTCTTTATAAAGTAAGTATAAAAGAAACGACCTCAAATAGTCCTACTCAATACACTCTGAGTGTACTAGTGTAATTATACAGTCAAGATAAACTGATACCTAATTACACTACGACCTTCCAATGGTTTGTTCCTTTCCATTATGGTCGTGAGCTACTGTTTATAATTTATAAGGTACTGATAACATGATCCTCTGTGTGTGACACCACACACCATGTTATCTACAATATAAATTAATTGAACAACTACATTTATCATAAATGTAGACATTTGACCAATGTGATTCTTATTTCTAGATAAATGTTTATACCAAAAGCTAGGCTTTTAGTATACACTCTAACAAAAGTAATCTAGGATAGGGACATTGGACTGCCGTAAAGCATATATTAAAGTACTTGAGAAGGACTAGAGATTATAAGCTGGTTTACTAAGCAGATGATTTGCTTCCTGTGGGTTACACGGATTCTGACTTCCAATCAGATAGGGACAATAGTAAGTCTACATCAGGCTATGTGTTTACTTTAGGAGGTGGAGCCATAGCATGGAGGAGTGTTAAGCAGAAATACGTCTCAGACTCAACCTTGGAACCTGAGTATATGGCAGCTTCTGAGGTAGCCAAAGAAGCTGTATGACTCAGGAACTTTTTGATGGACTTAGATGTGATTCCTGGTTTGCCCAGAATTATCACAATTTATTGTGATAATAATGGTGCAGTAGCAAACTCGAAGGAACCACGAGCCCATAAGGCGAGTAAACACATTGAGTGCAAGTACCACCTGATACGAGACATCATAAAACGAGGAGAAGTTGTTGTCGCCAAGATTGCATCAGCAGATAACCTGACAGATCCTTTTACTAAGATCCTTCCGGCGAAAGCATTTGATTGGCATGTTGAGGGGATGAGAATCAGATGTATGGCAGCATAGCCTTTTAGTATAAGTGGGAGATTGTTAGAATGTATACTAAAAGTCTAGCTTTTTGTAAACATTTATTTTGAAATAAGAATCACATTGGTCAAATATCTACATTTATGCTAAGTGTAGTTGTCCATTTAATTTATATTGTAGATTACATGGTGTGAGGAGACACACAGAAGTTCATGTTATCAGTTCCTTATAAATTATAAATAGTATCTCATAGCCAAGATGGAATGGGGCAAACCATTGGAGTGGTTGTAGTGTAATTTGGTATTAGTTTATCTTGACTATAAAATTACACTAGTACACTATGAGTGTATTAAGCAGGACCATTCGAGATAGTTTTTTTTTATACTGACTACAAAAAAGAACAAAATCCCTGTTATTATGGAAGTGCATACTCTTAATCATGATATTATAACAAGCACGTATGTGTAATATTTATTTCTTTAATTTATCAAAGGGTGCGATTTAGTTCGTTAAATCAATAGGCCCGATAAGTTGGGAAATGATATTATTTATATGGTGTGTTGTTGATTATAGAATGAAGCTGTGCCCTAGAAATCTAGGTTGATGAAGTCCCCTTTGTTGGTGCAACCTTAGGTCAAGGTTGACCTGGTTGACCAGACTCGAGTTGACTTGACTCGAGTTGTGTTTTGATATTTGACGAGTTATGTTTGACAATGTTTGACGTGAACAGAAAAGTTGTATCTTGATGTTTGACAAGGATACAAGCTTGGGAGATTATGGGTGCAACCCGTGGTCAAGGTTGACCTGGTTGACCCAAGGTGAGTTAAGCTGACTCGGAAAAGTCCAAGCAGAGAGCTTGGCATGGGAAAAGTCCAAGCAGGGAGCTTGTCATGGGAAAAGTCCAAGCAGGGAGTTTGGCATGGTGAAAAGTCCAAGCAGGGAGCTTGGCACGGGAAAAGTCCAAGTATGGAGACTTGGCACGGAGAAGTCCAAGTATGGAAGCTTGGCACATGGGAAGTCGGAGAGGGCTCGGTAGCTCATTCTTTGGACTGTGGTCAGAGAGGGCTCGGGAGCTCGTTCTCTGGACCGGATGGAAGTCGGAGAGGGCTCGGTAGCTCGTTCTCCGAACTGTGGTCAGAGAGGGCTCGGTAGCTCGTTCTCTGGACCGGATGTGGAAAGTCCTGGTGAGTGAAGCCAGGCAGACGGATAAGTCCTGGTGAGTGAAGCCAGGCAGTGGGAAAGTCCTGGTGAGTGAAGCCAGGCAGTTGCGAAAACCCTAGTGAGTGAAGCTAGGTGAAAGTCCTGGTGAGTGAAGCCAGGCAGTTGGAAAGTCCTGGTGAGTGAAGCCGGGCAGATTGAAAATCCTGGTGAGTGAAGCCAGGTGAAAACCCTAGTGAGTGAAGCTAGGTGAAAGTCCTGGTGAGTGAAGCCGGGCAAGGGAAAATCCAGATGGATCAAGGGTGATCGGACATTTGGTGTTGAGAAGGTCAAGTAGGTCAAGGGAGTGATCGAATACTTGGCACGAAGAGAAAAGTCCAAGTGGGTCAAAGGGATTGACCGGACACTTGGTGGGGAGTCTTAGCAGGTCAAGGGAGTGACCGGATGCTAAGCATGATGAACCAACAGGTCAAGGTTGACCGGATGTTGGTTTGGAAGGCTTGGGACTTGGTTTGGGCAAAAACCATGCTCTGGATCGATCAGTGGATCGATCCAGTGATACACTTGATATCTGGATCGGTTTGGTGACCGATCAGTAACCACACAGTGAGCTTCTGTGTGATTATCTGATCGGTCTGGAGACCGATCAGAAGGCCGATCAGAAGGAGACAACAGGCTCGGGAAGGAACAGCTGATCGGTCTGGGGACCGATCAGCCTAGGGCCTGATCGGTCCCCATGACCGATCAGATAGGCTCTGGACCGATCAGGGTGGAGCCTGATCGGTCCAGGCCTAGCCGTTGTGACTCAACGGCTAAGCTATTTCGGGCGTTTGTGTTCTGGCCTTTTTGCCTTGCAGGTTCGCAGGTTGGCTCACGATATCAGAGGTTATAAAAGGATCGAGAGGCACTACAGAACTTTTTCTTCCTCTTCTTCCTACTGACTTCTGAAGTATTTCTGCTTGAGCTTTGTTGAGCTCTTCTTCGCTGAAGCTTCGCGTGAGCTTCCCTCGGCTGGGACTTCAACTGGACAGTTGGTGCTGTGGTTGGATTCCCGTGAAGTTGCTGCTTCATCCAGTCGACAAGAAGGCAAGCTAGGGTTATTACATTTTTGTATTGTACTTAGTTTCTTGCTGTATTCTTGTACTCCTGTTTATCTTGCTGTTGCAAGACATTATGGCGAGGTTTCTCCACCCAGAAGGAGTGATTATTAGCCGGGTTTCCGGGGTCTCAACCACCGACGGATTGGTAGGCTTCGTCCACCTTACGGACACGCCGAGGAGTAGGACTTTCATCTCCAAACCTCGTTACATCGTTGAGTTCGAGTTTGAGGTTTGATCTTTCCTTTTTGCGTTTCTATTTAGTTATTTCCGCTGCGCTAATCCTAATCGTAGGAAGAAACGAGCAATTTGGGGGCGGCTATTCACACCCCCCCTCTCTAGCCGCGATCATCGATCCTAACACCCTTGAGGAGCTCATAAGGATTGCCATGTAAACCCTGCAGGTGGACTTAGTCTGACATGACAATAATGTTGAGTGGTTGTCAGTAAGATATTAATTAAGTGAGTTGTCAGTAACTTATTTAATTAGTGGTCATTCAATATCTTAAACACAGGGAGACTTAAGCACTCATGATAAGAAGGAGCCCATATTGTAATATGGGATTGGTGTGGCAGTACAATAATAACTCTTTAGTGTTATGAGTTAATATTGATGAACTTGAGTTGGGTGTTCGGGGCGAACACGGGAAGCTCAAGCTCATCGGGAGACCAAAATAAATTCCCCCTCTCGGTCCCTATTATAGCCTCTTATTTATAAAGCCTTATATCTACTTAGAGCCAAGCTTCTTACCCATCTCTTTGTGGCCGACCAAGCCAAGATTGGAGCCCAAGCTAGGGCCGGCCAAGCCAAAGGATGGAGCCAAGATCAATGGCCGACCAAGCTTGGAGCCCAAGCAAGGTGGCCGACCACACATTAAATGAAAGGGTGATTATAAATTTTAAAATCTTTCCTTATGTGGAAGTTATGGTTTTAAAAGAGAGTTTTAAATTTTAAAATCTTTCCTTTTATAGTTTTCTACAAAGGATTAAGAGAAAGGTTTGATATCTTTCCTTATTTGTAGTTAAAAGGAAGATTTTAATTTTTGATAAAACTTTCTTTTTTGGTAACCATCCACATGTTTTAAAAGAGAGATTTTAATTTATAAAATTTTCCTTTTATAACCAAAAAGGGATTTAAAAGAGAATTTTTTTTTATTAAAATTTCTTACCGGAAACAAATAAGGAAGTTTTAATTTTGTGTTTAAAACTTTCCTTGTTTGGAGTACTTGAATATGGCCGACCATGACAAGCTTAAAAGGAAGTTTTAATTTTTTGTTTTAAAACTTTCCTTTTTAGTCATTGGTAAGAAATATAAGGAAATTTTAATTATGTTTAAAACTTTTCTTTTTTGCCAAGACCAAGGATTATAAAAGAGAAGGAGGGGGTGCCTCACCAAACAACACATCTTCTATTCTTCTCTTCTAATTCCTTGGTGGTCAGCCCTATTCTTTCTCTTCTCTCCTTTTGTTTTCTCTCTTGGAGGTCAGCGCCATCAATTGTGGGAGATCTCTTGGTGGTCGGTTGATTGAAGGAGAAGAAGAAGAGAAGGAAGCTCTCTTGTCTAGCATCCCTTGGAGGTTAGTTGGTGGCCAGATCTTGGAAGCAAAGGAAGAAGCTTGGGTGGATTTCCCCTTGGAATATCGTCGCCCACACGACGCCCAAGAGAAGGAGAGGAATACAATAGAAGATCAAGAGGTCTATAAGCTATAAAAGGTATAACTAGTTATTAGTTTCGGTATCATAACTAGTTCATCTTTTGTATAGATTTTGAAAAACCAAACACAAAAGGTTATCAGTTTTAGTTATCGTTTTTGTTATCGATTTTATTTTTTGATTTCATGTTTCGATAATGTGTTTCTATTGAGGTCTCTATAGTTAAATCTAGTTTACTGTAAGAAGTTAAATATCTGATTACTTTGTGAGACTTTGTCTAGGAAGTGGTAGATGATCCCATACCCAAGAAAACGATGTCATCCGGATGGCCGGTTGATAGCTGTTGTTGTAGAGGAACACCATAATGGTAGGTGATCCTCCCAGCTACCTCTGAAATCCATAACGCAAGACCTCAGCAAGTCCTCTAGAGTCTGGATGGTCCGCTCTGACTGTCCGTCTGTCTACGGATGGAATGTCATACTAAAACGGAGCTGTGTGTCCTAGGCATGCTACAGAATTTGCCAGAACCAGGGATCTCTATCAGATATAATGCTCAAAGGAACACCATGATATCTGATGACCTCCCGACCATACAACTTTGCCAATCGATCTAGAGAATCGGTCTTCCGAATCACTAAGTAGTGTGCGAATTTGGTTAACCGGTCAATGATTACCCAAATCGCATCATGGCCTCGTCATGTCCTAGACAATCCTACCACAAAATCCATAGTGATGTGCTCTCATTCCACTCTGGAATAAGAATCCTCTGAAGTAGTCCAGCAGGTTACTGGTGCTCAACCTTAAGCTGCTGGCAGTCCCGACTTCTCGCTACCAACCCTATGATGTCTTTCTTCTTGTCGTTCCACCAATAGGAACACCTCAAATTGCGATACATACGGGTTCCACCTAGGTGGATAACAAATCGAGAGTGCTGAGCCTCCTGAAGTAACTCCTCCATGATCGGGTGAGATTGAGGCACGCATAATCTGCCTCGAAAATAAATAATACCCTCGTCATATTGGGTGAACTCGGTCTGCTGCCAGAAGTTATCTAGCTACCAATGAACTATAAGTGTTGATCACCGGCCTAGGCCTCTCGGATCCTTATCCTGATCGACAACTGAGCCACCATGGTAACAAGAATACCATGCTCTATCTGTCCTTGCTCCTTAAGACCCAATTCAGAGAAGCCCTAAATCAAGTCCGTGCCTAAAACTCGGTGGCGAGCTAAAGCTCGTCTAAACTTCTGGTTAAGCGCATCAGCAATCACATTATCTTTCCCTGGGTGGTAGCTATTGATACAATCATAATCCTTCAGAACTCCATCTATCTCCTTTGTAAGAGTTTGAGTTCCTTTTGGGTGAAAATATATTTGAGACTCTTTTGATCCGTAAGAATCTCAAATGTAATACCCTACAGATGATGTCGCCAAATCTTCAAAGAAAATATAATGGTAGTTAACCCTAGATTATGTACAGGGTAGTTCTTCTCTTGCTCCTTAACTGATGAGAAGCATAGGAGACTACCTTGCCGTGTTGTATCAAAACAGAGCCCAACCTCTGTAGAGAAGCGTCTGCATAGAGTACGAACTCGTCCTCTCTAGAGGTAAAACTAGAACTGGTGCCGACACTGATCTCTGATTCAGTTCCTGGAAGCTGGTCTCGCCGACTTCTGGCCACGTGAACTTCACGCCCTTCCTGGTCAGACGTGTTAATGGCATACTAACGCAAGGAAACCCCTCAACTAACCTCCAGTAATAACTAGCTCGACAAAGGAAGTTATGAGTCTCCTATATAGACTACGACAACTCCCAACTAGTAACAACATTTATCACCTGTGGATCCACGTTAAACCCCTACTGGTGACCATGTATCTCAATCATCTCACAGAAGACATTCAAAATACACACTACTGAATTTCACATATAAATGTTCTCGTTGAAACATCTTTAGAACTATGCAAGATGGTGTACGTGATACACCTCAGATCGGGAATAGATCACCACTTCGTCAATAAAGATAACGGATATTGATCCAATATCCTAGGGATACCCAAATCATCGAGTCCATGATAACATCTAGGGCACTATAAGTCTAAATGATAAAACCAAGAACTTATAATGTCCATACATCAAACATCCTCAACCATAAGATCCCCGACAATAAACACCAAGGAATATATCATCAAATGTGAGAGCAACACTCCATCATAAGAAAAACAATATATGTGGGAGCAACGCTCTACCACAAACAATCCTCAATATGTGGGAGCAACGCTCCACCACAAATGATTCATAATACATGGGAGCAATGCTCCACCACAACAATCTATAATATGTGGGAGCTATGCTCCACCACAAACAATCCATAAGTGATCAAGACATCTAACTATCTAGCTAAAGAATGCACGAGATCGCTCTACCACAGGTCACTGTGGGCAGCCAAAGGTATAACAACCTAGTAAACATATCAAATCCATTATCAACTCTCTCAACATCGTCGTGGGCCACTCACTAGTAGGAGAATTAGTTGACAAGGTATACAACCAAAGACATAATGGTAGACACTCAACATAAGTAGAATCATCATGATACTAACAATAATACACCCGACTCACGTGTACACACAACATAGGTATGATCAGCATGATACCTCCAACAATACATACTGAACACATGTGCATATATCAGCATGGGTATAATCGACAATACTCCTCCAATAATACTCACCTAACATATATACACATACGCCAAGAGTATAATCAACTTAATACTTCCAATAAACATAATAGACATGAGTGCACACACAAAACCAATATAATCAACAAGATACCTCGAATAATACACCAAATCACATGTACACATACCACGACATAGATTTAATCGACAAGATACCTCCATCATAACACCCAAATACATGTGCACTTACCACAAAATAGGTTCAATCGACAAGATAGCTCCAATAAAATAATCAAACACGTACATCTAACCACATAAGTATAATCTACAAGAAACCTACAACAATTATAACTGGACATGTATACAAACACTACCTGTAAATGGACAGTCTATCCTTGGGCTCCTATAATATATACCAATCATGTGTACACACAACATAGATATGCATAATCAACATATTAACCCAACCAACCAGACAAAACCCTATGTTACCTACTCTCATGGGTTAGTGGTATATGGTAGTTATCCAAATGTATGGCATAAATAAACTCCCAAATTAATGTTATGATCAAAAACCTGCAACTACACAAAAAAATGTTTTAGTATAAGGGCCGAGTCGAATTTTTCGAGGATCATGCTAGCAACGTGCTTGTCTCAGATTTAGAACACTCTTTTTGGGTTTTCTAATTATGAAATGTGGTTTGGCTTTAAAATGAAATCTTCGACTAAAAATCAAATTACAAACATCTCCATCTACCCTACTGCAGAAATGACTTCTAAACAACCAAGAGAAACAAAACTTCAGACTATTGGTGCGGGAAGCATCAGACGATCGAACCCAAGTTTTGATAATGGCAAAGGGTTCAAAGTTAAGTCATCTTGGGATATAACAAGGTTTATGGAGCTTGCAGGAAAAGTCCTAAGTGGTACTTAGGCAAAAGTCCTAGCTGCGATTAGGCAGGAGGAAAACCCTAGGGGGTGGTAACCCTAGGTCATAGGGGGTGGTAACCCTATGCAGAGAGTCTTGGCGGGTCGAGAGCTTCAGGCAAAAGTCCTAGGGGGTGGTAACCCTAGGTGGAATGTCCTGGTGTCGCGAACCAGGTGGAAGACTGGACGAGCGAGAAGCCGAAGTCCAGTAGAAAGTCCGGAAGCTTCAAACGCTGAGAAAAAGTCCAGTCGATCTGTAGGATCACACTGGCAACAGGTAAATCTCCTGAGTGGAGTAGGTGAGGATGCGTTCCCCGTAGAGGGAACAGTAGGCGTCAGGTCGACCGAGGGTTTCCGGTTGGAAATCTGAAGTTAGACCCGGACAGTCAGATGATTGTCGATTATATCATTTATCATATTTCTGTGCTAACTTTGTTTTGTAGGGTTTTTATTTGGGACTAACACATTTTACAGGAACAAAGAAGCACATTTGACCTCGGATGAACAGTGTCCGAGGCGCCTCGGGTGCGAGCCAGAAAAAGCCAGCGCAGCAGAGCTGAGGTGCCTCAGACCAGGGTGAAGGAGCCTTGGACCAGGCGTTGGAGGTGCCTTGGACGAGCCTTGGAGGCGCCTTCAATGGGATAAGGCGCGACCAGATCAAAGCTGATCCACGCGTGCGACTCGGCGGCTTTGAGGCGCCTCTTGCGCAGTATAAAAGTGGGTTTCGAGCAGTAGCTTAGTATTCATACTAAAAAGCTATCTTTCTACGACAAGCTGCCAACAACATGATCCCAAAGTGCTGCGACGACCTACCGACAATCCGGAGCTTCGATTTCAACATCTTTGTTGTCGGTATAGCATTTTTGTTATAATCTTGTAATACATACTTGTACATTTGCGCTCTTATAGTGAATTGCTCAAAGTAAACGCTCAGCGAGCGTTGGCCTTGGAGTAGGAGTTACCACAGGCTCCGAACCAAGTAACTGATTGTGTCGCTTGTGTGTTTGATGTGTGTTCATTTCCGCTGCGTGTTTTATACTCGAGTATTTTAAATCGAACGAAATAGCCATGAGCGCTATTCACCCCCCCTCTAGCGCTTTCGATCCAACAATTGGTATCAGAGTGGGGTCGCGTTGATTTGGTGCAACCACTAATCACGCAAACTTTTTCGTGGTGTTTTCAATTTTACGGAGTCAATTAGAATCTAGCTTAATAGCTACATTATAATTATTTTTTCGAATCAGTTTTTCTCGAAGCTGGTGCAACACCACTCGAGCTGTCATCTTAATTTTATTTCCCGCACTGCTAATCCAAGACCTAGTCTTGGGACATTTCTATTTTGTCTTTGTTTTAGCATATTATCAATGCCCCAACAAAAGGGTTTCAACACCGTTCGTCCCCCACTTTTCACCGGAGAAGACTTCGGGTATTGGAAGGGATGAATGGAAACATTCCTCAAAATCCAGTTCGAGACATGGATGATCGTCAAGACTGGACTGCAACTTCCAACCGACGAAGATGGCAAACCTACACCCTGCGAAAAATGGGAACCATCCCTAATCAAGAAAGTGGAAGCCGATGCCAGAGCTACTTGCACCCTCCAGTGCGGACTGACCAAGGAAGAGCTCAACAGAGTTGGATCGTTCTCCAGCGCAAAAGAGCTATGGGAGAAGCTGATCGAACTCCATAAGGGCACCTTCGACACCAAGGTTAGTAAGAGAGATTTGTAGGATCGAAAAGAATTTAGATATCTCCACAATGACATGATATTGTCCACTTTGGGCCTAGACTCTCATGGCTTTGCTCTTGGGCTCTCCCCAAAAGGCCTCATGCCAATGGAGATATCTTTTCTCTTATAAACCCATGATCTTTTCCATGTGTTTCCAATATGGGACTATGTTTGCAACCTTGCAACCCCAACAACCCCCCCCCCTCAAACAAAGGACCATAGGCTTCCCACGTCCGATCCTCGACCCACCAGGTCTTCCTGCCCCTCGGTCCACTCGACCTACTAAGATTTCCTTGCCTAGTCACAACTAGGACTTCCTGCCTGGTGTCTGGTCCTCTTGATCCGAACATAGGAGTCCCTACTTTCTTTGTTCGAGGTCAATATTGTACCCACATGGGTCAATCAGACCATAGCTCTTATGGACAGTCGGCGGTTAAACCTTCTGGCAGTCCAGGCTCTGATACTAATTGTAGGATCGAAAAGAATTTAGATATCTCTACAATGACATGATATTGTCCACTTTGGGCCTAGACCCTCATGGCTTTGCTCTTGGGCTCTCCCCAAAAGGCCTCATGCCAATGAAGATATCTTTTCTCTTATAAACCCATGATCTTTTCCATGTGTTTCCAATATGGGACTATGTTTGCAACCTTGCAACCCCAACAAGATTTTCTATTTAATAAATTATCTAATCTAAAAATGCAGGAAGGAGAGACAGCAAGTCAACTTCATGCTCGCATACAAAATATTCTCAACTCCCTCCATGCAATCAAGTAGAGAGTCGAAAATTGGGATATTATAAGGTACGCCCTAAATGCTTTTCCAAGGAGAACATTGTAGGCATCAATGGTAGATGCCTACAAAGTCTCCAAGGATTTATCTTCCATTAGACAAGATGAACTATTTTCTGAATTCGAACTTCATGAACAGACTAATACACAGCCAACCGAGAAGGGTATTGCTTTGGTTGCAGGTACCAGTCGAACACACGAACCAAGATCACGGTGAAGAACTGAACCGGAGTCAGAAGACGAACCCGACTCAGACGATGAAGACGACGAATTGACCTCCGAACTCGTGAATCTGGTGAAGAAGCTCTACAAGAAGAAGAAGAGCTTCAACAAGAGAGACCTAAAGAAAGCAGTCCAATCCAAGGAGAGTCAACCAAGCTCAAAAGTCAAGTTCGAGGTAACTTTCTATGGGTGCAACCAAAAAGGGCACATCAAGGTCAACTGCCCAAATCAGAAGGATGCAAAGAAGCAGAAGAAAAAGAAGGTGCTGAAAGCGACATGGGATGAATCCTCAGAAGAAGATACCTACGACGAACTCGATCAGACGAGTCTCCTCGCACTGATGGCCAGGGATCAGATCGTTGTGTCCGAGAGCGAGAGCGAATCGGAAGCCGAGTTCGAACGAAGCCACGGATCCGTATCCGTTTCCGAAGGGCCAAACCTCGCTGTGAGTATTCCTCGACTTAATAATTTAGTTAATTATTTACTATGCAAATTAGCAAAATCAAACCTTAGGGTCAAGTCACTTCTAAAGGAAGTAGCAGTGCTTAAAGAAGTGACTAACTCCAAGGCCTTGCTTGACCCAGTTCAGACTGGAAGTTCAACTCAAGTCCAAAAACTTGAGGAAGAAAATTCCAATATGAAAAATCAGGTCAAGGATTTGGAGAAAACTTTAGAACGGTTTTCTTAGGGCTCCAAGAAACTTGACCTAATTCTTAAGACACAAAGAGTCGTTTACAACAAAACTGGGCTAAGATATAAAACCAAAAGAAAATATAGATCTTATCTATCCTTAGTAAACAGGCCTAATAGTAAATCAATCCAAGCATGGGTACCCAAGTCCAACCTGGTTAATCAAGTTGGACTTGGTTAATATTGGGTCCCCAAGGATCAAATACATTACCTCGATAGATCATACCGAGGTTATGATCCAAGGGGACCTAGAAGAAAAACAATAAAAATTGAATTAAATTAGAATCCAAAATTTAAATTAAAATTAAATCTAAAATTAAAATCAAATAAAAAATTAAAATTAAAATTAAATCTAAAATTCAAATTCAAATCAAATTTAAACTTAAATTTAAAACTCGAATTAAAATTCAAATCAAATTAAATCTAAAATTCAAATTCAAATTAAATTTAAAATTAAATTTAAAACTCAAATTAAAATTTAAATCAAATTAAATCTAAAATTCAAATTCAAATATATTTAAAATTAAATTTAAAATTAAAATTAAAATTCAATTAAATAAAATTCAAATTGAAAATTTAGATTAACTCAAAATTAGAAATTAAAAATCTTAAAAATCTAAGGGAAGGCTTCAGAATAGCTGGCACCTCCAAACTTAATCCACCCGATAAGGGCAACCAAGAGTAGACTACCCGGTAGGGTAATTAAGGTTAAGAATAAAAAGGGTTAGGGTTAACTTGATTCACGGTACTGGTGAAGTATTGGATGATAGTACGTTGGGGAAGTTTAGTCATCGCATGTCTAGGAAGATATGGCTTCGACTTGGTGCATTTGACTAAGTGGAACTGACCGAATCTACCCTTTATGGATCCTAACTAGTTAGACCAAGGTTTTGTACTAAGTTCAATGGGTAGGACTATTTGGAAAACCTCGAAGGCATGGTTACTTTAATGATGTCCTTGTGACTCACCATAGCCCAGAAGTTTATCCAAAGAATCTCTATTTGTTAAACCCAAAGCTAAACCTGAATCTAACACAAAGTTAAACCAAACCCTAAAATTGAACCTAACTCATCGCACAATATTATAGGATTCCTTGATTGAAAATCTAGATCGGGTGAGATGACTAAGGATAAAATAAATCTAAATAAACGAATACAAACTATCCAACCAATTCTGGGCTGAAGCAATAAACACAGCATCTTATGTACAAAATAGAATCTTAATTAACAAATCTCACAATAAAACTCCTTATGAAATATATTATAATAAAATCCCTAATCTAAATTATTTAAAAGTTTTTGGATGTAAAGTACACATTTTAAACACTAAAGACTACTTAGGAAAATTTTCATCAAAAACAACTCTAGGAATATTTTTAGGGTATTCAACAACTAGTAGGGCATATAGAGTGTATAACAAACATACCCTAAAAGTTGAAGAAACGATAAATGTAATATTTGATGAAGATAATAAACTAACAAATGAAAATAATACAGAAAATCTTAACCCAAGAATTATTGAAGATGATGAAATTCAATCTAACACTAATAAACCAGAGGAACAAACTTCTGACCCAAATATAAGACCAACAAGAGTAAGTACTTCTCACCCACCTGACCAAATTTTGGGTGATCCAAACCTAAGAGTCAGAACTAGATCTTCCTATAGAAACCTGAGTCAGATTGCCCTTATTTCTAAGATTAAACCTAAGACCATTAAAGAAGCCCTATCTGACCTAGACTGGATCATTGTTATGCAAGACGAATCAGCCCAATTTGATAGAAACCAAGTCTGGGAACTTGTACCTAAACCCGTAGATAAGTCCATAATTGACACCAAATGGGTATTTAGAAACAAATTAGATGATCAGGGTGATATAGTAAGAAACAAGGCAAGACTAGTAGCCAAAGGGTTCAGCCAGGTTGAAGGTTTAGACTATGATGAAACCTATGCACCAGTAGCTAGACTCGAATCCATTAGGATGCTACTGGCTTATGCAGCACACAAAGGATTTAGATTATATCAAATGGATGTCAAGTCAGCCTTTTTGAATGAGTTTATTAAAGAAGAAGAATATGTAAGTCAACCTCCAGGGTTTGAGGACTTAGACAACCCAAACCATGTATTTAGACTGAAAAAGGTATTATATGGATTAAAGCAAGCACCTAGGGCATGGTATGAATGATTATCCAATTACTTGATATCCAAAGGCTTTAATCAAGGTCAAATAGATCCGACACTATTTGTAAAAACCGTAGAAAAAGCCATCTTCATAGCCCAAATCTATGTTGATGATATAATTTTTGGCTCAACCAACTCTAAACTTTTAAAAGAATTTGTTAAACTAATGGAAAATGAATTTGAAATGGGTTTGGTCAGGGAACTTAACTTTTTCTTAGGCTTACAAATCAAACAAACCAAAGATGGAATCTATATTTATCAAACTAAATATGCTAAGGAATTAATTAAAAAATTTGGCATGGAAAATTAAAAAATTATAAATACTCCAATGGAAACTAACATCAACATTGACTCTGACCCAGAAGGAAAACTAGTAGACCCAAAGTACTACAGAAGTGAAATATGTAGCTTACTCTACCTAACTGCAAGTCGACCCGATATATTATTTACAGTAGGTATATGCGCAAGATACCAATCTTGTGCAAAAGAGTTGCACCTAACATATGTTAAAAGGATACTTAGGTACATTAAAGGTACCCTAAATGTAGGACTTTGGTACTCTAGAACTTGCACCATTGACCTTTTTGGCTATTCTAATTCAGACTATACTGGGTGTAAACTAGACTGAAAAAGCACAAGTGGTAGCTGCCAAATTCTAGGTCAGTGCCTAGTAAGTTGGTCAAGTAGAAAGCAACACTGTGTTGCTCTATCCACTACTAAAGATGAATACATAGCCCTAGGAGAGTGTGCTTCTCAACTTTTGTGGATGATGTATACACTAAAAGACTATCAAGTAGAATACAAAAATACAAAAATTTTAATTGACAATATGAGTTCAATTAATCTAACTAAAAATCCAACTCACCACTCAAGGACTAAACACATAGAGGTAAAACACCATTTTGTAAGGGATCATGTAGCCAAAGGTGAAATTATACTCAATTATGTTGAGTCCAAATCAAACCTAGCTGACATTTTCACACAACCCTTACCTGAACTTGAGTTCAGTGCACTTAGAAGGCAAATAGGAATGTGTTGGATAGAATAGATTTTGATTTTCAAATCAGTTTCCTACCTTTATTCTTAAATATTTTAAATTCTAGGAAAACTTTCGTTTTCAAAATTCCAATTTTACTATATTTTCAAATTTGGACTTAGCCTAGGCTCTACCTTAGAAATCGTGTTCCCCTAGAATTCAGCTAGAGCATCTCACAAACACCTAGGCTTACCTTGATTGTGCTTGAAAAACTTAGAATGGTGTGAGATGCATAGGGTACAGCCTGGACTCAAGAATGCTTATATCTATGCATCAATATGAGTCTGGGCGTTAAATACATCATTTATAGTAATCAAGTCAAGTCATCCAACCCTAGTCAAATCTAACTGGATCTATTGACTTAACTTGACTAACCAAGTGAAAGTTGTTGTCCTCTAGGTAATCAGCTAGTAGCTAGATGGTTAGACATGTGACCAAGAAATTAAGTGTTTGATTTTTAGGGTTACTCAGCTTGCACATTAGGGCTCTGATACCTTACTAAAAGAACTTAGTTAACTTGCAATGAATTTAACTCAACTCATGCTTGGACATTAAGATTTAAACTAATTGCTCCTCCTTGGCCGTTAAGTATTTTGGAATTCATTATTCATTTAAATATTTTTTTAAAAAATAGTCTTAGACTTTCTTAATATTTTTTTTATACTTTTCAAAATCTTTTGAAAATTTAGTGAAGTTTATCTCTTTCTCTTGTTCAAAAAGCTTGTTCAAAATTAAGAACATATTTACCAACAAAGCTTTTTCGAATCTATCTAACAGAGTTTGAAAATTTATATTTCCCCAATGATTTCAACTAAGTTTCAAAATTTGCTAAAGTTATTTTTCAAACTAGCTCTTTAAACCTAGTTGAAAGAAAATTATTTCTTTAGACATTTAGCTAAGAGTTTTACAATGACACTTAATTATAAAAAAGCTAAGTGTTTGAAAAGTTCTTTAAATTAGCCAAATATCCTTTCTCTAAAAGCTAAGTGTTTTCCTTAAAAGTTTTTTTCAAAACTTAATTCAATTTTCGTACTTAAGAAAATCCCTTTTTAGACTTTTAAGCTTAATGAAAAATCATTAAATAAAGTCCTTAAAAGCTTAAGTTCTCAAAATTTTAGCTAAACAGAGTTGTTTTGCACTTAAACTATTTTCACTTAGCAAAACTTTACTAAGTTTTTTCCTACAAAGTTTTTTCCTACAAAGTTTTAAAAGCCAGGTGTTTTAAATGTTATTTTTGGGCTTTAACATTTTTACTAAGTCTTTTCATATATGGCAAAGGGGGAGAGTAGGACAAAAAAAAATTCAAAAAAATTTAAACTAAGGAAAAATTCAAATTAAGGATAAGAGTTCTCTTATTAAGGGGGAGCCTTAACATTGAAAATTTTATCCTTACCTTAACATTCATAAAGTTTAAAATTTCTCTAGCTTGTACTTATCCTTACTTGTTACTTAAGTATGCTTACGTTTGTGCTTAAACTTCTTATTTAAAAGCATGCTTATGTTTATGCATTTTGTTTTACTTAACTTTGAATTTGAGTTACCATAATCAAAAAGGGGGAGATTGTTAGTGCGGGAAGCATCAGACGATCGAACACAAGTTTTGATAATGGCAAAGGGTTCAAAGTTAAGTCATCTTGGGATCTAACAAGGTTCATGGAGCTTGCAGGAAAAGTCCTAAGTGGTTCTTAGGCAAAAGTCCTAGCTGCGGTTAGGCAGGAGGAAAACCCTAGGGGGTGGTAACCCTAGGTCATAGGGGGTGGTAACCCTATGCGGAGAGTCTTGGCAGGTCGAGAGCTTCAGACAAAATTCCTAGGGGGTGGTAACCCTAGTTGGAAAGTCCTGGTGTCGCGAACCAGGTGGAAGACTGGACGGGCCGGGAAGTGGAAGTCCAGCAGAAAGTCCGGAAGATTCGAATGCTGAGCAAAAGTCCAGTCGATCTGGAGGATCGCACTGGCAACAGGTAAATCTCCTGAGTGGAGTAGGTGAGGATGCGTTCCCCGTAGAAGGAACAGTAGGCGTCGAGTCGACCTAGGGTTTCAGGGTGGAAATCCGAAGTCAGACCCGGACAGTCCGATGGTTGTCGATTATATCATTTATCATATTTCTGTGCTAACTTTGTTTTGCAGGGTTTTTATTTGGGACTAACACATTTTTTAGGAACAAAGAAGCACATTTGACCTCGGCTGAACAGTGTCCGAGGCGCCTCGGGTACGGGCCAGAAAAAGCCAGCGCAGTAGAGCTGAGGCGCCTCGGACCAGGGTGAAGGCGCCTTGGACCAGGCGTTGGAGGCGCCTAGGAGCAGCCTTGAAGGCGCCTTCAATGGGATAAGGCGTGACTAGATCAAAGCTGATCCACGCGTTCGACTCGGCGGCCTGGAGGCGCCTCGGACAGGCTTGGAGGTGCCTCCAACGCAGTATAAAAGTGGGTTTCGAGCAACAACTAAGTATTCATTGGAAAAAGCAATCTTTCTGTGACAAGCTGCCAACAACATGATCCCAAAGTGCTGCGACGACCTACCAACGACCCGAAGCTTCGATTTCAACGTCTTTATTGTCGGTATAGCATATTTGTTATAATCTTGTAATACATACTTGTACATTTCCGCTCTTATAGTGAATTGCACAAAGTAAACGCTCAGCGAGCGTGGGCCTTGGAGTAGGAGTCGCCACAGGCTCCGAACCAAGTAACTGATTGTGTCGCTTGTGTGTTTGCTGTGGTTTTATTTCCGCTGCTTGTTTTATACTTGAGTATTTTAAATCGAATGAAATAGCCACGAGCGCTATTCACCCCCCCCCCCCTCTAGCGCTTTCGATCCAACAAAGACCACTCTTGCATTTAAAGTAACTCAATCAAATTGTGATTATTAAACCTTTAAAATTCTAAATTAAGCTCAAACAATCTGAAAACTAATCTTAAGCTACAAAAATTTTGTTGGGTTTTTCGGGCCGCGAAAACCGCGTTTTCGCGTCGCGGAAACCCCGAATCTCCCATGCCACTGGATCTCATGCGAAGGATAGATTTCAAAAATTTACATGTATGAGTTTCTACTTAGATCTACTCCTAGATTTACATAAAAAGATTTTATACCTTCGATGCGTGCCCTTCGGGAGTCCCGCTTGTCCATGGTACGCCGGATCTCGAGATTGTCAACGTAGACAATCCTCTAGAAGTATCCACACGAACAAGATGTGTTCTCTAACACACAAGGATGGAGAAGAAAGCACCTCAAGTGTGCTAGCACTTTCTTGGGCTCTCGGGTAGGATTTAAAAGGGAGAAAGGAGAGAAAGTAAAAGGAATCTCATACACTCCTCTAGGTACCCTACTTTGTGACCTTCACTCCACCCTATTCTCTTGGAAATCAACTCACTTACCTTCACCTTGCTTGGAATCCATGGCAACAGCAGCAAAGGAGGAGGAAGAGAGCTAAGGAGGAAGAAGCATTCAACACCACCAAATCAATGCCACAAAATGAAACTTCTTTTTTCATTTTATGTGGCCGGCCACACATGGGTAACTCCCCATTTAATGTGGATGGCCACATTAAATGGAGGATTGTAACCTCTTGATCTCCCTTGATGATGTGGAGATGATGTGGCAAGGTTAGTCATGCCATGTAGGATGAGTCAACCTTCATGATGTGGCAATACATCAAGTCAAACTTGATGTTTCAACTTCCATTTGGTCAAGTCAAAATTGACCAATTCTATTCCTTGTTGAGTTAAATCCAACCTTTGATTCAAGTCAATTTTGATTTAATGAATCTCAATTCATTAATATAAGTTGACTCAATGAATCAAATTTAAATTAGACTCATTCAACAATTGAATCTAATTGAGTCTAACTCAATAAGTCTAATTTGAATTAATCCGAATCCAATCTTTGGTGCATCATATGAACCTAATCCAATTGGTTCATCATATGAACCTAATCTCCATCCATTTGTTCTTTGTGTGTGACCCAATAGGTTCTTGTAACGTTGGCAATGTTTCTAAACTCCTTTAGAAACATAAGCAATGAGCGGCATCTAGTAATACATCATTGCTACCCAAGTTACAAGAATGTTGAGATCCAACATCACCTTGTGACTACTAATTGTGACTCCTCACAATATATGACAAGTGTCCTTCTATCCTAGACATCTAGATTGATCAATGTGAGGCATAGACCGTGTCATCCTCTGACCAATCTAAATTTTGAACTCCAAGTAGACTCACTAAATCAAATGAGCTCAATATCTCATATTGACTCATTTGGGCATGGCCATGCACTTCGTGGTCTCACTTTATCAAGAATACCGATGTCTCTCCAGGCATATAGGAGGGATAGATCCCATCTACATCACTCACATCCCTCTGCATAATTCGTTACATACCCAGTAATCGCCTTTATAGTCCACCCAGTTACGGGTGACGTTTGACGAAACCAAAGTACATAACTCTTTATGTAGGGAACCATGGTGACTTTAAGTCTAAGGACTAGTAGTCATACTAATAGCCACATGAGAAAGTATATGATACTCATATAGCGATCCATGATACTTTCTCATGGCGGGTCATTCAGTATACATTCTCTTATGCATACCCATGTGTCAACCTGATATCTCTATATCAATGACTTGTGAGATCAAGCCATCGAGTTGACCTACATGCTAGTCTTATTGCATTAACATTGTCCCTGAATGTTAATACTCGACTAGGAATGATTAAGAGTAGTGTTCCCTATATCATCTCACTATCGATTCAACCAATCGATTGATATAGGTAAGAACCTTCTACTCAAGGACGTTACTATACTTAGTTTATTTGGCACAAATACAAATAAGTATAATAACCAAAAACCAAATGCCTTTATTTATATAGAATATGATACAACAAGTCCAAAATACAATCATCAAATAATTGGCTCTAGGGCTCTAGCTAACAATCTCCCACTAGCACTAGTGTCAATCAGTGTAGGCTCTAAGCCCCAATGACCTAGTGTGACCATCATGCTTCCTCTGTGCCAAAGCCTTGGTCAAGGGATCTGCGATGTTAGCCTCTGTAGGTACTCTGCAAATCTTCACATCTCTTCTCTCGATGATCTCTCGAATGAGATGGAAGCGCCGTAGTATGTGTTTGGTCCGCTGGTGTGAGCGAGGTTCCTTCGCCTGTGCTATAGCTCCATTGTTGTAACAATAGAGCTCAATAGGGTCAGCAATGCTAGGAATCACCCCAAGTTCAGTGATGAACTTGCGAATCCAAACTGCCTCCTTTGCTGCCTCTAATGCAGCAATATACTCGGCCTCTGTCATAGAATCAGCTACTGTGTCCTGCTTCGAACTCTTCCAGCTCACAGCACCACCATTAATGCAAAATACGAACCCTGACTGCGATCGGTAATCATCCTGATCGGTCTGGAAGCTGGCATCACTGTAACCCTTTACAGCTAGCTCATCATTGCCTCCATATATCAAGAAATATTCTTTAGTCCTTCTTAAGTACTTAAGAATATTCTTGACCACTATCTAGTGACTTTCACCTGGATCTGACTGGTATCTGCTCGTCATGGTCAAAGAATATAAGACATCAGGTCGAGTACATAGCATGGTGTACATGATCGATCCTGTGGATGAGGCATAAGGGATCTGATCCATGCGGTCTCTCTCCTCTCTAGAAGAGGGACCTTGAGTCTTCGAAAGACTCACGCCATGTGACATTGGCAGAAATCCCTTCTTGGAGTTCTGCATGGCAAACCGAAGGAGTACCTTGTCAATATATGTACTCTAACTTAGGCCAAGCAATCTCTTAGATCTATCTCTATAGATCTGTATCCCTAGAATATGGAATGCTTCACCTAAGTCCTTCATTGAGAAACAAGTACCTAGCCAAGTCTTGACAAACTGTAGCAAAGGGATGTCTTTTCCCAATGAGCAGTATGTCATCCACATACAATATGAGGAAGACAACTATGTCCCCTACAACCTTCTTGTAGACACAAGGTTCATCTTCGTTCTTGATGAAACCAAACTATTTGATTGCATCATCGAATCGAAGATTCCAGCTCCGAGAAGTTTGCTTTAGTCCATAAATGGACCTATGCAGCTTGCATACTCTGCTAGTATGCTTTGGATCTACAAAACCCTTGGTTGTGTCATGTACACATCCTCGAGTAGGTTTCCATTCAGAAACACGGTTTTGACGTCCATCTGCCAGATCTCGTAATCGTGGTAAGCTGCAATAGCAAGCATGATCCGAATGGACTTAAACATCGCTATTGGAGAAAAGGTTTCATCATAGTCAATACCATGAATCTGCTTGAAACCTTTAGCTACCAAGCGACCCTTATAGATAAGTCCATTCATGTCAGTCTTTCTCTTAAATACCCACTTAAACCCAATGGGTTTTACTCCCTCAGGTGGATCAACCAAAGTCAATACTTGGTTGGTGTACATGGATTCCATTTCGAATCTCATGGCCTCTAGCCATTTCTCGAAATCTGGTCTCATCACAGCTTCCTGATAAGTGGTAGGCTCATCCTCTATGAGCACAACGTCATCATGGTCAGACAAGAGAAATGAGTATCTCTCAGGCTGACGACGTACCCTATCAGACCTGTGAAGAGGTATGTCTACTTGAACTGGTTGTTGTTCCTCAACTCTTTGAGGAACAACATCATCCACAACACTTTGTGGTTCTAGTTCAACTTCCATCGAGGCATCAGTACTATTGTTCGCTTCTTGAACTTCTTCAAGATCGAACGTGCTCCCACTAGTCTTTCTAGAAACAAAGTCCCTTTCTAGAAAGACCCCAATCTTTGCCACAACTACCTTGTGCTGACTGGGAATGTAGAAGTAATATCCCTTAGTTTCCTTGGGATATCCAATAAAGTAGCACTTGTCGGATTTGGGTCCTAATTTATCTGAGACATGACGTCTAACGTAAGCCTCACAACCCCAAATCCTCATGAAAGACACCTGGGCATCTCTCCCAGTCCATATCGTATATGGTGTCTTTATCACGGCCTTTGATGGAACTCGGTTGAGTATAAAAGCTGCCGTGTCTAGAGCATAGCCCCAAAGGTATGTCGGAAGATCTGTGTGACTCATCATAGATCGTACCATATCTAATAAGGTATGATTCCTCCTTTTTGATACACCATTCCACTGTGCTGTTCCAGGAGGAGTGAGTTGGGATAGAATCTCACACTCAGCTAGGTAGTCACGAAACTCATGGCTAAGGTATTCTCCACCTCGATCTGATCGAAGTATCTTAATACTCTTGCCAAACTGATTCTGTACTTCATTCTTGAATTCTTTGAACTTTTCAAAGGTTTCAGACTTATGTGTCATCAAATACACATAACCATATCTACTGAAGTCATCAGTAAATGTAATGAAGTACCTATAACCACCTCTAGCAGCGACATTGAAAGGGCCACATACATCACTATGTATAAGTCCTAACAAATCAGTCGCTCTCTCGCTGTGCCCACTAAAGGGAGTCTTGGTCATCTTGCCTCGTAGGCATGACTCGCATATCTCATATGATTCAAAATCAAATGAGTCCAGCAAACCATCCTTATGGAGCTGGGATAAGCGCTTGTCATTTATATGACCTAAGCGATAGTGCTAGAGGTAGGTTAGGTTCAGGTCATTTGACTTGAACCTCTTGGTATTTATGTTATAGATAGGGCTTTCAAGGTCTAGAATATAGAGTCTATTTATCAGAGGTGCACTACAATAGAACATATCATTTAAATAGACGGAACAACATTTGTTCTTTATTGTAAACGAAAATCCTTTCTTGTCCAAACAAGAAACTGAAATTATGTTCTTAGTCAAGGCAGGCACATAACAACAATCATCTAATTCTAGTACAAGCCCAGAGGGTAGAGATAGATAGTAAGTTCCTACAGCAATAGCAGCAACCCGTGCTCCATTGCCTACTCGTAGGTCTACCTCACCCTTCGTCAATGCCCTGCTATTTCTCAGCGCTTGTACATTAGTACAAATGTGCGAAGCACATCCGGTATCTAATACCCACGATGAAGAAATAGAGAGGTTGACTTCTATAACATGTATACCTAAAGTAGAAATCTTATTTCTCTTCTTCTTAAGATCTTCCAGGTATTCTTTGGAGTTCCTCTTCCAGTGCCTTGCATGTCCTTGATATAGGTGACAAAGATGTTCAACCATATCGTAAGCGCCCATCAACTCATGTTGCTTCTGAAGCTCAGAGTTCATGGTCGCGAGCATAAGACAGGACACATCTAATGCGTCATCTTGATTCTTCTCGTAAGCATCTCGGTCTGCTCGCGTGGCAGTGGCAGGAGGAGCCTCCGGAATGGGCTGCTCCAGAACGTACAGTTTATGTTCTTGGGTGAGAACTATTCTCAGGTTCCTGTACCAGTCTAGGAAATTTGCTCCGTTGAGCTTGTCCTTCTTAAGGACAGATCGCAGAGAGAAATTGTTCGTATTTGACGTCATGGTTATCTACAACAGAAATAAATGCAGAAATAAATATCATATTCTTTTAAATCATTTAATTAGTCCTTTAACTAAATGATGCTCCCACTGAATTCTATAATTCATGTGGGACAAGATCCACATCATACTACGCCTTGAGTTAGCTTTGGCTAATACGCCCAAGACTTAGTATGATCGGTAGGTAACTAATTACCAATTACATCTCTATGCAACTCTTGTTTATAGGATCAAAATCCGCATTATATTAAAACTCGAGTTAGCTTTGGCTAATACGCCCAAGAGTTAATATAAACATGATTTTGACCTATCTACCAACCATTGGATAATGCCTATAGTTAAACTCAATCCAATTGAGTTAACTAGTTACTCTATCTAATTGAGCTGTACTCACCCATGCGTTGATAGGAGGGACCAAAATTGTCCCTCCGTACCCTACCAAGATAGTATGTGTTGCTCTGCTTTGGTAGATTCAACAACATGCGATCGAGGTAGTGGTAGGTATCACGGCTTGGTAGGCATTACGAGTTGACGCGATTTAGATCTAATCTAAACGATGATGCATATCAAATACTTGATTTAGATCTAATCTAATCGTGGGGTGCATCATGTGCATGATTTAGATCTAATCTAATCGCTAGGCACTAATTAACTACTTAATTAAACATGCATCACATACATATAAGCAATTAATTAAATTATTTTGTGATTGTGTCATGGCCCTACTACGATCTTCTCAAGCCAATGAGAAGATCGGATGGTCAACCTAAGGTCAACAGCTTCTCAAGCTTCTTCCTTTGACCACCTTGTGTTGCTCGCGCCCTCCTCGTAACTCCATCTCGTGTGGACCTTCCACCGCTTCGAAATTTACATTACATTTTGAAACTCGAGTTACATTCGAGTCTAAATCTAATTTACAACCAGAATATAAGAGAAAGGCACGACGCGCAGGTCATGAAAATAAAATAAAATAAAAATAAATACAGCACGCACATCACATAATGGCACGCAGGCCGTATTATGAATTACAACACATTTCCAAATCCAATTTGGGTCATTTGGGCCATGACTATCACAAAATTAATATATAATTCAAAATTATATATTTCTATAATTTTCTGTAATTTTTTTTTTATAATTTTACAATTTTTACGGGTACAATTTTCCCGGCGGTTTCGTTTAGCGATTTTCGGGCGCAATCGTGGAACGAATCCCCTTGCGGGGCCAGGGGCAGCGCCCCTACCCGCGATCTAACCATCGCGAGGGTTCCTTTGCGATCTAACAGCGCCTTAGCCCGCTGTCCCAAAAAGATTTGGGGCGAAACCAAGCCGTTTCGGAAAAATCTTCCCGGTAGCGGAAGCCTACAAGTGCCGAAACACTTGTGCTTCGCTTCTACGAGAAAATTACCCATAAAAACTATAAAAAAACCTAAATTTAAAGGAAATCACAGAAGCTGTTTTTCATAAAAATCAAATACAAACTCGTACACGCCTTCGCACGTGGCTCTGATACCACTGTTGGGTTTTTCGGGCCGCAAAAACCGCGTTTTCGCGTCGCGGAAACCCCGAATCACCCATGCCACTGGATCTCGTGCGAAGGATAGATTTCAAAAAATTACATGTACGAGTTTCTACTTAGATCTACTCCTAGATTTACATAAAAAGATTTTATACCTTCGATGCGTGCCCTTCGGGAGTCCCGCTTGTCCATGGTACGCCGGATCTCGAGATTGTCAACGTAGACAATCCTCTAGAAGTATCCACACGAACAAGATGTGTTCTCTAACACACAAGGAAGGAGAAGAAAGCACCTCAAGTGTGCTAGCACTTTCTTGGGCTCTCGGGTAGGATTTAAAAGGGAGAAAGGAGAGAAAGTAAAAGGAATCTCATACACTCCTCTAGGTACCCTACTTTGTGACCTTCACTCCACCCTATTCTCTTGGAAATCAACTCACTCACCTTCACCTTGCTTGGAATCCACGGCAACAGCAGCAAAGGAGGAGGAAGAGAGCTAAGGAGGAAGAAGCATTCAACACCACCAAATCAATGCCACAAAATGAAACTTCTTTTTTCATTTTATGTGGCCGGCCACACATGGGTAACTCCCCATTTAATGTGGATGGCCACATTAAATGGAGGATTGTAACCTCTTGATCTCCCTTGATGATGTGGAGATGATGTGGCAAGGTTAGTCATGCCATGTAGGATGAGTCAACCTTCATGATGTGGCAATACATCAAGTCAAACTTGATGTTTCAACTTCCATTTGGTCAAGTCAAAATTGACCAATTCTCTTCCTTGTTGAGTTAAATCCAACCTTTGATTCAAGTCAATTTTGATTTAATGAATCTCAATTCATTAATATAAGTTGACTCAATGAATCAAATTTAAATTAGACTCATTCAACAATTGAATCTAATTGAGTCTAACTCAATAAGTCTAATTCGAATTAATCCGAATCCAATGTTTGGTGCATCATATGAACCTAATCCAATTGGTTCATCATATGAACCTCATCTCCATCCACTTGCTCTTTGTGTGTGACCCAATAGGTTCTTGTAACATTGGCAATGTTTCTAAACTCCTTTAGAAACATAAGCAATGAGCGGCATCTAGTAATACATCATTGCTACCCAAGTTACAAGAATGTTGAGATCCAACATCACCTTGTGACTACTAATTGTGACTCCTCACAATATATGACAAGTGTCCTTCTATCCTAGACATCTAGATTGATCAATGTGAGGCATAGACCGTGTTATCCTCTGACCAATCTAAATCTTGAACTCCAAGTAGACTCACTAAATCAAATGAACTCTATATCTCATATTGACTCATTTGGGCATGGCCATGCACTTCGTGGTCTCACTCTATCAAGAATACCGATGTCTCTCCCGTCATATAGGAGGGATAGATACCATCTACATCACTCACATCCCTCTGGATAATTCGTTACATACCCAGTAATCGCCTTTATAGTCCACCCAGTTATGAGTGACGTTTGACGAAACCAAAGTACATAACTCCTTATGTAGGGAACCATGGTGACTTCAAGTCTAAGGACTAGTAGTCATACTAATAGCCACATGAGAAAGTATATGACACTCATATAACGATCCATGATACTTTCTCAAGGTGGGTCATTCAGTATACATTCTCTAATGCATACCCATGTGTCAACTTGATATCTCTATATCCATGACTTGTGAGATCAAGCCATCGAGTTGACCTACATGCTAGTCTTATTGTATTAATATTGTCCCTGAATGTTAATACTCGACTAGGAATGATTTAGAGTAGTGTTCCCTATATCATCTCACTATCGATTCAACCAATCGATTGATATAGGTAAGAACCTTCTACTCTAGGACGTTATTATACTTAGTTTATTTGGCACCAATACAAGTAAGTATAATAACCAAAAACCAAATGCCTTTATTTATATAGAATATGATACAACAAGTCCAAAATACAATCATCAAATGATTGGCTCTAGGGCTCTAGCTAACAAATTTAATATAACATTAAATCTGTTTAATCAACTTAATTTACCTACTGGAAACCAAATGTAGAAATTCAGCTTAGGACATTTCAGAATTGAATTTTGACAAAGCATCAACACTACATCTAGCTTGTCACACTAGAAATTAATCAAGCTAATAAACTGACTAAAATCTACTAAACTATCTAAATTATCCTCTAATGGATTGTTTGACAAAAATGGTTGAACACAAATGGAGAAAAACATATTGTTAAATAAAAAATGCAGCTAATCAGAACACTAAATAGAGCAACACAGAGCATGAATATTGAGAACAAAAATCATGTAGAAAAATGAATTACCAACAAATCTAATCTATTAACTAACGAATTCAGAATCAAACGTGCAGAAATAAGAAGATCTACGCTAAGAATCAAACTGCAAGAAGCTAAACATCCCTACAACCCAAATCTCAGACCAAAATTGTCTTCTCCTTGCCATCACACAAGGAACTGTAGAGAACGCTCCAACTAGTGTCAGAATGGTTCCCTCGAGCTTCAAGATGAACCCAGATTCTCTAAACTAACCACATAAATCTACAACAAGCTTGGGATTTTGAAATTATGCTCTATCGTATTCTGGATTTCTGGCGCTGGAATCGCAAGCTGGAGAAAGAACCACAAAGGACGGATTGCTGTCAAAAATGGTCCAGGATCATCGGAGGAACGCCACTGATGGTTCTGTAGAGGGGTGGAAGCTCAAACCGGAGGAATGCCACCGGACTGAGGAGAAAATCGTGATTCGTAGCTACAGTGCTCCGAATGTAAAACACTCGCTGGTGATGCGCCGAAGGTCGGAAACTGGTCACCGGAAGCTGAGAACCTCCACATCGATGAAGACACGTTGGCTTACAGATCTGGATGCATAGAGGAGCAAGCGTTCGCGCCGTCAAGATAAATGACACGATGAATAGTAGCCCAAGCTCACTGTTTAGCGTGCCAAATTCTGATTTATACTTAGGGTTTTGCTCAATTGTGGTTCAGCTTAGGTTTAAGCTCAATTGTAGTCTAAGTTCAGCTTTGGACTCCATTTGGTTAGGTGACCCAAGACCCCACTTGACTCATGAATCCATTAGTACCCTACAAGACCAAATTCACATAATGAGGAAAAATCATGCATTAACAAGAAAAACATCATATAGCTCACAAAAGACCTTGTTTGGGAAATTTGATTATAATTGGAGGTTAAAATATGAAAATGGATAAAGATCACCACATATTAACCTAAAAATAATGTATCTAATCGTAGCTTATCAGTATACCTCAAAAATCAAGCATAAGTACCACATAGGAAACAACAATCATAGACAATCTAAAGTATAGTAGCCTAACCATCCAGTATTAACCATGCTCTAAGTTAAAAAGAACTAATAGAGAAAGAATGAAATACCCGCCATGGTTCAACATTGCACGTCCATGTTGTACCACTACAGAGACTATACCTAATGAGTAAAGTTTATTATCATATACCTTAAGTACTCTCCACATTGTACACCCTAGTAACGGTTGCATCTTATAAGTGTTAAGCAATTAGCTCTACACCTTCTTACATCAGTGGGGATCACCTAGAAAAATGTACCTTCTAAGTTATCCAACCAAGTATATACAGTCTAAGATTAAAGTCCCCATGGAATAGGATACATCGATTCTCTATAGACTGACCAAGCAAACAATGGCATACGGCTAATTCAGTCTTTTCCACGTCAATACAAGCCATGTACTAAAAAATGTGCTTACAATATCTAACTAAGTATGAGTAACTCAAAGATCAACGTCTCTAAAAATAGAGTATGGTGGTCCCCTACTGATCGAACCAACAAAATAAATCGGTCATATACTAACTAATCCAACAAGAATACATTATTCCTCCACAAAGCGACTAAGGTAAATCGATCCACGACTACCTAAGTCAACAAGTGTAAATCTGTCTTCTACTGACCGATCTAACAAGAGTAAATTAATTATCTACTGATGAAACTAAGTTAAATCGGTACTCTACCGGCTAAGTCAACATGAATATACAAATATTATCCATTTCTCAACTAATAATAGCAGAGACTGGTATCTACCTCCAACTCCTAATCAACTAGTAGTAAAAGAAACTAAACTACTGGTGGTATGATATGAAGAATCCCCTGAGACTGTAATCCTTGATCTCTATTAGGGTCGACCATGATCAGTGGTTGACCCATCACATGTAATATATGCTACAACAACCAGACAGGTACTAAATAAAAAGTGCTAATACATTTCATAACTATCATAGACAATAATGCATATACTAACAGAAATATATGTTAACAATGTACTAACATACCTTCTATAGCTTGGAGATGTCCTGCTGCTGCCAGATCCAAAAACCCGAAAAAGTCATATTGAGAAAACTAAAACACAAAATCCAAAACACAAGAAATAAGACTCATAAACCTGTGGCTCTAATACCAATAAATTATCATGCCCCGGGGGAGTCCCAACCAGAGGAAAAATCCGACAGCATCTCCCTTATACACGTGACAATCTGAAGCATTTATGCATACAAAAATATACATAAGCCACGCACGGCTGGAATATATACACAACCACATAGTTTATACTCAGCCCACTCGACTGGAACAAAATATTCACAACCACGCAGTTATATATATATTAAGCAGCCCACTCGACTGAACTAAAAACTAAAAATACAGTGGAAAATGATAGAAAACCATTACAAATAAAAAATAAGACTGCTAGTCGGCTAGGCTTACACCACACAACAAAACAGTACAAGACACCACATCACAACAATCCAGAAACAAATCCAGAATATACAAAGCTAAGTACACCGAATACATAAACCAAATAAAGAACTAAAGAAACCAGAAAATAGGTCTTCGGATGTGACGTAGGACCGATAGATAAGATACTCCAAGCGACTCCACAATATCTACCTGAAGCTTGAAATAACAATATATCAATGGTGTGTATTCAACAACTCAGTGGATACCAGATAGATAGGCATAATAAGTTATAACTAACAGTAATAATCATGCGGTATAGTTTCCTTAACAAAAGTAGGAAATACAGACTGGAAAGGGCTGAAGAAAATTGTACTCACCGTGACCTCCTATCCAGAACATAAGGGTCATCAGACCTGATACAAATGCCACCTGTATGCATGTCAAACATATGCAACCACCAAAATACAGCAACCAATATACAGCAATCATATGAAATAAATGCAATCATGCAAAATGGTGCAAAATGACATGTGTCACCCCTGACGCCAGTCAGCCATCTCGCACGTGATGGTGAGACTGAGTGGGTAGTGTTAGTGAGAGCCCTAGAGCTACTCATATGATGATTGTTGTATGGACTCGATGTATCATATTCCTATTTATATATAAAGGTATTTCTTTATGGTTATTATACTTACTTATATTGGTGCTAAATAATTAAGTATAATAGCGTCCTTGAGTAGAAGAATCTTATCTATATCAATCGATTGGTTAAATTGATGATAAGATGATATAGAGAACACTACTCGTAATCATTCCTAGTCAAGTATTAACATTCAGGGACGATGTTAATGCGATGAGACTAGCATGTAGGTCAACTCAATGACTTGATCTCATAAGTAATGGATGTTAGATATCAAGTTGACACATGAGTATGTATTGGAGAATGTATACTGAATGACCCGCCATGAGAAAGTATCATGGATCATTATATGAGTGTCATATACTTTCTCATGTGACTATTAGTATGACTAACAATCCTTGGACCTGAAGTCACCATGGTTACCTACATAAGAAGTTGCATACTTTAGCTTCGTCAAACATCACCAGTAAATGGGTGGATTATAAAGGCGATTACTGGGTATGTAACAAATTATGTGAAGGGATGTGACTGATGAAGATGGGATCTATCCCTCCTATATGATGGGAGTGATATCATGATTCTTGATAGAGTGAGACCACTAAGTACATGGTCATGCCCAAATGAGTCAATATGAGATATTGAGCTCATTTGATTAAAGTGAGTCTACTTGGAGTTCAAGACATAAATTGATTAGAGGATGACACGGTCTATGCCTCAATTGATCAATTTAGATATCAAGGATAGAAGGACATTGTTGTTAGGCCCTTCGGACGCAGCTAGCCGACCCCAAATTCGCGTTTCTTCCTACAATTTTAGTTAGCGCAACGGAAATACAATGTAGAAATGAAACAAAGAATAGCAAACCTTAAACTCGACGATGTAACGAGGTTCGGAGATGAAACTCCTACTCCTCGGCGTGTCCGTAAGGTGGACGAAGCCTATCAATCCGTCAGTGGATGAGACCCCGGAAAACCGGCTAATAGAAAATCCTTCTGGGTGGAGAAACCTCACCACAAACTTCTTGCAACAGCGAGATAGGAGTACAAAGATACAACACAATACAAAGCCAGTAAGAATGTAAAACACAGCTTGCCTTCTCGTCGACTGGATGAAGCAGCAACTTCACGAAACACCTACAACAGCAGGAACCAGCCGAAGGAAGCTTCCACGAAGCTTCTGGACAATGAGAGCTCAGCAAAGCTCTGATTGCAGTAAGATCAAAAAGAAAAGAGAGGCTTCTATTTACTGTAGAGGCACTCGACCCCTTTATATCCCTGAACCTGCGAACCTGCAAAGAGGGCAGAATACACAGCAGAAATCTAGCCGTTGTGACTCAACGGCTAGAGCTGGACCGATCAGGCTCCACTCTGATCGGTCCAGACCTTCTCTGATCGGTCTTGGGGACCGATCGGGACCTATGCTGATCAGTCCTCAGACTGATCAGCACGCTTCACAGAGAGTTACCCAACTCTCTGTGCGTGCCCTGATCGGTCCCGGGGACCGATCCGGCTTCATGCTGATCTGTCCCCAGACCGATCAGTAAGTTCACGAGCATACTGAACACCACTGTTTGGTCACTGATCGGTCACCAGACCGATCAGTCAACCAGCGTATCACTGGATCGGTCACCAGACCGATCCAGGTTTAGAGCTCCCAGCCCTAAACCCTACTTGGTCCTAAGAACGAGCTACCGAGCCCTCTCTGACCTAGTCCGGAGAACGAGCTACTGAGCCCTCTCCGACTTTGTCCGGTCCAGAGAACGAGCTACGAAGCCCTCTCTGACCTAGTCCGGAGAACGAGCTACCGAGCCCTTTCTGACCACAGTTCGGATAACGAGCTCCCAAGCCCTCGCCGACTTCCCATGCCAAGTTTCCATACTTGAACTTTTCCGTGCCAAGTCTCCATACTTGGACTTTTCCATGCCAAGTCTCCATACTTGGACTTTTCCCGTGCCAAGCTCCCTGCTTTGACTTTTCCGTGCCAAGTCTCCTTACTTGGACTTTTCTCGTGCCAAGCCTCCATGCTTGGACTTTTCACCAGATGTCTGGTCAACCTTGACCTATCTGGATTTCCCTTGCCTGACTTCACTCACCAAGACTTTCCAACTGCCTAGCTTCACTCACCAGGACTTTCCCTTGTCTGGCTTCACTCACTAGGACTTTCACCTAGCTTCACTTACCAGGATTTCCAGAATCAGGTCGACTCACCTCGGGTCAACCAGGTCAACCTTGACCAAAGATTGCACCCACAATCTCCCAAGTATGTATTATGTCAAACATCAGAATACAACTTTTCTATTCTCGTCAAACATCAGAATAGAACTTTTCTATTCTCGTCAAACATCAGAATAGAACTTTTCTATTCTCGTCAAACATCAAAATACAACTCGAGTCAGGTCGACTCGAGTCGGGTCAACCTTGACCTAAGGTTGCACCAACAATCTCCCCCTTTTTGATGTTTGACAAAAACTATAATCAAGTTAGGTTAACTCGATAACCTAACTTAGGTTTTCTAATAGTTCTCCAATGCTCTTCTTTGAGCATTCTCCCCAAATTGCAATGTTCTTCCTTGAACATTCTCTAGACATTCTCCAAACATTCTCCCCCTTTTTGACACACATCAAAAAGAGTGAATCAAGGTCAAGAGTTTCTTCCTAATGAAAGTCCCATACCTTTCATTGAAACCCTTAATGTCCCCCTTGATACTAAATATAACAATCAACATAGTGACAATCCCCATATCACTAATCTTGACGAGTAAAAACTCCCCCTAAAAGTCAACTCCCGCTTGACCAATAGGTAAAACTCCTCCTAAATGTCAACTCCCCCTTGACCATTGCACCAATAATGTCTTGGAGAGTTTCAACCCTTTAGAAATCAAAAACACCAATTCCCAAAGCTGAAATTTCAGACAACAATCGAAAATCAGCATTTTGGCACGCTCAGCCCTTTACTGGATCGGTCACTAGACCGATCCACACTTCTTTGGATCGGTCCAGTGACCGATCCAGACTTCCCTGGACCGATCAGTATCCCCTCTGATCGGTCCACAAAGAGGAATTTCTGATTTTTCTCCCGAAATTCAGAAATCCCTAAAAAATCACAGAAAATTCCAAAAATCGTAAAATTTTGAGGATACATTCCTCATAACATATATTATCATGGAAAAATAGTTTTCTATGAAAATAACTTCCATTTTAAAATCTTGATACAAAGTTCGAAAGACTTTGAAATAGTTCAAGGTTACAACTTGCTCAATGATGAATGCTATCACTAGAAAAGCTTCATCAATGTTTTTCAAATCAATTTTGAAATGATTTTAAACCATTCAATTTAGGATCACAATCTTAGGGCTAAGTGTACATGACTTGTACGCAAGCTTTCCCTATGATCCTTAATTTCGAATTAGGCTCATCTAGGTACAAGAACTATGCACCTTGATCCTAACTCATAATCCTAATATCTCACACACATCTACGGTGTATCAAACACATCCAAGTCAATTTTGATGTGAGATATGGGTTTAGGTCATCTTAAGCTAAGTTCTCATGCATTTTCTAAACAACAATTAGATCTCCATATCAAATTGTGTTTTTATCCTTAAATCAATTTAATTGGTCATAAATGCAAGAGATGATGACATGGCATAAAATATCATAAGTGAACATATGTGCCAATGTCATGATGTCATGGCATAAAGTATGAAACTTAAATAAGGCATGACATATAACTAACCTAAGAATTATCATGATATTTCAAATGACAATAAACTAAATATGATGTCATGACATGGCATATGGCAAATAACATATAAAGGTATAGAAAATACCTAATTCTAGCTTTAGTTGCCATTTTTGATAATTTTGATTATTTTGCCATAAATTCTATATTCCTAAGTGTAATAGACCTAAAATCATATACTAAAGATTTTTAGATCACTATGTGCCAATTAGATTGACCTTAGAAAACTCCTCAAATGTGGTTGGAACATCCTAATCACCTTAGGAATAATTGTTAATTTCATTTTCAAAGCTTGATTACACCTTGAAACTTCCTAAAATGCCACCTTTTGCCATGAGTAGGTTAACTACCTATCCAAATAAGGTGGGCACACCCTAAACCATCTAGTGTGATGAAATCACGCTCCTAGGAACCCAAAACCTATTTGAGCTCATTGGGTTCACTAAATATTCACTAGGGATGACTTCCCTAGCAACCCTCCTAATGACCCTCCTAGGCTTTAAAGCCTTGGTCATTTGGGACTCATCAAGATCAACTCTAGGGTGACTCCCCTTGTGACCTTGGTGATGGTCTTCCTAGCCCTAGGTCTTGTTCCATAATCGAATGGAACATTATGGTAAGTGGGCTTGACCACTTGAGACTTAGGTTTGTGACTCAAACCTCTCATGTCCTTGGGCTTTTGCTTTTGACCCTTAGACCCTAGAGTTGACTTCTCCAAATTCTTAAGAGTCTTTTCTAAGGTGTCAAGTCTTGACCTCAAGACTTGATTTTCCTTCTCTAATACCTCAAGTTTTAATTTTTCATTTTTCTTTGAGGTATTCCTAGGCATATGTCTAGTTGTTTTGGGATTCCTATCTAGGTTTTCCTTAACCTTAGATGAGTTAATTCTAGGGTTGGCATTTCTAGTATTATCCTTACCTAGACTAACATGTTTGGCACCTAAGCACATGTATCGGTTTATATGGTTATCATGCTTATCATCATTGGCAATTGCAATAAAGCTACTAGCATGTTTCTTATTAGAATTGCAATAATGTGCCTTAAAGGGTACCTTAGGGTTTGCCTTAGCTCCCCCTATAGATGTGCTTGGTCTCTTGTCCTCGTGAGGTTGCCTCCCCCTCGGACATTGGCTCCTATAATGTCCCCTTTGCTTGCATTGGAAGCACACCACGTGCTCCTTGCCCTTGCGTATCAGGACTCCGGCTTCCTTGACCTTTGGCGCCGGTGGAGTCTTCCTAATCCTCTTTGGACATTTACTCTTGTAATGCCCATATTCCCTACACTCAAAGCACATTATATGTAATTTATTTGAAATTAAGTTGCTTGAGTTACCTAGGGTTGAGGATGGATATACGCTCTCTTCTTCATCCCTTCCGGAGGTAGAGGCTTCTTCTTCTTGCTCCAATCTTGAAGAAGAACTCTTCTCCTCTTCTTCCTTATATGTTGAGTAGCCCTCAACTTCTAATTCCATACCTCCATGATGTGAGCTACTTGGCTCACTTGACTCCTCTTCATGACTTGAATTGGAGCTCTCCTTATGGAACTTAGCCAAGTTGTTCCACAACTCCTTGGCATCGTTGTATCCACCTATCTTACACAATATATCATTAGGTAATGAAAATTCAAAGATTTTCGTTACCTCGTCGTTGATTATGGATTGGTGGATTTGTTCCTTCGTCCACTTCTTCTTCTCGAGAGGTTCTCCTCCTTTATCCATCAGAGGAATAAAACCTACTTGTACACAATTCCAATTTTCTAGGTTAGTCATAAGAAAATACTTCATTCTTACCTTCCAATACGCGAAGTCGTCGCGATCGTAGAAGGGTGGAATCGTGATGTCTTCTCCAAGTTGATCCATTCTCTAGCTCGTGCTCCCCCGGGTGTTAATCCGACGAAGAGCGACCTCGCTCTGATACCACTTGTTAGGACCTTCGGACGCGGCTAGAGAGGGGGGGTGTGAATAGCCGACCCCAAATTCGCGTTTCTTCCTACAATTTTAGTTAGCGCAGCGGAAATACAATGTAGAAATGAAACAAAGAATAGCAAACCTTAAACTTGACGATGTAACGAGGTTCGGAGATGAAACTCCTACTCCTCGGCGTGTCCGTAAGGTGGACGAAGCCTATCAATCCGTCGGTGGATGAGACCCCGGAAAACCGGCTAATAGAAACTCCTTCTGGGTGGAGAAACCTCGCCACAAACTTCTTGCAACAGTGAGATAGGAGTACAAAGATACAGCACAATACAAAGGCAGTAAGAATGTAAAAACACAGCTTGCCTTCTCGTCGACTGGATGAAGCAGCAACTTCACGAAACACCTACAACAGCAGGAACCAGCCGAAGGAAGCTTCCACGAAGCTTCAGGACAATGAGAGCTCAGCAAAGCTCTAATTGTAGTAAGATCAGAAAGAAAAGAGAGGCTTCTATTTACTGTAGAGGCACTCGACCCCTTTATATCCCTGAACCTGCGAACCTGCAAAGAGGGCAGAATACACAGCAGAAATCTAGACGTTGTGACTCAATGGCTAGAGCTGGACCGATCAAGCTCCACCCTGATCGGTCCAGACCTTCTCTGATCGGTCTTGGGGAGCGATCAGGACCTATGCTGATCGGTCCCCAGACCGATCAGTATGCTTCACAGAGAGTTACCCAACTCTCTGATCGGTCTGTGGACCGATCAGGACTCAGGTGGATCAGTCCACAGACCGATCCCCCTCTTTCTTCTCCCGATCTTCTTCGCTTTTGTATGATTACTGATCAGTCACCAGACCGATCAGGTATAAAACACACTGTTTGGTTACTGATCGGTCACCAGACTGATCAGTCAACCAGCGTATCACTAGATCGGTCACCAGACCGATCCAGTTTAGAGCTCCCAGCCCTAAACCCTACTTGGTTCTGAGAACGAGCTACCGAGCCCTCTCTGACATAGTCCGGAGAACGAGCTACCGAGCCCTCTCCGACTTTGTCCGGTCCAGAGAACGAGCTACCGAGCCCTCTCTGACCTAGTCCGAAGAACGAGCTACCGAGCCCTCTCCGACTCCATCCGGTCCAGAGAACGAGCTACCGAGCCCTCTTTGACCACAGTTCGGATAACGAGCTCCCAAGCCCTCTCCGACTTCCCATGCCAAGTTTCCATACTTGAACTTTTCCGTGCCAAGTCTCCATACTTGGACTTTTCCATGCCAAGTCTCCATACTTGGACTTTTCCTGTGCCAAGCTCCCTGCTTGGACTTTTCCATGCCAAGTCTCCATACTTGGACTTTTCTCGTGCCAAGCCTCCATGCTTGGACTTTTCACCAGATGTCTGGTCAACCTTGACCTATCTGGATTTCCCTTACCTGGCTTCACTCACCAGGACTTTCCAACTGCCTGGCTTCACTCACCAGGACTTTCCCTTGTCTGGCTTCACTCACCAGGACTTTCACCTGGCTTCACTTACCAGGATTTCCAGAATCAGGTCGACTCACCTCGGGTCAACCAGGTCAACCTTGACCAAAGATTGCACCCACAATCTCCCAAGTTTGTATTATGTCAAACATCAGAATACAACTTTTCTATTCTCGTCAAACATCAGAATAGAACTTTTCTATTCTCGTCAAACATAAAAATACAACTCGAGTCAGGTCGACTCGAGTCGGGTCAACCAAGTCAACCTTGACCTAAGGTTGCACCAACAATTGTCACATATTGTAAGAGTCACAATTAGTAGTCACAAAGGTGATGTTGGATCTCAATATTTTTGTAACTTGGGTAGTAATGAAGTGTTGCTAGATACCGCTCATTACTTATGTTTCTAAATGGGTTTAGGAGCATTGCCAATGTTACAAGAACTTATAGGGTCACACACAAAGGGAAATTAGATGGAGATTAGGTTCATATGATGCACTAAGAGGATTAGGTTCTTATGATGAACCAAATTGGATTAAGAGTAATCCAAATTAGACTAATTGAGTTGGACTCAATTTGATTTATGTGTCGAAGAAGTCTAGTTTAGACTATGATTCATTGAGTCAATTTAAACCAATGAATTTAGATTCATTAAATTAAATTGGTTTGAATCAAAGGGTAGATTTGATCAACCATGGGAGATAAATGGGTCAAGTTTGACTTGACTTGAGAGGGAAGATGAAGGGTCAAGTTTGACTTGACCAAATGTCACCTCATTTGTGACTTGGCATGGGTCGGCCAATGATGGTGTTCCACATCATCATGGCTACATCATTGTGTGCCACCTCATGAGGAAGACCAAGAGCCATGACTCTTGGCATTACATGGAGGTTTATAACACACAATGAAGTAGTCGGCCACTTTATGGTGAATTGAAGCAAGGTTTGTGCTCATTCAATTCTTCTTCTTCATCCTCTCTTCTTCCTTCTCCCTCTCCTCCATTGCCGAGCCACTCAAGGGTGCTAGCACATTCTAAGTGGTTCTCTCCACCTTTTGTCCGTGTGGATACGTGTAGAGGAGTGTACACTTAACACTCTACGAGATTCGACAACCTTTTTGGATGAGCGGGATAAGCGAAGGGCATCGCTACAAGGGTAATGCTCTTTTCATGTAGATCTAAGGTAGATCTAGTGTAGACAATGTTGGGTTCTTCGGGCCGCGAAAACCGCTTTTTCGCGTCTCGGAAACCCTGAGTCACCCAAAGCCGTAGATCCGTGCAAAGATTCGTAAACAAAACTTTTCGAAAAACCTTTTCTTGTACGAGTTTGTAAAACCTTTAGATCTACACTAGATAAGGGTTATACCTTCGAAGCGTTCCTTTCGCTTATCCCGCTCGTCCAAGGAGTTACCGGATCTCTAGACCGTCAAGCGCCGGTCCTCTAGAAGTATCCACACGGACACGTTGGTGGAGAAAACCTCACACAAAGGTGTGCTAGCACCTTTGTGAGATTCGGCCAAGCAAGGAGGAGAGGGAGAGGGAGAGCTTGAGAGGAAGAAGGAGGAAGATTCACCACACTTGAATGAAATGAATGAAAATCAATTCCAATTCAAAAGTGGTCGGCCACTTCTCATCAAGTGTAACTCCCCATTAAATGCAATTAATGTGAAGTTAATAAGAAAATGACTTTGTAACTTCCATGAGGTGGCACACCATGATGATGTGGAACATCATCATTGGTCCACCTAATGCCAACTCACCAATGAGGTGGCAAAAGGTCAAGTCAAAATTGACCTTTGGTCTTCCTTCTCTAGTCAAGTCAAACTTGACCCAATCTCTACCATGGTTGATCTAATCCAACCATTTGATTCGAGCCAACTTAATATAATGAATCTAATTCATTAAATTAAATTGATTTAATAAGTCATAATCTAAATTAGACTCATTAAATACATGAATCAACTTGAGTCGAACTCAAGTTAGCCCAATTAGGATTACTCTTAATCCAATTTGATTCATCAAATGAATCTAATCCTCTTGGTTCATCATATGAACCTAATCTCCATCTAATTGTCCTAAGTGTGTGACCCTATAGGTTCTTGTAACGTTGGCAATGCCCTAAACCCATTTAGGAGCATAAGTAATGAGCGGTATCTAGCAACACATCATTACTACCCAAGTTACAAGAATGTCGAGATCCGACATCACCTTGTGACTACTAATTGTGACTCCTCACAATATGTGACATTGTCCTTCTATCCTAGACATCTAGATTGATCAATGTGAGGCATAGACCGTGTCATCCTCTAATCAATCTAAATCTTGAACTCCAAGTAGACTCACTCGATCAAATGAGCTCAACATCTAATGTTGACTCATTTGGGCATGGCCATGCACTTAGTGGTCTCACTCTATCAAGAATACCGATGTCGCTCCCGTCATATGGGAGGGATAGATTCCATCTACATCACTCACATCCCTCCGCATAATTTGTTACATACCCAGTAATCGCCTTTATAGTCCACCCAGTTACGGGTGACGTTTGACGAAACTAAAGTACATAACTCCTTATGTAGGGATCCATGGTGACTTCAGGTCTAAGGACTAATAGTCATACTAATAGCCACATGAGAAAGTATATGACACTCATATAATGATCCATGATACTTTCTCATGGCGGGTCATTCAGTATACATTCTCTAATGCATACCCATGTGTCAGCTTGATATCTCTATATCCATAACTTGTGAGATCAAGTCATCGAGCTGACCTACATGCTAGTCTTATTGTATTAACATTGTCCCTGAATGCTAATACTCGACTAGGAGTGATTTAGAGTAGTGTTCCCTATATCATCTCACTATCGATTCAACTAATCGATTGATATAGGTATGAACCTTCTACTCAAGGACGCTATTATACTTAGTCTATTTGGCACTAATATAAATAAGTATAATAACCAAACAAATGCCTTTATTAATATACAAGAATATAATATACATGAGTTCATACAATCATCAAATGATTGGCTCTAGGGCTCTAACTAACAGACAAACATGTACAAGATCATTTTATATATTTTCACACGGATCCATGGCTAGCTTCGGGGTTTCCGCAACGCAAAAAGCGGTTTTTGCGGCTCGAATTTGCTAACAGTGGTATCAGAGCCACGTGCGAAACTTGTACATGTTTTGTTTTTGTCATTATGAAAAGATTTTAGATCTGTAAGTTTTTGTAATTTTTCTATTTTTATGGATTTTGTGAGTATTTTTCTTGTAGAAGTGAAGCAACAAGTGCTTGGACACTTGTAGGCTTCATCTACCAAGAAAAACCTTCCAAAATGGCAAGGTCTCGCCCAAACAAAATTATTTTTTATTTGGGACAGTGACTTAAGGCGCTGTTAGATCAATATGGGACACTCATGATATTCATTTCACTAGAAGGGGTGTTGCCCCTAACCCCGCAAGGGGCATTGTCTCACGATCGCGCCCGAAAATCGCTAAACGGGACCGTCGGGGAGTTATGACTCATAAAATTGATAAAAAATAGTAGTAAAATTATAGAAATTTATGTAAAATACATAATTTAGAATTATGTATGATATTGTGATGGTCATGGCCCAAAAACCCCAATATGATTGGTTAAAAATTGTGTTGTAATTCATAATATGGCCTGCGCGCCATTTTTTGTATTGTGCGTGTTGTATATGATATATGACCTGCGTGTCATGCCTCCCCTTTTATTTTCCTGTTGTAAATAGATTTTAGACTCAAATGTAACTCAATTTTCATATTTGTAATGTACAAAATGAAGCGGTGGAAGGTCCACACAAGGAGGAGTTACGAGGAGGATGTTATCAACACTTGGCGGTCAAAAGGAGACGCTTGAAGAAGCCGTTGACCCTAGTTTGACTGTCCGATCTTCTCATTGGCTTGATAAGATCGTAGTAGGGTCATGACTTCATCACAATTAATTAATCAGTATATATGATTACTTGTGTGTATGTGATGCATGCTAATGTAGGGTAATTAGTGCCTTAATGTGTATATGATACACATTCATGATTAGATTAGTTCTTAATCAAGTCAACTTGAAATGCCTACCATGTTTTAATACCCATCACTACCTCGATCATTTGTTGTTGTTGAATCTGCCAAAGCAAAGCAACACATATTTTCTTGGTAGGGTGCGGAGGGGCAATCTTGGTCCCGTCTATCAAAGCTTGGGTGAGTACAAACTCAAATAGATTGAGTATAACTAGTTAACTCAATTGGATCTAGTATAACTATAGGCATTTTTCAACGGTTGGAAGATAGGATAAAAATCACATTTATACTAAATCTTGGGTGATTTAGCCAAAGCTAACTCAAGTTTTAATATAAATGAGGATCTTGATCCTATAAATAAGAGTTGCATAGAGATGTAATTGATAATTAGTTATCTACCGATCATACTAAGTCTTGGGCGATTTAGCCAAAGCTAACTCAAGGCATAGTATGATGTGGATCTTGTCCCGCGTGAATTATAGCCCATTAGTATGAATCTAGTAGTGTGGGTTGACCACATCCAGACTTGATTCTACAATAGCCCTATAATTTAGTGGGAGCATCATTTAGTTAAAGGCCTAATTAAATGATAAATGGAATATGATATTACTCTCTGCTTTATTTATGTTATAGATTGCCATGTCGACAAACACGAGCACTTTCTCCCTGCGTTCTTTCCTTGACAAGGACAAGCTCAATGGAGCTAATTTCCTGGACTGGTATAGGAATCTGAGAATCGTTCTCACACAAGAAAGAAAAATGTACGACCTGTAGCAGCCTATTACGGAGGCACCTCCTGCCACTGCCACGCGAGTTGACCAAGATGCTTATAAGAAGCATTAGGATGATGCATTAGATGTATCATGCCTCATGCTCGCAACCATGAACTCTGAGCTTCAGAAGCAACACGAGTTGATGACTGCTTATGATATGGTTAAACATCTTCATCAACTATATCAAGGTCAAGCAAGGCACGAGAGATTCGAGATCTCTAAGGCACTATTTCAGTGCAAGATGAAAGATGGGACTCCCGTAGGTCCATATGTACTCAAGATGATTGGGTACATAGAGAACCTACAGAGGTTGGGATTCCCACTTGGCCAAGAACTGGCCACTGACTTGATCTTACAATCCTTGCCAAAAAGTTACAGTAAATTTGTCATGAATTACAACATGAACGAAATTGATAAGCCACTGCCTGAGCTGCTAAGCATGTTGCGAACTGCTGAGCTCAACCTTAAGAAGGTAAAGCCCAACTCCATTCTCAAGGTGCAAAAGCATAAAGGCAAGGGCAAGCCTAAAGGTAAGGGAAAGTCCCAAGCCAAGGGCAAAGGCAAGGTAATGAAACCAAAAGGAGGGGTTGCGAAGGATGCTACCTGCTTCCACTGTGGTCAGACCGGGCACTGGAAGAGGAACTACAAAGGATACTTGGAAGATCTTAATTAGAAGAGAAATGAGATTTCTACTTCAGGTATATATGTTATAGAAGTCAATCTTTCTATTTCTTCATCGTGGGCATTAGATACCGGATGTGCTTCTCACATTTGTACTAATGTGCAGGCGCTGAGAAATAGCAGGGCATTGACGAAGGGCGAGGTGGACCTACGAGTAGGCAATGGAGCACGGGTTGCTGCTGTTGCTGTAGGAACTTACTTTCTACCTCTGCCCTCTGGGCTTGTACAAGAATTAGATGAATGTTGTTATGTGTCTGCTCTCATAAAGAACATCATTTCAGTTTCTTGTTAAGACAAGAAAGGTTTTTCGTTTATAATAAAGAACAAATGTTGTTTCGTTAATTTAAACGATATGTTCTATTGTAGTGCACCTCTGATGAACGGACTCTACATTCTAGACTTAGAGAATCCCATCTATAACATAAGTACCAAAAGATTCAAGTCAAATGAAATGAACCAAACTTATATCTGGCACTGTCGCTTAGGTCATATAAATGACAAACGCTTATCCCAACTCCATAAAGATGGTTTGTTGGACTAATTTGATATCGAATCTTATGAGACATGCGAGTCATGCCTACTGGGCAAGATGACCAAGACTCCCTTTAGTGGACATAGCGAAAGAGCAACTGACTTATTAGGACTTATACATAGTAATGTATGTGGCCCTTTCAATGTCACTGATAGAGGTGGTTATAGGTACTTTATTACATTTACTGATGACTTCAGTAGATATGGTTATGTGTATATGATGACACATATGTAACAATCCTTTGAAAAGTTCAAAGAATTCAAGAATGAAGTACAAAACCAGCTAGGCAAGAGTATTAAAATACTTCAATCAGATAGAGGTGGTGATTACCTTAGCCATGAGTTTCGTGACTATCTAGCTGAGTGTGGGATATATCCCAACTCACTCCTCCTGGAACACCACAGTGGAATGGTGTATCCAAAAGGAGGAATCGTACCATATTAGATATGGTATGATCTATGATGAGTCACACAGATCTTCCTATATCTTTTTGGGGATATGCTCTAGACAAAGCAGCCTTCACACTTAACCGTGTTCCATCCAAAGCTGTGATAAAGACACCATATAGGATATGGACTGGGAGAGATGCCCAAATATCATTTATGAGGATTTGGGGTTGTGAGGCTTACGTTCGACGTCAAGTCTCGGACAAACTGGGACCCAAATCCGATAAGTGCTATTTTATAGGATATCCCAAGGAAATGAAGGGATATTACTTCTACATTCCCAGTCAACACAAAGTGTTTGTGTCTAAGACTGGGGTATTTCTAGAAAAGGACTTTGTTTCTAGAAAAACTAGTGGGAGTGCATTCGATATTGAAGAAATTCAAGATATGGACCATAGCACTGAAGCTTTGATGGAAGTTGAACTGGAACCGCATAATGTTGTGGATAATGAGATTGTTGTACAAGGAGTTGAGGAACAACACCCAGTTCAAGTAGACCTACATCTTCACAGGTCTGACAGGGTACGTCGTCAGCCTGAGAGATACTAATTTCTCTTGTCTGACCATGATGACGTTATGCTCATTGAGAATGATCCTACCTCCTATCAGGAAGCTGTGATGAGACCAGATTCTGAGAAATGGCTAGAGGCCATGAGATCCGAGATGGAATCCATGTACACCAAGCAAGTATGGACTTTGGTTGATCCACTTGAAGGTGTCAAACCCATTGGGTGTAAGTGGGTCTTTAAGAGAAAGACTGACATAGATGGACTTATTAACTATAAGGGTTGTTTGGTAGCTAAAGGTTTCAAGCAAATTCATGGTATTGACTATGATGAAACTTTTTCTCCAGTAGCGATGTTTAAGTCCATTCGGATCATGCTTGCTATTGCAGCATACCACGATTATGAGATCTGGCAGATGGATGTCAAAATCACGTTTCTGAATGGAAACTTGCTCGAGGATGTGTACATGACACAACCTGAGGGTTTTGTAGATCCACAGTATACTGGCAGAGTATGCAAGCTGCATAAGTCCATTTATGGACTAAAGCAAGCTTCTCGGAGTTGGAATCTTCGATTCGTTGATGCAATCAAACAGTTTGGTTTCATCAAGAATGAAGATGAACCCTGTGTCTACAAAAAGGTTGTTGGGAACACAGTTGTCTTCCTTTTATTGTATGTGGATGACATACTACTCATTGGAAATGACATCCCTTTGCTACAGTCTGTAAAGACTTGGCTGGGGAATTGTTTCTTAATGAAGGACATAGGTGAAGCAGCCTGTATTTTAGGCATAAAGATCTATAGAGATAGATCTAAGAGATTGCTTGGCCTAAGTCAAAGTACATATATTGACATGGTATTACTACGGTTTGCCAAGCAAAATTCTAAGAAAGGATTTCTGCCAATGTCACATGGTGTGAGTCTTTCGAAGACTCAAAGTCCCTCTTCTAGATAGGAGAGAGACCGCATGGATAAGATCCCTTATGCTTCAGCCATAGGATATATCATGTACGCCATGCTATGTACTCGTCCTGATGTTTCGTATGCTTTGAGCATGACGAGCAGATACCAGTCAGATCTAGGTGAGCGTCACTGGATAGCGGCCAAGAATATTCTTAAGTACTTGAGAAGGACTAAAGAATATTTCTTGATATTTGGAGGTGATGGCGAGCTAGCTGTAAAGGGTTACAGTGATGCCAACTTCCAAATTGACCAGGATGATTATAGATTGCAGTCTGGGTTCGTGTTTTTGCTTGAATGGTGTTGTTGTGAGTACCCACAGAGGCTAACGTCGCTGATCCCTTGACCAAGGCTTTGGCACAGAGAAAGCATGATGGTCACACTAGGTCATTGGGTGTTAGAGCCTACACTGATTGGCACGAGTGCTAGTGGGAGATTGTTAGTGAGAGCCCTAGAGCCAATCATATGATGATTATTGTATGGACTTGATGTATCATATTTCTATTTATATATAAAGGCATTTCTTTATGGTTATTATACTTACTTGTATTGGTGCTAAATAACTAAGTATAATAGCGTCCTTGAGTAGAAGGTTATTATCTATATCAATCGATTGGTTGCATACTTTGGCTTCGTCAAACGTCACCCGTAAATGGGTGGACTATAATGGTGATTACTGGGTATATAACAAATTATGCGGAGGAATGTGAGTGATGTAGATATGATCTATCCCTCCTATATGACGGGAGTGATATCATGATTCTTGATAGAGTGAGACCACTAAGTGCATGACCATGCCCAAACGAGTCAATATAAGATATTGAGCTCATTTGATTAGAGTGAGTCTACTTGGAGTTCAAGACATAAATTAATTAGAGGTTGACACGGTCTATGCCTCAATTGATCAATTTAGATATCAATGATAGAAGGACATTGTCACATATTGTGAGAGTCACAATTAGTAGTCACAAAGGTGATGTTGGATCTCAATATTTTTGTAACTTGGGTAGTAATGATGTGTTGCTAAATATCACTCATTACTTATGTTTCTAAATGGGTTTAGGAGCATTGCCAACATTACAAGAACCTATAGAGTCACACACAAACGGTAAATAGATTGAGATTAGGTTCATATGATGGACCAAGAGGATTAGGTTCATATGATGAACCAAATTTGATTAAGAGTAATCCAAATTAGACTAATTGAGTTGGACTCAATTTGATTCATGTGTCGAATTAGTCTAGTTTAGACTATGATTCATTGAGTCAATTTAAACCAATGAATTTAGATTCATTAAATTAAATTGGTTTGAATCAAAGGGTAGATTTGATCAACCATGGGAGATAAATGGGTCAAGTTTGACTTAACTTAAGAGGGAAGATGAAGGGTCAAGTTTGACTTGACCAAATGTCACCTCATTTGTGACTTGGCATGGGACGGCCAATGATGGTGTTCCACATCATCATGGCTACATCATTGTGTGCCACCTCATGAGGAAGACCAAGAGCCATGACTCTTGGTATTACATGGAGGTATATAACACACAATGAAGTGGTCAGCCACTTTATGGTGAATTGAAGCAAGGTGTGTGCTCATTTAATTCTTCTTCTTCCTCCTCTCTTCTTCCATCTCCCTCTCCTCCATTGCCCAACCACTCAAGGGTGCTAGCACATTCTAAGTGGTTCTCTCCACCTTTTGTCCGGGTGGATACGTGTAGAGGAGTGTACACTTGACACTCTACGAGATCCAGCAACCTTTTTGGACGAGCGGGATAAGCGAAGGGCATCGCTTCAAGGGTAATGATCTTTTAATGTAGATCTAAGGTAGATCTAGTGTAGATAAACATGTACAAGATCATTTTATATATTTTTGCACGGATCCGTGGCTAGCTTCGGGGTTTCTGCAACGCAAAAAATGGTTTTTGCGGCTCGAATTTGCTAACAGGTTCTATGACAACTGTGCACTCTGCCATCACTGCTCCTGAGTAACCGAGTGGACAGGATGCTATAAGAGTACACCTATCCTCCTACCCCAAAATAGAGTGGGGGAGCGTAAGGCTCTCATCTCTCTGAAACAGTCCAGAGGAGGGATCTCTATCGTGCTTCCACGCTGCGTCACACTACCCATGAGTGGACTAGTGGAGCACTGACAAAGCATTTAAAATATTGCACCTAGATAAAATTAAATAATAAGGTTTCATAGGAAAAAAAGGCTTAACGGAATTTTTAGAGATTTTTAGAAATTTTCTGGGAATTTTTCGGTGCTCGTATGACGTATTTGGAGGGGATGCATGTATATGTTAGGATGTATACTAAAAGACTAGCTTTTTGTATGAACATTTATTTTGAAATGAGAATCACATTGGTCAAATGTCTGTATTTAGTAAAATGTAGTTGTCCATTTAATTTATATTGTAGATAACATGGTGTGTGATGTCACACAGAAGATTATGTTATCAGTTCCTTATAAATTATAAATAGTAGCTCACAACCAAGATAGATTGGGACAAACTATTGGAATGGTTGTAGTATAATTTGGTACTATTTTATCTTGACTATAAAATTACACTAGTACACTATGTGTGTATTGAGCAGGACCATTTGAGGTTGTTCCTTTTATATTGACTGCATAAAAGAACATAACCTCTGTTATTATGGATGTGTGTACTCTTAATCCCGATATAATAACAAGAACATATACTTAGTATTTATTTCTTTGATTTATCAATGGGTGAGATTTATTCGTTAAATCAATAGGCCCGATAATTTAGGAAATAATATTATTTATATGGTGTGTTGTTGATTATAGAAGAAAATTGTGTCCTAGTTATCGAGGTTGATGATGTCCCCTTGAGGAGCTCATAAGGATTGCCATATAAACCCTATAGGTGGACTTAGTCCGACATGACAATGAAGTTGAGTGGTACTACTCTTGGAGTTAAATATTAATTAAGTGAGAGTTTTGGATCGTAGCGTTCGATAGAGGGGGGTGAATATTGAATTCAAAATTTTTGTAGAGTAAGTGCACAACGGAAAAATAATGAACAAAAAATAAGTAACACAAGTAGGTTTTTTACTTGGTTCGGAGCCTGTGTCGACTCCTACTCTAAGGCCCGCACACGAGGGTGCTTTCGATGGGCAATTCACTAGCAATTCAAAAATGTTTACAATTTAAAGTACACGAATGCTAATAAAGAAAATAATACTGACAAAAATGAAGAATAAAAAAGCAAAGCATTGTCAGCAGCGTCGCAGGAGCACCAGAGATTGAATTGAGAGTTGATGTTGGAGCTTCAGCCTTGACCCTCCTTATAAAGGAGGTTCGGGGTGCCTGGAACGTTCAGGGCGCCCTGAACGTGACGTAGCCGAGCCAACCAGGGCGCTCCATGTGGCGAGGTGACGCTGAGGATAAGTTTTTGCCTCTGGGTGCCCGAGTTCCTCCAGGGCGCCCGAACCTCCGGGCGCCCGGATCCATCTTGGGCGCCTGGACCTCAGTTTTCCAGCAGCTTCCTTCCTACAAGAAAACGTTAGTCCAGAGGCAAATATATAATACATATATCCTGCAAAACAAAGTGTTAGCACAGTTCAAGTTTAACAAGTAGAGTATTAATTAGATTCTGTCTCTCCGAGACCGGAATCTAGTCAAGCTCTTGACTTAGAGTTCTGAAATGGTTCTAAGTCAGCTCAGCACCTAAGTTCCCTTCCCGAGAATGCGTCCTCACAATCACTCCCCTCCAGTGACTTACCTTCACCTACCAGCCAGACGTTCGGTCAGCCCTTTGACCCGTCTGGGCTTTATGCCAGCTATCTAGTCAGCCAGTCGACCTAGCTGGGTTTTGTGCCAAACGTCCGGTCAGCCCGTCGACCCGTTTGGACTTTGTGCTAGCTATCCGGTCGGCCCATCGACCTAGCTGGGCTTCATGCCAGACATCAGGTCAGCCCATCGACATGTCTGGACTTCTCCTACACAATCGATCAGAGTGTTAGATAACAACGAAACTAACATAACCTATTTTGTCATTCATCAAAACTTGAGTTTGACCGTTAGTGCTAACTGCACCAACAATCTCCCCATTTTTGATGTAATGACAACCTGGTTAAGTTAGTGATAAATATGCATATAAGAAATAAGCATAAGGTTGTTAAGTTGGCTTTTAAATTTTGTTCTGTTTCTGTTTGTTTAACTAACTTAACCACCTAACCTCCCCCTTTGGCATTCATAAAAAAAATGACATAGAACAACAAGGTAACTTAAAAAAATGGAAGGTAAATGAAATTTAGAAATGTAAGTCAGATTATTTTGAGGGGAGTATAACATAAAAAAATGACTTAAGTTTAAAAAATAGTCGCTATTAATGTTTTAACAAGATAATTACAATTTTAACTTAATTTTTCAAAAAGAGTTTTGCAATCTGGAAACATAATTTACAAAAATATTAGGGTTAAGTTCAATTTATAAGTCAAGTTTTTAAACTAAGTAAAATAAATTTCTTAAAATTTAAATCTGACTTTGTAATCATTTAGATAAATTTTCAAAAATATGTTTTGAAACCTAAATATAATTTTCAAAACTGAAGAATCCAATTTTCAAAACCAACTTTTTAAAACTAAGTTTGGAAGGTTTAAATCAGAAACCAAGTTTAGAATAAAGCAAATTTTCAAAAAATAATTTTAACTTTCAAAACTAATTTTGAAAAATCCAAAGAAATTGTTAAAGTACTTAGTTTTGATTTGATAAAAGAAAATTTTGCAAAAATTATTTTTAAACTAAGTAAAAAAATAATTAACCCCCCCTGAACCTGACATTACAAAATCTGTCTAACCGGTTAGCTACTTACTGACTATTTAGAGGATAGCAGCTTTCACTTAGTTAGTCAAGTTAAGTCTAAGCATCAGTTAGTATTTGACTAAACTGAATGACTTAACTGGATTAATATCTATTTGGTATTTAACGCCCAGATTTATATCGATGCACTGACATAAGCATCTTAAGTCCAAGCAATTTATCTAGGCATCTCACCCCTTTCTATATTGGCAATCACAAACAAGGGAATCCTAGGGTGTTGGTGAGATGCTCAAGTACTAGCCCTAGGGAACATGCTTTCTAGGGGATTATTCTAGTCTAAGGCTAAAACTATTTTTGAAATTCTAGAAATAGGAATTTTGAAAAACATAAAAGCATTTTACCTTAGAATTTAAAAATAACCATTTTTTGAAAACAATTTTAAAATTCCTAATCTATTAGACACATCCATAATTTTCTACGTAGATTGCTAAACTCACTTTCAGGGAGGGGTTTAATAAATATGTCAGCTAAATTAGATTTTGACTCAATGTACTTGAGTTCAATGTCTCCTTTAGTGACATGATCCCTGATAAAGTGATGCCTAATTTCAATGTGTTTGGTTCTGAAATGATGCACTGGATTTTTTGTTAAATTGATTGAACTAATATTGTCAATTAATACTTTTACATTTGTAAGGTTTAGGTTGAAAACTTTGAAAGTGTGCATCATCCATAATAGTTGTGCAACACATTCTCCTATGGCAATATATTCTGACTCGGTTGTAGATAGAGCAACACAGTGTTGCTTTCTACTAAACCAGCTAACAAGTGATGGACCTAGTAGTTGACATCCACCACTTGTGCTTTTGCGGTCTAATTTGCACCCAACATAATCTGAGTTAGAATACCCTATTAATTCAAAATTATTAGTTCTAGGATACCAAATACCTACATTTGTTGTTCCTTTGACGTATCTAAAGATTCTTTTAACTTGGGTCAAATGTGATTCTTTAGCTCAAGTTTGGTATCTAGCACATATACTAACTGCAAACAAGATATCGGGTCTACTTGCAGTTAAGTACAGTAGGCTACCTATGACACTCCTATAGTATTTTAGGTCAACTGGTTTTCCATTGGTGTCGTCATCTAGAATTGTGTTTACTGCCATAGGTGTTTTTATTTCTTTAGTATTTTCTATTCCAAATTTTTTAAGTAATTCTTTAGTGTATTTTTGTTGATAAATATAATTATCTTCATTTGTTTGTTTTATTTGTAATCCTAAAAAGTAAGTTAATTTGCCTACTAAACTCATTTCAAATTCTTGTTCCATTAAGTTTGTGAATTCTTCTAAAAATTCTGAATTAGTTGACCCAAAAATTATATCATCTACATAAATTTGGGCTATAAATATGTCCTCTTTTATTAATTTAACGAATAGGGTCGGGTCAATTTGACCCTGGTTAAACCCTTTGGATATAAGGTAAGAGGTTAACCTTTCATACCATGCCCTAGGTGCTTGTTTAAGTCCATATAAAGCTCTCTTTAATTTAAATACATAGTCAGGATTTTCTAGACTTTCAAACCCAGGTGGTTGTCCTACATAGACTTCTTCTTTTATTAATCCATTTAGAAATGTTGATTTGACGTCCATTTGATATAGTCTAAACCCCTTGTGGGCTGCATAGCTGAGTAACATTCTAATGGACTCTAGTCTAGCTACTGGGGCATAAGTTTCATCATAGTCAAGTCCTTCAACTTGGCTAAACCCCTTAGTGACTAGCCTTGCTTTATTTCTAGTAATTTCCCTAGTTTTACTTAGTTTATTTCTAAATACCCATTTTGTTTCTATTACTTTTTTATTTTTGGGTGGTGGTACTAAGACCCAAACTTCATTTCGCTCAAATTGAGCTAGTTCCTCCTGCATTGCTATGATCAAGTCTGGGTCAAGTAAGGATTCAGCTACGATTTTAGGTTAGATTTTTGAAATTAAAGAAATTTGACTTAGGTTTCTAAAGGATGATCTAGTCTGAACCCTTAGGTCTGGATCACTAATTATCTGGTCAATTGGATGATTTGGGCTGACTCTTATGATTCTAAAAGGTTGATTTTCTTGAGTTCTTTCTTCCTCTTCATGATTTAAGTCTTGATTGGTTTCTTCTTGATTACTATTGCTTTGAATGAACTCAATTGACTGAAGTTAGGTTTGATCTGAATTTTGTTTGGATTCCTCAAATTTTACATTGGTGGTTTCTTCAATTCTTAAGGTAACCTTATTGTATATTCTGTATCCCCTACTATTGAGTGAATATCCCACACAAATGCCATTTTCTATTTTAGAAGTAAATTTTCCTAAATGTTCCCTAGTGTTCAAGATGAAAGTTGGGCACCCAAATACTTTAAAATACTTTATATTAGGTTGTTTATTATAATAAACTTCAAAAAAGGTTTTATTATGTACTTTATTTAGGGTTGTTCTATTTTGCACGTAGCAGGCTGTACTCACAGCTTCTGCCCAAAAATATTTGGGAAGATTATATTCATTTAACATAGTTCTAGAGGCTTCAAGTAACTGTAATTCCCACTAAGCTTGTAAGATAAATATATGAATGTGGGATTTTTCCTTAGAAAAATAATAGGAAGTGAGTTGAAGCCAAAAAGAAATAAAATGAAATAAAAAGAAGAGGAGGTCAAGGATTGAACCATGAACCTCTTATATTATATTTCATAGAATTAATTAGTAGAAACCAATTGGGATAGAGAGAAGATGTTGATAGCAAAGGAGGGAAACTCATGATAAAGGTAAGAGTAAAAGCTAGCCAAAAGAAAATAAGAAAAGAGCAAGAGAAGGGCAACTTGCCTTCCTTCTCTCTCTCCCTCTTTCTCTCTTCATTTTGCCGAAAATTTAAAGAGGGAATTAAGAGGATTCATTCCCCCTTATTTCATCATGAATGGTGAGAATAAATTAGGAAATAAAATAAATAAAAGAAAAATAGAAAATGGGTTAAGGGAGAAGGAAAGCAAAAATCAATTTTGCTACCTCTTCCCCCTTAACATAAAAGGGAGCAAGAAAAGAGAAAGTTATTTTTCTCTCATCCTCCCTCTTCCTCACCGAGAACACCCACTCCCTCTCCTCCATCTTCGGCCCCAAAGCTAAGGGTTTTCTCCTAAGAAAGCTAAAGATACAAGGAGGACTTAGCAAGGGAATCAAGGGAAAGGAACTAGAAGAAGAGGCTACTTCTTCCATCACTATACCTTAGATCCACAAGCGAAAAGGATGTAAGCTTCCCCTCACCTGTGGTACAAGGTTTTTTTTATGTGATTTTTGGATTTTATGAGGATTAGAAAACCTAGGAAAGAGTTTAAGAAAATTCGGTTAAAGAAAGGGTTTTCAAATCTAGGAAGGTTTAAACAAGTCCTTATTTCATGATATGTCTTCTATGCTATGTAGGAAGGATTTTCTTCATATTTTTATACCTAAATGATGCTTGATCAGAGGAGTACCTAACCCTAGAATTTCGGCCAAAAATATTTTAAAGAGGCAACGCCAATGGCTCGAGTTAGTTAAAGATTACGACTGCGAGATTCTTTATCACCCAGGGAAGGCGAACAAAGTGGCCGATGCACTCACCCGAAAGTTCAGTGCCACCTGATGCAACTATTTTAAAGTTCGAGGACGAACTTTTTATGAGGTACGGGGTACTGTAATACCCACTAAGCTTGTAAGATAAATATATGAATGTGGGATTTTTCCTTAGAAAAATGATAGGAAGTGAGTTGAAGCAAAAAGAAATAAAATGAAATAAAAAGAAGAGGAGGTCAAGGATTGAACCATGAACCTCTTATATTATATTTCATAGAATTAATTAGTAGAAACCAATTGGGATAGAGAGAAGATGTTGATATCAAAGGAGGGAAACTCATGATAAAGGTAAGAGTAAAAGCTAGCCAAAAGAAAATAAGAAAAGAGCAAGAGAAGGGCAACTTGCTTTCCTTCTCCCTTAACCCATTTTCTATTTAGAGAAGGTTTAAACAAGTCCTTATTTCATGATATGTCTTCCATGCTATGTAGGAAGGATTTTCTTCATATTTTTATACCTAAATGATGCTTGATCAGAGGAGTACCTAACCCTAGAATTTCGGCCAAAAATATTTTAAAGAGGTTAGAGAAAACATTGTTTAACCAAACTAGTACAAGAATTCTTCTATGAACAACTAAGGGTCTTTTATTGGTTTTCTTGCTTGAAAGTTACTTGGAACCAAAGGAAATCCATTCATATGTTTTGGCCAAGAAAAGGGCTTAGGGTTAGGTAGACCTTTAAATTTAAGTAACCATGTTTGTAAGATAGAATATAGAGTTCTCGTAAAGAATTGCATGTTGAACATTGCTAGAAATTCATGAACTCTTATTTGAGATTTTCGGCTATGATAAGATGGATAGTTTAGAAAAGCTTAAACAAAATTCTAATATGCTCAAGACCGATGTGATATTATGATATGAAAGTTGTTTAATGCTCTTATGTTTAAATTGAGTATAGAAAATTAGTTACATGATATATGACATGTAAGAGCACAAGGGTCCTAGCTTGTTTATAAACCAACTTTGTATATGATGTTCTTATTAATCTTTGCCATGAAACTTACTTAGGTTTTCCATGCTTTAGGCCACTTAAAACCTAGTTTAAAGATTGGTAGGTTTCGGTCATGAGGAAAAATAAAAGAAAAAGGGAAAGAAACCAAGGAAGCCTAAGACACAATTCACATGTATGTTTATTATGCTTGTCTTTATACATGCTATGAAACTTGTATGATTTCTTATGCTTTTAGGCTATTTGAAGCAAGTTTACATACTGTTGAGTTTCGGCCAAGTAGGGTTTAAAAGACCTAGAGGCCTTAGAAATGAAACCAAATGTGTTAAAAGTGCTTCTTATGAAAATAGGATAATGTGTTGATTGTGTCACATGCTTGTATAATTTTTCCATGACCTAAATGGACCATTGTATGTTTCGGCCATGAAGGAATAGATGCCCTAGAAACCCTAGAACAAGAATTAAATATGATTATGTCACTTTACATGGAATATGATAAGTAGAAAGACAAAATTCCCATGCTATAGGTTGTTTAATGACCTAATTGAGGCTAGGGTAAGTTTCGGCCATACATGTTGTATAATGTCTTGTTATGAATTTATACATGATGTTAGTTCATGTTCACATACTTGTATGTTTGTTTTTAGCCTAATGAACACTTGTTAAAAGTGTGACCATGACATATGTTAAGGGCTTGAAGGACTTAGGAACTAGCTCAATATGCTTACTATGTTACTTGGGAAAAAATGCTATAAATATGGTTTAAGGTTTCCATGCTTTCTTGACATTTGGGACCTTGTTTATATACTGATAGGGTTCGGCCACATGAGTTTAAGGACTTAGAGAACTTAGAAACCAAGTAAATCATACTTATAATGCTTCCTATGAAATTCATGTAATGATAATTTAGGTTCCACATGCTTGGAGGTTGTTTTTGTTGGTGCAACCTTAGGTCAAGGTTGACCTGGTTGACCCGACTCGAGTTGACTTGACTCGAGTTGTATTTTGATGTTTGACTTGGGAAGATTGTTGATGCAACTTTAGGTCAAGGTTGACCTAGTTGAGTTGCATGTTGATGTTTGACACTCGTGAGGGAGTTCTATTCTTGATATGGGACAAGAATAGATGTTTGGGAGATTATTGGTGTAACCGTAGGTCAAGGTTGACCTGGTTGACCTGAAAAGTCCAAGTATGGAGACTTGGCACTGGAAAGGTCCAAGCAGGGAGCTTGGCATGCGAAAAGTCCAAGTATGGAGACTTGGCACGGGAAAAGTCCAAGTATGGAGACTTGGCACTGGAAAAGTCCAAGTATGGAGACTTGGCACGGAGAAGTCCAAGCAGGGAGCTTGGCACGAGGGAAAGTCCCGGTGAGTGAGGCAAGGGAAAGTCCTAACTGGATGTTAGGCAGGTGGAAAGTCCCGGTGAGTGAAGAAAGTCCCGGTGAGTGAAGCCAGCAGTGGGAAAGTCCTAACTGGATGTTAGGCAGGTGGAAAGTCCTGGTGAGGAAGCCAGCAATGGAGAAGTCCCGTGAGTGAAGCCAGCAATGGAAAGTCCCGTGAGTGAAGCCAGCAATGGAGAAGTCCCGTGAGGAAGCTGGAAATCCCGTGAGTGAAGCGTGAAAATCCTAGTGAGTGAAGCTAGGTGAAAGTGGAAGTCCTGTGAGTGAAGCCAGGCATTGGAAAGTCCCGTGAGTGAAGCCAGCATTGAAGTCCCGTGAGTGAAGCCAGCATTGAAATCCGAGTGAAGCCGTGAAAACCCTAGTGAGTGAAGCTAGGTGAAAGTCCCGGTGAGTGAAGCCAGGCAGGAAAATCCAGATGGATCAAGGGTGATCGGACATCCGGTGTTGGGAAGTCCAAGTAGATCAAGGGAGTGATCGATACTTGGCACGAAGAGGAAAGTCCAAGTGGGTCAAAGGGATTGACCGGACACTTGGTGGAGAATCTTAGCAGGTCAAGGGACTGACCGGATGCTAAGCATGATGTACCAACAGGTCAAGATTGACCGGATGTTGGTTTGAACTTGGTTTGGGCGAAATGAGTCGGATCGATCCGGTGATCGATCCAGTGATAATATTCTGATCGGTTCGGTGACCGATCGAATACACGTAGCATATCGTGATAACCGATAGGTCCGTGACCGATCGAGTCGATCGGTCAACAGAGCGAGGCGCGAGGGGCTGATCGGTCGTGGACCGATCGAAGCCCGATCGGTCCCGCATCGATCAGAGTTCTCGATCGGTCCATGGACCGATCAGGATCCCGATCGGTCCATGGACCGATCAGACGGAACAAGCAAAGCTTCTTCCCCGATCGATCCCGCATCGATCAGAAGTTCCTGATCGGTCCGTGGACCAATCGTGACCAATGTAAAGGTCTTCCCGATCGGTCCACGCATCGATCAGAGTTCTAGCTGCTATGCACGCAACGGCTAGTTTCTTCTGTCTTCGCAGTTATAAAAGAGGTTGAGAAGCTCTGATCTTCTTCTTCTTCTTCTTTGCCCCGCTTCTTGCTTGAGCTTTCTGAGCTCTCTACTCGTGAAGCTTCGTGAGCTTCCTACCGGTCACCGCTATCGCCCGTGAAGTTGCCGCTCAAACTGAAACCATCGAAGGCAAGATAGTGTGTGTTTTTACATTCTTATTGTTCTTGCTTCTTGTTGTATTTCTTGTACACTTATCTTGCTGTTGCAAGAGACTTTGTGGCGAGGTTTCTCCACCCAGAAGGAGTGTTTGATTTAGCCGGTTTTCCGGGGACTCATCCACCGACGGATTGATAGGGCTCGTCCACCTTACGGACACGCCGAGGAGTAGGAGTTTCATCTCCGAACCTCGTTACATCGACGAGTTTGAGGTTTGATCTTTCCGCTTTCGTTTCTATTGTATTTTCCGCTGCGCTAACCCTAATCGTAGGAAGAAACGCGAGAATTTGGGGCGGCTATTCACACCCCCCCTCTCTAGCCGTACGAAAGATCCTAACAAGTGGTATCAGAGCGAGGTCGCTCTTCATCGGATCAACACCCGTGGGAGCAAAGCTAGAGATGGATCAATTCGGAGAAGACATCACCATTCCACCCTTCTACAACGACAACTTCGCATATTGGAAGGTAAGGATGATGTATTTTCTTAGGACTAATATGTGGAACTGGTTTTGTGTACAAGAAGGGTTTACTCCTCCAATGGATAAAGAAGGAGAGCCTCTAGAGAAGAACAAGTGGACAAAGGAACAAGTCCATCAATCCACGATCAACAATGAGGTAACTAAAACAATTGAATTTTCATTACCTACTAATATTTTGCGTAAGATAGGTGAATACAACAATGCCAAGGAGTTGTGGGATAACTTGGCCAAGTACCATGAGGAGAGTTCCACTTCAAGCCATGAAGAGGAGCCTAGTGAGCCAAGTAGCTCACATCATGGAGGGAGCGAATTGGGAGTTGAGGGCTACTCAACATCCAAGGAAGAAGAGGAGGAGAGTTCCTCTTGTTCAAGTTCGGAGCAAGAAGAAGAGACATCTACCTCCGGAAGGGATGAGGAAGAGAGCTCACACCCATCCCCAAACCTAGGTAACTCAAGCATTTCAATTTCAAATAAGTTACATATAATATGCTTTGAGTGTAGGGAATTTGGGCACTACAAGAGTAAGTGTCCAAAGAGGGTAAGGAAGACTCCACCGGCGCCAAAGGTCAAGGTAGCCGGAGTCCCGACACGCAAGGGCAAGGAGCACGTGGTGTGCTTCCAATGCAAGCGAAGGGGACATTATCGGAGTCATTGTCCGAGGGGGAGGCAACCTCACAAGGGCAAGAAACCGAGCACTTCTATAGGGGGAGCTAAGGCAAACCCTAAGGTATCATTTAAGTCTCATTCGTGCAATACTAGTAAGATACATGCTAGAAATTTTATTGCACTAGTCAATAATGATAAGCATGATAACATTAGAAATCAATACACATGCTTAGGTGCCAAACATGTGAGCCTAGATAAGGATAACACTAGGAAAGCCAACCCTAGAATTACCTCATCTAAGGTTAAGGAGAACCTAGGTAGGAATCCCAAATCAACTAGACACATGCCTAGGAATGCCTCAAAGAAAAATGACAAATCAAAAATTGAGGTATTAGAGAAGGAGAATCAAGTCTTGAGGTCAAGACTTGATACCTTGGAAAAGGCTCTTAAGAACTTGGAGAAGTCATCTCTAGGGTTTAAGGGTCAAAAACCAATGTCCAAGGACAAAAAGGGTTTGGGTCACAAACCTAAGTCCCAAGTGGTCAAACCCACTTATCATAATGTTCCATTCAATTATGGAACAAAACCTAGGGCTAGGAAGACCACCACCAAGGTCACAAGGGAGTCACCCCTAGAGTTGATCTTGATGAGTCCCAAATGACCAAGGCTTTAAAGCCTAAGAGGGTCATTAGGAGAGTTGCTAGGAAGTCATCCCTAGTGAATATTTAGTGAACCCAATGAGCTCTAATAGGTATTGGGTTCCTAGGAGCATCTTCTCTACCCCATAGATGGGTTAGAGAGTGTCAACTCCAATTAGAAGGGTAGTTAACCCAACTTTGAGGAAATTGACACTCAAGGAGCATTTTCAAGGTCTTGATAACCTTTGGAAATGAAAAAGAATTATTATTTACTCCTTAAAGAGTAAAATGTGCCATTATGGAAAAGAATGATTTTAATTGGCACAATTTGAGGAAAACCTAGAGAAATACCATAATTGGGATTTTGGTTTTCTCTTAGGGATATATGGGCAATCTAGGGTTAGATTTTAAGTTAGCTAAGGCTAAGGATACTTAGATACGGATTTAGGTATTTTATTTGAGCTAACTTGCCATGATTGGTTGCCATATGCCATGCCATGACATCATATTTATTTTATTATCATTTGAAATGTCATGATAATACTTAGGCTAGTTTATATGTCATGTGTTAGTTTAGTTTCAAACTTTATGCCATGACATCATGACATTGGCACATGTTCTCATTTATGATACCATTTTATGCCATGTCATCATCTCTTGCATTAATAATCAATTGAATTGATTTAAGGATGAAAAACATATTTTGATATTGAGATCAAATTTGTGTTTAGAAAATGCATGAGACCTTAGCCTAAGATACCTAAACCCATATCTCACATCAAAATTGACATGGATGTGCTTGATACACTTTAGATGTGTGTGAGATATTAGGATCATGAATTAGGATCAAGGTGCATAGTTCTTGTACCTAGATGAGCCTAATTCAAGATATGGAGGATCATAGGGAAAGCTTGTGTACAAGTTATGTGCATATAGCCCTAAGATTATGGTCCTAAATTCAAATGGTTTTAAAAGCATTTTAAAATTGATTTGAAAAACCTTGATGAAGCTTTCCTAGTGATAGCATTCATCATTGAACATTGTGATACAAAGTTGAGTTAAACTTGAACTTTTTCAAAGTTTTTGAACTTTGTATCAAGATTGAAAAATGGAAACTACTTTCATAGAAAACTATTTTTCCATGGTAGTATATGTTATGAGGAATGTATCCTCAGAATTTCACATTTTTTCGAATTTTCTGGAATTTTCTAGGAGTTTCTGAATTTCGGGAAGGAAATTTCAGAAATCTGCCTATCAGAGTCTGGATCGGTCTGGGGACCGATCCAGGTAAGTCCTGATCGGTCTGCGGACCGATCCAGTGAAGCATGGATCGGTCTGCAGACCTAGAGAGCTTGGTGCGATCCGGTGAAGGCCTGATCGGTCTGGGGACCGATCCATGGGGTTTCTGATCGGTCTGGGGACCGATCAGAGCGTGCCAGTTTCTGATTTCAGCGGTTGGTCTGAAGTTTCAGCTGGAAGTTGGGGTTTTGTAGATTTCTAACGGTTTGGAGCTCCCAAGACATTGTTGGTGCAATGGTCAAGGGGAGTTGGCTTTAGGGGCAGTTTTTACTCCTTAAGATTTTTAAGGATTAGTGATATGGGATTCTCACTAAGTTGATTGTTGAGTTTAGTATCAAGGAGGAAATTAAGAGTTTCAATGAAAGGTATGGGACTTTCATTAGGAAGAAACTCTTGACCTTGATACTCTCCTTTTCTTTTGATGTGTGTCAAAAGGGGAGAGTGCTCATTGGAGAGTTATTGGAGAACCCAAGTTAGGTTATCGGTTTAACCTAAGCTAGGGAAGAATGTCAAGGAATGTTCGAGGAAGAACATTGGAATTCTTTTGATGTGTGTCAAAAGGGGAGAATTATTGGAGAACCCAAGTTAGGTTATCGGGTTAACCTAAGGGGAGAATGTCAGGAGAATGTTCAAGGAAAGAACATTGGACATTGGAAGATGGTTGAAAACCTAAGTTAGGTTATCGGGTTAACCTAACTTGATTATAGTTTTGTCAAACATCAAAGGGGAGATTGTTGGTGCAACCTTAGGTCAAGGTTGACCTGGTTGACCCGACTCGAGTTGACTTGACTCGAGTTGTATTTTGATGTTTGACTTGGGAAGATTGTTGATGCAACTTTAGGTCAAGGTTGACCTAGTTGAGTTGCATGTTGATGTTTGACACTCGTGAGGGAGTTCTATTCTTGATATGGGACAAGAATAGATGTTTGGGAGATTATTGGTAACCTGAGGTCAAGGTTGACCTGGTTGACTGAAAAGTCCAAGTATGGAGACTTGGCATGGAAAGGTCCAAGGGGAGCTTGGCATGGTAAAAGTCCAAGTATGGAGACTTGGCACGGAAAAGTCCAAGTATGGAGACTTGCTCGAAAAGTCCAAGTATGGAGACTTGGCACGGAGAAGTCCAAGCAGGAGCTTGCACGAGGGAAAGTCCCGTGAGTGAAGCCGTGAAGGGGAAAGTCCTAACTGGATGTTAGGCGGTGTGGAAAGTCCCGTGAGTGAAGCTGGGCAGTGGAAGTCCCGTGAGTGAAGCTAAAAGGGAAAGTCCTAACTGGATGTTAGGTGTGGAAAGTCCCGTGAGTGAAGCCAGCAGATGGAAAGTCCTGTGAGTGAAGCCAGGCAATGGAAAGTCCCGTGAGTGAAGCCAGCAATGGAAATCTGAAGTGAGGCTGTGAAAATCCTAGTGAGTGAAGCTAGGTGAAAGTGGAAGTCCCGTGAGTGAAGCCAGGCATCTGGAAAGTCCCGTGAGTGAAGCCAGCAAGAAGTCCCGTGAGTGAAGCAGATTGGAAATCTGTGAGTGAAGCCGTGAAAACCCTAGTGAGTGAAGCTAGGTGAAAGTCCCGTGAGTGAAGCCGGGCAGTGAGTGAAGATAGATGGATGATCGGACATCTGGTGATTGGAAGTCCAAGTAGATCAAGGGAGTGATCGATACTTGGCACGAAGAGGAAAGTCCAAGTGGGTCAAAGGGATTGACCGGACACTTGGTGGAGAATCTTAGCAGGTCAAGGGACTGACCGGATGCTAAGCATGATGTACCAACAGTCAAGATTGACCGGATGTTGGTTTGAACTTGGTTTGGGCGAAAACCATGAGTCGGATCGATCCGGTGATCGATCCAAGGATACATGAATATTCTCGACGGTTCGGTGACCGATCAAGAACACATCGAGTATATCAGGTGATAACCGATAGGTCCGGTGACCGATCGAGTCGATCGAACAGAGCGAGGCGCGAGGGGCTGATCGGTCGTGGACCGATCAGGCCTGATCGGTCCCGGATCGATCAGGTTCCCCGATCGGCCCATGGACCGATCAGAGGTTCTCGATCGTCCATGGACCGATCAGTGACGGAACAGAAGCTTTTCCCGATCGATCCCCGCATCGATCAGAAGTTCCCGATCGGCCGTGGACCAACCGTGACCAATGTAAAGCCTTTTCCCGATCGGTCCACGCATCGATCAGAGTTCTAGCTGCGACGCAACGGCTAGTTTCTTCGCCTTCTTCGCAGTTATAGTAGAGAAGTCTTCACTGATCTTCTTCTTCTTCTTCTCTTTGCCCTGCTTCTTGCGTGCTTGAGCTTTGCTGAGCTCTCTACTTCGTGAAGCTTCGTGTGAGCTTCCCCGGTGGTCACCGCTGCTATCGTTCCGTGAAGTTGCTGCTTCGTCAACGGAAACCAGTCGAAGGCAAGATAGTGTGTGTTTTTACATTCTTATTGTTCTTGCTTCTTGTTGTATTTCTTGTACACTTATCTTGCTGTTGCAAGAGACTTTGTGGCGAGGTTTCTCCACCCAGAAGGAGTGTTTGATTTAGCCGGTTTTCCGGGGACTCATCCACCGACGGATTGATAGGGCTCGTCCACCTTACGGACACGCCGAGGAGTAGGAGTTTCATCTCCGAACCTCGTTACATCGATGCGTTGAGGTTTGATCTCTTTCTTTGTCGTTTCTACATTGTATTTTCCGCTGCGCTAACCCTAATCGTAGGAAGAAACGCGAGAATTTGGGGCGGCTATTCACACCCCCCTCTCTAGCCGTACGAAAGATCCTAACAGTTTTTACCTAAATTGAGACCTAAGGGGGGTTCGGCCATGATAGGAACCCAAGGGTTTAGGAAGCTTAGAACCCAAGTTAACTATGTTACCATGTTTCTTATGATAGTATAATCACATGATACACCCTTATGCTTAACCATGTATGCTTGTGATTTATACCTTTTTATGATATGATATGTGGATAGAGATGTTGGATCGAGACGCGCTAGAGGGGGGGTGAATAGCGCTCGCGGCTATTTTGATCGTATCGAAATCGTAAAACTATCAAAGTAAATGTACGCAGCGGAAATAACGAATGCAATCACAGAGGGACACAAGAAGTTTTACTTCGTTCGGAGCGTAGGTCGACTCCTACTCGAAGGCCCGCGATCCTTGATCGCTTTCGGTGGGCAACACTTATAAGTACGAAAAAGGAGTACAAGATTTACAATTAGTACAGTAATTAAAAACAAGTATACCGACGACAGAATCGTAATCTCGAAGCTCCTGGTCGTCGTGGACTCGTAACAGCACTTCAGGGTCGTTGATTGAGCAGCACGCAGCACAAGGATCGCTTGGAAGTTGTTATGCTTCAATGCTGCTCGAAGTCCCCTTATAAAGGGCATCCAAGGCGCCTTAAAGGCCTCTCAAGGCGCCTCCATAGCTCCGAGTCCACCGTGCAGATGAGCGCTGACCATTCTGCGCCTTATCACCTTGAAGGCGCCTTCATGGGTCTTCAAGGCGCCTTCCAGGGCACCTCCGCAGCCAACCGAGGCGCCTTCAGCCCTGCTTCACGGCCAGGTCAGCTTTTGCACCCGAGGTGCCTCCAAGCTCCATGGAGGCGCCTCAGACACTGTTCATCCGAGGTTAATCTTTGCACTTTGGTTCCTGCAAGATACATTAATCCCAAATATACCCTGCAGCACAAAGTTAGCACATAAAGCATAATAGAAGTGATAATGATAGTCTTCAGACTATCCGAGCCTGACTTCGGGTTTTCAACCGGAAACCCTAGGTCGACCCGACGCCTACTGTTCCCTCTACGCGGAACGCGTCCTCACCTACTCCACTCATGAGATTTACCTGTTGCCAGTGCGATCCTCCAGATCGACTGGACTTTTGCTCAGCACTCGACGCTTCCGGACTTTCTGCTGGACATCCGCTTCCCGGCCAATCCAGTCTTTCACATGGTTCGCGATACCAGGACTTTCCACCTAGGGTTACCACCCCCTAGGACTTTTGCCTGAAGACATCGACTTACCAAGACTTTCCGCATAGGGTTACCACCCCCTATGACCTAGGGTTACAATCCCCTAGGGTTTTCCCTTTGTCTAACCGCAGCTAGGACTTTTCTCCACCTAGGGTTACCACCCCCTAGGACCTAGGGTTACCACCCCCTAGGGTTTTCACCTGCCTAACCGCAGTTAGGACTTTCCTGAACTACTCACTCAACATGTTAGATAACAAGGAATCTTAACTTTGAATCCCTTTGCCATTATCAAAACTTAGGTTCGATCGTCGGATGCTTCCTGCACCAACAATCTCCCCCTTTTTGATTATGGCAACAAAAATTCAAAGTTAAGAAAATAATGCCATTAAAAGATAAGCATGAAAATACAAGCATAATGTTAGTTAAGTGCAGAACTAAATTAAGTGCAGAGCTCCCCCTTAATATAAAGACTCCCCCTTAATAAAAGCTCACTTTTTCAAATTCAATTTCATTCAATTTTCTTTAATTCTTTGAATTTTCTTCTACTCTCCCCCTTTGCCATATATCAAAAAAATGGGTAATAATAGATGTTTGTTTGAGTTGTACATGATTTTTCTAAGGTTAACAGGTTAGCTAAGTTCAGTTGGTCCTTAAGTCCAAGCACAAGACATGTTCAATAGATTGATTTATTAGGTATCAGAGCTATAAAGAGCAAGAACATTCTTTAAGAAGAAAAATTGAGTATCCTTTACCAACTGTCTAACCTTTAGTTACTTGCTGATAGTCTACAGGATAATAGCTTTCACTAGGTTAGTCAAGTTAAGTTATTTTGGTCCAGATAGACTTGACTAGAGTTGGAGAGCTTAACTTGATTAATGTTTATTGCATATTTAATGCCCAAACTCATATTGATGCATAGATATAAGCATTCTTGAGTCCAGGCTATACCCTATGCATCTCACACCGTTCTATATTTTTCAAACACAATCAAGGTAAACCTAGGTGTTTGTGAGATGCTCTGGCTTAATTCTAGGGGAACATGATATCTAGTGGGAGAACCTAGGCTAATTCCAAAATTTTAAAATCTAGAGAAAAATTAGAGTTTTGAAACCTGGTTTTTCTAGAATTTGAAAGAAAATGATAAGTTATTTTAGAAAATAAGAACACTACTCTACCCAACACATTCCTATTTGCCTTCTAAGTGCACTGAACTCAAATTTAGGTAAGGGTTTTGTAAAGATGTCAGCTAGGTTTGATTTGGACTCAACGTGGTTGAGTGCAATTTCACCTTTAGCTACATGGTCCCTTACAAAGTGGTGTTTTACCTCTATATGTTTAGTCCTAGAGTGGTGAATAGGATTCTTGGTGAGATTAATTGAGCTGATATTATCAATGAAGATTTGTGTATTTTTATACTCTAGTTGATAGTCTTTTAATGTATGCATCATCCATAGTAGTTGAGATGCACATTCTCCTAGAGCTATGTATTCAGCTTCTGTGGTGGATAGAGCAACACAATGTTGCTTTCTGCTTGACCAACTTACTAGGCACTGACCTAGAATCTGGCAGCTACCACTTGTACTTTTTCTGTCTAGCTTGCACCCAGCATAGTCTGAGTCAGAATAACCGTAAAGGTCAAAGATGCAAGTTCTTGGATACCAAAGTCCTACATTTAGAGTTCCTTTAATATACCTAAGTATTCTTTTAACATAAGATAGGTGTGACTCTTTTGCACATGATTGGTATCTTGCGCACATACCTACTGCAAACAATATGTCGGGTCGACTTGCAGTTAGATAGAGTAAGCTACCTATGGCACTTCTATAGTATTTTGAGTCAACTGGTTTTCCTTCAGGGTCAGAGTCAATGTTTATGTTGGTTGCCATTGGAGTATTTATAATTTTTGAATTTTCCATACAGAATTTTTTAATTAACTCTTTAGCATATTTAGTTTGATAAATGTAGATCCCATCTTTAGTTTGTTTAATTTGTAAGCCTAAGAAGAAATTAAGTTCTCCAACCATACTCATTTCAAATTCACTTTCCATTAATTTGACGAATTCTTTTAAGAATTTTGAATTGGTTGAACCAAAGATAATGTCGTCAACATAGATTTGTGCTATAAAGATGTCTTTCCCTATAGTTTTCACGAATAAAGTAGGATCGATTTGTCCTTGGTTAAATTCTTTGGATATTAAGTAATTAGATAATCTTTCATACCATGCTCTAGGGGTTTGTTTTAGTCCATATAGTGCCTTTTTTAATTTAAATACGTGATTAGGGTAGTCTATGTCTTCAAACCCTGGAGGTTGGCCTACGTAGACCTCTTCCTTGATAAAGCCATTTAGAAAGGCTGACTTAACGTCCATTTGGTACAATTTGAATCCTTTATTGGCTGCATAGGCTAATAACATCCTAATGGACTCGAGTCTAGCCACTGGAGCATAAGTTTCATCATAGTCTAAGCCTTCGACTTGACTAAACCCTTTGGCTACTAACCTTGCTTTGTTTCTTACTATATCACCGTGATCATCCAACTTGTTCCTAAAAACCCATTTAGTGTCTATTATTGATTTATCTATGGGTTTAGGTACAAGGTCCCAGACTTGGTTTCTCTCAAATTGGGCTAATTCTTCCTGCATCGCAATGATCCAGTCTGGATCGGGCAGGGCTTCTTCTATAGTTTTAGGTTCAATTTTAGAAATTAGAGCAATCTGACTAAGGTTTCTATAGGACGATCGAGTTCAGACTCCTAGGTTTGGGTCACCCAAAATTTGGTCAGGTGGGTGAGAGGTGCTTATTCTAGTTGGTCTTATTTGTGAGTCAGAAACTGGTTCTTCTGACTCATGATGATTAGGTTGGATTTCATCATCGTCTGCTGCTCTTGGATTAGTGTCAATATTTTCATTTATATTAGGTAAATTGTTTTCTTCATCAAATATTACATTAGTTGTTTCTTCAACTTTCAAGGTATTTTGATTAAATACTCTAAAGGCTCTACTGGTGGAGGAGTATCCTAAGAATATTCCTTGGTTAGATTTGGGTGTAAATTTCCCTAAGTAATCTTTAGTATTTAAAATGTGAACTTTGCACCCAAATACTTTTAGATAGTTTAGATTGGGAATTTTATTATAGTAGATTTCATATGCTGTTTTATTGTGAAATTTATTAATTAAAATTCTGTTTTGAATGTAATTTGCCGTATTTATTGCTTCAGCCCAAAATTGGTGACTTACTCATATTCGTTTAACATTGTCCTAGCGGCTTCTTGTAGTGTTCTATTTTTACGTTCTACTAGTCCATTTTGTTGGGGGGTTCTAGGACATGAAAATTCATGTTGGTATCCATTTATTTTACAAAATTGGGTGAACTTATGATTTTCAAATTCCCCTCCGTGATCACTTCTTATTCTTTTAATTTTAGTATCTTTTTCATTTTCCGTTAAGTTGCAAAAATTACTAAATATTTCATAGGTTTCATCTTTTGTTTTTAGAAATTTTACCCAAGTGTACCTGGAGTAGTCATCAATTATTACTAAGCAATATTGGTTCTTGTTTAGTGATTTGGCTCCATGTGAATCAAATAGATCAAGGTGAAGGAGCTCAAGTATGGTGTTAGATCTTTCTAGGTTAGTTGACTTGTGGGTTGACTTGGTTTGTTTTCCTTTTTGACATGCATCACAGATTGAATTTTCAATAAATTTTAATTTGGGCAAACCTCTAACTATACCATTTTGACTCATTCTTGAAATAAGTCTTGTATGTGTGTGACCCAGCCTTCTGTGCCACAGTTGGGTTTCCTCTTGTTGTGTCAGGAGATGTAACGACCCGCCTTCTACTACTAGGCTATAAGGCGAATCGCTACAGTTGTACTGTGCTAAACTATACTGTGCGGAAAGCTGGGCTAATTAAAATTTTACTCTACTATAACTAAGACAGCTGATAAGAAAGGTCTAAAGACCTCCTTTGCTGGTGTACATGTGCTAAAGAGGGGAAACTAAACATCCCAACTTAGCTAGGGACTCATAATTTACTTCCCAGCTAGCTGCTGATCGATCCACGGATCGATCAGACCTGCTACGATTCTGTCCCCAGCTGGATCGGTCGGCAGACCGATCCAGGTATGTCTGGATCGGTCGGCAGACCGATCCAGGAACCTGGGAATTCTCCGGAAGCTACTGTATTGCGCTGGATCGGTCGGCTGACCGATCCAGGAGGATACAGTAGCATACTGTATCCGTCTGGATCGGTCGGCAGACCGATCCAGTGGCACGATCAGGCTCTGATCGGTCTGGAGACCGATCAGAGTCTGATTTCGCCCGGAAAATCAGACTTCAGCACTTTGGCGTGCCAAAATACAATCTAACGACTACCTACTGCATAATAAACTATTCTAACAACATGTAATAACATTCTAACATGATTACTGACATTTTAAAACATTCTTTCATAGTTCAATGCGTTCCAAATCTAAATTGCATGAAAATGAAAGTATCAAAACTAATAAGCTGAAAGTGCTGAACGTAAATGCTAACGAGTTCTAATGCATAATTAAAACTTGTTAGATCCCTGAGATCTTTCATTCCAGTTCCACACACACACATCCTCATCTGCATTGACCTCCAGCCTCCACTGCTAATCCACTTTTCTTTTACCTGTATCTGCAGTATAAGAAAAGTAGTACCTGTAAGCTAACGCTTAGTAAGAAACCATCTACCTCACAAAATCATGCATACGATGCAGTTATGATTTGAAAACATGCTATTCGAAAATATTTTGAACAGGCTAGCATGGCATGGCATACAATCATAGAAACATGGCATACTGAACAAGTCATGGCATATCATACAACTAATCATAAAGCTAACATAGAGAACTGAACTGAAACATAATACTGAGCTAAACTAAACTAAACTGAAGCTGAAATCAACTCAACTAACATAACTGATTTTGAGTTTGAAAACTAGTACATAATAAGTGAAAATAATAAACATGCTGTAGGGCCCGGCAACCGTACTTTGCTGTGCGCGCATCCCTAACTAGACCCGGGTTTTCAAGTCCCGAATTTAGTAGGGTTAACTAGGTTATCTAAACCTAGGGACGACTGTGGGAGTCCAACCCAATGGATATCTGATCCAGTACAGTGCCACTGAAAATAAAATACTGAAATAGCTAATACCTGCTTATTCTATTGTTTCTAGGTTATCTGAACCTAGAGCTAGGTTATCTAAACCTAGAGGCGACTGTGGGAGCCCACCCATTGGATATATGATCCATATAAGCTGTAATAAACTGAGAATACTGAATAGATACCTCTAAAGTATCCAACTGAGCTGTTAAAAATGCCTATGGTGCATTTTTACTAAACTAGCCATTTTATCGAACACTTGGGATGCTCTAACTCTTCTCCCTATTAGGGAGACCACCTCTAGGCACCCGACCACATCTAACCTCCTATCTGAAGAGGAAAGACATGCCCGGCCCATCTAAAGGTGCTCAACTAAGTCCCTAATCTGCGAAGAGAGTTAAATACACCCTAGATATCGATAAAAATCCGCATACATCCTAACTAAAGCATAAAAACTCAAATGGAAGCTATTATACCGCAGTGAGGGGTTTCTTACCTCTTGATCGTAATTTCTTACGATTCTATTCGCTAGAACTCCGGTGGAGATGATCCTCTCGACGATCCGATCACGTCTTCGCGTTCCTCTCGCGGAGAAGAACCTCTTTCGTGTTGGAGTCGTCGCCGGAAGATGAACCTAGGGACCTTGGGCTAGGGCGCCGAGAGAAGGAGGAGGAAAGAAGAGGCGGCGTGAGGTTTTGGGAGAGGAGAAAAAGTGGCGTGAGGTTTTGGTTGAGAGATTTCCAAACCAAAACTAAGTTAAAATAAACCAAACCCACTTGAACCTCCTATTTATATTAAGTGGTAATTTCCGCCCAAACCTAACATAAATATTATTGAATCCCTTTCCTTTCAGCACGGCCCTGCTGGGTTCACTGGTTTCTAACATTATCCGTAAACCGTAGGTCTCGGGTTCAATTCCCGCTTAGGCCGTTTTACGATTCTATTTATTTTTGCTACTTCCGCTACTCGGAAAATTCCGGAAAAATATCTAAAAATTCCAGAAAAATCATAGAATAATTCTAAAATAAATTCGGGAATTTTTCGGGCTTTACAATCCCCCATACCTTATAAAAAGTTCGTCCCCGAACTTAAAACAATTCTGGGTACTTCTGTCTTATGCTGGCCTCTGTCTCCCAAGTCGCCTCTGCTGCTGTGTGATTTTGCCAGCTGACTTTGACTAATGGTACTTCCTTGTTCCGTAATTTCTTTACTGCTCGGTCTATTATCTGAATAGGCCGACTGTCATAGCTGAGATCATCACGGACCTGTACCAACTGGGGCTCAATCACCTGGGTGGCGTCTGGAATATGCTTCTTCAGCATGGAGACATGAAATACGTTGTGGACAGCTGACATCTCCTGAGGTAGCTCTAGCTCATATGCTACCTTGCCCACTCTCTTCGTGATAAGGTATGGTCCCACATATCTGGGAGCTAGCTTGCCCTTCTTCCCAAAACGCATGACTCCCTTCATGGGAGCTACTCTGAGGAAAACTGTATCCCCAACTGAAAACTCTAGGGGTCTGCGTCGTGTATCTGTGCTGTCTCTATCCTCTGGCGAATCTGCTGTATGGCTGCTGTGGTATCCGCCACTAGATCTGTCAAGCTCTAGCTCCTTCTGCTCACCACTCTCATACCAGCAGATTGGTGATCTGCACCTCCGCCCATAGAGTGCCTCATAAGGAGCCATGCCGATAGTGGCCTGATAGTTGTTGTTGTATGCAAATTCTGCTAGACTCGTATATTTGCACCAACTTCCTTGAAATCTAGGGCACAAGCTCGAGCATATCTTCGAGTACCTGATTTACTCGCCCGTCGACCATCCGTCTCGAGGATGGAAAGTCAGAATTTTAACCGGTGCCCATAGCTAATCAACACACTTAAGTGTGATGTAAATCACGCCTCGTCTCAAATGATGGTTCGTGGGACTCCATGTAGTCCGACGATCTCCTCGAGATACAACTGAGCTAGCTTCTCCATGGAGTAGGATATCTTGATAGCTAGGAAGTGGGCTGATTTAGTCAACCTGTCAACTATTACCCAGATGGCATCAAAACCATTTGTGGTTCTGGGTAGCCCCACTATGAAGTCCATCGAGATATCCTCCCACTTCCATTCTGGAATCTGTATAGGCTGCAGAACTCCTCCTGGTCGCTGATGTTCTGCCTTGACCCTCTGACATGTGAGGCAGATGCTAACATATCTGGCGATGTCTCGCTTCATCCCGGACCACCAAAAGTGTTTCTTCAGGTCTTGATACATTTTGGTGGAGCCTGGATGCATCGCGTAGGGAGTCCTGTGAGCCTCACCTAAAATCTGTCTCCGTAGCTCCTCCTGATCTGGAACACAGAGTCTGTCGCCAAAATACAACACCCCGCTATCGGACACTCTGAATTCTCTACTTTCTGATTCTGCTAGCCCTTGCTTGATTCTCTGAATCTCAGGGTCCTGATCCTGAGCTGACTGAATATCACCAAGCAAGGTAGACTCTAGGGTCATAGTAGAGAGCTGTCCCACGATGAGTTCGAGACCGAAATCCACGATCTCCTTCTGTAGGGGCGGTGACATGGCTGTAAGAGCTAATAAGGTAGCACTAGATTTCCTGCTAAGTGCATCTGCTACCTTATTGGCTTTCCCTGGATGGTAGAGGATGTCTATATCGTAGTCCTTGACCAGCTCAAGCCATCTGCGCTGTCGCATATTCAGATCCTTCTGAGTGAAGAAGTACTTCAGACTCTGATGATCTGTATACACTCTGCACTGAGCTCCATATAAGTAATGTCTCCAAATTTTGAGAGCGAACACTACTGCTGCAAGCTCAAGGTCATGAGTAGGGTAATTCTTCTCATAATCCTTGAGTTGTCTGGAGGCATAGGCAATCACCTTGCCGTTTTGCATCAATATCGCTCCTAGTCCCAACTTAGAGGCATCACTATAGATGTCAAAGCTGCTGGTGTCGTCTGGTAGAGCCAAAATAGGAGCACTGGTCAATCTCCTTTTAGCTCATCAAGTCGCTCACACCCTCCGCCCACCGGAATTTCTGCTCTTTCGGTAAGAGCCGCTGGGAGGCTACCTGGAGAAATCCTCTACAAACTTCCTGTAATATCCTGCTAATCCCAGAAAGCTCCTGATTTCTCTGGCGTTCTTAGGTCTCTTCCAGTTACTTACTGCTTCTATCTTGCTGGGATCTACCATAATACCATCCTTTGAGATGATGTGACCCAGGAAGGACACCTGATCTAGCCAAAATTCACATTTCGTGAACTTGGCATAAAGCTGGTTCTGCTGAAGGGTCTGCAATACTAGTTTCAGGTGTTCTGACTGTTCTTCCTGAGTTTCTGAGTAGATAAGAATGTCATCAATAAACACAATAACAAACTTATCTAAATACTCCCTGAATACTCTGTTCATGAGATCCATGAATGTAGCTGGAGCATTGGTCACGCCAAAGGGCATGACTACGAACTCATAGTGTCCGTATCTGGTTCTGAATGCTGTCTTGGGTATATCCCCTTCTTTAACCTTCACCTGATGATAACCTGATCTGAGATCTATCTTAGAGAACACTGCTGCTCCCTTCAGTTGGTCGAATAGGTAATCTATTCTAGGAAGGGGATACCTGTTCTTGATTGTGACTTGGTTCAGTGATCTGTAGTCTATGCACAGTCGCATGCTTCCATCCTTTTTCTTCACGAACAATACAGGTGCTCCCCATGGTGAGTGACTCGGGCGTATGAAACCCTTGTCAAGCAGCTCCTGTAGTTGCTCCTGAAGCTCCTTCAGTTCTGCTGGAGCCATGCGGTACGGTGCCTTGGAAATTGGATTTGTGCCGGATGAGCTCTATCTCAAATTCAATCTCCCCGTCTGGTGCTAAGCCTGGTAGCTCCTCGGGGAAGACTGCTGGGTAGTCGCAAACGACTCGAACCTCTGCTAGTTGTTGGTCCCCTGACTGGTCCGACTACGTGTGCTAAGAATCCTGTGCATCCCGAATCCAGTAACTTCTGCCTTCATAGCTGAGAGAAACCTCTTGGCCTTTCTCCTTGGTTCCCGACGACCAATCGCTTCCGCTTCAGTTGAACGTGATTTTCTTACAAGACTCGATAGAGGCACCGATTTGACCAAAAGTCCATTCAAGATAACGTCATAGTCGGTCATTTCTAGCACTATCGATCGCAAAAGAGCTCCTGCTCGCTATAATGACCGCACCGCCTCGAGCCGGCGTGGGACGCCATGATCTCTCAAGGTAGCGCCAAAAACCGACACCGAGTATCTCCGGGGTACCTCTAACTTTTGGAGAACATCCTGCTATATATGAATGGGTTGCCCAGATCAAATAGAACAGTAGCATATACTGAAAAATGCTAATCTGACTGTGACGACTGCCGAGGCATTTGCTACGCCCTCTCCGTGAGTGAGTAGATCCTCGATTCGCCATAGCCGGGGGCTTCTAATCTGCCTGCTGATATGTGGGCCTTCTAGAGCGGCTTGCATCCGATATAACCGAGCTGGCTGGCCTCCATCCTGAATCGGCTGTCTTGTTCGGGCACCGCTTGGCCATGTGCCCTTCTTGTCCACATTCAGCATCCTCGCGGCCCTTGCGACAAACCCCCGGGTGGAATTTCCCACAAGTAGCACACTTTGGATAACTGGGTCGCGCTAGATGGCCTCCTCTTGGGTCACTCCCGATTTGCGCTTGCTGGAGTTCCTTCCGCTGAGCCGGGCCCCGCTGCTTCGAGTGTGAGAGCCTTGGCCTTTGGACTCTGAGGAGACTTGCTTCTGTTGCTTCATGCTGTTCTGGTAATGCTCTGTGGTCAAGGCACTGCTCACTAGCTCCTCCGTGGTTTGTGACCTATGAATGCCACCAGCCACGTTCACTACAATCTCGGGCCTCAACATCTTGAGCATCAACCGGACTCGTTCCTTCTCTGTGCTGACTAACTCTGGACATAGACGAGCCAACCTGTTGAATTTCCTCACGGCTTCCTCCACTGAAAGGTTGCCCTGACGAAACTCCGTGAACTCGTCGTAGTGGCGGTTTGTAACCCGCATGTGAAAGAACTCCTCGAAGAATTCCTTCTCGAAGTCCCCCCATGACATCTGATTCACTGGGCGCTTCGTTCTGATCCTTTCCCACCACATGCGTGCATCTCCTGTCAAGCAGAAGGAGGCACACTTCACCTTCTCGTGTTCTGGCCAGTCCAGAAGCTCCATCGTGCTCTCCAGTGTTTTGAACCAGGCTTGTGCATCCCATGGTTCACTAGTGCCTGAGAAGTTCTCTGGCTTGACTCGCTGCCACTGGATTAGATAGGCTTCCTTCTGGTGCTGGTGCTGGTGCTGTAGGCTGAGCTGGTGGAACCTCTAAGACTACCGGAGTTGTCAAATTCGGTTCCGGGGTGACTGTGGGGGTACTTTGCTGATTAGCCTTTAAGGTGGCTATCTCCTGTTGCTGTTCAGCTAGCTGCTGCTGTAACTGAGCCACTAATGCTGTAAGGTCTGGAGGAGGCACTGAACTGCCTGCCTCTTGCTGGGGCTCAGTAGCTAGTGCCCTTCTAGCTGGGCGTCCTCGTGCCATTTCTAATGACATAGAGAACATATGTATAACTAATACTATCACAGTTATATAATTTCTGACATCCTGTTTAAACTATCATGTACTAACCGGCAATAAGCATATAACATGAACTGTAACTATAAACAAGAACAATTAAGAGAGTAGAGGTATTCTTACTTGGAAGCTGCAGGTACAATGCTGATGTGTGTGTAGGAAGTATGGAACACTGCTCTGATACCACTCTGTAACGACCCGCCTTCTACTACTAGGCTATAAGGCGAATCGCTACAGTTGTACTGTGCTAAACTATACTGTGCGGAAAGCTGGGCTAATTAAAATTTTACTCTACTATAACTAAGACAGCTGATAAGAAAGGTCTAAAGACCTCCTTTGCTGGTGTACATGTGCTAAAGAGGGGAAACTAAACATCCCAACTTAGCTAGGGACTCATAATTTACTTCCCAGCTAGCTGCTGATCGATCCACGGATCGATCAGACCTGCTACGATTCTGTCCCCAGCTGGATCGGTTGGCAGACCGATCCAGGAACCTGGGAATTCTCCGGAAGCTACTGTATTGCGCTGGATCGGTCGACCGATCCAGGTATGTCCGATCGGCGACCGATCCAGAACCCGGAATTCTCCGGTTACTATATTATACCGATCTGGCCGATCGATCCAGAGGATACAGAGTATATCAGATCCGTCTGGATCGGTCGGCAGACCGATCCAGTGGCACGATCAGGCTCTGATCGGTCTGGAGACCGATCAGAGTCTGATTTCGCCCGGAAAATCAGACTTCAGCACTTTGGCGTGCCAAAATACAATCTAACGACTACCTACTGCATAATAAACTATTCTAACAACATGTAATAACATTCTAACATGATTACTGACATTTTAAAACATTCTTTCATAGTTCAATGCGTTCCAAATCTAAATTGCATGAAAATGAAAGTATCAAAACTAATAAGCTGAAAGTGCTGAACGTAAATGCTAACGAGTTCTAATGCATAATTAAAACTTGTTAGATCCCTGAGATCTTTCATTCCAGTTCCACACACACACATCCTCATCTGCATTGACCTCCAGCCTCCACTGCTAATCCACTTTTCTTTTACCTGTATCTGCAGTATAAGAAAAGTAGTACCTGTAAGCTAACGCTTAGTAAGAAACCATCTACCTCACAAAATCATGCATACGATGCAGTTATGATTTGAAAACATGCTATTCGAAAATATTTTGAACAGGCTAGCATGGCATGGCATACAATCATAGAAACATGGCATACTGAACAAGTCATGGCATATCATACAACTAATCATAAAGCTAACATAGAGAACTGAACTGAAACATAATACTGAGCTAAACTAAACTAAACTGAAGCTGAAATCAACTCAACTAACATAACTGATTTTGAGTTTGAAAACTAGTACATAATAAGTGAAAATAATAAACATGCTGTTGGGCCCGGCAACTGTACTTGCCTACTAGACCCGGGTTTGCAAGTCCCGAATTTAGTAGGGTTACTAGGTTGTCTGAACCTAGGGATGACTGTGGGTGTCCAACCCAATGGATATCTAATACAGTGCCACTGAAAATAAAATACTGAAATAGCTAATACATGCTTTTTCATACTATTCCTAGGTTATCTGAACCTAGAGCTAGGTTATCTAAACCTAGAGGCGACTGTGGGAGCCCACCCATTGGATATCTAATCCATATAAGCTGAAATAAACTGAAAATACTGAATAGATACCTCTAAAGTATCTAACTGAGCTGTTACAAATGCCTATGGTGCATTTTTACTAAACTAGCTATTTTATCGAACACCTGGGATGCTCTAACTCTTCTTCCTATTAGGGAGACCACCTCTAGGCACCCGACAACATCTAACCTCCTATCTGAAGAGGGAAGACATGCCCGGCCCATCTAAAGGTGCTCAACTAAGTCCCTAATCTGCGAAGAGAGTTAAATACACCCTAGATATCGATAAAAATCCGCATACATCCTAACTAAAGTATAAAAACTCAACCGGAAGCTATTATACTGCAGGTGAGGGGTTTCTTACCTCTTGATCGTAATTTCTTACGATTCTATTCGCTAGAACTCCGGTGGAGATGATCCTCTCGACGATCCGATCACGTCTTCGCGTTCCTCTCGCGGAGAAGAACCTCTTTCGTGTTGGAGTCGTCGCCGGAAGATGAACCTAGGGACCTTGGGCTAGGGCGCCGAGAGAAGGAGGAGGAAAGAAGAGGCGGCGTGAGGTTTTGGGAGAGGAGAAAAAGTGGCGTGAGGTTTTGGTTGAGAGATTTCCAAACCAAAACTAAGTTAAAATAAACCAAACCCACTTGAACCTCCTATTTATATTAAGTGGTAATTTCCGCCCAAACCTAACATAAATATTATTGAATCCCTTTCCTTTCAGCACGGCCCTGCTGGGTTCACTGGTTTCTAACATTATCCGTAAACCGTAGGTCTCGGGTTCAATTCCCGCTTAGGCCGTTTTACGATTCTATTTATTTTTGCTACTTCCGCTACTCGGAAAATTCCGGAAAAATATCTAAAAACTCCAGAAAAATCATAGAATAATTCTAAAATAAATTCAGGAATTTTTCGGGCTTTACAGGAGACACTTTATAGAGGATATTGATAAATTAATTGTGTAGATGTTATTTTTCCTAAGTCCCTTAAGTTTAATTTCTGGATTTTCAATATTTTTAACTAGACATCCAGATTTATCAAAATTAACTAGATATCCGCTGTCACACAATTGACTTATACTTAGTAAATTAAAGTTAAAATTGTCAACCAATAAAACATTTCGAATAACGAAATGGGAACTAAGTTCAATATTACCTTTTCCGATTACTTTAAGTTTACCGTTGTTGCCGAATGCAACTAATCCTAGACTCTTGTACTTGAGTTTGGTAAACTTCAACTTGTCTCCAGTCATATGTCTGGAGCATCCACTCTCCAACATCCATTGATCCAATTCCTACACATGAAGTAGTTGAATTGGTTTCCTTTTAATGGATTAAAGATAGCGTGATTGAAGCAGATACTATGTTTATTGTCTCCTTAAATTTTCTATTCTATTGTATTCAAGATAATTTTAAAATTTAAGTTTTAAAATAATTTTGAAATTTAAGTTTAAAATAATTTTGAAATTTAAGTTTTTTTTTTAATAATTTTGAAATTTAAGTTTTTTAAAATAAGTTTGAATAATTTTGAAATTGATTTTGAAAAGATTTAAATGATTTTGAAATTGATTTTGAAAAGTTTTTTTAAAATAATTTTGAAATTAATTTTGAAAAGATTTTTAAATAATTTTGAAATTAATTTTGAAAAGATTTTTTAAATAATTTTGAAATTTAAGTTTAAAATAATTTTGAAATTTAAGTTTTTAAAATAAGTTTGAATTTTAAGTTTTTCAAATAATTTTGAAATTGACTTTGAAAAGATTTAAATAATTTTGAAATTGATTTTGAAAAATAATTTTGAAATTGATTTTTTTTTCAATAATTTTGAAATTAATTTTGAAAAGATTTTTAAATAATTTTGAAATTAATTTTTTAAAAGATTTTTTTTTAAAAAATAATTTTGAAATTAATTTTGAAAAGATTTTTAAATAATTTTGAAATTAATTTTTTAAATAATTTTATTTCTTAGTCATCTCACCCGATCTAAGTTGTCAATCAGGGAATTCTATAATTGATGTGACATGATTTATTGTTGAATTCAAGGGTCTGGTTTAACTTTGTGTTAGATTCAGGTTTAGCTTTGGGTTCAACAAGTAAGCATTCTTTGGATAAACTTCTGGGCTATGGTGAGTCACAAGGAGCTCATTAAAGTAATCATGCCTTCGAGGTTTTCCAAATAGTCCTACCCATTGAACTTAATACTAAAACTTGGTCTAACTAGTTAGGATCCATTTAAGGGTAGCTTCGGTCAGTTCCACTTGGCCAAATGCACCAGGTCGAAGCCATATCTTCCTAGACATGCGATGCCCAAGCTTCCCTAACGTACTATCATCCAAAAACTTCACCAATACTGTGGTTCAAGTTAAACTTATCCCGTTTTAATCTAACCTTAATTACCCTGCCGGGTAATCTATTCTTGTTTTACCCATTCCGGGTAAATTAGGTTCAGTTACCCTGTCGGGTAGTTCAGTTGGAGGTGCCAGCTAGTTTGGATCCTCCATCTACTTTTCATTTTCATAATTTCGACTTGTTGAATTTTGAATTTGTAATTTAATTTTGAATTTAATTTAATTTTGAATTTTAAAATTTGAATTTGATTTTTAATTTTAGATTTTGAATTTGTAATTTAATTTTGAATTTTTAATTTAATTTCGAATTTCAAATTTTGAATTTGATTTTTAATTTTTAATTTTGAATTTGTAATTTAATTTTTAATTTAATTTCGAATTTTAAATTTTGAATTTGATTTTTAAATTTTAAATTTAATTTCGAATTTTGAATTTGATTTTTAATTTTTAATTTTTAATTTTTAATTTAATTTCGAATTTTAAATTTTGAATTTGATTTTTAATTTTTAATTTTTAATTTAATTTCGAATTTTGAATTTTGAATTTGATTTTAAATTTTTATTTTAGCTTTCCCTGGATCACGGCCTCGATATGGTCTGTCGAGGTAGTATATTTGATCCTTCGGAACCTAGTATTGGCCAAGTCCAATTTGATTTATCAATTTGGACTTGGGGACCCATGCTTGGACTGCTTTACTACTTTGTTTGTTTATTAAGGATAAATAAGATTTGTATTTCTTTTTACTTTTATATCCTATCCCAGTTCTATTGTAGACGGCTCTTTGTGTCCCAAGAATTAGATACAAATTCTTGGAGCCCAGAGAGAACTTTTCTAAAGTAATTTTTAAATCTTTTAACTGATTTTTCAGATTTGAATTTTCTTTCTCAAGTTGTTGTACTTGAGTTGAATCTTCAGTTAAAGATTTTGAGTTAGTTACTCCTTTAAGAATGGTTACTTCTTTTAAAAGTGACTTAATTTTCAAATTTGACTTGGCTAATTTGCGAAGTAAATAATTGACTAAATTATTAAGCCTAGGAATACTTACAGCGGAGTCTGGCCCTTCGGAAACGGATGCGGATCCGTGGCTTTGCTCGGAGTCGGCTTCTGACTCGCTCTCGGATTCGCTGATCTGGTCCCGGGCCATCAATGCGAGTAAACTCGTTTGGTCGAGTTCGTCGTCTTCGTCCTCCGAAGAGGATTCGTCCCAGGTTGCCTTTAGGACTTTCCTTCTTCTTTGCTTCTTGGCTTCCTTTTGATTGGGGCAGTTGGCTTTTATATGCCCCTTTTGGTTGCACCCGTAGCAAGTGACTTCGAACTTTGTCTTTGAGTTCTGTTGAGCCTCCTTGGATTGAACTGCCTTCTTCAGATCTTTCTTGTTGAAGCCCTTCTTCTTCTTGTAGAGTTTCTTTACAAGATTCACAAATTCGCTGGCCAGTTCATCTTTCGAATCTTCTGAATCGGGTTCATCTTCTGATTCCGATTCAACTTTTCGCCGTCCTCTTGATTCCCGTGTTCGACTCGTTCCTGCAACCAAAGCAATCCCTTTCTCGGATGGCTGTGCATTAGTTTGTTCATGGAGTTCGAATTCACTAAATAATTCGTCTAATTTTAAGGAGGACAAATCCTTAGAGACTTTATAGGCATCTACCATTGATGCCCATAATGTACTCCTAGGGAATGAGTTAAGGGCATACCTTATTATATCTCTATTTTCTACCTTCTGCCCGATTCCATGTAGAGAATTCAGGATATCTTGAATTCGGGCGTGCAAAGAGCTTGCCGTCTCGCCTTCCTGCATTTTCAAATTGTATAGTTTATTTAGTAACAAATCACGCTTACTTACCTTGGTTTCCGAGCTACCTTCGTGAAGTTCGATCAGTTTCTCCCATAGCTCTTTTGCGGAGGAGAATGGACCGACTCTGTTGAGCTCTTCTTTGGTAAGACCGCACTGAATGGTGCAGGTGGCTTTGGCGTCTGCTTCCACCTTTTTGATAAATGTTGGCTCCTAGTTCTCACAGGATGTAGGCTTAGCAGTCCTGTTTTGACGATCATCCAGGTGTCGAACTGGATCTTTAGATAAATCTCCATTCGCCCCTTCCAATACCCGAAGTCTTCTCCGGAAAATAATGAGGGACGAACAGTGCTAAATCCTTCTTGTTGGGCCATTTAGATCTATAAAACGAACAGAAACAACAAGATCTATTCCAAGACTAAGTCTTGGATTAGTAGTGCGGGAGGAAGGAAAAAATTAACAGACTCAAGTGGTATTGACCAGCTTTGAGCAGAAAATCGATTCGTAAAAAGAAATTAGAATATAGATATGAGGCTAAATTCTAATCGACTCCGAACAAAACCACGAAAAAAAAATTGTCTCGAATAGTGGTTGCACTGATTCAAGACGACCCCGCTCTGATACCAATTGTTGGATCGAGACGCGCTAGAGGGGGGGGGGGGGTGAATAGCGCTCACGGCTATTTTGATCGTATCGGAATCGTAAAACTATCAAAGTAAATGTACGCAGCGAAAATAACGAATGCAATCACAGAGGGACACAAGAAGTTTTACTTCGTTCGGAGCCTAGGTCGACTCATACTCGAAGGACCGCGATCCTTGATCGCTTTCGGTGGGCAACACTTATAAGTACGAAAAAGGAGTACAAGATTTACAATTAGTACAGTAATTAAAAAAAAGTATACCGACGACAGAATCGTAATCTCGAAGCTCCTGGTCGTCGTGGACTCGTAACAGCACTTCAGGGTCGTTGATTGAGCAGCACGCAGCACAAGGATCGCTTGGAAGTTGTTATGCTTCAATGCTGCTCGAAGTCCCCTTATAAAGGGCATCCAAGGCGCCTTGAAGGCCTCTCAAGGCGCCTCCATAGCTCCGAGTCCACCGTGCAGATGAGCGCTGACCATCTGCGCCTTATCACCTTGAAGGCGCCTTCATGTGTCTTCAAGGCGCCTCCGTAGCCAACCGAGGCGCCTTCAGCCCTGCTTCGCGGCCAGTTCAGCTTTTGCACCCGAGGCGCCTCCAAGCTCCATGGAGGCGCCTCGGACACTGTTCATCCGAGGTTAATCTTTGCACTTTGGTCCCTGCAAGATACATTAATCCCAAATATACCCTGCAGCACAAAGTTAGCACATAAAGCATAATAGAAGTGATAATGATAGTCTTCGGAGTATCCGAGCCTGACTTCGGGTTTTCAACCGGAAACCCTAGGTCGACCCGACGCCTACTGTTCCCTCTACGCGGAACGCGTCCTCACCTACTCCACTCATGAGATTTACCTGTTGCCAGTGCGATCCTCCAGATCGACTGGACTTTTGCTCAGCACTCGACGCTTCCGGACTTTCTGCTGGACATCCGCTTCCCGGCCAATCCAGTCTTTCACATGGTTCGCGATACCAGGACTTTCCACCTAGGGTTACCACCCCCTAGGACTTTTGCCTGAAGACATCGAGTTACCAAGACTTTCCGCATAGGGTTACCACCCCCTATGACCTAGGGTTACCATCCCCTAGGGTTTTCCCTTTGTCTAACCGCAGCTAGGACTTTTCTCCACCTAGGGTTACCACCCCCTAGGACCTAGGGTTACCACCCCCTAGGGTTTTCACCTGCCTAACCGCAGTTAGGACTTTCCTGAACTACTCACTCAACATGTTAGATAACAAGGAATCTTAACTTTGAATCCCTTTGCCATTATCAAAACTTAGGTTCGATCGTCGGATGCTTCCTGCACCAACAAGAGATATGCATATTTTAATGATATGTTATGTGCTTAGAAATATGCATGTTTTAATGATATGCTATGTGCTTAGAAATATGCATGCTTTAATGATATGTTATGTGCTTAGAATATGCATACTTTTATGATATGCTATGTGAGTAGAAATATGCATGCTTTAATGATATGCTATGTGCTTAGAATATGAATATTTTTATGATATGCTATGTGGATAGAAATATGCATGCTTTAATGATATACTACGTGTTTAAGTGATGCATACTTTCTATGATATGATGTATGCCTAAGTGATGCATACTTTCTTAAGACATGATGTATGCCTAAGTGATGCATACTTTTTATGATATGATGTATGCCTAAGTGATGCATACTTTTTATGATATGATGTATGCCTAAGTGATGCATACTTTCTTAAGACATGATGTATGCCTAAGTGATGCATACTTTTTATGATATGATGTATGCCTAAGTGATGTATACTTTTATGACATAATGTATGCCTAAGTGATGCATACTTTTATGCTATGCTATGTGACTAAATGATGCATTTTTATACATGCTACTTTACTTTGTAAGGCTTGTACCAAGGGTGGACTCCTAATCAGTCTATAGGCCTTGCTTTGTGATCTAGGCTAATAAGGGATGGGCTCCTTAGTACGCCCCTAAGCCTTGCTTTGTGATCTAGGCTAATAAGGGATGGGCTCCTTAGTACGTCCCTAGGCCTTGCTTTGTGATCTAGGCTGATAAGGGATGGACTCTTTAAGTATGCCCCTAGGCCATGCTTTGTGATCTTGACCTAGTTCCTAGTATGATTCAAGACTTGCTACCTTGGATATACTTAGGACGCACGCATTTATGTTATGTATGTATGGTACAAGCCGGGGCCCTGAATATGTTGATATTATGTTCAAGTATATATGTAAGAAGAAATGGTTTTAAAGATCATGAGACATATACATGTTTTTCGGATACATGTTTTCAAAATCATATTGCATATACCTTATGATCATGTTGTGATGATGCTATGATTTATGATATACCATGATTGGATATGAGTATGTGATGTTTCATGCTATGCTTGATATGCCATGCTACCTTATGATGATGCTATGATATGCCATGATTAGATATGAGTATGTTATGTATCATGCTATGCTTTAAAGAGATGATATGCCATGACTAGTTATGATTTTGTTGTGTTGCATGATATGTTTAAAGAGTATGATATGTTATGCCATGATTAGTTGAGATCATGTTATGTTGAGATATTCTTTGATCATGTGATGATTTTCGGTTTTAGTGAGTAGGAAAGGAACTTACTGAGCCATGAGTGCTCATAGCTCACTTTCCTTGTACCACAGATAAAGGAAAAAGCTGGATGAGCTAAAGGAGCAGCAGGAGAGGCAAGGAGATGTGTGTGGCGGTGGCTAGGCAACCAAATAAGAACCTGCTTTAAGAACTTTTAAGAATTACGCTTTGGTTTCATAAATTGTAGTACTAAATGGGTGACTTGATGTTATGGTTCTATTCCTCTTGTTATCATGTTATGGAAACCATATTAGTGTAATTCGGATATGAAAACAAAAGAAAAGTTTTTATTAATCTAAGAAAAATTATTTTAAGTCTTCCGCTGTAATATGTATGTAGAGTATCGTAGCCCCGTCCCTTAGGGTTAGCAGGGAGGGCGGGCGTTACAGTAACGTTCTATTTTTTCTTTCTACAATCCTATTTTGTTGAGGAGTTTTAGGGCATGAAAATTCGTGATAATAGCCATTTTCAAGACAAAATTTATTAAGGTTATGATATTTAAATTCTCCCCCATTATCACTTCTAATTCTTTTAATTTTAAGATCTTTTTTGTTTTCAACTTGTTTACAAAAGTTTGTAAAAATTTCAAAGGTTTCATCCGTATTTTTTAAGAATTTTACCCAAGTGAACCTAGAGTAGTCATCTATTATTACTAGACAATATAAACTACCGTTTATTGATTTGACCCCATGGGAGTCAAATAGGTTTAGATGTAAAAGTTCTAGTATTGAGTTAGTTTGAGATTGATTAATTGGTTTGTTGGTAGATTTTTTTTGTCTGCCTTATTGACAAGCATTACATATGGTTGAGTCTAAGTTGGGTAATTTTGGTAAGCCTTTAACTAATCCATTTAATTTGCTTATATTTCTGAAATTTATATGTGACATTCTTCTATGTCATAATAACGTTTCTTCTTTTTGTGTTAATTAACACTTAATTGAAGAAGTGGTTAAGTTAATTGCATAGATGTTGTCTTTCCTAAACCCTTTTAGACTTATTTTAGGGTTATCTAGGTGCTTGATTAGATATTCTGATGATAAGAACCTAACCTTATACCTAGTGTCACACAATTGACTGATACTTAGGAGATTATACTTGAAATTTTCAACAAGACATTTGTGATAATGAAGCCAAATTTTAGCTCAATGTTACCTATACCAATTACCTTGAGTTTGTCATTGTTTCCAAATGCTAATGTCCCTAAGCTTTTGTAAGTAAATTGGGTGAATTTGGTGTGATCTCCAGTCATATGTTTGGAGCGACCACTGTCCAAAATCCACTTGATTTCCAACAATAGGTAGGAACTAGAGTTAGTCTAAGTTTAGGCTGATAAAATTTTAAGGCTAGTTTTAACATAAACCTTAAGTTAAAAAATTTTTAAGTTAATTTTACAACAAATTTTTAAAATAATTTTTAAAGTTTTTAAAATAATTTTTAAAGTTTTTTTTGAAGAATTTTTAAAATAATTCTTTAAAGTTTTTTTAAAGAATTTTTAAAATAATTTTTAAAGTTTTTAAAAGAATTTTTAGAATAATTTTAAAAGTTTTTAAAAGAATTTTTAAAGTTTTTAAAAGAATTTTTAAAATAATTTTTAAAGTTTTTAAAAGTTTTTTAAAATAATTTTTAAAGTTTTTAAAAAGAATTTTTAAATGAATTTTTAAAGTTTTTAAAAGAATTTTTAAAATAATTTTTAAAGTTTTTAAAAGTATAATTTTTAAAATTTTTAAAATAATTTTTAAAATAATTTTTTATAATTTTTAAAAGAATTTTTAAAGTTTTTAAAGAATTTTTAAAAGAATTTAAAAGAATTTTTAAAGTTTTTAAAGAATTTTTAGAATATTTTTAAAAGTTTTTAAAAGAATTTTTTAAATAATTTTAAAAGTTTTAAAAAGTTTTTTAAAGAATTTTTAAAAAAAAAAAAATTTTAACATAATTTTTAAAGTTTTTAAAAGAACTTTTAAAATAATTTTTAATAATTTTTAAAAAGAATTTTTAAAGTTTTAAAAAGAATTTTTAAAGTTTTAAAAAGAATTTTTAAGATAATTTTTAAAGTTTTTAAAAGAATTTTTAAAATAATTTTTAAAGTTTTTTAAAAGAATTTTTAAAGTTTTTTAAAAGAATTTTAATTTTATTTTTAATTTAAAATAATTTAATTTTAAATAATTTTTTTTAAATTTTTTAAAAATTTTTAAAATAATTTTTAAAGTTTTTAAAGGAATTTTTAAAATAATTTTTAAAGTTTTTAAAAGAATTTTTAAAGTTTTTATATGAATTTTTAAAATAGTTTTTAAAGTTTTTAAAAGAATTTTTAAAGTTTTTATAAGAATTTTTAAAATAGTTTTTAATAAAGTTTTTTAAAAGAATTTATAAAGTTTTTAACATAATTTTAAAAATTACTTTAATTTAATTTAATTTGTTTTAATTTAATTTAATTTATTTTTATTTTATTTAATTTATTTTAATTATTATTTAATTTAATTTAATTTGTTTTAATTTTATTTAGTTTTTTAAAATTTATTTTATTTTAATTTAATTTAATTATAATTGAGTCCTTAGTCATCTCACCGAATCTACGATTTCAATCATGTAATCCTTTAATTTTGTGAGATGAATTAGGTTGAATTTTAGAGTTTGGTTTAACTTTGTGTTAGATTCAGGTTTAGCTTTGAGTCCAACAAATAGACATTCTCTGGATAAACTTCTGGGTTATGGTGAGTCACTTGGACATCATTAGAGTAACCATGCCTTCGAGGTTTTCCAAATAGTCCTATCTACTGGACTTAGTACAAAACCTTGGTCTAACTGGTTAGGACCCATAAAGAGTAGCTTCGGTCAGTTCCTCTTAGCCAAATGTACCAGGTCGAAGCCATATCTTCCTAGACATGCATAGACTGAGCTTCCCTAACATACTATTATCCAAAACTTCACCAGTACCATATGTCAAGTTAAACTTGTTCCCTTTCTAATTAGTCCTTATTACCCTGTCGGGTAGGTTGGTTTGGGTTACCCTGTCGAGTAGGTTAGTTTTGGAGATGACAGTTATTCTGGAGCCTTCCTTGAATTATTAGTCTTTAATTTTTGGTTCTTGGTTTATGTCTGTTCTTTTTGTAGTTGTAATTTACTTGAAGATATTCTAAGTCTTGGTGTGGCTTAAAATATTTAGATTTTGAATTTGTTGTTCTAGGTTTGTATTTTAATTTTTTATTTGATTTATTTGGTTTTATATAATGTATTTTTATAAGATATCTGAAAATGTAAATAAATAGGGTTATTTGAGAAATAGCCTTATAATTTTTTTTTGAAATTTTTAGAAGTTTTCTAGAAATTTTTCGGAACTCGTACGGAGGGTTTTGAGGGGATCGATCGGTGGGTTTGGATTAAGCCTGTTTGGGATACCTGTTTAAGTGAGGAAATGTTTTAATTATATATTTCCTTTTCTTTTTATTTCTTCCCCAAAAACCCCGATCCAAGCTCCCCACCCGACCATCTTCCTGATCTCTTCTCCTCGCCACCAAGTCTCTCTCGCGTCGCCGTCGATCGCTGCGAGCTCACCACCGGCGGAGGTTTTCCTCTCTGGAGTCTCACCAACGTCAAGCTTCCTTGGCTACCAGGGGCCGATTCTCTCCGCCCCTGATCAATCGTGCTTGCTAAGACCTAGTTTCTGTTCCGGTGACGCTGGATTGAGCTCAGATCCGGTCGACGCCTTTCGTCTCCGGACTGCAGACGCCGCATTACATCTGCCACCACTCGATTGCTGGTGTAGATTGGGCTTGGAGCATGGAGGTGAGGAGCTAGCTTCCCAGATCCATCGATCGCCGGTGTGGAGAGGCAGTTAGGGTTTCAAGGGTAAGCATCCGAACCTTATTTCTTCTATGTCTCTGATTTGTGCCCTAACTTCGAGTCATACTCTTCGGTTCTTCCTACTGACGTCGCTGGATCAGATCTTGGACTTTTCTATTTTTTTGGTGTGCTTGAGCTCATGGTTGAAGGTAAGGTTTGGTTTTAGGAATTAGGTTGTTGTTTGAATTTGGAATGTTTGGTTGAATTTGTGATCTCCTCATCTTGATCCGATCTAGGGAGGTGGGGTTCTATGATCGTGAGGTGAATTCATCAGTGAGGAGTTGTTCTGTGAAGGTGATCTTGGGTTCTTGCAGTGACGATCCTCGGTTGTGGATCAATGGATGAGGGTTGTGAGGTGAAATTGAGTGTTGTGGATCAACAAGCATGGCTGTGAAGTTCTATTCTATTCTATTCTATTCTGTGGTGTTATTGAGCTCTTTGTTCTTGATCAAGCAACTCCCCTTTGTTTCAACGGACTCTTAAGCAGTTGAGAATCAAGGTAAGGAGTAGAGTAATTGTTTCATGTATTGAATTTGGGATTAATTGGATTACTAGTTGATACACGATTAGTGTGATTGATTAGTTGAATGTAGGTTTTGGTCTTAGTTGTAGATCATAGTGTAATTTTGATTACATGATTACTAGATAGGATAAGGTTGTGTGATTAGGGTTTTGCCCTAATTTAGTATTAGAGATTTTAGTTAGCTATTCATTTGGATTTATCTAAATAAAATATTTATATATTGTTTGACACAGGACTCTGATTTGAGACGGACGTCTCAACCTTGGATTTCTTGATTGTACCTTCTATTTGAGGTGGGTACCCTTTGACTTATCTTTTCGATATTGTCTTATGATATGTATAGTTTATATATAATTACTAGTGATTGGTAGTTTAACACTTTCCCTGGGTTTAGTTTAGTTGATACCTGATACATGCTTCTACTGTTAGCTGCTATACATTAGGCTAGCATGCTTTTCTTTCTGGCTATGTTTATCTGTGTTCATAGAGATAGAGGTATTTATTGTGCTTCCCTCTATACTGGATTAGTTGATAGATATGTTGGATATGTGATGTTGGATTCATGTTGTTTATTATCCTTGTTATATATGTGTTTATCTTTTTGGCACCTACACATATGGAGGAGGATATGTTCAGGTATGACATACTGTAGCCGCATGCACCATATTACATGATTGCATGCTAGGTGATTGACGACTCCATTATTGTTGAGCTCGTCGGCCGGCTACATGGGTCTGCACACAGCGTGTTCACTGCATGGGTAGTGGCACAGTACTCAGGGTGTGTATGGTAGGTTGCTTGGTGGTGCTCCGCTGGGGTGCTCATGGGTAGTACAATGATAGTGTGGTAGCACGCCAGGGTCCCTCCCTGTCATTTCGTACTTGGAGATGAAAGCATTGCGCTCCCTCACTATGTTTAAGGTAGGAGGATAGGTGTACTCCGACAGCATCCCGTCCACTCGGTCAGTCTTCAGGGGTAGTGACGGCAGAGTGCACGGTGTCACAACCCTACCCACTCGGTCTCACCATCGCGTGTGAGATGGCTGACTGGCGTCAGGGGTGACCATGTCATATTGCATCATATGCACAGATTGCATTTATTGTGATTGTTGCATATTGGATGATGCATTTTGGTGACTGCATATGATTGACATGCATACAGGCTACATACTTATTTGCTCTGACTATTTTTATCTGTGTCTGTTCATAGTCATATGGTCAAGCCTCGCAGGTGAGTACAGTTTATTTCAGTTATACATTTCTTATTATTCTTGCTGTAGACTGTATTACATGCTTACTTGTTAGTTACTACAGTTTATTCAGCTATACATACCTATTATACTATTAGGAGACTGTACTATAGGTTCTATGGTTTAGGAGACTGTACTATAGGTTATTACTGGTAGGTATATGTCATTGTACATATCTATTGGATTACCTGCTGAGTTCTTTGGACTCACACCGTTATATTACTATTTTCTCAGGTTGAGGCCGTCGGGAGATATTCCAGTCGCTAGCCCTCCTTGTCGTGAGGATTTCTTGTTGTTGATTTTTGTTATTGTTTCTATACATATGCCGGTGATGTGGGATTTTTGTACTTGGACTTTATGTTGACTTTTGGGTTTGCTACTCTTGTTTTCCGCTGCGGATATTTTCATTACTTCGTAGATTTTGTTATTCTTCGTTGTAGTGGAGTAGGAGGTTTTACATATATCTATGATGATTTTTTTTTATCGTCTTTCTGATTGTGGATGGTTCATATTGTTAGTTAGAGCCCTAGAGCCAATCATTTGATGATTGTATGGACTCATTGTATCATATTCTTGTATATTAATAAAGGCATTTGTTTGGTTATTATACTTATTTGTATTAGTGCCAAATAGACTAAGTATAATAGCGTCCTTGAGTAGAAGGTTCATACCTATATCAATCGATTAGTTGAATCGATAGTGAGATGATATAGGGAACACAACTCTAAATCATTCCTAGTCGAGTATTAACATTCAGGGACAATGTTAATACAATAAGACTAGCATGTAGGTCAGCTCAATGACTTGATCTCACAAGTCATGGATATAGAGATATCAAGCTGACACATGGGTATGCATTAGAGAATGTATACTGAATGACCCGCCATGAGAAAATATCATGGATCGTTATATGAGTGTCATATACTTTCTCATGTGGCTATTAGTATAACTATTAGTCCTTTGACCTGAAGTCACCATGGATCCCTACATAAGGAGTTATGCACTTTGGTTTCGTCAAACGTCACCCGTAACAGGGTGGACTATAAAGGCGATTACTGGGTATATAATGAATTATGCAGAGGGATGTGAGTGATGTAGATGGGATCTATCCCTCTCATATGACGGGAGCGACATCGGTATTCTTGATAGAGTGAGACCACTAAGTGCATGGCCATGCCCAAGTGAGTCAACATGAGATGTTGAGCTCATTTGATCGAGTGAGTCTACTTGGAGTTCAAGATTTAGATTGATTAGAGGATGACACGGTCTATGCCTCACATTGATCAATCTAGATGTCTAGGTTAGAAGGACAATGTCACATATTGTGAGGAGTCACAATTAGTAGTCACAAGGTGATGTTGGATCTCAACATTTCTTGTAACTTGGGTAGCAATGATATATTGCTAGATGCCGCTCATTGCTTATGTTTCTAAAGGAGTTTAGAAACATTGCCAACGTTACAAGAACCTATTGGGCCACACACTAATGAGGAGGGGTTTTTCATTTGGTGATTTGATTGTGTGGTAATTGTATCTTCTTCTTCCTTGCTTCTTCCCTCTCTTGGCTAGTGGTTGCCGTGACTTTGATGGTGGAAGAAGGTGGGTGAGTGAGTTAATCCAAGAAGTCCAAGAAGAAAGGTAATATTTTTAGAGGAGTGTATTGTATTCTCTTCTTTGCTTTCCTTTCTTCTTCCATTCCCATCCGAGAGCCCTAGAGAGAGTGCTAGCACACTTGGGGTCTTTCTTCTCCATCCTTGAGTGCTAGAGAGTACTCCTTGTTCGTGTGGATATCACTAGAGAAGTATCTATCTTGATACTTTGGAGATCCGACACGTACCTTGGACAAGCGGGATTTTGCGAGGGCACGCATCGAAGGTAAAATGTTTTCTTTGTAGATCTACTGTAGATCAAAGTATTAAAACTCGTACTCGTGTTTTCCAGAAATTTTCCTAGCACGGATCTACGGCTTTGGGTGATTCGGGGTTTCCGCGACGCGAAAAGTGGTTTTCGCGGCCCGAAAAACCCAACAGTGGTATCAGAGCCACGTGCAAGGCTTGTACGAGTTTAATTTTTGGTTCTATGAAAACTAAAGTTTCTGTAATTTTCTGTAAAATTATGATTTTATAGTTTTTATGGGTAATTTTTCCGTAGAAGCGAAGCACAAGTGTCTCGGCACTTGTAGGCTTCGGCTACCGGAAAGATTTTTCCAAAACGGCTTCGTTTTGCCCCAAATCCGTTTGGGACAGCGAGCTTGGGTGCCATTAGATCGCAAAGGAGCAACTCACAATGGTTAGATCGTGGGTAGGGGTACTGCCCTAACCCCGCAAGGGGATTTGCTCCGCGATTGCACCCGAAATCGCTAAAAACGAACCTGCCGGGAAGATTTTTCCGAAACGGCAATGTCTCGACCCAAATCATTTTGGGACAGCGAGTTTGGGCGCTGTTGAATCGCAAAGGAACCCTCGCGATGGTTAGATCGCGGGTAGGGGCACTGCCCCTGGCCCCGCAAGGGGATCCGTTCCGCGATTGCGCCCGAAACTGCTAAACGGGACTGCCGGGAAATTTTACTCGTAAAAATTGTAAAAATTATTTTTAAAATTATAGAAAATTATGAAAATATATAATTTTGAATTATATATTAATTTTGTGATAGTTATGGCCCAAAAACCCAATATGATTGGATTGTGTTGTAATTCATAATACGGCCTGCGTGCCGTTATGTGTTTGCGCGTGTTGTATGTTTTTATTTTCCGCGACCTACGCGTCGTGCTTTTCTCTTATATTCTTGTTGTAAATTAGATTTAGACTCGAATGTAACTCGAGTTTCAAATTGTAATGTACTAATTGGAGCGGTGGAGGGTCCACACGAGACGGAGTTCCGAGGCGGGCACGAGCAACACAAGGTGGTCAAAGGGAGGAGCTTGGAGAAGCTGTTGACCCTAGGTTGACCATTCGATCTTCTCATTGGCTTGAGAAGATCGTAGTAGGGCCATGACTAAATCACAAATAGATTAATTAGTTAATTGCTTATGTATATGATGCATGTTTAATAAGTAATTAATTAATTAGTGCCTTACGATTAGATTAGATCTAAGTCGTGCACATGATGCACCCTTGCGATTAGATTAGATCTAAGTCGTGCACAAGATGCATCCTTTTCGATTAGATTAGATCTCGATCGAACCAACTCTAAATGCCTAACCGTGCCGTGATACCTATCACTACCTCGATCACATGTATTGTTGAATCTGCCAAAGAAGAGCAATACATATTATCTTGGTAGGGTACGGAGAGACAATCTTGGTCCCGCCTATCAACGCATGGGTGAATACAAACTCAATTAGATTGAGTATTCCTAGTTACTTGGTTGGATCGAGTCAACTATAGGCATTCTTCCAACAGGTTGGAAAAGATAGGTCAAAATCACATCTATATTAACTCTCGGGCGTATTAGCCAAAGCTAACTCGAGTTTTATTATAAATGCGGATATTGATTTTATAAACAAGAGTTGCATAGAGATGTAATTGGTAATCGTTGCCTACCGATCATACTAAGCCTTGGGCGTATTAGCCAAAGCTAACTCAAGGGTTAGTATGATGTGAATCTTGTCCCACAAGAATTATAGAATTCAGTGGGAGCATCATTTAATTAAAGGCCTAATTAAATGATTTTAAAAGAATATGATATTTATTTCTGCAAATTTTCTGTTGTAGATAACCATGACGTCGAATACGAACTCTTTCTCCCTGCGTTCTGTCCTTAAGAAGGACAAGCTCAACGGAGCAAATTTCCTGGACTGGTACAGGAACCTGAGAATAGTTCTCACTCAAGAACGTAAACTGTACGTTCTGGAGCAGCCCATTCCAGAGGCTCCTCCTGCCACTGCCACGCGAGCAGACCGAGATGCTTACAAGAAGCATCAAGATGACGCATTAGATGTGTCCTGTCTTATGCTCGCAACCATGAACTCTGAGCTTCAGAAGCAATATGAGTTGATGAGCGCTTACGATATGGTTGAACATCTTTGTCACCTATATCAAGGACAAGCAAGGCACTGGAAGAGGAACTCCAAAGAATACCTGGAAGATCTTACGAAGAAGAGAAATAAGATTTCTACTTCAGGTATAAATGTTATAAAAGTCAACCTCTCTATTTCTTCGTCATGGGTATTAGATACCGGATGTGCTTCGCACATTTGTACTAATGTACAAGCACTGAGAAATAGCAGAGCATTGACAAAGGGCGAGATAGACCTACGAGTAGGCAATGGAGCACGGGTTGCTGCTGTTGCTGTAGGGACTTATTTTCTATCTCTGCCCTCTGGGCTTATACTAGAGTTAGATGATTGTTGTTATGTGCCTGCATTGACTAAGAACATTATATCAGTTTCTTGTTTGGACAAGAAAGGATTCTCGTTTATAATAAAGAACAAATGTTGTTCTGTCTATTTAAACGATATGTTCTATTGTAGTGCACCTCTGATGAACGGACTCTATATTCTAGACCTTGAGAGCTCTGTCTATAACGTTAGTACCAAGAGGTTCAAATCGAACGATATGAACCACACCTATCTCTGGCACTGTCGCTTAGGTCATATAAATGACAAGCGCTTATCCCAGCTCCATAAGGATGGTTTGCTAGACTCATTTGATTTTGAATCATATGAGATATGCGAATCATGCCTACGAGGCAAGATGACCAAGACTCCCTTTAGTGGGCACAGCGAGAGAGCGACTGATTTGTTAGGACTCATACATAGTGATGTATGTGGCCCTTTCAATGTCACTGCTAGAGGCGGTTATAGATACTTCATCACGTTTACTGATGACTTCAGTAGATATGGTTATGTGTATTTAATGACACATAAATCTGAATCCTTTGAAAAGTTCAAAGAATTCAAGAATGAAGTACAGAACTAGCTTGGCAAGAGTATTAAGGTACTTCGATCAGATTGAGGTAGTGAATACTTAAGCCATGAGTTTCGTGACTACTTAGCTGAGTGTGGGATTTTATCTCAACTCACTCCTCGTGGAACACCACAGTGGAATGGTGTATCCGAAAGGAGGAATCGTACCTTATTAGATATGGTACGATCTATGATGAGTCACACAGATCTTCCGACATATCTATGGGGATATGCTCTAGACACGGCAGCTTTCATTCTCAATCGAGTTCTATCCAAGGCCGTGATAAAGACACCATATAGGATATGAACTGGGAGAGATGCCCAGGTGTCTTTCATGAGGATTTGGGGTTGTGAGGCTTACGTTCGACGTCAAGTCTCAGACAAATTAGAACCCAAATCTGACAAGTGCTATTTCATCGGATATCCCAAGGAAACTAAGGGATATTACTTCTACATTCCCAGGTAGTTGTGGCAAAGACTGGGGTCTTTCTAGAAAGGGACTTTGTTTCTAGAAAGACTAGTGGGAGCGCGTTCGATCTTGAAGAAGTTCAAGATGTGAATAATAGCACTAATGCCTCGATGGAAATTGAACTGGAACCACAAAGTGTTGTGGATGATGTTGTTCCACAAGGAGTTGAGGAACAACAACCGGTTCAAGTAGACATACCTCTTCGCAGGCCTGATAGGGTACGTCGTCAGCCTGAGAGATACTCATTTCTCTTGTCTGACCATGATGACGTTATGCTCATAGAGGATGAGCCTACCACCTATCAGGAAGCTGTGATGAGACCAGATTCCGAGAAATGGCTAGAGGCCATGAGATCCGAAATGGAATCCCATGTACACCAACCAAGTATGGACTTTAGTTGATCCACCTGAAGGGGTAAAACCCATTGGGTGTAAGTGGGTCTTTAAGAGAAAGACTGACATGGATGGACTTATCTATAAGGTCGCTTGGTAGCTAAAGGTTTCAAGCAGATTCATGGTATTGACTATGATGAAACTTTTTCTCCAGTAGCGATGTTTAAGTCTATTCAGATCATGCTTGCTATTGCAGCCTACCATGACTATGAGATATGGCAGATGGATGTCAAAACCACGTTTCTGAATGGAAACCTGCTCGAGGATGTGTACATGACACAACCTGAGGGTTTTGTAGATCCACAGCATGCTAGCAGAGTATGCAAGCTGCATAGGTCCATTTATGGACTAAAGCAAGCTTCTCGGAGATGGAATCTTCGATTCGATGATGCAATCAAACAGTTTGGTTTCATCAAGAACGAAGATGAGCCTTGTGTCTACAAGAAGGTTGTAGGGGATATAGTTGTCTTCCTCATATTGTATGTGGATGACATACTACTCATTGGGAAGGACATCCCTATGCTTCAGTCTGTCAAGACCTGGCTAGGGAGTTGCTTCTCAATGAAGGACTTAGGTGAGGCATCCCGCATTCTAGGGATACAGATCTATAGAGATAGATCTAAGAGATTGCTTGGCCTAAGTCAGAGTACATACATTGATAAGGTACTCCTTCGGTTTGCCATGCAGAATTCCAAGAAGGGATTTCTGCCGATGTCACATGGCGTGAGTCTTTCGAAGACTCAAGGTCCCTCTTCTAGAGAGGAGAGAGATCGCATGGATCAGATCCCTTATGCCTCAGCCATAGGATCGATCATGTACGCCATGCTATGTACTCGACCTGATGTCTCGTATGCTTTGAGCATGACGAGCAGATACCAGTCAGATCCAGGTAAAAGTCACTGGATAGCGGTCAAGAATATTCTTATGTACTTACGAAGGACTAAAGAATATTTCTTGATATATGGAGGCAATGATGAGCTAACTGTAAAGGGTTACAGTGATGCCAGCTTCCAGACCGATCAGGATGATTACCGATCGCAGTCAGGGTTCGTGTTTTTCTTAAATGGTGGTGCTGTGAGCTGGAAGAGTTTGAAGCAGGACACAGTAGCTGATTCTACAACAGAGGCCGAGTATATTGCTGCATCAGAGGCAGCAAAGGAGGCAGTTTGGATCCGCAAGTTCGTCACTGAACTTGGGGTGGTTCCTAGCATCGCTGACCCAGTTGAGCTCTATTGTGACAACAATGGAGCTATAGCACAGGCGAAGGAACCTCGCTCACACCAGCGGACCAAGCAGATACTATGACGCTTCCATCTCATTCGAGAGATTATCGATAGAGGAGATGTGAAGATTTGCAGAGTACCTACAGAGGCTAACATCGCAGATCCCTTGACCAAGGCTTTGGCACAGAGAAAGCATGATGGTCACACTAGGTCATTAGGCCTTAGAGCCTATATTGATTGGCACTAGTGCTAGTGGGAGATTGTTAGTTAGAGCCCTAGAGCCAATCATTTGATGATTGTATGGACTCATTGTATCAAATTCTTGTATATTAATAAAGGCATTTGTTTGGTTATTATACTTATTTGTATTAGTGCCAAATAGACTAAGTATAATAGCGTCCTTGAGTAGAAGGTTCATACCTATATCAATCGATTAGTTGAATCGATAGTGAGATGATATAGGGAACACTACTCTAAATCATTCCTAGTCGAGTATTAACATTCAGGGACAATGTTAATACAATAAGACTAGCATGTAGGTCAGCTCGATGACTTGATCTCACAAGTCATGGATATAGAGATATCAAGCTGACACATGGGTATGCATTAGAGAATGTATACTGAATGACCCGCCATGAGAAAATATCATGGATCGTTATATGAGTGTCATATACTTTCTCATGTGGCTATTAGTATGACTATTAGTCCTTTGACCTGAAGTCACCATGGATCCCTACATAAGGAGTTATGCACTTTGGTTTCGTCAAACGTCACCCGTAACAGGGTGGACTATAAAGGCGATTACTGGGTATATAATGAATTATGCAGAGAGATGTGAGTGATGTAGATGAGATCTATCCCTCTCATATGACGGGAGCGACATCGGTATTCTTGATAGAGTGAGACCACTAAGTGCATGGCCATGCCCAAGTGAGTCAACATGAGATGTTGAGCTCATTTGATCGAGTGAGTCTACTTGGAGTTCAAGATTTAGATTGATTAGAGGATGACACGGTCTATGCCTCACATTGATCAATCTAGATGTCTAGGTTAGAAGGACAATGTCACATATTGTGAGGAGTCACAATTAGTAGTCACAAGGTGATGTTGGATCTCAACATTTCTTGTAACTTGGGTAGCAATGATATATTGCTAGATGCCGCTCATTGCTTATGTTTCTAAAGGAGTTTAGAAACATTGCCAACGTTACAAGAACCTATTGGGCCACACACTAATGAGGAGGGGTTTTTCATTTGGTGATTTGATTGTGTGGTAATTGTATCTTCTTCTTCCTTGCTTCTTCCCTCTCTTGGCTAGTGGTTGCCGTGACTTTGATGGTGGAAGAAGGTGGGTGAGTGAGTTAATCCAAGAAGTCCAAGAAGAAAGGTAATATTTTTAGAGGAGTGTATTGTATTCTCTTCTTTGCTTTCCTTTCTTCTTCCATTCCCATCCGAGAGCCCTAGAGAGAGTGCTAGCACACTTGGGGTCTTTCTTCTCCATCCTTGAGTGCTAGAGAGTACTCCTTGTTCGTGTGGATATCACTAGAGAAGTATCTATCTTGATACTTTGGAGATCCGACACGTACCTTGGACAAGCGGGATTTTGCGAGGGCACGCATCGAAGGTAAAATGTTTTCTTTGTAGATCTACTGTAGATCAAAGTATTAAAACTCGTACTCGTGTTTTCCAGAAATTTTCCTAGCACGGATCTACGGCTTTGGGTGATTCGGGGTTTCCGCGACGCGAAAAGCGGTTTTCGCGGCCCGAAAAACCCAACACATATTACATTGTGTGGAATGTTGATATAAACTGCATGGCTTGTTTATTATTTGTGTTGTATTGTTCCGGCCGTGTGGGCCGAGGATTAGATATATGTATTCTGGATTCATATTGTCACCTGGACAAGGGAGATGCTGCCGAAATTTCTTCTGGCAGGGACTACCCGGGGCGTGATAATTTTTCTTTAGGTATGTAGTATTGGTTAAGTTCTACTTGCATGGTTAAGCACGCTTTCGGAACCCAAGCTTTACTTGATTGTTTGTGTTGGGTTATTAACAATTTAAATGTTTTATTCGAGCTTGACTTGTAGCCAAGTCCGGTTTTGTTGTAAATTTCTTTTTGATTATTTAATATTAGATCTAGTTGTAAATTTTTCTAACATTTCTTTTAATTTGCTAATTTCTATTTTCAATGATAAATTTTCTTCCTCAAGTGTTGGATCTTGAGTTGGATTTGATTTTGTGCTTTCTTCCTTGAGGTTTTGATTTTCCTCAAGGGGTATTTTATTTTCATTTTCTAAAGTTATCAATTTCTTATTCAAGCACGAAATAATTTTAAAGAATTTTTTATTTAAATTAACATTTACCTCGTCAGGGCCTTCGGAAACGAGTACTGACTCGTGGCTCGATTCAGGTTCAGGCCCCTCTTCAGATTCTTCGTCTGATTCTTCTTTGAGGGCCATCAGCGCGAGGTGGCTCTGGTGCTTCTGATCTTCGGCCTCCGATTCATCCGAGGAGGAGTCATCCCAAGTCGCTTTGAGAGCCTTCTTCTTGGATGCATTTGTTTTGTCGCGCTTTAGTTTCAGACACTCGTTCTTGTAGTGTCCCTTCTTGTTGCATCCGAAGCACGTTAAGTTCTTTGGTTCGGGGGAGTTGATCTTCTGCAAGTCCTTCTTGCTGAAGCTGTTATTTCTCCTATTGAACATCTTCCTTACCAGGTACTCTTCATCTTCAGTCTCTTGATCAGACTCTTGTTCGGGTTTAGGCTTGTTTTTAGATCTCTCCTTGGAAGAGCCTGCAAACAAAGCTACACCTTTCTCGGTCCCGACATTAGTTTGCTCATGCAATTCTAATTCACAGAAAAGTTCATCTAACTTTAGTTTGGATAGATTTTTAGATATTTTGTGGGCATCCACGATAGAAGCCCACAAATTATTGCGTGGAAAAGAGTTCAAGGCATACCTTATTAAGTCCCGATTCTCCATTTGATGTCCTATTGCGTGGAGTCCGTTGAGGATGTCCTTTGATCCTTGCGTGGAGCTGACTTGCCATTTCTATTTCCTGTATTTTAATGTTAAATAATCTATTTAAAAGCAAGTCGTGTTTCGTTACCTTGGCGGCGCTCGTTCTTTCGTGTAGCTCGATCAACTTATCCCAAAGTTCTTTCGCATTCTGGTGAGGTCCTACCCAGTCCAGCTCTTCCTTCGTCAGCCCGTATTGTAGCGTGTTGAGGGCCTTGAAATTTGTTGAAGCTTTCTTCTTCATGTCTGGAGTCCACTGTTCCGGCTCTAGTGGAATTTCAGAGTTGTCAACTAGTGCTCTGTAACTTTTTGTGACGCTGAACCATTGGTCTAAGTCCGTCTTCAGGTAGACCTCCATCCGCTTCTTCCAGTACGGAAAGTCATTGTTAGAGTGTATACTAAAAGCCTAGCTTTTTGTAAACATTTATTTTGAAATAAAGAATCACATTGGTCAAATGTCTACATTTATATGCTAAGTGTAGTTGTTCAATTAATTTATATTGTAGACAACATGGTGTGTGAAAGATCATGTTATTAGTTCCTAATAAATTATAAACAGTAGCTCACGACTAAGATGGATATGAACAAATCATTGGAATAGTCGTAGTGTAATTTGGTATTAGTTTATCTTGACTATAAAATTACACTAGTACACTATGAGTGTATTAAGCAAGACAATTTAAGGTAAGTTCTTTTTATACTGACTGCATAAAAGAACAAGATCTTTGTTATTATGGAAGTGTGAGCTCTTAATACTGATATAATAACAAGTACATATATTTAGTATTTATTTCTTTAATTTATCAAAGGGTGTGATTTAGTTCGATAAATCAATAGGCCCGATAAGTTGGGAAATAATATTATTTATAGTGTGCATTGTTGATTATAGAAGGAAACTGTGTCCTAGGAATCTAGGTTGATGATGTCCCTAAGAAAAGCTCATAAGGATTGTCATGTAAACCCTGCAGATGGACTTAGTCCGACATGACGATGAAGTTGAGTGGTACTACTATTGGAGCTAGATATTAATTAAGTGAGTTGTCAATAACTCATTTAATTAGCGAGTATTCTATATCTTAAACATAGGGAGACTAACACACTCATGATAAGAAGGAGCCCATATAGTAATATGTGATTGGTGTAGTAGTTCAATAATAACTCTTTAGTGGAATGAGATATTATTGATGAACTCGAGTTGGGTGTTCGGGGCGAACACGGGAAGCTCAAGTTCATCGGGAGACCAAAACCAATTCCTCCTCTCGGTCCCTATTGTAGCCTCTTATTTATAAAGTCTTATACCCACCTTCTTACCCATCCTTAGGTGGTCGGCCAAGCCAAGCTTGGAGCCCAAGCAAGGGCCGGCCAAGATAAGCCTTGGATGGACCAAGTGGTGGTCGGCCCTGCCCTAGCTTGGAGCCCAAGCTTAGGTGGACGACCACATAAAAAAGTAAATAATAAAAGGAGTTTATTTTAAAATCTTTCCTTATGTGGAAGTCATGGTTTTAAAAGAGAGTTTAAAATTTAAATCTTTCCTTTTATAGCTTTCTACAAAAGTTCAAGAGAAATGTTCGATATCTTTCCTTATTTGTAGTTAAAAGGAAGATTTTAATTTTTGATAAAACTTTCTTTTTTTGTAACCATCCTCATGATTTTAAAAGAGAGTTTTAAAATTAAATCTTTACTTTTATAGCTTTCTACAAAGGATTAAGGAAAAGGTTTGATATCTTTCCTTATTTGTAGATTGAAAGGAAGTTTTTAATTTTGGATAAAACTTTCTTTATTGTAATCATCCACATGTTTTAATAGAGTGATTTTAATTTATAAAAGTTTCTCTTATAACCAACCATGAAGGGAATTTTTTAAAGAGAAATTTTTATTTTAAAAATTTCCGAAAATAAATTAGGAAGTTTTAATTTTGTGTTTAAAACTTTCCTTGTTTGGAGGATTTGAGGTGGTCAGCCAATAGAAACAAGACAAGGAAATTTTAATTAAATTTTTCTTTCTATGGCAAGGAAAATAAGGAAGTTTTTATTAAAACTTTCCTTAATTGCCAAGACCAAGGAATATAAAAGAGAGGGTAGAGGTGCCTCACCTCATAACAATATATCATCTAGTATTCCTCTCTTCTCTTCCTTGTGGTGGCCGGCCCTCATCTTCTTCCTCTCCTCCTTTTCTTCTTCTTTGGTGGCTGGTGGCATCAACTCTCAAGGAGCTTGTTGGTGGCCGAAATTCTACATCTCTAGGAGATTGTTGGTGGCTGAAACTTGCAAGAAGAAGGAGGTTTGGGTGGATTCTCGTCTCGGTAGATCGTCGCCCACACGACGTCCGAAATAAGAAGAGGAATACGATAGAAGATCGTGAGGTTTATTAGCTATAAAGAAAGGTATAACTAGCTGTCTTGTTCTGCATCATACTAGTTTTCTTTGTACGGATTTTGAAATACCAAACACAAGAGGCTAATGATTCTAGGTTTCAAATTTATGATTCGAGTTTGTGTTTCTTTTGTTTTTTTTTCGATCTTGTGATTTGATTGTTCTTATTTGTTAAACCTAGGGTTACTATAAAGAGATTAAATATTGAATTTCGTTGAAAGGCTTTTTCTAGGAAGTGGTGGATGATCCCATACCCAAGAAGGCCTAGTACCTCGCCATGTTTAACCTGGAAGCCGATCTCTGAAATAAATATTTAATCGAATTTGTAACATGGGCGGATTTGGATTAATAATGTTAAATATTGTTTGCAATCCAAGTCTAAACCTCTAAGAACAGATAAATTGAATTTGAAATCAATAATGTTAAGTTATATTTGCGATTCCAAATTTAATTTCTAAAGAACACAATAGGTTGTTAAGAATGGTTCGGGACTTGTACAAAATTTTTATACAGAAGAACCAGTATGATATTCCAAGTAGCAACCAACAGTCATCCCCGTTGAACAAGGGAGGATGTACTGTACTGAAGCCTTCAATTTGAGACATCCTACACACAAAAAAAAGACAAAGGAACGTCCCAAGACTAGGTCTTGGATTAGCAGTGCGGGTGTCACGCCCCAGAGGAGTCTCTGCCCGAAGAAATTTCGGCAACATCTCCCCTGTACCAGTGACAATTTGAAACATTACTACACACAAAATATACATCAGCCACATACGACAGGAATATTTACACAACCACGCAATTTAATATAATCAGCCCACTCGGTTGGACTAAAATAAACACAACCACCCATTTTAATAAGCCTACATTGCTGAAAGTAAACGCGCACAGCGAAAAACACAAAACAATATGAACGTAAGAGCAACAACGGCACTAAAAAAACACCTACAATCACCAGACTTGACTCCAAAATTCACATTGACTTATTGGAAAGAAAAAAATACACAGAATCAACATACCACCCAAATAATAACAAAACCAAATAGAAAAATTATCCTCGAGTGTGACATGGGACTGGCAGCTGGCCCTCCAAGTATTCATGACTCATCTACTTCTTACCTGGTGAAAGAAAACCAATTTGCGAGGTGGTGAGTATAGGAAACTCAGCGGGTATAGGAAAAGATAGCACATGAACATAACATATAAATAGAATAAGCCAACAGTATACAGTCTCATAAAGGGGATAACATATACTAAAATAAAATCGTAGATATATGCTCATACCTTAAACCATATCCTAGACTAGCAAAAGAAGGTCAGAAGTAATACTAATCTGCTGCGGTACCGCTCATAACTACAGAGGTAATATGTAAGGTATATAAACATTTTCAATAAAAAAAACTAAAGTCTAAACACCCACAACGAGGGTATATCTCAACATAAGCAAACATGACGGCATAAGTGAGCGACAGCAGTATGTAAGCAATAATAGCATATGTGAACAGTACAAGTAAACAACAGCAGCATAAGCATGCAACAACAACATAAGAATAATAACAACAACGTATGCACGAATGGTCACCCCGCCCACCTCTTTGCATCACGACCCCTGTATCGTCGAGAGGCCGGATCGATGACAACTGTACCACCCAAAGGCCGCCACTTCTCTCGAGTGACCGGATGGACAGGTGCTAAGCAGCTATCTAGCTACTAAGCGAAGGGGATCCCTGCTACTCACAACTCCAGCTACCACTACCCATGAGTGGCCGAGTGCGGCATGACAGGACAAGCGATATCTCCTTCAGCTACCACTACTCATGAGTGACCGAGTGTGCGGCGCGGCCCGACGGCTCACTCCCCCCACAAGGGAGAAGTGGTCGCCTGCATGCATGCAATGACATGATGCGTACAATGCAGCAGTCATTATATAAACATAAGCTAAAATTAGGTATAAGGTATGCTACATGAAGCTAGCATGCTCAATACATTACATAAGTAAATAGCAAACAAAACATACAAGGTTGGTATCTAGTTTCTACTAAATATCAGTGATAGCAACAAGAGACTGTATGGATATAAAAACGAATATCTCAAAGTTTTTAAGTGGAAGTATCAAGCACAGGAAAAACTACGAGTGGAGTCAAGGTAAAGCAGTTCTTGACCAAAATATAGTCCATGAACCAAGTTCAAAGAACTACAGAATCAAGGTAAGAAGTACCCGTCTCAAAAGAAGATCGTATCAAATAGTCTCATGTCGAGACGCTTGTCCCGAATCAAAGTCCTGCAAATCTGTGATGTACAGATTTAGCTAATTACATATAAATTAAACAGCTAAATCAAATCTCCAAATATATTTAAGGTAACTACAAATCGAATACGATCCTCGATTAACCACATAAATCAGAATTAGATTGGTTTAACCCTAATTAATCCATCTCAACTTCAAATACAAATCAAACTAGAAATTCCAAATCTTGCCCGAAATTCTAACTCAGACACAAAATTCCAGCAACACTGGAAACCCATCACAGCTTCAAACCCGACACAAAATATCCCAAATTCATTCATGAAATTTCCAACATTCTTCAAAAACCACCACAACTTAACCCATCCGATGAATCAAAACTATTATGAGACAACACCAGGCACCAAGAACCAAACAAAATTCTCTCTATTGCGGAGCAACATATCAAAAACGTTGTGCTGGAACAAGACATCCTTGGGTTCATTTTGCAAATTTACAAGAAGTTCTCCAACCATCAAAACCGAACAACAATCAAAATCCCTTGAGAGGCAACATGAGGAATCAACAACCGAGTCTACCAACACTAAATCCATTTCGAAGAATCAAAACCCAAACAAAGGAGCAAAGATGTCCACTAAACCCAAGCAAAATCCTTCAAAACCCATTTGGAAATCAAGCGAAAAGCTTGCATGGATACAAAATCAATGCCCAAACGTCACTGCTAGCCTACCCATCCATACCTATCTATGAAGGAACTATACCGGATCAGTTAGGGCATACCTCCACGTGAGGAAGAGGGGTCGGCTGCCTTGGCTCGGCGGCTGGTGCCCGCGTGAGGAGGAGGATCGCCGGCTGCTGAGGTGCTCATGTGCGGAAAAAGGTCCGGCGGTTTGGGTGAGATAAATCGCGAGAGGGAGAGGGAGCCGTGGCTGGGGAGCTCGCGCACGAGGAAGAAGAGGCCGGCGGCCACTTGGTGCTCGTGCACGGGACAAGGAAAAGGCTGGCTGAGCTCGGCGAAGTGGGGGCTCGAGGAAGAAGCTCGGCGCCGCGTGGGTTTGAGGAAGAGGATTCGGCGCGAGTTTGGGAAGAGTGGGATCGGTGAGAGAAGAAGAGGAAAAAAAAGGAATTAGGGAAATCAAAACTTAGGTATTGGTTTTATACCTTACATTAATAGAATTAATCAACTCCCAAATTTAGGTATTCCGAACATACCTTTTCCAAAGCCTAAAATTTTATCCCCTGAAAATACGCCCTACGGACTCCGATTAAATCCATGAAAATTTTTAAAAATTTCTAAAAATTCTGTTAAAATTATTTATTAAAAAATCTTATTATTTAATTATTATTTCGGTACCGTATTTTACATTCTCCCCCACTAATAAAAATTTGGTCCCCAAATTTATTGTTCGACTCAAAGATCCTCATCCAAGGATAACAACTATGCAACATACTCATATACTACCCTAACCAAGTATCATGAATAAAGCATCCACCGTAAAGGATGACTCTGTGGGTTATGAGCTCACACTGCTTCCACTACTCCCACAGTAAGATTGTACAAATCCCAATACATGCAAGTACCTTCTGGATGGTAAAAACAATACTAATCCATGCGTTCAGTGCACAGGTAGTTTACCGATTCTACTCAAACATACTATAAATATAACTGGATAAGAACTACCCGTATCTATCAATAAGGGTGCAATAAAAATATAAACTGAGACCTTACCTCGGAAGACCGATCCCTCGGCCCGTTGCGCCTCTTCCCGTGCGACTGCATAAGCATGTCCCACATCTGAGCTCGGTGGTGGCATCGCTGGAACAATTTGAGGTGGATTCGGAGGTGCGATAACTGGCTGCTGATGCTGGTACTGAAAATGAGGCTGGGGCTGAAATGTCGGGCAACACTGAAATGGAGGGGAAAGGTCGTGTTGCACAGGATATGCCCAATGAGGAGACTCTGCGGCAGAATACTGCGTGGTAGCACTGGATCCTCCTGACTCTAGATATAATATATCTGCCCTTGGGAGCTTGCCGGTCGCTGTTGACGTGAGTCACTCCGAGTCCTCTGAGGGCCTCTCTGCTGCCATGGCTGAGTGGGTCGATCTCCCTGAGATGTAACTTTAGTAGTCTCCAATTGAGCCTTCAGAGTACAATCCCGACTCTCAAGACCCGGACGCTTACAATAAAAGCATATTGAGTGATCCAAGGGGCAATTGGGTTTGAGATGACTTTTCGAGCCGCACTGAAAACACCTAGTTTCGCTAACGTCACTCTTCTAGTCTCGCGGAGGGGGACAAGAAGACCCATCCGTTATTCGCCTTGATTTATGAGGTTGAGAAGGGCCTCCGGAAGTAACCTGCAAGTCTTGACTCTTATTTCCTCTCTTCTGCGATAGCTGCTTATCATTACTCTTCTCCTGAGTCACTTGTTGCTGAGTCATCTCGACGAGTAATGCCCGATCCAATACTCACGGTACGAACTGCCTGGAAATCCTGACATCCTAATCCGTATATATGATGCAAGTCCCTGAGTAAATTGCTGCATCCGATCATAATCCTGAGCCACCAAATGAGGACAAAATTCAGCCAGTCTACTGAATTCTGCGTTGTACTCATCATTGAACGGTCACCCTACTTGAGGTTCAGAAATTCCTGACGTCGAGCTAGACAAAATGTAGCAGGAAAATATTGCCTCTTGAAAGCATCTCGAAACATCGACCAAGTGGCGTGCCGCTCCCCAAAAATCATTTTCTGCATGTCCCACCAAGTAACAGCCTGATCCCTGAGGTGATATGCCGCCAGTTCCACTTTCTCCTCATCCGTACAATTCATGTACCCGAATGGGCTCTCCAAATTCTTCAACCAACTATGAGCAACCCAAGGATCTGCACCTCCCTGTAATAGAGTAAATCTGTCCTTTACAGACCTTGCCAACAATGGTATATGAGCTCGATCCATCACCCACTCGGTAGTAGTAGGTGTTGGTACCACAGGTGGTATCGCAGAAGAAATCCTCTGAGGTTGAAATTCCTGATCCACCACCGGTGGTGCCATAGGAGGAATCCCCTGGGACTGATGCCCCTGATCTCTACCGGGAGTTTGATGGGTCTACCCTCGGCTAATAGTCTCAACCTCAGTAGGACCCTTGGAAGAATCCGCCTCCTGAGCAACCGATTCTGGTCCCTTTGTCTCGTTAGGTCGTTTCCGTGGTCGTCTCGGACCATGGCAGTAACTAGCAACTGATCGACCATGTCTCATACCTGATATATACAACTAATAAGTACTATCGATAACATATGATTATACTTATGAAACTTACATCCTATAACTTGGAGGTGTTCCGTCACCGCTTGGTCCCAAAGCATGTCAGTCACATCGAGGAATCCCATTACGACAAGGAAACACCGAACAATGAAATAGGCAACGTAAAACACCATAAATCGAAACAAAATTTGAAATTCCATAAAGAAAAAAAAATCAATCCTGCTCTGATATCAAAAATTGGTATCGGATTAACTCGAAAATCTAAAACACGAAAAAAAAACAACAAGCATCGTAAATTTGGCTCTGATACCACTAAATTGTCACGCCCCTAGAGGAGTCTCTGCCCGAAGAAATTTCGGCAACATCTCCCCTGTACAGGTGACAATCTGAAACATTACTACATACAAAATATACATCAACCACATACGGCTGGAATATATACACAACCACGCAATTTAATATCATCAGCCCACTCGGATGGAATAAAATAAACACAACCACGCAGTTTAATAAGCCTACACGGCTGAAAGTAAACGCGCACAGCGAAAAACACAAAACAATACGAACGTAAGACCAACAACGGCACTAACAAAAATACCTGCAATCACCAGACTTGACTCCAAAATTCACATCGACTTATTCGAAAGAAAAAATACACAGAATCAACATACCAACCAAATAATAACAAAACCAAATAGAAAAATTATCCTCGAGTGTGGCATGGGACTGGCAGCCAACCCTCTAAGTATTCATGACTCATCTACTTGTTACCTAGCGAAAGAAAATCAATTTGTGAGGTGGTGAGTATAGGAAACTCAGCGGGTATAGGAAAAGATAGCACATGAACATAATATATAAATAGAGAATAAGCCAACAGTATACAGTCTCATAAACGGGATAGCACATACTAAAATAAAATCGTAGATATATGCTCATACTTGAAACCATATCCTAGACTAGCAATAGAAGGTCAGAAGTAATACTAATCTGCTACGGTACCGCTCATAACTACAGAGGTAATATGTAAGGTATATAAATATTTTCAATAAATAAACCAAAGTCTAAACACCCACAACGAGGGTATATCTCAACATAAGCAAATATGATGGCATAAGTGAGCAACAGCAGTATGTAAGCAATAATAGCATATGTGAACAGTACATGTAAACAACAACAGCATAAGCATGCAACAACAACATAAAAATGCAACAACAACATAAGAATAATAACAACAACGTATGCACGAATGGTCACCCCGCCCAACTCTCTGCACCACGACCCCTGTATGGTCAAGAGGCCAGATCGATGACAACTGTACCACCAAAAGGCCGCCACTCCTCTCGAGTGACCGGATGGACAAGTGCTAAGTAGTTATCTAGCTACTAAGCGAAGGAGATCCCTGCTGCTCACAACTCCAGCTACCACTACCCATAAGTGGCCGAGTACGGCACGACAGGACATGCGACATCTTCTTCAGCTACCACAACTCATGAGTGGCCGAGTGTGCGGCGCGGCCCGACGGCTCACTCCCCCCACAAGGGAGAAGTGGTCGCCTGAATGCATGCAATGACATGATGCGTACAATGCAGCAGTCATTATATAAACATATGCTAAAATTAGGTATAAGATATGCTACATGAAGCTAGCATGCTCAATACAGTACATAAGTAAACAACAAACAAAACATACAAGGTTGGTATCTAGTATCTAATAAATATCATTGATAGTAACAAGAGACTGTATGGATATAAAAATGAATATCTCAAAGTTTTTGAGTGGAAGTATCAAGCACAAGAAAAACTACGAGTGGAGTCAAGGTAAAGCAGTTCTTGTCCAAAATATAGTTCATGCACCAAGTTCAAAGAACTACAAAATCAAGGTAAGAAGTACACGCCTCAAAAGAAGATCGTATCAAATAGTCTCACGTCGAGACGTTCGTCCCGAATCAAAGTCCTGCAAATATGTGACGTACAGATTTAGCTAATTACATATAAATTAAATAGCTAAATCAAATCTTGAAATATATTTAAGGTAACTAAAAATCGAATACGATCCTCGATTAACCACATAAATCAGAATTAGATTGGTTTAACCCTAATTAATCCATCTCAACTTCAAATACAAATGAATCTAGAAATTCCAAATCTTGCCCGAAATTCTAACTCAGACACAAAATTCCAGCAACACTAGAAACCCATCACAGCTTCAAACCCGACTCAAAATATCCCAAATCCATTCATGAAATTTTCAACATTCTTCAAAAACCACCACAACTTAACCCATCCGATGAATCAAAACTATTATGAGACAACACCAGGCACCAAGAACCAAACAAAATTCTCTCTATTGCAGAGCAACATATCAAAAACGTTGTGCTGGAACAACACATCCTTGGGTTCATTTTGCAAATTTACAAGAAGTTCTCCAACCATCAAAACCGAACAACAATCAAAATCCCTTGAGAGGCAACATGAGGAATCAACAACCGAGTCTACCAACACTAAATCCATTTCGAAGAAACAAAACCCAAACAAAGGAGCAAAGATGTCCACTAATCCCAAGGAAAATCCTTCAAAACCCATTTGGAAATCAAGCGAAAAGCTTGCACAGATACAAAATCAGCGCCCAAACGTCACTGCTAGCCTACCCATCCATACCTATCTATGAAGGAACTACTTGCCGGATCAGTTAGGGCATACCTCCACGTGAGGAAGAGGGGTCAGTTGCCTTGGCTCGGCGGCTGGTGCCCGTGTGAGGAGGAGGATCGTCGGCTGCTGAGGTGCTCGTGTGCGGAAAAAGGTCCGGCGGTTTGGGTGAGGAAAATCGTGAGAGGGAGAGGGAGCTGTGGCTGGGGCGCTCGCACACGAGGAAGAAGAGGCCGGCGGCCACATGGTGCTCGTGCACTGGACGGGGAAAAGGTCGGCTGAGCTCGGCGAAGTGGGGGCTCGAGGAAGAAGCTCGGCGCCGCGTGGGTTCGAGGAAGAGGGTTTGGGAAGAGTGGGATGGGCGAGAGAAGAAGAGGAAAAAAAAGTAATTAGGGAAATCAAAACTTAGGTATTGGTTTTATACCTTAGGTTAATTGAATTAATCAACTCTTAAATTTAGGTATTCCGAACATACCTTTTCCAAAGCCTAAAATTTTATCCCCTCAAAATACGCCCTACGGACTCCGATTAAATCCATGAAAATTTCTAAAAAATTCTAAAAATTCCGTTAAAATTATTTTTCAAAAAATATTATTATTTAATTATTATTTGGGTACCATATTTTACAGCGGACGAAGAAGAAATGAACTGAAAAACTGACATGATGTTGTTAGGATTTTCGGGCCGCAAAAACTGATTTTTGTGTTGCGGAAACCCTGAAACCCCAGCCACCGGATCCGTGCGAAGATTAAAATTTCAAAAACATTACGAGTACAAGTTTCTTACACTAGTTCTAAACTAGATTACAAGGAGAAGAAATTTTACCCTTGATGCGAAGCCCTTCGCAATCCCGCTAGTCCTCGGTTCGTCGGATCTCGAATGTGTCAAAGTAGACACTTCTCTTTGTGTATCCACACAAGCAAGAGATGGAGAGGCCAAAAAAAAAGTGTGCTAGCACCTATGAAGTGTTCGGCCAAGAGAGGAGAGGGAGAAGAAAATTGAGAGCAAGAGGAAGAAGATGGAATGAATGCCTTGAATGAAAAAAAATCAATCTCATTCAACACTAAAAGTGGCCGGCCACTTCAAGGCTTGTAACCCCCATGGCATATCAAGAGTCAAGTCTCTTGATCTCCTCCATGAGGTGGCATTTGGTCAAGTCAAACTTGACCAAATGAAGAAGCCTTGATGATGTGGCATTGGTCAAGTCAAAGTCAAGTCAAAACTTGACTCTTCATCTTCCTACTTGAGTCAAGTCAAACATGACCACTTCTCTCCCTTGGTTGATCTAATCTAACCATTGGTTCAAATCAATTTTAATTTAATGAATCTCTATTCATTGAATTAAATTAATTAAATGAGTCTAAGTCCAAATTAGACTCACTTAACATATGAACTAAATTGAGTCCAACTCAATTAGCTTAATTTGATTACTCTTAATCCAATTTGGTTCATAATATGAACCTAATCATTTAGGTTCATCAAATGAACCTAATCTCCATCTAATTACCCTTTCTGTGTAACCCTATAGGTTCTTGTAACGTTGGCAATGCGCCTAAACCCATTTAGAAGCATAAGTAATGAGCGGTATCTAGCAACACATCATTACTACCCAAGTTACAAGAATGTTGAGATCCAACATCACCTTGTGACTACTAATTGTGACTCCTCACAATATATGACAAGTGTCCTTCTATCCTAAACATCTAGATTGATTAATATGAGGCATAGACCGTGTCATCCTCTAATCAATCTAAATCTTGAACTCCAAGTAGACTCACTCAATCAAATGAGCTCAATATCTCATATTGACTCATTTGGGCATGGTCATGCACTTAGTGGTCTCACCCTATCAAGAATATCGATGTTAGTCCCGTCATATAGGAGGAATAGATCCCATCTACATCACTCATATCCCTCTGCATAATTAGTTACATACCCAGTAATAGCCTTTATAGTCCACCCAATTACGGGTGACGTTTGACCAAACTAAAATACGTAACTCCTTATGTAGGGATCCATGGTGACTTCAGGTCCAAGGACTGGTAGTCATACTAATAGCCACATGAGAAAGTATATGACACTCATATAACGATCCATGATACTTTCTCATGGCGAGTCATTCAGTATACATTCTCCAATGCATACCCATGTGTCAACTTGATATCTCCATATTCATGACTTGTGAGATCAAGTCATCGAGTTGACCTACACGCTAGTCTCGTCGCATTAACATTGTCCCTGAATGTTAATACTTGACTAGGAATGATTAAGAGTAGTGTTCCCTATATCATCTAACTATCGGTTCAACTAACCGATTGATATAGGTAAGAACCCTCTACTCAAGGACGCTATTATACTTAGTTATTTGACACCAATACAAGTAAGTATAATAACCAAAAACAAATACCTTTATTTATATATACACAAATATGATACAATGAGTCCATACAACAATCATTAAATGATTGGCTCTAGAGCTCTAACTAACAATCTCCCACTAGCACTAGTGTCAATCAGTGTAGGCTCTAAGCCCCAATGACCTAGTGTGACCATCATGCTTTCTCTGTGCCAAAGCCTTGGTCAAGGGATCTGCGATGTTAGCCTCTGTGGGTACTCTGCAAATCTTCACATCTCCTCTGTCGATAATTTCTCGAATGAGATGGAAGCGCCATAGTATGTGTTTGGTCCGCTGGTGTGAGCGAGGTTCCTTCGCCTGTACTATAGCTCCATTGTTGTCACAATAGTGCTCAATAGGGTTAGCAATGCTAGGAACCACCCCAAGTTCATTGATGACCTTGCGGATCCAAACTGCCTCCTTTGTTGATTCTGATGCAACAATATACTCGGCCTCTGTCGTAGAATCAGCTACTGTGTCCTGCTTCAAACTCTTCCAGCTCACAGCACCACCATTTATGCAAAACACGAACCCTGACTACGATCGATAATCGTCCTGGTCGATCTGGAAGCTGGCATCACTATAACCCTTTACAGCTAGCTCATCATCGCCTCCATATATCAAGAAATATTCTTTAGTCCTTCTTAAGTACTTAAGAATAATCTTGACCTCTATCCAGCGACTTTCACCTGGATCTGACTGGTATCTGCTCGTCATGCTCAAAGCATATGAGACATCAGGACGAGTATATAGCATGGCGTACATGATAGATCCTATGGTTGAGGCATAAGGGATCTGATCCATGCGGTCTCTCTCCTCTCTAGAAGAGGGACCTTGAGACTTCGAAAGACTCACACCATGTGACATCGGCAGAAATCCCTTCTTGGAGTTCTGCATGGCAAACCGAAGGAGTACCTTGCCAATATATGTACTCTGACTTAGGCCAAGCAACCTCTTAGTTCTATCTCTATAGATCTGTATGCCTAGAATGCGGGATGCTTCACCTAAGTCCTTCTTTGAGAAACATGTCCCTAGCCAAGCCTTGACAGACTGTGGCAAAGGTATGTCTTTCCCAATGAGCAGTATGTCATCCACATACAATATAAGGAAGACAATTGTGTTCCCTACAACCTCCTTATAGACACAAGGCTCATCTTTATTCTTGATGAAACCAAACTGTTTGATTGCATCATCGAATCGAAGATTCCAGCTCCGAGAAGCTTGCTTTAGTCCATAAATGGACCTATACAGCTTGCATACTCTGCTAGTATGCTGTGGATCTACAAAACTCTCAGGTTGTGTCATGTACACATCCTCGAGCAGGTTTCCATTCAGAAACACGGTTTTGACATCCATCTGCCATATCTCATAGTCATGGTATGCTGCAATAGGAAGCATAATCCGAATGGACTTAAACATCGCTACTGGAGAAAAGGTTTCATCATAGTCAATACCATGAATCTGCTTGAAACCTTTAGCTACCAAGCGATCCTTATAGATAAGTCCATACATGTCAGTCTTTCTCTTAAAGACCCACTTACACCCTATGGGTTTTACCCCTTCAGGTGGATCAACCAAAGTCCATAATTGGTTAGTGTACATGGATTCCACTCAGATCTCATGGCGTCTAGCCATTTCTCGGAATCTGGTCTCATCACAGCTTCCTGATAGGTGGTGGGCTTATCCTCTATGAGCACAACGTCATCATGGTCAGATAAGAGAAATAAGTATCTCTCAGGCTAACGGCGTACCCATCAGACCTGCGAAGATGTATGTCTACTTGAACTGGTTGTTGTTCCTCAACTCTTTGTGGAACAACATCATCCACAACACTTTGTGGTTCTAGTTCAACTTCCATCGAGGCTTCAGTGCTATTGTTCGCATCTGAAACTTCTTCAAGATCAAACGTGCTCCCACTAGTCTTTCAGGAAACAAAGTCCCTTTCTAGAAAGACCCCAGTCTTTGCCACAACTACCTTGTACTGACTGGAAATGTTGAAGTAATATCCCTTAGTTTCCTTGGGATATCCAATAAAGTAGCACTTGTTGGATTTGGGTCCAAATTTGTCTGAGACTTGACGTCGAACGTAAGCCTCACAACCCCAAATCCTCATAAAAGATACCTGGGCATCTCTCCCAGTCCATATCCTATATGGTGTCTTTATCACGGCCTTGGATGGAACTCGATTGAGTATAAAAGCTGTCGTGTCTAGAGCATAGCCCCAAAGAAATGTAGGAAGATCTGTGTGACTCATCATAGACCGTACCATATCTAATAGGGTACGATTCCTCCTTTCGGATACACCATTCCACTATGGTGTTCCAGGAGAAGTAAGTTGGGATAGAATCCCACACTCAGCTAGATAGTCACGAAACTCATGGCTAAAGTATTCCCCACCTCGATCTGATCGAAGTATCTTAATACTTTTGCCAAGCTGGTTTTGTACTTCATTCTTGAATTCTTTGAACTTTTCAAAGGATTCAGACTTATGTGTCATCAAGTACACATAATCATATCTACTGAAGTCATTAGTAAATGTAATGAAGTACCTATAACCGCCTCTAGCAGCGACATTGAAAGGGCCACATACATCACTATGTATAAGTCCTAAAAAATCAGTCGCTCTTTTGCTGTGCCCACTAAAGGGAGTCTTGGTCATCTTTCCTAGTAGGCATGACTCGCACGTCTCATAATATTTAAAATCAAATGAGTCCAGCAAACCATCCTTATGGAGCTGGGATAAGCGCTTATCATTTATATGACTTAAGCGACAGTGCCAAAGATAGGTTTGGTTCATGTCATTTGACTTGAACCTCTTGTTATTTATGTTATAGATAGGGCTTTCAAGGTCTAGAATGTAGAGTCCGTTCATCAGAGGTGCACTACAATAGAACATATCTTTTAAATAAATAGAACAACATTTGTCCTTTATTATAAAAGAGAAACCTTTCTTGTCCAAACAAGAAATTGAAATTATGTTCTTAGTTAAAGCAGGCACATAACAACATTCATCTAATTCTAATACAAGCCCAGAGGGCAGAGATAGATGATAAGTTCCTACAGCAATAGCAGCAACACGTTCTCCATTGCCTACTCGTAGGTCCACCTCGCCCTTCGTCAATACCCTACTATTTCTCAGCGCCTGCACATTAGTACAAATGTGAGAAGTACATCCGGTATCTAATACCCATGATGAAGAAATAGATAGATTGACTTTTATAACATATATACCTGAAGTGGAAGTCTCACTTCGCTTCTTCTTAAGATCTTCCAGGTACACCTTACAGTTCCTCTTCCAGTGCCCGGTCTAACCGCAGTGGAAACAGGTAGCATCCTTGGCGACCCCTCCTTTAGGCTTCAGTGCCTTGTCTTTGCCCTTGGCTTGGGACTTTCCCTTGTTGGTTGCTACTCGGAAAACCTAATGGTTCCACTGTGCAAAAATTTTGTACAAAGGTCTGAACCTTTTCCTAACTACCATGTGTTCTTTTAAATTAAACTTGGATCGCCTGCGGAACTTAACACGTTTGATCCAAAGTTTAATCTATTTGTTCTTTTAGGTTTTGACTTGGATCTCCTGCAGAACTTAACACATTCGATCCAAATCACCTAGGTTATTAATTCCATTAAACATTAATTTCCAAAATTGGCTTCCAGTACTGACGTGGCGAGGCACATGGCCTTGGATATGGGAGCAACCACCACCGAGTTGACAAAGCCTTTTAAGGAAAACTAATATTTAATTTCCTAAAATAACTTTAGGTTAACCGAAAAGAACAATCAAATCACAAGGAAAAGAAAAAACAAAGAACACAATATCGAAAACAAATTCGAAATACTAGAATCGTATGCCTCTTGTATTTGGTATTTATTTCCAAAAATAACTAGTATGATGCGGAAAGGAAAAATACTAGTTATACCTTTTAGAAAGACCTCTTGATCTTCTACCGTATTCCTCTTCTAACCTCGGACGTTGTGTGGGCAACGATCTTCCGAGATGAGAAACCACCAAAACACCTTCTTCTCCTCCTTGTAAGATTCAGCCAACTCAAGTGCACCTCCAAGGATGAAGAGAAAACACCACCAATGCTCCAAGGGATATAAGCTTTCTCTCCTTCTTCTCCAAGCTTGTATCCGGCCACAACTTGATCTCCAAAAGGAAAAAAGAGGTTCGGCCACAACAATGAGAAGAGAAAGTTTGAAGGGGCCGGCCACACCAAGGAAGAAAAGAGGGAGAAGAATAATAAAGGTTGTGTCTCATGAAGGCACCCCAACCCCCTCTTTTATATTCCTTAGCTTTGGTAAATAAGGAAATTTAATTACAATAAAATTTCCTTAACTTTCCTTGACAACAATTAATTAAGAAAAATTAAATAAAATTTCCTAATTAATTCATCATGGTCGGCCACCTCATGGAGAGCAAACAAGACAATTTTTAATCAACAATTAAAAATTCTTTATTTGTCTTTGGAAATTTTAAAAAATAAAATTTCCCTTTATAATCCCTTCATGGTTGATAAAAAGAAATTTCTATAATTTAAATTTTTCAACATGTGAATAATTTTCAAAGAGAAAAAATAAAACATCTTTCCTATCTACATATAAGGAAAGAGATCTAATCTCTTTTCTTAATCTTTTGTAGAAGAGATATTTTAATTTTAATTCTCTCTAATAAATTATATCTTCCACATAAGAAAATTTTAAAATTAAAATTCTTTTAAATTTAATGGGGGCCGGCCACCTAAACTTGGGTTCAAGCTAGGGCCGGCCACCCATGAATCAAGGCTTGGCCGACCCTAGCTTGATCCAAAAGCTAGCTTGGCCGGCCCCCTTCACATGGGTATGAAGGTGGGTATAGGTGGGTATAGAACTCTATAAATAAGAGTCTACGATAGGGACTGAGAGGAGAAATTGGTTTTGGTCTCCCGATAAAATTAAGCATCCTGTGTTCGCCCCGAACACAAAACTTAATTTTATCAATAATAATTCATTCCACTAGAGAACTATTATTGAACTACCGCACCAATCCCAAATTACATTTTTGGGCTCCTTCTTATTATGAGTGTGTTAGTCTCCCTGTGTTTAAGATGTCGAATGTCCACTAATTAAGTGAGTTACTGACAACTCATTTAATTAATATCTTAATCCAAGAATAGTACCACTCAACCTTATCGTCATGTCGGACTAAGTCCACCTGCAGGGTTTAACATGACAATCTTTATGAGCTCATCTTAGGGACATTATCAACCTAGATTACTAGGATACAGTTTCCTTCTATAATCAACAACACGCACTATAAGTGATATCATTTCCCAACTTATCGGGCTTATTGATTCATCGAACTAAATCTCACCCATTGATAAATTAAAGAAATAAATATCAAATATATGTGCTTGTTATTATATTAGGATTAAGAGCACACACTTCCATAATAACTGAGGTTTTTGTTCCTTTACAAAGTCAGTATAAAAGAAAACAACCTCTGATGGTCCTACTCAATACACTCTAAGTGTACTAGTGTAATTATATAGTTAAGATAATCTAATACCTAATTACACTACGACCTTCCAATGGTTTGTTCCTTTCCATTTTGGTCGTGAGCTACTGTTTATAATTTATAAGGTACTGATAACATCATCTTCTGTATGTGACACCACATACTATGTTATCTACAATATAAATTAATTGAACAACTACAACAAATGTAGACGATTTGACCAAATGTGATTCTTTATTCAAAATAAATGTTTACAAAAGCTTAGGCTTTCAGTATACACTCTAACATCCCTTGCCTTTGGGATTGCCCTTGCCCTTATGTTTCTGAACCATCAGAATAGAGTTGGGCTTAACCTTCTTAAGGTTCAGCTCAGTAGTTCTTAACATGCTAAGTAGCTCGGGTAGTGGCTTGTCAATTTCGTTCATGTTGTAGTTTAGAACGAATTGACTATAGCTATTCGGCAAGGATTGCAAGATCAGGTCAGTGGCCAGCTCTTGGCCAAGCGGGAATCCCAACCTCTGTAGGTTTTCTATGTACCCAATCATTTTGAGTACATATGGGCCTACGGGAGCCCCATCTGACATCTTGCACTGAAATAGTGCCCTTGAGATCTCAAATCTCTCGTGTCGCACTTGTCCTTGATATAGTTGACGAAGATGTTCAACCATATCATAAGCACCCATTAACTCATGTTGCTTCTGAAGCTCAGAGATCATGGTCGCGAGCATTAGACATGATACATCTAATGTGTCATCTTGATGCTTCTTGTAAGCATCTTTGTCTGCTCGCGTGGCATTGGCAGGAGGAGCCTCCGGAATGGGCTACTCCAGAACGTACAATTTACGTTCCTAGGTGAGAACTATTCTCAGATTCCTATACCAGTCCAGGAAATTTGCTCCATTAAGCTTGTCCTTGTCAAGGACAGAACGTAGAGAGAAGGTGTTCGTGTTTGACGTCATGGTTATCTACAACAGAAAAATGCAAAAAATAAATAAACATCATATTCTAGTAATCATTTAATTAGGCCTTTAATTAAATGATGCTCCCATTGAATTCTATAATTCATGTGGGACAAGATCCATATCATACTAACCCTTGAGTTAGCTTTGGCTAATACGCCCAAGATTTAGTATGATCGGTAGGTAATGATTTACCAATTACATCTCTATGCAACTCTTGTTTATAAGATCATTATCCGCATTTATATTAAAACTTGAGTTAGCTTTGGCTAATACGCCCAAGAATTAATATAAATGTGATTTATGTCCTATCTTTCCAACCGTTGGAAGAATGCCTACAGTTAAACTCGATTTAACAAGTTGTACTCAATCAAATTGAGTCTCTACTAACCCATGCGTTGATAGATGGGACCAAGATTGTCCCTCCGTACCCTACCAAGATAATATGTGTTGCTCTGCTTTGGCAGATTCAACAACACATGTGATCGAGGTAGTGATAGGTATCACGGCATGGTAGGCATTTTAGAGTTGACGCGATTGAGATCTAATCTAATCGTAGGGTGTATCTTGTACATGATTTAGATCTAATCTAATAGTTAAGGTGCTAATTAACTACTTTACTAGCATACATCACACATACACACACAAGCAATTAATTAAATTATTTGTGATTAGTTATGGCCCTAATACGATCTTCTCAAGCCAATGAGAAGATCGGATGGTCAACCTAGGGTCAACAGCTTCTCCAAGCTCCTCCCTTTGACCACCTTGTGTTGTTCGCGCCCTCCTCATAACTCCATCTCGAGTGGACCTTCCACCGCTCCAATTTTGTACATTACATTTTTGAAACTCAAGTTACATTCGAGTCTAAACTAATTTACAGCAAGAATAAATGGAGAAAGACATGACGCGCAGGTCACGTATCATGTATACAGCACACAACACAAATGACGGCGCGCAGGCCGTAATATGAATTACAACACAATTTTCAAATCCAATTTGGGTCTTTTGGGCCATGACTATCACAAAATAATACATAATTCTAAATTATGTATTTTCTATAATTTTCTATAATTTTTACTACAATTTTTACAATTTTTATGAGTAAAATTCCCGGCGGTCCCGTTTAGCGGGTTTTCGGACGCAATCGCGGAACGAATCCCCTTACGGGGCCAGGGGCAGTACCCCTACCCGCGATATAACCATCGCGAGTGTTCCTTAGCGATCCTACAGTGCCTTAGCCCGCTGTCCCGAAACATTTTGGGGCAAAACCTTGCCGTTTCGGAAAAATCTTCTCGGTAGTCGAAGCCTACAAGTGTCGAAACACTTATGCTTCGCTTCTACGAGAAAAATACCCAAAAAACCATAAAATTACAGAAATTTACAGAACTGATATTTTTTCTAAAAAATATAAATTAAAATCGTACAAGACTTCGCACGTGGCTCTGATACCACTGTTGGAATTTTCGGGCCGCAAAAATCACTTTTTGCGTTGCGGAAACCCCGAAACCTCAGCCACCGGATCCGTGCGAAGATTAAAATTTCAAAAACATTACGAGTACGAGTTTCTTACACTAGTTCTAAACTAGATCTACAAGGAGAAGGAATTTTACCCTTGATGTGAAGCCCTTCGCAATCCTGCTAGTCCTCGGTTCGCCGGATCTCGAAAGTGTCAAAGTAGACACTTCTCTATGTGTATCCACACAAGCAAGAGATGGAGAGGCCAAACAAAAGGTGTGCTAGCACCTATGAATTGTTCGGCCAAGAGAGGAGAGGGAGAAGAAAATTGAGAGCAAGAGGAAGAAGATAGAATGAATGCCTTGAATGAAAAAAAATCAATCTCATTCAACACTAAAAGTGGTCGGCCACTTCAAGGCTTGTAACCCCCATGGAATATCAAGAGTCAAGTCTCTTGATCTCCTCTATGAGGTGGCATTTGGTCAAGTCAAACTTGACCAAATGAAGAAGCCTTGATTATGTGGCATTGGTCAAGTCAAAGTCAAGTCAAAACTTGACTCTTCATCTTCTTACTTGAGTCAAGTCAAACTTGACCACTTCTCTCCCTTGGTTGATCTAATCTAACCATTGGTTCAAGTCAATTTTAATTTAATGAATCTCTATTCATTGAATTAAATTAATTAAATTAGTCAAAGTCCAAATTTGACTCACTTAACACATGAACCAAATTGAGTCCAACTCAATTAGCTCAATTTGGATTACTCTTAATCCAATTTGGTTCATCATATGAACCTAATCATTTAGGTTCATCAAATGAACCTAATCTCCATATAATTGCCCTTTGTGTGTGACCCTATAGGTTCTTGTAATGTTGGCAATGCTCCTAAACCCATTTAGAAGCATAAGTAATGAGCGGTATCTAGCAACACATCATTACTACCCAAGTTACAAGAATGTTGAGATCCAACATCACCTTGTGACTACTAATTGTGACTCCTCACAGTATATGACATGTGTCCTTCTATCCTAGACATGTAGATTGATCAATATGAGGCATAGACCGTGTCATTCTCTAATCAATCTAAATCTTGAACTCTAAGTAGACTCACTCAATCAAATGAGCTCAATATCTCATATTGACTCATTTAGGCATGGTCATGCACTTAGTGGTCTCACTCTATCAAGAATATTGATGTCACTCCCGTCATATAAGAGGGATAGATCTCATCTATATCACTCACATCCCTCTTCATAATTCGTTACATACCCAGTAATCGCCTTTATAGTTCACCCAGTTATGGGTGACGTTTGACGAAACCAAAGTACGTAACTCCTTATGTAGGGATCCATGGTGACATCAGGTCCAAGGTGTAACGCCCGCCCTCCCTGCTAACCCTAAGGGACCGGGCTACGATACTCTATGCACAAATTTTTCTTTTTAAAACAGCGGAAGACTTAAAATAATTCTCTTAGTTTAATAAAAACTTTTCTTTTGTTTTCCCTTTCATCAAATCCGAACTACACTATCATGGCCTCAATAACATGATATCAAAATTAGTAGAAACATAACATCAAGTCACACATACGGTACTTCAATTCATGATACCAAAGCATAGTTCTTTAAAAGTTTTTAAAGAAGGTTCTTATTTCGTTGCCTAGCCACTGCCACACACATCTCCTTGCCTCTCCTTCTGCTCCTCTAGCTCATCCATCTTTTTCCTTTATCTGTGGTACAAGGACAGTAAGCTGTGAGCACTCATGGCTCAGTAAGTTCCTTTCCTACTCACTAAAACCGAAAATCATAGTATAATCAAAGAATGTCTCAACATGGCATCATTTCAACTAGTCATGACATAATGTAACATACACTTTTAAGCATATCATGCAACATGAAGAAATCATAACTAGTCATGGCATATCATAGCGTAAAGCATAGCATGAAGCATAACATAATCGTATCTAATCATGGCATATCGTCATAAGGAGTCATGGCATATCATACACATGGACATATCATGGAACATAACATAATCATATCTAACCATGGCATATCATAAATCATCATAAGGTATATGCAATATGATTTTGAAAAACATGTATCCGAAAAACATGTGTATGTCTCATGATCTTTAAAACCATTTCTTCTTACATATATATACTTGAACATAATCTCAACTTAAAGGGGATCCCGGCTATGTACCACTTACATATTGCGCGCAACCTATGTAAGGTCCAAGGTAGCAAGTCTTGAACCCTACAAGGCAAACATACTAGGCCCGAGTCTTACTCCATCGACCTAGGGGCACTTAGGAGCTCATCCCTAACGTGGCCCGAGTCTTATTCCATCGACCCCGGGGCGCTTATGGAGCCCACCCTTGTTACAAGCCATATAAAGTAAAGTACATGTCATACTTATACATATCATACATCATAAAAACATGCATCACTTAAGCACACATCATATCATAAAAGTATGCATCACTTAGGCATACATCATATCATAAAGGTATGCATCACTTAGGCATACATCATGTCATAAAGGTATGCATCACTTAGGCATACATCATACCATAAAAGTATGCATCACTTAGGCATACATCATATCATAACAATATGCATCACTTAGGCATAGATCATAAAAACATGCATATCTTAAGCATAAAGCATATCATCAAGCATGCATAATTTAACCACATAGCATATCATGAAAGCATGCGTATTTTAAGCACTAAACATAGCATCAAAGCATGCATAATTTAACCACATATCATAACATAAGCATGCATATTTTCAGCTCATATCATATCATCAAAGCATGTAAAATTTACCCACATATCATAATATAAAGCATGCATATTTTGAACTCATAACATATCGTAGAAATTCTCATCTTGTATAGCTCACAAGCATACATGTCTAAGCATAAAAGTGTATCATGTGCTCATCCAATCATAAGGAACAATGTAACATGATTAATTTGGGTACTAAGTGTTGGTGCAATCGACCAAGGTTTTGATGTGTGTGTCAAAGAGTTTAAGTTAGGCTTTCATATGTATTTGATATGTGTTTGAGTCATGCAGGACTTGGTGGAACACATAAGGACTTGGTGTGACCAAGTTCGGGAAGCTCATCTAAGGGCTCAGATCGTTGAGTCGGTGAAGGATGATGTGGAAGACATCCGAGGGACCGCGCAGACGACGAGCAATGGAGTGGAGCCGAAGGAAGTGGACTTCAAGGCAGCGTGAAGGATGGCACGGAGAGGAGCCGCGGGCTCGGGTGCATCTGAGGGACGAAGGCCGAGGAAGAGGACTTCAAAGACGACTCCGGAAAGGATGAGAGGAGTGAATGTACTGGGACCAGTCGACTGGTCATGGGACCAGTCGACTGATCCAGCTTCATAGAATGCACAGAAGCATTCTATGCTTGTCGACTAAGGGGACCAGTCGACTGGTCCTAAGACCAGTCGATTGGTACATGACCGTTGGCATAAAACGGGCTCTAAAGAGAGCCATTGGCGTTGCCTAACGGCTAGCACCAGTCGACTGGTGTCAGGGTTTGAGTTGATTGGTGATCAAATCTTTCCTCTTATTTAAGGGGAGCTTTGGGGCATTGAAGGGGTTACTGATACTCATTGTAAACTTTCTGAATCTTGCCCAAAGCTTCTAAGCCAACTCTCTTCCTTCTAGCCCTAAGTTTCATCTTGTAAAGAGGAAGAGAACTTTGTGAGAGGTTTGCTCCACCGAGAAGGAGAAGCTTTAGCCGGAGATTGCCGGGGACTGATCCACCAAAGGATCAACGGCTCGTCCACCTCAAGGACACGTCGTGGAGTAGGAGCAAGCAATCTCCGAACCACGTTACATCGAGCGTGTTAGCGTTTGTATTCTCGTTTGTGCTTCATTGTTTTAGTTTCTATATTTCCGCTTGCGCAAACTAACGTATTGTAGAGAAGAAATCGATTTGGGGGTGGCCTAGCTATCCAACCCCCATTCAAGCCGGCCGCAAGATCCTCCAACAATTGGTATCAGAGCAAGGTTGCTCTTCAACGGACTAATCGCCAAGAAGAACGAAATCATCAAATGGCCGGCTCAAACATTCATCCACCCAAATTCGAAGGAGACTTCTCTTGGTGGAAGAAGAAAATGGAGGTATTCTTCGAAACCAATTTTGATATTATGCTAATCATGGAAATTGGTTTCGAAGTACCTAGGGATCAAGACAACAAGATACTTGAGAAAACAAGGTGGAGCAAGAAACAAAGGGAAGAACATCTAGCAAATTCGAGAGCCATCCATCATCTACTACATGTTCTTCCCCAACAAGAAGTAACAAGAGTTGGAACCTACTCAAGTGCCAAGGAGTTGTGGGAGAAGCTAGTGGAGCTTCATGAAGGCACATCGGAGGCTAAATTGGCAAGAAGAGATCTCCTCCGAACTCAACTCAACAATGTAAAGCTTGAGAAGGGAGATAAGGTATCTACACTTCATGCTAAATTTAAAGAAATCTTAAGTGGACTAACAAGTGTAGGTGAGAAACTCTCCAACCGGGACATCATAATGAAAGCTATCAATGCTTTCCCAAGATCCTCGACATGGAGCTCCATTGTAGATTCATTCTACATTTCAAAGGATCTAGAGAAGAGCTCTCTAGATGAATTCTTCTCAACCATGGAGCTTCACGAAACAAGGGTTGAAGGATTAGAGGGAGAAGCAAATAGATCAAGAGGAGTAGCCCTTGTGGCAAACAAGGGAAAGGGTAAGAAGAAGAAGTGTTCATCCCCACCATCCTCCGACTCCGAAGAATCGAGCGCCTCAATGGATAGTGATCAAGAGGCGTATATGGTAAGGAAAATGAGAAGAGCTTTTAGAAAATTTTCATCTAACAAATCTCATGATAGGAAAAGCTCAAGAAGCAAAAGTAGGACAAGGAAGATAATTTGCTACAATTGCCAAGGAGAAGGACACATAAGAGATGATTGTCCTCTCTTGAAAAAGAAGGAAGGGAAGAAGAAGAAGGAGAAGACAAAAGAAAAGGGGAAGAAGGCTCAAAACCTAAAAGCAACATGGGATGATCCTTCATCTTCATCGGAGGAAGAAGAGCATCACATAGTCAATTTTGCTCTCATGGGGATTGATGATGTAGCCTCCACCTCATCCGAGCAAGAAGAAGGAAGGAGCTCAAGTGAAGATGAAGAGGGGAGCTCAAGTGAAGGGGGAGGTCAAACTTCGGATTCGGACTTCTCGGTAAGTGAGGTACATAATCTTCCTCCCCATATTTTAATTAAAATTATTTCAAGCACAAATGATGATTTGTTTAAGGCAAAAAGAAAGAACAAATCTTTGAAAAATGACATTTGCATGCTTAAAGAAAAATTAGAATCCTTGCCTATTAGGGATGATGATTTGCATGCTTCCTCTACAAGTTCAAATGATTCATGTTTAGAAGAGGAAAATAGGAAATTAAGGGAAAAAGTAGAATACCTCACCATAGCCCTTAGAAAATTTGAAATTGGCTCAAAAACCCTAAATATGATCATTGGGAGCCAAATGGCAAGTTTTAAGAAAAATGGGATAGGATACAATGAACAAAATAATGAAAAGACCTATCATTGTCTACTTGCTAGGGGGCAATCCAAGACAAAGACCATAGATAGGAAATGGATCCCCAAAGAATACTTGGTCAACCCAATTAGAAAGAATTTCTATTGGGTGCCAAAATCAATCCTCAAGGGTTAAGAGGATTTTATGGCAAGTCAACCATGGAAGTCAATAATTCAAATTTTTCCTATATGGTTGACTTGAGACCTTAAGGGGGAGGACTTAGCCTTGATAGAGATTTATGATCAAGAGGGCTAAGTAGAGGTTACCTTTATCTCACAATGATTTGTATTATTTTCTAACCATGAATGTGAGATATTAGGATGATACAAGTAATTCACTTATGCTTATGGCATTTTGATGAGTTATGAAGTGTATAAATGTTTAGTGATCATAGGCCAACTATGGGGAAAGTAAATGTTTAATTAATGGACATCTTGCCTATAGATCATAGTTGGACATTTCAAATGTTTTGAAAACAATTCTACATTTTATTTACTCTGGTCTAGCTATTTTAAAACATATGATTGCAAAACTGAGCTTGAAATTGATACAAACTTGCATGTTTTCGATATTTTTGAAACTTGGTCAAAATTTTTGAAAATAGGTTGACTTTTCATGAAAACATATTTTTCTTAGTTAAAGAACATTATAAGAAATATGTGTTCAAAATTTCATGATTTTTCGAATTTTCTAGAATTTTTTATGGATTTCTGAAGTTGGCTGCCGTAGGCTGAAATTGATGTTCAGTTTGTGCCAGTCGACTGGTGCAGATACCAGTCGACTGGTACCAGCCTTTTAGCATTCTGCTGGTCTTTAAAATAAAATTTTTGGTTCAAATTTGGTTGGAACTGATACCATAGTATGTGTACGTATCTGGTACAATATTTTTGATGGTGTCAAAGGGGGAGAATTGGGTAGGTTTAAGTTAGAAATCTACTTGGGTGCAAATCTTTGAAAATTAAGATTAAGAGCATGTGTTAAGGGGGAGCTTGGGTTTTATGCTTCATATTTACATATTGCTTGTACTTTTCAAAGTTGTTATTGGTGCCTAACTTAAACATATTGCCACACATCAAAAAGGGAGAGATTGTTGGTGCAATCGACCTAGGTTTTGATGTGTGTGTCAAAGAGTTTAAGTTAGGCTTTCATATGTATTTGATATGTGTTTGAGTCATGCAGGACTTGGTGGAACACATAAGGACTTGGTGTGACCAAGTTCGGGAAGCTCATCCAAGGGCTCGGATCGTTGAGTCGGTGAAGGATGATGTGGAAGACATCCGAGGGACCGCGCGGACGAGGAGCAATGGAGTGGAGCCGAAGGAAGTGGACTTCAAGGCAGCGTGAAGGATGGCACGGAGAGGAGCCGCGGGCTCGGGTGCATCTGAGGGACGAAGGCCGAGGAAGAGGACTTCAAAGGCGACTCCGGAAAGGATGAGAGGAGTGAATGTACTGGGACCAGTCGACTGATCCAGCTTCATAGAATGCACAGAAGCATTCTGTGCTTGTCGACTAAGGGGACCAGTCGACTGGTCCTAAGACCAGTCGATTGGTACATGACCGTTGGCAGAAAACGGGCTCTAAAGAGAGCCGTTGGCGTTGCCTAACGGCTAGCACCAGTCGACTGGTGCATGGACCAGTCGACTGGTGTCAGGGTTTGAGTTGATTGGTGATCAACTCTTTCCTCTTATTTAAGGGGAGCTTTGGGGCATTGAAGGGGTTACTGATACTCATTGTAAATTTTCTGAATCTTGCCCAAAGCTTCTAAGCAAACTCTCTTCCTTCTAGCCCTAAGTTTCATCTTGTAAAGAGGAAGAGAACTTTGTGAGAGGTTTGCTCCACCGAGAAGGAGAAGCTTTAGTTGGAGATTGCCGGAGACTGATCCACCAAAGGATCAACGGCTCGTCCACCTCAAGGACACGTCGTGGAGTAGGAGCAAGCAATCTTCGAACCACGTTACATCGAGCGTGTTAGCGTTTGTATTCTCGTTTGTGTTTCATTGTTTTAGTTTCTATATTTCCGCTTACGCAAACTAACGTATTGTAGAGAAGAAATCGATTTGGGGGTGGCCTAGCTATCCAACCCCCCTTCAAGCCGACCGCAAGATCCTCCAACACTAAGCTTCCTAATCCCTTGGGTTCTTATCTTGGCCGAAACCCTCTTAGGTGTCAATTTAGGTTTTAAACAACGTCCAAGCATGTAGAACCTAATTCATCCACATATCATTCTCATAGGAAGTATTATAAACAAGATTTACTTGGACTCTAAGTTCTCCAAGTCCTTAAACCTCATTTGGCCGAACCTTAACAAGTGTGAAACAAGGTTCTAAATGACATAAAGCATGGAAACCTTAACCATATTTATAGCATTTATTTCAAGGAATATGGTAAGCACAATTGAGTTAGTTCCTAAATCCTTTAAGCCCTTAAAATTATGTCATGGCCGAAACTTACAAGTACTCATTTAGGTTTTCAAGCAAGCATACAAGCATGTGAACTTACTCTAACATCATGTATAAATTTATAAATGGCATCATACAAGTGGTCATGGCCGACACTTCCCTCAGCATCAATTTAGGTCACTAACAACATATAGCATGTGAATTTTTAGCTTTCTACATTTCATATTTCATGGAGAGTGACATGAGCATGTTCAATGTAAGTTCTAGGGTTTCTAAGGCATGTATCCCTTCTTGGCCGAGACTTTAAGCTGCCCATTTGAATCATAGTTAAATATATAAGCATGTGAACACAATCAACATGTTATCTCAATTTCATAAGAAGCATCTTTAACACATGAGGTCTAAATTTTATGGTTTCTAGGTCTTTAAACCCTACATGGCCAAACCTCATCAAACATGGAATTTGTTCAAATGGCATAAAAGCATAGAAAGTCATAACACATTTCATAACATGTATAAAAGTCAAGCACTATAAGCATACATTTAAATTGTGTCTTAGGTGTCTTAGGTTTCCTAGGTTTTTCCTTTCTTTATCTCATAGCATATGTTTGGCCGAAACCTTCCAAGTCTTTAAACTAGGTTTTAGGTGTCCTAAAGTATGGAAAACCTAAACAAGTTTTATGGCAAAAATATCAAAGAAACTATACATATAAGTTTGGTTCCCAAACAAGCTAGGACCCTTGTGGTCATAATTATCATATATCATGCAACCAATTTTCCTATACTCTAATTAAGCATGGGAGCATCAAACAACTTTCATATCTTATTTTCATGGAGGTTTTGAGCATGTTAAAAAAAAAATCTGTTTAAGCTATTCTAAACCATCCACCTTACCATGGCCGAAACATTAAAAGTGATGTTCATGAGTTTCTATCAACATACAAGCATGCAACTCTTTAAGAAACTCTATATTCTATCATATAAACATGGTGAGTTTAAATTCAAAGTCTTCCTAACCCTAAACCCTTCCTTGGCTGAAACTTGTGAGTGGGGTACTTTTGGTTCCAAGTAACCTTTAAGTATGAAAACAATAATGGATCCTTAACCATTTATTTAGAGGGTTTTGTGCAAGTTAGGTAAACAAATAAATTCCCTAGCCCTTATAAAACCTTTTTGGCCGAAACCCTAGGGTTAGGTACATCTCTAATCCAGCATCACATATATATAAAAATATGAGAGAAAACCTTCTTACAAAGCATAGCAAAATTATCATGAATCAAGGCTTATATTAAACATTCCTAGGATCAACAAGTCCTTTCTTTGGCCGAATTTTCACAACTTTGTTTCTAGGTTTTAAAATCCTCATAAAATCCAAAAACACATTAAAACCACTTGTACCACAGGTGAGGGGATACTTACTTCCTCTTCGCTTGTGGTTCTAAAGTGTGGTGATGGAAGAAAGGGTCTCTTCTTCTTGTTCTCCTCCTTTGATTTCCCTTGGTAGCCTTCCTTGTATCCTAGGAGGAACCTTGTTTTGGGGGCCGAAAATGGAGGAGAGGGGGCTGAGGCTCTCGGTGGTGGAGAGGAGAGAATGAGAGAAATGAGAGAAAAATAAAATCTTCTTTTTACATGCTCCCTTTTATGTTAAGGGGGAAGAGGTAGCAAAATTGGTTTTTTTGCTTTCCTTCTCCCTTAGCCCTTTTTTTTCATTTTCTTTTTATTTTATTTATTTATTTGTTCTCATCATTCATGATGAAACAAGGGGGAATGAATCCCCTTAATTGTCCTCTTTAAGTCACGGCAAAGGGATAGGAAGAGGGAGAGAAAAGAAGGAAGGCAAGTTGCCTTTCTCTTGCTCTTTTCTTGCTTTCTTTTGGCTAGCTTTTACTCTCATCCTTATCATGAGTTTCCCTCCTTTGCTATCAATATTTCATTCCTATCCCAACTGGTTATTACCCATTAATCCTATCATATACATCATGAGAGGTTCAAGGTTCAATCCTTGACCACTCCCTATTTTTATTTCTTTTTATTTCTTTTTGGTTCAACATTCTACTAATATTTTTCTAAGGTAAATTCATCATTCTCATATTTATCTTAAAATCTTAGTGGGTGTTACACAAGGACTAGTAGTCATACTAATAGCCACATGAGAAAGTATATGACACTCATATAACGATCCATGATACTTTCTCATGGCGGGTCATTCAGTATACATTCTCCAATGCATACCCATGTGTCAACTTGATATCTCCATATCCATGACTTGTGAGATCAAGTCATCAAGTTGACCTACATGCTAGTCTCGTCGCATTAACATTGTCGCTAAATGTTAATACTCGACTAGGAATGATTAAGAGTAGTGTTCCCTATATCATCTCACTATCGGTTCAACTAACCGATTGATATAGGTAAGAAACCCTCTACTCAAAGATGCTATTATACTTAGTTATTTGACACCAATACGAGTAAGTATAATAACCAAAAACAAATGCCTTTATTTATATATACACGAATATGATACAATGAGTCCATACAACAATCATCAAATGATTGGCTCTAGGGCTCTAACTAACAGATGTTGCACCAAATCAGATTAATAGCAACGAAAAGAATTCCCAAAAAGGTAATAACACTAGTTTGGAATAAAGATGAAAAATTAAAAATCGACAAAGAAAAGGAAAGAAATTTGCACCCCCTATCTGATTGGTGGTTGCACCAAATCAGAGCGGTACTTGCTCTGATACCACTTGTTGGATCGTAGGGTTCGATAGAGGGGGGATGAATATTGAATTCAAAATATTCATAGAGTAAGTGTATAGTGGAAAAAGAATGAACAAAAAAGAAGTGACACAAGTAGGTTTTTTACTTGGTTTGGAGCTGTGTCGACTTCTACTCCAAGGCCCGCACACGAGAGTGCTTTCAATGGGCAATTCACTAGCAATTCAAAAATGTTTACAATTTAAAGTACACGAATGCTAATAAAGAAAATAATACTGACAAAAATGAAGAATAAAAAAGCAGAGTGTTGTCAACAGCGTCGCAGGAGCACCAGAGATCGAATTGAGAGTAGATGTTGGAGCTTCAGCCTTGACCCTCCTTATATAGGAGGTTAGGGCGCCTGGAACCTTCAGGGCGCCCTGAACATGACGTAGCCGAGCCAACCAAGGTGCTCTACGTGGCGAGGTGACGCTGAGGATAATTTTTTTCCCCCGGGCGCCCGGGCCCCAGTTTTCCAGAAGTTTTCTTCCTGCAAGAAAATGTTAGTCCGGAGGTAAATATATAATACATGTATCTTGCAAAATAAAATGTTAGCACAGTTCAAGTTTAACAAGTAGAGTATTAATTAGATTCCATCTCGCCGAGACTGGAATCTAGTCAAGATCTCGACTTAGAGTTCTGAAATGGTTCTAAGTCGGATCGGCGCCTAAGTTCCCTTCCCGGGAACGCATCCTCACAGTCACTCCCCTCTAGTGACTTACCTTCACTTACCTGCCAAACGTCAGTCAACCCTTTGACCCGTCTAGGCTTCGTGCTAGCTATCCGGTCAGCCCGTCGACCCATTTAGACTTTGTGCCAGCTATCCGGTCGGTCCATCGACGTAGCTGGGCTTCATGTCAAACATTAGGTCAGCCCGTCGACCTGTCTAGACTTCTCCTGCACACTCGATTAGAGTGTTAGATAACAACGAAACTAACTTAACCTATTTTGTCATTCATCAAAACTTGAGTTACACCGTTAGTGCTAACCGCACCAACAAGTTGTCAGTAACTCATTTAATTAATGGGCATTCGATATCTTAAACACAGGGAGAATAATGCACCCATGATAAGAAGGAGCCCATAATGTAATATGGGATTGGTGTGGTAGTTCAATAATAACTCTTTAGTGGTATGAGTTATTATTGATGAACTTGAGTTGGGTGTTCGGGGCGAACACAGGAAGCTCAAGCTCATCAGGAGGTAAAAACTAATTCCTCCTCTCGGTCCCTACTGTAGCCTCTATAAAGCATCGCGTTCACCCGTTTTGATTTTGCTTCTTACCCAAATGAGGGGTCGGCCATATCTTTGCTTGGTGCCCAAGCAAAGGGTCGACCAAGCCATGCTTGGTGCCCAAGCATGGAGTCAGCCATACAAGAAGAGAAAAGGAAGTTTTGTTGAAAACAAAATTTTGTTAAAATCTTTCCTTTTATAACTTTCTACAATGGATTAAAAGAGATATTTAATTTTGTTAAAATCTTTTCTTTTTTGTAGTTATCTACAATGGTTAAAAGAGAGATTTTAATTTTATTAAAATCTTTCCTTTTTTGTAGTTATCTACAATGGTTAAAAGAGAGATTTTAATTTTGTTAAAATCTTTCCTTTTTTGTAACCAACCATTATAGGAATAAAAGGAATATTTTGTTTAATACAAAACTTTGTTATAATCTTTCCTTTTTTAGCTATTTACAATGTTTAAAAGAGATATTTTAATTTTGTTAAAATCTTTCTTTTTTTGTAGTTATCTACAATGGTTAAAAGAGAGATTTTAATTTTGTTAAAATCTTTTCTTTTTTGTAGTTATCTACAATGGTTAAAAGAGAGATTTTAATTTTGTTAAAATCTTTCCTTTTTTGTAACCAACCATTATACGAATAAAAGGAAGATTTTGTTTAAAACAAAATTTTATTATAATCTTTCCTTTTATAGCTATTTACAATGGTTTAAAAGAGAGATTTTAATTTTGTTAAAAAAAATTCTTTTTTGTAACCATCTACAATAGCAAATAAAAGGAAATTTTATTAAAAACTTTCCTTATTAGCCACTAGCAAAGATTATAAAAGATGAGGAGGGGATGCTCTCTACAACACAACCTAAAGTTCTCTCTTCTATTTTCCTTGGTGGCCGACCCTTCTCTCTTTCCCTTTTTCCTTTCCCTTCTCCCTTTGTTTTCTTCTCCTAAGGCCAGCGACACATCAAGTTCCATCTTCTTGTGGCCGGTTTGCTTGGAGGGGAAGAAGAAGAGAAGGAAGTTTCCTATTTTGGCATTCCTTGGGTGGCCGAGATTTTTAGGCAAAGAAGAAGGTTCGGGTGGATTTCATCTTGGTAGATCGTCACCTACACGACGTCCAAGAGGAGGAGAGGAATACAATAGAAGATCAAGAGGTCTTTAGCTGCAAATAAAGGTATAACTAATTATTTGTTTCCGCTGCATAATTAGTTTGTGTTCTTTGTATGGATCCTGAAATGCCAACACAAGAGGCTATCGATTTTGTGTTTCAATTTTGTGTTTCTATTGTGGTCTGTATAGTTAAACCTAAGGTTATTGTAAGAAGTTTAAATATTCAATATCTTTGAAAGACTTTGTCTAGGAAGTGGTGGATGATCCCATACCCAAGAAGGTCGAGTGCCTCACCATGTTTAACTTGGAAGCCAATCTTTGAAATAGATATTTAATCAACTTCTGTAATATGATTTAACTTCTGAAAACACGTGAGTTGAACTTAGAGTAAAAATGTTAAGTTTCGTTTCCAATCCAAGTTTAACTTCTGAAGAACACATGAGTTGAACTTGGAGTAACAATGTTAAGTTTCATTTCCAATCCAAGTTTAACTTATGAAAAACACATGGTTTGAACTTGGAGTAAAAATGTTAAATTTCATTTCCAATCCAAGTTTAAGAACACATGGGTTGCTAGGAAAAGTTATGTGCTTGTACAAATTTTCGTACAGGGGAAACAGAACGGTATTCCAAGTAGCACCCAATAGTATAGGCTTAGGAAAAGTCAGTTTGGAATACCCAAAGATGGGAGTTGATTGAGAAACCAACTTAGTGTTTAATTAAATCAAACCTAAGTTATTAATCTTTATTAAATCCCAGTCTCTTTTTTTTTCCCCGTGCCCTACCTTCGTCAAAATCCTTCTTCTGCTCCCGATTCTTTCTCCTTCGTCGAGCTTGCGTCGCCGCCCTCTCCTCCCTTCCCCGACCCCTTCGCCTTCTTCCCCTTGTGACGCTGACAACCCTTCCTTCTCCTCTTCCCCTGTTGTTCCAGCGACGCCGAAGTCAGCATCCTTTCGTGCCCTAGCCACCACCGCCTCCTTCCTCTGCCCTAGTGTCGACCACCTTCTCCTGACCTAGCTCCCGATCGCCACCCGATCTTCTCTCGTCGCTTCCCTCTGCTCCGTTTTCGCCACCACAACAGCTTTAGAATTTCATTAGATAGGAGGTTACAGATCGGATTTGGGGGTAAGTTTTGATTGGTATTAGGTTAATAGGGATCGGATTTCATGTTCTGTTTAGATGTGGAGTTTGTTATGTGATCGAGCGTTCTTATCCATTGCTCACCAGGGGTATCCGGTTGTTGTATCTCAATCTGCTAGTGGTGTCTTCTTGGTCCCAACAGCTACACTTTCCGACAGCAACCATCCCTAGCTATGTAGAGGCTGTGAGTTGAGGTAAGGTACTTAATTTAGGTTGATTTAGGATTTCAGTAGCTAAGTGAAACATGAATCGTCACTAGAATTGATTTACGTTTAGACTTAAATCAAAATTATATAGTGTGTTGTCTAGGGTTAAGGAAACTAACCCTAGTTAACCAATGAGTTATATGTAGTTAGGGTTAATGATCATATTGATTAGGGTTTCCCTAACTAGTTTTGGGGATTTTAATTAGCTATTTAATTCATATGAATTTAGCTAAATAAAATATATATTTTGATTGATGCAGGACTTTGATTTCAGACGAGCGTCTCGACTTCGGATTATTTGATTTGATCTTCTTTTTAAGGTGGGTACTTCTGACTTATCTCTTGATATAGTCATGTTAGATATGCATAATAGTTTATTTCTAATGGTAATGATTATGTTTGCATCTACTTTGATATGCCATTATCTGGGTCTTGTTGTCTGCCTATATTCCTATCTGTTATGCATTCCTACTTATATTTTCTTTGATTGCCGCCATGTGTATCTCTGTTCATAGAAATAGTGACTTACATTGCCTACTGTGTAGTAGTCTTGTTGTTGTCATATCTGATTTGTGTACTTAGGTTTTGATACCTAGACCATAGTATGATTTATTTCTTTCTAGTGCATTTTATATTGAGGTGTATACTGTCAGTATCTACATGTTAGTGTCATGCACCATCTTGCATGATTTCATGCTGTTGATAGTCAGCTTCATTATTGTTGAGCGCATCACCAGTTACATCATCTGCACACACAACCACTCATGGGTTAGTGGTACATCAGGTAGGGTGTGTGCACTTTGCTCTGTAAGGGCTCCGCCGGTCTGCTCCTGGGTAGCGATGACTGCAGCATATAGCGGGCAGGGATCCCTCCCCTCTGATACAGGGAGATGAGAGCATAGGCTCGCCCGCTATGTTTGGGGTAGGAGGATAAGTGTACTCCGATAGCATTCTGTCCACTTGGTCACTCAGTAGCAGTGATGGCAGAGTGCACAGTTGTCATTGCCCTACCCACTCGGTCTCACCATCGCATGTGAGATGGCTGACAGGTGTCAGGGCTGACACATGTCATTTTTGCACCATATGCATAGATTGTATTTATTGTTTGTGATTGCCGCATTTTGGATGCTGCATTTGCTTGGGTTGCATATGTTTGACATGCATACAGGTGACATTTTGTATCTGGTATGACGACCCTATACATTTACATAGGAGGTCCTGGTGAGTACAGTTTTCTATAGCCCTTTTCAGTTGCATTTCCTTTTCTTGTTCAATAAACTGTACCGCATGATTATTGTTGTTAGTTATAACTTATTATGCATGTCTATCTAGCATCCGCTGAGTTGTTGAACTCACACCGTTGCTTTATATTTTTATTTTAGGTTGATGTCGTCAGGAGGTTCTAGTTACTTGTCCCCTTGCCGCAAGAACTTTCATTTTGGACTTTTGGTGTTCCATTTATTTGCCTTGAAACTAGGATCTAGACTTGGATTGGTTTGTACTCTAGATTTTGTGTGGTTTATATTTAAGTAATGTACTAGTTGGGTTTTTGTTTGCTTGGTGGATTTGTATTTGGTATGTTTTGCTACGCGCCTATCGGACAGGCAGAAGAGGTAAGTTTGGATGATATTTTCATTTTCTTTTGTATTGTGTTGACAGCCGGAGGCTGTTTTATTATAACTGCATCGATGGTTTTATTTTTGTTTGATATATATATACCAGCCATGTTGACTGATGAGTGTGAGCCCTGAGGGCCATGTATATAAGTCTCAGATTGTCACTCGTACTGGGGAGATGCTGCCGAAATTTCTTCGGGCAGGGACTACCTGGGGCATGCCAAATTATTTGGTATCAGAGCATGATTTTTCTGTTGGGTTCTTCGGGCCGCGAAAATAGCTTTTCGCGTCGCGGAAACCCCGAATCACCTAAAGTCGTAGATCCGTGCAAAGAAAAACCGAACGAAAATACGAGTACGAATTTCAAAGACTCTAGATCTACACTAGATGAGAGTTATACCTTCGAAGCGTCCCCTTTCGTGTTCCCGCTCGTCCAAGGAATTGTCGGATCTCTAGAGTATCAAAATAGATACTCCTCTAGAAGTATCCACACGAACACGTAGATGGAGAAAACACACAAAAGGTGTGCTAGCACCTTGTGTGGTCACGGCAAGAGGAGGAGAGGGAGAGAAAAAGCTTCAAGAGAAAGAAGGAAGAAGATGTAATGCCTTGAATGAAAATCAAATTTCATTCACCACTTTTGTGTGGCCGGCCACTCCATGGAGTGTAACTCCCATTCCACATTAATCACAATTAATGTGAAGCCATTAAGAGGTGTTGTGTAACTCCTATGATGTGGCACATCATGAAGATGTGGACCATTACCATTGGTCCACATCTTGCCACCTCACAATGATGTGGCAAATGAGTAACCTCCACTCATTTAATGTGGCCAACCCACATTAAATGCAATGGAGGCTTGTAACCTCCATGAGGTGGCAAAGAAAGATGATGTGGAACAACACTATTGGTCCACATCTTGCCACCTCACTCATGATGTGGTAAAGAGTCAAGTCAAACTTGACTCTTCCTCTTCCTCTCTAGTCAAGTCAAACTTGACTCAATCTCTCTCATGGTTGATCTAATCTAACCATTTGATTCAAGCCAACTTAATATAATGAATCTAATTCATTAAATTAAATTGATCTATTGAGTCATAATCTAAATTAGACTCAATAAATACATGAATCAACTTGAGTCTAACTCAATTAGCCCAATTTGGATTACTCTTAATCCAATTTGATTCATCAAATGAATCTAATCCTCTTGGTTCATCGTATGAACCAAATCTCCATCTAATTGTCCTTAGTGTGTGACCCTATAGGTTCTTGTAATGTTGGCAATGCCCCTAAACTCATTTAGGAGCATAAGTAATGAGCGGTATCTAGCAACACATCATTACTACCCAAGTTACAAGAATGTTGAGATCCAACATCACCTTGTGACTACTAATTGTGACTCCTCACAATATGTGACATTGTCCTTCTATCCTAGACATCTAGATTGATCAATGTGAGGCATAGACCGTGTCATCCTCTAATCAATCTAAATCTTGAACTCCAAGTAGACTCACTTAATCAAATGAGCTCAACATCTCATGTTGACTCACTTGGGCATGGCCATGCACTTCGTGGTCTAACTCTATCAAGAATATTGATGTCGCTCCCGTCATATGGGAGGGATAGATCCCATCTACATCACTCACATCCCTCTGCATAATTTGTTACATACCCAGTAATCGCCTTTATAGTCCACCCTGTTACGGGTGACGTTTGACGAAACCAAAGTACATAACTCCTTATGTAGGGATCAATGGTGACTTCAGGTCAAAGGACTAATAGTCATACTAATAGCCACACGATAAAGTATATGACACTCATATAACGATCCATGATACTTTCTCATGGCGGGTCATTCAGTATACATTCTCTAATGCATACCCATGTGTCAGCTTGATATCTCTATATCCATGACTTGTGAGATCAAGTCATCGAGCTGACCTACATGCTAGTCTTATTGTATTAACATTGTCCCTGAATGTTAATACTCGACTAGGAATGATTTAGAGTAGTGTTCCCTATATCATCTCACTATCGATTTAACCAATCAATTGATATAGGTAAGAAACCTTCTACTCAAGGATGTTACTATACTTATTTTATCTGGCACTAATACAAATAAGCATAATAACCAAACAAATGCCTTTATTAATATACAAGAATATGATACAATGAGTCCATACAATCATCAAATGATTGGCTCTAGGGCTCTAACTAACAATCTCCCACTAGCACTAGTGCCAATCAGTATAGACTCTAAGGCCTAATGACCTATTGTGACCATCATGCTTTCTCTGTGCCAAAGCCTTGGTCAAGGGATCTGCGATGTTAGCCTCTGTAGGTACTCTGCAAATCTTCACATCTCCTCTATCGATAATCTCTCGAATGATATGGAAGCGCCGTAGTATATGCTTGGTCCGCTGGTGTGAGCGAGGTTCCTTCGCCTGTGCTATAGCTCCATTGTTGTCACAATAGAGCTCAATGGGGTCAAGAATGTTGAACCACCCCAAGTTCAGTGATGAACTTGCGGATCCAAACGCCTCCTTCGCTGCCTCGATGCAGCAATGTACTCGGCTTCTGTCTGTATCCTGCTTCGAACTCTTCCAGCTGACAGCACCACCATTAATGCAAAATACGAACCCCGACTGCGATCTATAGTCATCCTGGTCGGTCTGAAAGCTAGCATCATTGTAACCCTTTACAGCTAGCTCATCATTGCCTCCATATATCAAGAAATATTCTTTAGTCCTTCTTAAGTACTTATGAATATTCTTGACCGTTATCCAGTGACTTTCACCTGGATCTGACTAGTATATGCTCGTCATGCTCAAAGCATACGAGACATCAGGTCGAGTACATAGCATGACGTACATGATCGATCCTATGGCTGAGGCATAAGGGATCTGATCCATGCGATCTCTCTCCTCTCTATAAGAGGGATCTTGAGTATTCGAAAGACTCACGCCATGTGACATCGGCAGAAATCCCTTCTTGGAATTCTGCATGGCAAACCGAAGGAGTACCTTGTCAATGTATGTACTCTGACTTAGGCCAAGCAATCTCTTAGATCTATCTCTATAGATCTGTATCCCTAGAATGCGGGATGCCTCACCTAAGTCCTTCATTGAGAAGCAACTCCCTAGCCAGGTCTTGACAGACTGAAGCATAGGGATGTCCTTCCCAATGAGCAGTATGTCATCCACATACAATATGTGGAAGACAACTATGTCCCCTACAACCTTCTTGTAGACACAAGGCTCATCTTCGTTCTTGATGAAACCAAACTGTTTGATCGCATCATCGAATCGAAGATTCCAGCTCCGAGAAGCTTGCTTTAGTCCATAAATAGACCTATGTAGCTTGCATACTCTGCTAGTATGCTGTGGATCTACAAAACCCTCAGGTTGTGTCATGTACACATCCTCGAGTAGGTTTCCATTCAGAAATGCGGTTTTGACATCCATCTACCATATCTCATAGTCATGGTAGGCTGCAATAGCAAGCATGATCCGAATGGACTTAAACATCACCATTGGAGAAAAGGTTTCATCATAGTCAATACCATGAATCTGCTTGAAACCTTTAGCTACCAAGCGACCTTTATAGATAAGTCCATCCATGTCAGTCTTTCTCTTAAAGACCCACTTACACCCAATGGGTTTTACCCCATCAGGTGGATCAACCAAAGTCCATACTTGGTTGGTGTACATGGATTCCATCTCAGATCTCATGGCCTCTAGCCATTTCTCGAAATCTGGTCTCATCACAGCTTCTTGATAGGTGGTGGGCTCATCCTCTATGAGCACAATGTCATCATGGTCAGACAAGAGAAATGAGTATCTCTCAGGCTGACGACGTACCCTATCAGACCTGCGAAGAGGTATGTCTACTTGAACCGGTTGTTGTTCCTCAACTCCTTGTGGAACAACATCATCCACAACACTTTGTGGTTCCAGTTCAATTTCCATCGAGGCATCAGTGCTATTGCTCGTATCTTGAACTTCTTCAAGATCGAACGCGCTCCCACTAGTCTTTCTAGAAACAAGGTCCCTTTCTAGAAAGACCCCAGTCTTTTCCACAACTACCTTGTGTTGACTGGGAATGTAGAAGTAATATCCCTTAGTTTCCTTGGGATATCCAATAAAGTAGAACTTGTCGGATTTGGGTCCTAATTTGTCTGAGACTTGACGTCTAACGTAAGCCTCACAACCCCAAATCCTCATGAAAGATACCTGGGCATCTCTCCCAGTCCATATCCTATATGGTGTCTTTATCACTGCCTTGGATGGAACTCGGTTGAGTATAAAAGCTACCATGTCTAGAGCATAGCCCCAAAGGTATGTCGGAAGATCAGTGTGACTCATCATAGACCGTACCATATCTAATAAGGTACGATTCCTCCTTTCGGGCACACCATTCCACTGTGGTGTTCCAGGAGGAGTGAGTTGGGATAGAATCCCACACTCAGCTAAATAGTCACGAAACTCATGGCTTAAGTATTCACCACCTCGAGATGATCGAAGTATTTTAATACTCTTGCCAAGCTGGTTCTGTACTTCATTCTTGAATTTTTTGAACTTTTCAAAGGATTCGGACTTATGTGTCATCAAGTACACATAACCATATCTACTGAAATCATCAGTAAATGTGATGAAGTACCTATAACCGCCTCTAGCAACATTGAAAGGGCCACATACATCACTATGTATGAGTCCTAACAAATCAGTTGCTCTCTCGCTGTGCCCACTAAAGGGAGTCTTGGTCATCTTGCCTCGTAGGCATGACTCGCATATCTCATATGATTCAAAATCAAATGAGTCCAGCAAACCATCCTTATGGAGCTGGGATAAGCGCTTGTCATTTATATGACCTAAGCGACAGTGCCAGAGATAGGTGTGGTTCATATCATTCAATTTGAACCTCTTGGTACTCACGTTATAGATAGGGCTCTCAAGGTGTAGAATATAGAGTCCGTTCATCAGAGGTGCACTACAATAGAACATATCGTTTAAATAGACAGAACAACATTTGTTCTTTATTATAAACGAAAATCCTTTCTTGTCCAAACAAGAAACTGAAATTATGTTCTTAGTCAAGGCAGGCACATAACAACAATCATCTAATTCTAATACAATCCCAGAGGGAAGAGATAGATGATAAGTTCCTACAGCAATAGCAGCAACTCGTGCTCCATTGCCTACTCGTAGGTCTATCTCACCCTTCGTCAATGCCCTGCTATTTCTCAGCGCTTGTACATTAGTACAAATGTGCAAAGCACATCCGGTATCTAATACCCACGATGAAGAAATAGAGAGGTTGACTTCTATAACATGTATACATGAAGTAGAAATCTTATTTCTCTTTTTCTTAAGATCTTCCAGGTATTCTTTGGAGTTCCTCTTCCAGTGCCTTGCTTGTCCTTGATATAGGTGACAAAGATGTTCAACCATATCGAAAGCACCCATCAACTCATGTTGCTTCTGAAGCTCAGAGTTCATAGTCGCGAGCATAAGACAGGACACATCTAATGCGTCATCTTGATGCTTCTTGTAAGCATCTTGGTCTGCTCGCGTGGCAGTGGTAGGAGGAGCCTCCGGAATGGGCTGCTCCAGAACGTACAGTTTACATTCTTGGGTGAGAACTATTCTCAGGTATCTGTACCAGTCCAGGAAATTTGCTCCGTTGAGCTTGTCCTTCTTAAGGACAGATCGCAGAGAGAAAGTGTTCGTATTCGACGTCATGGTTATCTACAACAGAAAATTTGCAGAAATAAATATCATATTCTTTTAAAATCATTTAATTAGGCCTTTAACTAAATGATGCTCCCACTGAATACTATAATTCTTGTGGGACAAGATCCACATCATATTAACCCTTGAGTTAGCTTTGGCTAATATGCCAAAGGCTTAGTATGATCGGTACGTAACGATTACCAATTACATCTCTATGCAACTCTTGTTTATAGGATAAAATCTGGATTTATATTAAAACTCGAGTTAGCTTTTGCTAATACGCCCGAGAGTTAATATAGATGTGATTTTGACCTATCTTTTCCAACCGTTGGAAGAATGCCTATAGTTGAGTCGATCTAACCGAGAAACTAGGAATACTCAATCTAATTGAGTTTGTATTCACCCATGCGTTGATAGGCGGGACCAAGATTGTTCCTCCGTACCCTACCAAGATAATATGTATTGTTCTGCTTTGGCAGATTCAACAATACATGTGATCGAGGTAGTGATAGGTATCACGGCACGGTTAGGCATTAGAGTTGGTTCGATCGAGATTTAATCTAATCGAAAAGGATGCATCTTGTGCACGACTTAGATCTAATCTAATCGCAAGGGTGCATCATGTGCACGACTTCGATCTAATCTAATCGTAAGACACTAATTAATTAATTACTTATTAAACATGCATCATATACATAAGCAATTAACTAATTAATCTATTTGTGATTTAGTCATGGCCCTACTATGATCTTCTCAAGCCAATGAGAAGATCAAATGGTCAACCTAGGGTCAACAGCTTCTCCAAGCTCCTCCCTTTGGCCACCTTGTGTTGCTCGTGCCCGCCTCGGAACTCCGTCTCGTGTGGACCCTCCACCGCTCCAATTTTTACATTAAAATTTGAAACTCGAGTTACATTCGAGTCTAAATCTAATTTACAACAAGAATATAAGAGAAGGCACGACGCGCAGGTCGCGAATATAATACAACACTTGCAAACACATAACGGCACGCAGGCCATATTATGAATTACAACACAATCCAATCACATTGGGTTTTTGGGCCATGACTATCACAAAATTAATATATAATTCAAAATTATATATTTTCATAATTTTCTGTAATTTTAAAATTAATTTTTACAATTTTACGAGTAAAATTTCCCGGCGGACCCGTTTAGCGCGGAACGGATCCCCTTGCAGGGCCAGGGGCAGCGCCCCTACCCGCGATCTAACCATCGCGAGGGTTCCTTTGCGATCCAACAACGCATAAACCCGCTGTCCCAAAACGATTTGGGCTGAGACATTGCCGTTTTGGAAAAATCTTCCCGGCGGGTTCGTTTTTAGCGATTTCGGGTGCGATCGCGGAGCAAATCCCCTTGCGGGGTTAGGGACAGTACCCCTACCCACGATCTAACCATCGTGAGTTGCTCCTTTGCGATTTAATGACACCCAAGCCCGCTGTCCCAAATGGATTTGGGGCAAAACGAAGCCGTTTTGGAAAAATCTTTCCGGTAGCCGAAGCCTACAAGTGCCGAGACACTTGTGCTTCGCTTCTACGGAAAAATTACCCATAAAAACTATAAAAATCATAATTTTACAGAAAATTACAGAAAATTTAGTTTTCATAAAACCAAAAATCAAACTCGTACAAGCCTTGCACGTGGCTCTGATACCACTGTTGGGTTCTTTGGGCCGCGAAAACCGCTTTTCGCATCGCGGAAACCCCGAATCACCCAAAGCCGTAGATCCGTGCAAAGAAAAACCGAACGAAAATATGAGTACGAGTTTCAAAGACTCTAGATCTACACTAGATGAGAGTTATACCTTCGAAGCGTGCCCTTTCGTGTTCCCGCTCGTCCAAGGAATTGTCGGATCTCTAGAGTATCAAAATAGATACTCCTCTAGAAGTATCCACACGAATACGTAGATGGAGAAAACACACAAAAGGTGTGCTAGCACCTTGTGTGGTCACGGCAAGAGGAGGAGAGGGAGAGAAAAAGCTTCAAGAGGAAGAAGGAAGAAGATGTAATGCCTTGAATGAAAATCAAATTTCATTCACCACTTTTGTGTGGCCGGCCACTCCATGGAGTGTAACTCCCATTCCACATTAATCACAATTAATGTGAAGCCATTAAGAGGTGTTGTGTAACTCCTATGATGTGGCACATCATGAAGATGTGGACCATTACCATTGGTCCACATCTTGCCACCTCACAATGATGTGGCAAATGAGTAACCGCCACTCATTTAATGTGACCAACCCACATTAAATGCAATGGAGGCTTGTAACCTCCATGAGGTGGCAAAGCAAGATGATGTGGAACAACACTATTGGTCCACATCTTGCCACCTCACTCATGATGTGGTAAAGAGTCAAGTCAAACTTGACTCTTCCTCTTCCTCTCTAGTCAAGTCAAACTTGACTCAATCTCTCTCATGGTTGATCTAATCTAACCATTTGATTCAAGCCAACTTAATATAATGAATCTAATTCATTAAATTAAATTGATCTATTGAGTCATAATCTAAATTAGACTCATTAAATACATGAATCAACTTGAGTCTAACTCAATTAGCCCAATTTGGATTACTCTTAATCCAATTTGATTCATCAAATGAATCTAATCCTCTTGGTTCATCGTATGAACCAAATCTCCATCTAATTGTCCTTAGTGTGTGACCCTATAGGTTCTTGTAATGTTGGCAATGCCCCTAAACTCATTTAGGAGCATAAGTAATGAGCGGTATCTAGCAACACATCATTACTACCCAAGTTACAAGAATGTTGAGATCCAACATCACCTTGTGACTACTAATTGTGACTCCTCACAATATGTGACATTGTCCTTCTATCCTAGACATCTAGATTGATCAATGTGAGGCATAGACCTTGTCATCGTCTAATCAATCTAAATCTTGAACTCCAAGTAGACTCACTTAATCAAATGAGCTCAACATCTCATGTTGACTAACTTGGGCATGGCCATGCACTTCGTGGTCTAACTCTATCAAGAATATTGATGTCGCTCCCGTTATATGGGAGGGATAGATCTCATCTACATCACTCACATCCCTCTGCATAATTTGTTACATACCCAATAATCGCCTTTATAGTCCACCCTGTTACGGGTGACGTTTGACGAAACCAAAGTACATAACTCCTTATGTAGGGATCCATGGTGACTTCAGGTCAAAGGACTAATAGTCATACTAATAGCCACATGAGAAAGTATATGACACTCATATAACGATCCATGATACTTTCTCATGGCGGGTCATTCAGTATACATTCTCTAATGCATACCCATGTGTCAGCTTGATATCTCTATATCCATGACTTGTGAGATCAAGTCATCGAGCTGACCTACATGCTAGTCTTATTGTATTAACATTGTACCTGAATGTTAATACTCGACTAGGAATGATTTAGAGTAGTGTTCCCTATATCATCTCACTATCGATTCAACCAATCAATTGATATAGGTAAGAACCTTCTACTCAAGGACGTTACTATACTTATTTTATCTGGCACTAATACAAATAAGCATAATAACCAAACAAATGCCTTTATTAATATACAAGAATATGATACAATGAGTCCATACAATCATCAAATGATTGGCTCTAGGGCTCTAACTAACAATTTCAAGTTAATCTAGGTATTTTTGGATATATACAGATTTTCATCAATTTTTATGTTTCGAAGTTTTGAGGTATTTTTAGACAAGGTTATATTTGGGGACTTGGCAGTGACGAAACATCTCCAGACAACAAACAGGTATGATGATTATTTTTATAATTTTTGTTCTTGTATTATTACCGGGGTAATAAATTTAAACAGATATGAGGCGAGGTACACGTTCTCCCGTGCTGAGACATGGTGCAGGATGGCCATGCAAGAGAGCGTTGGAATCTCTGGCAACAGAGTTGCCAGAGAGGTCTGCTGGGATTGAGCCTGTTAGTCAGGGACAGACTCCTTATGGTACTGCGGACACGTCGGGCTCTCGGATCCCAACGGTTCTTTCTTCGGAGTTACCCACACCTATAGTATCCACTGTACCACCAGCTGCACCCTCTGCGACATACTCAGCCCCTCCACCAACATTGCCTGCTACTACATACCCGACACCGCCGCCACCTGTGCCTGCTACGGCATATCTGGCACCAGCAGCACCAGTTACACCTATGCCTACTGCACACTCAGAACCCGCACCACCAGTGTCAGTTGCTCCTTGTCCGGTACCACCACCTACCTTACCTCCAGCCACTCCTACACATATTGACCCTGCAGTGCCACCAGCGGTACATGTCCCGGCTTATGCAGCAGCACTAGGGGTACCTCCCCCGGCCTATCCAGCAGTACCACTAGTAGTACCAACTCTAGTGGTTCCGCCAGTTCCTGCGGTGATCCCTACTCACCCTACTGATATGGTTGCAACACGAGCTTGGATCCCAGCTTTCACAGAGTCGATGAAGAGCAGATTCATGCTATTACGCGGAGAGACCGATACAAGTGTGGCTCAGTCTTGGATAGAGACCTTGGAGCGGACTTTTTTCTATATGGATTTCTCCGAGTGGGAGAAGGCAAAGCTACCTGCTTACCATTTACGGGACAAGGCCGACATCTGGTGGGATACACAGCGCTTGATTATAGGTGAGCAGCACATCACTTGGGTGAAATTTAGAGAGGCTTTTGAGAGCCAGTACTTTCCACGGTCATATCTGTTGGAACCCCAAGGTTGTTTTGGTGTGATCAACAAGTTAAGTTAGGTCCTGTGTGTTTCTAACCTTGTGTCTAAGTGTGCAGGAGCTTAGGAGCACAGGTAGTCGAGCAGAAAATGCAGCTAGCGAGAAGGACGACAGTCCGAGGGACGAGGTGCTGCGGAAGAGTACACCGGCGGACGAGAAGGAAGCGTGCGATGGTTCCGAGGGACGAAAGCCTGAGCGAAAGATTGCTCGAGGAGTTAGAGACGCAGCTAGCGAGAAGGATGAAATGTGGTGCGTCCGAGGGACGAAGACTGTGGATGAGTACAATGGTGGACGAGAAGGAAACACACGGCGATTCTGAGGGACGAGAAGCCGGAGGGAAGCCTGCTCGAGAAGACCGGAAGTTGGGTTCGGGTGAGCCCTTTTCCGGATGGCAGAGATCACCCAAGCGAACGGATCCGGAGTAGAAAACCCGGACCGAGCCGAACTGAACTGGAGGAGAGGTCCTGGATGAAAAAGTCAACCACTGTTGACCTTTTGGCTCCGGGGTGCCCTGAGCAGCCCGGGGCGCCCGGAACCCTTCCAGGCGCCCTGACCAGAGTTTTTTACCAGATTACGTCAAACGCGATCTGAACGTTGGGGATAAAGTTTTATCCCCCTAGGCCGCCCGGAACTCCTTCCAGGCGCCCTGACCAAGGCTATAAATATAGCCTTGGTCAAGAAGCTCATCATCAGTTCAGAAATTGTAACAACACTTGTGTGCTTCCACTGCTTAGATTAGCTTCTTTCTTTCTGTGCCTACACTACTGTAAACGAGGCTTCTCCATCTGAAGGAGTTCTTAGTGCGACCATCTGTTAGTTAGAGCCCTAGAGCCAATCATTTGATGATTGTTGTATGGACTCATTGTATCATATTCTTGTATATAAATAAAGGCATTTGTTTATGGTTATTATGCTTACTTGTATTGGTGCCAAATAACTAAGTATAATAGCGTCCTTGAGTAGAAGGTTCTTACCTATATCAATCGGTTAGTTGAATCGATAGTGAGATGATATAGGGAACACTACTCTTAATCATTCCTAGTCAAGTATTAGCATTCAAATACAATGTTAATGCAACGAGACTAGCATGTAGATCAACTCGATGACTTGATCTCACAAGTCATGGATATGGGGATATCAAGTTGACACATGAGTATGCATTGGAGAATGTATACTAAATGACCCGCCATGAGAAAGTATCATGGATCGTTATATGAGTGTCATATACTTTCTCATGTGGCTATTAGTATGACTACTAGTCCTTGGACCTGAAGTCACTATGGTTCCCTACATAAGGAGTTACGTACTTTGGCTTCATCAAACGTCACCCGTAACTAGGTGGACTATAAAGGTGATTACTGGGTATGTAAAAAATTATACAGAGGGATGTGAGTGATGTAGAGCGGATCTATCCCTCCTATATGACGGGAGTGACATAGATATTCTTGATAGAGTGAGACCACTAAGTGCATGGCCATGCCCAAATGAGTCAATATGAGATATTGAGCTCATTTGATTGAGTGAGTCTACTTGGGATTCAAGATTTAGATTGATTAAAGGATGACACAGTCTTTGCCTCATATTGATCAATCTAGATGTCTAGGATAGAAGGACAATGTCATATATTGTGAGGAGTCACAATTAGTAGTCACAAGGTGATGTTGGATCGCAACATTCTTATAACTTGGGTAGTAATGATGTGTTGCTAGATACCGCTCATTACTTATGCTTCTAAATGGGTTTAGGAGCATTGCCAACGTTATAAGAACCTATAGGGTCACACACATAGGGAAATTAGATGGAGATTAGGTTCATTTGATGAACCTAAAGGATTAGGTTCATGTGATGAACCAAATTGGATTAAGAGTAATCCAAATTGAGCTAATTGAGTTGGACTCAATTTGGTTCATGTGTTAAGTGAGTCTAATTTGGACTTAGACTCATTTAATTAATTTAATTCAATAAATAGAGATTCATTAAATTAAAATTGACTTGAACCAATGGTTGGATTAGATCAACCAAGGGAGAGAAGTGGTCAAGTTTGACTTGACTTAAGTAGGAAGATGAAGAGTCAAGTTTTGACTTGACTTTGACTTGACCAATGCCACATCATCAAGGCTTCTTCATTTGCTCAAGTTTGACTTGACCAAATGTCACCTCATGGAGGAGATCAAGAGACTTGACTCTTGATATTCCATGGGGATTACAAGCCATGAAGTGGCCGACCACTTTTAGTGTGGAATGATTTGATTTTCATTCAAGGCAATTCATTTCTTCTTCTTCCCCTCAAGGTTTCTTCTCTCCCTCTCCTCCTCCTTGCCGTGACCATCAAAGGTTCTAGCACACCTTTGGTGTGGTTTTTCTCCATCTCTTGTTTGTGTGGATACACATAGAGGAGTATCTACTTTGATACTCTCGAGATCCGGCGAACCTAGGACGAGCGGGATTACGTGAAGGGCTTCGCATCAAGGGTAACCTCTTTATCTTGTAGATCTAAAGTAGATCTAGGCTTAGAAAACATGTATATGAAATTTTATTTCTTCACACGGATCCGTGGCATGGGGATTTCGGGGTTTCAGTAATGCAAAAAGCGATTTTTGCGGCCCGAAAAACCCAACAGTGGTATCAGAGCCACATGCGAAGCGCGTACATGTTTTAATTTGTATTTTTATGAAAATTATAGATCTGCAACTTTCTGTGTATTTATGATTTTTATAGTTTTTTATGGGTATTTTTCTCGTAGAAGCGAAGCACAAGTGTTTAGACACTTGTAGGCTTAGACTACCGAGAAAATATTTCCGAAACGGCAAGGTTTCTCCCCAAATCGTTTTGGGACAGCGGACTAAGGTGCTGTAGGATCGCTTAGAAACACTCATGATGGTTATATTGCGGGTAGGGGTGATGCCCCTGACCCCGCAAGGGGATTCGTTCTGTGATTGCGCCCGAAAATCGCTAAATGGCACCGCCGGGAATTTTTACTCATAAAAATTATAAAAATTGTAAGAAAAATTATAGAAATTTATAGAAATTACATAATTTAGAATTATGTATTATTTTGTGATGGTCATGGCCCAAAAGACCCAATTAGATTGGAAATTTGTGTTGTAATTCATATTATGGTCTGCGTGTCATTTTCTGTGATGTGCGTGTTGTATATGATACGCGACCTGCGCGTCGTGCCTTTCCTATTTTATGTTCCTATTGTAAATAGTTTAGACTCGAATATAACTCGAGTTTCACCTTTGTAATGTACAAATTGGAGCGGTGGAAGATCCACTCAAGACGGAGTTACGAGGAGGGCGCGAGCAACACAAGGTGGTCAAAGGAAGGAGCTTGAGAAGTTGTTGACCTTAGGTTGACCATCCGATCTTCTCATTGGCTTGAGAAGATCATAGTAGGGTCATGATTAATCACAAAATATTTAATTAATTACTTGTGTGTGTATATGTGATGCATGCTAGAATAGTAATTAATTAACGCCTTAACGATCAGATTAGATCTAAATCGCGTACATGATGCGCCCTAATGATTAGATTAGATCTAAATCATGTATATGATACACCTCGTCGATTAGATTAGATCTCAATCGTGTCAACTCGTAATGCCTACCATGCCGTGATACCTATCACTACCTCGATCACATGTTGTTGTTGAATCTGCCAAAGCAGAGCAACACATATTATCTTGGTAGGGTACGGAGGGACAATCTTGGTCCCACCTATCAACGCATGGTGAGTACAACTAATTAGATTGAGTAACTAGTTAACTCAATTGGATCGAGTTTAACTATAGGCATTTTCCAATAGTTGGTAGATAGGTCAAAATCACGGTTATATTAACTCTTGGGCGTATTAGCCAAAGCTAACTCAAGTTTTAATATAAATATGGATCTTGATCCTATAAACAAGAGTTGCATAGAGATGTAATTGGTAATTAGTTACCTACCGATCATACTAAGTCTTGGGCGATTTAGCCAAAGCTAACTCAAGGCGTAGTATGATGTGGATCTTGTCCCACATGAATTATAGAATTTAGTGGGAGCATCATTTAATTAAAAGGCCTAATTAAATGATTACTAGAATATGATATTTATTTATTTTCTGTATTTTTCTGTTGTAGATTACCATGACGTCAAATATGAACTCTTTCTCCCTGCGTTCCGTCCTTGAGAAGGACAAGCTCATCGGAGCAAATTTCCTGGACTGGTACAGGAACCTGAGAATCGTTCTCACACAAGAACGTAAACTGACGTTCTTGAGCAGCCCATTCCGGAGGCACCTCCTGCCACTGCCACGCGAGCTGACCGTGATGCTTACAAGAAGCATCAAGATGACGCATTGGATGTGTCATGTCTTATGCTCGCGACCATGAACTCTGAGCTTCAGAAGCAACACGAGTTGATGGGTGCTTATGATATGGTTGAACATCTTCATCAACTATATCAAGGACAAGCGAGGCACGAGAGATTCAAGATCTCTAAGGCACTGTTTCAATGCAAGATGCAAGATGGGACTCCCGTAGGCCCATATGTACTCAAAATGATTGGGTGCATAAAAAACCTACAGAGGTTGGGATTCCCACTTGGCCAAGAGCTGGTCACTGATCTGATCTTGCAATCCTTGCCAGATAGTTGTAGTCAATTCGTTCTAAATTATAACATGAACGAAATTGACAAGCCACTGCCTGAGCTGCTTAGCATGTTGAGAACTGCTGAGCTCAACCTTAAGAAAGTTAAGCCCAACTCTATTCTGATGGTTCAGAAATATAAGGGCAAGGGCAAGCCCAAAGGCAAAGGAAAGTCCCAAGCCAAGGGCAAGGGCAAGGCACTGAAACCCAAAGGAGGGGTCGCCAAGGATGCTACCTGCTTCCACTGCGGTCAGACCAGGCACTGGAAGAGGAACTGCAAAGTGTACCTGGAAGATCTTAAGAAGAAGAGAAGTGAGACTTCCACTTCAAGTATCTATGTTATAGAAGTCAATCTATCTATTTCTTCATCATGGGTATTAGATACCGGATGTGCTTCTCACATTTGTACTAATGTGCAGGCGCTGAGAAATAGTAGGGCATTGACGAAGGGCGAGGTGGACCTACGTGTAGGCAATGGAACATGGGTTGCTGCTGTTGCTGTAGGAACTTATCATCTATCTCTACCTTCTGGGCTTGTATTAGAATTAGATGAATGTTGTTATATGCCTGCTTTAACTAAGAACATAATTTCAGTTTCTTGTTTGGACAAGAAGGTTTTTCATTTATTATAAAGAACAAATGTTGTTCAGTTTATTTAAATGAAATGTTCTATTGTAGTGCACCTCTGATAAACGGACTCTATATTCTAGACCTTGAGAACCCTATCTATAACATTAGTACCAAGAGGTTCAAGTCAAATAACATGAACCAAACCAATCTCTGGCACTGTCGCTTAGGTCATATAAATGACAAACGCTTATCTCAGCTCCATAAAGATGGTTTGCTAGACTCATTTGATTTTGAATCATATGAGACATGCGAGTCATGCCTTCTAGGCAAGATGACCAAGACTCACTTTAGTGGACACAGTGAGAGAGCGACTGACATGTTAGGTCTTATACATAGTGATGTATGTGGCCCTTTCAATGTCACTGCTAGAGGTGGTTATAGGTACTTCATTACATTTACTGATGACTTCAGTAAATATGGTTATGTGTACCTGATGACACATAAGTCAGAATCCTTTGAAAAGTTCAAAGAATTCAAGAATGAAGTACAAAACCAGCTTGGCAAAAGTATTAAGATATTTCTATCAGATCGAGGTGGTGAATACCTTAGCCATGAGTTTCGTGACTATCTAGCTGAGTGTGGGATCCTATCCCAACTCACTCCTCCTGGAACACCACAATAGAATGGTATATCTGAAAGGAGGAATCGTACCTTATTAGATATGGTACGGTCTATGATGATTCACACAGATCTTCCTATGTATCTTTGGAGCTATGGTCTAAACACAGCAGCCTTCATTCTCAACCGAGTTCCATCTAAGGATGTAATAAAGGCACCATATAGGATATGGACTAGGAGAGATGCCCAGGTGTCTTTTATGAGGATTTGGGGTTGTGAGGCTTACGTTAGACGTCAAGTCTCGGACAAACTGGGACCCAAATCCGACAAGTGTTATTTCATTGGATATTCCAAGGAAACGAAGGGATATTACTTCTACTTTCCCAGTCAACACAAGGTAGTTATGACTAAGACTGAGGTATTTCTAGAAAGGGACTTTGTTTCTAGAAAGACTAGTGGGAGTACGTTCGATCTTGAAGAAGTTCAAGATGTGAACAATAGCACTGAAGTCTCGATGGAAGTTGAACTGAACCACAAAGTGTTGTGGATGATGTTGTTCCACAAGGAGTTGAGGAACAACAACCAGTTCAAATAGACTTACCTCTTCGCAGGTCTGATAGGATACGTCGTCAGCCTGAGAGATACTCATTTCTCTTGTCTGACCATGATGATGTTGTTCTCATAGAGGATGAGCCCACCTCCTATCAGGAAGCTGTGATGAGCCCAGATTCTGAGAAATGGCTAGAGGCCATGAGATCCGAGATAGAGTCCATGTACACCAACCAAGTATGGACTTTGGTTGATCCACCTAAAGGGGTAAAACCCATTAGGTGTAAGTGGGTCTTTAAGAGAAAGACTGACATGGATGGACTTATTTATAAGGGTCGCTTGATAGCTAAAGGTTTCAAGCAAATTCATGGTTTTGACTATGATGAAACCTTTTCTCCAGTAGCGATGTTTAAATCCATTCAGATCATGTTTACTATTGCAGCGTAGCACGATTAAGAGATCTGCCAGATGGATATCAAAACCGCGTTTCTGAATGGAAACCTGCTCGAGGATGTGTACATGACACAACCTGAGTGTTTTGTAGATCCACGGCATACTAGCAGAGTATGCAAGCTGCATAGGTCCATTTATGGACTAAAGCAAGCTTCTCGGAGCTGGAATCTTCGATTCGATGATGTAATCAAACAATTTGGTTTCATCAAGAACGAAGATGAACCTTGTGTCTACAAAAAGGTTGTAGGGAACACAGTTGTCTTCCTTGTATTGTATGTGGATGACATACTACTCATTGGGAATGACATCCCTTTGCTACAGTCTGTAAAGACTTGGCTAGGGACTTGTTTCTCAATGAAGGACTTAGGTGATGCCACCCGCATTCTAGGCATACAGATCTATAGAGATAGATCTAAGAGGTTGCTTGGCCTAAATCAGAGTACATACATTGACAAGGTACTCCTTCGGTTTGCCATGCAGAACTCCAAGAAGGGATTTCTGCCGATGTCACATGGTGTGAGCCTTTCGAAGACTCAAGGTCCCTCTTTTAGAGAGGAGAGAGACTGCATGGATTAGATCCCTTATGCCTCAGCCATAGGATCTATCATGTACGCCATGCTACGTACTTGTCTTGATGTCTCATATGCTTTGAGCATGACTAGCAGATACGAGTCAGATCCAGGTGAAAGTCACTGGATAGCGGTCAAGAATATTCTTAAGTACTTGAGAAGGATTAAAGAATATTTCTTGATATATAGAGGTGATGACGAGCTAACTATAAAGGGTTATAGTGATGCTAGCTTCCAGACCGACCAAGATGATTATCGATCGCAGTCAGGGTTCGTGTTTTGCATAAATGGTGGTGCTGTGAGCTGGAAGAGTTCGAAGCAGGACACAGTTGCTGATTCTACAACAGAGGCCGAGTATATTGCTGCATCAGAAGCAGCAAAGGAGGTAGTTTGGATCCGTAAGTTCATTACCGAGCTTGGGGTGGTTCCTAGCATAGCTGATCCCATAGAGCTCTATTGTGACAACAATGGAGCAATAGCACAGGCTAAGGAACCTCGCTCACACCAGCGGACCAAACACATACTACGGCACTTCCATCTCATTCGAGAGATTATCGAGAGAGGAGATGTGAAGATTTGCAGAGTACCCACAGAGGCTAACATTGCAGATCCCTTGACCAAGGTTTTGGCACAGAGAAAGCATGATGGTCACACTAGGTCATTAGGCCTTAGAGCCTACACTGATTGGTACTAGTGCTAGTGGGAGATTATTAGTTAGAGCCCTAGAGGCAATCATTTGATGATTGTTGTATGGACTCATTGTATCATATTCTTTTATATAAATAAAGGCATTTGTTTATGGTTATTATGCTTACTTGTATTGGTGTCAAATAACTAAGTATAATAGCGTCCTTGAGTAGAAGGTTCTTACCTATATCAATCGGTTAGTTGAATCGATAGTGAGATGATATAGGGAATACTTCTCTTAATCATTCTAGTCAAGTATTAACATTCAAGGACAATGTTAATGCGACGAGACTAGCATGTAGGTCAACTCGATGACTTGATCTCACAAGTCATGGATATGGAGATATCAAGTTGACACATGGGTATGCATTGGAGAATGTATACTGAATGACCCGCCATGAGAAAGTATCATGGATCGTTATATGAGTGTCATATACTTTCTCATGTTACTATTAGTATGACTACTAGTCCTTGGACCTGAAGTCACCATGGTTCCCTACTTAAGGAGTTACGTACTTTGGCTTCGTCAAACGTCACCCGTAACTGGGTGGACTATAAAGGTGATTACTGGGTATGTAAAAAATTATGCAGAGGGATATGAGTGAAGTAGATGAGATCTATCCCTCCTATATGATGGGAGTGACATCGATATTCTTGATAGAGTGAGACCACTAAGTGCATGGTCATGCCCAAATGAGTCAATATGAGATATTGAGCTCATTTGATTGAGTGAGTCTACTTGGGATTCAAGATTTAGATTGATTAGAGGATGACACGGTCTTTGCCTTATATTGATCAATCTAAATGTCTAGGATAGAAGGACAATGTCATATATTGTGAGGAATCACAATTAGTAGTCACAAGGTGATGTTGGATCTCAACATTCTTATAACTTGGGTAGTAATGATGTATTGCTAGATACCGCTCATTACTTATGCTTCTAAATGGGTTTAGGAGCATTGCCAACGTTATCAGAACCTATAGGGTCACACACATAGGGCAATTAGATAGAGATCAGGTTCATTTGATGAACCTAAAGGATTAGGTTCATGTGATGAACCAAATTGGATTAAGAGTAATCCAAATTAGGCTAATTGAGTTGGACTCAATTTGGTTCATGTGTTAGGTGAGTCTAATTTGGAGTTAAACTCATTTAATTAATTTAATTCAATGAATAGAGATTCATTAAATTAAAATTGACTTGAACCAATGGTTAGATTAGATCAACCAAGGGAGAGAAGTGGTCAAGTTTGACTTGACTTAAGTAGGAAGATGAAGAGTCAAGTTTTGACTTGACTTTGACTTGACCAATGCCACATCATCAAGGCTTCTTCATTTGGTCAAGTTTGACTTGACCAAATGCCACCTCATGGAGGAGATCAAGAGACTTGACTCTTGATATTCCATGGGGGTTACAAGCCATGAAGTGGCCGACCACTTTTAGTGTGGAATGATTTGATTTTCATTCAAGGCAATTCATTTCTTCTTCTTCCTCTCAAGGTTTCTTCTCTCCCTCTCCTCCTCCTTGCCATGACCATCAAAGGTGCTAGCACACCTTTTGTGTCATTTTTCTCCATCTCTTGCTTGTGTAGATACACATAGAGGAGTATCTACTTTGATACTCTCAAGATCCGGTGAACCTAGGACGAGCGGGATTACGCGAAGGGCTTCGCATCAAGGGTAACCTCTTTATCTTGTAGATCTAAAGTAGATCTAGGCTTAGAAAACATGTATATGAAATTTTATTTCTTGGCACGGATCCGTGGCATGGGGATTTCGGGGTTTCCGCAACGAAAAAGCGGTTTTTGCGGCCCGAAAAACCCAATACCATCTTCCTTGGATTAACAACCTCCCCGGTTGTAACCAAGTCAAATCCGGTGCCTCATATTTATGCTTTATTTTCTATTTAATCTATTTTTCAAGTGTTAGCTTAATCGTTCGAGAAAGGGTTGTCTTATTTTTGGCAGGTTATCTAACCCCCCCTTCTAGCCGGCGCAACGATCTTACAAGTGGTATCAGAGCCGAGACACTTCAAGAGGTCTAACCGCCGAACGAAGCAACGAGATGGTCAGATCTAACATCCACCCGCCAAAATTCGAGGGGGACTTTGCAAGCTAGAAGAAGCACATGGAGGTATTTTTTTGGTACCGATTTTGATTTATTATTAACAATGGAACTTGGTTTTGAAGCTCTCGAGGGCAAAGCGAAAAATCAATGGACAAAGAAAGAGCAGGCCGAGTACGTGGCAAACAAGAAAGCATAATTCCATCTGCTAAGCGTACTTCCGCCACAAGAAGCCAACCGTGTCGGCACCTACAACTCAGCAAAGGAGCTTTGGGAGAAGTTCCTTGAACTACACGAAGGAACATCCGAAGCCAAGCTTGCGAGACAGGACTTACTTCGCAACCAGCTTGTAACGACCCGGCCCTTTTGGCCTCTTGGGCGGCCCTTATGGCGGCCCAACTGGCGGCCCTTATGCCGTCGGCCCATTTGGCGACCCACTGGTCGTCGACCGACGACCCTTTGGCCGTGCCGTTACTCACTAGGACTTTCCACCCCTGGCAGTGGATTTTTGCCTCCCCCAGGATTCGAACTCTAAACCTCCAGGCTTAAGTATTAGAGTTTATGAATCCTGGTAACCAAGTGAGACTTCTAGGCTAAGTGAGCTTAGAATTAAAGAACTAAACTTTTATTGATTCTAAGCATAAACTTGTTTCATTTTCTTATATCTTTATACCAGAAATTAATCTTTTAATTTCTCTTTTACTTTCTTCTTCTTGTTCTTCTTTTCTTTTCTTTTCTTCATTGGGCCCAGGCTTAGTACCATCTTTGTTTTGCGCGCTCCCTAATAGTGATTGGGGTAGCGAGCCTCCAGCCCTATGAGGATAAAGACCTCGGTCTTACCAGGGCCAAGACCTTGGAATTGGTCACCTGGATTTGTTTAACGACAACCTCGGAAGTCTGGTACTAGCCTCTTATTTAATTTACTTGTTATCTCTTTTTAACTAGACTTTAGTCTTTTTCTTTACTCATGCTTCTTATAATCCTTTATTAGAGTTTATTAGAATCCTGTAGATATTTCTAACAAGTATAGGATTACAACTAACCAAGCATGCTATATAAAAATAACACAAGGGAAGCAGATCTGAACTCTCTAAGAATGTTATAAAATAAAGCAAAAGAAAGCTAATTTGGATTTCCTAAACATGCGGTGATAAAAGCAAAAGAAGCAAATCTGAACTTACTAATCATGCTATAAAATAGAGCAAAAGAAAGATAATTTGTACATCCTAAACATGCTGTAAAATAGAGCAAAAGAAAGCTAACTTGGACTTTCTAAACATGCTGTAAAATAGAGCAAAAGAAAGCTAACTTGGACTTTCTAAACATGCTGTAAAACAACTAAAGGCTGAATTGAAATGCTAAATCATGGAATCTGGAACACATGTTAGAGTAGCACTAAAAGCTAACTAACACTGAAGCTAAAAACAAAGGAACTAGTCACCAACTAAAAGCTAGGGTTCGGATGGAAGCAAACCTAAGCACAACTGAAAATTTAAAAGGAACAAGTTGTCAACTGATGCTAGTGTTCGGATTAAGGAGAAGGATCAAAGTCCATTCACTTGCATAGCACTAACGGAAAGGAACAGAACCGAATCAAGGAGCAACTCCAGCAATAATAAGAAGGAACGATTCTAGCTATAACAAAAGAATCCATCCAGTACAGCATTTCCGAATGCAAAATACGGTCGCAAGTACAAGTAGGAAACATAAATCTGTACAGCATGCATTAAATTCCAACATAAAGAATCTAACATCTCTATTAGGCAATTCATACAAATAGAATGGAAGGGAAACCTTAGCAATTCGGCTAGGTCCACAGAGCTTGGAGAGAAAAGCTCTAGCATATGATTTCACTCGGCACAGCAAAATCCGAAAGGAAGGAAACGAAATCAAAAGATTCGGAACAACTCCTACCACAGGTGAGTAGTACTTGGTTACCAGGATGCCTTTTTATTGTAACGACCCGGCCCTTTGGCCTCTTGGGCGGCCCTTGTGGTGGCCCAACTGGCGGCCCTTATGTCGTCGGCCCATTTGGCGACGTCTCATCTCGTCGACCGACGACACTTGGCCGTGCCGTTACTCACTAGGACTTTCCACCCCTGGCCAGTGGACTTTTTCCTTCCCCAGGATTCGAACTCTAAACCTCCAGGATTAAGTATTAGAGTTTATGAATCCTGGTAACCAAGTGAGATCAAAATTTCGGCAGAGTCTCTCCTGTACCGGTGACCAAATCTATAATACACAAGATATATACGCAACCACATGCGGCTGGAACACATTTTATTCACAACCACGCAGTAATAAATTCATACTATAACCAAAAGACTAGACTAGCAACAAGAACTAAACACAACTCCCAGAATAGGACATAAATAAGTTACAATATGAATCAAACTCAATCACAATCACATAAACTTCATAACAGAATTTAAAGAAAGGAACTAAAGCATAAACTCTAATCATTAGGTCCTGCAAGCTTGCTAGCACTCTCTGGATCTCTCCATAGTCCAGTCACCACACACATTCATCATCACCACCACCCTGTCGCCTCCCTTCATATCTTAGCTTTTCCTTTATCTGCAGTAGGAGGAAAGAAAAAAAGATCTATAAGCGAAAACGCTTAGTAAGTACTAATCTATCTCACAAAAACTCGAAGCGCATAAAAGAAATGCAATAATACTGAAACTGAAATGCTAAAGCAAAGCTGCATGTACTCATGGTATACAGAAATAAAACTGAATACTAAACATGCTCACTAACTGATAGGAAAGTAATGAAACTACTACTGTAGGCATAGAATTAAAGAAATAAACTTTTATTGATTCTAAGCATAAACTTGTTTCATTTTCTTATATCTTTATACCAGAAATTAATCTTTTAATTTCTCTTTCACTTTCTTCTTCTTGTTCTTCTTACTTTTCTTTTCTTCTTTGGGCCCAGTCTTAGTACCATCTTTGTTTTGCGCGCTCTCTAATAGTGACTGGGGTAGCGAGCCTCCAGCCCTATGAGGATAAAGACCTCGGTCTTACCAAGGCCAAGACCTCGGAATTGGTCACCTGGATTTGTTTAACGACAACCTCGAAAGTCGGGTACTAGCCTCTTACTTTAATTTACTTGTTATCTCTTTTTAACTAGACTTTAGTCTTTTTCTTTACTCATGCTTCTTATAATCCTTTATTAGAGTTTATTAGAATCCTGTAGATATTTCTAACAAGTATAGGATTACAACTAACGAAGCATGCTATATAAAAATAACACAAGGGAAGCAGATCTGAACTCTCTAAGCATGTTATAAAATAAAGCAAAAGAAAGCTAATTTGGATTTCCTAAACATGCGGTGATAGAAGCAAAAGAAGCAAATCTGAACTTACTAATCATGCTATAAAATAGAGCAAAAGAAAGCTAATTTGTACTTCCTAAACATGCTGTAAAATAGAGCAAAAGAAAGCTAACTTGGACTTTCTAAACATGCTGTAAAATAGAGCAAAAGAAAGCTAACTTGGACTTTCTAAACATGCTGTAAAATAGAGCAAAAGAAAGCTAACTTGGACTATCTAAACATGCTGTAAAACAACTAAAGGCTGAATTGAAATGCTAAATCAAGGAATCTGGAACACATGTTAGAGTAGCTCTAAAAGCTAACTAACACTGAAGCTAAAAACAAAGGAACTAGTCACCAACTAAAAGCTAGGGTTCGGATGGAAGCAAACCTAAGCACAACTGAAAATTTAAAAGGAACAAGTTGTCAACTGATGCTAGTGTTCGGATTAAGGAGAAGGATCAAAGTCCATTCACTTGCATAGCACTAACGGAAAGGAGCAGAACCGAATCAAGGAGCAACTCCAGCAATAATAAGAAGGAACGATTCTAGCTATAACAAAAGAATCAATTCAATACAGTATTTCCGAATGTAAAATACGGCTGCAAGTACAAGTAGGAAACATAAATCTGTACAGCATGCTTTAAATTCCAACATAAAGAATCTAACATCTCTAATAGGCAATTCATACAAATGGAATGGAAGGGAAACCTTAGCAATTCGGCTAGGTCCACAGAGCATGGAGAGAAAAGCCCTAGCATATGATTTCACTCGGCACAGCAAAATCCGAAAGTAAGGAAACGAAATCCAAAGATTTGGAGCAACTCCTACCACAGGTGAGTAGTACTTACCTGTGGTAGGAGTTGCTCCGAATCTTTGGATTTCGTTTCCTTGCTTTCGGATTTTGCTGTGCCGAGTGAAATCATATGCTAGGGCTTTTCTATCCATGCTCTGTGGACCTAGCCGAATTGCTAAGGTTTCCCTTCCATTCCATTTGTATGAATGGCCTATTAGAGATGTTAGATTCTTTATGTTGGAATTTAAAGCATGCTGTACAGAATTTCTCTGCTTGTGCTTGCTGCCGTGAATCAGAGAAGAAGGGATTGGTCGGATTAGGTTATGGTTTTGTGGGCAGGCCACGGGTAGGAGATGAGTTAGATTTCCAGTTGGTAGTGTAGTTTCTGTGGTTGCTGCCATAAACGGAAATGACTCACATGTTTACAATGTCTTAGTGTATGATTTTCTTGCTTTCGGTGTTTGCTGTGCCGAATTTGCTATGCTAAGTGCTGCGCCAAGAGTTTCTTGCTTGGGTTTGCTGTTGAACAGGACTATAAGCTAGGGTTTTCCCTTTTATTCCTTACCGTCGGTAGCATAACTGTTAAGCATGCCAGTTTATTGTTTGAGTTTAATTGTGTAGAAGGAGTTTAGCTCTTAAATGTTTGTTACCGTGGTGCTGAATAGGAGGAGGTCTGGCTTTCGGTTGAGATACAGTGGCAGGAATAACCTATATAAGTAGAAGAAGTATGGCAGGTTTAGTTTAGCTTATGTGGCTTGCATTATCTCGGATTAATGTAGCTGGTAGTTGCTATCCTTTGCTCTATTTTATAGCATGCCTAGAGAGCTCAAAGTTGCATTCTTTTGCCCTATTTTACAGCATGTTTAGAAAGTCCAAGTTAGCTTTCTTTTGCTCCATTTTGTAGCATGATTAGCAAGATCAAATTAGTTTTCTTTTTGCTCTATTTTGTAGCATGATTAGTAAGGTTAGATTAGCTTCCTTTTGTTTTTATCATAGCATGTTTAGGAAATCTAAATAAGCTCTCTTTTGGTTTATTTTACAGCATGTTTAGAAAGTCTAAGTTAGCTTCCTTTTGCTCTATTTTATAGCATGTTTAGTAAGTCCAAGTTAGCTTTCTTTTGCTCTATTTTACAGCATGTTTAGAAAGTCCAAGTTAGCTTTCTTTTGCTCTATTTTACAGCATGTTTAGGAAGTACAAATTAGCTTTCTTTTGCTCTATTTTATAGCATGATTAGTAAGTTCAGATTTGCTTCTTTCGCTTTTATCACCGCATGTTTAGGAAATCCAAATTAGCTTTCTTTTCCTTTATTTTATAACATGCTTAGAGAGTTCAGATCTGCTTCCCTTGTGTTATTTTTATATAGCATGCTTGGTTATTTGTAATCCTATACTTGTTAGAAATATCTACAGAATTCTAATAAACTCTAATAAAGGATTATAAGAAGCATGAGTAAAGAAAAAGACTAAAGTCTAGTTAAAAAGAGATAACAAGTAAATTAAAGTAAGAGGCTAGTACCCGACTTCCGAGGTTGTCGTTAAACAAATCCAGGTGACCAATTCCGAGGTCTTGGCCCTGGTAAGAACGAAAAGAAAAAGAAGAAGAAAGAAAAAAAAGAAAAAGAAGAAGAAAGTGAAAGAGAAATTAAAAGATTAATTTCTGGTATAAAGATATAAGAAAATGAAACAAGTTTATGCTTAGAATCAATAAAAGTTTAGTTCTTTAATTCTAAGCTTACAGTAGTTGTTTCATTACTTCCCTGTCAGTTAGTGAGCATGTTTAGTATTCAGTTTTATCTCTGTATACATTAGCATTTCGAGTTTTTGTGAGATAGATTAGTACTTACTGCGTTTCACTTATAGATCTATTTTCTTTCCTCCTACTGCAGATATGAAGGGAGACGACAGGATGGTGGTGGTGATGATGGTGTGTGATGACTGCGACTATGGAGAGATCCAGAGAGTGTTATCAAACCTGCAGGACCTATTTGATTAGAGTTTATGCTTTAGTTCTTTTCTTTAACACTATTGTGAAGTTTGTGAGATTGTAGTTGAGTTTATTTCTGCATATGCATTTAGTCACTTTAATTATTTGTGGAGTGATATAGTTGGTTGTTTTTACTGTTATTTTTATAATTGCGTGGTTGTGAAAAATGAGTTCCAGCCGCCTGTGGCTGCGTATATATCTTATGTACTATGGATTTGGTCGGGCGACCGTTACCTAACTACTACTCTATTTACTAGTGTCACTGACGCTATTACTAGTAATACTTAGATTTATCACGGTCCAGAGGAATTCATATCGAAAAATTTCGGCAGAATCTCCCCTGTACCGGTGACCAAATCCATAGTACATAAGATATATACGCAGCCACAGGCGGCTGGAACTCATTTTTCACAACCACGCAATTATAAAAATAACAGTAAAAACAACCAACTATATCAATCCACAAATAATTAAAGTGACTAAATGCATATGCAGAAATAAACTCAACTACTATCCCACAAACTTCACAATAGTGTTAAAGAAAAGAACTAAAGCATAAACTCTAATCAAATAGGTCCTGCAAGTTTGATAACACTCTCTGGATCTCTCTATAGTCGCAGTCATCACACACCTTCATCACCACCACCATCCTATCGTATCCCTTCATATCTTAGCTTTTCCTTTATCTGCAGTAGGAGGAAAGAAAATAGATCTATAAGCGAAAACGCTTAGTAAGTACTAATCTATCTCACAAAAACTCGAAGTGCATAAAAGAAATGCAATAATACTGAAACTGAAATGCTAAAGCAAAGCTGCATGTTCTCATGGTATACAGAGATAAAACTGAATACTAAACATACTCACTAACTGACAGGGAAGTAATGAAACAACTACTGTAAGCTTAGAATTAAAAAACTAAACTTTTATTGATTCTAAGCATAAACTTGTTATTTTCTTATATCTTTATACCAGAAATTAATCTTTTAATTTCTCTTTTACTTTCTTCTTCTTGTTCTTCTTACTTTTCTTTTCTTCTTTGGGCCCAGTCTTAGTACCATCTTTGTTTTGCGCGCTCTCTAATAGTGACTGGGGTAGCGAGCCTCCAGCCCTATGAGGATAAAGACCTCGGTCTTACCAGGGCCAAGACCTCGGAATTGGTCACCTGGATTTGTTTAATGACAACCTCGGAAGTCGGGTACTAGCCTCTTACTTTAATTTACTTGTTATCTCTTTTTAACTAGACTTTAGTCTTTTTCTTTACTCATGCTTCTTATAATCCTTTATTAGAGTTTATTAGAATTCTGTAGATATTTCTAACAAGTATAGGATTACAACTAACCAAGCATGCTATATAAAAATAACACAAGGGAAGCAGATCTGAACTCTCTAAACATGTTATAAAATAAAGCAAAAGAAAGCTAATTTGGATTTCCTAAACATGCGATGATAAAAGCAAAAGAAGCAAATCTGAACTTACTAATCATGCTATAAAATAGAGCAAAAGAAAGCTAATTTGTACTTCCTAAACATGCTATAAAATAGAGCAAAAGAAAGCTAACTTGGACTTTCTAAACATGCTGTAAAATAGAGCAAAAGAAAGCTAACTTGGACTTTCTAAACATGCTGTAAAATAGAGCAAAAGAAAGCTAACTTGGACTATCTAAACATGCTGTAAAACAACTAAAGGCTGAATTGAAATGCTAAATCAAGGAATCTGGAACACATGTTAGAGTAGCACTAAAAGCTAACTAACACTGAAGCTAAAAACAAAGGAACTAGTCACCAACTAAAAGCTAGGGTTCGGATGGAAGCAAACCTAAGCACAACTGAAAATTTAAAAGGAACAAGTTGTCAACTGATGCTAGTGTTCGGATTAAGGAGAAGGATCAAAGTCCATTCACTTGCATAGCACTAACGTAAAGGAACATAACCGAATCAAGGAGCAACTCCAGCAATAATAAGAAGGAACGATTCTAGCTATAATAAAAGAATCAATCCATTACAGCATTTCCGAATGCAAAATACGGCTGCAAGTACAAGTAGGAAACATAAATCTGTACAGCATGCTTTAAATTCCAACATAAAGAATCTAACATCTCAAATAGGCAATTCATACAAATGGAATGGAAGGGAAACATTAGCAATTCGGCTAGGTCCACAGAGCATGGAGAGAAAAGCCCTAGCATATGATTTCACTCGGCACAACAAAATCCGAAAGCAAGGAAACGAAATCTAAAGATTCGGAGCAACTCCTACCACAGGTGAGTAGTACTTACCCTTGATTGCTTGGACTTACAACCGAGAAGAGGAAGACTCTAGGGTTCGTGTAACGCCCGCCCTCCCTGCTAACCCTAAGGGACGGGGTTACGATACTCTACATACATATTACAGCGGAAGACTTAAAATCATTTTTCTTGGTTTAATAAAAACTGAACTACACTAATATGGTTTCCATAACATGATAACAAGTTAAATAAAAACATAACATCAAGTCAACCATATAGTACTACAATATATGAAACCAAAGTGTAATTCTTAAAAGTTCTTAAAGCAGGTTCTTATTTGGTTGCCTAGCCACCGCCACACACATCTCCTTGCCTCTCCTGCTGCTCCTTTAGCTCATCCAGCTTTTTCCTTTATCTGTGGTACAAGGAAAGTAAGCTATGAGCACTCATGGCTCAGTATGTTCCTTTCCTACTCACTAAAACCGAAAATCATCACATGATCAAAGAATATCTCAACATAACATGATCTCAACTAGTCATGGCATAACATATCATACTCTTTAAACATATCATGCAAAATAACAAAATCATAACTAGTCATGGCATATCATCTCTTTAAAGCATAGCATGTTACATAACATACTCATATCTAATCATGGCATATCATAGCATCATCATAAGGTAGCATGGCATATCAAGCATAGCATGAAACATAACATACTCATATCCAATCATGGCATATCATAAATCATAGCATCATCACAACATGATCATAAGGTATATGCAATATGATTTTGAAAACACGTACCCGAAAAACATGTATATGTCTCATGATCTTTAAAATTATTTCTTCTTACATATATACTTGAACATAATATCAACATATTCAGGGCCCCGGCTTGTACCATACATACATAACATAAATGCGCGCGTCCTAAGTATATCCAAGGTAGCAAGCCTTGAATCATACTAGGAACTAGGTCAAGATCACAAAGCATGGCCTAGGGGCATACTTTAAGAGTCCATCCCTTATCAGCCTAGATCACAAAGCAAGGCCTAGGGACGTACTAACGAGCCCATCCCTTATTAGCCTAGATCACAAAGCAAGGCTTAGGGGCGTACTAAGGAGCCCATCCCTTATTAGCCTAGATCACAAAGCAAGGCCTATAGACTGATTAGGAGTCCACCCTTGGTACAAGCCTTACAAAGTAAAGTAGCATGTATAAAAATGCATCATTTAGTCCCATAGCATAGCATAAAAGTATGCATCACTTAGGCATACATTTTGTCATAAAAGTATGCATCACTTAGGCATACATCATATCATAAAAAGTATGCATCACTTAGGCATACATCATGTCTTAAGAAAGTATGCATCACTTAGGCATACATCATATCATAAAAAAGTATGCATCACTTAGGCATACATCATGTCTTAAGAAAGTATGTATCACTTAGGCATACATCATATCATAAAAAGTATGCATCACTTAGGCATACATCATGTCTTAAGAAAGTATGCATCACTTAGGCATACATTATATCATAGAAAGTATGCATCACTTAAACACGTAGTATATCATTAAAGCATGCATATTTCTATCCACATAGCATATCATAAAAACATTCATATTCTAAGCACATAGCATATCATTAAAGCATGCATATTTCTACTCACATAGCATATCATAAAAGTATGCATATTCTAAGCACATAGCATATCATTAAAGCATGCATATTTCTAAGCACATAACATATCATTAAAACATGTATATTTCTAAGCACATAACATATCATTAAAATATGCATATCTCTATCCACATATCATATCATAAAAAGGTATAAATCACAAGCATACATGGTTAAGCATAAGGGTGTATCATGTGATTATACTATCATAAGAAACATGGTAACATAGTTAACTTGGGTTCTAAGCTTCCTAAACCCTTGGGTTCCTATCATGGTCGAACCCCCCCTTAGGTCTCAATTTAGGTAAAAACAACCTCCAAGCATGTGGAACCTAAATTATCATTACATGAATTTCATAGGAAGCATTATAAGTATGATTTACTTGGTTTCTAAGTTCTCTAAGTCCTTAAACTCATGTGGTCGAACCCTATCAGTATATAAACAAGGTTCCAAATGTCAAGAAAGCATGGAAACCTTAAACCATATTTATAGCATTTTTTTTTCCAAGTAACATAGTAAGCATATTGAGCTAGTTCCTAAGTCCTTCAAGCCCTTAACATATGTCATGGTCAAACTTTTAACAAGTGTTCATTAGGCTAAAAACAAACATACAAGCATGTGAACTTGAACTAACATCATGTATAAATTCATAACAAGACATTATACAACATGTATGGCCGAAACTTACCCTAGCCTCAATTAGGTCATTAAACAACATATAGCATGAGAACTTTGTCTTTCTACTTATCATATTCCATGTAAAGTGACATAATCATATTTAATTCTTGTTCTAGGGTTTCTAGGGCATCTATTCCTTCATGGCCGAAACATACAATGGTCCATTTAGGTCATGGAAAAATTATACAAGCATGTGACACAATCAACACATTATCCTATTTTCATAAGAAGCACTTTTAACACATTTGGTTTCATTTCTAAGGCCTCTAGATCTTTTAAACCCTACTTGGCCAAAACTCAACAGTATGTAAACTTGCTTCAAATAGCCTAAAAGCATAAGAAATCATACAAGTTTCATAGCATGTATAAAGACAAGCATAATAAACATACATGTGAATTGTGTCTTAGGCTTCCTAGGTTTCTTTCCCTTTTTCTTTTTATTTTTCCTCATGGCCGAAACCTACCAATCTTCAAACTAGGTTTTAAGTGGCCTAAAGCATGGAAAACCTAAGTAAGTTTCATGGCAAAAATTACTAAGAACATGTAATACCCACTAAGCTTGTAAGATAAATATAAGAATGTGGGATTTTGCCTTAGAAAAATAATAGGAAGTGAGTTGAACCAAAAAGGAAATAAAAAGAAATAAAAATAGGGAGAGGTCAAGGATTGAACCTTGAACCTCTTATATTATATTTCATAGAATTAATGGGTAATAACCAGTTGGGATAGGAATAATCTGTTGATAGCAAAGGATGGAAACTCATGATAAAGGTAAGAGTAAAAGCTAGCCAAAAGGAAACAAGTAAAGAGCAAGAGAAAGGCAACTTGCCTTCCTCCCTTCCTCTCCCTCTTCCTCTTTGATTTTTCCGAAAATAAAAGAGGTTAATTAAGGGGATTCATTCCCCCTTATTTCACCATGAATGATGAGGATAAATAAACAAATAAAAATAAAAATAAAATAGAAAAAAGGGCTAAGGGAGAAGGAAAGCAAAAACTAAGTTTGCTACCTCTTCCCCCTTAACATAAAAGGGAGCAAGAAAAGAGAAAACTATTTTTCTCTCATTTTCTCTCATTCATCCTCTCCCTCACCGAGAACACCACAGTCCCCTCTCCTCCATCTTCAGCCCCAAAGCCAAATATTTCCCTAAGAAAACCTAAGATACAAGGAGGACTTAGCAAAGGAATCAAGGGAAAGGAACTAGAAGAAGAGGCTACTTCTTCTTCACCATACCTTAGATCCACAAGCGAAAAAGGATGTAAGCTTCCCCTCACCTGTGGTACAAGGCTTTTATGTGCTTTTAGAATTTTATGAGGATTTTAAAACCTAGAAACAAGTTTGAGAAAATTCGGCCAAGAAGAGCTTTCAAAATCTAATGGTGTTTAAACTAGTCTTCACTACATGATAGATTTTTCTATGCTATGTAAAGGGGTTCTTCTTCATGATTTTATACCTATATGATGCTTGATCAGAGGAGTACTGAACCCTAGAATTTCAGCCAAAAAAATATTCTTAAGAGACTAGGGAAATTTATTGTTTTACCCAACTAGTACAAGGTTCTCCCTATGAAATATTAAGGATTATGTATTAGTTTTTCTTCCTTAGAAGATATTTGAAACTAAAAGAAAACCACTCATATGTTTCGGCCAAGAAAGGGTTTAGGGTTAGGAAGACCTTTAAATTTAAATAACCATGCTCATGTGATAGAATACAAAGATCTTAAAGGATTTGTATGCTTGAATATTGCTAGAATTTCATGAACTCCTTCTTAGGGTTTTTCGGCCATGATGAGATGGATAGCTTAGAAAAGCTTAAACAAAATTTTAATATGCTTAAGACCTCTGTGCTGTTTAGATATGGAAGTTGTTCAATGCCCTCATGCTTAATTAGGGTGTAGAAAAATTAGTGGCATGACATATAACATGTATGACCACAAGGGGTCCTAGCTTATTCATGAACCAATTTGTATATATGTTTCTTAGTAACTTTTGCCATGAAACTTACTTAGGTTTTTCATGCTTTAGGCCACTTAACAACCTAGCTAAAGAATGGTAGGTTTCGGCCATGAGAAAAAAAAAATAAAAGAAAAAGAGAAAAAGAAACCTAGAAAGCCTAAGACACAATTCATATGTATACTCATTATGCTTGTCTTTATACATGCTATGAAACTTGTATAAATTCTCATGCTTTTAGGCTATTTGAAGCAAGTTTATATTCTGTGAGTTTCGGCCAAGTAGGGTTTAAAAGACCTAGAGGCCTTAGAAATGAAACCAAATGTGTTAAAAGTACTTCTTATGGAAATAGGATAATGTATTGATTTTGTCACATACTTGTATAATTTTTCCATGATCTAAATGGACCATTGTGAGTCTCGGCCATGAAGGTTTAGATGCCCTAGAAACCCTAGGACTTAAAATTAAATATGCTCATGTCACTCTACATGAAATATGATAAGTAGAAAGCCAAGGTTCAATTGTTATATGTTGTTTTATGACCTAAAATGATGCTAGGGTATGTTTCGACCATAACTATTGGATGATGCCTTGTATGAATTTATACATAATGTTAGACCAAGTTCACATGCTTGTATGCTTGTTTGTAGCCCTAATGAGAACTTGTTAAATTTCGGCCATGACATATGTTAAGGGCTTAAAGAACTTAGGAACTAATTCAAATGTGTCAAATGTATTACCTTGTTCCTTGGTAAAAATGTTATAAATATGATTTAAAGTTGTCCATGCTTTTATGTCATATGGAACCTTGTTTCACACCTTAAGGTTTCGGCCATATGAAATTAGGGACTTGAGGAACTTAGAAACTAAGTTAATCATGTTTATAATGCTTCCTATGAAAATGTTATGACGATAATTTAGGTGCCACATGCTTGGATGTTGTGTTTAACCTAAATTGAGCTCTAAAGGGTTTCGGCCACAAGGGTTTAGGAAGCTTAAAACCAAGATAAATATGATACCATGTTTCCTATGATAGGATAATCACAAGATACACCCTTATGCTTAATATGTATGCTTGTGATTTATGACTTATGATATGATATGCATGCTTTTATGATATGATATGCTTTGTGCTTAAAATATGCATGCTTATGTTATGATATGTGGTTAAATTATGCATGCTTTGATGCTATGTTTAGTGCTTAAAATATGCATGCTTTCATGATATGATATGTGGTTAAATCATGCATGCTTGATGATATGCTTTATGCTTAAGATATGCATGTTTTTATGATCTATGCCTAAGTGATGCATATTGTTATGACATGATGTATGCCTAAGTGATGCATACCTTTATGATATGATGTATGCCTAAGTGATGCATATCTTTATGACATGATGTATGCCTAAGTGATGCATACCTTTATGATATGATGTATGCCTAAGTGATGCATACTTTTATGACATGATGTATGCCTAAATGATGGATACTTTTATGATATGATGTGTGCCTAAGTGATGCATGCTTTTATGATACATGATATGTATGACATGTACTTTACTTTATATGTGAGTGGCTTGTACCAAGGGTGGGCTCCATAAGCGCCCCGAGGACTAAGGACCTCGTTAGGGATGGGCTCCTAAGTGCCCCTAGGACTAAGGGCCTAGTATGTTTGCCTCGTAGGGTTCAAGACTTGCTACCTTGGACCTACAAGGTTGCGCGCAATATGTAAGTGGTACATAGCCGGGATCCCCCTTATGTTGAGATTATTTTCAAGTATATATGTAAAAGAAAATGGTTTTAAAGATCATGAGACATACACATGTTTTTCGGATACATGTTTTCCAAAATCATATTGCATACACCTTATGATTATGCTATGTTTCATGTTATGCTCTTGATTATGATATGCCATGATAAGGTATGATTATGTTATGTTCATGCTATACCTTATAGACATGTTTCGGCCATGGATTTGTTGATGCTTGATATATAGATTTCAGCCATGGATATGATGATGCCTTGATGTACATGTTTCGGCCGTAGTATGATGCTTTGATATACATGTTTCGGCCATGCTTTGATATACTATGATACTTGTTTGTTATGCCATGTCTAGCTATGTTTTATGCTATGTATATGTTTCGGCCATGGTGATGCTTGATATGCTATGACTAGTTGTGATTATATTATGATGCATGATATGCTTGAATAGAATGCTATGTTATGCCATGATTAGTTGAGATTATGACTTGTTGATGCATTCTTGATTATGTGCTGATTGTTGGTTTTAGTGAGTAGGAAAGGAACTTACTGAGCCATGAGTGCTCATAGCTTACTTTCCTTGTACCACAGATAAAGGAAAAAGCTGGATGAGTTAGAGGAGCAGCAAGAGGGGAAACGAAGATGTGTGTGGCAGTGGCTAGGCAACCAAATAAATAAGAACCTGCTTAAAGTTTCTTTAAAGAACTATGCATTGGTATTTTATGACTTGTGATACCTAAACATGTGTGGCTTGACATTATGGTTCCACTGGATTTGATGTTATGATTTTGATGCCATGTGATAGTATAGTTCAATAGAAATTTAAAAGAAAAGTTTTATTAAAACTATGAAAATTATTTTAAGTCTTCCGTTGTTTTAAAAAGAAAAATTTATACGTAGAGTATCGTAGCCCCGTCCCTTAGGGTAGCAGGGAGGGCGGGCGTTACAGGTTGGTATCAGAGCCAAGTTATTGCCAGCTCACTACACACACATCAAGCCTCCTACCTGCCGCTCCAAGTAAGAATGTTTATGCTAAATTTGCTTGTTATATTCTTATGTTTGATTTTCTTGTCATATGCTTATGCTTTATTTTCTTTCTTGTTATATTGCCTATGCTTTATTTCTTTACTAAATTGATTATGCTTTATTTCTTTATGTTACATTGTTTATCATTATATTCCTTATTTTTCCTTATGTTGTTTATGCTTTAATTTAATGTTTTACTTGCTTATGTTTGATGCTTTTATTCTATGCTTTTAGTTATAATTTAGATTAGGATTACATATTGGTAGGTTAGGAATAATACCAGAACAAATAGATAGAAACAAAATAATAGGTTAGATTGGCTAAAAACGATAACCACTTACACTAGTCTGTTTGTCCGTATTTAGATAAACATGGTTAGGACACGCAATGCCCGAACCGGAGGAACAGTGACTCCACCAGATCTGACACAGGTAGTCGCAGACCTCCAGCATCAGATCGCAGAGCAACAGCAGCTGATCACTACCTTGATGGGTCAGCAAGGCAACCCAGTCACCCCACCGGTGAATCCACTACCTGTTGTACCTACAGCTGCACCAGTGCCCCCGGCAGCCCCTACTCCGATGGTCCGACAAGAGGCCTATCTGATTCAGTGGCAAAGGCTTAAGCCGGAAGCATTCTCGGGAAACTGTGAACCATGGGATGCGCAAGCCTGGCTCAAAACCGTGGAGAACATAATGGAATTATTGGATTGGCCTGAACACGAGAAGGTCAAATGCGCGTCGTTCTGTCTTACCGGAGATGCCCGGATGTGGTGGGACAGAGTAAAGGCGAAAAGACAAATCAACCAAATGCAGTGGACAGATTTTGAGACAGAGTTCTTAGAGGAATTCTTCCATATGCGAGTGACCAACAAGCACTATGACGAGTTCATTGAGTTCTGGCAAGGTGATATGTGCCCAGAACTGGTCCGAACCGAAAAAGAAAGGGTCCGGTTAATGTTAAAGATGCTCCGACCCGAGATAGCTCTGAACGTAGCCGGCGGAGTTAATAGACCGCAGACTGCAGAGGAGCTAGTCAGCAGTGCCTGATTACCGAGCACTATCTGGAAGCAATGAATAAGGGCAAGAACCAAGCACTGACCGGAGGACAAAAATCGCACAATACCAGAACCGACTGGAAAGGAAACTCAGGTGGAAAGAGGAAACAGTGGAATAAAACGAAAGGTGGTCCGGTCAATAAGCAAATCAAGTACCCTCAGTGTGCCACATGTGGGAAGATGCATTCTGGAGTATGTCGTCTGAGCACCAGAAAGTGCTACAACTGCGGAAAGGAAGGTCATTTGATAAGAGATTGCCCTACTCAGCCTCAGGCACCACCTTCGCAGAACTTCCAGAGCAGGAGTGCCCCCGCACAGCTTCACCAGATGCAAGCTGCCATAGAAGGGACTTCAATCAGCCAAGGAAGATTGGAGGCCCCTCCCACTATGACCAATGCCAGAGTCTACTCTCTCGCTCAGGGCGACGTGGCGAACGCCTCTACTGCTGTCACAGGTCAGCTATCTAATTTCAGTTAGTATGCTAGAATTTTTATTCAATGCTGAAAGCAAACTGATGAGGGAATCCATCGAGAAACTGAAACATGTCTCGTATCCATTAGTTGAAACCATGTCCGGACGACTCTCTACCCTCACCATAACGCCAACGTTATTCGAGAACATGTTAGAGAAGCAAACCAGGGACCCGAGCCTTCAAAGAATTAAACAAGAGACCACAGAAGGAAAGAATGACGGGTTCCGTATCACAGACAATGGAATATTATACCTCAGGGATCGATTATGTATTCCGGAGGATCCAGAGTTGTGAAAGAAGATACTGGAAGAAGCCCATACTACGCCTTATGCAATGCACCCGGGTTCCACTAAGATGTACCAGGACCTGAAAAAGAAATTTTGGTGGTCCGGTATGAAAAGAGAAGTGGCTCAGTACGTCAGTACTTGTTTGACGTGCCAAAGGGTAAAAGCTGAACACCAGAGACCCGGCGGATTATTACAACCTGTCCAAATTCCAGAATGGAAATGGGAAGAAATCTCCATGGATTTCATTTCAGGTCTACCCAAGACGACAAACGGGTATGATGCTATATGGGTGATCGTGGACAGACTGACAAAGTCTGCACACTTTTTGGTGATCAAGATGACTTATTCAACTGAACAACTAGCTCAACTATATGTTAAGGAAATCGTCAGATTACATGGTATCCCTAAGACCATTATTTCTGATAGAGACGGACGTTTTGTCTCGCACTTTTGGGAGTGCGTTCAGAAGGCCCTCGGCACAAAGTTGTTGTTTAGCACAGCCTTCCACCCACAGACTGATGGGCAGACTGAAAGAGTAAATTAAATATTGGAGGATATGTTAAGAGCTTGTGCCCTGGACTTCAAGGGGAGCTGGTGCCGATATTTATACCTGGCGAATTCGCCTACAATAATAGCTACCAAGCTACTATTGGAATGGCACCTTACGAAGCTCTATATGGGAGGAAGTGTAGATCTCCTATATGCTGGTATGAAAGTGGTGAAAAAAAGGAGATGGGGTTCCGAACGGAACTTATTGATGACACCACCCGAGCTATACAAAAGATCCATCAACGAATAGAAACTGCTCAGAGTCGGCATAAGAATTATGCCGATAAACGGCGCAGGCCGCTAGAATTCAACATCGGAGACTTAGTATTCCTTAAAGTATCCCCCATGAAAGGGATAATGAGGTTCGGAAAGAAGAGCAAGTTAAGCCCCCGATACGTAGGACCGTACCGGATTTTAGAAAGAGTGGGCCAAGTCGCATATAGACTAGAACTACCTCCAGACATGGCAGTCATTCACAATGTGTTCCATGTATCGATGCTCAAGAAGTGTACTCCCAGCACAGATCAAGTAATTGAGCCGCAGTCGGTACAAGTTCAGGAGGACTTAAGTTACGAAAGTAAGCCCATCCAGATTCTGGACCGAGAAATCAAGAGGTTAAGGAACAAAGAAATACCCTTAGTAAAAGTCTTGTGGCGGAATCAACGATTTGAAGAAGCCACCTGGGAACGCGAGGACGATATGAAACAAAAGTACCCGGAGCTATTTTAAAGTTCGAGGACGAACTTTTTATGAGGTACGGGGTACTGTAATACCCACTAAGCTTGTAAGATAAATATATGAATGTGGGATTTTTCCTTATAAAAATAATAGGAAGTGAGTTGAACCAAAAAGGAAATAAAATGAAATAAAAATAGGGAGAGGTCAAGGATTGAACCTTGAACCTCTTATATTATATTTCATAGAATTAATGGGTAATAACCAGTTGGGATAGGAATAATATGTTGATAGCAAAGGAGGGAAACTCATGATAAAGGTAAGAGTAAAAGCTAGCCAAAAGGAAACAAGTAAAGAGCAAGAGAAAGGCAACTTGCCTTCCTCCCTTCCTCTCCCTCTTCCTCTTTGATTTTGCCGAAAATAAAAGAGGTTAATTAAGGGGATTCATTCCCCCTTATTTCACCATGAATGATGAGGATAAATAAACAAATAAAAATAAAAATAAAATAGAAAAAAGGGCTAAGGGAGAAGGAAAGCAAAAACTAAGTTTGCTACCTCTTCCCCCTTAACATAAAAGGGAGCAAGAAAAGAGAAAACTATTTTTCTCTCATTTTCTCTCATTCATCCTCTCCCTCACCGAGAACACCACAGTCCCCTCTCCTCCATCTTCAGCCCCAAAGCCAAATATTTCCCTAAGAAAACCTAAGATACAAGGAGGACTTAGCAAAGGAATCAAGGGAAAGGAACTAGAAGAAGAGGCTACTTCTTCTTCACCATACCTTAGATCCACAAGCGAAAAAGGATGTAAGCTTCCCCTAACCTGTGGTACAAGGCTTTTATGTGCTTTTTGGATTTTATGAGGATTTTAAAACCTAGAAACAAGTTTGAGAAAATTCGGCCAAGAAGAGCTTTCAAAATCTAATGGTGTTTAAACTAGTCTTCACTACATGATAGATTTTTCTATGCTATGTAAAGGGGTTCTTCTTCATGCTTTTATACCTATATGATGCTTGATCAGAGGAGTACTGAACCCTAGAATTTCAGCCAAAAAAATATTCTTAAGAGACTAGGGAAATTTATTGTTTTACCCAACTAGTACAAGGTTCTCCCTATGAAATATTAAGGATTATGTATTAGTTTTTCTTCCTTAGAAGATATTTGAAACTAAAAGAAAACCACTCATATGTTTCGGCCAAGAAAGGGTTTAGGGTTAGGAAGACCTTTAAATTTAAATAACCATGCTCATGTGATAGAATACAAAGATCTTAAAGGATTTGTATGCTTGAATATTGCTAGAATTTCATGAACTCCTTCTTAGGGTTTTTCGGCCATGATGAGATGGATAGCTTAGAAAAGCTTAAACAAAATTTTAATATGCTCAAGACCTCTGTGCTGTTTAGATATGAAAGTTGTTCAATGCCCTCATGCTTAATTAGGGTGTAGAAAAATTAGTTGCATGACATATAACATGTATGACCACAAGGGGTCCTAGCTTATTCATGAACCAATTTGTATATATGTTTCTTAGTAACTTTTGCCATGAAACTTACTTAGGTTTTTCATGCTTTAGGCCACTTAAAAACCTAGCTAAAGAATGGTAGGTTTCGGCCATGAGAAAAAAAAATAAAAGAAAAAGAGAAAAAGAAACCTAGAAAGCCTAAGACACAATTCATATGTATACTCATTATGCTTGTCTTTATACATGCTATGAAACTTGTATAAATTCTCATGCTTTTAGGCTATTTGAAGCAAGTTTATATTCTGTGAGTTTCGGCCAAGTAGGGTTTAAAAGACCTAGAGGCCTTAGAAATGAAACCAAATGTGTTAAAAGTACTTCTTATGGAAATAGGATAATGTATTGATTTTGTCACATACTTGTATAATTTTTCCATGATCTAAATGGACCATTGTGAGTCTCGGCCATGAAGGTTTAGATGCCCTAGAAACCCTAGGACTTAAAATTAAATATGCTCAAGTCACTCTACATGAAATATGATAAGTAGAAAGCCAAGGTTCAATTGCTATATGTTGTTTTATGACCTAAAATGATGCTAGGGTATGTTTCGGCCATAACTATTGGATGATGCCTTGTATGAATTTATACATAATGTTAGACCAAGTTCACATGCTTGTATGCTTGTTTTTAGCCCTAATGAGAACTTGTTAAATTTCGGCCATGACATATGTTAAGGGCTTAAAGAACTTAGAAACTAATTCAAATGTGTCAAATGTATTACCTTGTTCCTTGGTAAAAATATTATAAATATGATTTAAAGTTGTCCATGCTTTTATGTCATATGGAACCTTGTTTCACACCTTAAGGTTTCGGCCATATGAAATTAGGGACTTGAGGAACTTAGAAACTAAGTTAATCATGTTTATAATGCTTCCTATGAAAATGTTATGATGATAATTTAGGTGCCACATGCTTGGATGTTGTGTTTAACCTAAATTGAGCTCTAAAGGGTTTCGGCCACAAGGGTTTAGGAAGCTTAAAACCAACATAAATATGATACCATGTTTCCTATGATAGGATAATCACAAGATACACCCTTATGCTTAATATGTATGCTTGTGATTTATGACTTATGATATGATATGCATGCTTTTATGATATGATATACTTTGTGCTTAAAATATGCATGCTTATGTTATGATATGTGGTTAAATTATGCATGCTTTGATGCTATGTTTAGTGCTTAAAATATGCATGCTTTCATGATATGATATGTGGTTAAATCATGCATTCTTGATGATATGCTTTATGCTTAAGATATGCATGTTTTTATGATCTATGCCTAAGTGATGCATATTGTTATGACATGATGTATGCCTAAGTGATGCATACCTTTATGATATGTTGTATGCCTAAGTGATGCATACCTTTATGACATGATGTATGCCTAAGTGATGCATACCTTTATGATATGATGTATTCCTAAGTGATGCATACTTTTATGACATGATGTATGCCTAAATGATGCATACTTTTATGATATGATGTGTGCCTAAGTGATGCATGCTTTTATGATACATGATATGTATGACATGTACTTTACTTTATATGTGAGTGGCTTGTACCAAGGGTGGGCTCCATAAGCGCCCCGGGGACTAAGGACCTCGTTAGGGATGGGCTCCTAAGTGCCCCTAGGACTAAGGGCCTAGTATGTTTGCCTCGTAGGGTTCAAGACTTGCTACCTTGGACCTACAAGGTTGCGCGCAATATGTAAGTGGTACATAGCCGGGATCCCCCTTATGTTGAGATTATTTTCAAGTATATATGTAAAAGAAAATGGTTTTAAAGATCATGAGGCATACACATGTTTTTCGGATACATGTTTTCCAAAATCATATTGCATACACCTTATGATTATGCTATGTTTCATGTTATGCTCTTGATTATGATATGCCATGATAAGGTATGATTATGTTATGTTCATGCTATACCTTATAGACATGTTTTGGCCATGGATTTGTTGATGCTTGATATATAGATTTCAGCCATGGATATGATGATGCCTTGATGTACATGTTTCGGCCATAGTATGATGCTTTGATATACATGTTTCGGCCATGCTTTGATATACTATGATACTTGTTTGTTATGCCATGTCTAGCTATGTTTTATGCAATGCACTATGTATATGTTTCGGCCATGGTGATGCTTGATATGCTATGACTAGTTGTGATTATATTATGATGCATGATATGCTTGAATAGAATGCTATGTTATGCCATGATTAGTTGAGATTATGACTTGTTGATGCATTCTTGATTATGTGCTGATTGTTGGTTTTAGTGAGTAGGAAAGGAACTTACTGAGCCATGAGTGCTCATAGCTTACTTTCCTTGTACCACAGATAAAGGAAAAAGCTGGATGAGTTAGAGGAGCAGCAAGAGGGGAAACGAAGATGTGTGTGGCAGTGGCTAGGCAACCAAATAAATAAGAACCTGCTTAAAGTTTCTTTAAAGAACTATGCATTGGTATTTTATGACTTGTGATACCTAAACATGTGTGGCTTGACATTATGGTTCCACTGGATTTGATGTTATGATTTTGATGCCATGTGATAGTATAGTTCAAAAGAAATTTAAAAGAAAAGTTTTATTAAAACTATGAAAATTATTTTAAGTCTTCCGCTGTTTTAAAAAGAAAAATTTATACGTAGAGTATCGTAGCCTCGTCCCTTAGGGTAGAAGGGAGGGCAGGCGTTACAGGTTGGTATCAGAGCCAAGTTATTGCCAGCTCACTACACACACATCAAGCCTCCTACCTGCTGCTCCAAGTAAGAATGTTTCTGCTAAATTTGCTTGTTATATTCTTATGTTTGATTTTCTTGTCATATGCTTATGCTTTATTTTCTTTCTTGTTATATTGCCTATGCTTTATTTCTTTACTACATTGATTATGCTTTATTTCTTTATGTTACATTGTTTATCATTATATTCCTTATTTTTCCTTATGTTGTTTATGCTTTAATTTAATGTTTTACTTGCTTATGTTTGATGCTTTATTCTATGCTTTTAGTTATAATTTAGATTAGGATTACATATTGGTAGGTTAGGAATAATACCAGAACAAATAGATAGAAACAAAATAATAGGTTAGATTGGCTAAAAACGATAACCACTTACACTAGTCTGTTTGTCCGTATTTAGATAAACATGGTTAGGACACGCAATGCCCGAACCGGAGGAACAGTGACTCCACCAGATCTGACACAGGTAGTCGCAGACCTCCAGCATCAGATCGCAGAGCAACAGCAGCTGATCACTACCTTGATGGGTCAGCAAGGCAACCCAGTCACCCCACCGGTGAATCCACTACCTGTTGTACCTACAGCTGCACGAGTGCCCCCGGCAGCCCCTACTCCGATGGTCCGACAAGAGGCCTATCTAATTCAGTGGCAAAGGCTTAAGCCGGAAGCATTCTCGGGAAACTGTGAACCATGGGATGCGCAAGCCTGGCTCAAAACCGTGGAGAACATAATAGAATTATTGGATTGGCCTGAACACCAGAAGGTCAAATGCGCGTCGTTCTGTCTTACCGGAGATGCCCGGATGTGGTGGGACAGAGTAAAGGTGAAAAGACAAATCAACCAAATGTAGTGGACAGATTTTGAGACAGAGTTCTTAGAGGAATTCTTCCATATGCGAGTGACCAACAAGCACTGAGTTCTGGCAAGGTGATATGTCGGTTAACGAAGCCGTTAAGAGGTTCAACCGCCTAGCCCGACTGTGCCGAGAACTGGTCCGAACCGAAAAAGAAAGGGTCCGGTTAATGTTAAAGATGCTCCGACCCGAGATAGCTCTGAACGTAGCCGGCGGAGCTAATAGACCGCAGACTGCAGAGGAGCTAGTCAGCAGTGCCTGATTACCGAGCACTATCAGGAAGCAATGAACAAGGGCAAGAACCAAGCACTGACCGGAGGACAAAAATCGCACAATACCAGAACCGACTGGAAAGGAAACTCAGGTGGAAAGAGGAAACAGTGGAATAAAACGAAAGGTGGTCCGGTCAATAAGCATATCAAGTACCCTCAGTGTGCCACATGTGGGAAGATGCATTCGTATGTCTCCGAAGCACCAGAAAGTGCTACAGCTGCGGAAAGGAAGGTCATTTGATAAGAGTTGCCCTACTCACCTCGGGCACCACCTTGAGAACTTCGAGGCGAGTGCCCTTGCAGCTTCACGGATCTGCCATAGAAGGGACTTCATCGGCCAAGGAAGATTGGGCCCCTCCTATGACCAATGCGAGTCTACTCTCTCGCTCGAGAACAGCGTGGCGAGCGCCTCTAGCATCACGGTCAGCTATCTAATTTCGTTAGTATGCTAGAAATTTTATTCAATGCTGAAAGCAAACTAGAGAAACTGAAACATGTCTCGTATCCATTAGTTGAAACCATGTCCGGACGACTCTCTACCCTCACCATAACGCCAACGTTATTCGAGAACATGTTAGAGAAGCAAACCAGGGACCCGAGCCTTCAAAAAATTAAACAAGAGACCACAGAAGGAAAGAATGACGGGTTCCGTATCGCAGACGATGGAATATTATACCTCAGGGATCGATTATGTATTCCAGAGGATCCAGAGTTGCGAAAGAAGATACTGGAAGAAGCCCATACAACGCCTTATGCAATGCACCCGGGTTCCACTAAGATGTACCAGGACCTGAAAAAGAAATTTTGGTGGTCCGGTATGAAAAGAGAAGTGGCTCAGTACGTCAGTACTTGTTTGACGTGCCAAAGGGTAAAAGCTGAACACCAGAGACCCGGCGGATTATTACAACCTGTCCAAATTCCAGAATGGAAATGGGAAGAAATCTCCATGGATTTCATTTCAGGTCTACCCAAGACGACAAACGGGTATGATGCTATATGGGTGATCGTGGACAGACTGACAAAGTCTGCACACTTTTTGGTGATCAAGATGACTTATTCAACTGAACAACTAGCTCAACTATATGTTAAGGAAATCGTCAGATTACATGGTATCCCTAAGACCATTATTTCTGATAGAGACGGACGTTTTGTCTCGCACTTTTGGGAGTGCGTTCAGAAGGCCCTCGGCACAAAGTTGTTGTTTAGCACAGCCTTCCACCCACAAACTGATGGGCAGACTGAAAGAGTAAATTAAATATTGGAGGATATGTTAAGAGCTTGTGCCCTGGACTTCAAGGGGAGCTGGTGCCGATATTTATACCTGGCAGAATTCGCCTACAATAATAGCTACCAAGCTACTATTGGAATGGCACCTTACGAAGCTCTATATGGGAGGAAGTGTAGATCTCCTATATGCTGGTATGAAAGTGGTGAAAAAAAGGAGATGGGGTTCCGAACGGAACTTATTGATGACACCACCCGAGCTATACAAAAGATCCGTCAACGAATAGAAACTGCTCAGAGTCGGCAGAAGAATTATGCCGATAAACGGCGCAGGCCGCTAGAATTCAACATCGGAGACTTAGTATTCCTTAAAGTATCCCCCATGAAAGGGATAATGAGGTTCTTGTACTCCTTTTTCGTACTTATAAGTGTTGCCCACCGAAAGCGATCAAGGATCGCGGGCCTTCGAGTAAGAGTCGACCTAGGCTCCGAACGAAGTAAAACTTCTTGTGTCCCTCTGTGATTGCATTCGTTATTTCCGCTGCGTACATTTACTTTGATAGTTTTACGATTCCGATATGATCAAAATAGCCGCGAGCGCTATTCACCCCCCCTCTAGCGCGTCTCGATCCAACATCTCTATCCACATATCATATCATAAAAAGGTATAAATCACAAGCATACATGGTTAAGCATAAGGGTGTATCATGTGACTATACTATCATAAGAAACATGGTAACATAGTTAACTTGGGTTCTAAGCTTCCTAAACCCTTGGGTTCCTATCATGGCCGAACCCCCCCTTAGGTCTCAATTTAGGTAAAAACAACCTCCAAGCATGTGGAACCTAAATTATCATTACATGAATTTCATAGGAAGCATTATAAGTATGATTTACTTGGTTTCTAAGTTCTCTAAGTCCTTAAACTCCTGTGGCTGAACCCTATCAGTATATAAACAAGGTTCCAAATGTCAAGAAAGCATGGAAACCTTAAACCATATTTATAGCATTTTTTTTTCCAAGTAACATAGTAAGCATATTGAGCTAGTTCCTAAGTCCTTCAAGCCCTTAACATTTGTCATGGTCAAACTTTTAACAAGTGTTCATTAGGCTAAAAACAAACATACAAGCATGTGAACTTGAACTAACATCATGTATAAATTCATAACAAGACATTATACAACATGTATGGCCGAAACTTACCCTAGCCTCAATTAGGTCATTAAACAACATATAGCATGGGAACTTTGTCTTTCTACTTATCATATTCCATGTAAAGTGACATAATCATATTTAATTCTTGGCCGAAACATACAATGGTCCATTTAGGTCATGGAAAAATTATACAAGCATGTGACACAATCAACACATTATCCTATTTTCATAAGAAGCACTTTTAACACATTTGGTTTCATTTCTAAGGCCTCTAGATCTTTTAAACCCTACTTGGCCGAAACTCAACAGTATGTAAACTTGCTTCAAATAGCCTAAAAGCATAAGAAATCATACAAGTTTCATAGCATGTATAAAGACAAGCATAATAAACATACATGTGAATTGTGTCTTAGGCTTCCTAGGTTTCTTTCCCTTTTTCTTTTTATTTTTCCTCATGGCCGAAACCTACCAATCTTTAAACTAGGTTTTAAGTGGCATAAAGCATGGAAAACCTAAGTAAGTTTCATGGCAAAAATTACTAAGAACATCATATACAAAGTTGGTTCTTAAGCAAGCTAGGACCCTTGTGCTCTTACATGTCATATATCATGTAACTAATTTTTCTATACTCAATTTAAACATAAGAGCATTAAACAACTTTCATATCATAATATCACAGAGGTCTTGAGCATATTAGAATTTTTTTAAAACTTTTATAAACTATCCATCTTATCATAGCCGAAAATCTCAAATAAGAGTTCATGAATTTCTAGCAATGTTCAACATGCAATTCTTTACGAGAACTCTATATTCTATCTTACAAACATGGTTACTTAAATTTAAAGGTCTACCTAACCCTAAGCCCTTTTCTTGGCCGAAACATATGAATGGATTTCCTTTGGTTCCAAGTAACTTCCAAGCAAGAAAACCAATAAAAGACCCTTAGTTGTTCATAGAGGAATTCTTGTACTAGTTTGGTTAAACAATATTTTCTCTAACCATTTTAAAATATTTTTGGCCAAAATTCTAGGGTTAGGTACTCCTATGGTCAAACATCATTTAGGTATAAAAATATGAAGAAAATCCTTCCTACATAGCATAGAAAACATATCATGAAATAAGGACTTGTTTAAACCTTCCTAGATTTGAAAACCCTTTCTTTAGCCGAATTTTCTTAAATTCTTTCCTAGGTTTTCTAATCCTCATAAAATCTGAAAATCACATAAAAAACCTTGTACCACAGGTGAGGGGAAGCTTACATCTTTTTTGCTTGTGGATCTAAGGTATATTGATGGAAGAAGTAGCCTCTTCTTCTAGTTCCTTTCCCTTGATTCCCTTGCTAAGTCCTCCTTGTATCTTTAGCTTTCTTAGGAGAAAACCCTTAGCTTTGGGGCCGAAGATGGAGGAGAGGGAGTGGGTGTTCTCGGTGAGGAAGAGGGAGGATGAGAGAAAAATAACTTTCTCTTTTCTTGCTCCCTTTTATGTTAAGGGGGAAGAGGTAGCAAAATTGATTTTTGCTTTCCTTCTCCCTTAACCCATTTTCTATTTTTCTTTTATTTATTTTATTTCCTAATTTATTCTCACCATTCATGATGAAATAAGGGGGAATGAATCCTCTTAATTCCCTCTTTAAATTTTTGGCAAAATGAAGAGAGAAAGAGGGAGAGAAAGAAGGAAGGCAAGTTGCCCTTCTCTTGCTCTTTTCTTATTTTCTTTTGGCTAGCTTTTACTCTTACCTTTATCATGAGTTTCCCTCCTTTGCTATCAACATCTTCTCTCTATCCCAATTGGTTTCTACTAATTAATTCTATGAAATATAATATAAGAGGTTCATGGTTCAATCCTTGACCTCCTCTTCTTTTTATTTCATTTTATTTCTTTTTGGCTTCAACTCACTTCCTATTATTTTTCTAAAGAAAAATCCCACATTCATATATTTATCTTACAAGCTTAGTGGGTATTACAGTTCGGGTGAAGCTTCTTGGCGGCTCCTTCGTGCTTTCGAACTCCCTCCGTCGGGATGACCACGCCCGGGTGAAGACTGGCTGGAAAAAAAACCCTCGCCGGCGCCGGAGAAACCTTCGCTTGCTGCTGCGTTTTCGTCCGAGGCGAGAAGGTGAAATCGTCGTCGGGAGAGGAAAGGGGAAAGGAAATTAGGGTTCGGGAAAAACACTTAACCCTTTATAACCTAGGTTTAAATTCTGCTCCAACTACAACTTAATTAAATTTTCTCCCCTTCTTAATCACAAATCAACCGCAGCCCAGTTGGTTGGCTGGGTTCGGCTAAGGTTTGGCTCGTCTATCAGCTCTGTCTGAATACCCAGCTCTACTTCCACTTCTTTTCTCTCTCCTGCTTCTTGCCAGCATATGGGTGATCTGCATTTCCTACCATATAGTGCCTCATAAGGTGTCATCTTGATGGTGGCCTGGTAGCTATTGTTGTAGGCGAATTCAGCTAAGCACAAATACTTGCACCAACTTCCCTTGAAATCCAGTGCATAAGCTCTGAGCATATCTTCTAAAATCTGATTCACTCGCTCTGTCTGTCCATCAGTTTGTGGATGGAAAGCTGTGCTAAACTTGAGTTTGGTGCCTAGTGCATTCTGAACGCACTCCTAAAAGTGTGAGGTGAAGCGCCCATCTCTATCAGAAATGATAGATTTAGGAACTCCATGAAGTATGACTACCTCTTTAACATATAGCTGGGCCAACTGCTCTATAGAGTGGGACACCTTGATGGCTAGGAAGTGAGCAGACTTGGTCAATCGATCTACTATTACCCATATCACATCATATCAATTGATGGTTCTTGGAAGACCTGTTATGAAGTCCATGGATATATCTTCCCATTTCCATTCTAGTATTGGAAGAGGCTGAAGAACTCCTCCTGGTCTCTGGTGTTCTACTTTGACCCTCTAACATGTCAGGCAGGTACTGACATATTTAGCTACATTTCTTTTGAGTCCTGACCACCAGAACTTCTGTTTCACATCTTGGTACATCTTGGAAGAACCAGGATGCATGGAGTATGGTGTACAATGAGCTTCTTCTAAGATCTTCTTCCTCAGTTCTTCATCATGGGGCACGCAAATGCGACTCCCTTGATAAAGAATCTCACTATCTGTTACTCTAAACTCTGAGTTGTCTTCTTTCTGTATCCCCTGCTTGATCTTCTGGATGTCTGGATCTTCACTTTGCTATCTCTGTATCTCCACAAGCAATGTAGACTCTAAGGTCAATGTAGAGAGCTGTCCTTCGATAATTTCAAGTCCAAAATCTGACAACTCCTTCTGTAGTGGCAGGGCTAGTGATGACAAAGACATCAGTGATGCACTAGATTTTCTGCTGAGTGCATCTGCCACTTTGTTAGCTTTGCCTGGGTGGTAGAGAATTTCACAGTCGTAATCTTTGACCAACTCCAGCCACCTACGCTGTCTCATGTTTAAGTCCTTCTGAGTGAAGAAGTACTTAAGACTCTGATGATCTGTGAAAATTCTACACTGGACTCCATACAAATAATGTCGCCATAGTTTAAGTGCAAAAACCACAGCTGTCAGCTCAAGATCATGAGTAGGGTAGTTCTTCTCATTGTCTTTGAGTTGTCTGGAAGCATAAGCTATGACTTTTCCTTCTTGCATGAGTACAACTCCTAAACCCATCTTGGAAGCATCACTGTAGATGTCGAAACTCTTGTCACTCTGTGGGACAGTCAGAATGGAAGCACTGATCAATCTCTTCTTTAGCTCTTGGAAGCTCTGCTCACATTTATCTGACCATTCGAATCTCTTGTTCTTTCTGGTGAGGGCTGTTAGTGGAGAAGCTATCCTGGAAAAATCCTCCACGAACTTCCTGTAGTACCCTGCTAAACCAAGGAAGCTTCTGATCTCTCTGACGTTCTTGGGTCTACTCCAGTTGTTGACCGCTTCCACTTTGGCTGGATCCACTTGAATGCCTTCTTTAGAAATTATGTGACCTAAAAACGCCACCTGATTTAACCAGAACTCGCACTTGGAGAATTTAGCATAAAGCTGCTTCTGCTGAAGAGTCCGCAACACTATTCTCAAGTGCGTGTCATGCTCCTCTGGGGTCCTTTAATAGACCAGAATGTCGTCGATGAATACAATGACAAATTTGTCAAGATATTCTCTGAACACTCTGTTCATTAAGTCCATGAAGACCGCAGGTGCATTGGTCACTCCAAAAAGGCATAACTACAAACTCGTAGTGTCCATATCTGGTTCTGAATATCATTCTGGGTATATCTCTTTCTTTCGCCTTCAGCTGATGGTACCCAGAGCGTAGGTCTATCTTTGAGAACACTGTTGCTCCTCTTTACTGATCAAATAAGTCATCGATCCTGGGAAGGGGGTACTTGTCCTTAACTGCTACTTTGCTCAGCATTCTGAAATCTATGCACATTAGCACGGATCCGTCTTTCTTCTTGACAAACAACACAGGAGCTCCCCAAGGTGAGTGACTAGGGCGAATGAAGCCTTTGTCAAGTAACTCCTGTAGTTGCTCTTGTAACTCTTTCAGCTCTGCTGGAGACATGCGATACGGAGCTTTTGAAATTGAACCGGTTCCAGGAACCAATTCAATCTCAAATCCATTCATTTATTAGGAGGTAGTCCAGGTAGATCTGCTGGGAATACCTCGAGATATTCACAGACCACCCGAACCCCCTCTTTCTTACCTTCTTTCTGTTCTTCTGCACTTACTTGACTGGGGCTTCGACTCCCTACTGTCTTGTCTTCTATCTTAGCTGGCTTGAACTCTATAAACTCCTCGTAGTGCTTGTTGGTAATCTGCAGGTGGAAGAACTCTTCATAGAACTCTAACTGAAAATCTGCTCAACTCATCTGATCGGCTGCTCTCTTGGTCTTTATCCTCTCCCACTACATACGAGCATCTACAGACAGGCAGAAAGAAGCGCACTTGACCTTCTCGACTTCTGGCCAGTCAAGAAGCTCCATAGTGCTCTCTAATGTTTTAACCAAGCCTGGGCATCCCAGGGCTCAGTAAAGACCAATAGTCAGTTACTCTTGTACACCATACTCCATGGATCCTGGTTCTTCCAAGATGTACCAAGATGTGAAACAGAAGTTCTGGTGGTCAGGACTCAAAAGAAATGTAGCTAAATATGTCAGTACCTGCCTGACATTTCAGAGGGTCAAAGTAGAACACCAGAGACCAGGAGGAGTTCTTCAGCCTCTTCCAATACCAGAATGGAAATGGGAAGATATATCCATGGACTTCATAACAGGTCTTCCAAGAACCATCAATTGATATGATGCGATATGGGTAATAGTAGATCGATTGACCAAGTCTGCTCACTTCCTAGCCATCAAGGTGTCCCACTCTATAGAGCAGTTGGCCCAGCTATATGTTAAAGAGGTAGTCAGACTTCATGGAGTTCCTAAATCTATCATTTCTGATAGAGATGGGCGCTTCACCTCACACTTTTAGGAGTGCGTTCAGAATGCACATTAGAGGTCTCCAAATGGGCCGACGACATAAGAGGCCACCAGTTGGCCGCCGCAAGGGCCGCCCAAGAGGCCAAAGGGTCGGGTCGTTATAATAAAAAGGCGCCTTTTTATTGTAACGACCCGGCCCTTTGGCCTCTTGGGCGGCCCTTGTGGCGGCCCAACTGGTGGCCCTTATGTCGTCGACCGACGATCATTTGGTCGTGTCGTTACTCACTAGGACTTTCCACCCCTGGTAGTGGATTTTTGCCTCCCCCAGGATTCGAACTCTAAACTTCCAAACTTAAGTATTAGAGTTTATGAATCTTGGTAACCAAGTTGATCTCACTTGGTTACCAGGATTCATAAACTCTAATACTTAAGCCTGGAGGTTTAGAGTTCAAATCTGAGGGAAATCAACGCAGGTGAAAATCTGGTAACGGCTGCAGTCGTCGATCGGCGGTATGGTCGCCAAATGGGCGACGACATAAGGGCCGCCGTTGGGCCCAAGGGCCGCCAAGAGGCCAAAAGGGTCGGTCGTTACAATAAAGGCGCCTTTTATTGTAGCGACCGGCCCTCTTGGGCGGACAACTGGCGACCCTGTCGTCGACTAACGACCTCTCATGTCGTCGACCGACGACCCTTGGCCGTGTCGTTACTCACTAGGACTTTCCACCCCTGGCAGTGGATTTTTGCCTCCCCTAGGATTCGAACTCTAAACCTCTAGGCTTAAGAAGCCCAACTGGGCTACACGTGTTTTGTTAATCAAGTATGAAGCGTGATGTATTTAAGTTATAGTAAGGGTCAGAAATAAAACCTAGGTTATAAAGGGTTAATTTCTTTTACCCGAACCCTAACTCCTTCTCTTCTCCTCACGCCGCGCGATTCATCTCTGCTCGGGCGAAACGAAGCCGTATTAGGGCTTTGTCTCCGGCGCCGGCGAAAGGCCCTTTTCGGCCGGTCTTCACCGTGCGTGATCACCTCGATGAGGGGAGCTCGGAAACGTGAAGAGGAGCCGAGATTTCAAGATTCTCCCGAAGCCCTAGTTGCCTCCTTCCGGTTGTAAGTCCTAAAAGCAAGTGTAAGTACTACTCACCTGCGGTAGGAGTTGTTTAGGGTTTTCTGTTTTGATTTTTCCTTGCTTCCGAGGCCTAGCATGAACCCTAGATTTAGTATTTGGCTGCACAGCAAGTTGCCCTTTCCTTTTCATGAGCATAGCATGTTAAGGTCAAGAAATTGTGTTCTTTGTTCATTTTGAATTCAAACACGTTGTAAGAATTTTTGGGTTCTTTAGTTTTCTGCCGTGAGTTTTCCTTGATTGGATGATTGCTGTGGTGTAGATTTTATTTACATGAATAAAGATGAAACCCTTAGATAAGTGGTTTTCTTTGTTTTAGATGATTGCTGCCATTTTCATTTTTCTACCGTGAATTGATGGTTAGGTAATTGATGTCCATGTGTTTCTGTGGGCAGACAGTGAGCACAAAGAAGAGCATGACTAGTTCGTGGGTTCTTTGTGGACACTGCAATGGATAGCAACATGTAGCACTAGTTCCTGCCATGCCACTAAACTGAAAGAAACCTTTCAGATTTTGGGTAGCAAATCAAACGTTCTGCGTACTTAGATTTTATGCTACTATTGTGTCTAGTTACATAGTTCTGTTCCAGATTCTTACCACAAATGTTTGGTCACTGATCTAAGGGTTAGGACAATTTCCTGATTTAATTAGGGGCACTTTGACCATGTATAGTTTAGAGTAACAATGTAAATTTAGTAATATGATTAGCAAGATCAAATTAGTTTTCTTTTGCTCCATTTTGTAGCATGATTAGCAAGATCAAATTAGTTTTCTTTTTGCTCTATTTTGTTGCATGATTAGTAAGGTTAGATTAGCTTTCTTTTGCTCTATTTTACAGCATGTTTAGGAAGTACAAATTAGCTTTCTTTTGCTCTATTTTATAGCTTGATTAGTAAGCTCAGATTTGCTTCTTTTGCTTTTATCACCGCATGTTTAGGAAATCCAAATTAGATTTCTTTTGCTTTATTTTATAACATGCTTAGATATTTCAGATCTGCTTCCCTTGTGTTATTTTTATATAGCATGCTTGGTTAGTTGTAATCCTATACTTGTTAGAAATATCTACAGGATTCTAATAAACTCTAATAAAGGATTATAAGAAGCATGAGTAAAGAAAAAGACTAAAGTCTAGTTAAAAAGAGATAACAAGTAAATTAAAGTAAGAGGCTAGTACCCGACTTCCGAGGTTGTCGTTAAACAAATCCAGGTGACCAATTCCGAGGTCTTGGCCCTGGTAAGACCGAGGTCTTTATCCTCATAGGGCTGGAGGCTCGCTACCTCAGTCACTATTAGAGAGCGCGCAAAACAAAGATGGTACTAAGCCTGGGCCCAAAGAAGAAAAGAAAAGTAAGAAGAACAAGAAGAAGAAAGTGAAAGAGAAATTAAAAGATTAATTTCTAGTATAAAGATATAAGAAAATGAAACAAGTTTATGCTTAGAATCAATAAAAGTTTATTTCTTTAATTCTAAGCCTACAGTAGTAGTTTCATTACTTTCCTGTCAGTTAGTGAGCATGTTTAGTATTCAGTTTTATTTCTGTATACCATGAGTACATGCAGCTTTGCTTTAGCATTTCAGTTTCAGTATTATTGCATTTCTTTTATGCGCTTCGAGTTTTTGTGAGATAGATTAGTACTTACTAAGCGTTTTCGCTTATAGATCTTTTTTTCTTTCCTCCTACTGCAGATAAAGGAAAAGCTAAGATATGAAGGGAGGCGACAGGGTGGTGGTGATGATGAATGTGTGTGGTAACTGGACTATGGAGAGATCCAGAGAGTGCTAGCAAACTTGCAGGACCTAATGATTAGAGTTTATGCTTTAGTTCTTTTCTTTAAATACTGTTATGAAGTTTATGTGATTGTGATTGAGTTTGATTCGTATTGTAGCTTATTTATGTCCTATTCTGGGAGTTGTGTTTAGTTCTTGTTGCTAGGCTAGTCTTTTGGATATAGTATGAATTTATTACTGCGTGGTTGTGAATAAAATGTGTTCCAGCCGCATGTGGCTGCGTATATATCTTGTGTATTATAGATTTGGTCACCGGTACAGGGGAGACTCTGCCGAAATTAACTACTAACTCTACTGTAACCGGTACGATTAAAAATCACATGGAAACCCTACCGAAAAATTTCGACAGAGTCTCCCCTGTACCGGTGACCAAATCTCTAATACACAAGATATATACGCAGCCACATGCGACCAGATCACATTTTATTCACAACCACGCAGTAATAAATTCATATTATAACCAAAAGACTAGTCTAACAACAAGAACTAAACACAATCTCCCAGAATGGAACATATTAAGCTACAATCCGAATCAAACTCAATCACAATCTCATAATTTTCATAACAGTAATTAAAGAAAGGAATTAGAGCATAAACTCTAAATAACTAAGTCCTGCAGGTTTGCTAGAACCCTCTGGATCTCTCCATAGTCCAGTCACCACACACATTCATCATCACCACCACCCTGTCACTTTTCCTTTATCTACAGTAGGAGGAAAGAAAATAAAACTATAAGCGAAAACGCTTAGTAAGTACTAATCTATCTCACAAAACTCGAAGTGCATAAAAAGTAATGCAATAATACTGAAACTGAAATGCTAAAGCAAATCTGCATGTGCTCATGGTATACAGAAAATGAAACTGAATACTAAACATGCTCACTATCTAACAGGATAATAAGAAATTAACACTGTAAGCTCAGAATTAAAGAAACTAACTTTTAATTTATTCTAAGCATAAAACTTATTTCATTTTCTTATATCCTTATACTAGAAATTAATCTTTTAATTTCTATTTTACTTTCTTCTTCTTGTTCTTCTTACTTTTCTTATACTAGAAATTAATCTTTTAATTTCTCTTTCACTTTCTTCTTCTTGTTCTTCTTTTCTTTTCTTTTACTAGGATTACCATCTTTTATTTCTCTTTCACTTTCTTCTTCTAGTGCCTCTAGTCTAGTCTTAAATACTTTGGTCTTACCAGGGCCAAGACCTTGGAATTGGTCACCTGGATTTGTTTAACGACAACCTTGGAAGTCGGTACTAGCCTCTTACTTGTTATCTCTTTTTAACTAGACCTTGGTCTTTTTCTTTTTACTCAGTTTTCTCATAATCCTTTATTAGAGTTTATTGGAATCCTTTAGATATACCTAACAAGTGTAGGATTACAATTAACTAAGCATGCTATATAAAAACAATACAAGGTAAACAATTCTAAACTCTCTCTAAGCATGCTATAAAACAAAGCAACAGAAAAGCAAATCTGAACTTTCTAAACATGCTGTAAAACAAAGGAAAAGAAAGCACATCTGAACTTACTAATCATGCTCTAAAATAGAGCAAAAGAGAGCTAGTTTGGACTTTTAAAACATGTTGTGATAAGAGCAAAGAAAGCTAATCTAATCTTACTAATCATGCTGTAAAATAGAGCAAAAGAAAGCTAATTTAAACTTGCTAATCATGCTATAAAATAGAGCAAAAGAAAGCTAACTAATCTTACTAATCATGCTACAAAATGGAGCAAAAAGGAAGTGACTTTAAGCTTTCTATACATGATGTAAAGTAGGACAAAATAAACTAACTCTGAACTATTATAACAAGGTTATTCTTGCCCTTAAAACAGTAACAAATAATCTATCCAAACTTACTAGTATACTAAGTTGTGCATGCTCATTTAGTGGCAAGGGAAACTCAATCAGCATACTACTACATGCTATAATCCTTAACATAATTGGAAATAAGCACCTTTCATGGAAACCGAGATATAAGAAGGGATACTGCTGTTATCAAACATCTACGCATGATATACTAAAGCATGTATCATTAAAATCTACTCATGTTGAATTATTTCCAATTAAGCAAAGTATAAGGAAAGGTTGCTTCTAATGACAGTAAGGATGTATTCTGCACTTACTAACATAACAATAAAACTGCTTGGGTTTATAAAATAAACAAGCAACCAAATTGCACTGCTATTAGAAACAACACTACAATATAAATGATTCTACACTTGTTTAAAGAAGCTAGACTAAGTTTGCACTTGCTAATAGGCAAAGTATAATCCGGTTCTGCACTTGCTAATAGGCAAAGTATAATCTGGTTCTGCACGGGCTAATAGGAAAACATAATCCGGTTCTGCATTCATTTTCTTTGCATAAGGTCAGATTCAACTTACTGTAAAGCTAAAACAAACATAAACATCAAAATTCACAGCTTAACTCCTTTCTTGTAAGGCAACTCTAAATTCCCCAATTCTGTTTCATCCGATTGACACAAAACAAGAAGTGTTATGAACTTGTTCTAAGATCCCTAACATCATCATCTCCCACAACCCAAAATCTGTAGCCATCCAAAACATAGTCCTCTCGGAACTGAGGCACAGCAAAAACCGAAACAATCACCTCACGGCAGCAAACCCTAACATCATAATTCTCTACTAATAAAGTTCCGGAGAAAAAACCAAATGAAGCAATTCTTCCCAGAATGGATGGCACGGTAGAAAACCAGAACTCATCCCTATGCTTTCTTTGAAGATCATGGCAAATTCAAAAACAAAGAGAAACAAAGCCGGAAATAACTCCTACCGCAGGTGAGTAGTACTTACTAAGCACTTGGTTACCAGGATTCATAAACTCTAATACTTAAGCCTGGAGGTTTAGAGTTCGAATCCTGGGGGAGGCGAAAATCCACTGCCAGGGGTGGAAAGTCCTAGTGAGTAACGACACGGCCAAGGGTCGTCGGTCGACGACATGAGAGGTCGCCAAACGGGCCGACGACATATAATTGGACATCTCATGGTGAGACGTTCATATCTGAAGAGCATTACAATAAAACATGTAACGACCCAGCCCTCTTGGCCCGTTTGGAGGCCCATTTGGCGACCCTCGGGTCGTCGACCGTCGACCCTTACTAGGACTTTCCACCCCTGGCAGTGGATTTTTGCCTCCCCTAGGATTCGAACTCTAAACCTCCAGGCTTAAGTATTAGAGTTGCTCACTTGGTTACCAGGATTCATAAAACTCTACTACTTAGCCTGGAAGTCTAGAGTTTGAATTTTGGGGAAGGCAAAAATCCACTGCCAGGGGTGGAAAGTCCTAGTGAGTAACGGCACGGCCAAAGGGTCGTCGGTCGACGACATGAGAGGTCGCCAAATGGGCCGACGACATAAGGGCAGCCAGTTGGGCCACCACAAGGGCCGCCCAAGAGGCCAAAAGGGTCGGGTCGTTATAATAAAATTTATTGTAACGACCCGGCCCTTTAGCCTCTTGGGTGGCCCTATGTCGTCGGCCCATTTGGCGACCTCTCATGTCGTCGACCAACGACCCTTGGCCGTGTCGTTACTCACTAGGACTTTCCACCCCTGGCAGTGGATTTTTGCCTTCCCCAAGATTCGAGAAGAACCTAATACTTAAGCCTGGAGGTTTAGAGTTCGAATCCTGGGGGAGGCAAAAATCCATTGCCAGGGGTGGAAAGTCTTAGTGAGTAACGACACGGCCATAAGGGCCGGCGGTCGACGACATGAGAAGTCACCAAATGGGCCGCTAGCTGGGCCACCCAAGGGGTTGGTCGACGACATAGAGGTCGCCAAATGGGACGCCCAAAGGGCCCAAAGGGCCGGGTCGTTACAATAAAAGGCACCTTTTTATTGTAACGACCCGGCCCTCTTGGCCCATTTGGCGACCTCTAATGTCGTCGACCGACGACCCGTAGCCATGTCGTTACTCACTAGGACTTTCCACCCCTGGCAGTGGATTTTTGCCTCCCCCAGGATTCGAACTCTAAACCTCCATGCTTAAGTATTAGAGTTTATGAATCCTGGTAACCAAGTGAGATGTAACGACCCACCTTCTACACTACTACTACTCTAAAGGTGGACGTTACCTAACTACTAACTCTACTTAACCGGTATGCTACTTAACTACGAGGAATCCCTACCGAAAAATTTTGACAGAGTCTCCCCTGTACCGGTGACCAAATCAACAATACAAATAATATATACTCAGCCACAGGCGGCTAGAACACATTTTTTTTTCCACAACCACGCAGTAATAATAACACAATAACTCAAAGGAAACTATTCTAGCAATGGTAAACAAGTATATAACTCCAACAATAGGACATACCAGCCTACAAGTACAGAATAAACCCAATTACTGTCTCAACCTCATAATAGCGTTTAAGGAAAACCAAAAAGAACTCTAAACAGAAAGGTCTTGACAATTCCTTGACAAACTCTTGATCTCCCCATAGTCCAGCCATCACACACCTTCATCACCACCACCTTGTCGCCTTCCTTTCATACTTTAGCTTTTCCTTTATCAACAGTAGGAGGAAGTGCAGTCTATAAGCAAAATTTGCTTAGTAAGCGTTATCTAACTCACAAAAACACGAATATGCATGTATACAGAAAGATCTAGAAACTATATGCTCTCTAAGAAAGTAAAACACAAAAATATCTGCTTATGTCAAACTAATAGCAAAGAAAAGCTAAGAAATCTACTCATGTAATTCTAATAGCTAATCATGCTATGCATGGATAAAACTGCATGCTGGAAGATAAAGCTAATCATGCTAAATATCAAATCAGGAAACAAACAAAACTATTACTGCATGTTAGAATTCAAAAGAACTAAACTTACTGATTCTAAGCATATGTGAAACTTGTTTCATTTGTTCCAAAACTTATACTTTATTACTTCAAAACAATACTAAAGTTCTTCTTGATTAAAAACTTATACTTTAATACTTAAAAATAATAATCAACTTCTTTCTTGGGCCCAGGCTTAGTACCAATGCACGCTCCCTAATAGAGACTGTGGTAGCTAGTCACAAGTCCTATGAGGGTAAAGACCTTGGTCTTACCAGGGCCAAGACCTTGGAATTGGTCACCTGGATTTGTTTAACGACAACCTTGGAAGTCGGGTACTAGTCTCTTTAAAGTAAAATACTTATTATCTTTTATTACTTTTTTTTTAAATGTCTTGACATTTAACAAGCACCTTGTGTGCCAAAATTCCTAAAGTCTTGACTTCGGGAATCTACTTAAGGTCTTGACCTTTTTCTTTCTTTTCTTTATCTTTCTTATACTTGTTCAAGTAAAATACTAGCCTATTCTAACATGCTACAACAGATTTAAAACCAAGGAATACAAAACTGAAATCTTTAGGCATGCTACAGCATAAATAAATCAAAGAAGAAAAAATCTGCATTCCTAAAAAACTACATACACTTAGGGAGTAGTTGTTCATGCTTGTTAAAGTAACGAAGTAACTAAAACTGCAATGCTAATAATAGGGCTGATCATGTTTGTTAAAATAGCAAAGAAAACTAATACTATGTACTTAGATTAAAGGTTGTTCGTGCCCTCTAAATAGCACCAAAAAGGTCTAAACAGAAAATACTAAACATAAGGCTGTTCGTGCCCTCTAAATAGCACCAAAAAGGTCTAAACAGAAAATACTAAACATAAGGCTGTTCGTGCCCTCTAAATAGCACCAAAAAGGTCCAAACAGAAAATGCTAAACATAAGGCTGTTCGTGCCCATTAATGGCACAAAAAGATCTAAACTGAAAATACTAAACATAGGGTTGTTCGTGCCCATTAATGGCACAAAAAGATCTAGACTTGTATGCTAAATATAAGGGTTGTTCCAACTAATTAAGAAAGCATACGAAACTAAATCTGAAACTGAAAACCTATACTTAGATACAAGGTTAACAAAAGGAAAACTAAAGAGAACTAAATCTGCAATTCCAAGGAAACTAGATATTTGATGCAGGAATCTGAAATGCTTAACACCTACTGTACATGTCCAATTAATTGCAACCTAACTCAAAACTGAATTACTATCTACCGGGTCTGAAGAAAATCCAAATCACATGCTTAAACTATCCCATTCACTTCCTTCCTTTGTGATTCACAGTAGCAAACTCAAACACAACAGTACTGTGGTTCACGGTAGCAAACTCAAACACAACAGCACGGTGATTCACGGTAGCAAGCCCTAAGCAACAACCTGGATTCTATACAATCTTCCAAAAATAAAGGAAGGGTTTCAAAAACTCTTAATAAACTCGAATTCCTGAACAGCATACATGCAAGGAAGAAAACCAATCCCGAAACCTCAATTCACGGCAGGATTTCAAAGTTCAATCCTTTCACACGGCATACCCATAAAAACACAAGGAAAACACCAAAAACTCGATAGCTACTCCTACTGCAGGCAGGTAAGCAACTTACCTTAGGCTTTTCTTGAACTTACAACCTACGACAACTTCTAGGGTTTGCGGAGAGATGAAGATCTCGGCGGCTTCTTTGCGTCCGCGAGCTCCCCACGACGAGAGAGTCACGGTTGAGTGAAGACCGGCCGGAAAAAAGGCCTAGCTCCGTCGCCTTCTCCGCCCGAACAATGGAGTCGCCGCCGCCGTCGCCGTTCGCGAGAGAGAAGAAGATTTTGAGAGGAAATTTAGATTTTCCGAAAATAAAAACCTAAATTTCTTTTCTTATACTAGGGTTATTTTCGGTTCCAAAAATATCGCTTAACTACTACTGGTTTCGGTTTCCTTCAAGAAACAATTGCTTGCTCACTTGGTCAGCCTAGGCAGATAAAGGCTTGGCTGAGTCGAAGATTGCTAGTTCGAATCTTGCCTCAGCCCCTTATTTTGGTATTTTCGTTTCCTTTTATCGCTTAAGGTTAATTCTGACTTAAGATCAATTAAGTTCCTATTTGTTCACAAAAAAGGTTACGGACCGGTTGGCTGGCCGAATTTGGTTCAGGTTCGAGGTCGTGGGTTCGAAACCCGGTTTCAACACATTTATTATTTTATTTTATTTTATTTTATTTTTTTTAACTTCTTCCTCTTGGTAACAATACCAAACGAACTCCAAAAATTGCATAAAAATACTCTAATAATTCTTAAAAATCTCTAGAATATTTTAAAAGCATTTACAAATATTTTTAAGGACATTTAGAACTCAAAATAGGGAAAATTGGGTCGTTATAATTCCCCATACCTTATAAAAAGTTCGTCCTCGAACTTAGAATAGTTCTGGATATTTCTGTCTCATACTATCCTTACGCTCTCAAGTGACTTCCTCGTGTTTCTGGTTCTGCCAGATGACCTTCAATAGTGGTACTTCTTTGTTTCTTAGTCTCTTGACTGCTCTGTCCACTATCTGTGTAGGTCTTCTCTCGTAGCTAAGATCCTCTTGGATCTGCACTGTCTGAGGCTGAATCACCTGGCTAGGGTCGTGGAGACACTTCTTTAGCATGAAGACATGAAATACATTATGTATTGCCGACATGTCCTGTGGTAAATCCAGCTTGTAAGCTACTTTCCCAATCCTTTCTGTGATCAGGTAAGGTCCTACATAACGAGGACTTAATTTGCCCTTCTTGTCAAATCTCATCACTCCCTTCATAGGAACGACCTTGAGCAAGACTGAATCCCCTACTTGGAATTCAAGTGGCCTACGGCGTGTGTCATCATAACTCTTCTGTCTACTCTGGGCAGTCTCAATCCTCTGTCTAATCTTCTGGATAGCCTGAGTAGTCTCATCTATCAATTCTGTCTGAATGCCCAGTTCTACTTCCATTTCTTTTCTCTCACCTGCTTCTTGCCAGCAAATGGATGATCTGCACTTCCTGCCATACAGTGCCTCATAAGGTGCCATCTTGATGGTGTCCTGATAGCTATTGTTGTAGGCAAATTCAGCTAAGCATAGATACTTGCACCAACTTCCTTTGAAATCTAGTGCACAAGCTCTGAGCATATCTTCTAGAATTTGATTTACTCGCTCTGTCTGTCCATCAGTCTGAGGATGGAAGGCTGTGCTGAACTTGAGTTTGGTGCCTAGTGCAGTCTGAACACATTCCCAGAAGTGAGAGGTGAAGCGCCCATCTCTATCAGAAACAATAGATTTAGGAACTCCGTGAAGTCTGATCACCTCTTTAACATACAACTGTGCCAACTGCTCTATAGAGTGGGACACCTTGATGGCTAGAAAATGAGCAGACTTGGTCAATCTGTCCACTATCACCCATATCGCATCATATCCATTTGTGGTTCTTGGGAGACATGTTATGAAGTCCATGGATATGTCTTCCCACTTCTACTCTGGTATAGGAAGAGGCTGTAGAACTCCTCCTGGTCTCTGGTGTTCTGCTTTGACCCTCTGACATATCAGGCAGGTACTGACATATTTAGCTAAATCTCTTTTGAATCCAGACCACCAGAATCTCTGTTTCACGTCTTTATACATCTTGGTAGAACCAGGATGCATGGAATAAGGTGTACTATGAGCTTCTTCTAAAATTTTCTTTCTCAACTCTTCATCATTGGGAACACAAAGGCGGCTCCCCTGATAAAGAATTCCACTGTCTGATACTCGAAACTCCGAATTTCCTTCTTCTTGTATCCCTTGCTTGATCTTTTGGATATCTAGATCTTCACTTTGCTTTCTCTATATATCCTCAAGAAGGGTTGACTCTAAGGTCAATGCATAGAGTTGCCCATAAATAATTTCCATTCCAAAATCTGACAACTCCTTCTGCAGTGGTAGGGCTAATGATGACAAAGACATCAGGGATGCACTGGATTTTCTGCTTAGTGCATCTGCCACTTTATTAGCTTTGCCTGGGTGGTAGAGGATTTCACAGTCATAATCTTTGACCAACTCTAGCCACCTACGATGTCTCATGTTTAAGTCCTTCTGAGTGAAAAAGTACTTAAGACTCTGATGGTCTGTGAAAATTATGCACTGAACGCCATACAAATAATGTCGTCAGAGTTTTAGTGCAAAGACCACAGCTGCCAGCTCAAGATCATGAGTGAGGTAGTTCTTTTCATAATCTTTAAGTTGTTTGGAAGTATAAGCTATCACTTTTCCTTTTTACATGAGTACAGCTCCTAAGCCCATCTTGGAAGCATCACTGTAGATGTCAAAACTCCTGTCAGGATAGGAGCACTGGTCAGTCTCTTCTTGAGCTCTTAGAAACTCTGGTCACATTTATCTGACCATTCAAACTTCCTGTTATTTCTGGTGAGGGCTGTTAGTGGAGAGGCTATCCTGGAAAAGTCCTCCACGAATTTCCTGTAGTACCCAGCTAAACCAAGGAAGCTTCTGATCTCCCTGGCATTCTTGGGTCTGCTCCAGTTGTTGACTGCTTCTATTTTGGCTGGATCCACTTGGATGCCTTCTTTAGAAATTATGTGACCTAGAAATGCCACCTGATCTAACTAGAACTTGCACTTTGAGAACTTAGCGTAAAGCTGCTTTTGCTGAAGAGTCTGCAGTACTATCCTCAAGTGCGTGTCATGCTCCTCTGGGGTTCTGGAATAGATTAAAATGTCGTCGATGAACACAATGACAAATTTGTCATGGTATTCTCTGAACACTCTGTTCATCAGGTCCATGAAAACTGCAGGTGCATTAGTCACACAAAAAGGCATGACTACGAATTCGTAGTGTCCGTATCTGGTCCTGAAAGTCGTTCTGGGTATGTCTCTTTCCTTCACTTTTAGCTGATGGTACCCAGAGAGCAGGTCTATCTTTGAGAATACTGTCGCCCTTCTCAACTGATCAAATAAGTTGTCGATCCTGGGAAGGGGGTACTTGTTCTTGATTGTCACTTGATTCAGAGCTCTATTATCTATGCACATCCGCATAGATCCGTCCTTTTTCTTGAAGAACAACACGGGAGCTCCCATGGTTACCAGGATTCATAAACTCTAATACTTAAGCCTGGAGGTTTAGAGTTCGAATCCTGGGGGAGGCAAAAATCCACTGCCAGGGGTGGAAAGTCTTAGTGAGTAACGGCACGGCCAAGGGTCGTCAGTCGATGACATGAGAGGTCGCCAAATGGGCAGACGACATAAGGGTCGACGGTCGACGACCCGAGGGTCGCCAAATGGGCCGCCAAATGGGCCAAGAGGGCCGGGTCGTTAAAATAAAAAGGCGCCTTTTTATTGTAACGACCTGGCCCTTTGGCCTCTTGGGCGACCCTTGAGGCGGCCCACTGGCGGCCCTTATGTCATCGGCCCATTTGGCAACCTCTCATGTCGTCGACCGACGACCCATTGGCCGTGTCGTTACTCACTAGGACTTTCCACCCCTGGCAGTGGATTTTTGCCTCCCCCAGAATTCGAACTCTAGATCTCCAGGGTAAATACTAGAGTTTATCAATCCTGGTAACCAAGTCAGCTGACCAATCCAGTGCAGACGCTAACTCTCTGTTCGCATCTGGATCGGTCGTCTGACCGATCCAGTGGCACAGCCCAGTCCTGATCGATCTGTAGATCGGTCAGGGTTTCTGATTTCGAATTAGAACCCCTGATTTCAGCACTTGTTCGTGCCAAAATCTCACACAACAGTTATAGAATGCATGGAAAATGTTCTAATATCTATTAACTAGCATTCTAACATGATATAGTGCAAAGCTTATTAATTCATAGCATTTAAACCACTAGAAATGCATAAAAGTATCTTAAGACAAGGAACTAAATTCTTAATTTGCTAAACTCCCTAAGGATCTTCATTCCAGGTTCCTGCCACACACACCATCACTGCATTGACCTCCAGCTTCCTCTGCTAGTCCATCTTTCCTTTACCCTTATCTGCAGTATAAGGAAAAATAGTATTTGTAAGCTTTAAGCTTAGTAAGAAACCATCTACCTCACTAAAACATGCAACGATGCAAACTTGTTTTTAAAGAATGCTATTTGAAAACATGCACTGAATTTGTTAAAGCATGGCATACTGGAGTTACATGGCATAAACACTGAAACATGGCATGCATAATAAAATCTAAGCATGGAGCTATCTCATGATATCAACTAGGAGAAAATAAGCTGAAACTGTAACTGAAACTGAGCTAAAGCTGAGCTAGTGCTGAGCTGAACTATAATCACATGACTAGGTTATGAATTTGAAAGCTATTATCGTAATAAGTGAAAATACATAATCATGTTGCTAGTGGGCCCGACAACTGTACTTTGCTGTGCGCGCATCCCTAACTAGACCCGGGTTTGCAAGTCCCGAATTTAGTAGGGTTACTAGGTTGTCTGAACCTAGGGACGACTGTGGGAGCCCAACCCAATGGATATCTAATCTAGTACAGTGCCACTGAAAATAAAATACTGAATATAGCTACTAATTGCTTATTTTGCTGTTTCTAGATTATCTGAACCTAGAGCTAGGTTATCTAAACCTAGAGGCGACTGTGGGAGACCATCCATTGGACCGTAATCCCATGTAAGCTGAAACTAGACTAATATACTGATTTAAATGCTACTAATGCATTTAACTGAGCTGTTAAAAATATCTGAGGTGGTATTTAGCTACACTAATCATTTTTTCGAACACTTGGTGTAACGCCCACCCTTCTTTACCCAAGGGCGGCGCTACATTCTTATACTACTTACGTACATGCTTTAGTTATAACAGCGGAAGAATAAAAACTTTAAAGAATTTAATTTATTAAGCATGATATCACATATTCTGATTAGTTCGAATGTGCATATATTGATCATATAACTAAAAATATTAATTTGTCCGAATCGTTCTTGCTGAGCCACCACCACACACATCGCTATCTGCTCCTCCTGCTGCTCCGTCGTTCCAAATATCCGTCCCCCATATCTGCGGTACAAGGAAAGTATGCTATGAGTACTCATGGCTCAGTAAGTTCCTTTCCTACTCACTAAAACCGAGAATCATCGTATATCAAGAATGGATCAACATATCATCGTCTCAACTAATCATAACATAACATATCATTCTATTCAAACATATCATGCAAGGTATCATAAGCATACGACATACAAGGGCATCATATTCATATCATAATATCACATGACATTATATAATATCATCATATAATTCAAGCACATATGAATGTAGGCAATACATCGTGAATTTGAAAACTTATACTTAATAGTACTTGAAATTAATATCATCATCATTTGGGATCCCGGTTTGTACCACATACATAATGCGTAGGTCCAAGGTAGCAAGTCTTGAGCCCTACCATGCATACATACTAGGCCCGAGTCTTACTCCATCGACCTAGGGCACTCAAAGGCCCATTACTGACGAGGCCCGAGTCTTACTCCATCGACCCCGGGGCGTTTACGGAGCCCACCCTTGGTACAAACCATAAAATAACTTATCATGCATAACTATCATATCATTTCCTTAACAATGTTTCATGCATTTATTCTTTTCATTTCTTTTCATTATGTATAGCATCTTCTATGCTATCACATATCATAACATAACTTCATTTCTTTTCATTATGTATAGCATTTTCTATGCTATAACACATCATGGCATATTTCATAATATAACTTCATTATGCATATCATTTCGTAACTAAAGCAATCATGCATTCTAACTTATTATCATATCATTTTCATACAGCATGCCATAGACATATTTAATTTTTGTTCTAGGGTTTCTAGGGCATCTATCCCTTCATGGCCGAACACATAATGATTCATTTAGGTCATACAAACATGTATCACATTCACACATTATCAAGTTTTCATAAGAAGTACTTTTAACCCCTTAGGTTTCATTTCCAAGGCCTCTAGGTCCTTTAAACCTTACTTGACCGAAATTCATAGAATATAAACTTCCTTTAAGTGGCCTAAAGCATGGGAAACCTAAGTAAATTTCATAGCAAGATTTACTAAGAACATCATACACAAGGTTGGATCATAAACAAGCTAGGACTCTTGTGATCTTACATGTCATAAATCATGTAACTAATTTTCTACATTCCAATTAAACATGAGAGCATTAATCGTCTTTCATAACATAATATCACAGAGGTCATTGAGCATATTAGAATTTTGTTTAAGCTTCTCTAAACTATCACCTTACCATGGCCGAAATATTAAGAGTAAGGTTCATGAGTTTCTTTCAACATACAAGTATACAACTCTTAAGAACTTTATATCATGTCATATAAGCATAGTTATTTTAAATTCAAGGTCCTCCTAACCCTAAATTCTTTCTTGGCCGAAACATGAGAGTGGGGTTCTTTTGGTTCCAATCAACTTCCAAGCAAGAAAACCATAGGAAGGTCCTTAGCATTTCATAGAGGGAAACTTGCACTAGTTTGGTTAGACAATAATTTTCCTAACCTATTTACAATATTTTTGATTGAAATTCTAGGGTTACATACACCTCTGATCATGCATCATATATGTATACAAACATAGGGAAAACTTTCTTTCAAGGCATAGAAAAGAATCGAAAATCACATGAAAGCCTTGTACCGCAGGTGGGGAAGCTTACTTTCTTTGCTTAAGTTTCCTAGAGTTGAGAACTTGCTTGTGGACCTTTCTTCCTTGCTTGCTTTGCTCGGCACCAATGGAGGAAGAAGTGGCTAGGTCTTTTGGTGGAGAGGAGGAGGAAGAAGAGGAGGCTTCTTCCTCTTGTGTTGCTCGGCAACAAAAAGAAAGAAAGAAGGGGAGAGTTGTTGCTCTCGGCAACAAGAGGAAAGAGGGAGGGAGAGTGCTCGGCACAAATGGAAGAGAGGAGAGTGAGTTGAGGATGAAGCCCCCCCCCCTCCATGCCTATTTATACTAAAGTGAGGGGAGGAAAACTTGACTTGATTCATCCTCCTCATTTACTTCTCCTCTTAATGAGAAAGAATATGCTAGAGAAATGCTTCTTGAGTTTCTCTCTTTTCTTTCTCTTAATTTCTCTCCTTTCTTTCCTTTAATTATAATTCCCATCTCTCCTTTTACAATATTCACTCCTATCACACTTGGTTAACACATGCATGCATCCACAAGAGAACCAAGGATCAAATCCTTCTCCTAACATATTTTTGTACAAAATAATTCATGTATATGCATTATGCATAAATATTTCATACATGCATATATAATATCTCATATCTCTTTTGTTTACATTAATTCCTTGCATTATAAATCATGTATAGAACTTTATATTCTCAACTTTATTTTCTTTCATAAAGTTTTTAATCATCTAAATCCTTCCCATCGTAACATTCAACGTAGACTATCTACACATTCTTTTCATTACATTCGTACTCTCATTGCCCTTACTTTATCTAGGCTTTCTAGGGGTGTTACAATCTCCCCTACTTATTGAAAGTTCGTCCCCGAACTTAGAATGACAATTTCTGCTCAGATTCCTTAGACGTTGGTGGAGCTTCTAATCTCCCTTGACTTATTGAAGGTCCCTCAATAGAAGTCTGCAGTTGGTGTAACCTTGCGGGACCACCTTGATTCATGCTTAAATTGATACCATTTCTACTCTTTTTATTCATCAAAAGCTTTTATTACATTTTTTGTTCATAACTTCTTCTCTTAAAAGGCCAGGTAGGTTGTGACTACTCCTGCCATAAAGGACATGAGAGCAGTAGTCATCATCAACCCAACCTGTATCGACTTGCCCAGATCATTCTGGGGTGGATCAGGCATTATCGGAGATTGAATCTCTGATGCCTCTTCCGGGTCAATTATTGTCTCTTCATCCATTCCCTCGTCTTCTTCAACATGTTCGTCCGGTTCCATCGGGTCTTCGTTTAGTTCCCCCTCGAGGTTGTTCAGTCCCCACTCGAAGTCTATTACATCGTTGGGGTTGAAACCCATTTCCATGTATTCAGCAAGGTTAAATTCATCCTCGCCCATCTCAGGAAACTCGTTCTCTCCTTCATAATATTCCATAATTTCTGAATCTTCATCATCATTATCGTCCAAATTTCCTTCCTCGATTTCCTCGAGATCTTCCTCTCCGAACTCGCCGTGTTCCGGAGATTCCGCGTCGAAGTATTCCAGCATATCGCGTTCATCAGCGAACTCGAGGTATTCGCCAAAATATTCTACATCCTCGGGATCGTATTCGAACGGGATATAGTCCATTTCTACAAGATTTTAAAGATTCATTATTCCTCTTATGTTATAGCCTAAGGTTCTTGTATCTAGGCTACCATTCATGCATCCTAGAATATCACCTACTTATCATCATGCACCATTCTCTTGGGTATAACTTAAGGTATCCTTCCTAGGCTACCATTCATGCATCCTAGAGTATCATACTATTTTTAACACATACTTGTCATCATGCACCCTTCTCTAGAGTATAGCTTAAGGTATCCTTCCTAGGCTATTATTCATGTATCCTAGAGTATCATACTAATTTTTGCATATAAATAAATTAAGCAACTGTACTTACTTGGAGCGACAGGAAGGAGCTTGATGTGTGTGTAGTGAGCTGGCAAAACTTCGCTCTGATACCACCTGTAACGCCCACCCTTCTTACCCAACCAAAGGCGGCGCTACGTTCTTATACTACTTACGTACATGCTTTAGTTATAACAGCGGAAGAATAAAAACTTTAAAGAATTTAATTTATTAAGCATGATATCACATATTCTGATTAGTTCGAATGTGCATATATTGATCATATAACTAAAAATATTAATTTGTCCGAATCGTTCTTGCCGAGCCACCACCACACACATCACTATCTGCTCCTCCTGCTGCTCCGTCGTTCCAAATATCCGTCCCCCATATCTGCGGTACAAGGAAAGTAAGCTATGAGCACTCATGGCTCAGTAAGTTCCTTTCCTACTCACTAAAACTGAGAATCATCGTATATCAAGAATGGATCAACATATCATCGTCTCAACTAATCATAACATAACATATCATTCTATTCAAACATATCATGCAAGGTATCATAAGCATACGACATACAAGGGCATCATATTCATATCATAATATCACATGACATTATATAATATCATCATATAATTCAAGCACATATGAATGTAGGCAATGCATCGTGAATTTGAAAACTTATACTTAATAGTACTTGAAATTAATATCATCATCATTTGGGATCCCGGTTTGTACCACATACATAATGCGTAGGTCCAAGGTAGCAAGTCTTGAGCCCTACCATGCATACATACTAGGCCCGAGTCTTACTCCATCGACCTAGGGCACTCAAAGGCCCATTACTGACGAGGCCCGAGTCTTACTCCATCGACCCCGGGGCGTTTACGGAGCCCACCCTTGGTACAAACCATAAAATAACTTATCATGCATAACTATCATATCATGTCCTTAACAATGTTTCATGCATTTATTCTTTTCATTTCTTTTCATTATGTATAGCATCTTCTATGCTATCACATATCATAACATAACTTCATTTCTTTTCATTATGTATAGCATTTTCTATGCTATAACACATCATGGCATATTTCATAATATAACTTCATTATGCATATCATTTCGTAACTAAAGCAATCATGCATTCTAACTTATTATCATATCATTTTCATATAGCATGGCATAGACATATTTAATTTTTGTTCTAGGGTTTCTAGGGCATCTATCCCTTCATGGCCGAACACATAATGATTCATTTAGGTCATACAAACATGTATCACATTCACACATTATCAAGTTTTCATAAGAAGTACTTTTAACCCCTTAGGTTTCATTTCCAAGGCCTCTAGGTCCTTTAAACCTTACTTGACCGAAATTCATAGAATATAAACTTCCTTTAAGTGGCCTAAAGCATGGGAAACCTAAGTAAATTTCATAGCAAGATTTACTAAGAACATCATACACAAGGTTGGATCATAAACAAGCTAGGACTCTTGTGATCTTACATGTCATAAATCATGTAACTAATTTTCTACATTCCAATTAAACATGAGAGCATTAATCATCTTTCATAACATAATATCACAGAGGTCATTGAGCATATTAGAATTTTGTTTAAGCTTCTCTAAACTATCACCTTACCATGGCCGAAATATTAAGAGTAAGGTTCATGAGTTTCTTTCAACATACAAGTATACAACTCTTAAGAACTTTATATCATGTCATATAAGCATAGTTATTTTAAATTCAAGGTCCTCCTAACCCTAAATTCTTTCTTGGCCGAAACATGAGAGTGGGGTTCTTTTGGTTCCAATCAACTTCCAAGCAAGAAAACCATAGGAAGGTCCTTAGCATTTCATAGAGGGAAACTTGCACTAGTTTGGTTAGACAATAATTTTCCTAACCTATTTACAATATTTTTGATTGAAATTCTAGGGTTACATACACCTCTGATCATGCATCATATATGTATACAAACATAGGGGAAAACTTTCTTTCAAGGCATAGAAAAAGAATCCGAAAATCACATGAAAGCCTTGTACCGCAGGTGAGGGGAAGCTTACTTTCTTTGCTTAAGTTTCCTAGAGTTGAGAACTTGCTTGTGGACCTTTCTTCCTTGCTTGCTTTGCTCGGCACCAATGGAGGAAGAAGTGGCTAGGTCTTTTGGTGGAGAGGAGGAGGAAGAAGAGGAGGCTTCTTCCTCTTGTGTTGCTCGGCAACAAAAAGAAAGAAAGAAGGGGGAGAGTTGTTGCTCTCGGCAACAAGAGGAAAGAGGGAGGAAGAGTGCTCGGCACAAATGGAGGAGAGGAGGAGAGTGAGTTGAGGATGAAGCCCCCCCCCCCTCCATGCCTATTTATACTAAAGTGAGGGGAGGAAAACTTGACTTGATTCATCCTCCTCATTTACTTCTCCTCTTAATGAGAAAGAATATGCTAGAGAAATGCTTCTTGAGTTTCTCTCTTTTCTTTCTCTTAATTTCTCTCCTTTCTTTCCTTTAATTATAATTCCCATCTCTCCTTTTACAATATTCACTCCTATCACACTTGGTTAACACATGCATGCATCCACAAGAGAACCAAGGATCAAATCCTTCTCCTAACATATTTTTGTACAAAATAATTCCTGTATATTCATTATGCATAAATATTTCATACATGCATATATAATATCTCATATCTCTTTTGTTTACATTAATTCCTTGCATTATAAATCATGTATAGAACTTTATATTCTCAACTTTATTTTCTTTCATAAAGTTTTTAATCATCTAAATCCTTCCCATCATAACATTCAACGTAGACTATCTACACATTCTTTTCATTACATTCGTACTCTCATTGCCCTTACTTTATCTAGGCTTTCTAGGGGTGTTACACTTGGTGTGCTCCAACTCTCCCCTCTAATAGGGAGACCACCTCTAGGCACCCGACAACGTCTAGAGCCTCCAACTGAAGGAGAATAACGTGTCTGGCCTATCTAGAGGTGATCAACTAGATCCCTAGTCTGCTAGGAGGGTTTAAACACACCCTGGGTGCCGAAAAAAATCTGCATATAGCTAAACTAATGGCATGCAATCAAACGAAAGCTACTTATACTACAGGTGAGGGGTTTCTTACCTCCTATTCATAATTTCTTACGATTCTAATCACTAGATTTCCGGAGGAGACGATCATTTCGACGATCTTCTCGCGTCTAAGCGTTCCTCTCGCGAAGGGGAACGTCCTCGTGTCGGAGATGTCGCCGAAAGGTGTCCTTGAAGCCCTAGGAAGGGAACCCTAGGTTTCTTCTTGTGGTTGGCGCTAAGAGAAGGAGAGGGAAGGGGAGTCGGCATGAGTTAGGGTGAGGAGAAGTAAGTTGTCGAACCAAACCAAAAATAAACCAAACCCCACTTAAATTTTCTATTTATATTAAGTGGGTAACTCGGCCCAACTTACATATAAATATAATTGATTCCCCTTTCTTTCAGCATGGCCCTGCTGGGTTCAACTGGTTACTAACATTATCCATAAACCGTAGGTCTCGGGTTCAATTCCCGCTTAGGCCGTTTTTATTTTCTATTTATTTTTGCTACTTCCGTTACTCTAAAAATTCTGTAAAAATATCCTAAAATTCCAAAAAAATCATAGAATATTTCTAAAATAGTTTTGAGAATTTTCGGGCGTTACAATCCCCCATACCTTATAAAAAGTTCGTCCTCGAACTTAGAATAACTCTGGGTACTTCTGTCTCATATTGGCTTCTGTCTCCCAAGTTGCCTCTTCTGCTGTGTCACTGTGCCAAATAACTTTGATTAATGGTACTTCCTTGTTCCACAATTTCTTAACTGCTCGGTCTATTATCTGAATAGGCCGACTGTCATAGCTGAGGTCTTCGCGGATCTGTACCGATTGGGGCTCAATCACCTGGGTGGCAGCTGGGGTATGCTTCTTCAGCATAGAGACATGAAATACATTGTGGACAGCTGACATTTCCTGGGGTAGCTCTAGCTCATATGTTACCTTGCCCACTCTTCTGCTGATAAGGTATGGTCCCACATATCTGGGACTTAGCTTGCCCTTTTTCCCAAAACGCATTATTCCCTTCAAAGGAGCTACTCTGAGGAATACTGAATCCCCAACTGAAAACTCTAAGGGTCTGCGCCGTGTATCATCATAGCTTTTCTTGCGACTCTGAGCTGTCTCTATCCTCTGGCGGATCTGCTGTATAGCTGCTGTGGTATCTACCACTAGATCTGTCTGAAGTTCTAGTTCTTTCTGTTCACCACTCTCATACCAGCAGATTGGAGATCTACACCTCCGCCTATAGAGAGCCTCATAAGGTGCCATACCGATAGTAGCCTGATAGCTGTTGTTGTATGCAAATTCTGCTAAACTCAGATATTTGCACCAACTTCCCTTGAAATCTAGGGCACATGCTCGGAGCATATCCTCGAGTACCTGATTTACTCGCTCCGTCTGTCCATCTGTCTGCGGATGGAAGGCTGTGCTAAACTTTAACTTCGTGCCCAAAGCTGTCTGTACACACTCCCAGAAGTGTGACGTGAACCTGCTGTCTCGGTCTGAAATAATGGTTTGTGGGACTCCATGTAATCTAACGATCTCCTTGAGATACAACTGAGCTAGCTGTTCCATGGAGTAGGATATCCTGATAGCTAAGAAGTGGGCTGATTTAGTCAATCTGTCAACTATTACCCAGATGGTATCAAACCCATTCGTGGTTCTGGGTAATCCCACTATAAAATCCATAGAAATGTCTTCCCACTTACATTCTGGTATCTGTATGGGCTGCAAAACTCCCCCTGGTCTCTGATGTTCTGCCTTAACCCTCTGACAGGTTAGGCAAGTGCTGACATATCGAGTGATGTCTCTCTTCATCCCAGGCCACCAAAAACGTTTCTTCAAGTCCTGGTACATTTTGGTGAAGCCTGGATGCATCGCATAGGGAGTCTTGTGAGCCTCATCTGAAATCTTCCTTCTGGGTTCCTCCTGATCTGGAACACATAATCTGTCGCCAAAATACAACACCCCGCTAGCTGACACTCTAAACTCTCCACTTTCTGTTTCTGCTAATCCTTTCTTGATTTTCTGAATTTCAGGATCCTGTTCCTGAGCTGTCTGGATGTCACCAAGCAAGGTCGACTCTAAGGTCATAGTAGAGAGCTGTCCAACTATGAGTTCGAGACCGAAATCTGTGATCTCTTTCTGTAGGGGTGGTGACATGGCTGCTAGAGATAATAAGGTAGCACTAGACTTTCTGCTAAGTGCATCTGTTACCCTATTTGCTTTCCCTGGGTGGTAAAGGATGTCTATATCGTAGTCCTTGACTAGCTCCAACCATCTGCGCTGTCGCATATTCAGATCCTTCTGAGTGAAGAAGTGCTTCAGACTCTGATGATCTATATACACCCTGCATTGAGCTCCATACAAGTAATGTCTCCAAATTTTGAGAGCGAACACCACTGCTGCAAGCTCAAGGTCATGAGTGGGGTAATTCCTCTCATAATCCTAGAGTTGTCTGGAGGCATAGGCGATTACCTTGCCATCTTGCATCAGCACTGCTCCTAGTCCCAACTTCGAGGCATCACTATATATATCAAAGCTATCTGTGTTCTCTGGTAGAGTCAGAATGGGTGCACTGGTCAATCTCCTTTTCAGCTCGCTGAAACTGTTCTCACAGTCCTCTGTCCACTGAAATTTCTTGTTCTTTCTGGTAAGAGCTGTCAGTGGGGAGGCTATCCTGGAGAAGTCCTCTACGAATTTTCTGTAGTAGCCTGCTAATCCCAGAAAGCTTCTGATCTCGCTAGCGTTCTTGGGTCTCTTCCAATTGCTCACAGCTTCTATCTTGCTGGGGTCTACCATGATACCATCCTTTGAGATGATGTGACCCAGGAAGGACACCTGATCTAGCCAAAATTCACATTTGGTGAACTTGGCATACAGCTGATTCTGCTGAAGGGTCTGCAATACTGTTTTCAAGTGCTCTGCGTGTTCTTCCTGAGTTCCTGAATAGATAAGAATGTCATCGATGAACACGATAACGAACTTATCTAAGTATTCTCTGAATACCCTATTCATGAGGTCCATGAAAGTAGCTGGAACATTTGTCACGCCAAAGGGCATGACTACGAACTCATAATGTCTGTATCTGGTCCTGAATGCTGTCTTGGGTATATCCCCTTCTTTAACCTTCACCTGATGATAACCTGATCTGAGGTCTATTTTAGAGAACACTGCTGCTCCCTTTAGCTGATCGAACAGGTCATCTATTCTGGGAAGAGGATACCTGTTCTTGATTGTGACCTGGTTCAGTGCCCGGTAATCTATACACAGGCGCATGCTTCCGTCCTTCTTCTTCACGAACAATACAGGCGCTCCCCATGGTGAGTGACTAGGGCGTATGAAGCCTTTGTCAAGTAGCTCCTGTAGTTGCTCATGAAGTTCCTTCAGTTCGGCTGGAGCCATGCGGTAGGGTGCTTTGGAAATAGGGTTGGTACCGGGAATGAGCTCTATCTCAAATTCAATCTCCCTGTCTGGTGCTAATCCTGGTAACTCTTCAGGGAAGACTGCTGGGTAGTCACTTACGACTCGGACCTCTGCTAGCTGTTGGTCCTTGTCCTGACTGGTACTGACTACGTGTGCTAAAAATCTCGTACACCCTGAATCCATTAATCCCTGTGCCTTCATAGCTGAGAGAAACTTCTTGGCCTTTCTCCTGGGTTCTCCGACGAATTCGAACTGTGCTTCTGCTTCAGGTTGGAATATGACTTTCTGTTTACGGCACTCGATGGAGGCACCGTATTTGATCAAGAAGTCCATCCCGAAGATAACGTCGTAGTCGGTCATATTAATCACTATCAGATCACAAAAGAGCTCTCTGTCTGCTATAGTGACCGGCACTGCTCTGAGCCAGTGCGTAGACGCCATGATTTCTCCTGAGGGTAACGTCGTAAGGAACTGGCTATTGAGTACCTCTGGAGGTACTGCTAACTTCTCAGCAAATGCTCTGAATATGTATGAATGGGTTGCCCCAGTATCGAATAAGACAGTTGTACTTTGCTGTAAAATACTAATCTGACTTGTAACAACTGTCGAGGCATTTGCTGCATCCTCTCTGGTGAGTGAGTAGATCATCGCATTGGTCGTAGCTGGAGGGGCTTCTAATCTGCCCTGGCTGATATGTGGACCATCTAAAGCGGCCTGCATCTAATGTAACTGAGCTGACTAGCCTCCATACTGAATCGGCTGTGGCTGAGGAAGACTGGTCTTGTTTGGACACTGCTTGGCTATATGCCCTTCCTGTCCGCATTCAAAGCATCCTCGTGTGCCCTTACGACAAACTCTAGGATGGAATTTCCCACAAGTAGCACACTTTGGATAACTGGGCTGCTTGCTGGCTGGCCCTCCTTTTGGGTAACTCCCTGGTTTGCGCTTGTGGTTAGAGTTCCCTTTCCAGTTAGAGCCATGGGAGCTGTGGCCCTGCTGTTTCTGAGTGCCTGAGCCTCCTTGGCCTTTAGCTTCTGAGAGGACTTGCTTCTGCTGCTTGATGCTATTCTGGTAATGCTCAGTGGTTAGGGCACTGCTGATTAGTTCTTCGGTGGTTTGCGGCCTGTGAATGCCGCCAGCCACATTCACTGCTATTTCTGGCCTCAGCATCTTGAGCATCAACCGGACTCGTTCTTTCTCTGTGCTGACTAGTTCAGGGCATAGACGAGCCAATCTATTGAATTTCTTTACGGCTTCCTCAATTGATAGGTTGCCTTGATGAAACTCAGTGAACTCGTCGTAGTGGCGGTTCGTGACCCGCATGTGAAAGAACTCCTCAAAGAATTCTTTCTCGAAGTATACCCATGTCATCTAATTTACTGGGCGCTTCGCTCTGATTCTCTCCCACCACATACGTGCATCTCCTGTCAGACAGAAGGAGGTGCACTTCACCTTCTCATGTTCTGGCCAGTCCAGAAGCTCCATCGTACTTTCCAGTGTTTTGAACCATGCCTGAGCATCCCATGGTTCATTGCTGCCTGAGAAATTCTCTGGCTTGACTCTCTGCCACTGGATTAGATAGGCTATGTAACGACCACCCTTCTTACTACTACTCTCTAAGGGCGACCATTACCTATCCATACTCTACTTACTAGTGTCACTGACGCTATTATTAGAGTCAGTTAGATTTATCACGGTTCAGAGGAATTCCTACCGAAAAATTTCGGCAGGAATTCCTCTGAACCGTGATAAATCTAACTGACTCTAATAATAGCGTCAGTGACACTAGTAAGTAGAGTATAGATAGGTAATGGTCGCCCTTAGAGAGTAGTAGTAAGAAGGGTGGTCGTTACAGTTGGTATCAGAGCAGTGTTCTATTCTCCAGCATCACACACACATCAGCATCATCCTCGCCGTCTCCAAGTAAGAAAGTGTTTAAATTCCTTTCTTATTTCTGCTTTCCTTATTTTTACTGCAGTATAGAGTACTTTCCTTTTTAGTACTAAAGTAAGATAGAAGATTTAGTTTCCCTTTTATTTATTCATATTTAAGTATGATTAGAAGGGTTAAAGTAAGATATCAAGCCTTTACCTTTCATAATTAGATGGCAAGAAGAGGACGTCCCCGTGCTACTCACACTGAGGAACCAGCTCAAGAGAACGAAGTGCCTAGAGCAACTGAGCCCAACCTTTCTGAAGTGGTTGCTCAGCTCCAGAGGCAAGTAGCAGAGCAACAGCAAGTGATTGCCAATCTGATGGCAAACCAGCAAGCAGTTCCTCCCCCCCTCCAGTTGTCGCTGCAGAGACCCCAGTGGTAACTGAGACTCCACCAGCTACTCAGGGAACCGTCACAGCACCCCAGAGACCAGAAGCTTATCTTATACAGTGGCTGAAGCTGAAACCAGAGAGCTTCTCAGGCACGACTGAGCCCTGGGATGCCCAGGCTTGGTTTAAAACACTAGAGAGCACTATGGAGCTTCTTGACTGGCCAGAAGTCGAGAAGGTCAAGTGCGCCTCTTTCTGCCTGTCTGGAGATGCTCGTATGTGGTGGGAGAGGATAAAGACCAAGAGAGCAGCTGATCAGATGAGCTGGGCTGATTTTCAGTCAGAGTTTTATGAAGAGTTCTTTCACCTGCAGATCACCAACAAGCACTACGAGGAGTTTATAGAATTCAAGCAAGGTGACCTGTCAGTGGAGGAAGCAGCCAAGAAGTTCAACAGGTTAGCTCGTCTCTGTCCAGAGCTAGTGAGTACAGAGAAGGAGCGAGTCAGGCTGATGCTCAGAATGCTGAGACCACAGATAGCACTGAATGTGAGCAGTGGAGCTCATCGACCCCAGACTGGCGAAGAATTGATCAGTAGAGCATTAATTGCTGAACATTACATGAACAACATCAAAGCACAGCGAGCACAACATAAGCCAGTGAAGACAGAGGACAAGACAGCAGGAAGCCAGAAGTCACAGTCAAGTAAGCAGAACTGGAAAGGCAAAGGTAAAAGGAAGCAGTGGAACACAGGAGGTGGCCAGAAGGGAGGACCAGCAAACAAGCAGACCAAGTTCCCTCCCTGTCCCAAATGTGGGAGAACACACCCAGGAGCCTGCCTTTTGGGTAAAACTGGATGTTACTCCTGTGGTCAGGAAGGACACATGGCTAAAGAGTGTCCTAATAAATTCAAAGCACCTCAGCCACAGCCATTGCAATATGGAGGCCAGCCTGCACAGTTGCACCACATGGGAGGGACCCTACATCAGTCAAGGAAGGTTAGAAGCCCCACCCCCTTTGATGGTGCTGAGTATTCTCCTCACCAAAGAAGAAGTCGCTAGTGCCTCCACTCGTAACAGTCAAGTAGTTATTTTCCACATAGCTACTGACTATTTGACATGGGCGACCCATTCTTTTATCGATACCTTTTGCCAAGAGTTTACAGTGCCTGAAAGTATGAACTCCAAGTTCCTGACAACCCTACCTTCTGGGGAAGTCATGGAATCCAATCAGTGGCTTCGAGCTGTACTGGTTAGAATTGCAGACCGAGAGCTATATGTAAATCTAATAGTCCTCGCCATGCAGGATTTCGATATCATTTTTGGTATGGATTTCCTCAGCAAGTACAGTGCCTCAGTGGACTGCCGCAGAAAGAAAGTAATTTTTAGTCCAGAAGGTGAGCCAACTTTTGAGTTCACAGGAGTGCCAAGGAAGAAGACCCAGAAGCTCCTCTCATCCCTAGCAGCACACCAGATGTTAGCTAAAGGGTGTGCAAGTTTTCTTGCATACATAGTAAAGGCAGAAGAGGAGAAGGGACTCAAGCAGGAGGAGGTCCGGGTAGTATGCGAGTATCCAGAAGTATTTCCAGAAGAGCTACCTGGACTACCTCCCAACAGAGAGGTGGAATTTGAGATTGAATTGGTTCCTGGAACCGGTCCAATTTCGAAAGCTCCGTATCGCATGTCTCTAGCAGAGCTGAAGGAGTTACAAGAGCAACTACAGGAGTTACTAGACAAAGGCTTCATTCGCCCTAGTCACTCCACGGGGAGCTCCTGTGTTGTTTGTCAAGAAGAAAGATGGGACAATGCGGATGTGCATAGACTACAGAGCTTTGAATCAAGTGACAATCAAGAACAAGTACCCCCTTCCCAGGATCGATGACTTATTTGATCAGTTAAGAGGAGCGACGGTGTTCTCAAAGATAGACTTGCGCTCTGGGTACCATCAGCTGAAGGTGAAAGAAAGAGATATACCCAGAACGGCATTCAGAACCAGATATGGACACTACGAGTTTGTAGTTATGCCATTTGGAGTGACCAATGCACCTGCGGTCTTCATGGACCTAATGAACAGAGTGTTCAGAGAATATCTTGACAAATTTGTCATTGTATTCATCGATGACATTCTGGTCTATTCAAGGACCCCAGAGGAGCATGACACGCACTTGAGGATAGTACTGCAGACTCTTCAGCAGAAGCAGCTTTATGCTAAATTCTCAAAGTGCGAGTTCTGGTTAAATCAGGTGGCGTTTTTAGGTCACATTATTTCCAAAGAAGGTATTCAAGTGGATCCAGCCAAAGTGGAAGCGGTCAACAACTGGAGTAGACCCAAGAACGTCAGAGAGATCAGAAGCTTCCTTGGTCTAGCAGGGTACTACAGGAAGTTCGTGGAGGATTTTTCCAGGATAGCTTCTCCGCTAACAGCCCTCACCAGAAAGAACAAGAGATTCGAATGGTCAGATAAATGTGAGCAGAGCTTCCAAGAGCTAAAGAAGAGACTGATCAGTGCTCCCATTCTGACTGTTCCACAGAGCGACAAGAGTTTCGACATCTACAACGATGCTTCCAAGATGGGTTTAGGAGCTGTACTCATGCAAGAAGGAAAGGTCATAGCTTATGCTTCCAGACAACTCAAAGACTATGAGAAGAACTACCCTACTCATGATCTCGAGCTGGCAGCTGTAGTTTTTGCACTTAAACTCTGGCGACATTATTTGTATGGAGTCCAGTGCAGAATTTTCACAGATCATCAGAGTCTTAAGTACTTCTTCACTCAGAAGGACTTAAACATGAGACAGCGTAGGTGGCTGGAATTGGTCAAAGATTACGACTGTGAAATTCTCTACCACCCATGCAAAGCTAACAAAGTGGCAGATGCACTCAGCAGAAAATCTAGTGCATCACTGATGTCTTTGTCATCACTAGCCCTGCCACTGCAGAAGGAGTTGTCAGATTTTGGGCTTGAAATTATCGAAGGACAGCTCTCTGCATTGACCTTAGAGTCCACATTGCTTGAGGAGATACAGAGAAAGCAAAGTGAAGATCTAGACATCCAGAAGATCAAGCAGGGGATACAGAAAGAAGACAAATCAGAGTTTCGAGTAACAGACAGCGGGATTCTTTATCAGGGGAGTCGCATTTGCGTGCCCAATGATGAAGAACTGAGAAAGAAGATCTTAGAGGAAGCTCACAGTACACCATACTCCATGCATCCGGGTTCTTCCAAGAGGTACCAAGATGTGAAACAGTGGTTCTAGTGGTCAGGACTCAAAAGAGACGTTGCTAAATATGTCAGTACCTGCTTGACATGCCAGAGGGTCAAAGCAGAATACCAGAGACCAGGAGGAGTTCTTCAGCCTCTTCCAATACCAGAATGGAAATGGGAAGACATATCCATGAACTTCATAACAGGTCTTCCAAGAACCACCAATGGATATGATGCGATATGGGTAATAGTAGATCGATTGACCAAGTCTGCTCACTTCCTAGCCATCAAGGTGTCCCATTCCATAGAGCAGTTGGCCCAGCTATATGTTAAAGAGGTAGTCAGACTTCATGGAGTTCCTAAATCTATCGTTTCTGATGGAGATGGGCGCTTCACCTCCCACTTTTGGGAGTGCGTTCAGAATGCACTAGGCACCAAACTCAAGTTCAGTACATCTTTCCATCCACAGACTGATGGACAGACAGAGCGAGTGAATCAAATTTTAGAAGATATGCTCAGAGCTTGTGCGCTAGATTTCAAAGGAAGTTGGTGCAAGTATTTGTGCTTAACTGAATTCGCCTACAACAATAGCTATCAGGCCACCATCAAGATGGCACCTTATGAAGCACTATATGGCAGGAAATGCAGATCACCCATATGCTGGCAATAGGCGGGAGAGAGAAAAGAGATGGAAGTAGAGCTGGGCATTCAAACAGAGCTGATAGACGAGACCACTCAGGCAATCCAGAAAATCAGACAGAGAATTGAGACTGCCCAGAGCAGACAGAAGAGTTATACTGACACCCGCCGTAGGCCATTGGAATTCCAAGTAGGAGATTCAGTTTTCCTCAAGGTCGCTCCTATGAAGGGAGTGATGAGATTTGGCAAGAAGGGCAAATTAAGTCCTCGCTATGTAGGACCTTACCTGATCATAGAGAGGATTGGGAAAGTAGCTTACAGGCTGGACTTACCACAAGACATGTCAGCAATACACAATGTGTTTCATGTCTCTATGCTAAAGAAGTGTCTCCATGACCCGAGCCAAGTGATTCAGCCTCAGTCAGTGCAGATCCAAGAGGATCTTAGTTATGAGAGCAGACCTACACAGATAGTGGACAGAGCAGTCAAGAGATTGAGAAATAAAGAAGTACCACTAGTGAAGGTCGTCTGGCAGAACCAGAAGCACGAGGAAATCACTTGGGAGCGGGAGGACAGTATGAGACAGAAGTATCCAGAGCTATTCTAAGTTCGAGGACGAACTTTTATAAGGTATGGGGGATTGTAACAACCCAATTTTCCCTATTTCAAGTTCTAAAAGTCCATAAAAATATTGGTAAATACCTTTAAAATATTCTAGCAATTTTTAGGGATTTTTAGAGTATTTTTACGTAATTTTTGGAGGTCGTTTAGTATGTTTACAAAAAGAAAGAAATTTTGACAAAAATTTGTCAAAACCGAAGCTCGAACCCGTGACCTCCGGCCGAACCAAACCCAACCGGACACAGCAAACCAACTGGGCTGCGCACGCTTTGTTAACCAAGTATGAGGAGAAATAGGTTTAAGTTATAGTAAGGATCAGAAATTAAACCTAGGTTATAAAGGGTTAATTTCTTTCCCCGAGCCCTAATCCCTTTTCTTCTCGTTCCTTTCTCCCGACGCGTGCGACGGCGCTGTGCTTGGGCGAAGACGAAGCCGAGTTAGGGCACTTCCTCCGGCGGCCGGCGAGGGGTTTTTCGGAGAATCCTTCTCATCCTCGTGACCTCCTCGACGTGAAGAGCACGTAGACGCGAAGAAGGCGCGGTGATTTCAAGTCTCGCCGAACCCTAGCAGCCCTCTCCTTCCGGTTGTAAGTCCAAGAAGGCATTGTAAGTACTACTCACCTGTGGTAGGAGTAGCTCCGCGATTTTTGCTTCCTCCTTTTCCTTGCCGAGCGGGAACAGAGTCCTTATTGATTCGTTTAAGGATTAGGTTGGATTTTTGCTAAGCACAGCAGGTTTTAAGAAGCTTTCGTTTGTAGGTGGTGACTTACAGTTTTGAAGTTTGCATTTCCAAGTAGTACAGTTCATGTAGAGTTTCCAGTAGGGCTATGAGGATTGTTCTTCAGGCTTGAACTTAGTATTTTAGTTGGCATAATCGGGTTACATGGAAGCTAGCATTGGTTTCCTGTTGTTCCCTGTTGCCGTGGCACACTGCGTGAAGAGTACTTGTGGTTTAGGGGTTGATATGTAGCTGTCTTGTGCTATTAGTTCCCTTATACCTTGTAGCTTGTAGCGCTTCTTGCTTGTTCTGTTAATTTCTTTATGCAGTTAAGTGATAGCATGTTCTGCCAATGCTGTTAGTTCTTTATACCATGCAGATTAGAGCATTTCCTGCCATAGTAGTTCTGTTTTCGAATTCTTTGATGTACGAACAGCCCTCTAGTCCTAGCTCAAAGTTGCATTCTTTTGCCCTGTTATTACAGCATGTTTAGAAGTATTAAAGTAGCATTCTTTGCGTAGTTTCACAGCATGTTTAGAAGCACTGAAGTTGCGTTCTTTTGCCCTGTTATTACAGCATGTTTAGAAGTATTAAAGTAGCATTCTTTGCCTAGTTTCACAGCATGTTTAGAAGCACTGAAGTTGCATTCTTTTGCCCTGTTATTACAGCATGTTTAGAAGTATTAAAGTAGCATTCTTTGCCTAGTTTCACAGCATGTTTAGAAGCACTGAAGTAGCATTCTGTGCCCTGTTATTACAGCATGTTTAGAAGTATTAAAGTAGCATTCTTTGCCTATTTTTACAGCATGTTTAGAAGCACTAAAGTAGCATTCTATGCCATGTTTTTATAGCATGATTAGTAAGTCCATATGTGCTTTCTTTTCCTCTATTTTATAGCATGTTTAGAAAGTCCAGATTTGCTTTCCTTTGCTCTATTTTATAACAGGCTTAGGGAGTTCAGATTTGTTTTCCTTTGTGTTATTTTTGTATAGCATGCTTGGTTAGTTGTAATCCTATACTTGTTAGATATATATCTAAAGGATTCTAATAAGCTCTAGTAAAGGATTATGAGAAGTATGAGTAAAGAAAAGACCAAGGTCTAATTAAAGAAAGATAACAAGTAAGTAAAGCAAGAGGCTAGTACCCGACATCCAAGAGCTTGTCGTTAAACAAATCCAGGTGACCATTTCCGAGGTCTTGGCCCTGGTAGACCGAGGTCTGCTCTTTTAGGATTGGTGGCTCGCAACCCCAACCTATTAGGGAACGCGCATGAGTTGGTACTAGGCCTGGGCCCAAGAAAAGAAAACTCAAAGTAAAGAAAAGTATAGAAAAGTAAAGAAGTAAAGTAAAGAAAGAAAGAAGAAGAAAGTAAAAGATAGAAATTAAAAGATTAATTTCTAACACAAGGATACAAGAAATGAAATAAGTTCCAAGCTTAGAATAGATAAGAATGGTTAGTTTCTTTGATTCTAAGTTTACATTGTTAGTTTCTTGTTATCCTGCTTGATACTGAGTATGATTTGTATTCTGTTCATTTTCTGTATACCATGAGCACATGCAGATAGCTTTATTATTATTTCAGTTTCAGCACTTATGCATTTCATTTATGCTTTTCGAGTTTTGTGAGATAGATTAGTACTTACTAAGCGTTTTCGCTTATAGATACTTTTCTTTTCCTCCTACTGCAGATAAAGGAAAAGCTAAGATATGAAGGGAGGCGACAGGGTGGTGGTGATGATGGATGTGTGTGGTGACTGAACTATGGAGAGGTCCAGAGGGGATTAGCAAGACTTATTTATTTAGAGTTTATGTCTAGTTCATTTTCCTTATTTCTGTTAAGAAATTATGAGTTTATGCTTGAGTTTGAAGTGCGTTGTAGCTTGTTATGCTTTGTTCTGAGAGTTTTGAGTTTAATTCTTATTGCTAGTTTAGTTTTTGATTAGAATATGATTTATTAATGCGTGGTTGTGAAGAATATTGTGATCCAGCCGCATGTGGCTGTGTATATCTTTTATGTATTGTGGATTTGGTCACCGGTACAGGGGAGACTCTGCCGAATTTTTCGGTGGGAATCCCTCTGAACTGTGATAAAATCTACCTGACTCTAATTATAGAGTCAGTGCCACTAGGAGGGAAGTTATAGTTAGGTAACAATCTCCCTTAGAGAGTAGTGGTAAGAAAGGGGGGTTGTTACAGGCTACTCTCTGCGTTCCTGCTGCTGGGGCTACTGGTGTCGTAGGCAGGACTGGTGGAACCTCTAAGACCACTGGTGTCGCTAAGTTAGGCTCCGGGGTGACAGTGGGAGTGTTCTACTGACTAGCCTTTAAAGTGGCTATCTCCTATTGCTGTTCAGCTAGCTGCTGCTGTAACTGAGCCACTAACATTGTAAGGTCTGGGGGAGGCACTGAACTGCCTACCTCATGCTGGGGCTCAGTAGCTGGTGTCCTTCTAGCTGGGCGTCCTCGTGCCATTTCTAAAGACATGGAGGACAGGACATGCATAACTAATACAATTATAATTGTATAACTATTGCTATCATGTTATATACTATCACATACTAACATGCATCAATTATTTATAAACATGAGCTATAACAAGAAAGCAAGAAACATAAATAAAGCAGAGGTATTCTTACTTGGAAGCTGCAGGTACAATGCTGATGTGTGTGTAGGAAGTATGGAACACTGCTCTGATACCACTCTGTAACGACCCGCCTTCTACTAACTAAGCTGTAAGGTCGATCGCTACATTATGGTGTGCTAAATTACTATTGCAGAAATCTGGATTGATTAAAATTTTGGTAAACTGATTACTGGAAAATCTTAACTTAATATTCTAGGTGTACCTGGGAGTTGTACACATGCTAGGGAAGATAATCTATGCCTCTCGGATGTCCTACTAGCTGTAATCAGGCATTTCAATCGATCCATGGATCGATTGGCCTGTCGGATCGATCCAGTGATCGATCCAGCTTGATACTGGCACGGAGAAAAGCTCTGGATCGGTCGGCTGACCGATCCATAGCACGGAGCATTTCAATCTGAACTCAATCGCTTCTGTATGCGTCTGGATCGGTCAACCGATCGATCCAGGAGTACACTGATCGGTCGGTAGACCGATCCAGTGGCTCACTAATCGGTCGGCTGACCGATCAGTAAGCTTCGATACTCACTGTTCGCCACTAGATCGGTCAGCTGACCGATCCAGTGCAGACGCTAACTCTCTGTTCGCATCTGGATCGATCGGCTGACCGATCCAGTGGCACAGCCCAGTCCTGATCGATCTGTAGATCGGTCTAGGTTTCTGATTTCGAATCAGAACCCCTGATTTCAGCACTTGTTCGTGCCAAAATCTCACACAACAGTTATAGAATGCATGGAAAACGTTCTAATATCTGTTAACTAGCATTCTAAAATGATATAGTGCAAAGCTTATTAATTCATAGCATTTAAACCACTAGAAATGCATAAAAGTATCTTAAGACAAGGAACTAAATTCTTAATTTGCTAAACTCCCTAAGGATCTTCATTCCAGGTTCCTGCCACACACACCATCACTGCATTGACCTCCAGCTTCCTCTGCTAGTCCATCTTTCCTTTACCCTTATCTGCAGTATAAGGAAAAATAGTATCTGTAAGCTTTAAGCTTAGTAAGAAACCATCTACCTCACTAAAACATGCAACGATGCAAACATGTTTTTAAAGAATGCTATTTGAAAACATGCACTGAATTTGTTAAAGCATGGCATACTGGAGTTACATGGCATAAACACTGAAACATGGCATGCATAATAAAATCTAAGCATGGATCTCATGATATCAACTAGGAGAAATTAAGCTGAAACTGTAACTGAAACTGGGCTAAAGCTGAGCTAGTGCTAAGCTGAACTATAATCACATGACTAGGTTATGAATTTGAAAGCTATTATCGTAATAAGTGAAAATACATAATCATGTTGCTAGTGGGCCCAACAACTGTACTTTGCTGTGCGCGCATCCCTAACTAGACATGGGTTTGCAAGTCTCGAATTTAGTAGGGTTACTAGGTTGTCTGAACCTAGGGATGACTGTGGGAGCCCAACCCAATGGATATCTAATCCAGTACTGTGCCACTGAAAATAAAATACTGAATATAGCTACTAATTGCTTATTTTGCTGTTTCTAGGTTATTTGAACCTAGAGCTAGGTTATCTAAACCTAGAGGCGACTGTGGGAGCCCACCCATTGGACCGTAGTCCCATGTAAGCTGAAACTACACTAATATACTGATTTAAATGCAACTAATGCATTTAACTGAGCTGTTAAAAATATCTGAGGTGGTATTTAGCTACACTAATCATTTTGTCGAACACTTGGTGTGCTCCAACTCTCCCCTCTAATAGGGAGACCACCTCTAGGCACCCGACAACGTCTAGAGCCTCCAACTGAAGGAGAATAACGTGTCTGGCCCATCTAGAGGTGCTCAACTAAATCCCTAGTCTGCGAGGAGGGTTTAAACACACCCTGGGTGCCAAAAAAAATCTGCATATATCTAAACTAAAGGCATGCAATCAAACGAAAGCTACTTATACTGCAGGTGAGGGGTTTCTTACCTCCTATTCGTAATTTCTTACGATTCTAATCACTAGATTTCCGGAGGAGACGATCATTTCGACGATCTTCTCGCGTCTAAGCGTTCCTCTCGCGAAGGGGAACGTCCTCGTGTCGGAGATGTCGCCGAAAGGTGTCCTTGAAGCCCTAGGAAGGGAACCCTAGGTTTCTTCTTGTGGTTGGCGCTAAGAGAAGGAGAGGGAAGGGGAGTCGGCGTGAGTTAGGGTGAGGAGAAGAAAGTTGCCGAACCAAACCAAAAATAAACCAAACCGCACTTAAATTTTCTATTTATATTAAGTGGGTAACTCGGCCCAACTTACATATAAATATAATTAATTCCCCTTTCTTTCAGCACGGCCCTGCTGGGTTCAACTGGTTACTAACATTATCCGTAAACCGTAGGTCTCGGGTTCAATTCCCGCTTAGGCCGTTTTTGTTTTCTATTTGTTTTTGCTACTTCCGTTACTCTAAAAATTCTGTAAAAATATCCTAAAATTCCAGAAAAATCATAGAATATTTCTAAAATAGTTTTGAGAATTTTCAGACATTACATTTCTAATCTCGGAGAAGAGGTAAGTAACCGAGATTTGCTCAGGTACGCTTTAAATTCCTTTCCTAGAAACTCAAAATGGGCATCACTAGTAGATGTCTTTTACATTTCGAAAGATCTAGAAAAAATTTCATTAGATGAATTCTTTTCAACATTTAAAGTGCATAAGTCAAGATGTGCAGGAATGAAGGAGCCCAAGAATAACATCGCTCTCAAAGCTTTGAGAGACGAACCTGAGTCAGAATCTTCTCTCGACGACGAGGAAATGGTAATGATGGTAAGACGATTTAAAAAGTTATACAATTCTAGAAAAACTAACTATCCACAGGGTAGACAGAAAAGAACGATCCGCTGCTACCATTGCGATGAAGAAGGGCACGTCAAGGACAACTGCCCCAAGCTAAAGAACAAGGATAAAGATAAAGGTAAAAAGCCTGTTCAAAAGCGCAAGGCCCTAAAAGCGACGTGGGACGATACATCGTCCGAATCGGAAGTCAAAACATTCTCCGGACTCGCACTGATGGCGATTCATCAAGACGACTACTGCGATTCAAGTTCCTCTGAAATGAGCATCGAAAGCATCGATGAAGGGGGAGCTTCGTCGGAAGAAAGCAACAGTCAGGGGGAGACACAGACAACGAAATCAAGGTAAGTCAGGTACGTTCACTGCCTCCCGACAAACTTTTTAAATTTATTAAATTACTAACTAAAGATTGCTGCAAGTTAGAAAAAGAAATTCAAAATTTAAAAGGAATATTAGCTGAATCTTGCCCATTAGAAATGTTAGACAAATCAAAACTAGAAAATGAAAATTTGAAGTTAGAAATTCAAATTTTGAAAATTTAAGTAGAAAACTTAAAAAACCATACATGTCCATCTAAAACCAATTTTAGAAGATTTAATAATTTAAGTTGGTACTTTAAATATCACCCGGGACAAATTAGGAACATTTCAAGAAAATATGTCCCTAAAAACTTTTTACTTAATCCAGTAGATTGAACTAATATTGGGTTCCTAAATCATGCTTAAACTAAATTTTAAAATTAAAAATTAGCGCTTTAAGTGAGAAAATTAAACAAAGAATTTCCTTGTGAGGCTTTGTCAAGGAAGTGGTTGTTGCTCCAATAACCAAGAAGGTCTAGTGCCTCGCCACGACCTGGAAGCCAAAATATTGAAATAAATGTTTAATTAACTTACTAATGAAGCATTAATACAAGAATAAATTAGTGCTTTAAAAAGGTTATTCAAAACATTTTATTTCAATTTAGAAATTTACTTACTTAGAAATTTTTTTTAATTGCCTAAGTCATTTTTTAAAAAAATGTGCTTAAAAATTCTCAAAAATTTAAGTTAAATTTTCTTTCAAAAAATTTGTTACTTAGGATTTTTTTGTACTTAGAAAAATTCTCAAAAAATATTTTCTCCTAAGTTGAAAACTTTTTCCTGAAACTATAAATCTCAACTTAAATTACTTAGAAAAATTTTTTAAATCTCTTAAAAACTTAGAACTTTTTTAGAAATATTTTTTCGAAGTCTTTAACCCTTAGATTTTTTTTCTTGGAACACCATTTTTTTGTGATCAAAGGGGGAGAAGGGAAAGTATAAGTCTAGGGGGAGGTAGATAGATTTAATTTAAGATTTAATTTTTCTATGTTTTTGCACTTAAATTGAAAATTAAGTTAATTTACTTAATTCTATTTTATGTCTACTTTAACCCTAGCTTAACTTGGGTTGATCACACCAAAAAGGGGGAGATTGTTGGAACCCCAAGGTTCTTTTGGTGTGATCAACAAGTTAAGTTAGGTCTTGTGTGTTTCTAACCTTGCGTCTAAGTGTGCAGGAGCTTAGGAGCACAGGTAGTCGAGCGGAAGACGTAGCTAGCGAGAAGGACGGCAGTCTGAGGGATGAGGTGCTGCGGAAGAGTACACCGGCGGACGAGAAGGAAGCGTGCGGTGGTTCCGAGGGACGAAAGCCAGAGCGGAAGATTGCTCAGGGAGCAAGAGACGCAGCTAACTTTCAAACGACTAGAAATAGTTGTCTTTGGAAACAATGATAAACTGAAGGTAATTGGAATAGGTCACATTGAATTAGAATCAAATTTTATTATTAATAAACTTCTTCTTATTGAAAATTTCAAGTTTAACCTGCTTAGTATTACTCAATTGTGTGATTCAGAAAATAAGGTCAGGCTTACATCCACTGAACGTTTAATTAAACATATGAAAGATCCTACAATAAAATTGAAAAGACTTAGGAATAATAGCATTTTTACAATTAACCTAGCCAACTCCTCAATTAAGTGTCACTTGATAGAAAAAGAGGAAACCTGGCTGTGCCATAGGAGAATGTTCCATACCAACTTTAGAAACCTCACTAAACTAAACGACTTAGTTAGAGGATTACCAAACTACCTAACTTAGAATCAACAATTTGTAATGCTTGTCAATAAGGAAAATAGACTAAATCAATTCACAAACTGATTAATCAAGTTCAAACTAATTCAATCCTCGAATTACTACACCTAGAGATTTGTTTGACTCGCATGGAGTAAAATATATTAATGGAAGTTTATATTGTCTAGTCATAATTGATGATTACTCAAGATTTACTTGGGTAAAATTCTTAAAAATAAAGATGAAACTTTTGAAATATTTAGTAATTTTTGTAAACAAACTAAAAACAAAAAAGACTCAAAAATCAAAAGAATTAGGAGTGATAATGGTGGGAAATTTAAAAATCATAGGTTCACTAAATTTTGCCTAGAAAATGGGTACCATCAAGAGTTCACATGTCCAAATATCCCCCCCCCCCCCCTCCCAAAAAAAAAAATAGAATAGTGGAAAGAAAAAATAGAACTCTCCAAGAAGCCACTCAAACAATGCTTAATGAATACCTATTACCAAAATATTTTTGGGCAGAAGCTGTTAGTATAGTCTGCTATGTACAAAATAGAATAATAATAAATAAAAAATATAATAAAATCCCATTTAAAATTTACTATAATAAATTACCTAATATAAAATACTTTAAGGTATTTGGATGTCCTATTTATATATTAAACATAAGAGAATATTTGGAAAAATTTACCTCAAAAGTAGAAAATAAAATCTTTATAGGGTACTCTCTAAATAGTAGAGGATATAGAGTCTACAATAAAAACACTCTAAGAATTAAGGAAACAACTAATGTAAAATTTGACAAAATTACTAACTGTAATGAACCTAACCCAACTCAACCTCAATACCAACCAATTGATTTCACTAAAGCAAGCACTGATCTAGGGGGAGCAAGTGAATATCCAGTAGATGAATATAAAGTTGAACACAATCAACCACAAGAATAATCATAGCCTAGAACTATAAGAGTTAGATTAGACCACCCAATTGAACAAGTTATAGATGACCCAGACCTAAGAGTTCAGGCTAGATCATCTTTCAGAAATCTAAGTCAAATATCCTTAATATCTAAAATTAAACCTACAACTATATAAGAGTCCCTACTTGACCTAGACTGGATTATAGAAATGCAGGAAGAACTAGCCCAATTTGAGAGAAATGAAGTCTGAGAGTTAGTACCACTACCTGATAACAAAAAGATAATAGAAATAAAATGGGTATTCAAAAGTAAACTAAGTGAAAATGGAAAAAATGTTAGGAATAAGGCTAGACTAGTAGCTAAAGGGTTTAGTCTAGTAGAGGAACTTGACTATGATGAAACATATGCTCTAATAGCCAGGCTTAAGTCTATTAGAATGCTACTGATCTATGCATCCCATAAAGGATTCAAACTTTATCAAATGGATGTAAAATTTATCTTCTTAAATGGGCCAATAAAAGAAGAGGTTTATGTAGGTTAACCACCTGGATTTAAAAGTTTAGATCATCCTGACCATGTCTGTAAACTTAAGAAAGCATGTATGACCTTAAACAAGCACCTATGGCTTGGTATGAAAGGTTGACCTCCTATCTAATCTCCAAAGGGTTCAACCAAGGTCAAATTCATCCAACTCTATTTGTAAAGTCAGTCAAACAAGATATCTTTATAGCCCAAGTATATGTAGATGACATAATCTTTGGTTCAACCAATTCAGAATTTTTACAAGAATTTATAACCTTAATGGAACAAGAATTTGAAATGAGCCCAGTAGGTAAACTAACTTACTTTTTAGGATTATAGATTAAACAAACTAATGAAGGAAATTATGTTTACCAATAAAAATACATCAAAGAATTACTTAAAAAATTTGGAATGGAAAATACAAAAGAAATAAAAATACCAATTGCAACTAACACAACCTTAGATAGTGACCTAAATGAAAAGGCTATAGACCTAAAGTACTATAGGAGTGTCATAGGCAGTCTTTTATGTTGGATCGTAGACTTTCGATAGAGGGGGGGTGAATATAGAAAAACGTTCGAACAAAGTAAATGCAGCGAAAAAGTAAAACAGTGAGCCAAAGCGAACACAAGGATTTACTTGGTTCGGAGCCTTTGGCGACTCCTACTCCAAGGCCCGCACACGAGGGTGCTTTCGATGGGCAATCACTATCAATTCGAAAGATATTACAAACTAAGTACAGGAATTAATAGAACGAAAATACCGACAAACTGAAAAGCAGTAAACTGAAGACAGCGCTTTGTCGGAGTAGCCTCAAGGCGTCGTAGGAGCACAGTAGAGCAGAGAGTTCTGAGTTGTTGTTGAAGCTCCACCCCTGCCCCTTCTTTTATATGCAGCTCGGGGCGCCTCGGATCCCTTCCAGGCACCCTGGTGAGATGTGGCAGGTCCAACCAGTGAGCTCCATGTGGCGACACGCAATCGGGATAAAACTTGACTCCCGGGCGCCCGGATCCCATCCGAGCGCCCGGACCTCCGAGCGCTCGGATCCCCTCTGGGCGCCCGGACCTCCGAGCGCTCGGATCCCCTCCAGGCACCCGGACCACCTTTCTTCAGAACAGGTCCTTCTCCTGCAAGACAAGGTTAGTCCGAGGCAAGTATAATAAATTTCCTGCAAAACAAAGTGTTATCACAGTTCATAAGTTTGACATGAAAAGTATGACTTAGATTTCGTCTTTCCGAGACCGGAATATAGTCACGATCTCGACCTAGATATCTAAAATGGATCTAAGCCGGATCGACGCCTATTATTCCCTTCCCGGGAATGCATCCTCACAGTCACTCCCTTCCAGTGACTTACCTTCACTTACCTGCCAGACGTCCGATCAGTCCTTCGACCCATCTAGACTTCTTGCCAAGCGTCCGGTCAGGCCGTCGACCCACTTGGACTTCTCGCCAGCTATCCGGTGAGCCCGTCGACCTAGCTGGAATTCTTGCCAAGCGTCCGGTCAACCCGTCGACCCACTTGGACTTCGTGCCAGATATCTGGTCAGCCCATGACCTGTCTGGACTTCGTCTGCACACTCGGTCAGAGTGTTAGATCACAACAAACCTAACTTAACCCAATTTGTCATTCATCAAAACCTGAGTTAGATCATTAGTGCTAACCGCACCAACAATCTCCCCCTTTTTGATGGAATGATAACCTGGTTAAATTAGTAAAAATATGCGAGAGAAAAAAAGGTTAAACATTTTGTTCTAGCATGAGGTTTAAGTTAGTTTTTAATTTTGATTTTCTAACTTAACCATCTATCCCTCCCCCTTTGGCATTCATCAAACAAGGATATTGTAACACCCACGAAATTTTAAGATAAGTATATGAGCATTAATCTCTTTAGAGCATGAAAGTAAGAGGAATCAAAGAAATAAATAATAGAAATAAAAAGAAGAAGAGGTTAAGGTTTGAACCTTGGACCTCCCACAAATAATGAAGATAAATTGATGCATGACAACCACTAGGATAATGATTTACATATGGATAGGAAAGAATGGAATCTTAGTTAAAGGTGAGAAGAAAAATAAAAGAAAATTAAGCAAAAGAGCAAGAGAATACCAAGTGACTTACCTCCTCTTCCTCTTGGTTAAGAGAAGGAACAAGAAGAAGGCAAGTTGCCTTCCTCACCCTTCCCTCTCCTCATTTTCATGGGAATCAAGAGAGGAGTGATGGATGAATTAAGGGAAGGATTAATGAAGGCATAAATTCCCCACATGATGAATAAATAGAAAATGAGAAAAGAAATCTCTCATTTTTTCTCCTTCTTCCTCCTCCTTCTCCCTTCTCTCTTCTCCACCGAGACCAAGGGGTCTTCCCTCTCCTTGATCCGAACACTAAGTTAAGTTCTTCTCCAAGAAAGCTAATTTCCGAGAAGAAATCTTCAAGTTCTAGCCCTTCCAAGCAAAGGAAACCAAAGGAGGCACAAGAAGAAGAAGCTTCTTCCTTTCTTTAGCAACTAGAACATTTTTCGCTAAGAGAAACCACAAACGAAAGGATGTAAGTTCCCCTCACCTGTGGTACAATAGCTTATAGGGATTTTTCATGTAAATAGATTTGCTTAACAACCTAGGTATTGTTTCATGAAAATCCATGGTTTTTAACCAAGATCAAAAGAAAGAATCTAAGTTTAAAGACCTAATTAGATGTGCTCAATATACTTCTTGTGACATGTATATTATGGTAGGAGTTTATCCTTATGTTTTTACGCTAAAAGGGTTATGGGTTCATGAACTTAATATTTCGGCCAAGCATGAACAAAAGAACTAGAAGAGCTTCAAAACTAAACTAAGCATGATCTCTTGTACTCATAATATGTGCTCTATGATAATAATGTGGTTAACATATTTGTTTCCAATTGTATGTTGATTTAACTTAATTTTCATTCACATGGGTATTCGGCCATGATAAAACTAAAAGCCTAGGAGAGCTTTAAATCTAAAACTAAGCATGCTATGTTTCTCTAAGATAGGGTAATTATGATGTGCCATGATTGTATGAAGATATAAACCCTTTTTCATATGCAAGAAGATTCGGCCATATTAAGATGTGAAGCCTAGGGAAAATTTATAACAAGTCTAAGATGCTCATGACCTTCTTGATGAAATGATATGAAGTTAACTTGTTGCTTTTATGCTTATTTGTTGCATAGAATGATGATTACATGTCTATAACCTTCGGCCACTTAAGGTTCCAAGACCTAGGATGATTAGAACTTGAACCAAATTGCTTATGTTATTTCCTTATAAATGATACCATGAAATTGTGTAGGTTCTCATGCTTTTTAGGACACTTGAACTTTGGTTTTGAGTCCTACACCATTCGGCCATATCATGTTTAAGGGCCTAGGAAATCTAGAACCTAACTCAACTATGCTCATGTTAGTCCTTAAAATGTTTGCTATGAAATGTCTTTAAGGTTCTCATGTTTTTAGGACACTTGAACCTTGGTTTTAAGACCTATACCATTCGGCCACATCATGTTTAAGGGCCTAGGAACCTTAGAACCTAACTCAACTATGCTCATGTTATTCCTTGAAATATTTGCTATGAAAGTTGTTTAAGGTTCTCATGCTTTTTAGGACACTTGAACTTTGGTTTTGAGTCCTACACCATTCGGCCATATCATGTTTAAGGGCCTAGGATACCTAGAACCTAACTCAACTATGCTCATGTTAGTCCTTAAAATGTTTGCTATGGAATGTGTTTAAGGTTCTCATGTTTTTAGGACACTTGAACCTTGGTTTTAAGACATATACCATTCGGCCACATCATGTTTAAGGGCCTAGGAACCCTAGAACCTAACTCAGCTATACTCATGTTATTCCTTGGAATGTTTGCTATGAAAGTTGTTTAAGGTTCTCATGCTTTTAGGACACTTGAACCCTAGCATCAAGTCCTACAAGTTTCGGCTATGATGAAAGTAGAGACCTAGGAATCTAAGAACCCAAACCAAACATGTTCAAAGTATTCCTTATGATGTAAGATATGATAAAGGCTTGGGGTTCATATGCTTTCATGTTGCTTACTAAACTAGGTCACAAATTAGCATGTTTCGGCCATCACATGATATTAGGGTAGAAACCTAATTATGATCTTTTATGTGCCTCACATGCAATGCTTTATGACATGATAAGAATATGCTATGTAGCTATACTCATTTATGTGATTAGGACTTATGAGTAACAATGTGCTATATGCCTAAATTCATGATATGCTGTGTGCTCAAATTTATGATGTGTTGTGTGCTTAATTATGCTTATGACCATGATATGCTGTGTGCTCAAATTTATGATGTGTTGTGTGCTTAATTATGCTTATGATCATGATATGTTGTGTGCTTAAATATGCTTATGATCATGATATGCTGTGTGCTCAAATTCATGATGTGCTGTGTGCTTAATTATGCATGTGATCATGTTGTGTGCCCAAATTCATGATATGCTATGTGCTCAATTTCACATGCTTTAAGTATGCCTAAGAGTTGCCTCCCTACAAGTGGGATCAAGAGCACTCTTCATGATATGAATATGACATGAAAGTTATGCTAAGAATTATATTATTATGACATGCTACTTTACTTTTAAGGCTTGTACCAAGGGTGGGCTCCATAAGCGCCCCGGGGTCGATGGACTAAGAAACGGGCCTCGTTAGGGATGGGCTCCTAAGTGCCCCTAGGTCGATGGACTAAGAAACGGGCCTAATATGTATGCCTTGTAGGGTTCAAGACTTGCTACCTTGGACCTACATAGGACGCGCGCATTTATGTATGTGGTACAAGCTGGGGCCCTAATCATGTTGAGATTATGTTTAAGTATGTATGTTATAAGTTTTAAAAGACATGTTGCATATGTTTTCATGATGCATATTTAAGAGTTCACCTTACATACACCTTAGGTGATGCCATGATACCTTATGTTTATGACCTGATGATGCCATGATATTTATGATGATGCTTATGACATGTATGATGTTTATGTTGTGTGACACCATGATATCTTATGTTTATGTTGTGATCATGCCATGATATGCTACAGGATATGATGAAATTAACTCCATATGATATGACTTGTGTTCTTAATATGCTATACGATTTTTGTGAGTAGGAAAGGAACTTACTGAGCCATGAGTGCTCACAGCTTACTTTCTTGTACTACAGATAAGGGCAAGGGATGGATGAACTAGGGGAGCAGCAGGAGGGGCTAGAAGGATGTGTGTGGCAGTGATTTGGCTAACGAAAAAGAAAAGATCTGCTTTCATAAAAAAATAAGAATTATGCCTAGCTTTATGTCACTACTTCATAACTCCATGACATTTTATTATGTGTTTGAGTATCATGTCTCAAAAATATGTTAAGTATGCTGTGTGGTTTATATGTTAGATGATTTGTCATGGTGATTTAAAAGCTAAAGAAAAGTTTTAAAATTTTACGAATAAGACTTCCGCTGTAATTAGTAAGTAAGTATGGTAAAGTAAACCCCGTGGCCTTAGCAGGAGGGGCGGGGCGTTACAGATATAATTTAAACGTTAAAAAATACAGAATACATAAAGAAATGTAGGAAATGATGTCAAGTTAATTTGGGGGAGTTTTAAATTCCACCATTTAGGAATTTAACTTTTGTAACATAACTAAGTTTTGAAAGATAACTAACTTAGTATGAATTTGTAAACTTTTAAAAGCTAATTTTCAAGTATAGGTATCCAAATTTCAAGATATTGAATTTTCAAAATAAGTTTCAACTTGGAATTCTTTACAAACATGAGTTTTTAAAGTCAAAATTTTAAAATTAAGTTTGAAAAATCTACTTTTCAAAACTAAACCCTTAGTTTATAAAATCCAATTTAAACCCTTAGTTTTATTTTAAGACTAAGTTTGAAAAATCTACTTTTCAAAGCTAATTAAAATTTATTTTTCAAGTCAAAGTTTGCAAAATCCAGATTTTCAAAATGAAGTGAAGTTTAACTTTCAAATCAAACTTTAAGGCTAGATCCAATTATTGAAATTTTCAAAATAAGCTTGTAAGGTTAAAATATCTTTTTAAACATAAGTTTTATAAAGATAATTTTGCAAAGGTAAGATTTTCAAAACCAAGTTTATTAGATCTTACAAAGATAGGTCAGATTTCTTAAATAAATTTAAAGTATTTTTAAGAAAGTATTTTTCAAAAACCAATTTTTAGTAAAGTAAAAATAAATATGAGACTAATTAATCCTCCCCCTAAACCTGACATCTAAAATAGCTGTCTAACCAATTAGTTACTTACTAAGTATCAGAAGATGGCAGCTTTCACTTGGTTAGTCAAGTTAAGTTCATTGTGATCAGTTAGTGGTTGACTAAGCTGAATAACTTAACTTGATTAATGTAGGTGTTGTATTTAACGCCCAGACTTATATTGATGCACTGACATAAGCATCTTAAGTCCAGGAAATTGGCCTATACATCTCACCCCTTTCTAAGTTTGTTAATCACAGGTAAGGTAATCCTAGGGTGTTGGTGAGATGCTCAAATACTAGTCCTGGGGGAACATGATTTCTAAGGGGATTTTTCTAGTGTAAGGCTAAAGTTGTTTTGAAATTCTAAAAGTTGGAAGGTTTTAAAACAAATGAAAACAAATTTAACCTAGAATTTAAAACAATCAATTTGAAAGCAATTTTGAATTTTGAAAATCCTAGTCATTAAACTAGAGTATAACCAATCAGATTTGAAAATGAAGATCAGTAGAATAATATGTACTATAAACAGCTGTAATAGTGTCATAACAATGCTACTTAATAATCACGACTATTGAGATGATGACGGAGGTGGTCCGGAACCCATCGACCGAAGTAGTGCCAATATCTCAGTGTGACGAGCCCGGTCGTCCTCTCGTATGTCTCGTCGTAGGTCGGAGATCTCCTGTCGGATCTCCTGCCGCACATCTCGCCATAAATCAGAGACCTCCTGTCTCACCTCTCGTCGGAGATCTCTCGTCGTATATCTCGGTGGAACTCAGAGGACTCGTGCTAGAGGCTTGACATGGCTCTCTCTAGCCCGGATACTCGATCGTCTAGAGTGCGAGGAGCGGGACGTGGGGCTCGAGCTGGTGCTGGGGAAGGAGCGACCTCGTCAGGAAAGAGTGCAAGAAAGAACTCATCGGCCTCCTCCTGCTGTGCGTTTGGGTCAGGCTGGTGCTGTGCCTCCCTCTGCCAGGTCATGATGCCCTCATCATCTATATGAATACTAGCTAGGGAAAAGTTCCTAGCTCCTATAATGTCAAACTCGGTCATATAGCGGATGTCACCTTCGGTGACATCAATGCCCAAAGAAGACATATATGCTGTCAGAATGTGACAGTAGGGCATATGAACTCACCCACTCGTCGCATATCCAGCCGAGTAAATGATGGTGGAAAAGATATGCAGGCTAATGTCAATATCTAGCCTATGACACAGAGCATAGAGGAGAAAGGAATGGAATGGGTGCATCATCGCGATGTCGCGAGTGCTCAGTGGTAGAATGCAAAAGACTAAGACCCTATAAAGGGCGTAGTCCTGGACTCAATGGGTAACTGACCTAAACTGGGTCACTGTGGGTACTCTCTCGCCCCCGAAAAAATACGAATAAATCGTATCAAGAGTGATATGCGAGTAGGGATCTCCAAAGGGTAGCTCCCTGGGAGGATAGCACTGAAAGGGACAGGTGGACTCTTGTAACTCCAAAAACTCTCGAATGGCAGTGGGGGACAATGTGATATCAGTCCCAGCTGCCCTAGTAGTATAAGTAAAGTCGTCTATTTTTACTAGGTTGTTATAAACTTCTGCACACAAACTTATGTTTACTGAGCTAGTACATTCAACAAGGTTCTGAAGGTTGTAGTGGTTGATGGCCTCTATAGCTGAAATGCAAGAGCGTAAAAAGAACGCTTTATCTATACATTTGGTCCTAATGGCCATGTAGATGGTTGACTCAAACTTAATCCAAAGCTCATCAGTGGGAAACCTAGGATCAACACTGGGAGTAGAGGGCCCAGCACCAGATTTAGAACGTTTCCTAAATAAAATAATACTAATTAAAGAAAATAAACAGGCAATAATAAACTTTAAATAGAAGACAAGAGTTTTACCGAGGAGCCATTGCTAAAATAATTTTAAAACTAACGACCTCAGTTGATTCGCGAGCGCGTATTAACCACAGAACGAGCGAAAATTTTAATTTTGAATGCTTTCTCAATAAAGCTTGGAGAAAGCTTGAACGAAAGCTTGGAGGTGCAAAGGGAGGGGGCGCCCTGCCCCCTATATATAGGGGAGTCCGGGTGCCCGGACCTGTTCCGGGCGCCGGGGTCAAGTAGGGTGAGGCGCCAGGATCCCCTCCGGGAGCCCCGAGTCCGTATACCAGGCACGCCCGCCCCTAGTTTTTGAATCCGGCTTTGGGTTTTTTTTTAATTTAACATAAATTTTTATGTTTTAAAATAAATTTTTAAGTTTAAGTTTTAATTTTTAAAAAAAAAACATTAAGTTTTAATTTTAAAATAAAAAATTTTAAGTTTTAATTTAACATAAATTTTTAAGTTTTAAAATAAATTTTTAAGTTTAACTTTTAATTTTAAAAAACTTTAAGTTTTAATTTTAAAATAAGAATAAAAAAATTTAAGTTTTAATTTAACAAAAAATTTTAAGTTTTAAAATAAATTATTAAGTTTAAGTTTTAATTTTAAAAAACTTTAAGTTTTAATTTTAAAATAAATAAAAAAAATTAAGTTTTAATTTAACATAAATTTTTAAGTTTTAAAATAAATTTTTGTGTTTAAGTTTTAATTTTAAAATTAATTTCTTAAAAAATTTAAGTTTATTTTAATTTAATTTAATTTAATTTTAATTTAATTTAATTTAATTTTATTTAATTTTAATTTAAGTTAATTTTAATTTTATTTTATTTTAATTTAATTTAATTTTAAATTTAATTTCATTTAATTTAATTTAATTTTAAATTTAATTTAATTTAATTTAATTTTAATTTAATTCTAATTTAATTTTAAATTTAATTTAATTTTAAATTTAATTTAATTTTAATTCAATATAATTTAATTTTAATTTCATTTCATTTCATTTAATTTTATATTAATTTTATTTTATTTTATTTTAATTTAATTTAATTTTTAATTTAAATTTAAGCTAATTTAATTTAATTTCAATTCATTTTATTTTAATTTAATTTTAATTTTAATTTTAATTTAATTTTAAATTTAATTTCATTTAATTAAATTTAATTTTAATTTAATTTTAATTTAAACTTAATTTAATTTAATTTTAATTTAATTTCAAAATTAATTTCATTTAATATAATTTAATTTTAATTTAATTTCATTTCATTTAATTTTGATTTAATTTCATTTAATTTAATTTAATTTTAATTTAATTTCATTTAATTTAATTTAATTTAATTTTAATGTAATTTAATTTAATTTAATTTAATTTAATTTAATTTAATTTAATTTTAAATTTAATTTTAATTTAATTTTAATTTAATTTTAATTTATTTTATTTTAATTTAATTTAATTTGAAATTTAATTTAATTTAATTTGAATTTCATTTCATTTAATTTAATTTTAATTTAATTTAATTTAATTTTTAATTTAATTTTAAGTTAAATTTAATTTAATTTTAATTTAATTTATTTTAATTTAATTTTAATTTAAATTAATTTTAATTTAATGTAATTTAATTTAATTTAAATTAATTTAATTTAATTTAATTTAATTTAATTTAATTTAATTTAAATTAATTTAATTTAATTTAATTTAATTTAATTTAAATTTAAATTTAAATTTAATTTTTAATTTAAATTTAATTTAATTTCGTTTCATTTTAATTTAATTTTAAATTTAATTTCGTTTAATTAAATTTAATTTTTAATTTAATTTTCTTTGTCATCTCACCCGATCTATGTTTTCAATCAGGGAATCCTATAATTTTGTGAGATGAATTAGATTCAATTTTGGAGTTTGTTTTTAACTTGTGTTAGATTCAGGTTTAGCTTGGGGTTCAACATATAGGCGTTCTCTGGATAAACTTCTGGGCTATGGTGAGTCACTCGGACATCATTAAAGTAACCATGCCTTCGAGGTTTTCCAAATAGTCATATCCACTGGACTTAGTACAAAACCCTGGTCTAACTGGTTAGGATTTATAAAGGGAAGCTTCGGTCAGTTCCACTTGGCCAAATGCACCAGGTCGAAGCCATATCTTCCTAGACATGCATAGACTAAGCTTCCCTAACGTACTATCATCCAATATTTCATCAGTATCATTTTTCAAGTTAAACTTGAACCCCTTTTTAACTAATTCTAATTACCCTGCCGGATAGGTTGGTTAGGGTTACCCTGCCGGGTAGGTTAGTTTTGGAGGTGCCAGCTATTCTGGAGCCTCCCCCTAAATTGATTATCATTTAATTTAACTTTGTTCTCAGTTTATGTCTAATTCTTTTATAATTAAATTTCACTTAATGATGCAAAAGACTTTTTGTTGAGTTTTAATATGTTTAGATTTTAACCCTTTTGGTTTAGGTTTGTATTCTGGTTTATTTGATTTATTTGACTTTATATAATATATTTTATCTTTAGGGATGTAGTGTTGATTAAGTCCTATTTGCATGATTAAACACGCTTTCAGAACCCAAGCTTGTTTTGTTGGTTTGTGTTGGGTTATTAATGATTTAAAAGTTTTAGTTGAACTTGCAAGTCCAGTTTTGTTGTAACTTGCTTTTTGATTGTTTAAAATTAAATCTAAGTTCTTTGACCTCGTTGTGAATTTTTCTAATATTTCTTTTAAATTATTAATTTCTATTTTTAGTGATAGATTCTCCTCCTCAAGTGTTAGATCTTGAGTTTGACTTGAGTTTTTGATTTGTTCCTTGAGGTCTTGATTTTCCTCGAGGAGTGACTTATTTTCATTTTCTATTTTTTCTAATTTATTATTTAAGCAGGAAATAATTTTAAAAAATTTTCTGTTTAGATATAGGTATACCTCTTCGGAACCTTCGGAAACGAGTACGGACTCGTGGCTTGATTCGGGTTCAAACCTGTCTTCCGATTCATCCTCCGATTCTTCTTCGCAGGCCATCAGCGCGAGGTAACTCTGGTTCTTTTGTTCTTCGGCTTTCGATTCATCCGAGGAAGTGTCGTCCCACGTCGCTTTGAGCGTCTTCTTTTTGATCAGCTTCGGTTTGTCGTTCTTCAGTTTTGGGCACTCGTTCTTATAGTGGCCCTTTTTGTTGCATCCGAAGCATGTCACGCTCCTTGATTCTGGGGAGTTGATTTTCTGAAGGTCTTTCTTGGTGAAGCCCCTCTTTCTCCTGGTGAACATTTTCCTTACCAAGTTCACCAGGTGCTCTTCATCTTCAGAGTCCTGGTCAGAATCTGCTTCAGGCTCGGGCTTGTTCTTCTTTTCTTTGGAGGGACCTGCAAACAAAGCAATTCCTTTCTCGGCCCCGACGTTAGTTTGTTCGTGTAGTTCTAATTCACAAAACAGCTCGTCTAATTTAAGTTTCGATAAATTCTTAGAAATTTTATAGCCATCTACGATAGATGTCCACAAAATATTACGTGGAAATGCGTTTAATGCATACCTTATTAAGTCCTGGTTCTCCATTTGGTGGTCGATGGCATGGAGCCCATTGAGGATGTCCTTGATCCTCGCGTGAAGTTGACTTGCAGTTTCTCCTTCCTGCATTTTTATATTAAATATTTTATTTAATAATAAGTCTCGTTTTGTTACCTTAGCGTCGCTTGTTCCCTCGTGCAGCTCGATCAGTTTGTCCCACAGTTCTTTGGCGTTCTTATGTGGTATGACCCGGTTCAATTCTTCTCTGGTCAAACCGCACTGTAGGGTGTTGATTGCCTTGTTTTCTATTGACGCCTTCTTCTTTAGGTCTGACATCCAATCTTCTGGCTCCAGTAGGTTTCCGGAACTGTCTACTGGTATTTTATATGGTCTGGTGATGCTCATCCACTGGTCGAAGTTCGTCTTGAGATAGACTTCCATTCTCTTCTTCCAATACGGGAAGTCATCCCCGTTGAAAAGGGGAGGACGCACTGTGCTGAATCCTTCAAGTTGAGACATTTTAATCCTGTACACAAGGAAAAAATAGACAAGAAAAAGTCCCAAGACTTGGTCTTGGATTAGCAGTGTGGGAGGACAAAAAATGAGAGAAAGATCTAAATGAGTGTTACACCAATTTGGATAATGGAAAAAGAATCTTTCCAAAAAAAATTAGATTACCGGTTTGGAATTATGCGAGAGGGAAAAAAAACAAAAAAAAAACTTAATAGAAAGTTCACCCCCTGTCTAATTGGTGGTTGCACCAAATCAGAGCGGTACCTGCTCTGATACCACTTGTTGGATCGTACACGTTCGATAGAGGGGGGTGAATATCGAAAAACGTTCGAACAAAGTAAACACAGCGGAAAAGTAAAACAGTGAGCCAAAGCGAACACAAGGATTTAATTGGTTCGGAGCTTTTGGCGACTCCTACTCCAAGGCCCGCACACAAGGGTGCTTTCGATGGGCAATTACTATCAATTCGAAAGATATTACAAACTAAGTACAGGAATTAATAGAATGAAAATACCGACAAATTGAAAAGCAGTAAATTGAAGACAGCGCTTTGTCGGAGTAGCCTCAAGGCATCGCAAGAGCACAGTAGAGCAGAGAGTTCTGAGTTGTTATTGAAGCTCCACCCCTGCCCCTTCTTTTATATGAAGCTCGGGGCGCCCCGGATCCCTTCCAGGTGTCCTGGTGAGACGTGGCAGGTCCAACCAGCGAGTTCCACGTGGTGACGCGCAATCGGGATAAAACTTGCCTCCCGGGCGCCCAGACCACCTTTCTTCAAAACAGGTCCTTCTCCTGCAAGACAAGGTTAGTCCGAGGCAAGTATAATAAATTTCCTGCAAAACAAAGTGTTAGCACAGTTCATAAGTTTGACATGAAAAGTATGACATAGATTCCGTCTTTCCGAGACCGGAATCTAGTCACGATCTCGACTTAGATATCTGAAATGGATCTAAGCCGGATTGACGCCTACTGTTCCCTTCCGGGAACGTGTCCTCACAGTCACTCCCTTCCAGTGACTTACCTTCACTTACCTGCCAGACGTCCGGTCAGCCCTTCGACCCATCTGGACTTCTTGCCAAGCGTCCAGTCAGCCCGTCGACCCGTTTAGACTTCTCACCAGCTATCCGATCAGCCCGTCGACCTAGCTGGACTTCTCGCCAAGCGTCCGGTCAGCCCGTCGACCCACTTGGACTTCGTGCCAAACATCTGGTCAGCCCGTCGACCTGTCTGGACTTCGTCTGCACACTCGGTCAGAGTGTTAGATCACAACAAACCTAACTTAACCCGATTTGTCATTCATCAAAACCCGAGTTAGATCATTAGTGCTAACCGCACCAACATTTTATACTTAATTGCAAGTCGACCTGATATCTTGTATATAGTTAGTATGTGTGCTAGATACCAAACCTGTACTAAGGAATTCCACCTAACTAATGTAAAAAGAATTTTTAGACATTTAAAAGGAACATAAAATGTAGGAATTTGGTATCTTAGGTCACCTAATTTTAAACTAATAGGCTACTCAGACTTTGATTATGCTGGTTGTAAACTAGAACATAAAAGTACAAGTGGTGGATGCTAATTACTTAGGTCATCAATTGTCAACTGGTTTAGTAGAAAACAACACTGTGTTATTTTATCTACTACTGAAGCCGAGTACATAACAATGGGTGAGTGTATAGCACAACTATTATGGATGATGCACATATTAAAAGTGTAACAACCCAAATTTCCTCATTTCGAGTCCTAATAGTACTTAAAAATATTTATAAATGCTTTAGAAAAATTCTAGAGATTTTTAGAAATTTTTAGAGTATTTTTATGCAATTTGGAGTTCGTTTGGTATTTTTACCAAAAGAAACAAGTTGCAAAAAATAAAAAAAATTAGCCGAGATTCGAACCTGCAATGTAACACCTGAAAATTCTCAAAATAATTATTAGAAATATTCTATGATTTTTCTGGAATTTTAGAATATTTTTATGGAATTTTTAGAGTAGGGGAAGTAGCAAAAATAAATAGAAACGTAAAATGGCCTAGGCAGGAATTGAACCCGAGACCTATGGGCCCTACGCCTTATAGAGGACTCTAGTAACCAAGTGAACCCAGTAGGGCCGTGCTGAAAGAAGAGGGAAACAATTATATTTATATTTAAGTTGGCCGAAGTAACCACTTAATATAAATAGGGAAAATAATTAAGTGAGGAGTTATTTTTGGATCGTGACTTTTCCTTTCCCTCAAACCCTCACCGCAGAACCCTCTTCTCTCCCTCATCCTCTCGGCGCCCAAGCTAAGGAAGACCTAGGGTTCCATCCCTAGGGTCGTAGGAACGTCTTCCGGCGACAACTCCGGCACGAGGACGCTCCTCTCCGCGAGAAGAACGCATAGATGCGAGAAGATCGTCGAGAAGATCGTCTTTCCGGAAAACCTAGCGACTAGAATCATAAGAAATCTAGCGCAGGAGGTAAGAAACCCCTCACCTGCAGTATAAGTAGCTCCTTCGTGGTTTTACGCATTAGTTTAGTTGTATGCAGAATTTTAGTATGTAGGGTGTGAACTAGTGCACACCATATGTTTGATAAAATGTGTGGCTCAGTTAAATGCCACCATGGGCATTTTAATAGCTCAGTAAATGTAATAGAAGCATTCTTACAGCATGTTCAGTTTTATTAGAGCTTTTATGGGACTACGGTCCAATGGGTGGGCTCCCACAGTCGCCTCTAGGTTCAGACAACCTAGCTCTAGGTTCAGATAACCTAGAAATAGCAAGATAAGAAAAATTCAGCTATAGCTAGTATTTTATTTTTCGCAGTGACACTGTACTGGACTAGATGTCCTTTGGGTTGGGCTCCCATAGTCGTCCCTAGGTTTAGATAACCTAGTAACTCTACTAAATTCGGAACTTGCAACCCCGGGTCTAGTTAGAGATGCACGCATAGCAAGTACAGTTGCCGGGCCCATCAGCAGCATGATTATGTATTTTCATCTATTTATGATAAATAGCTTTCAAAAATTCACAATATAGTTTATGTGAATACAGAGCAGCTTAGCATCAGTTAGCAGTAGTGTAGCTTGGCTTTTATCTCAGTTTAGTCTTATGAATTCATATGATGGTTTTATGCTTAGCTATGATTCCCATGTATTGTATGTGATTATGCCATGCTTTAGAATCCATGTTGTAGCATGTTCAGCACATATTTCAAATAGCATGTTTTAAAAAGCATGAATTGCATCGTATGCATGTTTTGTGAGGTAGATGGTTTCTTACTAAGCGTAAGCTTACAGATACTTCTTTTCCTTATACTGCAGATAAAGGTAAAGGAAAGATGGACTAGCGGAGGCTGGAGGACAATGCTACAAAGATGTGTGTGGGCAGGAACTTGGAATAAAGATGCTTGGGAACTAGCAAATTTAAAGAATTAGAACCTTTTGTTCTTTTTAATGTTTATGCACTTTTAGAATGTTTAAGAATTCTGAATTGTGAAACCATGCTTATGCCATACCTAGGACACTAGCTAGCTTATTGATGAGTAGTAAATCATGCATAATGTTAGTGAAGACTAATTACAATGTTCTCTAGGCATTTTAGGTTTATTATATTGAGTTGTGTATGATCGAGCTCTGAAATCAGAGTTCTGCAGCGAAATCAGAAACTCCAATCGATCGACCGATCGATTGGAGGGACCTCAATCGATCGGTTGATCGATTGAGAGCTGATTTCCACGAACAGTAAGCTCTGGAATCAATCACTGGATCGACTGAGGAATTAGCCTCGCGAATAGAGAGCTTCTGAATCGATCACTGGATCGATTGGCAAGTCTGGATCGATCAGTCGATCGATCCAGAATCTTACCCCGCGCACAGTAGCGCGCTGAATCGATCAATGGATCGATTAGTCAGGATGGATCGATCAGCCGATCGATCCAGAATCTTGTCCGTGCACAGTAGCACGCTGAATCGATCAGCGGATCAATCAGATGACTCCAATCGATCAGCTGATTGATTGGAGTGTCAGATTTCAGCTGGAAGGGTCTCATTTCAGTCTTTCGATCAAATCGAAAGTTCGGGTTCCTTCCCTAGTGTATGCATGTCAATGGAAAGGTCTTTGAATCTAGTCCTACAAACTGTAATAGTCATTAGCAGAGTAAGATTTTAATTAGTACGGTTTTCTGCACCGTTTAGCTTAGCACAGCATAATGTGACGGTCCGGTCTCGCAGCCTAGTTTAGTAGGAGGCGGGACGTTACAGAGTGGTATCAGAGCAAGTTCCATACTTCCCTCACACACATCAGCATTGAACCTGCAGCTTCCAAGTAAGAACATCTCTCACTTTATTTATGTTTCATGTTTTCATGTTTGAGATAACTAAAGTATGTTTATTTATGATAGTATCTAACATGATAACAATAGTTATGCAAATATGATTGTCTTAGTTATGTATGTCCTTTATGTCTCTAGAAATGGCACGAGGACGCCCAGCTAGAAGGGCACCAGTTACTGAGCCCCAGCATGAGGCGGGCAGTTCAGTGCCTCCCCCAGACCTTACGGCAGTAGTGGCTCAGTTACAGAAGCAACTAGCTGAACAGCAACAAGAGATAGCCACCCTCAGGGCTAATCAGCAGAACACTCCCACTGTCACCCCAGAACCCAATTTAGCGACCCCAGTGGTGATAGAGGTTCCACCAGTCCAACCAGCAGCACCAGTAGCCCCAGTAGTAGGGGCAAGGGGAGAAGCCTATCTGATCCAGTGGCAGAGAGTTAAGCCAGAGAACTTCTCAGGCACCAGTAAACCATGGGATGCTCAGGCCTGGTTCAAAACACTGGAGAGTACGATGGAGCTACTAGACTGGCCAGAACACAAGAAGGTGAAATGTGCCTCTTTCTGCTTGGCAGGAGACGCACGTATGTGGTGGGAGAAAGTTAAAGCGAAACGCCCAGTGAACCAGATGACATGGGTTGACTTCGAAAGGGAATTCTTCTACATGCGAGTCACAAACCGCCACTATGACGAGTTTACTGAATTTCGTCAAGGCAACCTTTCAGTTGAGGAGGCCGTGAGGAAATTCAACAGATTGGCTCGTCTATGCCCTGAACTAGTCAGCATTGAAAGGGAACGAGTCCGGTTGATGCTCAAGATGTTAAGGCCGGAAATAGCAATGAATGTGGCCAGCGGTGTCTGTAGGCCGCAAACTACAGAAGAACTAGTGAGCAGTGCTCTGACCACTGAGCATTATCAGAACAGTATCAAGCAGCAGAAGCAAGTTCTCTCAGAGTCGAAAGGCCAAGGAGGCTCAGGTACTCAGAAACACCAGGGCCACAGCTCCCACGGCTCTAACTGGAAAGGGAACTCCAGCAACAAGCGCAAACCAGGGAGTTACCCAAAAGGAGGACCGGCTAGTAAACAACCCAGTTATCCCAAGTGTGCTACTTGTGGGAAATTTCACCCAGGAATTTGTCGTAAGGACACATGAGGATGCTTTGAATGCGGACAAGAAGGGCACATGGCCAAGCAGTATCCAAACAAGACTAGCTTTCCTCCACCACAGCCGATTCAGTACGAAATCAAGCCAGCACAATTGCATTAGATGCAGGCCGCCTTAGATGGTCCATACATCAGCCAGGGCAGACTAAAAGCCCCCTCAGCCACGACAAAAGCACGGATCTACTCCCTGACCAGAGAGGAAGTAGCAAATGCCTCGACAGTTGTTTCAGGTCAGATTAGTATTTTACAGCAAAGTGCAACTGTCTTATTCGATACTGGGGCAACCCATTCTTATATATCCAGGATGTTTTCCAAAAAGTTAGGGATACCCCCAGAGGTACTCAGTAGTAAGTTTTTGATGACGTTACCTTCGGGAGAAATTATGGCGTCCACGCACTGGCTTCGGGCAGTGCCAGTTATTATAGCAGACAGAGAACTCTTTTGTGATCTGATAGTGCTAGATATGACTGATTATGATGTCATCTTTGGAATGGACTTCCTGATCAGATACGGTGCCTCTATAGAGTATCATAAACAGAAAGTCATATTCCAACCTGAAGCAGAGGTACAGTTTGAGTACATCGGAGAACCAAAGAGAAAGGCCAAGAAGTTTCTCTCAGCTCTGAAAGCACAGAAATTAATGGATTCAGGATGTACGGGATTCCTAGCACATGTAGTCAATACCAGTCAGAACAAGGACCAACAGCTAGAAGAGGTCCGAGTTGTATGTGACTACCCAGCAGTCTTCCCTGAAGAGTTACCAGGCCTAGCACCAGACAGGGAGATTGAATTCGAGATAGAACTTATTCCCGGTACAAATCCTATCTCCAAAGCGCCTTACCGCATGGCTCCAGCAGAACTGAAGGAACTTCATGAGCAACTACAGGAGCTGCTTGACAAGGGCTTCATACGTCCTAGTCTCTCACCATGGGGAGCGCCTGTATTGTTCGTGAAGAAGAAGGACGGGAGCATGCGCCTGTGTATAGATTACAGAATAGATGACCTGTTTGATCAGCTAAAGGGAGCAGCAGTGTTCTCTAAGATAGATCTCAGATCGGGATATCACCAAGTTAAAGTCAAAGAGGGTGATATACCAAAGACGGCTTTCAGGACCAGATACGGACACTATGAGTTCGTAGTCATGCCCTTTGGCGTGACAAATGCTCCAGCTACTTTCATGGACCTTATGAATAGGGTATTCAGAGAATACTTAGATAAGTTCATTATCGTATTCATCGATGACATCCTTATCTATTCCAGAACTCAAGAAGAACACGCAGAGTACCTGAAAATAGTACTGCAGACCCTTCAACAGAAGAAGTTGTATGCCAAGTTCACGAAATGTGAATTCTGGCTAAATCAAGTAGCCTTCCTGGGTCACATCATCTCCAAGGATGGTATTATGGTAGACCCCAGCAAAATAGAAGCTGTGAGTAACTGGAAAAGACCCAAGAACACCATCGAGATCAAAAGCTTTTTGGGACTAGCAGGTTATTACAGTAAATTCGTAGAAGACTTCTCCAGGATAGCCTCCCCACTGACTGCTCTTACCAGAAAGAACAGAAAATTTCAGTGGACAGAGGACTGTGAGAACAGCTTCAGCGAGTTAAAAAGGAGATTGACCAGTGCACCTATTCTGACTCTACCAGAAAACACAGATAGCTTTGATATTTACAGTGACGCCTCTAAATTGGGACTAGGAGCAGTACTGATGCAAAATGGCAAGGTGATCGCCTATGCCTCTAGACAACTCAAGGATTATGAGAGAAACTACTCTACTCATGACCTTGAGCTTGCAGCAGTGGTGTTCGCCCATAAAATTTAGAGACACTACTTGTATGGAGCTCAGTGTAGAGTGTATACAGATCATCAGAGTCTGAAGTACTTCTTTACTCAGAAGGATCTGAATATGCGACAGCGTAGATGGCTTGAACTGGTCAAAGATTATGATGTAGACATCCTCTACCATCCAGGAAAAGCTAATAAGGTGGCAGACGCACTTAGCAGGAAGTCCAGCGCCACCTTACTATCACTAGTAGCCATGTCACCGCCTCTACAGAAGGAGATCATAGATTTCAGTCTCGAACTTATAGTGGGATAACTCTCTACTATGACATTAGAATCCACCTTGCTTGGTGACATCCAGATAGCTCAGGGACAGGATCCTGAAATTCAGAAAATCAAGCAAGGACTAGCAGGATCAGAAAGTGGAGAGTTCAGAGTATCAGATAGTGGGGCATTATATTTTGGTGACAGACTATGCGTTCCGGATCAAGAGGAACTAAAGAGAAAGATTTTAGATGAGGCTCACAGGACTCCCTATGCGATGCATCCGGGTCCACCAAGATGTACCAAGACCTAAAGAGACGTTTTTGGTGGCCTGGGATGAAAAGAGACATCGCTAGATATGTTAGCACCTGTTTGACCTGTCAGAGGGTCAAGGCAGAACATCAGAGACCAGGAGGAGTTCTGCAGCCTATTCAGATCCCAGAATGGAAGTAGGAGGATATTTCCATGGATTTTATAGTGGGACTACCCAGGACCACGAATGGCTTTGATGCCATCTGGGTAATAGTCGACAGATTGACTAAATCAGCCCACTTCTTAGCTATCAGGATATCCTACTCCATGGAGCAGCTAGCTCAGTTGTATCTCAAGGAGATTGTCAGACTACATAGAGTCCCACGGACCATCATTTCAGACAGAGACAGTAGGTTCACCTCACACTTTTGGGAGTGTGTACAATCAGCATTGGGCACCAAGTTAAAATTTAGCACAGCCTTCCATCCTCAGACAGATGGTCAGACGGAGCGAGTAAATCAAGTACTCGAAGATATGCTCCAAGCATGTGCCCTAGACTTCAAAGGAAGTTGATGCAAATATCTGAGTTTAGCAGAATTTGCATACAACAACAGTTATCAGGCCACTATCGGTATGGCACCTTACGAGGCTCTCTACGGGAGGAGGTGTAGATCTCCAATCTGCTGGTATGAGAGTGGTGAACAGAAGGAACTAGAACTTCAGACAGATCTAGTAGTAGATACCACAGTAGCTATACAGCAGATCCACCAGAGGATAGAGACAGCTCAGAGCCGCCAGAAAAGCTATGCTGATACACGGCGCAGACCCTTAGAGTTTTCAGTTGGGAATTCAGTGTTCCTCAGAGTAGCTTCCATGAAGGGAGTAATACGTTTTGGAAAGAAGGGAAAATTAATTCCCAGATATGTGGGACCATACCTTATCACTAGGAGAGTTGGCAAGGTAGCATATGAGCTAGAGCTACCCCAGGAGATGTCAGCTATCCATAACGTATTTCATGTCTCTATACTGAAGAAGCATATCCCAGGTGCCACCCAGGTGATTGAGCCCCAGTCGGTACAAGTCTGTGAAGACCTCAGCTATGACAGTCGGCCTACTCAGATAGTAAATCGAGCAGTTAAGAAATTGCAGAACAAGGAAGTACCATTAGTAAAAGTTATTTGGCAAAGTCACACAGCAGAAGAGGCAACATGTGAGACAGAAGCCAGTATGAGACAGAAGTACCCAGAGTTATTCTAAGTTCGAGGATGAACTTTTTATAAGGTATGGGGGATTGTAACGCCCGAAAATTCTCAAAATAATAATTAGAAATATTCTATGATTTTTCTGGAATTTTAGAATATTTTTATGGAATTTTTAGAGTAGCGGAAGTAGTAAAAACAAATAGAAATGTAAAATGGCCAAGGCGGGAATTGAACCCGAGACCTATGGGCCCTACGCCTTATAGAGTACTCTAGTAACCAAGTGAACCCAGCAGGGTCATGCTGAAAGAAGAGGGAAACAATTATATTTATATTTAAGTTGGCCGAAGTAACCACTTAATATAAATAGGAAAAATAATTAAGTGAGGAGTTATTTTTGGATCGTGAATTTTCCTTTCCCTTAAACCCTCACCGCCGAACCCTCTTCTCTCCCTCATCCTCTCGGCGCCCAAGCCAAGGAAGACCTAGGGTTCCATCCCAAGGGTCGTAGGAACGTCTTCCGGCGACAACTCCGGCACGAGGACGCTCCTCTCCGCGAGAAGAACACATAGACGCGAGAAGATCGTCGAGAAGATCGTCTTTCCGAAAAACCTAGCGACTAGAATCGTAATAAATCTAGCGCAGGAGGTAAGAAACCCCTCACCTGTAGTATAAGTAGCTCCTTCGCGGTTTTACGCATTAGTTTAGTTGTATGCAGAATTTTAGTATGTAGGGTGTGAACTAGTGCACACCATATGTTTGATAAAATATGTGGCTCAGTTAAATGCCACCATGAGCATTTTAATAGCTCAGTAAATGCAATAGAAGCATTCTTACAGCATGTTCAATTTTATTACAACTTTTATGGGACTACGGTCCAATGGGTGGGCTCCCACAGTCGCCTCTAGGTTCAGACAACCTAGCTCTAGGTTCAGATAACCTAGAAATAGCAAGATAAGAAAAATTCAGCTATAGCCAGTATTTTATTTTTAGCAGTGGCACTGTACTGGACAAGATGTCCTTTGGGTTGGGCTCCCATAGTCGTCCCTAGGTTTAGATAACCTAGTAACTCTACTAAATTCGGAACTTGCAACCCCGGGTCTAGTTAGATATGCACGCATAACAAGTACAGTTGCCAGGCCCATCAGCAGCATGATTATGTATTTTCATCTATTTATGATAAATAGCTTTCAAAACTTCACAATATAGTTTATGTGAATACAGAGCAGCTTAGCATCAGTTAGCAGTAGTGTAGCTTGGCTTTTATCTCAGTTTAGTCTTATGAATTCACATGATGGTTTTATGCTTAGCTATGATTCCCATGTATCGTATGTGATTATGCCATGCTTTAGAATCCATGTTGTAGCATGTTCAGCACATATTTCAAATAGCATGTTTTAAAAGCATGAATTGCATCGTATGCATGTTTTGTGAGGTAGATGGTTTCTTACTAAGCGTAAACTTACAGATACTTCTTTTCCTTATACTGCAGATAAAGGTAAAGGAAAGATGGACTAGCGGAGGCTGGAGGACAATGCTACAAAGATGTGTGTGGGCAGGAACTTGGAATAAAGATGCTTGGGAACTAGCAAATTTAAAGAATTAGAACCTTTTGTTCTTTTCAATGTTTATGCACTTTTAAAATGTTTAAGAATTCTGAATTGTGAAACCATGCTTATGTCATACCTAGGACACTAACTAGCTTATTGATGAGTAGTAAATCATGCATAATGTAAGTGAAGACTAATTACATTGTTCTCTAGGCATTTTAGGTTTATTATATTGAGTTGTGTATGATCGAGCTCTGAAATCAGAGTTCTGCAGCGAAATCAGAAACTCCAATCAATTGACCGATCGATTGGTGGGACCTCAATCGATCGGTTGATCGATTGAGAGCTGATTTCCATGAACAGTAAGCTCTGGAATCGATCACTGGATCGACCGGGGAATTAGCCTCGCGAATAGAGAGCTTCTGAATCGATCACTGGATCGATTGGCAAGTCTGGATCGATCAGTCGATCGATCCAGAATATTACCCCGTGCACAGTAGCGCGCTGAATCGATCAATGGATCGATTAGTCAGAACGGATCGATCAGCCGATCGATCCAGAATCTTGCCCGTGCACAGTAGCACGCTGAATCATCAGCGGATCGATCAGATGACTCCAATCGATCAGCTGATCGATTGGAGTGCCAGATTTCAGCTGGAAGGGTCTCATTTCAGTCTTTCGATCAAATCGAAAGTTCAGTTTCCTTCCCTAGTGTATGCTTGTTAATGGAAAGGTCTTTGAATCTAGTCCTACAGACTGTAATAGTCATTAGCAGAGTAAGATTTTAATTAGTACGATTTTTCGCACCGTTTAGCTTAGCACAGCATAATGTGACGATCCGGTCTGGTAGCCTAGTTTAGTAGGAGGCGGGACGTTACATGCAACCTCCGGCTGAACCAAGCCTTAAGAAAATTTGGCTGACCAAGTGGTCAAGCAGGCGGTTCTGTTTAGAAAAGGTAGCAAAATTTATTTAAGATAGTTAACAGAATATTGGATTATAAAAGGGATAAGTTGATGTTGGATTTGTCTGTTTAGAAAAGGTAGCGAATTTATTTAAGATAGTTAACAGAATATTGGATTATAAAAGGGATAAGTTGATGTTGGATTTGTCTGTTTAGAAAAGGTAGCGAATTTATTTAAGATAGTTAACAGAAATATTAAGTTATAAAAAGGGAGAACTTAGGGATTATTTTCCAAAACCTAAACCTCTCCTCTCCTTTTCTTTCCCGACGGCACAACGTCTCCTGTTTGGGCGAAGGAAGAAAAAGGGGGAGGATCTAGGGTTCCTCTCCGGCGGCCGGCCAAGGGAGATTTTCGGGAGATCTTCACATGGTTGTGATCCTCTCGTCAAGGGGAAACTGTGAGCACGAAGGAGGGGTCGAAGCTTGCAATTCCCGCAAACCCTAGAAGTTTACTTTCCGGTTGTAAGCCCAAGAACGCAAAGGTAAGTGTTTCTCACCTGGAGTAGCAGTAGTTTCAGACCTTTGTTCTTCTTGAATTCGAAGCATGAGAAGCGCTTATAGTACAGATCTTTAATTAAGCCTATAGTGCAGATTTTAATTAAGCTTATAGTGCAGATTTTTATGTAGGCTTATGGTGCAGATTTTTAATTAAGCTTGTAATGCAGATTTTTAATTAAGTCTATAGTGCATATTTTAATTAAGCTTATAGTGCAGATTTTTATATAGGCTTATAGTGCAGATTTTAATTAGGCTTATAATGCAGATTTTTATGTGAGCGTATAGTGCAGATTTTAATTAAGCTTATAATGCAAATTTTAATTAAGCTTATATTGCAGAATTTAATTAAACCTATAGTGCAGATTTTAATTAAGCTTATAATGCAGATTTTTAATTAAGCTTATAGTGCAGATTTTTATCTAAGCTTATAGTGCAGATTTTAATTAAGCCTATAGTGCAGATTTTTAATTAAGCGTATAGTGCAGATTTTTATGTAAGCTTATAGTGCATATTTTAATTAAGCTTGTAGTGCAGATTTCTTAGAGCTTAAAATGCAGATTTCTTTAAAGCAGATTTCTTTAGAGCTTGTAGTGCAGATTTCTTAAGAGCTTATGGTGCAGATTTTTTTAAAGTTTATAATGCAGATTTTTTGTGGAACTTGTAGTGGAGATTTTTGGTGAAATTTATAGTGCATATTTTTGGTGGAACTTGAAGTGCTGATTTTTGATGAAACTTATAGTGCAGTTTTTAAAGAAAAAGATTATAGTGCAGTTTGGTTAAGTATTATAGTACAGAATTTATGTTTGCATAGTATGCAGAAATAGTGTAGCATAGAATGCAGAATCTTAATTAGTATAGTATGCAGAATTTTGATTAGCATAGTATGCAGATTTTTGTTTATGCATTTCAAAGTTAGAATTTGTTTAAGCATTTCAGTTTTTCAAGAAGCGTTCTTTTATTAGAGGTATTAACAAGTATAAGAAAGATAAAGAAAAGAAAGAAAAAGGCCAAGGCCTTAAGTAGATCTCAAAGTCAAGACTTTAGAGATTTTGGCACACAAGGTGCTCGTTAAAATGCCAAGGCATTTAAAGAAGAAGTATTTAAGATAAATCAACTTATAAATCAGTATTTTACTTTTATCAGTGGCACTGTGCTGGACTCTTAGTTGTCCTTGGGTTGGGCTCCGATAGTCGTCCCTAGGTTTAGATAACCTAGTAAACCCTACTAGATTCAGGACCAGCTATCTCGGGTCTAGTTAGGGATGCGTGCATAGCAAGTACAGTTGTCGGGCCCATCAGCAGTTTGATTATTATTTTTATCTATTATGAAAATAGTTTTCAAAACTTCACAAATCAGTTTTAGATTTATTTTATTCACATGCATATTCGAGTTTTGTTTGTTAGATAGCGCTTACTAAGCAATTTTGCTTATAGTTGCATTTCTTCTTACTGCAGATAAAGGAAAGGAAAAGTTATAGCAAAGGAAGGCGACAAGGAGGTGCGGATGGATGTGTGATGCCTGGACTATAGAAGCCTTGGGATTTAGCATTAGAATTTATTAACAAAGAGTTGAGTAGAATGTATTAGATGAGTCATTTAGTCTTCCGCTGCTAGTTAATTGTATGTTTTGAGTTTTTTTAAAGTTTATGTATTGATCTTTACATGTGAACAACTCTAATTAAGTAAAGTTAGTAGTCCAGTAGCGTTCCGCCCTCGCAGACTAGTAGTGAGGAGGGTGGGGTGTTACAGTTGGTATCAGAGCAGTTCCAATTCTCCAGCATCACACATCAGCACCAGCCTTGCCGTCTTCAAGTAAGAAAGTACTTAAATTCTTTTTAGTATGGTTTTCTTTTTTGCAGTAAACAGAAATCTTTAGAAGTATTTGTTTATATGTGCTTAAGCTAGATAAAAGTTCTTGTGTGAGGAACAGCATGAGGCAGAAATATCCAGAATTGTTCTAAGTTCGAGGACGAACTTTTTATAAGGTATGGAGAATTGTAACAACCCAAATTTCCTCATTTCGAGTCCTAATAGTACTTCAAAATATTTATAAATGCTTTATAAAAATTCTAGAGATTTTTAGAAATTTTTAGAGTATTTTTATGTAATTTTTGTAGTTCGTTTGGTATTTTTACCAAAAGAAACAAGTTGCAAAAAAATATAAAAAATTAGCAGAGATTCGAAACTATAACCTCCGGCTGAACCAAGCCTTAAGCAAATCCGGCTGACCAAGTGGTCAAGCAGGCGGTTCTGTTTAGAAAAGGTAGCAAAATTTATTTAAGATAATTAACACAATATTGGATTATAAAAGGGATAAGTTGATTTTGGATTTGTCTGTTTAGAAAAGGTAGCGAATTTATTTAAGATAGTTAACAGAATATTGGATTATAAAAGGGATAAGTTGATGTTGGATTTGTCTGTTTAGAAAAGGTAGCGAATTTATTTAAGATAGTTAACAGAAATATTAAGTTATAAAAAGGGAGAACTTAGGGATTATTTTCCAAAACCTAAACCTCTTCTCTCCTTTTCTTTCCCGACGGCACAGCGTCTCCTGTTTGGGCGAAGGAAAAAAAAGGGGGAGGATCTAGGGTTCCTCTCCGGCGGCCGGCCAAGGGAGATTTTCAGGAGATCTTCACATGGTTGTGATCCTCTCGTCAAGGGGAAACTGTGAGCACGAAGGAGGGGTCGAAGCTTGCAATTCCCGTAAACCCTAGAAGTTTTCTTTCCGGTTGTAAGCCCAAGAACGCAAAGGTAAGTGTTTCTCACCTGGAGTAGCAGTAGTTTCGGACCTTTGTTCTTCTTGAATTCGAAGCATGAGAAGCGCTTATAGTACAGATTTTTAATTAAGCCTATAGTGCAGATTTTAATTAAGCTTATAGTGCAGATTTTTATGTAGGCTTATGGTGCAAATTTTTAATTAAGCTTGTAGTGCAGATTTTTAATTAAGTCTATAGTGCAGATTTTGTTAGCTAGAGTGCTAGAGCCAATCATTTGATGATTGTATTTTGGACTTGTTGTATCATATTCTATATAAATAAAGGCATTTAGTTTTTGGTTATTATACTTACTTGTATTGGTGCCAAATAAACTAAGTATAATAACGTCTTTGAGTAGAAGGTTCTCACCTATATCAATCGGTTAGTTGAACCGATAGTGAGATGATATAGGGAACACTACCCTTAATCATTCCTAGTCGAGTATTAACATTCAGGGACAATGTTAATGCAATAAGACTAGCATGTAGGTCAACTCGATGACTTGATCTCACAAGTCATGGATATAGAGATATCAAGTTGACACATGGGTATGCATTAGAGAATGTATATTGAATGACCCGCCATGAGAAAGAATCATGGATCATTATATGAGTGTCATATACTTTCTCATGTGGCTATTAGTATGACTACTAGTCCTTAGACCTGAAGTCACCATGGTTCCCTACATAAGGAGTTATGTACTTTGGTTTCGTCAAACGTCACCCGTAACTTGGTGGACTATAAAGGCGATTACTCGGTATGTAACAAATTATGCGGAGGGATGTGAGTGATGTAGATGGGATTTATCCCTCCTATATGACGGGAGAGACATCGATATTCTTGATAGAGTGAGACCACGAAGTGCATGGCCATGCCCAAATGAGTCAATATGAGATATTGAGCTCATTTGATTGAGTGAGTCTACTTGGAGTTCAAGATTTAGATTGGTCAGAGGATGACACGGTCTATGCCTCACATTGATCAATCTATATGTCTAGGATAGAAGGACACTTGTCATATATTGTGAGGAGTCACAATTAGTAGTCACAAGGTGATGTTGGATCTCAACATTCTTGTAACTTGGGTAGTAATGATGTATTGCTAGATACCGCTCATTACTTATGCTTCTAAATGAGTTTAGGGGTATTGCCAACATTACAAGAACCTATTGGGTCACACACAAAAAACAAGTGGATGGAGATTAGGTTCATATGATGAACCAAGAGGATTAGATTCATTTGATGAATCAAATTGGATTAAGAGTAATCCTAATTGGGCTAATTGAGTTGGACTCAAGTTGATTCAAGTGTTCAATGAGTCTAATTTAAATTATGACTCATTGAATCAATTTAATTAAATGAATTAGATTCATTATATTAAATTGACTTGAATTAAATGGTTGGATTAGATCAACCATGAAAGAGATTAAGTCAAGTTTGACTTGACTTGAGAGGAAGAGGAAGAGTCAAGTTTGACTTGACTTTATGCCACATCATTTGTGACTTGGCATTAGGAGAACTAATGATGATGTGCCACATCATCACATGTGCCACCTCATGGAGGTTACAACTATTCTCTTTAATGGCCTCCACATTAATTGTGATTAATGTGAAGGGGGTTACACCACTAGATGAAAAAAGAGAAGTTTTCTTTTGGTGAGTAACTCTCATTCAAGTGATCTTCCTCCTCCTAAGCTCTCTTCTTGCTCCTTCTCTTCTCTTGGTCGTGGGTTTCAAGCAAGGGAGAAGAAAGGAGAGTGAATCTAATCCAAGAAGAAAGGTTAGTGAAAGTCACATAGAGATTTTAGAGGAGTGTGTTCTCTTCTTTTCCTTTCTTCTTCTTCCAATCCCATCCGAGAGCATCAAGAAGTGCTAGCACACTTGTGGTATTCTCTTCTCCATCCTTGTGTGTTAGAGAACACATCTTGTTCGTGTGGATACTTCTAGAGAGTTGTCTACTTTGAGAACTTCGAGATCCGGCACCGTTTGGACGAGCGGATACGCGAAGGGCGCACATCATGGGTAATACTTCTAAACATGTAGATCTAAGTGTAGATCTAGTTAGTAGAAACTCGTATTTGTAATTTCAAAGTTTTTTCTTCGCACGGATCCGTTGGCTAGGGAGTTTCGGGGTTTCCGCGACACGAAAAAGCGGTTTTCGCGACGCGAAAAAGCGGTTTTCGCGACGCGAAAAAGCGGTTTTCGCGGCCCGAAAAACCCAACAGATTTTAATTAAGCTTATAGTGCAGATTTTTATGTAGGCTTATAGTGCAAATTTTAATTAGGCTTATAATGCAGATTTTTATCTGAGCTTATAGTGCAGATTTTAATTAAGCTTATAATGCAGATTTTAATTAAGTCTATAGTGCAGATTTTAATTAAGCTTATAATGCAGATTTTTAATTAAGCTTATTGTGCAGATTTTTATCTAAGCTTATAGTGCAGATTTTAATTAAGCCTATAGTGCAGATTTTTAATTAAGCTTATAGTGCAGATTTTTATGTAAGCTTATAGTGCAGATTTTAATTAAGCTTCTAGTGCAGAATTCTTAGAGCATAAAATGCATATTTCTTTAAAGCAGATTTCTTTAGAGCTTGTAGTGCAGATTTCTTAAGAGCTTATGGTGCCGATTTCTTTAAAGTTTATAATGCAGATTTTTGGTGAAACTTGTAGTGCAGATTTTTGGTGAAATTTAAAGTGCAGATTTTTTGTGGAACTTGTAGTGCAGATTTTTGGTGGAACTTATAGTGCAGTTTTTAAAGAAAAAGATTATGGTGCAGTTTGGTTAAGTATTATAGTGCAGAATTTATGTTTGCATAGTATGCAGAAATAGTGTAGCATAGAATGCAGAATCTTGATTAGTATAGTATGCAGAATTTTGATTAGCATAGTATGCAGATTTTTGTTTATGCATTTCAAAGTTAGAATTTGTTTAAACATTTCAATTTTTAAAGAAGCGTTCTTTTATTAGAGGTATTAATAAGTATAAGAAAGATAAAGAAAAGAAAGAAAAAGGCCAAGGCCTTAAGTAGATCCCAAAGTCAAGACTTTAGGGATTTTGGCACACAATGTGCTCGTTAAAATGCCAAGGCATTTAAAGAAGAAGTAATTAAGATAAATCAACTTATAAATCAGTATTTTACTTTTATCAGTGGCACTGTGCTGGACTCTTAGTTGTCCTTGGGTTATGCTCTCATAGTCGTCCCTGTAACACCCACTAAGCTTTTAAGATAAACATATGAATATGGGATTTTGCCTTAGAAAAATAATAAGAAGTGAGTTGAAGCAAAAAGAAATAAAATGAAATAAAAAGAAGAGGAAGTCAAGGATTGAACCTTAAACCTCTTATATTATATTTCATAGAATTAATTAGTAGAAACAAATTGGGATAGAGAGAAGATGTTGATAGCAAAGGAGGGAAACTCATGATAAAGGTAAGAGTAAAAGCTAGCCAAAAGAAAACAAGAAAGGAGCAAGAGAAAGGCAACTTGCCTTCCTCCCTTTCTCTCCCTCTTCCTCTTTGCTTTTGCCGAAAATTTAAAGAGGAATTAAGGGGATTCATTCCCCCTTATTTCATCATGAATGGTGAGAATAAATTAGAAAATAAAATAAATGAAAGAAAAATAGAAAATGGGTTAAGGGAGAAGGAAAGCAAAAATCAATTTTGCTACCTCTTCCCCCTTAACATAAAAGGGAGCAAGAAAAGAGAAGTTTATTTTTCTCTCATTTTCTCATCCTCCCTCTCCCTCACCGAGAACACCAACACCCTCTCCTCCACCTTCAGCCCCAAAGCCAAGGTTTTCTCCTAGAAAGCCTAAGATACAAGGAGGACTTAGCAAGGGAATCAAGGGAAAGGAACTAGAAGAAGAGGCTACTTCTTCCATCACCATACCTTAGATCCACAAGCGCAAGGATGTAAGCTTCCCCTCACCTGTGGTACAAGGCTTTTTATGTGATTTTTGGATTTTATAAGGATTAGAAAACCTAGGAAAGAATTTAAGAAAAATTCGGCCAAAGAAAGGGTTTTCAAATCTAGGAAGGTTTAAACAAGTCCTTATTTCATGATATTTTTCTATGCTATGTAGGAAGGATTTTCTTCATGTTTTTATACCTAAATGATGCTTGATCAGAGGAGTACCTAACTCTAGAATTTAGTCCAAAAAAATATTTTAAGGAGGTTAGGGAAAATATTGTGTAACCAAACTAGTACAAGATTCCCTCCATGAACTACTAAGGATCTTTTATTGGTTTTCTTGCTTAAAAGTTACTTGGAACCAAAAGAAATCCACTTATATGTTTCGGCCAAGAAAAGGGCTTAGGGTTAGGAAGACCTTTAAATTTAAGTAACCATGTTTGTATGATAGAATATAGAGTTCTCTTAAAGAATTGCATGTTGAACATTGCTAGAAATTCATGAACTCTTATTTTAGATTTTCGGCCATGATAAGATGGATAGTTTAGAAAAGCTTAAACAAAATTCTAATATGCTCAAGACCTCTGTGATATTATGATATGAAAGTTATTTAATGCTCTCATGTTTAATTGGAGTATAGAAAATTAGTTACATGATATATGACATGTAAGATCACAAGGGTCCTAGCTTGTTTATGAACCAACTTTGTATATGATGTCCTTAGTAATTTTTGCCATAAAACTTACTTAGGTTTTCCATGCTTTAGGCCACTTAAAATCTAGTTTAGAGATTGGTAGGTTTTGGCCATGAGGAAAAATAAAAGGAAAAGGGAAAGAAACCTAGGAAGCCTAAGACACAATTCACATGTATGTTTATTATGCTTGTCTTTATACATGCTATGAAACTTGTATGACTTCTTATGCTTTTAGGATATTTGAAGCAAGTTTATATACTGTTGAGTTTCGGCCAAGTAGGGTTTAAAAGACCTAGAGGCCTTAGAAATGAAACCAAAGGTGTTAAAAATGCTTCTTATGGAAATATGATAATGTGTTGATTGTGTCATATGCTTGTAAAATTTTTCCATGACCTAAATGGACCATTGTATGTTTCGTCCATGAAGGGATAGATGCCCTAGAAACCCTAGAACAAAAATTAAATATGCTTATGTCACTCTACATGAAATATGATAAGTAGAAAGACAAAGTTCCTATGCTATATGTTGTTTAATGACCTAATTGAGGCTAGGGTAAGTTTCGGCCATACATATTGTATAATGTCTTGTTATGAATTTATACATGATGTTAGTTCAAGTTCACATGATTGTATATTTGTTTTTAGCCCTAATGAACACTTGTTAAAAGTTTGACCATGACATATGTTAAGGGCTTGAAGGACTTAGGAACTAGCTCAATATGCTTACTATGTTACTTGAAAAAAATGCTATAAATGTGGTTTAGGGTTTCCATGCTTTCATGACATTTGGGACCTTGTTTCAAACCTGATAGGGTTCGGCCACATGAAGTTTAGGGACTTGGAGAACTTAGAAACCAAGTAAATCATACTTATAATGCTTCCTATGAAATTTATGTAATGATAATTTAGGTTCCACATGCTTGGAGGTTGTTTTTACCTAAATTGAGATCTAAGGGGGTTCGGCCATGATAAGAACCCAAGAGATTAGGAAGCTTAGAACCCAAGCTAACTATGTTACCATGTTCTTATGATAGTATAATTACATGATACACCCTTATGCTTAAACATGTATGCTTGTGATTTCTACTTTTCATGATATGATATGTGCTTATAAATATGCATGCTTTGATGATATGTTATGTGCTTAAAATATGCATGCTTTTATGATATGTTATGTAGATAGAAATATGCATGCTTGGATGATATGCTATGTGCTTAAAATATGCATGCTTTTGTGATATGCCAAGTGGATAGAAATATGCATGCTTTGATGAAGTGATTATGTGCTTAAAATATGCATGCTTTTATGATATGCTATATGGAAGGAAATATGCATACTTTGATGATATGCTATGTGCTTAAAATATGTATGCTTTTATGATATGCATGTTAATATGATGTATGCCTAAGTGATGCATACTTTTATGACATGATGTATGCCTAAGTGATGCATACTTTTATATGATGTATGCCTAAGTGATGCATACTTTTATATGATGTATGCCTAAGTGATGCATACTTTTATGACATGATGTATGCCTAAGTGATGCATACTTTTATATGATGTATGCCTAAGTGATGCATGCTTGTATGATGTATGATATGTATAAGTATGACATGTATTTTACTTTGAATGGCTTGTACCAAAAGGGTGGGCTCCTTATGCGCCCCTAGGTCGAATTACGGGCCTAGTAAAGGGTGGGCTCCTTACGTGCCCCTAGGTCGAGCTACGGGCCTAGTTTCCTAGTAGGTTCAAGACTAGCTACCTTGGATCTACTTAGGATGCGCGCATTATGTATGTATGTGGTACTAAGCCGGGCCCCTTTATGTTGAGATTATGTTCAAGTATATATGTAAGAAGAAATTGTTTTAAAGATCATGAAACATACACATGTTTTTTTTCGAATACATGTTTTCAAAATCATATTGCATATAATTTATGATCATGTTGTGATGATGCTATGATTTATGATATGCCATGATTGAATATGAATATGTTTTAAGAGCTTGATATGTTATGTGATCTTATGATGATAATATGACATGCCATGATTAGATATGATTATGTTAAGTTTCATGCTATGCTTTAAGAACTTGATATGCTATGCTACCTTAAAATGATACTAGGATATGCCATGATTAGATATGATTATGTTATGTTCCATGCTATGCTTTAAGAGATGATATGCCATGACTAGTCATGATGTTGTTATGTTGCATGATATGCTTAAAGAGTATGATATGTTATGTCATGACTAGTTGAGATTATGTTATGTTAAGATATTCTTTGATCATGTGATGATTTTCGATTTTAGTGAGTAGGAAAGGAACTTACTGAGACATGAGTGCTCATAGCTTACTTTCCTTATACCACAGATAAAGGAAAAAGCTGGATGAGCTAAAGGAGCAGCAGGAGAGGCAAGGAGATGTGTGTGGCGGTGGCTAGGCAACCAAATAAGAACCTGCTTTAAGAACTTTTAAGAATTTCACTTTGGTTTAGTAAATTGTAGTACCATATGGTTGACTTGATGTTATGCTTTTATTTATCTTGTTATCATGTTATGGAAACCATATTAGTGTAGTTCGGATTTTATTAAACCAAGAAAAAATTATTTTAAGTCTTCCGCTGTAATATGTACGTAGAGTATCGTAGCCCCGTCCCTTAGGGTTAGCAGGGAGGGAGGGCGTTACAGTCCCTAGGTTTAGATAACCTAGTAAACCCTACTAGATTCGGGACCAGCTATCTCGGGTCTAGTTAGGGATGCGCGCATAGCAAGTACAGTTGTTGGGCCCATCAGCAGTTTGATTATTATTTTTATCTATTATGAAAATAGTTTTCAAAACTTCACAAATCAGTTTTAGATTTATTTTATTCACATGCATATTCGAGTTTTGTGAGTTAGATAGCGCTTACTAAGCAATTTTGCTTATAGTTGGATTTCCTCTTACTGCAGATAAAGGAAAGGTAAAGTTATAGCAAAGGAAGGCGACAAGGAGGTGCGGATGGATGTGTGATGCCTGGACTATAGAAGCCTTGGGATTTAGCATAAGAATTTATTAACAAAGAGTTGAGTAGAATGTATTAGATGAGTCATTTAGTCTTCCGCTGCTAGTTAATTGTATGTTTTGAGTTTTTTTAGAGTGTATGTAATGATCTTTACATGTGAACAACTCTAATTAAGTAAAGTTAGTAGTCCAGTAGCGCTCCGCCCTCGCAGACTAGTAGTGAGGAGGGTGGGGTGTTACAGTTGGTATCAAAGCAGTTCCTAATCTCCAGCATCCCACATCAGCACCAGCCTTGCTGTCTTCAAGTAAGAAAGTACTTAAATTCTTTTTAGTATGCTTTTCTTTTTTGCAGTAAACAGAAATCTTTAGAAGTATTTGTTTATATGTGCTTAAGCTAGATAAAAGTTCTTGTGTGAGGAACAGCATGAGGCAGAAATATCCAGAATTGTTCTATGTTCGAGGACGAACTTTTTATAAGGTATGGGGATTTGTAACAATCCAAATTTCCTCATTTCGAGTCCTAATAGTACTTAAAAATATTTATAAATGCTTTATAAAAATTCTAGAGATTTTTAGAAATTTTTAGAGTTTTTTTATGTAATTTTTGGAGTTCATTTGGTATTTTTACCAAAAAAAATAAGTTGCAAAAAATAAAGAAAATTAGCCAAGATTCGAACCTGCAACCTCCGGCTGAACCAAGCCTTAAGCAAATCCGGCTGACCAAGTGGTCAAGCAGGCGGTTCTGTTTAGAAAATGTAGCAAAATTTATTTAAGATAGTTAACAGAATATTAGATTATAAAAGGGATAAGTTGATGTTGGATTTGTTTGTTTAGAAAAGGTAGCGAATTTATTTAAGATAGTTAACAGAATATTGGGTTATAAAAGGGATAAGTTGATATTGGATTTGTCTGTTTAGAAAAGGTAGCGAATTTATTTAATATAGTTAACAAAAATATTAAGTTATAAAAAGGGAGAACTTAGGGATTATTTTCCAAAACCTAAACCTCTCCTCTCCTTTTCTCTCCTGACGGCACAGCGTCTCCTGTTTGGGCGAAGGAAAAAAAAGGGGGAGGATCTAGGGTTCCTCTCCGGCGGCCGGCCAAGGGAGATTTTCGGGAGATCTTCACATGGTTGTGATCCTCTCGTTAAGGGGAAACTGTGAGCACGAAGGAGGGGTCGAAGCTTGCAATTCCGGCAAACCCTAGAAGTTTTCTTTCTTGTTGTAAGCCCAAGAACGCAATGGTAAGTGTTTCTCACCTACAGTAGGAGTAGTTTCGGATCTTTGTTCTTCTTGAATTCGAAGCATGAGAAGCGCTTATAGTACAGATTTTTAATTAAGCCTATAGTGCAGATTTTAATTAAGCTTATAGTGCAGATTTTTATGTAGGCTTATGGTGCAGACTTTTAATTAAGCTTATAGTGCAGATTTTTAATTAAGTCTATAGTGCAGATTTTAATTAAGCTTATAGTGCAGATTTTTATGTAGGCTTATAGTGCAGATTTTAATTAGGCTTATAATGCAGATTTTTATGTGAGCTTATAGTGCAGATTTTTATTAAGCTTATAATGCAGATTTTAATTAAGCTTATAGTGCAGATTTTATTTAAGTCTATAGTGCAGATTTTAATTAAGCTTATAATGCAGATTTTTAATTAAGCTTATAGTACAGATTTTTACCTAAGCTTATAGTGCAGATTTTAATTAAGCATATAGTGCATATTTTTAATTAAGATTATAGTGCAGATTTTTATATAAGCTTATAGTGCAGATTTTAATTAAGCTTGTAGTGCAGATTTCTTAGAGCTTAAAATGCAGATTTCTTTAGAGCTTGTAGTGCAGATTTCTTAAGAGCTTATGGTACAGATTTCTTTAAAGTTTATAATGCAGATTTTTGGTGGAACTTATAGTGCAGATTTTTGGTGGAATTTATAGTGCAGATTTTTTGTGGAACTTGTAGTGCAGATTTTTGGTGGAACTTATAGTGCAGTTTTTAAAGAAAAAGATTATAGTGCAGTTTGGTTAAGTATTATAGTGCAGAATTTATGTTTGCATAGTATGCAGAAATAGTGTAGCATAGAATGCAATATCTTGATTAGTATAGTATGCAGAATTTTGATTAGCATAGTATGCAGATTTTTGTTTATGCATTTCAAAGTTAGAATTTGTTTAAACATTTCAGTTTTTAAAGAAACATTCTTTTATTAGAGGTATTAACAAGTATAAGAAAGATAAAGAAAAGAAAGAAAAAGGCCAAGGCCTTAAGTAGATCCCAAAGTCAAGACTTTATGAATTTTGGCACACAATGTGCTCGTTAAAATGCCAAGGCATTTAAAGAAGAAGTAATTAAGATAAATCAACTTATAAATCAGTATTTTACTTTTATCAGTGGCACTGTGCTGGACTCTTAGTTGTCCTTGGGTTGGGCTCCCATAGTCATCCCTAGGTTTAGATAACCTAGTAAAACCCTACTAGATTCGGGACCAACTATCTCGGGTCTAGTTTGGGATGCGCGCATAGCAAGTACAGTTGCTGGGCCCATTAGCAGTTTGATTATTATTTTTATCTATTATGAAAATAGTTTTCAAAACTTCACAAATCAATTTTAGATTTATTTTATTCACATGCATATTCGAGTTTTGTGAGTTAAATAGTGCTTACTAAGCAATTTTGCTTATAGTTGCATTTCCTCTTACTGCAGATAAAGGAAAGGAAAAGTTATAGCAAAGGAAGACGACAAGGAGGTGCGGAAGGATGTGTGATGCTTGGACTATAGAAGCCTTGGGACCTAGCATAAGAATTTATTAAGATTGTTATTTATTAAGAATGTATTAGATGAGTCATTTAGTCTTCTGCTGCTAGTTAATTGTATGTTTTGAGTTCTCCGAGAGTTTTAGGAATTTCTATCAATATGTGAACAAGGATAGTTAAGTAAAGTTAGTAGTCCAGTAGCGCTCCGCCCTCACAGTCCAGTAGTGAGGAGGGTGGGGTGTTACAAAAAGACTTTAACTTAGAATATAAAAATATAAAAATCCATATTGATAATATAAGTTCAATCAACTTACAAAAAAGCCAGTGCATCATTCAAGAACCAAACATATTGAAATAAAACATCACTTTATTAGAGATCACGTCACCAAAGGAGACATTGAACTCAACTATGTTGAGTCCAACTCAAATTTGGCTGACATTTTCATCAAACCACTACTAGAATCTTAATTTAGTAATTTAGGAAGATGACTAGGAATGTACGCAATAGACTAGGACATTTATTATCAAACAAATTTTCAAGAAATTTTTAAATTCTAGGAAAATTATTTACTTATACTTTCAAAAAAAATTTCCATTTCTCTAGTGTTACAAACAATTATTTTAGCCTTAGCCTAGATCAAACCTATAGAAAGCATGATCCTATAGATCTAGGAATTGAGTATCTCATAAATACACTAGGTCTACTTTGATTGTGTATTTGTATACATAAAATGGTGTGAGATGCGTAGGCATTTTACCTTAAATTTAGATGCTTATATCAGTATATCAACATAAGTCTGGGTGAAAAATACCACAATACAGTGAACAAGTTAAGTGACCCTCCTTAATAAACAAGAAGTTGAATCAAATCTTGCATAACTTGGCTAACCAGGTGAACACTACTATCTTCTGGTAAATAGTTAGTAACTAACGGTTAGACATGCACTAATGATAATGGTAATCAAATGTTTATTTTTTGAATAATTATATCAGATTAAGAGGGAGGATTTGTCTAAACAATATATAAATATTTATTTTTTTAAAAAAATCTTTCTTAATCTTTCTTTATTTCTTTTAGTACTTTAAAAACATTAATCTTATAATGTTATGTCTTTAAAATACTTTTAAAATCTTTCTTAGAAAAGTACTTTAAAATTAATTTTAGAAATATTTTTATAACTTTACAAATATTTATTTCCAGAAAAATAAATATTAGAAAAGTAGCTTTAAATTGTTTTGAAAATTCATTACTTTTGACATTTTTTTAAAAAAAAAAACTTTATTTTTGAAAAAGACTACTTTGCAAGTACTTTCCTAAAAATCCTTATAATTTCCCTTAGTAAAGTTTTCTGAAATAACTTTGAAATTCTTACTTAGGAAATTTTTGTTGAAAATTTGTTTCAAACTTAAAGTAGTTTCCTTAGAATTTTTTTTTTAAATCTTATTTCAAATATACTCTTAAAAATAATTCCTTAAGTTGATTTGTTCTAAAAATCAATTTGTAAACCACATAGAAATTCTCTTGTATTAATTTTTAAAAATCTATTTTACTTAAAAAATTTTAAAGTCTCCTCAGAACATTACTTACATATTTTTGGAAATATTTCAATTTTCCTTATAAATTTTGTTTGAAGTATTGATTTCAAACTAAGTCTGAGATATACAAAGCATTAAGTTTTTTCCATTACTATCTACATTATTTGTATATTTACATTTTCTTTACCCTAGTTTTTTTTATCAATGCCAAAGGGGGAGGGTAAGGGTTAATATAGAAAAATAACAAACAAAATTAATAATGTAAAACAAATTTAATCATTTGTTTATCTTTGTATCAATATTAGTTTTTTCTAACTTCAACCCAAATTGTCATTGCATCAAAAAGGGAGAGATTGTTGGTGTAATTTGTACTAATGATCTAACTCATGTTTTGATGAATGACAAAGGGTCTAAAGTTAAAGTGTTTTGTTGTCTAACTTTTCTACCAAGTGTGCGGGAGTTGACTGGTCTAAAAGATCTGACACCAGGCTGAAATCCAGTTAGGTCTACGAGACCTAATAGCTGGTGCGATGTCTAGATAGGTCTACGAGACTCAATATCTAGCGGGAAGTCTGGTTGAGTTCACGGGACCTAACAATCGATCGAAGTCTAGTTAGGTCTATGGGCCTGACAACTAGCAAGAAGACCTGGTGGGTCAGAGGCTAGTTAAGTGACTGCAAGTAGTAAGTAAAGGTAAGTAATTGGAGGAGAAATCTAGTGAAGATGCATTCACCGTTGAGGGAATTGTATGTGTCGATCCAATATAGGTCCATTTGGGAAACCTAAGTTGAGATCTTGACAAGGTCTTAGTCTCATGAAGAAAGGATCTAATTAATACTCACATTTTATTATGTTATGCTAACTCTATTTTGTAAGGTAAAATATATTTTTCTATTGCCTAAACTAATCTTTTCTTGCAGGAGGAGAGGCCAAAGAAAAGGGGTCTGGGCACCTAGAAGGAGTCTGGGCACCTAAACTTTAGGCGCCCGGAGCTAGTCCAGGTGCCCGGACTAGGCTCGCTCATGCAAGGCCAAGGGCGCCCAGGCAGTCCAGGCACCCGGACTCGGTCCAGACCCTCGAAATCGAAGACTTATCCCTAAGCTGACATGGAGCGCGTTGATTGGTCGAGCCACATGGTCCAAGCGCCCAGAGGGGTTCCAGGCGCCCAGAATGGACCTATTTAAAGGCCTTCAACCCAGAGCTTCAAAACAACAACTACTACAAGTTTCCTTCTTGCTCAGTGCTCCAAAAGGGTCCTACAATGCTACTACGCTCCACCGACAACCGGACTTCAGTTTTACTTAGTTTCTTATTGTTAGTAATTTTTATATATAGTTCCTATACTTAATTTATAACCTTTCAAACTATTAGTGGAATGTTCAATGAAAGTACTCGATGAGTGTGGGCCTTAGAGTAGGAGTTGTCGAAGGCTCTGAACCAACTAAAACCAACTTGTGTTAGCAATGCTTTCTTTTACATCCATTTTCCTCTGCGTAACTTAAAGTTTAAATCGAGTTTTTCGACGATCGCTATTCACCCCCCCCCCTCTAGTGAATTTCGGATCTAACACTTTACTCTTGATCCAACCTTTATTTCTAAAATTTAAGAAGATCAGTTTGGTGGGATGGATACAAAAAGTCTGTACTCATACTTGATAGAGTTTCGTAAGTATTGTAACACGATGAAGTACAAAGGGATCTCTTCAAATTCAATCCTATTGATGGTTTTCCCTTTTAGCCTCAGAGAAACTGCAAAAATAATGCTTAACATTTTGCAACCCAAAAGTATCAAAACTTGGGATGAACTTAAGAGGAAGTTTTTGTACAAATATTTTCCCCTAAAGAGGACAACTCAACTCAGGAATCAAATCCTGCATTTCAAATTGAAGGAAGGGGAAATGTTATGCCAAGCATGGGATAAATTCTTAAATCTTTTATACCAATGCTCACATCATGGGATCTAGGAATGGTTGGTGATCTATATTTTATATAGCTATATCCTTCCATAACAAGAATCTATTAGATTGGGCTGCTGGTGGTTCTTTGCTTAACAAAAGTTTGCAGGAAGCATGTGAAGTGAATGACTGGTAGTAGAAAATCTCAATGAATGGTCAGGAGAAAATCAAACGACCCTCTTATTCAAAAGTCCGGAGATAAAAAGGGTAGAGATGGAACTACCAGTCAAGGGAGAACCAAGACAAGAGAGCAATAACCCTTCTGAGGAAGACATTCATCTCTATCAAAAGGACCTTACAGAGCTATTACCTTAGTGCAATAGAACATTGGCATAGATGTTGGATAGTATGACTTCAATGGAAATAACTATGGATACGGATCACGAAGATGCTTTAAGCAAAGATGAAAGCAGAAATGATTGTTTACTTCTATTAACATTAGAAGACCCCCTAGAGAAAAGTTTGAGTTATGGAGAAGTAGAAGAGGACAAGAAAAGAATTCCTAGACTAGTATCGAAGTATGAACAAATAAAGATAATTAACCAAATTTTGTTGTACCTGAAATTTTACCACCTCAAGTAGAACTGAAACCTCTACCATCTAATCTCAAATATGAATTTCTTTGGCTAAATTCCACATTTTTGTGATAATTAATACAAATCTGACTGAGCTGGAAACCAAGAAACTTATTAGAGAGTTGAGTTTTCATAGGAAAGTAATTGTGTACACCATTGATGATATCAAAGGGATTAGTCCTTCTTTATGCATGCATAGAATCTTGTTAGAAGAAGATTATAAGAGCACAATTGTCACGCCCCTAGAAGAGTCCCTACTGACAAAATTTCGACAGCATCACCCCTGTACCAGTGACAATATGAAGCAATATACATACACAAACAACATAATAACATATTCATCAGCCCACACGGCTAGAACACACATAACCACGCAGTTTATATAATACAGCCTACTCGGCTGGAACAAAATAACAACACCCACACAATTTAAAACACTAACAGCCCACACGGTTGCACTGAAAACACAGTGGAATAACGGAAAGAAAACCCACCAATGCAAAGTCCATAAAACATCACAGATACAAAGTCCACGAAACAAGTATCAAAATATAGTTAGTTCTCATAACACAAAATCCAACAAATACGAAATGCAAGTAAAGAGAAACAAAACCAAAATCATTCCTCGGATATGATACGGGACTGTCAAGCAACATCTCTCCAAGCATCCATGACTCATCTACCTGCTACCTGGCGAAAGAAAAATCAGTTTGTGGGGTGGTGAGTGCTAGGACTCAGCAGGTAAAAGAAATATAGTGCATGAACATAACATATTATATAAATAGAGAGTGAGCCAAAGATATACAGTCTCATAAAAGGATTAGCATATACTAAAATAAAATCATAATAATTGCTCATACCTGAAACTATATCCTAGTCTAGTAATAGAAGGTCAGAAGTAGTACTAATCTGCTACGGTACTGCTTATAATTACAGAGGTAATATGTAAGGTATACAAACATTTCCAATAAATAAACCAATGTATAAACACCTACAATGAGAGCATATCTCAACATAAGTAAGCATATCAACATAAGGGAACCATAGCAGTAAGTAAGCAATAACAGCATATGTAAGCAGCAGCAACCAAAGCAAGTATAAAAATAACAGCGTATGCACGGATGGTCACTCCCACCCACCTCTCTGCACCATGACCCCTGTATGGTCAAGAGGCCTGGTCAGTGATAGACTGTACACCACTCCAGCTACCACTCTCACGAGTGGCCGAGGGGACAGTTGCATAGTAGCTAACTAGCTACGTCTGCGACAGGGGTCCCTGCTGCTCGCAACTCCAGCTATTACTACCTATGAGTCACCAAGTGGAAGCACGACAGGACAAGCGACATCTGCTCCAGCTACCACTCTCTCGAGTGGCCGAGCGTGTGGCCCTGATCAACGACTCTCTCGACCACAAGGGAGAATTTGTCTTTGATATGCATGCAATGATATGATGCATCAAATGCAACAGTTATCATACAAATATAAGTATAAATTAGGTATGCTACATGAAGCCAGCATGCTCAATACATTGCATAAATAAACAACAGTCATCATACCAATAGAAGCAAAAATTAGGTACGCTACATGAAGCCAGCATGCTCAATACGGTACATAAATAAACAATAGTCAAAGCATACAAACATGGTATCTAGTATCTGTTACCTATCATAGACAACAACGAGAGACTGTATAGATATGGAAGTGAATATCTCAAAGATCGCGTGGAAGTATCAAGCGCGGGAAAAATAAAAGTGGAGTCAAGGTAAAAGTAGTTTCTATTCAAAAATAGCTCATGCACTAAGTTCAAAGAACTACAGAATCAAGGTAAGAAGTACCCTCCTTTATACGTAGACCGTGTCCAAATAAACCTCGAGTCAAAATGCCCATCTCAAATCAGAATCCTGCAAATCACATACTAAATAATTTAACTATTCACATATGCATTAACTAGCTAAACCAAATCTCAAACTAATTAGGGGAAACCTTAATCGAACATAATCTTCGATTAACCTCCCCTACTCAATGTTTAGGTCTTACTAATATGATTCACCACTTAAACTAGAGTTAAATCAGCTCAACACCAATCGATCCATCATCCTTTGATAACAATTCCTATTTCTAGAACTAGAATTAATCCACTGCAACCAAACTAAATTCTTCTCTGCATTAAACCAATATTCACTAGATCTTACCCCTTACTATGAGGTCTCCCCTGTTAGTCCACTACCAGGAAGAGTGGTGGTTGAAAAACACTCGCTAATCGACTGAGGTAGCTGTTGCCGAAGATCTGGGGTTGGTGCTGCCGTGAAGTTACTGCCAAAACAACCAGCAGTTAGCACAATATTCCTTACTAGAATATAAACCCCAAATCACTACCAACCTAGAACCCCAAAACTGAAATGCCTTACCAAGTCTTTGTCCACATCTTCCTCTCCGCCAGGAACTGGGTCTAGCGGCTGTGGAGACCAGCAACGGCTATGGAGACCAGCAAAGACGGGATCGACGGTGGTGTTTTGATATCAAGGTGTGAGGGGGAAGGAGCAACCGGCTGGAGAGTCATTCACCCCCAACCTAGTGTTCGATTGACACTGGGATGAGCAACACCGGCGCAATCGGGTGCTGAGATGGCTATGGTGCTCGCATGTTAGCAAGGAGAGTCGGCGGTGGAAGTAGAGAAACTAGGGCATGGAAGAGAGATCGCCGCCATGGATGCCAGCGTCGGGGGAAGGCGGAGCTTCGAATCTCGACTCCCCGCACCACTGCGGGGAATTGCATAGCACTTAGGGCATGAAACATAGCAACTCAAGAGAAGAGGGGATGTGCGGCGATGAGAGGAGGACATGCTACGCCGATAATGGAGCTTAGCGGCAGCTGACATTGGTGACAGATCATGCGACCATCACCTGGTGGCAGTCGGTGATAGTGATGAATCGCGCGAGACCGCGTCGTACGGGAGAGGTGAAAGGGGTCGGGTGGTGTTCGGCGCATAAGAGGGAGAGGAGAGGAATAAAAATAAAAAGAAAATGAACCTAGGTTTTGCTTAATCAAACCCTAAGTACACTTTTCAATCAACTCTCATTTTTGGGTATTTCCAAATAGGTTTTTCTCGAGCACATAAGTGCATCCCCTCTAAATACGCCGCACGAGCTCCGATTAATTCCAGAAAAATTCCTGAAAATTCCATTAAGACTATTTTCCTATTAAACCTTATTATTTAATTACTATTTTGTACAATATTTTACAATAATTGAATATCAAAGGAGATTAAACCTTAATATGAAGGAGATGGTTCGAGAAGAGGTATAGAAGTTATTGGATACAGGGATCATATACCCAATTTCTAACAGTGAGTGGGTAAGCCCAGTACCCACTCACTATCAGAAAGGTGGAATGATAGTAATAAAAAATGAAAGTAATGAATTGATCCTAACTAGAATAATTATTGGATGGTGAATGTGTATTGATTATCGAAAGTTAAATAAAGAAACAAAAAAGGATCACTTTTCCCTTCCCTTTATTGACCAGCTGCTTTAGAGGCTTGCTAAACATTCTTACTTTTGTTACTTGGATAGGTATTCTGGGTTCTATCAGATTTTAATTCATCCCCATGATTTGGAGAAGACAACTTTTACTTACCCTTATGGAACTTTCACTTATTGACGAATGCCTTTTGGATTACGTAATGCCCCCGCCATTTTCCAACAATATATGATGACTATCTTTTCATATTTGATAGAGGATATCATAGAAGTATTTATGAATGATTTCTTAGTGTATGGAACTAACTCATGTTTAGCTAATCTTTCCAGAGCCTCTAGAGATGTGAAGAAGTGAATTTGGTTCTCAATTGAGAGAAGTGTCACTTCATGGTAAAAGAGGAGAATGTTGGGACATAAAATTTCAGAACGTGGAATAGAAGTTGATCAGGCAAAGGTAAAATCTATTGAAAAACTTCTCCCACCAATTAATGTGAAGGGTTCAAAGCTTCTTGTGGCACACAGTATTTTATCGAAGATTTATAAAGGACTTCTCAAAAATCTCCAAGCCATGATTAAGGATGCAAAATTATATTTTGATAAGAACTGCATGGAAGCCTTCAAGAAAATCAAAAGCACCCATATTGTCACCCCAGTGATAAGCATCGAATTGGGAACTTCCATTTGAAATAATGTGCGATGCTAGCAATTTTGTAATAGGAGTAGTATTGGGGCAGAGGAAAGATAAAAAGTTTCATGCTATCCACTATGCCAACAAGACTCTTGATGAAGCCTAAGTGAACTATGCTACTATAGAAAAGGAACTATTGGCAGTGGTTTTTTACATTTGACAAATTTAGATCATATTTGGTGGGATCGAAAGTTATAGTCTATATGGACCAAGCAGCCATATGATATCTACTCAATAAAAAAGATGTCAAACCACGGCTGATGAGATGGATATTGCTTCTTCAAGAGTTTAACTTAGAAATCAGAGATAAGAAGGGAGCAAAGAATGTGCTATCTGATCATCTATCTAAAATATGGAAAGATGGATGAAGGGAACTGGAGAATGATTTGCCTATTAATAATTTTTTTCAGATGAACATCTTTTATCTATATCTAGTGTAAAGGCACTGTGGTATACAAATTTTGCAAATTTCCTTGCTAGCAAGGTTATTCCACCAAGTCTTTCTTATCAACAAAAGAAGAAATTTTTCTTTGATGCTAAGTACCATGTTTGGGATGAACCATTCATTTATAAGAAATGTAGAGATGAAATCTACCAAAGATGCATTCACGAAGAGGAAATTAAAGAAATTATGTTTCATTGTCACTCATCATTTTATGGTGGACATTTGGGGATTGTTAAAATAGCCATAAAAATCTTGCAAGCTGGATTCTTTTGGCCGCACTTATTCAAAGATGTAAGAGAGTATGTTCAATCTTGTGATCGGTGTAAAAAAATGGAAAGCATCACTAAACGGCATGAGATGCCTTTGAATGGCATTCTTGAAGTTGAACTATTTAATGTTTGGGGAGTAGACTTTATGGGACATTTTCTTTCGTCATATGGAAATAATTACATTCTTGTTGCGGTTGATTATATGTCTAAATGGGTAGAAGCTATTGTCTCCCCTACATGTGATGCCAGAACTATAATCAAACTATTTAAAAAGATAATCTTCTCCTGATTCGGAGTCCCAAGAGCAGTTATAAGTGATGAAGGATCTTGTTTTATTGAAAAGTAGTTTGAAAACTTGCTCAAGAAATATGGAGTTAGTCACAAGATTGCAATACCATATCATTCACAAACTGCGGGCAAGTTGAAATTTCTAATACATAGGTCAACGCAATATTAGAAAAGATGGTAGGATTAGTCCCTAAAATTAGATGATGCTTTGTGGACATATCGAATCTCTTACAAAACCCCAATCAGAATAACCTTATTTCAACTAGTTTATGGGAAGTCATGTCATCTACCAATGGAATTGGAATACAAGGCTTATTAGGAAATATAATGCCTTAACTTTGACTTGAAAGTAGCTGGTGAAAAAAGAAAACTCCAACTTAATGAACTAAATGAATTACGGATGGACGCATATGAACACACTAGGTCTTATAAGGAAAGAACAAAGAAATAACATCATCAACATAACGTACGATGGGAATTCAAAGGAGACCTAGTGTTGTTGTTCAACTCTAGATTAAAACTATTCCTCAGAAATGTAAAATCATGGTGGACGGGACCGTTCAAAATTCAAAAAGTATATCTATATGGAGCGATCGATATATGGAATGAGTTTGGACTTTGCAAAGTAAATGGGCAGTGACTTAAGAGGTATTTCCTTGGAGTACCAATTAATGTAGATGAAAGGCTATATTTTTCTGAGTCATGCCCTTAGAGTGAATCAAACAGGGGTTGAGCTAAAGACCAAAAATAAGCACTGCTTGGGAGGCAACCCAAAGGTTTCTTTCTCATTAGATCATTTTACCATTATGTCTAATGCATTTTTTGTTTTGTTTCCAAGTCTATTTTGCCCTCCATGAGCTAGCTATGATCCTCCCATGTGCATGGAGGCATCGGTAAAGATGGAAAGGAGGAAAGCCATGGAAGAATTCAGCAACTCACACACCTTAAGCCTCAAACGTGTCTAATAAACACGGTTGTGTTCACCCTCCAGAGGAGAAGAAGAGCAAGACCGTGCCATTTGACTCGGTCATGTGAAGTCAACCAAGGGCAATCAAGGTTGTGCCATGTCGTTGGACATAGCCGATGTGCGTAGATTATATATGTTATTTCGTACTATTTGATGCACATATACTTATATTTTATGTTTATGATCTATGTGTTTTTCTCCCTTTTCTATCATATTTCAGCATAATTACTACTTTACATCCAGAAATCTGCTCGGTGTCCATTTCCATTTTTAAGAGCAGTTTGGAGCATCCAAGCAACAGCAAGCAAGGGGTGGCCATGCCTAGAGGCATGGTCATGCCTATTGTTCCAGCCCATTTTTGAAGGAGGCTATGCCTTGAGGCATGGCCAGGAGGAGCCCCATAAGGTGGTTGTGCCTTGAGGCACGACCAAGGAAGCAGTGAAGGTAAGGTCATGCTAAATGGCATGGCTAAGAAGAAGAGCTAGAGAAGAAATGGGCATGGTTATGCCAAATGGCATGGCCAAGAATCTGCCCATGACTTTTTCTAGAGTAGAATTGAACTTGGCCATGCCTTAAGGCACGACCATGCCTCTGGAAATGCAGGTTTGAATATCAGGTCATACCAAATGACATGGCCCAAAAGGGCTAAACAGAGAAGACTCTGTTTTGGCTGTGCTATTTGGCACGGCCAGAAGCCAGAGAAAGCATTAGTCGTGCCAAATGGCACGGCCAGGTGCCCAGAGCCATGTTCAGGTCGTGCCTAGAGGCACGGCCTGTTAGTTAGAGCCCTAGAGCCAATCATATGATGATTATTGTATGGACTCAATGTATCATATTCCTATATACTTATAAAGGTATTAATTTTGGTTATTATACTTACTTGTATTAGTGCCAAATAACTAAGTATAACAGCGTCCTTAAGTAGAAGGTTCTTATCTATATCAATCGATTGGTTGAATCGATAGTGAGATGATATAGAGAACACTACTCTTAATCATTTCTAGTCAAGTATTAACATTTAGAGACAATGTTAATGCGACGAGACTAGCATGCAGGTCAACTCGATGACTTGATCTCACAAGTCATGGATATAGAGATATCAAGTTGACACATGGGTATGCATTAGAGAATGTATACTGAATGACCCACCATGAGAAAGTATCATGGATCATTATATAAGTGTCATATACTTTCTCATGTGACTATTAGTATGACTACTAGTCCTTAGACCTGAAGTCACCATGGTTCCCTACATAAGGAGTTATGTACTTTGGTTTCGTCAAACGTCACCCGTAACTGGGTGGACTATAAAGGCAATTACTGGGTATGTAACAAATTATGCGGAGGGATGTGAGCAATATAGATGGGATCTATCCCTCCTATATGACGAGAGTGACATTATCATTCTTGATAGAGTGAGACCACTAAGTGCATGACCATGCCCAAATGAGTCAATATGAGATATTGAGCTCATTTGATTAGAGTGAGTCTACTTAAAGTTCAAGATATAGATTGATTAGAGGATGACATGGTCTATGCCTCATTTGATCAATCTAGATGTCAAGGATAGAAGGACATTATCATATATTGTGAGGGTCACAATTAGTAGTCACAAGGTGATGTTGGATCTCAACATTCTTGTAACTTCGGTAGTAATGATGTGTTGCTAGATACCGCTCATTACTTATACTTCCAAATGGGTTTAGGAGCATTGACAACGTTACAAGAACCTATAGGGTCACACACAAAGGGCAATTAGATGGAGATTAGGTTCATATGATGAACAAGAGGATTAGGTTCATGTGATGAACCAAATTGGATTAAGAGTAATCCAAGTTAAACTAATTGAGTTGGACTCAATTAGATTCATGTGTCCAATGAGTCTAATTTAAATTATGACTCATTAAATCAATTTAGTTTAATGAATAGAGATTCATTAAATCAAATTGGCTTGAATCAATGGTTAGATTTGATCAACCATGGGAGAATTTAAGTTAAGTTTGACTTGACTTGAGAGGGAAGATGAAGAGTCAAGTTTGACTTGACCTTGACTTGACCAAATGCCATGTCATTGTGACTTGGCATAGAGCCGGCCAATGATGATGTGCCACATCATCAAGATTACTTCATGGTATGCCACCTCATGAGGAATACCAAGAGTCTTGACTCTTGGTATTAAATGGAGGTTTAAAAACTTCCATGTGTGGTCGGCCACATTAAGGAATCACATTAGTGTGCATTCAAGCCATCTTCTTCTTCCTTCTCTTCTTTCTTGCTCTCCCTCTCTTCCTCCATTTCCAAGATTCCTTGGAGTGCTATCACACTCTAAGGTTTCCTCTCCATCTCTTGTTCGTGTGGATACTTCTAGAGGTGTGTACACTTGAACATACTTGAGATCCGACGGACCTTGGACGAGCGGGATTTGCGAAGGGCTTCGCTTCAAAGGTATACTCACTTTCTTGTAGATCTAGTGTAGATCTAGGATAGGAAACATGTACAAGTAAATTTTTATATATCTTCGCACGGATCGGTTGCAAGACTTCGGGATTTCCGCAATGCAAAAAGCGATTTTTGCTGACCAAAAGTCCCAACAGTGGTATCAAAGCCACGTGCGAAGCATGTACATGTTTCATTCGTATTTTTATGAAAAATATCATATCTGTAAGTTTCTGTAACTTTACTATTTTTATAGATTTTATGGGTATTTTTCTCGTAGAGGCGAAGCAACAAGTGCTAGGATGCTTGTAGGCTTCGACTACCGAGAAAAACTTTCCGAAACGGCTAGGTCCCGCCCAAATTGTTTTGGGGCAGTGGATTAAGGAATTGTAAGATCATATTAGGACACTCATGAGACTCATTTCATGAGAAGGGGCGCTGCCCCTAACCCCGCAAGGGGCATTGTCCCGCGATGGCGCCCGAAAATCGCTAAACGGGACCGCTGGGAAATTGTAACTCATAAAATTATAAAAATAGTAGTAAAATTAAAGAAATTTATATATAATACATAATTTAGAATTATGTATGATTTTGTGATGGTCATGTCCCAAAAGACCCAATATGATTGGCAATTATGTGTTGTAATTCATAATATGGCATGCGCGTCATTTTGTGTGATGTGCGTGTTGTATATATTATGCGACCTGCGTGTCGTACCTCCCTCATTTTTATTTCCTGTTGTAAATAGATTTTTAGACTTGAATGTAACTTGAGTTCCATATCTGTATTATACAAAAAAAAATGGAGCGGTGGAAGGTCCACTCGAGAAGGAACGATGAGGAGGGTGCGAGCAACACATGGTGGTCAAAGGGAGGAGCTTGAAGAAGCTGTCGACCCTAGGTTGACTGTCCGATCTTCTCATTGGCTTGAGAAGATATACCTATATTGTTCTCTTCCTACGAGGATAGCCCGCCTACAAATGTCCAAACTGCTTGCAAATGAAGCACTTGCCTTTCGGCTTCTTCATTCCTTATTTTAGTCCAGTACCTAGAGATCATACAATCTTGCCTGTCAGCCCAATTCTAGTGTCCGAAGAGTTCCTTGAGATTGTACATCATGTCATGGCCAGTAGGCATGGTCTGATGCTGATGTTGCATCACATTTGATATAAAAGACAAATGTAACTCGGCGCCATCTCATCTGCCTTGACTCATTTCCTATGATACTCAATCTCCTCTTCACTAGAATCACCATTAGACACATTAGGGCAGACCTCTAACAGTACAAACTTATAGCCTTCAGCAGTTAGGATAATGTCCAGGTTTCTTTTCCAATCTATGTAGTTGGGACTAGTAAGTTTGTTCTCTTTCAGTATAATAGTCAGTGGATTGAAAGTCATCCTAAGAATCACAAAATAAATTTTTGGTCAAGACTCAAAATTTAGAATAATATTAATTCCTCAAACAATATTATTTAAATTTTCGAACACCTCAAAACACCATGAATTTTGCATGTCACATTAGTGTGGGCGTATACAAAATCAAACATTTGTAAGAGGAGGGTCTTACCCATTAATTTTATTATCTTGTCATCCTAACTTTATGACAAATAAAATTAATAGTTGGTATTCCTTTGGTCACACAAATAATAGCAGTGACTCCGTTGGGGAGGATACTATTAAATGTGCCTAAGTGTATACCATTACTTGATACTTAGTCTATTAAATAGGATTGTGCCCCTTCAGTTGGAGAATATCACACGCTCCTAAATAATTTCTTATAACCATCCATAAAGGAAGTTTGATCTAGTGATCTGCAAACAAATTCATCCGTTGTGGAGGGAGGCACTCAGAGCCAACACGCAAGTTTGTTGCATCACTTACAAACCAGTAATAGAGACTGTGAAATTTATTTACTAATCCCTCTCCCACTTAGTTATTTAAGGTGAGGAATTTTAACCATGCACACACACATCACAGCAAATAAAGCAATAAATATGGAAAAATAATTTTCCAACTATTATGGCCTTTTCCTTCACTATCCTCCGTGTGCTGTCAACCCTAGCTGCTGCCATCTTTAGCCACCGCAATTGGGTCTAGTCGCCGCATCTATCTTGCTTCTTTTTCTGCTGCACCTCTGGTGCATAAATAATACCACGCCTCGCAAGGATACGATCCACAACCAAAATAGAATTTTACATATATTGATCATATATTCCACAAAAGAATGTACATGCAATCTAGATCGAAATAAAAATGTAAAATCCTAATATTTAATACATACAATCATGCACACACATAAAATGCCCCCGACATGTCCGAGGGTCCAATCACACACAATCACATTAGGGTCATAATATTTGGATCTAGGAGTCTGCAACCACAGAGTTAAATCTATTTGCACATCCTACTATTATGCTGCCTAAAATATGTATGACATGTGCATAATTAAACTGAAAACCAAACGCACAGAGGCAAACCCTAGTCTGATACCAATTATTGGTTGCTACCCGGAATATCATACCGGTTCCCCTGTACACAAATTTTGTACAAGTCCTAAACCTTTCCTAACAACCTATTGTGTTCTTTAGAAATTAAATTAGGAATCACAAACAGAACTTAACATTATTGATTCCAAATTCAATTTATCTGTTCTTAAAGGTTTAGACTTGGATCACAAACGATGCTTAACATTCTTAATCCAAATTCACCTATGTTACAAATTTGATTAAATATTTAGAGATCAGCTTCCAGGTTAAACATGGCGAGGCACTAGGCCTTCTTGGGTATGGGATCATCCACCACTTCCTAGACAAAGCCTTTCAACGAAATTCAATATTTAATCTCCTTATAGTAACCCTAGGTTTACTAATAAGAATAATCAAATCACAAGATCGAAAAACAAAAGAAACATAAATCGAATCATAAATCCGAAAACCTAGAATCACTAGCCTCTTGTGTTTGGTATTTCAAGATCTAAATAAAAGGATTAACTAGTTATGATGCGGAAACTAATAACTAGTTATACCTTTTGTAGCTTATAGATCTCACGATCTTCTGTCGTATTCCTCTTCTTATCTCCAAGCAAGTTTCAGCCACCAACAATCCTCAAGAGATGAAGAACTTTTGGTCACTAACCAAGCTCTAAGGGATGCTAAGAAACAAAGCCTCCTATCTCTCCTTCTTCCTCTAACAAGATCCGGCCACCACCAAGCTCCTTGAGATGAAGATGTCGCCGGCCACACAAGGAAGAAGAATAGGAGAAAAGGAGGAAGAGAGGGCCGGCCACCACCAAGGAAGAGAAGAGAGGAATACTAGATCATATGTTGTAAGGTGAGACACCTCTACCCTCTCTTTTATATTCCTTGGTCTTGGCAAATAAGGAAGGTTTTATAAATAAAACTTCCTTATATTCCTTGTTAATGTTTAAGAAGGAAAATTTAATTAAAAATTTCCTTATAAACCCTTTCAATGGTCGGCCATATCAAATCCTTCAAACAAGGAAAGTTTTAAACACAAAATTAAAACTTCCTAATTTGTTTCTGAAAATTTTAAAATAAAAATTTCTCTTTTAAAAATTCCCTTCATGGTTGATTATAAAAGGAAACTTTTATAAATTAAAATCTCTCTATTAAAACATGTGGATGATTACAAAAAGAAAAGTTTTCTCCAAAATTAAAATCTTCCTTTAACTACAAATAAGGAAAGATATCAAATCTTTCTCTTAATCTTTAGTAGAAAGCTATAAAAGGAAAATTTTAAATTTTAAAACTCTCTTTTAAAACCATGAGGATGGTTAAAAAAAGGAAAGTTTTATCAAAAATTAAAATCTTCCTTTAAACTACAAATAAGGAAAGATATCAAACCTTTCTCTTAATCTTTTATAGAAAGCTATAAAAGGAAAGATTTAAATTTTAAACTCTCTTTTAAAACCATGGCTTCCACATAAGGAAAGATTTTAAAATAAACTCCTTTTATTTTTTTATGTGGTCGACCACCTAAGCTTGGGCTCCAAGCTAGGGTCGGCCACCACTTGGTCCATCCAAGGCTTATCTTGGTCGGCCCTTGCTTGGGCTCCAAGCTTGGCTTGGCCGACCACCTAAGGATGGGTAAGAAGGTGGGTATAGGTGGGTATAAGACTTTATAAATAAGAAGCTACGACAGGGACCGAGAGGAGGAATTGGTTTTGATCTCCCGATGAACTTGAGCTTCCCGTGTTTGTCCTGAACACCCAACTCGAGTTCATCAATAATATCTCGTTCCACTAAAGAGTTATTATTGCACTACCGCACCAATCCCATATTACTATATGGGCTCCTTCTTATCATGAGTGTGTTCTTCTCCCTGTGTTTAAGATATTGAATGCTCACTAATTAAATGAGTTACTGACAACTCACTTAATTAATATCTAGCTCCAAGAGTAGTATCACTCAACTTTATCGTCATGTCGGACTTAAGTCCACCTACATGGTTTACATGACAATCCTTATGAGCTCCTCTTGGGGACATCATCAACCTAGATTCCTAGGACATAGTTTCATTATGTAATCAACAACACACCATATAAATAATATCATTTCCTAACTTATCGGGTCTATTGATTTAACGAGCTAAATCGCACCCTTTGAAAAATTAAAGAAATAAGTATTAAGTATATGTGTTTGTTATTATATCATGATTAAGAGTACACACTTCCATAATAACAGAGGTATTGTTCTTTTATATAGTCAGTATAAAAAGAAACTACCTCAAATGGCCCTGCTCAATACACTAAGAGTGTACTAGTGTAATTTTATAGTTAAGATAAACTCCAAATTACACTACGACTATTCCAATGGTTTGTTCCTTTCCATCTTAGTCGTGAGCAACTTTTTATAACTTATAAGGAATTGATAACATGATCTTCTGTGTGTGACACCACACACCATGTTATCTACAATATAAATTAATTGAACAACTACAGTTAGCATATAAATGTAGATATTTGACCAATATGATTCTTTATTTCAAAATAAATGTTTATAAAAAACTAGGCTTTTAGTATACACTCTAACAAAAGGTATCCCTTGGACTGGACTTCATAGGAATCACTTCTATTAGGTAGAATTGGATGTTAATAGAGATGACCCTCTGACATTACTGTTGGTGCGGTTAGCACTAACGGTCTAACTCAGGTTTTGATGAATGACAAATCAGGTTAAGTTAGGTTTGTCGTTGTCTGACACTTTTATCAAGTGTGCAGGAAAAGTCCAGCTAGGTCGACGGGCTGACCGGATAGCTGGCGAGAAGTCCAAGCGAGTCGACGGGCTGACCGGACGCTTGGCGAGAAGTCCAGCTAGGTCGACGGGCTGACCGGATAGCTGGCGAGAAGTCCAAGCGGGTCGACGGGCTGACCGGACGCTTGGCGAGAAGTCCAGACGGGTCGACGGGCTGACCGGACATCTGGCAGGTAAGTGAGGTAAGTCACTGGAGGGGAGTGACTGTGAGGACGCGTTCCCGGGAAGGGGACATTAGGCGTCAATCTGGCTTAGATCCATTTCGGATATCTAAGTCGAGATCGTGACTAGATTCCGGTCTCGGAAAGACGGAATCTAAGTCATACTCTTTCTTATCCATCTATTGAACTTTAACTGTGCTAACAATCTGTTTTACAGGATACATATTTGCCTCGGACTAACCCTGTTTTGCAGGAAAAAGGAGCTTTCTGAAACAAGGTGGTCCGGGCGCCCGGAAGGCAAATTTCATCCAGCCGAGTCGTCGCCACGTGGAGCATCATGGTTCGTGCAGCTACGTCACGTTCCAGGCGCCCGGAAGGGATCCAGGCGCCCGGGACAGCATATAAAAGAAGCCCCAGGTAGGAGCTTCAAATACATCAAGTCTGCACTGAAAACTTACTGCTTGCTCTGCTGCTCTACGCTCCTGCGACGCCACGAGGCTATTCCGACAAAGCGCTTTCTTAAAGTCTAACTCTTCTTCTCTTGTCGGTATTTTATTTCTGTCAATTCTTGTACTTATTTGTAATCTTCATTCGAATTGATAGTGATTGCCCAACGAAAGTACTCACGGAGTACGGGCCTTCGAGTAGGAGTCGTCACAGGCTCCGAACGAAGTAAAAAACACCTGTGTCTATTTTAGTTTTCCGCTGCGTTTATACTCATCTTTATCGAATCGATATTCACCCCCCCTCTATCGAATCCAACGGTCTTACAAGTGGTATCAGAGCAGGTACCGCTCTGATTTGGTGCAACCACCAATCAGACAGGGGGTGGAAAATTTTTTTTAATTCCAAACTAATATTATTATCTTTTTGGAAGATTTTTTTTCCCGTTGCACTTAAAATCTAAATTGGTACAACACCAACTTAGAGTTTCTATTTTTCCCCGCACTGCTAATCCAAGACGAAGTCTTGGGATTTTCTTTTTCCAGTTAATTTAGTGTGTGCAGGATAAGATGTCTCAACAAGAAGGCTTCAGCACAGTACGTCCTCCCCTATTCAACGGGGATGATTTTTCGTACTGGAAGAGGAGAATGGAGGTCTACATGAAGACAGACTACGACCAATGGATGAGCGTTACAAAGGCTTACAAAATTCCAGTAGACAACTCCGGGAAAATAGTAGACCCTGAAGAATGGACAAATGATTTAAAGAAAAAGGCATCAATTGAAAACAAAGCCATCAATACTCTACACTGCGGACTAACACGAGAAGAACTGAACCGGGTCGGACCGCATGAAAACGCTAAGGAGCTTTGGGATAAACTGATTGAGCTGCACGAAGGAACAAGCGACGCAAAGGTAACAAAAAGAGATTTGCTGTTAAACAAAATTTTTAATATAAAAATGCAGGAAGGAGAAACGGCAAGTCAGCTCCACGCGAGGGTCAAAGATATCCTCAACGGTCTCCACGCGATAGGCCACCAAATGGAGAACCGAGACTTAATAAGGTACGCGTTAAATGCTTTTCCGCGAAATAATTTGTGGGCATCAATTGTAGATGCCTACAAAATTTCAAAAAATTTATCTAAATTAAAATTGGATGAACTCTTCTGTGAATTAGAACTTCATGAGCAAACTAACGCCGGGGTCGAGAAAGGTGTAGCTTTATTTGCAGGTTCCTCTAAAGAAAAGAAGAACAAACCCGAATCTGAAGAAGATTCCGATCAAGACTCTGAAGACGAAGAACACCTGGTGAACCTGGTAAGGAAAATGTTCACCAGGAAAAAGAGAAGCTTCAGCAAACAGGATCTTCAGAAGATCAGTTCGCCAGCCGACTCAAGAAATGTCACATGTTTCGGATGTAACAAAAAGGGGCACTACAAGAATGAATGCCCAAGATTGAAACTTGACAAACCAAAGTCAACAAAGAAGAAAGCCCTCAAAGCAACATGGGACGATTCCTCCTCGGACGAATCGGAAGGAGAAAGGCAAAAGCACCAAAGTCACCTCGCGCTGATGGCTCGCGAAGCTGAAACGGAAGACGAATCAGAGGAATCGGAAGACGGGTCCGAACCCGAATCAAGCCACGAGTCCGCACTTGTTTCCGAAGGTTCCGAAGAGGTATACCTAAACTTAAATCGTAAATTCTTTAGAATTATCTCGTGTTTAAATAAAAAAGTAGTTAAGTTGGAAAATGAAAATAAATCGCTTCTTGAGGAAAATCAAAACCTCAAGGAACAATTAAAAAATTCGAATCCAACTCAAGATCGAACACTTGAGGAGGAGAATTTATCATTAAAAAATGAAATTAATAAGTTAAAAGAATTGTTGGAAAAATTCACAACAAGATCTAAAAATTTAGATTTAATTCTAAATAACCAAAAGGCATGCTATAATAAAACCGGACTTGGATATAAGTCAAACTCAAACAAAACCTTTAAATCATTATTAACCCAACACAAAGCAACTAAACAAGCTTGGGTCCCGAAAGCGTGCTTAACCATGCAAGTAGGACTTAATCAATTCTATATACCTAAAGATAAAATACATTATATAAACTTGAATAAATCATATCAAAAACTAAAATATAAATTTAACTTAAAATCAAAATTCAAAACTCAACAAAATTTAGATTATCACCAAGTTGATTATAACTATAAAAAGAATCGACACAAACTCAAAATCTAAATTAAGGGCCAATAATTCAGGGGGAGGCTCCAGAATAGCTGGCACCTCCAAAACTAACATACCCGACAGGGTAACCCAAAACAAACTAACCCGACAGGGTAATTAGGATTAGTAAAAAGAGACCAAGTTTAACTTGACTCATGGTACTGGTGAAGTTTTTGGATGATAGTACGTTAGGGAAGCTTGGGCATCGCATGTCTAGAAAGATATGGCTTCGATCTGGTGCATTTGGCCAAGTGGAACTGACTGAAGCTACCCTTAAACGAATCCTAACCAGTTAGATCAAGATTTAGTACTAAGTTCCGTGGATAGGACTATTCGGAAAACTTTGAAAGGTTGGTTACTTCTAATGATGTCCATGAGACTCACCAAGCTTAGAAGTTTATCCAAAGAATGCCTATTTGTGGAAACCAAAGCTAAGTCTGAATCTAACACTAGTTAAACCAAAACTCTATAATCAAACCAATTTCATCTCACAAAACCATAGGTTTCCCTGATTGATAATATAGTTCGGGTGAGATGAATAAGGCTCTAAAAATTAGTTTCAAAAATTTTAAACTTAAAAATTATTTTCAAAATTTTAAACTCAAAAATCATTTTCAAAATTTTAACTTAAAAATTTCAATTTTAAACTTAAAAATTAATTTCAAAACTTTAATTTTAAACATAAAAATTAATTTCAAAACTTTAATTTTAAACTTAAAAATTAATTTCAAAATTTTAATTTTAAACTTAAAAATTAATTTCAAAATTTTAATTTTAAACTTAAAAATTAATTTCAAAACTTTAATTTTAAACTTAAAAATTATTTTCAAAATTTTAAACTTAAAAATTAATTTCAAAACATTAATTTTAAACTTAAAAAATTAATTTCAAAACTTTAATTTTAAACTTAAAAATTATTTTCAAAATTGTAAACTTAAAAATCATTTTCAAAATTTTAACTTAAAAATTTCAATTTTAAACTTAAAAATTAATTTCAAAATTTTAATTTTAAACTTAAAAATTAATTTCAAAACTTTAATTTTAAACTTAAAAATTATTTTCAAAATTTTAAACTTAAAAATTAATTTCAAAACTTTAATTTTAAACTTAAAAATTATTTTCAAAATTTTAAACTTAAAATTAATTTCAAAATTTTAAACTTAAAAATTAATTTCAAAACTTTAATTTTAAACTTAAAAAATTAATTTCAAAACTTTAATTTTAAACTTAAAAATTAATTTCAAAACTTTAGTTTTAAACTTAAAAATTATTTTCAAAACTTTAAACTTAAAAATCATTTTCAAAATTTTAACTTAAAAATTTCAATTTTTAACTTAAAAATTTCAATTTTAAACTTAAAAATTAATTTCAAAATTTTAATTTTAAACTTAAAAATTAATTTCAAAATTTTAATTTTAAACTTAAAAATTAATTTCAAAATTTTAATTTTAAACTTAAAAATTAATTTCAAAACTTTAATTTTAAACTTAAAAATTATTTTCAAAATTTTAAACTTAAAAACTAATTTCAAAATTTTAATTTTAAACTTTTTAAAATTTAATTTTAAACTTAAAAAATTAATTTCAAAACTTTTATTTTAAACTTAAAAATTATTTTCAAAATTTTTAACTTAAAAATTTCAAAATTTTAAACTTAAAAATTAATTTCAAAACTTTAATTTTAAACTTAAAAAATTAATTTCAAAACTTTAAGTTTAAACTTAAAAAATTAATTTCAAAACTTTAATTTTTAAACTTAAAAATTATTTTCAAAATTTTAAACTTAAAAATTAATTTAAAAATTTTAATTTTAAACTTAAAAATTAATTTCAAAATTTTAATTTTAAACTTAAAAATTTCTTTCAAAATTTTAATTGTAAACTAAAAAACTATTTTCAAAACTTTAATCTCAATTTAAAAAAAAATAAAAAAAAATAGATTTTTTCAAACTTAGTTTTGGAATTTTGGTGTTGAAAACTTATGTTTATATAGCATTTCAAACTTATGTTGAAACTTGTTTTGAAAATTTTTTTTGAAATTTAATCCTTATACACTTATGTTTGAAAATTAACCTATCTACACTTAGCATTTTTTCTAAAAACTAAAAGCTAATGCTTTAAACAAGTTTTCAAACTTTAGACTCCCCCAAGTTAATTTGATCTTTTCTTGGATTTAAAAACTCAGTTATTTTTCAAAGTCTTATTATTTTCAGTAATTCTCACTATGTTTGTTTACCCTCGTTTTTTGATGTATGCCAAAGGGGGAGGGTTAGGTTGGTTAAGTTAGAGCAACTTAATGCAAACTTGAAAAACTAACTTAAACCTTAAAAATCATGCTTGATTCTTGCATATTTTTTTATCACTAACTTAACCAGGTTGTCATTCCATCAAAAAGGGGGAGATTGTTGGTGCGGTTAGCACTAACGGTCTAACTCAGGTTTTGATGAATGACAAATAGGTTAAGTTAGGTTTTGTCTAACACTTTTATCAAGTGTGCAGGAAAAGTCCAGACAGGTCGACGGGCTGACCGAGTCTGGCACGAAGTCCAGCTAGGTCGACGGGCTGACCGGATAGCTGGCGAGAAGTCCAACTAGGTCGACGGGCTGACCGGATAGCTGGCGAGAAGTCCAAGCGGGTCGACGGGCTGACCGGACGGCTGGCGAGAAGTCCAGACGGGTCGACGGGCTGACCGGACGTCTGGCAGGTAAGTGAGGTAAGTCACTGGAGGGGAGTGACTGTGAGGACGCGTTCCCGGGAAGGGGACATTAGGCGTCGATCCGGCTTAGATCCATTTCGGATATCTAAGTCGAGATCGTGACTAGATTCCGGTCTCGGAAAGACGGAATCTAAGTCATACTCTTTCTTATCCATCTATTGAACTTTAACTGTGCTAACAATCTGTTTTACAGGATACATATTTGCCTCGGACTAACCCTGTTTTGCAGGAAAAAGGAGCTTTCTGAAACAAGGTGGTCCGGGCGCCCGGAGGTCCGGGCGCCCGGAAGGCAAATTTCATCCAGCCGAGTCGTCGCCACGTGGAGCATCATGGTTCGTGCAGCTACGTCACGTTCCAGGCGCCCGGGACAGCATATAAAAGAAGCCCCAGGTAGGAGCTTCAAATACATCAAGTCTGCACTGAAAACTTACTGCTTGCTCTGCTGCTCTACGCTCCTGCGACGCCACGAGGCTATTCCGACAAAGCGCTTTCTTAAAGTCTAACTCTTCTTCTCTTGTCGGTATTTTATTTCTGTCAATTCTTGTACTTATTTGTAATCTTCATTCGAATTGATAGTGATTGCCCAACGAAAGTACTCACGGAGTACGGGCCTTCGAGTAGGAGTCGTCACAGGCTCCGAACGAAGTAAAAAAACACCTGTGTCTATTTTAGTTTTCCGCTGTGTTTATACTCATCTTTATCGAATCGATATTCAGTAATGAATCAACGGTCTTACAATTACCACCACAAAGAAGTGTCAGTAATGAATCAAACTTCCTATATAGTGGCAAAAGGTGAATACGCTCACCCCCAACGCCCCCGCCAACCTGTCCTAGGGCTAACACGAAGGAGGTAAATCACGGGCGGCTACTAGCCTTTGGAATAGTGACTAGTACGTAAGGGAGACAGTTACCTCGGCTTTGCCGAGATTCGAACCCCAAACCTCATGATGGCAACACCTCATGCACTAGCCACTAGACCCATCTATGGTGGTAAAAGGCGAATACGCTCACCCCTAGCGCCCCCCGCCACTAGACCCATCCAACACATAGGGATAGAGGATGCGTAATTGGTAATCTTTAGTACATTGATTAGCATCATAATGAAATTGAACTCCTAGAACGTCTCACTCGACCAAAGTCCTCAATCAATCCTCAACTCTCTCAAACTCTCTCTCTCTCTCTCTCTCTCTCTCTCTTTCTTCCTCTTTCTCCTAATCTTACTTCTCTTTAAAGTGCATAAATTCTCAACCATGGATAGTTTAGCTAATTTATTGTGATTGATCTCTAGTGCTTATATCCAGTCCTTGTAGGTTCGATATCTTTTATTGCTTGACAATAATCGTGCACTTACAGATTGTACACATTAGTCTACTAAACTGAAAACATCTTCATACTTATTGGCACAAACTTTGGGTAGTTTAAAGATTATTATGCTTTTATTAGATTGCATGGATCTATTCTTTGCGTTTAGGCATGATCGCCTTTCACCTTTGACTAGTGATTTGAATACGGAACAAAAGGTGACCTATGATAAGTGCAAGTGATCAAATTGCATGAGTTTAATGATTATGAAGATTTCCAATCTAGAATCACTTTCAATAACTAAGGATGAGGATGTAAAAACCTTCATTTGGGAGTTATTAGATGATTTGTTTTAAATGATAGGGTCAAGACTACTTCACTTCTTATGAAGTTAGTGTCTATATGGTATAATGGGAAGGGTAGCATTAGGGAGTAAATCATGGAGATGTCAAACTTGGTTAAAAGGCTTAAGACACCAAAGCTACACATGTTTGAAAGCGTCCTTATGAATCTCATCTTAATTTCTCTGCCTACATAGTTCACAACCTTTAAGATAAGTTACAACACTCAAATAGAGAAGTGGACACTAAATGAGCTCATATCTCAACGTGTACAAGAAGAAAAGAGATTGAGACATAACACATCTCATAGGGCTCACTTTGCATCCTCATCATAGTATTCAAGCAAAAAAAGAGAAAGGATACAAGTAAGAGTAAGGGTAAATAACTTGTAGTTATTAGGGCTTCAGGGCATAAGATGCAAAAGTAACAAGATCCAGACTCAACATGTTTCTTTTTAAAAAAAAAAGACATCTAAAGAAAGATTGCCCTAGATACGTCAACTGGCATGTCTAGTAAGGAACACTTCTCAACTTTATCAGTTTAAAAGTCAACCTAGGTATTGTGTCTAATAACACTTGGTGGATAGATACAAGTGCAACTACTTATATAAGTATAACTATGTAGGGTTGCCTTAGGAGTCAAATGTCAATTGATGCTGAAAGATTTATTTATACGGAAACTAGTAAGAAGGCAAAAGTAGAGGCAATATGTGTCTTTAGAGTTTGTTTAGGGAACAATGTACATTTAAATTTAAAAAATACATTTGTAGTGTCATCTTTTAGATGGAACTTAATTTCTATTCCATGTTTGGATAAATCTGGATACACATGTGCATTTGAAAATAAAAAGTTTAGTTTTTTTAAAATTTTATCTTGTGTGGTACTAGTTCCTTAATTAACAAACTTTGCAGATTGCACATTGGACTCATAAAGATAATATTGTAATGAATAATATAGGTTGAAGCATGGTGTGATAAATGAGAATTCATTTATATTGTGGTATAAACATTAAGGTATATCTCTAAACTATGCCTAGAAAGGTTAATGTCACTAGGAATTCTCGATTCCCTTGATATATCAAATTTTGGAAACTACATTGAGTGTATCAAGGAAAAATGACTAACAAGAGTAATGAGGGTTCAAGGAGGATTAATGGAGTCTTAGAGCTTATACATACAGATATATATAAACTGACCCCTAAGGTTTCTTAGAATGATCAAGCATATTTTATAAACTTTATAGATGACTATTCTCAATATGGATACTTATACCTTATTCATGAGAAGTCACAATTCCTATATATATTCAAAACCTTCAAAGACTGAAGTTGAAAATTAACTTAGTAAGAAGATTAAAATCGTAAGATCAAACTATGATGGTGAATAATATGGTAGATCTGATAGATAAGGTGAACAACATTCTAGGTCATTTGTAGATTACCTTGTAGAGTGTAGAATCATTGCGCAATACACCATGCCAAGGACCCTCAGTAGAATGGTATAGTAGAGTAATGAAATTTTAAAAGACACAATGAGAAGTATGATTGCATTTTCTTCTCTTCTGAGTATTTATGGGGTGAGACATTCAAGACTATGGTTTACTTACTCAATAGAATTTCTAGTAAGGTGGTAACGGAACCCCCATAAGATTTGTGGATATGTAGAGTGCCTAGTCTTAGGCATCTACGTGTCGAGGGTTGCCCAACAGAGGCTAGGCCTTATAGGCATAACAAAAGGAAATTGGACTCAAGAACTGTAACGCCAACATTTTGTAAAATACTCTAAAAACTTTAGAAGTTTCAAGTTTTACAACCCCTTGAGGAACTCTTTTTTTGAGATGGAAAATTCCAAACTTATTGAGGATGGTAGGAATGAAAAAATTAGATAAATAACATTTGAAGAGAACATTGATGATCCTAATCTGGTAACTACTGATATAGATGATAGCAAATTGATTACCATTCCAAATATAGTTGAAACTTCACAAGTTTAATGGGTAGTTGACCATGATATTTCCATGTCCCCACAAATTTAATTGGAAGGTACGTTGACTCAAATAGAGGTATTCCCTCCTACAGTTGAGCATGACTCCCAACCATTTCAAAATCAAGTGTCAATAAGGAGATCTATTAGAGAAAAGAGAACTATGATGTCTCGTGATTATATATAACTCCAAGAGCATGAGTTTAACATAGAGTTGAAATATGATTACACATCTTTCCAAGAAGTCAAACAATGTCCTCATCTGAAAAAAAATGGTTCAAAGTCATGAGGGAAGAGATGAAGTCCATGGTGGACAAGTAGAGTGCTTAGTCTTAGGCATTTACATATCTTGGGTTGTCCAACTGAGTCAAGGCCTTATAGGCAAAATGAAAAAAAAAATGGACTTGAGAACTGCTAGCTAACATTTAGCAGAATACTCTAAAAACTTAAGAGCTTTCAAGTTTTACAGCCCCATGAGAAAATACCATTTCGAGATGGAAAATGTCAAATTTATTGAGGAAGGTGGGAGCGATAAAGTTAGAGAAATATCATTTTAAGAGAATATTAGTGATCCTAATTTGGTAACTATTGATATAGATGATAGTAAATTGGTTACCATTCCAAAGATAGTCGAAGCTTCACAACTCAAAGGGTAGTTGATCATGATATTTCCATGTCCCCTCAAATTTAATTGGAAGGTACGTTGACTCAAATAGAGGTATTCCCTCCTATGGTTGAGCATGACTCCCCACCAATTCAAGATCAAGTGTCACTAAGGATATCGATTATAGAAAAGAGATCTATGATGTCTCAGGATTATATATAACTCCAAGAGCATAAGTTTCACATAGGGTTGAAAGATGATTCCACATCTTTCTAAGAAGTCAAATAATGCTCTCATCCAAAAAAATGGATCGAAGACATGAAGTCCATGGTGGACATGATGTTTTGGAACATGTCAAATTGATTGAAGGTGTGAAACCTGTTGGTTCTAATTGGATATTTATAACCAAATGAGATTCACATGACAATATCAAAAAGTATAATACACGTCTAGTCACTAAGGGATTCACTCGAGGAAAACATTGATTACAAAGAGACTTTTTTGTCGATTTTGATGAAAGACTCTTTTAGGATAAACATAGCACATGTAGCTCATTATGACCTAGAGCTACACCAAATGGACATTAAGAATGCATTTCTGAATGGAAACATTGAGGAAACTATATATATGGTGCAACCAGAGAAATTTTAATTGGAAGATTCAAAACACCTAGTACGTAAATTAAGTCCATTTATGGGGTGAAACAAATATCTCATCAATGGTACCGGAAGTTTGATCAAGTGGTTCCTTCATATAATTTTAAGAAAAATCCAATTGATCAATATTTGAATATCAAGTTCAATGCGAGAAAGTTTATTATACTTGTTCTGTATGTAGATGATATATTGCTTGCAATCAATGATAAGAGTTTGTTGCTAGAAACCAAGTCATTTATATCCGGTGAATTTTAATTGAAGGATCTTAGTGATTATTCATCTGTCTTAGGCATATAAATCATTCATGGTCATTTAAGTTGCACACTTGGACTATCACAAAAGGCCTACTATATTGAAAAAGGTATTAATTCAGTATGGCATATAGAATTGTGCTCCTAGTGACACTCCTGTGTCAAAGGGTGATAGACTTAGCTTACAACAATGCCCACTACATGAACTTGATATTAAGGAAATGCAACAATACCCCTATACATTGGCAGTATTGAATTTGATGTATGATCAGATATGTACGTGTTCAGATCTTGTGTATATTGTCAGGATGTTGGGTAGATATTTGAATAACCTTAGACTAGAGCATTAGAAAGTTATAAGAGGGTTATGCGACATTTGTAAAGAATGAAGAATTCATGCTCATGCTCATATATCAGAGATTAGGTCATCTAGAGATCATTGGATATTCAAACTCCAATTTTATTGGATGTTTAGATAGTAGGAAGTCCACCTCAAGTTATATCTTCATGTTGACAGGAGGGGATGTATCATGAAAAAGTGTTAAATCGATGCTAATAACAACTTCCACTATAGATGAAGAGTTTATAGCCTACTATGAAGTTTCTAAATATGGGATATGGATGCAGAACCTTATCACAAGATTATAGATCATTGGGGCATTAACAGACTATTGATGATCAATTTGTAGGATCGTTGCACTAGAGAGAGGGGGTGAATAACGCTTATTTTAAAACTAAACTTGGATATAGGCGGCGGAATAAAGACACAACAAAACAATCGTAAACACCAAGAGTTACTTGGTTAGGAGCCTGTGGAGACTCCTACTCGAAGGCCCGCACGTGAGAGTGCTTTCAATGGGAAATCACTAATCAATCAAAAGAAGTACAAGTACAATGATTGATTACAAGTAATTATAAGACTTAAAGAATACCAATGACTCAGAAATAAAGATCTTCAGCACGGTGGTCATCGGGACAACTTTTGAGTGTCAAGGAAGTGTTTTCATAACAGAACGAAGAAGGGAAAGTTACTTGGAATGTTATTCTTGTGCATCTAGTCGAGACAGCCTTATATAGCCTGCTGAAGGCACCATCAGCCTCCATGGAAGGCGCCTCCAACAGGGTTGGAGACGATAGCTTCTATGGCCTTAGCTATTTATCCATCCGAAGGCGCTTTCAAGCTTCATGGAAGGCGTCTTCCATCCAACATCTAAGGCGCCTTCAAGCTCCTTGAGGGTGCCTTCGCACCTTGCTACGTGGAGCCTTCGCCTAAAGCACCCGAGGTGCCTTTAACATCCCCGGAGGTGCATCAGACACTGTTCATCCAAGCTTTTTAAGTCCTTTTCACTCTCTACAAGATACATTAGTCCAAAATACCAAACATACCCTGCAAAATAAAGTTTGCACAATAAAATATGAAATAATAAATTATTTTGACAGTCTTCAGACTGTCCGGTTCTGACTTTGAGTTTCGTTAAAACTCAAGGTCAAACTGATGTCTACTATTCCCTCTTCGAGGAACGCATCCTCATCTACTACTCTCAGTATAGTTTACTTTTTGCCAAACCGGTCTTCTAGACCAACTAAGAAGTCAAATAATGCTCTCATCCAAAAAAATGGATCGAAGACATGAAGTCCATGGTGGACACGATGTTTTCGAACATGTCAAATTGATTGAAGGTGTGAAACCTATTGGTTCTAATTGGATATTTATAACCAAATGAGATTCACATGGCAATATCAAAAAGTATAATACACGTCTAGTCACTAAGGGTTTCACTCAAGGAAAACATTGATTACAAAGAGACTTTTTTGTCAATTTTGATGAAAGACTCTTTTAGGATAAACATAGAACTTGTAACTCATTATGACCTAGAGCAACACCAAATGGATATTAAGAATGCATTTCTGAATGGAAATATTGAGGAAACTATATACATGGTGCAACCAAAGAAATTTTAATTGGAAGATTCAAAACACCTAGTACGTAAACTAAGTCCATTTATGGGGTGAAACAAATATCTCATCAATGGTACCAGAAGTTTGATCAAGTGGTTCCTTCATATAATTTTAAGTAAAATCCAATTGATCAATATTTGAATATCAAGTTTAGTGCGAGAAAGTTTATTATACTTGTTCTGTATGTGGATGATATATTGCTTGCAAGCAATAATAAGAGTTTGTTTCTAGAAACCAAGTCATTTATATCCGGTGAATTTTAATTGAAGGATCTTAGTGATGATTCATCTGTCTTAGGCATATAAATCATTCATGATCATTTAAGTTGCACACTTGGACTATCACAAAAGGCCTACTATATTGAAAAAGGTATTAATTCAGTATGGCATATAGAATTGTGCTCCTAGTGACACTCCTGTGTCAAAGAGTGATAGACTTAGCTTACAACAATACCCACTACATAAACTTGATACTAAGGAAATGCAACAATACCCCTATACATTGGCAGTATAGAATTTGATGTATGATCAGATATGTACGTGTTCAGATCTTGCGTATATTGTCAAGATGTTGGGTAGATATTTGAATAACCTTAGACTAGAGCATTAGAAAGTTATAAGAGGCTTATGCGACATTTATAAAGAATGAAGAATTCATGCTCATGCTCATATATCAGAGATTAGGTCATCTAGAGATCATTGGATATTCAAACTCCAATTTTATTGGATGTTTAGATAGTAGGAAGTCCACCTCAGATTATATCTTCATGTTGACAGGAGGGGATGTATCATGAAAAAGTGTTAAATCGATGCTAATAACAACTCCCACAAGAGATGAAGAGTTTATAGCCTACTATGAAGTTTCTAAATATGGGATATGGATGCAGAACTTTATCACAAGATTATAGATCATTGGGGCATTAACAGACTATTGATGATCAATTTGTCGGATCGTTGCACTAGAGAGAGGGGGTGAATAACGCTCGTTTTAAAACTAAACTTGGATATAGGTGGCGGAATAAAGACACAACAAAACAATCGTAAACACCAAGAGTTACTTGGTTAGGAGCCTGTGGCGACTCCTACTCCAAGGCCCGCACGTGAGAGTGCTTTCGATGGGAAATCACTAATCAATCAAAAGAAGTACAAGTACAATGATTGATTACAAGTAATTATAAGACTTAAAGAATACCAATGACTCAGAAATAAAGATCTTCAGCACGGTGGTCATCGGGACAACTTTTGAGTGTCAAGGAAGTGTTTTCACAGCAGAACGAAGAAGGGAAAGTTGCTTGGAATGTTATTCTTGTGCATCTGGTCGAGACAGCCTTATATAACCTGCTGAAGCCACCATCAGCCTCCATGGAAGGCGCCTCCAACAGGGTTGGAGACGATAGCTTCTATGGCCTGAGCTATTTATCCATCCGAAGGCGCTTTCAAGCTCCATGGAAGGCACCTTCCATCCAGCATCTAAGGCGCCTTCAAGCTCCTTGAGGGTGCCTTCGCACCTTGCTACGTGGAGCCTTCGCCTAAAGCACCCGAGGTGCCTCTAACATCCCCGGAGGTGCATCAGACACTGTTCATCCAAGCTTTTTAAGTCCTTTTCACTCTCTACAAGATACATTAGTCCAAAATACCAAACATACCCTGCAAAATAAAGTTTGCACAATAAAATATGAAATAATAAATTATTTTGATAATCTTCGGACTGTCTGGTTCTGACTTTGAGTTTCGTTGAAACTCTAGGTTGAACTGATGTCTACTATTCCCTCTTTGAGGAACGCGTCCTCATCTACTCCTCTCAGTATAGTTTACTTTTTGCCAGAGCGGTCTTCTAGACCAACTAAGAAGTCAAATAATGCTCTCATCCAAAAAAATGGACCGAAGACATGAAGTCCATGGTGGACACGATGTTTTGGAACATGTCAAATTGATTGAAGGTGTGAAACCTGTTGGTTCTAATTGGATATTTTTAACCAAATGAGATTCACATGGCAATATCAAAAAGTATAATACACGTCTAGTCACTAAGGGATTCACTCGTGGAAAACATTGATTACAAAGAGACTTTTTTGTCGATTTTGATGAAAGACTCTTTTAGGATTAACATAGCACTTGTAGCTCATTATGACCTAGAGCTACACCAAATGGACATTATGAATGCATTTCTGAATGGAAATATTGAGGAAACTATATACATGGTGCAACCAGAGAAATTTTAATTGGAAGATTCAAAACACCTAGTACGTAAACTATGTCCACTTATGGGGTGAAACAAATATCTCGTCAATGGTACCAAAAGTTTGACCAAGTGGTTCCTTCATATAATTTTAAGTAAAATCCAATTGATCAATATTTGAATATCAAGTTGAGTGTGAAAAAGTTTATTATACTTGTTCTGTATGTGGATGATATATTGCTTGCAAGCAATGATAAGAGTTTGTTGCTAGAAACCAAGTCATTTATATCCGGTGAATTTTAATTGAAGGATCTTAGTGATGATTCATCTATCTTAGGCATATAAATTATTCATGATCATTTAAGTTGCACACTTGGACTATCACAAAAGGCCTACTATATTGAAAAAGGTATTAATTCAGTATGGCATATAGAATTGTGTTCCTAGTGACACTCCTGTGTCAAAGAGTGATAGACTTAGCTTACAACAATGCCCACTACATGAACTTGATATTAAGGAAATGCAACAATACCCCTATACATTGGCAGTAGAGAATTTGATGTATGATCAAATATGTACGTGTTCGGATATTGCATATATTGTCAGGATGTTGGGTAGATATTTGAATAACCTTAGACTAGAGCATTAGAAAGTTATAAGAGGGTTATGCGACATTTATAAAGAATGAAGAATTCATGCTCATGCTCATATATCAGAGATTAGGTCATCTAGAGATCATTAGATATTCAAACTCCAATTTTATTGGATGTTTAGATAGTAGGAAGTCCACCTCAGGTTATATCTTCATGTTGGCAGGAGGGGATGTATCATGAAAAAGTGTTAAATCGATGCTAATAACAACTTCCACTATAGATGAAGAGTTTATAGCCTACTATGAAGTTTCTAAATATGGGATATGGATGCAAAACCTTATTACAAGATTACAGATCATTGGGGCATTAACAGACTATTGATGATCAATTTGTAGGATCGTTGCACTAGAGAGAGGGGGTGAATAACGCTCGTTTTAAAACTAAACTTGGATATAGGCGGCGGAATAAAGACACAACAAAACAATCGTAAACACCAAGAGTTACTTGGTTAGGAGCCTGTGGCGACTCCTACTCCAAGGCCCGCACGTGAGAATGCTTTCGATGGGAAATCACTAATCAATCAAAAGAAGTACAAGTATAATGATTGATTACAAGTAATTATAAGACTTAAAGAATACAAATGACTCAGAAATAAAGATTTTCAGCACGGTGGTCATCGGGACAACTTTTGAGTGTCAAGGAAGTGTTTTCACATCAGAACGAAGAAGGGAAAGTTGCTTGGAATGTTATTCTTGTGCATCTGGTCAAGACAGCCTTATATAGCCTGCTGAAGGCACCATCAGCCTCCATGGAAGGCGCCTCCAGCAGGGTTGGAGACGATAGCTTCTATGGCTTGAGCTATTTATCCATCCGAAGGCGCTTTCAAGCTCCATGGAAGGCGCCTTCCATCCAGCATCTAAGGTGCCTTCAAGCTCCTTGAGGGCTCCTTCGTACCTTACTACGTGGAGTCTTCGCCTAAAGCACCCGAGGTGCCTCTAACATCCCCGGAGGTGCATCAGACACTGTTCATCCAAGCTTTTTAAGTCCTTTTCGCTCCCTACAAGATACATTAGTTCAAAATACCAAACATACCCTGGAAAATAATGTTTTCACAATAAAATATGAAATAATAAATTATTTTGACAGTCTTCGGACTATCCGATTCTGACTTTGAGTTTCGTTGAAACTTTAGGTCGAACTGATGTCTACTATTCCCTCTTCGAGGAACGCGTCATCATCTACTCCTCTCAGTAGAGTTTACATTTTGCTAGACCAGTCTTCTAGACCAACTAGACTTTTGCCTAACGTCAGAGTCTTCAGGACTTTTCCAATGGATGTCTAATCCCCGACCTGTCTAGGCTTCCACCTAGTTCATGACCACTAGGATTTTTACCTGGAGTCCCCGACTCTAGGGTTTTGCCCAAAGTGCTTGACCCGCCAAGATTTTCCACCAAGGGTTACCACCCCCTAGGATTTTCACCTACCTAATCGTAGCTAAGACTTTTGCCTAAGAACACTTAGGACTTTCTTGCAAGCTCATTCAAACTTATTAGACAATAAGTAACCTTAACTTTGAACCCTTTGTCATTATCAAAATATATGTTTGATCATCTGATGCATCTCACACCAACAATCTCCCTTTTTTTATTATGACAACATAATTCAAAGTTAAGTAAAACATATAGTAATAAATATAAGAGAAGATGCAATAATTAAGACATGTAAAATATAGAACAAGTTAAGAACAATTAATTTGATTTGTTAATTCCCCCTTAAGTTTCTTCTTAATTTGCTCTTAACTCCCCCTTAAGTTTCTTCTTAATTTGCTCTTAGCTCCCCCTTAATTTTCTTCTTTTTTTTTAACTTTAGCTTCTCTCCCCTTTGATATATATCAAAAACATTTTCAAGAGAGTTGAAAATACTTTTAAACATACTAAGGTTTGGAAAAACACTGAATTTGGAAGAATAAAACACTTAGTCTATATGAGTTTTGATGAAAACACTTAGTCTATATTAAGCTTTATAACACTAAGCTTAAAAAGATTTTGAGTATTTAGCTTTAAAAAATTGAGAATCTTAGTTTGAACTTTTCAAAGAAAAGAGAAATAATTTTGAAATTTAAAACACTATAACTTTTCAAAAAGGAGTTTAAACTTTTAAAAAACTTTATCTTTTTTTTTAAAACATTAAACTTTGAAAAATAACTTTAACTTTTCAAAAAAAAATAGTTTAACTTTGAAAATTAAAAAAACTTTAACTTTTCAAAGTAAATGTTTAAACTTTAAAAATAACTTTAAATTTAAAAAATCATTTTAAATTTTCATTCCCGCTTATTAATGCCAAAAAAAATATTTTTGTGTCCTAAAGTCCAAGCATGAGTGTTTAAAGGAAAATAGCTTCAACATAAACATCTTCCTTTCTTAACAAAATGTCTAACCTTTAGCTACTAGCTGTTTACCATGAGATAGTAATTTTCACTTGGTTAGTCAAGTTAAGTAGGTGTTCCAGTTAGTTTGACTAAGCATGGATAAGTTAACTTGATTAATTTGATTTTGGTGTTTATTACCCAGACTTATGTCGATGCACAGACATAAGTATTCTGATGCCCAAGTAATACCCTATTCATCTCACACTATTCTAAGTATTTTTCATACACAAACAAGGTAATTCTAGTGTGCTTGTGAGATGCTCTGGCTAAAATCTCGGGGTACATATTTTCTAGGGGGAAAGTCCTAAACTATTTCCAAACTTTAAAAATACTAGTAAAACTAGGAGTTTTGAAAATAATTTTCCTAGAATTTTAAAACATGATTTTGAAAAAACTTAATAAAAGGAGTAATTTTGAAAAACTTTAAAATGTATTCTATTGTGCACATACCTAATTGTCTTGTAAGTGTGTTGAACTCAAGTTCAAGTAAGGATTTTGTGAAAATGTCTACTAGGTTTGATTTAGACTCAACATAGTCAAGTACAATATCACCCCTAGCTACATGATTCCTTACAAAGTGATGCTTAACTTCTATGTGTTTAGTCCTTGAGTGGTGTATTGGATTTTTGGTTAAGTTTATTGAACTTATGTTATCAATTGAGATTTTTGTATTTTTTATATTTTAGTTGATAATCTCTTAAGTTATGCATCATCCATAATTGTTGAGATGCACATTCACTCATGGTTATGTATTCTGCTTCAGTGGTAGATAAGGTAATATAGTGTTACTTTCTGCTGGACCAACTTACTAGGCACTGACCTAGAAGTTGATAGCTACCACTTGTACTTTTTCTATCAAGTTTACACCCAGCATAGTCTGAGTTAGAATACCCAACTAGGTCAAACTTGCTAGTCCTAGAGTACCAAAGTCCTACATTTAGAGTTCCCTTAATGTATCTTAGTATTCTTTTTATATTGGTTAAGTGTGATTCTTTTGCACATGATTGGTACCTAGCACATATACCTACTGCAAATAAAATATCAGGTTGACTTGTAGTTAGGTATAATAGACTTCCTATTGCACTCTTATAATATTTCAAATCTACAGGTTTTCCTTCTAAATCAGAGTCAATTTTAATATTAGTTATCATTGGGGTATTTATATTTTTAGAATTTTCCATTCTAAACTTTTTAATTAATTCCTTAGCATATTTGATTTGAAAAATATGAATTCCTTCTTTTGTTTGTTTTACTTGTAAACTTAAGAAAAAATTAAGTTCTTCTACTAGGCTCATTTCAAATTCATTTTTCATTACTTTAGTAAATTCTTTTAGGAATTTAGTATTTGTTGAGCTAAAGATGATGTCATCTACATAAATTTTAGCTATAAAGATATCTTTTTCTAAGGTTTTAACAAAAAGGGTTTGGTCTATTTGGTCGTGGTTAAATCCCTTAGATATTAGGTATGTTGAAAGTAATTCATACCATGCCCTAAGTGTTTGTTTTAGTCCATATAAAGCTTTCTTTAGCCTAAGGACATGGTTTGGGAGATCTAAATCTTCAAATCCTAGGGGTTGATTTACATAAACTTCTTCTTTAATGAACCCGTTTAGGAATGTAGATTTTACATCCATTTGGTATAACTTGAATCCCTTATGTGTTGCATAGGCTAGCAGCATTCGTATGAATTCAAGTTTGGCTACGGATACATAGGTTTCGTCATAATCTAACCCTTCTACTTGGTTGAACCCCTTTGCTACTAGTATAGCCTTATTTTTTACTATTTCATCTTTATCATCTAGTTTCTTTCTGAATACCCACTTAGTATCAATTATAGATTTATTTGTGGGTTTAGGTACAAGTTCCCAAACCTAGTTCTTTCAAATTGGGCTAATTCCTCTTGTATTGTGATTATCCAATCTGGGCCAAGTAAGGCTTCTTCTGTTGTCTTGGGCTCAATTTTAGAAATAAGAGCTATTTGACTTAGGTTTCTATAGGATGATCTAGTTCGTACTCCTAGGATTCGGTCGCCCAAAATTTGATCAAATGGGTGGTTGGATCTTATCCTAGATTGTCTTATTATAGGGTCAAGACTTGGTTCTTCTAATTGTCTAGTTTTAGGCCTAAGTTGGTTATCTTCTTCATCATCTATTTTTCTGGTAATTTGAATATTATTTTCACTGATTTCATTAGGTGAGTTATTTTCTTCACCAAAAATTACATTAGTTGTCCCTACCAGCCGTGGAGGACCCTAAAAATATGCCAGTTGTAAATTTTGATGTAAATTTACCTAAATAGTCTTTAGTGTTTAATATGTGTACTTTGCATCCAAAAACATTTAGGTAATTTAGATTGGGTATTTTATTATAATACATTTCATAAGGGGTTTTGTTGTAAAATTTATTTATTAATATTCTATTTTGAATATAACTTGTTGTATTTATTGCTTCAGCCCAAAATTGATTATTGAGATTATATTCATTTAACATTGTTCTCGCAGCTTCTTGTAATGTCCTATTCTTTTGTTCTACTAGACCATTTTGTTGGAGAGTTCTAGGGCATGAAAATTCATGATTATTATATCCATTAATTTTACAAATTTTAGTAAATTTATGGTTTTCAAATTCTCCTCCAACTTCTAATTCTTTTAATTTTAGTATCTTTTTTATTTTCTATTAATTTACAAAAATTCTTAAAGATTTCAAAAGTTTCATCTTTGGTTTTTAGAAATTTCACCCAAGTAAATCTTGAGTAATCATCAATTATAACTAAGCAGTATTGGTTTCTGCTTAGTGACTTGGCTCCATGTGAATCAAATAGGTCTAAATATAGGAGCTCAAGCATTGAGTTGGTTCGATTTAGGTTTGTTAATTTGTGTGTTGACTTAGTTTGTTTACCTTGTTGGCTTGCATTACAGATTGTATTTTATAAATTTTTTAATTTGGGTAAACCTCTAACTAGACCATTTTGACTCATTTTTTAAATGAGTCTTATGTGAGTGTGACCCAGTCTTCTGTGCCACAACTTAGTTTTCTCTTATTGTGCCAGAAGATACTTTAGTGAGGAGGTTTGTAGGTCAATAGTGTAAACATTATTTTTCCTAATTCCCTTAAGTGTAATTTCAAGATTTTCAACATTTCTAATTATACACTCAGAGTTGGAAAAAGTAACTAAATAACCAGAGTCACATAGTTGACTTATGCTAAGTAAGTTAAAGTTGAATTTATTAACTAATAGTACTTTTCGAATAATAAAATCGGAACTCAGTTCGATACTACCTGTTCTGATTACCTTAAGTTTTCCATCGTTGCCAAACGCAACTAACCCTAAGTTCTTGAGTTTCAGCTTAATGAACTTCAATCTGTCTCTAATCATTTGTCTGGAGCATCCACTATCTAACATTCATTCGTCCAAATCATTATGTTCCTATACATAAAGTATTTGATTTGGATCCAATTTGATGAATTAAAAGATAGTTTGATTGAGTTCAATCCCTTAATTTTCCATCTCACCCAGTCTAGATTGTAAAACATGTTATATCTACGGTTGATTGTGAGATGATTTTTTTTAAGTTGATTTGATTTGAATTTAAGTTTAATTTTAAATTGAGTTTAAGTAAGTTTAATTTAGTAAGAGTTTTGTAATTTAATTAAGTTTAATTTAGTTTAAGTTTGTTTAATTTAATTAAATTTAAGTAAGTTTAATTTAGTAAGAGTTTTAATTTAATTAAGTTTAAAGTAGTTTAAGTTTAGGTAAGTTAATTAAGTAATTTAATTAAGTTTAATTTAGTTTAAGTTTGTTTAATTTAATTAAATTTAAGTAAGTTTAATTTAGTAAGAGTTTTAATTTAATTAAGTTTAATTTAGTTTAAGTTTGTTTAATTTAATTAAATTTAAGTAAGTTTAATTTAGTAAGAGTCTTAATTTAATTAAGTTTAAAGTAGTTTAAGTTTAGGTAAGTTTAATTTAGTTTAAGTTAAGGTAAGTTTAATTTAGTAAGAGTTTTAATTTAATTAAGTTTAATATTTAATTGATTGAGTTAGAGTTTATTGGACTAATTTAAACCTAAATCCATCTCACCCTTCTTCTAGATTGTTAATCAAGGAACCTTATATGTTTTGTGAGATGATTAACTTTTTATCTTCAATTTAGATTATCATCTAAGGGTTGACTTACATTTGAGTTAGGCTTAGGTTTAACAGTTAGTTAATTAAATATTTATTTCAATAATTGACTTCCAGACTGTGGCGAGACACTAGGCCTTCTTGGGTATGAGATCATCACATTTCTAGATAAAACAATTTAAAGAAATTAAATATTTAATATTCTTTCTGAAAATCCTAGGTCTAACTAGTCAAGTGTGAATCAAGCATAGGCCCTTATCTACTCTAGTTTAAGTATGTATATTGAAAGCAATAAAGCAAGCATTAAAAAAATCTATCTAATGGTAAAAATGATCTTTCTATTAGCTCCCCCTAAATCATAGCCTCGTCTATCAAGGTAATGGATTTGATCCTTGAGGATCCAATATTGACCAAGTCCAACTTGATTAATCAAGTTCGACTTGGGGACCCATGCTTGGACTGTTCTTCTATTGGTACAATTAACAAGAGATAAGTATGATTCAAATTTGTGTTTAGTCTTGTATCCGAGTCAAGATCGATTGTATACGGCTCTTTGTTTTCCAAGAATCATATCAAGATTCTTAGAACCCAAGGTAAATCGTTCTAATGTATCCTTTAGTTCTTTGACTTGACTTTTCAAGCTGAAATTTTCTTCCTCAAGCTCTTGGACATGAGTTGAAGTTCCAGTCTGAACTGATTCTGTCAAGGAGCTTGGGATGGTCACTTCCTTAAGGGCTTTGACCTCCTCTTAGAGTAACTTAACCCGGAAGTTGGACTTGGCTAATTTTCTTGACAAGTAAGAAATCAAACTATGTGATCTAATTAAAGAAATATTTACATTGGTTTGGGAACCTTCTGAACTGGATACGGATCTGTGGCATCACTCAGACTCAGCTTCCAATTCTGTCTCGGACTCAGATTCGATGACTTTCTCTTGGGTCGAAAGTGCGAGGAAACTTGTTTGTTTGAGATCTTCATCGGAGTCTTCCGATGATGATTCATCCCATATTGCTTGTAGCGCCTTCTTTCTTCATTGCTTCTTTGCTTCCTTCTAATTTGGACAATTAGCCTTAATGTGTCCCTTTTTGTTACAGCCATAGCAGGTGACTTCACCCTTTGTTTTAGAGCTTGGGCTCGGTTGCATTGTCTTTGACTGGATCATCTTTTTGATCTCTTATTTTGTGAAATCCTTCTTTTTCTTGCATAGCATTCACACAAGATTGATGAGCTCGGCGGTGATCTCCTCGTCATCTTCTAAGTCTGATTCATCTTCGGGCTCAAGTTCAGTTCGGCGCTTGACTTTTGGTTCCTTTGTCTTATTTGTTCCTACGACAAAAGCAATACTTTTTTCGACTGAGGGTGTATTAGTCTATTCATATAATTCGAATTCTGAAAATAATGTATCACGCCTAATTGAGGAAAGGTTCTTGGAGACTTTGTAAGCATCTGCAATGGATGTCCACAAAGTGTTTCTTGGAAATGCATTTAGTGCATACCTGATGACATCACGATTCTCCACCTTTTGACCAATTGCGTGGAGATCATTGAGAAGCTTCTGGATCCGAGTATGAAGTTGGTTTGTCGATTCTCCATCCTGCATTTTTATGTTATATAGTCTATTTAAAATTAAATCCCTTTTGCTTACCTTAGTATCGAAGGTCCCTTCATGCAGCTCGATTAGCTTTTCCCATAGATCTTTGGCGCTTGAGAATAGGCTGACTCGGTTTAATTCTTCTTTGATTAAACCACATTGAAGAGTGCATGTTACTTTAGCGTCGGCTTCGATCTTCTTCATCAAGCTTGCGTCCTAGTTCTCGAATGACATATTTGTTAGCTAGAGCCCTAGAGCCAATCATTTGATGATTGTATTTTGGACTTGTTGTATCATATTCTATATAAATAAAGGCATTTGGTTTTTGGTTATTATACTTACTTGTATTGGTGCCAAATAAACTAAGTATAATAACGTCCTTGAGTAGACGGTTCTCACCTATATCAATCGGTTAGTTGAACCGATAGTGAGATGATATAGGGAACACTACTTTTAATCATTCATAGTCGAGTATTAACATTCAGGGACAATGTTAATGTAATAAGACTAGCATGTAAGTCAACTCGATGACTTGATCTCACAAGTCATGGATATAGAGATATCAAGTTGACACATGGGTATGCATTGGAGAATGTATACTGAATGACCTGCCATGAGAAAGTATCATGGAACGTTATATGAGTGTCATATACTTTCTCATGTGGCTATTAGTATGACTACTAGTCCATAGACCTGAAGTCACCATGGATCCCTACATAAGGAGTTATGTACTTTGGTTTCGTCAAACGTCACCCGTAACTGGGTGGACTATAAAGGCGATTACTGGGTATGTAACGAATTATACAGAGGAATGTGAGTGATGTAGATGGGATCTATCCCTCCTATATGACAGGAGCGACATCGATATTCTTGATAGAGTCAGACCACGAAGTGCATGGTCATGCCCAAATGAGTCAATATAGGATATTGAGCTCATTTGATTGAGTGAGTCTACTTGGAGTTCAAGATTTAGATTGATTAGAGGATGACATATTCTATGCCTCACATTGATCAATCTAGATGTCTAGGATAGAAGGACACTTGTCATATTTTGTGAGGAGTCACAATTAGTAGTCACAAGGTGATGTTGGATCTCAACATTCTTGTAACTTGGGTAGTAATGATGTGTTGCTAGATACCGCTCATTACTTATGCTCCTAAATAGGTTTAGGGGCATTGCCAACGTTACAAGAACCTATAGAGTCACACACTAAGGGCAATTAGACGGAGATTAGGTTCATTAGATGAACCTAAATGATTACGTTCATATGATGAACCAAATTGGATTAAGAGTAATCCAAAGTAGGCTAATTGAGTTGGACTCAATTTGGTTCATGTGTTAAGTGAGTCTAATTTGGACTTAGACTCATTTAATTAATTTAATTCAATGAATAGAGATTCATTAAATTAAAATTGACTTGAACCAATGGTTAGATTAGATCAACCAAGGGAGAGAAGTGGTCAAGTTTGACTTGACTTAAGTAGGAAGATGAAGAGTCAAGTTTTGACTTGACTTTGACTTGACCAATGCCACATCATCAAGGCTTCTTCATTTGGTCAAGTTTGACTTGACCAAATGCCGCCTCATGGAGGAGATCAAGAGACTTGACTCTTGATATTCCATGGGGGTTACATGCCTTGAAGTGGCCGGCCACTTTTAGTGGGAATGAAAAATTGATTTTTGATTCAAGTGGTTGTAACTCCATCTTCTTCTTCCTCTTGAGTTTTCTTCTTGCTCTCCCTCTCCTCCCTACTGATCTCTAAGGTTGCTAGCACATCCTTAGAGATTTTTCTCCATCTCTTGCTTGTGTGGATACACATAAAGAAGTGTCTACTTTGACACTTTCGAGATCCGGTGAACCGAGGACAAGCGGGATTGCGAAGGGCTTCACATCAAGGGTATATTCTTTCTTCATGTAGATCTAGGAGTAGATCTAAGTTGTAAACTCGTATTCGTAAATTTTTTTCTATATTCTTCGCACGAGATCCGTTGGCTAGGGTGATTCGGGGTTTCCGCGACGCGAAAAAGCGGTTTTCGCGGCCCGAAAAACCCAACAGTGGTATCAGAGCCACATGCGAAGCGAGTACGAGTTTAGATTCATATTTTTATGAAAAATATAGATCTGTAAACTTTCTGTAAATTCATGTTTTTATAGTTTTAATGGGTATTTTTCTAGTAGAAGCGAAGCACAAGTGTTTAGACACTTGTAGGCTTCGACTACCGAGAAGAATTTTCCGAAACGGCAATGTTTCGCCCCAAAATTTTTTGGGACAGCAGGCTAAGGCGTTGTTAGATCGCAAAGGAACCCTCGCGATGGTTAGATCGCGGGTAGGGGCGCTGCCCCTGGCCCCGCAAGGGGATTCGTTCCGCGATTGCGCCCGAAAACGCTAAACGGGACCGCCGGGAAAAATTTACTCATAAAATTGTAAAAATTATGAAAATTACAGAAAAAATTATGAAAAATATATAATTTAGAATTATATATTAATTTTGTGATAGTCATGGCCCAAAGAGACCCAATAAGATTGGAATTGTGTTGTAATTCATATTACGGCCTGTGCGCCGTTATTTGTGATGCGTGTGCTATATTTATTTTTATTTTTATTTTCACGACCTGCGTGTCGTGCCTTTCTCTTATATTCTATTTGTAAATTAGATTTAGACTCGAATGTAACTCGAGTTTCAAAATTGTAATGTAAATTTTGAAGCGGTGGAAGGTCCACACGAGACGGAGTTACGAGGAGGGCACGAGCAACACGAGGTGGTCAACGGAAGGAGCTTGAGAAGCTGTTGACCTAAGGTTGACCATCCGATCTTCTCATTGGCTTGAGAAGATCGTAGTAGGGCCATGACTAAATCACAAATTAATTTAATTAATTGCTTTTATGTGTATGTGATGCATGCTAGTTAATTAAGTAATTAATTAGTGCCTAACGATTAGATTAGATCTAAGTCGTGCACATGATGCACCCTTCGATTAGATTAGATCTATCGAGTATATGATACGCATCATCGTTTAGATTAGATCTAAATCACGTCAACTCGTAATGCCTACCATGTCGTGATACCTACCACTACCTCGATCGCATGTAGTTGTTGAATCTGCCAAAGCAGAGCAACACATACTATCTTGGTAGGGTACGGAGAGACAATCTTGGTCCTGCCTATCAACGCATGGGTGAGTACAACTCAATTAGATTGAGTATTCCTAGTTAACTCGGTTGGATCGAGTATAACTATAGGCATTCTTCCAATGGTTGGAAAGTTAGGTCAAAATCACATATATATTAACTCTCGGGCGTATTAGCCAAAGCTAACTCGAGTTTTAATATAAATGCGGATTTTGATTCTATAAACAAGAGTTGCATAGAGATGTAATTGGTAATCATTACCTACCGATCATATTAAGTCTTGGGCATATTAGCCAAAGCTAACTCAAGGGTTAGTATGATGTGGATCTTGTCCCACATGAATTATAGAATTCAGTGGGAGCATCATTTAGTTAAAGGCCTAATTAAATGATTAAGAATATGATATTTATTTCTGCTTTTATTTCTGTTATAGATTACCATGACGTCAAATACGAACACCTTCTCCCTACGATCTGTCCTCGAGAAGGACAAGCTCAACGGAGCAAACTTCCTGGACTGGTACAGGAACCTGAGAATAGTTCTCACCCAAGAATGTAAACTGTACGTTCTGGAGCAGCCCATTCCGGAGGCTCCTCCTGCCATTGCCCCGCGAGCTGACCGAGATGCTTTCAAGAAGCATCAAGATGATCCATTAGATGTGTCTTGTCTAATGCTCGCGACCATGAACTCTGAGCTTCAGAAGCAACACGAGTTAATGGGCACTTATGATATGGTTGAACATCTTCGTCAACTGTATCAAGGACAAGCGAGGCATGAGAGATTTGAGATCTCAAGGGCACTGTTTCAGTGCAAGATGTCAGACGGGGCTCCTGTAGGCCCATATGTACTCAAAATGATTGAGTACATAGAGAACCTACAAAGGTTGGGGTTCCCACTTGGCCAAGAGCTGGCCACTGACCTGATCTTGTAATCCTTGCCGGATAGCTTCAGTCAATTCATTCTAAACTACAATATGAACGAGATTGACAAGCCACTGCCCTGCTTAGTATGTTGCGAACTGCTGAGCTGAACCTTAAGAAGGCTAAGCCCAACATAAGGGCAAGGGCAAGCCCAAAGGCAAGGGAAAGTCCCAAGCTAAGGGCAAAGGCAAGGCACTGAAGCCGAAAGGAGGGGTCGTCAAGGATGCTACCTGCTTCCACTGCGGTCAGACCGGGCACTAGAAGAGGAACTGCAAGGTATACTTGGAGGATCTTAAGAAGAAGCGAAGTGAGACTTCCACTTCAGGTATATATGTTATAGAAGTCAATCTATCTATTTCTACATCATGGGTATTAGATACTGGATGTGCTTCTCACATTTGTACTGAAATAGCAGGGCATTGACAAAGGGCGAGGTGGACCTACGAGTAGGCAATGGAGCACGGGTTGCTGCTGTTGCTGTAGGGACTTACTTTCTATCTCTGCCCTCTGGGCTTGTACTAGAGTTAGTCGATTGTTGTTATGTGCCTGCATTAACTAAGAACATTATATCAGTTTCTTGTTTGGACAAGAAAGGTTTCTCGTTTACTATAAAGAATAAATGTTATTCCGTCTATTTAAACGATATGTTCTATTGTAGTGCACCTCTGATAAACGGACTCTATATTCTAGACCTTGAGAGCCCTATCTATAACATAAATACCAAGTGGTTCAAGTCAAATGACATGAACCAAACCTACCTCTGGCACTGTCGCTTAGGTCATATAAATGACAAGCGCTTATCCCAGCTCCATAAGGATGGTTTGCTGGACTCATTTGATTTTGAATCATATGAGATATGCGAGTCATGCCTACGAGGCAAGATGACCAAGACTCCCTTTAGTGGGCATAGCGAGAGAGCGACTGATTTGTTTGGACTTATACATAGTGATGTATGTGGCCCTTTCAATGTCGCTGCCAGAGGTGGTTATAGGTACTTCATCACATTTACTGATGACTTCAGTAGATATGGTTATGTGTACTTGATGACACATAAGTCTGAATTCTTTGAAAAGTCCAAAGAATTAAAGAATGAAGTACAGAACCAGCTTGGCAAGAGTATTAAGATACTTCGATCCGATCGAGGTGGAGAATACCTTAGCCATGAGTTCCGTGACTATCTAGCTGAGTGTGGGATTCTATCCTAACTCACTCCTCCTGGAACACCACAGTGGAATGGTGTATCCGAAAGGAGGAATCGTACCTTATTAGATATGGTACGATCTATGATGAATCACATAGATCTTCCGACATACCTTTGGGGCTATGCTTTTGACACGGCAGCTTTTATACTCAACCGAGTTCCATCCAAGGCCGTGATAAAGACACCATATAGGATATGGACTGGGAGAGATGCCCAGGTGTCTTTCATGAGGATTTGGGGTTATGAGGCTTACGTTCGACGTCAAGTCTCAGACAAATTAGGACTCAAATCCGACAAGTGCTATTTTATTGGATATCCCAAGGAAACTAAGGGATATTACTTCTACATTCCCAGTCAGCACAAGGTAGTTGTGGCAAAGACTAGAGTCTTTCTAGAAAGGGACTTTGTTCCTAGAAAGACTAGTGGGAGTACATTCGATCTTGAAGAAGTTCAAGATGCGGATCCTAGCACTGAAGCCTCGATGAAAGTTGAACTGGAACCACAAAGTGTTGTGGATGATGTTGTTCCACAAGGAGTTGAGGAACAACAACCAGTTCAAGTAAACATACATCTTCGCAGGTCTGATAGGGTACGTCGTCAGCCTGAGAGATACTCATTTCTCTTGTCTGACCATGATGACGTTATGCTCATAGAGGATGAGCCTACCACCTATCAGGAAGCTATGATGAGACCAGATTCCGAGAAATGGCTAGAGGCCATGAGATCCAAAATGAAATCCATGTACACCAACCAAGTATGGACTTTCGTTGATCCACCTGAAGGGGTAAAACCCAGGGTGTAAGTGGGTCTTTAAGAGAAAGACTGACATGGATGGACTTATCTATAAGGGTCGCTTGGTAGCTAAAGGTTTCAAGCAGATTCATGGTATTGACTATGATGAAACCTTTTCTCCAGTAGCGATGTTTAAGTCCATTCGGATCATGCTTGCTCTTGCAGCCTACCATGACTATGAGATATGGCAGATGGATGTCAAAACCGCGTTTCTGAATGGAAACCTACTCGAGGATATGTACATGACACAACCTGAGGGTTTTGTAGATCCATAGCATACTAGCAGAGTATGCAAACTGCATAGGTCCATTTATGGACTAAAGCAAGCTTCTCGGAGCTGGAATCTTCGATTCGATGATGCAATCAAACAGTTTGGTTTCATCAAGAACGAAGATGAACCTTGTGTCTACAAGAAAGTTGTAGGGGACATAGTTGTCTTCCTCATATTGTATGTGGATGACATACTACTCATTGGGAAGGACATCCCTTTGCTTCAGTCTGTCAAGACCTGGCTAGGGAGTTGCTTCCCAATGAAGGACTTAGGTGAAGCATCCCGGATTTTAGGGATTTAGATCTATAGAGATAGATCTAAGAGATTGCTTGACCTAAGTCAGAGTACATACATTGACAAGGTACTCCTACGGTTTACCATGCAGAACTCCAAGAAGGGATATCTGCCGTGTCACATGGCGTGAGTTTTTCGAAGACTCAAGGTCCCTCTTCTTGAGAGGAGAGAGACCGCATGGATCAGATCCCTTATGCCTCAGCCATAGGATCGATCATGTACGCCATGCTATGTACTCGACCTGATGTCTCGTATGCTTTGAGCATGACGAGCAGATACCAGTCAGATCCAGGTGAAAGTCACTGGATAGCGGTCAAGAATATTCTTAAGTACTTAAGAAGGACTAAAGAATATTTCTTGATATATGGAGGTGATGATGAGCTAGCTGTAAAGGGTTACAGTGATGCTAGCTTCCAGACCGACCAGGATGACTATAGATCGTAGTCGGGGTTCGTATTTTGCATTAATGGTGGTGCTGTCAGCTGGAAGAGTTCGAAGCAGGATACAGTAGCTGATTCTACAATAGAAGCTGAGTACATTGCTGCATCAGAGGCAGCAAAGGAGGCAGTTTGGATCCGCAAGTTCATCACTGAACTTGGGGTGGTTCCTATCATTGCTGACCCCATTGAGCTCTATTGTGACAACAATGGAGCTATAGCACAGGCGAAGGAACCTCGCTCACACCAGCGGACGAAACACATACTACGGCGCTTCCATCTCATTCGAGAGATCATCTAGAGAGGAGATATGAAGATTTGCAGAGTACCTATAGAGGCTAACATCGCAGATCCCTTGACCAAGGCTTTGGCACAGAGGAAGCATGATGGTCACACTAGGTCATTGGGGCTTAGAGCCTACACTGATTGGTACTAGTGCTAGTGGGAGATTGTTAGCTAGAGCCCTAGAGCCAATCATTTGATGATTGTATTTTGGACTTGTTGTATCATATTCTATATAAATAAAGGTATTTGGTTTTTGGTTATTATACTTACTTGTATTGGTGCCAAATAAACTAAGTATAACAACGTCCTTGAGTAGACGGTTCTCACCTATATCAATCGGTTAGTTGAACCGATAGTGAGATGATATAGGGAACACTACTCTTAATCATTTCTAGTCGAGTATTAACATTCAGGGATAATGTTAATGCAATAAGACTAGCATGTAGGTCAACTCGATGACTTAATCTCACAAGTCATGGATATAGAGATATCAAGTTGACACATGGGTATGCATTGGAGAATGTATACTGAATGACCCACCATGAGAAAGTATCATGGATCGTTATATGAGTGTCATATACTTTCTCATGTGGCTATTAGTATGACTACTAGTCCTTAGACCTGAAGTCACCATGGATCCCTACATAAGGTGTTATGTACTTTGGTTTCGTCAAACGTCACCCGTAACTGGGTGGACTATAAAGGCGATTACTGGGTATGTAACGAATTATACAGAGGAATGTGAGTGATGTAGATGGGATCTATCCCTCCTATATGACAGGAGCGACATCGATATTCTTGATAGAGTCAGACCACGAAGTGCATGGTCATGCCCAAATGAGTCAATATAGGATATTGAGCTCATTTGATTGAGTGAGTCTACTTGGAGTTCAAGATTTAGATTGATTAGAGGATGACATATTCTATGCCTCACATTGATCAATCTAGATGTCTAGGATAGAAGGACACTTGTCATATTTTGTGAGGAGTCACAATTAGTAGTCACAAGGTGATGTTGGATCTCAACATTCTTGTAACTTGGGTAGTAATGATGTGTTGCTAGATACCGCTCATTACTTATGCTCCTAAATGGGTTTAGGGGCATTGCCAACGTTACAAGAACCTATAGGGTCACACACTAAGGGCATTTAGATGGAGATTAGGTTCATTAGATGAACCTAAATGATTACGTTCATATGATGAACCAAATTGGATTAAGAGTAATCCAAAGTAGGCTAATTGAGTTGGACTCAATTTGGTTCATGTGTTAAGTGAGTCTAATTTGGACTTAGACTCATTTAATTAATTTAATTCAATGAATAGAGATTCATTAAATTAAAATTGACTTGGACCAATGGTTAGATTAGATCAACCAAGGGAGAGAAGTGGTCAAGTTTGACTTGACTTAAGTAGGAAGATGAAGAGTCAAGTTTTGACTTGACTTTGACTTGACCAATGCCATATCATCAAGGCTTCTTCATTTGGTCAAGTTTGACTTGACCAAATGTCACCTCATGGAGAAGATCAAGAGACTTGACTCTTGATATTTCATGGGGGTTACATGCCTTGAAGTGGCCGGCCACTTTTAGTGTGAATGAAAAATTGATTTTTGATTCAAGTGGTTGTAACTCCATCTTCTTCTTCCTCTTGAGTTTTCTTCTTGCTCTCCCTCTCCTCCCTACTGATCTCTAAGGTTGCTAGCACATCCTTAGAGATTTTTCTCCATCTCTTGCTTGTGTGGATACACATAGAGAAGTGTCTACTTTGACACTTTCGAGATCCGGCGAACCGAGGACAAGCGGGATTGCGAAGGGCTTCGCATCAAGGGTATATTCTTTCTTCATGTAGATCTAGGAGTAGATCTAAGTTGTAAACTCGTATTTGTAAATTTTGTTCTATATTCTTCGCACGAGATCCATTGGCTAGGGTGATTCGAGGTTTCCGTGACGCGAAAAAGCGGTTTTCTCGGCCCGAAAAACCCAACAGTATTAGTAAAAATAAAAATGACATATAATTTTCTTTCAGAAAACCCCCCTCTACTCGATTGGTGGTTTCACCAATTCAGAGTGGCCTAGCTCTAATACTAATTGTAGGATCGTTGCGTTAGAAGGGGGTGAATAGCGCTCGTTTTAAAACTAAACTCAGAGATAAACAGCGGAATAAAGACACAACCAAACAATCGCAAACACCAAGAGTTACTTGGTTCGGAGCCTATGATGACTCCTACTCCAAGGCCCGCACGTGAAAGTGTTTTCAATGGGCAATCACTAATCAATCAAAAGAAGTACAAGTACAATGATTGATTACAAGTAATTATAAGACTTAAAAAATACCAACAACTCGAAAATAAAGATCTTCCACATGGTAGTCATCGGGACAGCTTTTGACCATCGAGGAAGCGTTCTCACAGCAGCGTGAAGAAAGAAAAGTTGCTTGGAATGTTGTTCTTGGGCATCTGGTCGAGATAGCCTTATATAGCCTGCTGAAGGCACCTTCAGCCTCCATGGAAGGCACCTCCAGCAGGGATTCTTATCCCTTCTGGGTCAGAGACGATAGCTTCTGTGACCTGTGCTATTTATCCATCTGAAGGCTCCTTCAAGCTCTATGGAAGGCGCCTTCCATCCAGCATCTAAGGTGCTTTCAAGCTCCTTGACGGCACCTTCGCACCTTGCTATGCAGAGCCTTCGTCTAAAGCACCCGAGGTGCCTCCAACAGCCCCGGAGGCGCCTCGGACACTGTTCATTTGAACTTTTTAAGTCCTTTTCGCACCCTACAAAATACATTAGTCTAAAATACCAAACATACCTTGCAAAATAGAGTTAGCACAATAAAATATGAAATAATAAATTATTTTGATAGTCTCCGGACTGTCCGATTCTGATTTTAAGTTTCGCTGAAATTCTAGGTCGAACCGACGCCTACTTCTCCCTCTTTGGGGAATGCGCCCTCACCTACTCCTCTCAAGAGAGTTTACCTTTTACTAGATCGGTCTTCCACACCGACTGGACTTTTGCTTAGCATTAGAGCCTTCAGGACTTTTTCACTGGACGTTTGATCCCCGACCCGTCTAGTCTTCCACCTGGTTCGCGACCACCAGGATTTTCACCTAGAGTCCCCAACTCTAGGGTTTTGCCCAAAGTGCTCAACCCACCAAGACTTTCCACCTAGGGTTACCACCCCCTAAGGTTTTCACCTGCCTAACCGTAGCTAGGACTTTTGCCTAAGAACACTTAGGACTTTTCTGCAAGCTCATTCAAACTCGTTAGATAACAAGTAACCTTAACTCTGAACCCTTTGCCATTATCAAAACATAGGTTCAATCGTCTGATACTTCTCGCACCAACACAATTGTGATAATAAAGCTACAAAATTATATTCCAAGAATAACAACAATTCAGCAAAGTCTAAACACATCGACATAAAATTTCTAGCGGTTAAAGAAAGAGTTCAGAGTTGTCAAATTATGATAGAGCATATAAGAACAAATTCCATATTAGCATATTCATTCACCAATCTAACATCAACATGTGCTGAATATGGGAGTTCTTCTTTTCGATGAAATACCCATTATGTAGGAATCTATATTTTGTGTAATGGTATTTATACAGGTTATGGCAAGTTGATTTAGGAGATGATGTGGAGGTCAAATTAAGATGAGGTGGTGGTTAAAGTGGAGATAGAGTGGTATTCATTATTTGGTTATGTTGATCGCTTGGCCTCGGAATCCTTAAATCTCGTTTGTGTAGTTCCAAAGCAAAATGCTCGTATAGAGCTGACCGGTTGCAAGCCTAGTAAGATATAAGAACTCTAAGGCCTTATGATGAAAATAAGAAATAGGGCGTTGGGTTAGTTAATGGTCATTCAGACTTAGAAGAATTCGGTCGGACGATACACGTTTGACTAGGTAAAGGATGAATAGACATAAGGTTCTCTGTAAACACCCGGCCGAGCAAGGCTTGGGCAGATCCAGAGGTACTTAACCTTATATATATAGCTCTCGATACACGTTCGGTCGAGTAAAGGCTGAACGGACATAAGGTTCTCTGTGGACACTTGGCCGGACTAGGCCTGGGCAGACCTAGAGGTACTTAACCTTATATATATATAGCTCTCAATATACATTCGGCTGGATAAAGGATGAATGAACATAAGGTTCTCTGTGAATACCCGACAGGGCAAGGCCCTGGAGGACCCAGAGATACTTAACCTTATATATATAGCTCTTGATATGCGTTTGGCTGGGTAAAAGCTGAACAGACATAAGGTTCTCTGTGAACACCCGGTTGGACAAGGCTCGAATGGATTTAATAGCATTTCGTCTCATAAAACTTTTTATACATATACTGTCATTCAGATGAGAATAGATTGAACATATGACTCTTTGTATATACCTGTCTTATTAAAGATCTGACGGGTCTAAATTATCTGAAGGTGTAGTACCCCCTAAAATATATTTTTAACATACATGCTTTATATGACTCATCCAATGAACTTATGACATAATAATGGTATTACATTAGTTTATGAACAAGTTTTTATAATATTTAATGATAGTTGAGCATATTAATACAATAATAAGTAATGTGGACGGCCTCGTAGAGCGGTTGAGATGCATTCAGCAAACAAACAGCAGACAACAATTTAATAGCCTATCATAATTGTCGGGGAATATTTCCTTGAAATCTACTGTGAAAACTAATTGATTTCCCATTAATGAGTCAGTTACAACAGCATTCTCCTTCAACAACTTCAGTAATGGTATGGAGCATACAAGCTAAAAGGGGTACATCTGTGGGCAGAAAAAAGATTCCTTGGAACTATGATGAAACACTCAGGTTGTACTTTCTTCCATCACTTAACAAACCAGGGACCACCTCATGATCGCGGAGGTTATGTGAGGTGGTATAAAAAAGAGAATCTTCTCTGCTGATAAGGTACGCAAACATTTACATCTGAAGTCCTACTTTCTTACGCATTGGCTATTGTTCTTCCACTTTCAAAAGAGGAGACTGACTTGAGCGTCGGAGGACCTAGCCAGGGATTCCCACCCCAGTCTTAGATCACTAATGCTTTGTTGGCTCGTCTGATCATGTGCAGGATCATTGAGGAGTTCCTTCGAATCTAGAGAAGCTCATTATTCTTCGATTATCAGAGCTAACGCACCATCTCATATCCTTCAGACATGATCAAGTATATATATGGACACATATACTTTGACTCATTGTATATACTATAGATTTTCGATATAAGTGTATGGTTTTGACTTTCTCTGATATATAGATATCATAGTTACTATTGCAGTTTTACATTTGGTTGTTGTAAATGTTAGTATTAACCCTAGTACCAATTATGATATGATTGTAAAGAGCTCCTTTTGTATCATATTTCATTATTAATAAAAGGTAAAGTTGATTATTATATTTTTTTTCAATTCAGTGTCGAATGAATAAGTATAATAATGTCCTAGAGTAAGAGGTTCTAATCTACAACATATCAATTGGTTGAATTGATAGTGAGATATTGTAGATATACATAGAACACTACTCTTAACTATTCATAGTCATGCATTTGTAAGGAACTAGGGCGCTAAACACGCTTAAGCACAGCTGAAAACTTCTAGTTCCTCTAGAAGATCCATGCGAAGGGAAATACATATTACAATCTATACTAAGTTTATATCATGATAGTATATCTTTGATGCATGCACATTGAACTCCAGATAGCTTGGATCTCATCACGATCACACGTTCACACCTCTATGGTATCCACACAAACAAGTATTCGTTTGTCTCACAAATTCGCAAAGTGGAGAAGGCAACCACCTAAGGTTGTGCTAGCAACCTTGATAGGAGGTCTTAGACTAGAGGGGAAGAGAAGAGGAAGGAGAATGAAGAAGTACCCCAAAATGAGAGAAAAAATGCTTAAGTATTTTCATCCAATAAAAATACTTAATGAGCAATAATGAATATTTACCCTCTATTAAGGACTACATTTGAACCTCTTCATTTTGAACTCAATTTTGAAAATTGAATGATTCATTGAATTTTGAAATCTAATAAATTAATCTCCATTAATCCTCTTAGTGAATAAATTCACTTGAGTCTAACTCAAGTCTAATCCATTTTAGTCTAACTCAAGTCCAATTCAATCTAGTCTTACTCAATTGATCTCATGCAATTTCAAATATAATGAATCACTATTTCATTAATTCGTATTGACTCTCCTTGTGTCTAATTTGAATTGGACTCAATCCAATAATTAGATCCAATTGAGTCTAACTCAATAAGTCCAATTCGGATAAGACTAATCCAATGATTCATCATATGAACTCATCTCCAAATCTACTTGTTCTTTGTGTGTGACCCAATAGGTTCTCATAACATTAGCAATGTATCCAAATCAACATTTAGATACATAAGCAATGAGTGGCATCTAGCAAGGCATCATTGTTACCCAAGTAACGAGAAAGTCAAAATTCGACTTAACCTGTCCGTGGTTATTATCTTGTATGACTTGGTCCCTCTATCCTTGATATCTAGATTGATCAATGAGGCATAGACCATGTCATCCTCTTATCAACCTTTTGTGTTTCTTGATCTCTAAGTAGGCACACTCAATCAAATAAGCTCAATATCTCATATTGACTCATTTGCGCATGGTCATGCTTTCTAGTGTACTACTAATCAAGGGGCCCACAGATATCGCTTCTGTCATATGGAAGGGATAGATCTCATCTACATCACTCACATCCCTCCGCATTATTCATTGCATACCCAGTCATTGACTTTATTATCCGCCTTGTTACTGGTGATGTTTGTCGATACCAAAGTACACAACTCCTTATGTAAGGAATCGTATTGACTTTAGGTCTAAGGACTATTCATACCAATAGTCACATGAGAATGTTTATGGCACTCATATAATGATCCATGAAACATTCTCATGGTGGGTCATTCAGTATATATTCTCTAATATATACTCATGTGTCAATCTGATATTTTATATCCATGACTTGTGAGATCAAGTCATCCGTTGACCTACATGCTAGTCTCAATGCATTATTATTGTCCTTGTATATTAATGCTTGACTAGGAATAGTTAAGAGTAGTGTTCCATGTATATCTATAATATCTCACTATCAATTCAACCAATTGATATGCTATAGATAAGAACCTACTACCCAAGGACATTATTATACTTATTCAATCGGCACTGAACTGAAATAAATATAATAACCAACTTTTTCTTTTATTAATAATGAAATATGATACAAAATGAGTCCTTTACAATCATCTCATAATTGGTACTAGAATTAATACTAACAGCATTAATATGCAAGGACAATATTAATGCGTTAAAACTAGCATGCTAGGTCAACAGATGACTTAATGTAATAAGTCATGAATATGATATAGCAGGTTGACACATGGATATATATTAGAGAATATATACTGAATAACTTACCATGAGAATGTTTCATGGATCGTTATATGAGTGTCTTAAACATTCTCATGTGACTATTGGTATGAATAGTCCTTAGAACTGGAATCACTACGGTTCCCTACATAAGGAGTTGTGTACTTTGGTATTGACAAACGTCACCTGTAACAAGGTGGACAATAAAGTCGATCACTGGGTATGCAATGAATTATGTGGAGGATGTGAGTAATGTAGATGGGATCTATCCCTTCCATATGATGGAAAAGATATATATAGGCCCCTTGATTAGTAGGACACATGAAAGCATGGTCATGCTCAAATGAGTCAATATGAGATATTGAGCTTATTTAATTGAGTGTGTCTACTTAGAGATCAAGAAACACAAAGATTGATAAGAGGATGACACGGTCTATGCCTTATTGATCAATCTTGATATCAATGATAGAAGGACCAAGTCAAACAAGATAATAGTCACAGGCAGGTTAGGTCGGATCTCGACTTTTTCGTCACTTGGGTAGCAATGATGCCTTGCTAGATGTCACTCATTGCTTATGTATCTAAATATTGATTTAGATACATTGCTAATGTTACGAGAACCTATTGGATAACATACAAAGAACAAGTAATTTGGAGATGAGTTCATATGATGAATCATTGGATTAAGTCTAATCTGAATTGGACTTATTAGGTTAGACTCAATTAGATCTAATTATTGGATTGAGTCCAATTTAATCTAGACTCATGGAATCAATTCGAATGAATGAAATGGTAATTCATTGAATTCGAAATTGGATGAGAATCAATTAGTTAGATTCATTGGGTGAACTTAAGTTCACCAAAGAAGATGAATAGTCAATTTTGAACCATTGGATTGAATGGTCAATTTTGAGTCATTGGACTGAAAAATGAAAGGGAAAAATCCTTTAGTATTCATGAGATGGATATAAATAAAAATTTATGGATGATAATTTTCATTAGATGAAAAACTTTTCTTCTTTTCCTTCTTCCTTATCTTGGCCAAAACTCACCTTCTTGGTTGCTAACACAACCTAAGGTAGTTTTTTTCTCCACTTTGAGAGTTTATGAGACAAACGGAGACACTTGTTCATGTGGATTTAGAAAGAGGCACGGGCACTTGATCATGCTGAGATCCTAGCTGTCGGGAGATCATGTGCACGCACCAAAGGTATAACTATCATGAAACTTAGTATAGGTTGTTTATTCTCCCCTTCGCATGAATCCTCTTGATAAGGAACTAGAATTTTTTCGCTGCGCTTTCGCGTGTTTAGCGCCCTAGTTGCTTACAGTAAACGCTTTTATGTGTTTAGCGCCCTAGTTCCTTACAGTAAATATGATGTGGGACTTCATTTTCAGTCATATGGTTGAATCATGTTTTACCATTGTGGTTTAGCATCAGGTATTAGTAAACATGATTTGGACCCATTTTAGATCATAAAGAGGACTTATTAACAATGGACACTTATAAATCACATTTCATGTCATTCTTGTGATATATATCCATATTTGATCTATGTCGTTAAATGATATTAATATTGTAATTACTATAGGTCCGAGTTAGGCTGGCCAGAGGGGGCTGAATATCTTAAAAAGAATTGAATGTTAGTCGAATCTCTTACTTTTACTTAGCAAGGATAACCGAATTAATTAAGCAATTAAAATAAACAACATAAAATAAAGAGGCTTAGGAATTTTACTTGGTTTGCAATAGGGAAGGTTGCTAATCCAAGTCGGTTGAAAGCTCACTAAAGATCTCATTGAAAGATGAGAAGCCTCTTACACACTTTAAAAGCTCAAAAATAGCTATAAAAATTAGTACAGTGATTGTTATTGAATTCATAACTCTAGGGGCTTTTTATAGTCTCCTGGAAAAAGTTATCATTGCACTAACATGGCCTAGAGGCACCTTGGATCAGTTAAAGGCGCAACCAGCATGGATAAAAATTTATCCGAACTCCAACGGTTAGCCAACGACTCTGATCATTGGGAGGCACCTTGTTTGATCCATGGCGCCTCCAAGGAAGGTGCGCGGCCGCGTCCATGAACCAGTACAGTGCCTCCTCCTTGAGGCGCGAGGGAGCCTCCAAAACACTTGGAGGCGCCTTCTCCATGAGGCGCTAGGGCGCCTTTATGCCGATAGCTAGTAGATTCAAAATTAGCTTCCCAACTCTATGTGGGTGAATCTTTGGTCATCTAGAGTTAAGCTCACCCAAACCCAATTCTGATCTTCTCCTCGAGCAAGTTTCCTCCCCGACTTCTCGTCCGTTGGATACATTGTGTGTTTCCTTCTCGTCCTCCTATGTTCTCTTTTGTAGCAACTCATCCCTCGGACGCACCAAGCATGTCAACTCACTTATTGTGCTATCCTTCTCGTTATATGTGTCTTTCGCTCAATTTCTTGAATTCTAAGTTCATGTACACTCAAATACAAGACATCAAAGTCGTAGAACCTAACTTAACTCAATTAATCACATCTATATTAACACGGGATACTTACAATCTTCTTTTTTTTATGTGCATTAACACAAGTTAAGTTAAGGAAATCAAACAATAAATACTTGAAGAAAATAAATTTTCAATTTATTTCAAGTAACAAATTTACAATAATTGAAAGTAAAGAACATAAAATTTTATTAAAATTTTATACTAAGTACCTTCCCCCCTTAACTTAATCTCTCTCACTTTTGATCACATCAAAAAATATTAAGGAAAATATGAAAAATAAGTAAAAAAATATTGGGCAATATTTTGGGGGATTTACAATAGAATTTCCTGGAATATGTCATTTTACCCAAATTAATTTTCAAAAAGAATAATTTTTAATAATTAAATCTTAGTTTTAAAAAAATAATTTAAAAATTATTTTTAAGTGTCTAAAAATTTTGAAAATATATATATCATCAAACAAAAATAATTAAATCAGGAGAGAAAATTTTCATGATAAATGAATTTTTATTTTGACTAGAAATAATATTTTTTGAGAAAAAATAATTATTTTAAATTTAAAAAATTAAAAATAGATTTAGAATAGCAAAAATCTAGCTATTTTTATCAACATTCAAAATGTAACTTTCCTTAGCCATAAAATTAGATATTTTTTTTCAAAATTTATCTTTGAATATAATTTTAAATATAAAATTACCTTTTTTAAGAAAAAATTCATAAAAATCAGATAATTATCAAAAAAATCTAAAAACTTTTTATTTAAATAGAAAACCTATAGAAAAATTAAATTTTTTAAAAATAAATGTTTGAAATATTTTTAATCATTAAAATTTATTTTTCAATATGAAAAATATATATATATATATATATATATAAAGTTAGAAAATTTTGAATTGTTATATGCTAATATATACCATCTTCATTTTTCAAAGAAAAAGATTAACACAAAATATGATAAAAAGCATACAAAATAAATAATTTTATAAACTATTTTAAAAATTAAAGCAAATTCAATCTAAATCACACATAAAAATTAATTTTAATCAAACTAAGCATAATTTAGGAATCCAAAATAAGTTTCTACCTATTGGATTAACAATAAAATTTTTTAGAATATATTTTTGTGTCACTATTCTAATTTAACCCTTATGCAATCTAAAATACCAATTAAACCTTTTAAAATCTCTAAAATTCTGAACATTTAAATATACATAATTCTTTTTCAAATTTTCTAGTTGATCCTTTAATTTGTTATTTTTAATTTTCAGTATATCATAATATTCTAATAAACATGCTTTTCCTAAGGTAACCTTTAATTCAGTAGTTTTCCTTTTTAATTTGTACGAATTTCTAGAAAGTATTTTTATGAACTCGTACAACTTTTCAGGAGGTAAGGAGCATATCTCACTTACCATGTTATTCTCGTAGCCTAGGGCTTCACCTTCATTACTACTTTCTTCCAAGATATCTTCCCCTTCATCGATGCTCTCTTCTAAAACGCTTTCATCGTCTTCTGTTAGATATTTAGTTATTAGCGATGTTCCAGCAATCTCCTCGGCCTCGAACTCTTCTAGAGGTGAATTGATATCCATCGAAGTGTTGGATTCTTCTTCTTTTGGTTCTTTGTGGAGTTCTAGATGCTTATTTCATAGAGCTTCAGTGGATTTGTACGTGCTAATTTTGTCAAGTTCTTTAACCAGTAGTGCGCTTATAAAGTGAAACTCTGCCTTACCGTTCACCATAAACTCGTCACGTTGCTTTGGTTGTTCAAAACCATATTTCATTATTAATGAAATATTGAAATCTATTTTAAAGAATACCTTCGTATGATGTTTTCAAAACATGAACACCCCCTTGAACACTAATGGGTAAATGCTCAATCTGACCATAGTATTGTTGCTTTAGACGGTGGCTAGTTCTTCTGAAGTATCCTTGCTCTGATACCACTTGTATGTCTGTGTTAGGAAGGCTACAGGGTGGGGCTTTAATAGCATGAAAAGAATGTTAGCTAAATCTCTTGGTTTTGCTTTATAAGGATAACCAAATTAATTAATCAATTAAAATAAATAACATAAAATAATGAGACTCAGGAATTATACTTGGTTTGCAACTAGGGAGGTTGTTAATCCAAGGTGGTTAAAAGCTCACGAAAGATCTCCTTTGTTGAAGTAGAGAAACCTCTTACACACTTTGAAAGCTCAACAATAGCTAGAAAAATTAGTACAGTGATTGTTATTGAATTCCTAGCTTTAGGGGTTTTTTTAGCCTTTTGGAAAAAAGTTATCATTGCACTAACATGGCCTTAAGGCGCCTCCAATGTAGATACAACTTTATCCAAACTCTAATGGTCAGTAAATAGTTCTAATCATAAGGAGCCACCTTAGTTGATCTAGGACACCACCAAGGGAGGTGCAAGGGTGTATCCGGTAGGGCACCTCCTCCTTGAGGCGCAAGGGTGCCTCCAATCCACTTGGACACGCCTTCTCCATGAGGCGTGGTGATGCCTCCAGCTCCTTGGAGGCGCCTCCATCTCGGCAGCTGCAGATTCAATGTCAGCTTCCAAACTCCATGTGGTTGATTCTCCAGTCATCCAGAGTTGAGTTTACCTGAACCTAATTCCGACCTTCTCCTCGAGCAAGCTTCCTCCCCAACTTCTCATCCCACGGATGACCTCACGCTTCCTTCACGTCTGCCGGTGTACTCTTTTACAGCACCTTATCCCTCGGATACACCAAGCCCGTCGACTCTCTTTTCGTGCCAACCTTCTCACTAGTTGCAACTTCCACTCAACTTCTTGTGCTCCTAAGTTCCTACACACTTAAACATAAGGCATCAAAATTATAAGACCTACTTAATTCGGTTGACCACATCAAAACTAACATGGGGTACTTATAATTAGTATTGGGGTTTTTAGTGTAGGGAGTACCAGGATCAACCTATATTTTAATGTTGTCAAACGTTCAAGTTAAATTTTGTCATGATCTAATGGATTGATCTGGTTTAGAAGATGCCCAACATAGAAAGTCTTAGTAGGTAAGCTAGACTAGATACTAGGCAGTGGAAGTCTCGATAGATCGTGGACACTAGGGAAGAAGTCCAAATGGGGCAAATGGATCAAACATCTAGCATGATAGATTCAATAGGTCAAAGAGAATCAAATATCGAATCAGGTGTTAGAGTGTATACTAAAAGCCTAGATTTTTGTAAACATTTATTTTGAAATAAAGAATCACATTGGTCAAATGTCTACATTTATATGCTAAGTGTAGTTGTTCAATTAATTTATATTGTAGATAACATGGTGTGTGGTGTCACACACAGAAGATCATGTTATCAATTCCTTATAAATTATAAACACCAGCTCACGACTAAAATAGATAGGAATAACCCATTGGAATAGTCGTAGTGTAATTTGGTATTAGTTTATCTTGACTATAAAATTACACTAGTTCACTCTAAGTGTATTGAGCAAGATCATTTAAGGTAAGTTCTTTTTATACTGACTGCATAAAAGAACAAGACCTTTGTTATTATGGAAGTGTGTGCTCTTAATCATGATATAATAACAAGCACATATACTCAATATTCATTTCTTTAATTTATCGAAGGGTGCAATTTAGTTCGATAAATCAATAGGTCCGATAAGTTGAGAAATGGTATTATTTATATAATGTGTTGTTGATTATAGAATGAAACTGTGTTCTAGTAATCTAGGTTGATGGTGTCCCCTTGAGGAGCTCATAAGGATTGTCATGTAAACCCTGCAGGTGGACTTAGTCCGACATGATGATAAGGTTGAGTGGTACTACTCTTGGAGCTAGATATTAATTAAGTGAGTTGTCAATAACTCATTTAATTAGTGGGCATTCTATATCTTAAACACAGAGAGACTAACACACTCATCATAAAAAGGAGCACATATAGTAATATGGGATTGGTGCAGTAGTTCAATAATAACTCTTTAGTGGAATGAGATATTATTGATGAGCTCGAGTTGGGTGTTCGGGGCGAACACGGGAAGCTCAAGTTCATCGGGAGACCAAAACCAATTCCTCCTCTAGGTCCCTGTCAAAGCCTCTTATTTATAAAGTCTTATACCCACCTTCTTACCCATCCTTAGATGGTCGGCCAAGCCAAGCTTGGAGCCCAAGCAAGGACCGGCCAAGACATGGCTTGGATGGGTTGAAGTGTGGCCGGCCTAGCTTGGAGCCCAAGCTTAGGTGGTCGACCACATAAAAAATAAAAGAAGTTTATTTTAAAATCTTTCCTTATGTGGAAGCCATGGTTTTAAAAGAGAGTTTAAAATTTAAATCTTTCCTTTTATAGCTTTCTACAAAAGATTAAGAGAAAGGTTTGATATCGTTCCTTATTTGTAGTTAAAAGGAAGATTTTAATTTTTAAAACTTACCTTTTTTGTAACCATCCTCATGATTTTAAAAGAAAATTTTAAAATTAAATCTTTCCTTTTATAGTTTCTACAAAAGATTAAGAGAAAGATTTGATATCTTTCCTTATTTGTAGATTGAAAGGAAGATTTTAATTTTAGAGAAAACTTTCCTTATTGTAATCATCCACAAGTTTTAATATAGAGATTTTAATTTATAAAAGTTTTCTTTTATAACTAACCATGAAGGGAATTTTTAAAGAGAAATTTTTATTTTAAAAATTTTCGAAAACAAATTAGGAAGTTTTAATTTTGTGTTTAAAACTTTCCTTGTTTGGAGGAATTGAGGTGGTCGGCCACATTGATAGAGAAAAGGAAAAAATTTTTAATCAATTAAATTTTCCTTTCTATGGAAAAGAAAATAAGGAAGTTTTTATTAAAACTTTCCTTATTTGTCAAGACCAAGGAATATAAAAGAGAGGGTAGAGGTGTCTCACCTCATAACAATATACATCTAGTATTCCTCTCTTCTCTTCCTTGTGGTGGCCGGCCCTTTCTTCTTCCTCTTCCCCTATTCTTCTTCTTAAGTGGTCGGTGGCATCATCTTCTTGGAGAGATCTTGGTGGCCAGATTTTGCTTGGAGAAGAAGAAGAGATAGGATGTTTCCTAGCATCCCTTGGAGCTTGGTTGGTGGCAAAAGTTCTTCATCTCTAGAAGACTCTTGGTGGACGAAACTTGCAAGAAGAAGGAAGCTTGGGTGGATTCTCGTCATGGTAGATTGTCGCCCAGACGACGTTCGAGATAAGAAGAGGAATACGACAGAAGATCGTGAGGTCTATAAGCTATAAAGGTATAACTAGTTATTAGTTTCCGCATCATAACTAGTTCATCCTTTTATTTAGATCTTGAAATACCAAACACAAGAGGCTAATGAATCTAGGTTATCGAATTTATGTGTTTCGATTTTATGTTTCTTTTGTTTTTCGAGCTTGTGATTCGATTATTCCTTTTAGTTAAATTTAGGGTTACTATAAGGAAATTAAATATTGAATTTCGATGAAAGGTTTTGTCTAGGAAGTGGTGGATGCTCTCATACCCAAGAAGGTCTAGTACCTCGCTATGTTTAACCTGTAAGTCGATCTCTGAAATTAATATTTAATTGAATTTGTAACATGGGTGGATTTGGATCAATAATATTAAGCATCATTTGCGATCCAAGTCTTAACCACTAAGAACAGATAAGTTGAATTTAGAATCAATAATGTTAAGTTCTGTTTGCGATTCCAAATTTAATTTCTAAAGAATACAATAGGTTGTTATGAATGGTTCAGGACTTGTACAAAATTTTTGTACAGGGGAATCGGTACGATATTCCGAATAGCAACCAACAATTGGTATCAGAGCTAGGGTTTGCCTCTGTGTGTTTGATTTTCAGTTTAATTATGCACATGTCATACATAATTTAAGCAGGATAATAGTAGGATATGCTAACTCTGTGGTTGCAGGCTCCAACTATTATGGCTTATAGTGATTGTGTGTGATTGGACCCTTGGACATGTCAAGGGCATTTTATGTGTGTGCATGATTGTATGTATTAAATACAGCAAGAGCTGTATTAGTTTTAGGATTTTACATTTTTGTTTCTATCAAGATTACATGTACATTCCTTTGTGGAATATAGGATCGATATATGTAAAATTCTATTTTTATCGCGGATCGTATCCTTGCGAGGCGTGGTACTATTTGTGGACCAGAGGCGCAACGGAATAAGAAGCAAGATAGATGCGGTGACTAGAGTCGATTGCGGTGGCTAAAGATGGCAGCAGCTAGGATTAGCAGCACACGGAGGACAGTGATAGAAAAGACCATAATAGTTGGAAAATTGTTTTCCCATATTTATTGCTTTATTTGCTGTGATGTGTGTGTGCATGTTAAAATTCCTCACCTTAAATAAATAAGTGGGAGAGAGATTAGTAAATAAATTTCACGGTCTCCATTACTGGTTTGTAAGTGATGCAACAAACTTGCGTGTTGGCTCTGAGTGCCTCCCTCCACAACGGATGAATTGTTGGGTTTTTCGGGCCGCGAAAATCGCTTTTCGCGTCGCGGAAACCCCGAATCACCCAAGGCCAACGGATCCGTGCAAGGAAAACCAAAAATAAATACGAATACGAGTTTGAAAAACCTTTTAGATCTACTCCTAGATCTACATGTTAAGAACGTTACCCTTGTTGCGTGCCTTTCGCGTTCCCGCTCGTCCAAGGAGTTGCCGGATCTCTAGACCGTCAAGCGTCGGTCCTCTAGAAGTATCCACACGGACACGTAGGTGGAGAAAACCTTACACAAAGGTGTGCTAGCACCTTGGTAAGATTTGGCCAAGGCAAGGAGGAGAGGGAGAGGGAGAGCTTGAGAGGAAGAAGGAAGAAGATACACCACATGAATGGAAAAATGAATTCACCATTCAAACCAAAGTGGTCGGCCACTCTTCATTGTGTAACTCCCCATTAAATGCAATTAATGTGAAGTTATTATGAAAATGGCTTTGTAACTTCCATGAGGTGGCACCCATGATGATGTGGAACATCATTATTAGTCCACCTAATGCCAACTCACCAATGAGGTGGCAAAAGATCAAGTCAAAATTGACCTTTGGTCTTCCTTCTCAAGTCAAGTCAAACTTGAACCAATCTCTACCATGGTTGATCTAATCTAACCATTTGATTTGAGCCAACTTAATATAATGAATCTAATTCATTAAATTAAATTGATTCAATGAGTCAAAATCTAAATTAGACTCATTGAACACATGAATCAACTTGAGTCGAACTCAAGTTAGCCCAATTAGGATTACTCTTAATCCAATTTGATTCATCAAATGAATCTAATCCTCTTGGTTCATCATATGAACCTAATCTCCATCTAATTGTCCTAAGTGTGTGACCCTATAGGTTCTTGTAACGTTGGCAATGCCCTAAACTCATTTAGGAGCATAAGTAATGAGCGGTATCTAGCAACACATCATTACTACCCAAGTTACAAGAATGTCGAGATCCGACATCACCTTGTGACTACTAATTGTGACTCCTCACAATATATGACAAGTGTCCTTCTATCCTAGACATCTAGATTGATCAATATGAGGCATAGATCGTGTCATCCTATAATCAATCTAAATCTTGAATTCCAAGTAGACTCACTCGATCAAATGAGCTCAACATCTAATGTTGACTCATTTGGGCATGGCCATGCACTTAGTGGACTCACTCTATCAAGAATACCGATGTCGCTCCCGTCATATGGGAGGGATAGATCTCATCTACATCACTCACATCCCTCTACATAATTCGGTATATACCCAGTAATCGCCTTTATAGTCCACCGAGTTACGGGTGACGTTTGACGAAACCAAAGTACATAACTCCTTATGTAGGGATCCATGGTGACTTCAGGTCTAAGGACTAATAGTCATACTAATAGCCACATGAGAAAGTATATGACACTCATATAACGATCCATGATACTTTCTCATGGCGGGTCATTCAGTATACATTCTCCAATATATACCCATGTGTCAGCTTGATATCTCTATATCCATGACTTGTGAGATCAAGTCATCGAGCTGACCTACATGCTAGTCTTATTGCATTAACATTGTCCCTGAATGTTAATACTCGACTAGGAATGATTTAGAGTAGTGTTCCCTATATCATCTCACTATCGATTCAACTAATCGATTGATATAAGTATGAATCTTCTACTCAAAGACGCTATTATACTTAGTCTATTTGGCACTAATACAAATAAGTATAATAACCAAACAAATGCCTTTATTAATATACAAGAATATGATACAATGAGTCCATACAATCATCAAATGATTGGCTCTAAGGCTCTAACTAACAATCTCCCACTAGCACTAGTGCCAATCAGTATAGGCTCTAAGGCCTAATGACCTAGTGTGACCATCATGCTTTCTCTGTGCCAATGCCTTGGTCAAGGGATCTGCGATGTTAGCCTTTGTAGGTACTCTGCAAATCTTCACATCTCCTCTATCGATAATCTCTCGAATGAGATGGAAGCGTCGTAGTATATGCTTGGTCCGCTGGTGTGAGCGAGGTTCCTTTGCCTGTGCTATAGCTCCATTGTTGTCACAATAGAGCTCAATGGGGTCAACAATGCTAGGAACCACCCCAAGTTCAGTGATGAACTTGCGGATCCAAACTGCCTCCTTTGCTGCCTCTGATGCAGCAATGTACTCGGCTTCTGTTGTAGAATCAGCTACTGTATCCTGCTTCGAACTTAATGCAAAATACGAACCCCGACTGCGATCTATAGTCATCCTGGTCGGTCTGGAAGCTAGCATCACTGTAACCCTTTACAGCTAGCTCATCATTACCTCCATATATCAAGAAATATTCTTTAGTCATTCTTAAGTACTTAAGAATATTCTTGACCGCTATCTAGTGACTTTCAGCTGGATCTGACTGGTATCTGCTCGTCATGCTCAAAGCATACGAGACATCAGGTCGAGTACATAGCATGGCGTACATGATCGATCCTATGGCTGAGGCATAAGGGATCTGATCCATGCGGTCTCTCTCCTCTCTAGAAGAGGGACCTTGAGTCTTCGAAAGACTCACGCCATGTGACATCGGCAGAAATCCCTTCTTAGAGTTCTGCATGGCAAACCGAAGGAGTACCTTGTCAATGTATGTACTCTGACTTAGGCCAAGCAATCTCTTAGATCTATCTCTATAGATCTGTATCCCTAGAATGCGGGATGCCTCACCTAAGTCCTTCATTGAGAAGCAACTCCCTAGCCAGGTCTTGACAGACTGAAGCATAGGGATGTCCTTCCCAATGAGTAGTATGTCATCCACATACAATATGAGGAAGACAACTATGTCCCCTACAACCTTCTTGTAGACACAAGGTTCATCTTCGTTCTTGATGAAACCAAACTGTTTGATTGCATCATCGAATCGAAGATTCCAGCTCTGAGAAGCTTGCTTTAGTCCATAAATGGACCTATGCAGCTTGCATACTCTACTAGTATGCTGTGGATCTACAAAACCCTCAGGTTGTGTCATGTACACATCCTCGAGTAGGTTTCCATTCAGAAACGCGGTTTTGACATCCATCTGCCATATCTCATAGTCATGGTAGGCTGCAATAGCAAGCATGATCCGAATGGACTTAAACATCGCTACTGGAGAAAAGGTTTCATCATAGTCAATACCATGAATCTGCTTGAAACCTTTAGCTACTAAGCGACCCTTATAGATAAGTCCATCCATGTCAGTCTTTCTCTTAAAGACCCACTTGCACCCAATGGGTTTTACCCCTTCAGGTGGATCAATCAAAGTCCATACTTGGTTGGTGTACATGGATTCCATCTCGGATCTCATGGCTTCTAGCCATTTCTCAGAATCTGGTCTCATCACAGCTTCTTGATAGGAGGTAGGCTCATCCTCTATGAGCACAATGTCATCATGGTCAGACAAGAGAAATGAGTATCTCTCAGGCTGATGACGTACCCTATCAGACCTGCGAAGAGGTATGTCTACTTGAACCGGTTGTTGTTCCTCAACTCCTTGTGGAACAACATCATCCACAACACTTTGTGGTTCCAGTTCAATTTCCATCGAGGCATTAGTGCTATTGTTCACATCTTGAACTTCTTCAAGATCGAACGCGCTCCCACTAGTCTTTCTAGAAACAAAGTCCCTTTCTAGAAAGACCCCAGTCTTTGCCACAACTACCTTGTGTTGACTGGGAATGTAGAAGTAATATCCCTTAGTTTCCTTGGGATATCCGATGAAATAGCACTTGTCGGATTTGGGTCCTAATTTGTCTGAGACTTGAAGTCGTACGTAAGCCTCATAGCCCCAAATCCTCATGAAAGACAACTGGGCATCTCTCCCAGTCCATATCCTATATGGTGTCTTTATCACGGCCTTTGATGGAACTCGGTTGAGTATGAAAGCTGCCGTGTCTAGAGCATATCCCCATAGATATGTCGGAAGATCTGTCTGACTCATCATAGATCGTACCATATCTAATAGGGTACGATTCCTCCTTTCGGATACACCATTCCACTGTGGTGTTCCAGGAGGAGTGAGTTGGGATAGAATCCCACACTCAGCTAGGTAGTCACGAAACTCATGGCTAAGGTATTCTCCACCTTGATCTGATCGAAGTATCTTAATACTCTTGCCAAGCTGGTTCTGTACTTCATTCTTGAATTCTTTGAACTTTTCAAAGGATTCAGAGTTATGTGTCATCAAGTACACATAACCATATCTACTGAAGTCATCAGTAAATGTGATGAAGTATCTATAACCGCCTCTGACAGCAACATTGAAAGGGCCACATACATCACTATGTATGAGTCCTAACAAATCAGTTGCTCTCTCACTATGCCCACTAAAGGGGGTCTTGGTCATCTTGCCTCGTAGGCATGACTCGCATATCTCATATGATTCTAAATCAAATGAGTCCAGCAAACCATCCTTATGGAGCTGGGATAAGCGCTTGTCATTTATATGACCTAAGCGACAGTGCCAGAGGTAGGTTTGGTTTAAGTCATTTGACTTGAACCTCTTGGTACTAATGTTATAGATAGGGCTCTCAAGGTCTAGAATATAGAGTCCGTTTATTAGTGGTGCACTACAATAGAACATATCTTTTAAATAAACAGAACAACATTTGTCTTTTATTATAAAAGAGTATCCTTTCTTGTCTAAACAAGAAACTGAAACTATGTTCTTAGTAAGAGCAGACACATAACAACAATCATCTAAATCTAGTACAAGCCCAGAGGGCAGAGATAGCTGATAAGTTCCTACAGCAACAGCAGCAACCCGTGCTCCATTGCCTACTCGTAGGTCCACCTCGCCCTTTGCCAATGCTCTGCTATTTCTCAGTGCCTGCACATCAGTACAAATGTGAGAAGCACATCCAGTATCTAATACCCATGATGTAGAAATAGATATATTGACTTCTATAACATATATAAGTGGAAGTCTCACTTCGCTTCTTCTTAAGATCCTCCAAGTATACCTTGCAGTTCCTTTTCCAATGCAGTGGACGCAGGTAGCATCCTTGGCGACCCTCCTTTAGGCTTCAATGCCTTGCCTTTGCCCTTGGTTTGGGACTTTCCTTACCTTTGGGCTTGCCTTTGCCCTTATGCTTGGACCATCGAATGGGCTTAACCTTCTTAAGGTTAATCTCAGTGATTCGTAACATACTAAGTGCAGTGGCTTGTCAATCTCGTTCATGTTATAATTGAGAACGAATTGACTATAGCTATCCGGCAAGGACTGCAAGATCAAGTCAGTGGCCAGCTCTTGGCCAAGTGGGAACCCCAGTCTTTGTAGGTTCTCTATGTACCCAATCATCTTGAGTACATAAAGACCTACAGGAGCCCCGTCTGACATCTTGCACTGAAACAGTGCCTTAGAGATCTCAAATCTCTCATGCCTCGCTTGTCCCTGATATAGTTGGCGAAGATGCTCAACCATATCGTAAGCGCCCATCAACTCGTGTTGCTTCTGAAGCTCAGAGTTCATGGTCACGAGCATTAGACAGGACACATCTAATGCGTCATCTTGATGCTTCTTGTAAGCATCTTTGTCTGCTCGCGGGGCATTGGCAGGAGGAGCCTCCGGAATGGGCTGCTCCAGAACGTACAGTTTACATTCCTGGGTGAGAACTATTCTCAAGTTCCTGTACCAGTCCAGGAAATTCGCTCCGTTGAGCTTGTCCTTCTCAAGGACAGATCGCAGGGAGAAGGAATTCGTGTTCGACGTCATGGTTATCTACAACAGAAAATTTGCAGAAATAAATATCATATTCTTTTAAAATCATTTAATTAGGCCTTTAACTAAATGATGCTCCCACTGAATACTATAATTCATGTGGGACAAGATCCACATCATACTAACCCTTGAGTTAGCTTTGGCTAATACGCCCAAGGCTTAGTATGATCGGTAGGTAACAATTACCAATTACATCTCTATGCAACTCTTGTTTATAGGATCAAGATCCATATTTATATTAAAACTCGAGTTAGCTTTGGCTAATACGCCCGAGAGTTAATATAAACGTGATTTTGTCCTACCTTTCCAACTATTGGAAGAATGCCTATAGTTGACTCGATCCAACCGAGTAACTAGGAATACTCAATCTAATTGAGTTTGTATTCACCCATGCGTTGATAGGCGGGACCAAGATTGTCCCTCCGTACCCTACCAAGATAATATGTATTGCTCTGCTTTGGCAGATTCAACAATACATGTGATCGAGGTAGTGATAGGTATCACGGCACGGTTAGGCATTAGAGTTGAGTCGATTGAGATCTAATCTAATCGAAAGGGATGCATCTTGTGCACGACTTAGATCTAATCTAATCGCAAGGGTGCATCATGTGCACGACTTAGATCTAATCTAATCGTAAGGCACTAATTAATTAACTACTTATTAAATATGCATCACATACACAAGCAATTAATTAATCTATTTGTGATTTAGTCATGGCCCTACTACAATCTTCTCAAGCCAATGAGAAGATCGATTGGTCAACCTAGGGTCAACAGCTTCTCCAAGCTCCTCCCTTTGACCACCTTGTGTTGCTCGTGCCCGCCTCGGAACTCCGTCTCGTGTGGACCCTCCACCGCTCCAATTTGTACATTACAATTTGAAACTCGAGTTACATTCGAGTCTAAATCTAATTTACAACAAGAATATAAGAGAAGGCACAATGCGCAGGTCGCGAATATAATACAACACTCACAAACACATAACGGCACGCAGGCCGTATTATGAATTACAACACAATCCAATCATATTGGGTTTTTGGGCCATGACTATCACAAAATAAATATATAATTCAAAATTATATATTTTTCATAATTTCTGTAATTTTAAAATTAATTTTTACAATTTTACGAGTAAAATTTCCCGGCGGACCCGTTTAGCGGTTTCGAGCGCAATCGCGGAACGGATCCCCTTGCGGGGCCAGGGGCAGCGCCCCTACCCGCGATCTAACCATCGCGAGGGTTCCTTTGCGATCCAAGAGCGCCTAAACCCGCTGTCCCAAAACGATTTGGGCCGAGACATTCCCGTTTCGGAAAAAATCTTCCCAGCGGGTTCGTTTTTAGCGATTTCGGGTGCAATCACGGAGCAAATCCCCTTGCGGGGTTAGGGGCAGTACCCCTACCCACGATCTAACCATCGTGAGTTGCTCCTTTGCGATCTAATGGCACCCAAGCCCGCTGTCCCAAACGGATTTGGGGCAAACCGAAGCCGTTTAAGGAAAAACTTTCCGGTAGCCGAAGCCTACAAGTGTCGAGACACTTGTGCTTCGTTTCTACGGAAAAATTACCCATAAAAAATAAAAATCTATAATTTTACAGAAACTTTAGTTTTCATAAAACCAAAAACAAACTCGTACAAGCCTTGCACGTGGCTCTGATACCACTGTTGGGTTTTTCGGGCTGCGAAAACCGCTTTTCGCGTCGCGGAAACCCTGAATCACCCAAGGCCAATGGATCCGTGCAAGGAAAACCAAAAATAAATACGAGTACGAGTTTGAAAAACCTTTTAGATCTACTCCTAGATCTACATGTTAAGAACTTTACCCTTGTTGCGTGCCTTTCGCGTTCCCGCTCGTCCAAGGAGTTGCCGGATCTCTAGACCGTCAAGCGTCGGTCCTCTAGAAGTATCCACACGGACACGTAGGTGGAGAAAACCTTACACAAAGGTGTGCTAGCAGCTTGGTAAGATTCTTCCAAGGCAAGGAGGAGAGGGAGAGGGAGAGCTTGAGAGGAAGAAGGAAGAAGATACACCACATGAATGGAAAAATGAATTCACCATTCAAACCAAAGTGGCCGGCCACTCTTCATTGTGTAACTCCCCATTAAATGCAATTAATGTGAAGTTATTATGAAAATGGCTTTGTAACTTCCATGAGGTGGCACCCATGATGATGTGGAACATCATTATTGGTCCACCTAATGCCAACTCACCAATGAGGTGGCAAAAGGTCAAGTCAAAATTGACCTTTGGTCTTCCTTCTCAAGTCAAGTCAAACTTGAACCAATCTCTACCATGGTTGATCTAATCTAACCATTTGATTCGAGCCAACTTAATATAATGAATCTAATTCATTAAATTAAATTGATTCAATGAGTCAAAATCTAAATTAGACTCATTGAACACATGAATCAACTTGAGTCGAACTCAAGTTAGCCCAATTAGGATTACTCTTAATCCAATTTGATTCATCAAATGAATCTAATCCTCTTGGTTCATCATATGAACCTAATCTCCATCTAATTGTCCTAAGTGTGTGACCCTATAGGTTCTTGTAACGTTGGCAATGCCCTAAACCCATTTAGGAGCATAAGTAATGAGCGGTATCTAGCAACACATCATTACTACCCAAGTTACAAGAATGTCGAGATCCGACATCACCTTGTGACTACTAATTGTGACTCCTCACAATATATGACAAGTGTCCTTCTATCCTAGACATCTAGATTGATCAATATGAGGCATAGATCGTGTCATCCTATAATCAATCTAAATCTTGAATTCCAAGTAGACTCACTCGATCAAATGAGCTCAACATCTAATGTTGACTCATTTGGGCATGGCCATGCACTTAGTGGTCTCACTCTATCAAGAATACCGATGTCGCTCCCGTCATATGGGAGGGATAGATCCCATCTACATCACTCACATCCCTCTACATAATTCGTTATATACCCAGTAATCGCCTTTATAGTCCACCCAGTTACGAGTGACGTTTGACGAAATCAAAGTACATAACTCCTTATGTAGGGATCCATGGTGACTTCAGGTCTAAGGACTAATAGTCATACTAATAGCCACATGAGAAAGTATATGACACTCATATAACGATCCATGATACTTTCTCATGGCAGGTCATTCAGTATACATTCTCCAATGTATACTCATGTGTCAGCTTGATATCTCTATATCCATGACTTGTGAGATCAAGTCATCGAGCAGACCTATATGCTAGTCTTATTGCATTAACATTGTCCCTGAATGTTAATACTCGACTAGGAATGATTTAGAGTAGTGTTCCCTATATCATCTCACTATCGATTCAACTAATCGATTGATATAGGTATGAACCTTCTACTCAAGGACGCTATTATACTTAGTCTATTTGGCACTAATACAAATAAGTATAATAATCAAACAAATGTCTTTATTAATATATAAGAATATGATACAATGAGTCCATACAATCATCAAATGATTGGCTCTAGGGCTCTAACTAACATGAATATGTTTGCATATCACTAGATCAAACTTCCTTTATGGATGGTTATAGGAAATTATTTAGGAGTGTGTGATCTTCTCCAACTGAAGGGGCACAATCCTATTTAATAGACTAAGTATCAAGTAATGGTATACACTTAGGCACATTTAATAGTATCCTCCCCAACGGAGTCACTGCTATTATTTGTATGACCAAAGGAATACCAACTATTAATTTTATTTGTCATAAAGTTAGGATGACAAGACAATAAAATTAATGGGTAAGACCCTCCTCTTACAAATGTTTGATTTTGTATACGTTCATACTAACGTGGCATGCAAAATTCACGATGTTTTGAGGTGTTCAAAAATTTAAATAATATTATTTGAGGAATTAATATTATTCTAAATTTTGAGTCTTGACCAAAAAATTTATTTTGTGATTCTTAGGATGACTTTCAACCCACTGACTATTATACTGAAAGAGAACAAACTTACTAGTCCCAACTACATAGATTGGAAAAGAAATTTGAACATTGTCCTAACTTCTAAAGGCTATAAGTTTGTACTGTTAGAGGTCTGGCCTAATGTGCCTAACGACGATTCTAGTGAAGAGGAGATTGAGCATCATAGGAAATGGGTCAAGGCAGATGAGATGGCGCGGTGTTACATTTTGGCTTCAATGTCAAATGTACTGCAACATCAGCATCAGGACTTGCCAACTACCTATGACATGATGAACAATCTCAAGGAACTCTTCGGACACCAGAATTGGGTTGCTAGGCAAGAGGCAATGAGAAAATTAATGACAGCCACCATATCAGAGGGGACACCCGTAAGGGATCATATCCTAAAGATGATGGCTTATTTGAACGAAATACAAATCCTTGGAGCTGAAATCAATGGGAAAACTCAGATCGATATTATTCTCCAAACGCTACCCAGAAGTTTTGAGCAGTTCCGCCTGTACTATAACATGAACAAAAGGGCTTATACGTTGGCGGAACTTCTGACAGAACTTCAGGCAGTAGAAGGTATATTTCGTCATAGTTCTCAGATTCACTTTGCTGAAAATGTTTCTACTTCTAAGTCGAAAGGCAAGAAGAAGAAGAAACAGGCTGGCTCAACAAAGAAGGTGAAAAGATCTCTAGACCTAAAGCTTGAGTGAAGAAGCCAAAGGGCAAGTGCTTCATCTACAAGCAGTCGGGACATTGAAAGGCAGACTGTCCTCGTAAGAATCAGAACAATAGAGGTATATCTTATTCTCTTGTAGTTGAAATATTTTTAGCGGTGTTATCTACCAGTACCTGGTGTATAGATACAGGAGCCACTGATCATGTCTACAATACATTGCAAGGGTTCCAAGAAATCCGACGACTATATGAGGGAGAGATAACGGTTTACGTGGGCAATGCTACGAAAGTGGCGGCTGTTGAAGTGGGAGACGTCTACTTATCATTTGATAGGAATAGAAGTTTGATTTTGAGAAATTGTCTTTATGTACCAACTTTTAGAAAGAATTTAATTTCAGTTTCTAAACTATTTTTGGATGGATATTCTGTTTCTTTTGATGACAAAGTAGTTATCAAGAAGAATAGGGTTATTATCTGTTCTGGTACATTAGTAGGCAATTTGTATACTCTAAATCCAATAACTCTCAAAAAGAAACAAATAGAAATTAATAGCACATCTTCTAATTCTAATAAGAGAAATGAACCTTCGCAAATGAACCAAACATATTTTTGGCATCTAAGGCTTGGTCATATTAACTTGAGTAGGATTCAAAGACTTATAGCCGATGGACTCTTGGGTTCATTAGTGTTGAAAAACTTTCCAACTTGCGAATCTTGCTTGGAAGGTAAAATGATCAAGAGACCTTTTAAGGCCAAGGGGTATAGAGCCAAAGATGTGTTGGAACTGGCTCATTCTGATTTGTGTGGTCCTATGTCTATCCAGGCAATAGGAGATTTCGAATATTTTGTCTCTTTTATAGATGACTATTCGAGATATGGGTACATTTACTTGATGCACCACAAGTTTGAATGTTTTGATAAGTTCAAAGAGTACAAGGCTGATGTGGAGAAACGTCATGATAAAAGTATCAAGACACTACGGTCTGATCGTGGTGGCGAATACCTCTTTGGAGAGTTTAGGAATTGCTTATCAGAGGCTGGGATTAAATCCTAATTGCCTGCACCTGGTACACCCCAACAGAATGGTATGGCAGAACGAAGGAATAGGACTCTTATGGAAATGATTAGATCGATGATGAGTTATTCAGAATTACCAAATTCATTTTGGGGATATGCTCTGGAAACAACAGTGTACATTCTGAATATGGTACCTTCTAAATCAGTACCCTTTACTCCCATGGAATTGTGGAATGGGCGTAAGCCTAGTCTGAGTCATATTCGGATATGGGGTAGTCCAGCACATGTGCTGAAGGAAGATATTGACAAGTTGGAATCACGTATAGAAGTTTGTCTGTTTGTAGGATATCCTAAGGAAACGAAAGGTGGTTTATTTTATAATCCTAAAAATCAAAAGATCATTGTTAGCATCAATGCTCGATTTTTAGAAGAAGATTATGTAATGAATCATAAGCCCATGAGTGAAATTGTTCTAGAAGAAATGCGAGAGGACACGCCTACTTTAGTACAACAGTGTGAGATGAAATATCACAAGAAACTACAACATGTATCACAAATGATACACAACAACAGACAGTGCCTCGTCGTAGTGGGAGGGTTGTTAGGCAACCTGAAAGATTCATGTTTTTGGGAGAGTCGTCGGACTTAGTCCCCGGTAAACATGAACCTAATCCCCGAATATATGACGAAGCACTCCAAGATAAAGATGCAGCATCTTGGCAAAGAGCGATGAATTATGAAATAGAATCTATGTATTCTAACAAAGTCTGGGAGCTAGTAGAACCATCAAATAGTGTAAAAACTATTGGATGTAAATGGATCTACAAAAGAAAAAGAGGGACAAACGGAAAGGTAGAAACCTTCAAAGCAAGGCTTCTTGCGAAATGGTATACTCAGAAAGAGGGAATCGATTATGAGAAAACCTTTTCGCCAGTAGCTATGCTTAAGTCTATCCGGATACTCTTATCTATTGTTACTCATATGGATTATAAGGTTTGGCAAATGGATGTCAAGACAGCTTTCCTTAACGGAAGTCTTGAAGAAAACATCCATATGAAGCAACCAGAGGGGTTTATTGCAATGGGCAAAGAGCATCTAGTATGTAAGCTCAATCGATCTATTTATAGACTGAAGCAAGATTCAAGATCTTGGAGCATCCGGTTTAATGAAGTAATTCAGTCGTATGAATTTATCCAGTGTCTGGATGAGTCTTGTGTATACAAGAAGTGTGATAGAAACATGGTGGTATTTCTTGTACTATACGTAGATGACATTTTGTTAGTTGGAAACAATATCAAAGTGTTGTCGGAAGTAAGGGTATGGTTGTTCAAGCAATTCGATATAAAGGACTTGGGAGAATGTGCACATATTCTCGGGATCAAAGTAATAAGGGATCGCAAGAAAAGAATGTTGTGTTCATCCCAAGCTTCATATATCGAGACAATCCTAGCTAGTTTTAGCATGCAAGACTTCAAGAAAGGTTTTCTACCTTTTAGGCATGGAGTATCTTTATCTAAAGAGATGTCTCTGAAGACATCAAAGGAGATAGAGGACATGAAGGCAGTTCATTATGCTTCGGCTGTCAGAAGCCTAATGTACGCTATACTGTGTACGAGATCGAATATCTGTTTTACCGTGGGCATGGTTAGCAGATATCAAAGTAACCCTGGACAAGGACATTGGACTGCTGTAAAGTATATATTAAAGTACCTGAGAATGACTAGAGATTATATGCTAGTTTACCAAGCAGATGATTTACTCCCTGTGGAATACACAGATTCTGACTTCCAATCAGATAGGGGCAATAGTAAGTCTACATTAGGCTATATATTTACTTTAGGAGGTGGAGTCATTGCATGGAGGAGTATTAAGCAGAAATATGTTTCAGACTCAACCATGGAAGCTGAGTATGTGGCAACCTCTGAGGCAGCCAAAGAAGCTGTATGGCTTAGGAACTTCCTAATCAACTTAGATGTGATTCCTGGTTTGCCCAAAAATATCACAATTTATTGTGATAATAGTGGTGTAGTAACAAACTTGAAAGAACCACGAGCCCATAAGGCGAGTAAACACATAGAGCGCAAGTACCACCTGATACGAGACATCGTAAAGCAAGGAGAAGTTGTTTTCGCCAAGATTGCATCAGCAGATAACCTGGCAGATCCTTTCACTAAGACCCTTCCTGCGAAAGCTTTCAATCAGCATGTTGAAAGAATGAGAATCAGATGTATGGCAGCGTTTATGACAGCATAGTCTTTTAGTGTAAGTGGGAGATTGTTCGAGTGTATACTAAAAGCCTAGCTTTTCATAAACATTTATTTTGAAATAAAGAATCACATTGGTCAAATGTCTACATTTATATGCTAAGTGTAGTTGTTCAATTAATTTATATTGTAGATAACATGGTATGTGGTGTCACACACAGAAAATCATGTTATCAATTCCTTATAAATTATAAACACCAGCTCACGACTAAGATAGATAGGAACAAACCATTGAAATAGTCATAGTGTAATTTGGTATTAATTTATCTTGACTATAAAATTACACTAGTACACTCTGAGTGTATTGAACAGGACCATTTAAGATAAGTTCTTTTTATACTGACTGGATAAAATACCAAGACCTTTATTATTATGGAAGTGCATGCTCTTAATCATGATATAATAATTAGCACACATACTCAATATTCATTTCTTTAATTTATCAAAGGGTGCGATTGTTGGAGTGTATATTAAAAGCCTAGCTTTTGTAAACATTTATTTGTTAAAATAAAAGAATCACATTGGTCAATATCTACATTTATTTATTAAATGTAATTGTTCAATTAATTTATATAGTAGACAACATGGAGTGTGGTGTCACACTCATAAGATCATGTTATCGATTCTCTATAAATTATAAACAGTTGCTCGTGACTAAGATAGAAAGGAACAAACTATCAGTATAGTCGTAGTGTAATTAAGTATTAGTTTATCTTAACTAATAAATTACACTGATACACTTTAAGTGTATTGTGTAGGATCATTTAGGTATGTTCTTTTTGTACTGACTTAGTAAAAGAACTAGACCTTAGTTATTATGGAAGTGTGTGCTCTTAATCCTAATATAATAACAAGCACATATATTTAATATTTATTTCTTTGACTTATCAAAGGGTGAGGTTTAGCTCGATAAATCAATATGCCCGATAAGTTGGGAAATGATAATACTTATAGTGTGTGTTGTTGATTATAGAAGGAATCTGTGTCCTAGTTATCTAGGTTGAGAATGTCCCCAAGAGGAGCTCATAAGGATTGTCATGTTAAACCCTGCAGGTGGACCTAGTCCGACATGACAATAAAGTTGAGTGGTACTACTCTTGGAGCTAGATATTAATTAAGTGAGTTGTCAGTAACTTACTTAATTAGTTGACATTCGTAATCTTAAACACAGGGAGACTAATACACTCATGATAAGAAGGAGCCCATAATGTAATTTGGGATTGGTACGGTAGTTCGGTAATAACTCTCTAGTGGAATGAGTTATTATCGATGAACTTGAGTTGTGTGTTCGGGCCGAACACGGGATACTCAAGCTCATCGGAAGGTCAAAACCAATTTCTCCTCTAGATCCCTGTCGTAGCCTCATTATAGCCTCAAGTCCATCCAAATGTAAGGCTCTTCTTGGTGTCCAAGAAGTGGGTTGGTCCAATGCTTGGTCACTAAGCAAGGGCCGGCCACATCTTCTCCTATAGGGGTCGGCTCTTTGCTTGGTGACTAAGCATGAAGGGGTCGGCCACAATAATTCAAAATGGGAGGGTTGTTTTGAATTTTTAAAATCTTCTCTTTGTAGAAAACTATAAGTTTTAAAAGAGAGATTTTAATTTTTTAAACTTTCCTTATTTGAATTAGGCCACATGTTTAAATAGAGAGTTTAAAAGATTTTAAAACTTTCCTTTTTTAACCCTCCTCCTGGTTTAAGAAAAAAAAGGAAAAGAAGTTTTAAAATTTAAATTTTCTATCACCATGTTAAAAAAGAAAATTTTATAAGAGAAGTTTTAAATTTTAAAACATGGTTTAAATTTTTAGAACTTTCCTTTTTTAACTCTTACTTTAGGAAAGAGAGCTTATAAAATTTTATAAGAATTTTTCTTGTAAAATTTTATATAAAAAATATTTATTTCTTTCTCTTGTGGGGGTCGGCCAACCTTGCTTGGTGCCCAAGCAAGGTGGTCGGCCATATTAAAATAATAAAATCATCATCTAATTAATTTTGGTGATTGATTCAATCAAGAAGAAAGAAAAGGAAAAATAAAAGGAAAAAGGAAAAATTAGAGGAAGATTTTAATTTTTGTAAAAAATTCTTCCCTTATTTGCCTTGGGGAAGTAATATAAAAGAAGGGGTGAGGAGGCCTTATGGAACAACAATTCTTATTCTCTTGTTTGGAGAACTTGGTGTCGCCGGCCCTCTCCCTTTCTTCTCTCTTTTCCCTTTTGCTCTCTTCTTCTTGTGGTGGTGGTGGTGGCTGGATTTTACAAGAAGAGGAAGGAGGCTTTTGGGTGGTGTTCATCTTGGAGGATCGTCGCCCACACGACGTCCAAGGCGAGGCGAGGAATACGGCAGAAGATCTTGAGGTCATTAGCATACAAAGAGAAGGTATAATTAGCAATTATTTTCCACATCATGCTAGTTTTTCTCTTTGTAAGAATTCTAAATACAAGAGGCAATTAGATCTAGTTTTTTTTCGAAATTATTTTTCGAGTTTGTGTTTTCTTCTTTTTCGAACTTGTGATTCGATTGTTCCTTTTGGTTAACCTAGAGTTTATTTAAGGAAATAAATATTAGCTTTCCTTAAAAGACTTTGCCTAGGCGGTGGTGGTTGCTCTCATATCCAAGAAGGTCATGTGCCTCGCCATGCAGTCCTGGAAGTCAATTTTGAAAATTAATATTTATGGAATTAATAACGTAGGTAGATTTGAATCAATAGTGTTAAATTCCGCTTGCGATTCAAATCTAAACCATTAAGAACAGATAAGTTAAATTTGGAATCAATGATGTTAAGTTCCGTCTGCGATTCCTAATTTAACTTCTAAAGAACACAATAGGTTATTTAAGGAAAGGTTTGACACTTGTACAAAAAATTTTGTACAGTGGAACCGGTACGTTTTCCTAGGATTAACCAACAGCGATTTAGTTCGATAAATCAATAGGCCCGATAAGTTGGGAAATGATATTATTTATATGGTGTGTTGTTGATTATAGAATGAAACTGTGTCCTAGTAATCTAGGTTGATGATGTCCCCTTAAGGAGCTCATAAGGATTGTCATGTAAACCCTGCAGGTGGACTTAGTCCGACATGATGATAAGGGTCAGTGGTACTACTCTTGGAGCTAGATATTAATTGAGTTGTCAGTAACTCATTTAATTAATGGACATTCTACATCATAAACACAGGGAGACAAACACACTCATGATAAGAAGGAGCTCATATAGTAATATGGGATTGGTACGGTAGTTCAATAATAACTCTTTAGTGGAATGAGATATTATTGATGAGCTCGAGTTGGGTGTTCGGGGCGAACACGGGAAACTCAAGTTCATCGGGAGACCAAAACCAATTCCTCTTCTACATCCCTGTCATAGTCTCTTATTTATAAAATCTTATACCCACCTTCTTACCCATCCTTAGATGGCCAGCCAAGCCAAGCTTGGAGCCCAAGCAAGGGCCGGCCAAGACATGGCTTGGATTTGTTGAAGTGTGGTCGGCTTAGCTTGGAGCCCAAGCTTAGGTGGTCGGCCACATAAAAAATAAAAGGAGTATATTTTAAAATCTTTCCTTATGTGGAAACCATGATTTTAAAAAAGAGTTTAAAATTTTAATCATTCCTTTTATAGCTTTCTACAAAAGATTAAAAGAAAGGTTTGATATCTTTTCTTATTTGTAGTTAAAAAAATATTTTAATTTTTAAAACTTTCCTTTTTTGTAACCATCCTCATGATTTTAAAAGAGAGTTTTAAAATTAAATCTTTCCTTTTATAGTTTCTACAAAAAATTAAGAGAAAGGTTTAATATCTTTCCTTATTTGTAGATTGAAAGGAAGATTTTAATTTTGGAGAAAACTTTCCTTATTGTAATCATCCACATGTTTTAATAGAGAGATTTTAATTTATAAAAGTTTCCTTTTATAACCAACCATGAACGGAATTTTTAAAGAGAAATTTTTATTTTAAAAATTTCTGGAAACAAATTAGAATGTTTTAATTTTGTGTTTAAAACTTTTCTTGTTTGGAGGAATTGAGGTGGTCGGCCACATTGATAGAGAAAAGGAAAATTTTTTTAATCAATTAAATTTTCCTTTCTATGGCAAAGAAAATAAGGAAGTTTTTATTAAAACTTTCCTTATTTACCAAGACCAAGAAATATAAAAGAGATGGTAGAAGTGCATCACCTCATAACAATATACATCTAGTATTCCTCTCTTCTCTTTCTTGTGGTGGCCGACCCTCTCTTCTTCCTCTTCCCCTATTCTTTTTCTTAAGTGGCCAGTGACATCATCTTCTTGGAGAGATCTTAGTAGCCGAATTTTGCTTGGAGAAGAAGAAGAGATATGAGGCATTGTTTCCTAGCATCCCTTGGAGTTTAGTTGGTGGCAAAAGTTCTTCATCTCTAGAAGACTCTTGGTGGCCGAAACTTGCAAGAAGAAAAAGGAAGCTTGGGTGGATTCTCGTCTTGGTAGATCGTCGCCCACACGACGTCCGAGATAAGAAGAGGAATACGACAGAAGATCGTGAGGTCTATAAGCTATAAAGGTATAACTAGTTATTAGTTTCCGCATCATAATTAGTTCATCCTTTTATTTAGATCTTGAAATACCAAACACGAGAGGCTAATGAATCTAGGTTATCGAATTTATGTTTTCGATTTTATGTTTCTTTTGTTTTTCGAACTTGTGATTCGATTGTTCCTTTTGGTTAAACCTAGGGTTACTATAAGGAAATTAAATATTGAATTTCGTTGAAAGGTTTTATCTAGGAAGTGGTGGATGCTCTCATACCCAAGAAGGTCTAGTGCCTCGCCATGTTTAACCTGGAAGTTGATCTCTGAAATTAATATTTAATTAAATTTGTAACATGGGTGGATTTGGATCAATAATATTAAGTATCGTTTGCGATCCAAGTCTTAACCACTAAGAACAGATAAGTTGAATTTAGAATCAATAATGTTAAGTTCTGTTTGCGATTCCAAATTTAATTTCTAAATAGCACAATAGGTTGTTATAAATGGTTCAGGACTTGTACAAAATTTTTGTACAGGGGAATATGATATTCTGAGTAGCAACCAATATCAGGAAGCCCTAGAAGGATGATGAGATGCTTAGTAGATAAATTCCAAATAGGTCTAGATAACTAGATGTTTAGTGGACAAGTTAAGGTAATCTCCTGGAGTGGAGTTGTGAGGTTATTCCTAATTGGGACAAACCTTAGATATTGATCCAACTAAATAAAACAATGGAGGTTTCTAAGTTGAGATCAAGATAGTCCTAACTGTCATATTGATCTATGTACATTATATATATTTTTATGCATTGTTTGACATATATTTACTTATATTTTATGACCATGATTTACCTTATTGCATCTTATTTTATCATTATATCAGCATAATTACTCTTTTTATTCAGAGATCTACTCTTTATATATTTTCATCGATAGATGCATTTTGATGTGAACATAGAATAAAATTGAACATTCGAGCAACTTTGGAGAAAACGTAACAAAACATGGTCGTGCCCCTTGTCACGATTGTGTTTCATCAACTAACATGGCTATGTCTCATGAGAGACGGTCATGTCTCCCAAGAGCCAGCTAGAGTTTTGCCAGAAGGATACAAGACACGACCATATCCAAAGGTACAGTCGTGTCTCACTCTAGCATGACCAACACTGAGACATGCTTCAGTCCAGAGACTCCCATTGTTAGGACCAAAAGTAGCTAGAGGGGGGGGATGAATAGCTCGTCGCGTTCTCTCGGTGCTCGGCGTTGCTTGTTTCTTCAAGAATATGCAGCGGAAAATACAGAAACAAATGCAACAACGCTAACACGGTTGGTTTACTTGGTATCCACCTCACAAGAGGTGACTAATCCAAGGATCCACACCACGCACGCACCCTCCACTATGAAAACACTCCTTTTCGGTAACTACCGAGGGCGGAGAAGCCCTACAAGACTCTCAGTACAAGAAGAAAGGAAAGGGAAACAAAATACAAGCGCAAAGCTTACAATGAGTACAGAAAACCCTAACCCTAGCTTCTCTTCTTGCCTTTGATCCTCCTCTTGACTTGGAAAGCTTCCAAGATCCTTCAAGAACTGGCGACCTGATCTTTGAGAGCGCTGTGGAGGAGCTGGCGAGTAATCTGGAGTGAATCGGTGAAGTTCTTCCGCAGCCATCGAACGCCTGCAGCTATAAACGATGTCAACGGTCGGATCCCGATCGATTCGAATGTTCTCGGCGAGGCTTTGGATCGATCCACGGATCGATCCGGACTGCCGATAAGCGCTGGATCGATCCACGGATCGATCCATCGCTTATCGCGCGAAGCAGCAAGCCCCAATCGATCCACCGATCGATTGACCTCGATCGATCCACGGATCGATCCGGTGAGTCCCGGATAGGTGGATCGATCCACGATCGATCCAGAGCCCGGATCGATCCATCGATCGATCCAAAACTTGGTTTTGTCCAAAACCAAGTCCTAAACCTCCCAAACCAACATCCGTCCAACCTTGACTGTTGGTATGTCATGCCTAGCATCTAGTCACTCCCTTAACCTGCTAGGACTCCCTAAGTGTCCGGTCAATCCCTTTCACCCACTTGGACTTTTCTCTGCGTGATCCGGTCAATCCTTCGACCTACTTGGACTTTTCTTTCATGCCAAGTATCCAATCAATCCTTGACCTACTTGACTTCTCACACCGTATGTCCGATCATCCTTGATCCATCCGGATTTTCCCTTGCCTGGCTTCACTCACTGGACTTTCACCTAGCTTCACTCACTAGGGTTTTCATCCGCCTAGCTTCACTCACTAGGACTTTCACCGGCTCTCACCAGGATTTCCATCCGCCTAGCTTCACTCACTAGACTTCCTTCACCGGCTTCACTCACCAGACTTCCCACTGCCCGGCTTCACTCCAGGACTTTTCTTCCACCGGCTTCACTCACCAGACTTTCATTTTGCCTAACATCCCAGTTAGAACTTCCCAAGTATCCAATCAACCTTGACCTACTGACTCTTCTTCAATCAATATCTTATTGTCAAACATCTAAACCCAAACCAAGACTCAGCTTGGTTACCCAGTCAACCTTGACCTGAGGGATATTGCACCAACAATCTCCCCATTTTGATGTTTGACAATACCACAATAACACTTACAATCCCATATGTAAGTTAGGCTAATCCCATAGCCTCCTTCTTCATGCCACTAGGTAATGAAAGCATAAATTAAGCTCTTCATTCTCCCTAAGAGGGCAAACTCCCTCTAGGTAATGAAAGCCTAACTTACTCCCTTTCATGAGTCCTTTCATTCTCCCCCTATGACCTTCCCATAGGTAATGAAGGACTAAGCTTAACCATACATTCTCCCCCTATTGGCACACATCAACCCATCGTTGGACACACATCAACCTATGCTCCAATTCTGGGCACACTTCAACAAATCCATTTGTTGAAGACTCTCCCCCTGAAGAGTTGCTCATCGTTGTTCACAACATCACTCGTTGTGATCAACACGATAATGAAGGTCCCATACCCTTCATTTATCCTTAACTTCTCCCTCAATGTAGACAACTACCCAACCTTGAGCATTATCTACCACATGAGTGTCCACTTAAAATAATGAGGATATCCACTCCCCATTTCTCCCCATTTCAAGTTTAAATGCTCAACCTTGAGCAAGTTCACAACAGAAGGTTAACCACCTTCCAAGGTTCATGAAAAATAATTTTCATGTCTTTAAAGAGTCCCTCCCCCTAAAGACATGGTGGTAACTTCTGTCATTGCACCAACAATGACTTGGAATCCCTAAAACATTAGGAAACCCAAATTTAGAAGTTTTGAGGTTCAAATATTCAAAATTTGAAACAACCTCAACCTAAACTTCTACTTAGTCTTCGTTAACCAATCCATCCTTGTTTTCAACATGAAAACACCCTTTGTATGTATACAAATGTATTTAAGGGGTTTGAAATGGTTACCTAGACTCAAAGTGGTTCAAAGATGCTGAAATCAGGCCTTCCCAGCCAAAATCAGCAACTTGGATCGATTGGAGTTGGGTTCCAATCGATTGAACCTTTCTGAATCGATCCACGGATCGATTCAGACTCCCTGGATCGATCGGCTGATCGATCCAGCGAGCTTCTGCTCGCGGGAATTTCCATTTGAATCGATCCATGGATCGATTCATGGAACTCCAATCGATCCATGGATCGATCGGAGCTCTGATAGTTGCTGAAATTCCATTTCAGTCAACTTCAGAAACCCCTAGAAAATTCTACAAAAATCCAAAAATTATGAAATTTCGTGTAGACATTATTTAGGGCATACTTAATCATGGAAAATAGCTTTCTATGAAAATACATCATATTTTCAAAGATTGACACAAACTTGAAAACTTGCAAAAACTTTAGTATTTTTCTTCAAGTTTGTGTCTAACTATTCAATGGTGATTACTATCAAAAGATAGCCTTCACCAAGGTTTTCCAAAACATTTTAAAACATTTTCAAAACCAATATCCCATCATGTTCCTTGGGCATAATGCACATGACTTGTACATTAGCTTTCCCAATGATGGGAAAACACATAACTATGTGTTTTGATGAATTTAAAACTCAAAGGAATGCACTAAATCAACATCTTGAGCTTTGTTCATCATCCTAACATCTCACTTGTATATAATATGCACTAAAACACATACAAGTCACCTTAGAGGTCTTTGTGAGATATAAAATTTGGTTTTGCCCTATTCTAGGGATCATGCATATCTATCTAGGCATTTTAGAGATATTAGACATCCACCCAGGATGTCACTTGTCAATAAGTGTCGTTAGATGCCACTTGTCCTTAATTACAAGGAATTAAACTTAATGCATGATTATGTTATGGCATACATCAAAAGAAAATAATTTTCAAAAGAAAATATTCTATTGCTACATGATGTATGAATGTCATGACATGGTATTTTTTGGATTTCTCATAATAAAACATGAATGTAAAAATAGACATGATGTCATGGCATATGATGGGCAAACAATCATGGCAAGATTTAGCATAAATAAAATATACCTAGATTAACTATCTAAGTATCCTTAAAGTCTTAGCTAAACTTACACCTTAAACCTAGATTGCCCTAAAGTGCTACAAGAGAATGCCAAAGCCTAAATTTGGCATTTCTAATTTCCTTGATTTAATGTATGCCAATTGAAAATAAACATGTCCTCAAATGTTGGCATATTCCATTTTTCCTCAAGAGTAACACTTTTAAATTTAAGGCCCGGATTGCCTTAAATTGCCTAAGAACATACCAAAAACCCAACTTGATAGTTCTTATTAATTTTCCAATATGTGCCATTTAAGATTAAAATCAATTCTTCCACCATTAGGCACATTTTACTCTTTCAAGGAGTAATCAATAATTCCATTTCATTTTCAAAGGTTAACAAAAACCTTGAAAATGCTCCTTGAGTGTCAATTTCCTCAAATTTGGGTTAACTACCCTTCTAATCGGAGTTGACACTCTCTAACCCATCTATGGGGTAGAGAAGATGCTCCTAGGAACCCAACACCTATTGGTGCTCCTTGGATGCTCTAGGTACTCACTAGGGATAACTTCCCTAGATACCTTCCTAGTGACCTTGTTGGGCTTCTTAGAAGCCTTGGTCACATTTTCTAGGTCAACTCTAGGGATAACCTCCCTTGTGACCTTGTTTGTGACTTTCTTAGACTTCTTAGAAGTCTTAGTCACATTTATTGCAAAAATACTCTTAGGGATGACTTCCCTAGTATTTTTGGCTTGACCACTAGACCTAGGGTTTGTTCCATAACTATATGGAACTCTATGGTAAGAGGGCACATCCTTCTTAGCCTTTGGTTTGTATCCCAAACCTCTATGGCCATTGGATGGCGTTTGTACCCCTAAACCTAGGTTATGCTCATTTTGCCCTAATAGGATATTTTCCATCCTTTTTAGGGTCTTTTCAATTTTATCAAGTCTTGACCTCAAGACTTGATTTTCCATCACTAAGTCCTTAGTTTTTGGTTTCCCATTAAGTTCATGAGCATTTTTGTTTCTAGGCTTGTATCTTACATCCTTAGAGTTATCGCCTAGGTTTTTACCTACATTCCTAGCCTTTGGGATAGTAGTTTTGGCATGTAGGGCCACATGCTTTTCCTTAAAGCCCTCATGCTTCCTATTCTTATGGTAAATCGCATTAAGATGATAAAAATTTGACCTAGCATGCTTTTTACCATTTTGCAAGGGAATAGGCTCAATGAATGTTACCTTCTTCTTTACCTTGGAGGCTCCCCCTTGACTAGTGCCTCCTTGAGCCTTGACCATCTTCTTCCCCTTGGGGCATTGACTTCGGTAATGCCCTTTTTGTTGACACAAGAAGCACACAATGTGCTCCTTGCTCTTCTTTGTCCCGGGTGGGTCTCCTCCCTTTTTGTGCCATTTGGCCCTTCTTCTTGGCCAAGTTGGGACACTTGCTCTTATAGTGCCCATGTTCCCTACACTCAAAACATATTATATGATTTTTATTATTAATTGAAATATTTATACCTTTGCTTGCAGGGGTGGTATCTTTTTCTTTGGATCCGGAGGTAGAAGCTTCCTCTTAATCGGACCTTGATTCTCCTCCATTTGATTTTTCTTGACTTGTGGAGGTAGAAGCTTCTTCCTCCTCTTATTCTCTTGACTCGGATGTAGAAGCTTCTTCTTCTTCTTGATCCGGTGTCACCAAGGATTGCTCCCCCTCAATCCTAGAGGTGGAGGCTTCATCATCTTGAATATGAAACAAGGAGTATGCTCCCTCCTTGTTCCCTTCGTTGCATTCCCTTGAGGATGAAGCTTCTTGGATCTCCTCTTCTTCGGAGGTTGAGCATCTCTCAACCTCGGAGTCCTCCTCTTGGTCTTGATCCAATGAGTCGCCCTCTTTGGATTCTCCTTGATTTGATACAGTGGAGGGGATCTCATGAATTCTTGCCAATTTGCTCCAAAGCTCCTTGGCATCTTCAAACTCTCCAATTTGTTCCAAGATGTTGCTTGGCAATAAATTGACCAAAAGCTTGGTCACTTTGTCATTTGCCTCGCACCTTTGGACTTGTTCCGGGCTCCATTTTCTTTTCTTTAGAACTTTGCCCTTTGAATTTTTTGGAGCCTTGAAGCCTTCCATTAGAGCAAACCATTGCTCTATCTCCATCATAAGAAAATTTTCGATTCTTGATTTCCAAGAATCGAAACTCGTAGACGTGTATGGTGGAGCCACCCTTGTGTCAAATCCAAGCCCATCTTGGAATTGCATCTTGAAGTTGAGCTTGATAAAGTCTTGAGCTTGAAGAATTTGCTCCAACTTCTTCACCCTCTAGCTTTTCTTGTTATACTTGACCCTTCCGGCGATGATTCCGGTGAAGAGCGGCCTTGCTCTGATACCACTTGTTAGGACCAAAAGTAGCTAGAGGGGGGGTGAATAGCTCGTCGCGTTCTCTCGGTGCTCGGCGTTGCTTGTTTCTTCAAGAATATGCAGCGGAAAATACAGAAACAAATGCAACAACGCTAACACGGTTGGTTTACTTGGTATCCACCTCACAAGAGGTGACTAATCCAAGGATCCACACCACGCACGCACCCTCCACTATGAAAACACTCCTTTTCGGTAACTACCGAGGGCGGAGAAGCCCTACAAGACTCTCAGTACAAGAAGAAAGGAAAGGGAAACAAAATACAAGCGCAAAGCTTACAATGAGTACAGAAAACCCTAACCCTAGCTTCTCTTCTTGCCTTTGATCCGCCTCTTGACTTGGAAAGCTTCCAAGATCCTTCAAGAACTGGCGACCTGATCTTTGAGAGCGCTGTGGAGGAGCTGGCGAGTAATCTGGAGTGAATCGGTGAAGTTCTTCCGCAGCCATCGAACGCCTGCAGCTATAAACGATGTCAACGGTCGGATCCCGATCGATTCGAATGTTCCCAATCGATCGGGGAGGCTTTGGATCGATCCACGGATCGATCCAGAGCGCCTCTGTGCTCTGGAAACGCGCCTGGATCGATCCACGGATCGATCCAGCGCTTATTGCGCGAAGGAGCATCGTCCCGATCGATCGGCTGATCGATTGGGACCTCTGGATCGATCCACGGATCGATCCAGGCTCTGGATCGATCCACCGATCGATCCAGCACTTGGTTTTTGTCCAAAACCAAGTCCTAAACCTCCCAAACCAACATCCGGCAACCTTGATGGTATGTCATGCCTAGCATCTAGTCACCCTTGACCGCTAGGACTCCTTCACCAACCGGTCAACCTTCACCCACTTGGACTTTTCTCTCCGTGTCCAGTCAATCCTTCGACCTACTTGGACTTTTCTTTCATGCCAAGTATCCAATCAATCCTTTGACCTACTTGACTTCTCAACACCTGATGTCCGATCATCCTTGATCCATCTGGATTTTCCCTTGCCTGGCTTCACTCACCAGGACTTTCACCTAGCTTCACTCACTAGGGTTTTCATCTGCCTAGCTTCACTCACTAGGACTTTCACCTGGCTTCACTCACCAGGATTTCCATCTGCCTAGCTTCACTCACTAGGACTTCCTTCTGCCTGGCTTCACTCACCAGGACTTCCTTCTGCCTGGCTTCACTCACCAGGACTTTTCTTCTGCCTGGCTTCACTCACCAGGACTTTCATTTTGCCTAACATCCCAGTTAGGACTTCCCAGTCAAGTATCCAGTCAACCTTGACCTACTTGACTCTTCTTCAATCAATATCTTATTGTCAAACATCTAAACCCAAACCAAGACTCAGCTTGGTTACCCAGGTCAACCTTGACCTGAGGGATATTGCACCAACACCCATGTCCTGGCCATGCCTGAGAGGCACGATCGTGCCCCCTTTCTAGAGCTTCCCACGAGCAGGTTGTGCCTAGAGGCACGATCATGCCTCATTTTCTAGAGATTTTCACAAGCCAGTTGTGCCTCCTCGTGGTATACAGGCCATGATTGGGCCTCTCAGGCAAGGTCATGTGGCATGGAGCTGAGGCCATGTCCCCCGGTGACAAAAGGGGAGTTTTCTCCCCTTTTGAGACATCTTGAGTTTGGGGCTCCACCACTTTCCTTGGGTAAGGGTTCTCCCCTTGGGAGAAACCTTAAAACCTTATCCAAGAGCCACCACGATGATCTGTCCACCATTTGAGCTAGGACATCATCTGAGTAGGCCGATAATGCATTAATAAGTATTCCTCTCTTCTCTATTTCATATTTAGGATTGTAGAATGCTATTCTTCTTATCTCTCAATTGTATTTCCTATATTATGGAGTATATTCGATATAGCTATGATGTAGGAAGTAATTATGATGTGATATTGATGTATGAACTATATGTTTTCTCATTTTCATACTCAATGATATGTTTATAACTTATTTTATTGTGTTGTGCCTTATTCATGTTTGACAAAATCTGTGTGACTTAAATACATTTAGATGTAAAGGATTGATTACCATGTAGAAGAAATGCTTTAGACTATATGATCGAGTGATCCTCATGTGACAAGGGGTCACTACAACAAAACTGCACAAAGACAACATCACAAAGACAACAATTTTAAAAAATATATATTATAAATTTAGCTAAAGACAATGGTTTTTAATAAAATAGTTATCTTTGATGTAATAGTTATCCCAAAAGATAATCTTAACAAGAGTTGGGATAACACTGCAATGAACCATTGTCAATGAGAATATTTTTACAATGCTTGGAATAACGATGCATAAACCATTGTAATTGTACTAATAAGACAATGGTTATAAACTGTTGTCAATAAAATTATAACTGTTGTGTTTTTTTCCCGTCTCAAAACTCATGTATGGGGAAATACAAAAATATAAAATACAAAAAACTTTAACCTAGATCTATTCTGTGCACAACTCCTTTCTCCTTTATTTACACTTCAGCCTTCGACCTCGTCACTTCATCGCTCTGCCATAAAATTGGAAAGAGAGAAACAGAAGAGGAGGATGGAGAAGATGTAGAATCTCATGGTTGTCGTCTCTTCTTCATCTCTCTCTTCGCATGTTGCTACAGTACCACCGTCATTGAGTGGATAAAATCTTAAAACTGAGTGTCGCTAGGTCGAGAGAATTGGGCGAAGGTGACTGAGTAAATAGAGCGTTGCAAGACAGGCGCACAAAGCGATAGCTTGGGCTACTTCCATCCAACTTCCCCTCTGGCCATCTTCCGCTTTCCATCCCTCCCTTCCTCCCTCTCGCTTTTATCTGCATTGGTTGGAGACTCTTCTTTCGACTAGATTGGATCGTTTATTCATCGGTACCTTCTTTTTCTTTGATTTCACTTTTTTTTCTCCCTTTAATCCTTTCCAATTTGTGGATCTCTTCTCATCGCAGTTTTTTATTGATCTGTTTCTTTCTAAAACCTACTTATTTTTTCTCACTAGTTTCGGCACTAATCTTTAAAAATATTCCTCTTTCAATGTTGTGTGCTTGGCCCTCTACAAGATTTTCTTTTCATTGGATAAATGTTTGTCATTGGGATGTTGAAAAAGTCAACAATTTAAAGATTACGTATAGCCACAGCAACATTAGAATCTAACAGATTGGTTGGTAACTAGGGTTTCATCTTTTATGTCTTATGATGGTGGTTGTGGTGGTGGCAGCGAGGATGCTAAATATTAGAATTTAATAATTTGTTGGTAATTAGGGTTCCATGTGTCTGTTAAAATGAATATGATAAATTCTTTCTTTGAGATTGGTTTGTGTAAATTGGTAAGGTTCTATCATTTTAGAAATTATAACTTTCATGACTTTTTTTTCTAAATTTGGTGGCATATTCAGGCAATGATTTTAATCACCATACTTAGAAATAACGACGGTAAATCATCAAAAAAGGATTTGTGAGTTAAATTATATATTAAATGCTCTTGATTAAATCACTCCAGTGATTGCATTTGTCACTTTTTGATACTATATCACAATAGCAACATATCCTTGCAACTGTAGTCCTAAATTATTATGTTAATGAAATCTAGCTATGCATGTTGGAGGAACCATTGGAATAGAGATCATTCGCCAAATTGAAGGTCCACTTGATGCAATATTTGTATCAATTGGAGGTGGTGGATTAATAGTAATGCTTATATAAAATGAGTTCGTCCAGAGGTTCGCGCATTTGATAATATCTTTTGATTTCAAGTACAGCCTTTGACTTCAATGTTTGAGCATTATACCATTAGACCATCCATTTATATTTGGTTGGCAAGGAATATAAACTGATATTATACTTAACTACTCACTCTTGAATACATAGCAAAGAATATTTTACTATTAGTTGATTGATTTATATTTTGTTATAGAACTTGGATAATTTCATAGGATAGTACAATAATCTCTTTGAGAATATTATATTAGAGATCATTCTGTTCTATAGCTGGAGTTGAGTTATATGCTTATTTTCAGCTTGCTTTTAAGTATCATTTACCAAGCATGTTACATTAATTTTACCTAGAAGTTATAGTGTAATTACATTTATCTGTTCTTTTACAGGTGAAGATCATTGGTGTTGAGCCCTCTGATGCCAATGCAATGGCATTATCTTTATATCATGGTCAGCGGATCATGTTAGATCAAGTTGGTGGATTTTCTAATGGTGTAGCAATGAAGGTAGTTAGAGAAGAAACATTTTGCCTATGCCAAGAATTTGTTGACGGTGTGGTTCTTGTCAGTCATGATGCAATCTGTGCATCTATTAAGGTAATTATCTTACATTTGTATTATATGGAACTACCCCAATATTTTACCAATGGGTTATGGTTGGGTGTTCTATGCAAAATTCTTCCTGTGCAAAAGGGAAAATAGACAAGATAAGCTTTTGATCCTGTATTCCATTGTACAAATTAAGTAACTAACAGTCATAGTTGATTTCTAAGCATTGGTTTGATGGCTAATACATAGTCCTAAAAGTAATATGTGATCCTAGAACCAGCTGGATTTTTAACCAACTGAAACACTTATTCTCTTATAGGATATGTTTGAGGATAAAAGGAGCATCCTAGAATCAGCTGGAGCTCTTTCTCTAGCTGGTGCAGAAGCTTACTGCAAGAACCATGGGCTGAAATGTGCAAGTATTGTTGCAATAACTAATGGTGCCAACATGAACTTTGATGGACTAAGGTTGGTCAAAAATGAGAGGTTGTACTTGCAACAATTCTACTTGAGGAGCATGGGAGCTTCAAGATGTTTTTGAAATATTGCTGTTAGGATATTATGATTGCTATCTCTATTTCTTGCATGTTGTTTAAATATTTTCTATCATAGGTTAATGCTCAATTTCTATAGAGAACTACATGTTAGTTTTTATGCAACTGTCAAGATTACGAAAATTGACTTTCTATTCTTGCCCCATAGTGGAATTTACTATCAAGACATTGATATTTCATCAACCAAAGTATGCTCTGAAGATCTTATTTTCTTGTTATGCAATGGCTGGTCCATTTTGACTTCTACTAGATTTAGATTTCAAGAGACCTTCCCTTCAAAATTTGATCTCGTGACTTGAGCTACATTGACCATAGTCTAACTATTTAAACTTCTGGTATGTAACAAGTCAATAGCATGTTCATTAAGCATTTTATAGAAACTGCCTTTGCATTCTGAAGACACTTTTTTTCTTCTCTTTTAGTAGCTTAATATTCTGTCTGACATGAGTGTCTAATGTAGCAGATAAATCACAGATAGATACCCAGCATGCCTATATGAGGCCTCTTGGAATAGGTTAGATTCTTGTTGATATCTTTAAGATTATGAAATTCCTAGAAGAATGGAAGTCGGTGGAGCCTTCTTCTTGATTTAAATTGCCTCTCTGTATCTCTCATACTATGTTGTTTCATTGAAATTGCAATGATCTTAGACATCGATAAGGAGAAGGGACCCCAGCACTACAAATGCGATCCAGCTGGCCATTTCTTTGGGCACAAGGTATGCAGAATTTAAAATATATTTGTTTTACTTGCCTTTATGTCTTAGTAATCTCTGGTATTATGCCACTGTTGAGTGGATAATGAGTATGTACAATGAGTCTTATTGATGAGTATGCCATTATTGGAGCCTTTAGGTCAATACAATGAGTTATTACCTACATTCGAATTTATGTTCTTATTTATTGATGATTGGTAATATGTTTTTCAGTCAGCTGTCAACTGTTTAATTTTATAGCTAGTTCTCTATTTAATTAAAATGTTATGAATATGTAAGTTTTATTTAGGATGTTTATATGTGATCCTTCCTCTTTCCTATCATATGTACTTGTGCTTTTGCTATCCATTCAGCACATATGCATATAACTTCAGTGGACTATGGTTGTTATTTCAGTAATCATTTCCAGGATGTTTTTATGGTGTTGGTATTTGTGCTGAATTTGACAGTTCTGTGCTTCTCCCTTTTGTATTAGTGTTTCTCTTCAACTCATTGTATGCTTCATTATTGTTATCCTTCATTAAGTGTTTATAGATAATATTGTCTTTTATAACTTTTTTCATTAAATTTACCTTCTTATCTTTTCAATGGCAGATGAAGCTAGAGTTACGGAGTTTAATCTCAAATCCATATAGAGAAGCCCCAATGAAACTATAAGGAACATTTTAAATGATTTGCTCATAGTCCTTGCTTTGCTAACTAATATTGTAATACTTTGATTATTTCCTTTTGCCCATTACATAGGTTGAAGTATAGTTGTTTCTATTTTTGGCCAATTTAAGACATGCTTGGACAGTCAAGCAATACTCGTAAACATTGCAGAGGAGAGGCCACGTCGTACTTTTGATATCAAAAAACTGAAATATTATTTATCAAAATGATTTAGGTGACATGATATTGTTACTTGTATGAATTTATTTTTGGTGGTTATGTTTACTTTGCAGTAATGTACACTTTAAGCCTCCAAATTATCATACAAGAAGTGACTAAATTGTGTTTCAGTTAATATGGTTTGCTACAAGTTTATATATATATTTAGCTACAAGTTTGTATATATAAGAAGTGATCTTAAATTGGGATGATATATTTATGTTTGTAGAAAATAGTTTATTGTATATATATTTATTGACATTGGTTTATTATTCTCTAATGTGTGTTGAGAAATGACAACGGTTAAAATGACATGTTGAGAAATGACAACGTTTAAAATGGACAAACGACAACGGTTAAAAACCATTGCCTTATACTCGAAAAAAAACCATCTAAATTTGATGAGTGAAACGGTAAAAAACCGTTGTTAAAGGTCTAAAAATATCATTATAGATTTACGTGTTGTGAAAGATAAGAATGCTTAAAGACAACGATTTAAAACTATTGCCTTTTTTACTTTAAACACAACAGTTATAAACTGTTGTCATTTTAGAACAAAATTTGTTGTCTCTTTACCACATACACAATAGTTTAGCTTGAAATACAATAATGAAAAACTGTTGTGCTTCAAATGAAGAGGCAACGGTTTTTAACCATTGTCTTTGAACGCTCCTATCTTTTTCAACGCGTCGATTTACAACGATATTTTGAAGTTTTTTACAATAATTTTTCACCATTGTCTTTAAGCAGATTTATTGTAGTGGGTATTTCCTTTAACTGAGCTTTCTAGACCATCACCTTGAAATGAGAGTCAATCTTCTACAAGGGATGGACTTAATATCACTACAAGAAAAAAATTAAAAGACAACGCTTTTTATGCGTAGTCTATGTGGCTGAAAAAGTATTGCTAAAAACATTGCTATTAAAAGTTTACTCAAAGACAACACTTAAAAAGTGTTATCATTTGTTGCAAAGACAACAACACTTTTACAACTTTTAAAAAACATTATCATTTTTTTGCAAAAACAGTCTCTTTTAAAAAAGGCAATAATTTTTTAATGGATAAAAAAGCAATGTCTTTTTTAAATATATTTTTTTTTGAAAAATATAATTCTATTTACAAATAGAGAATATGACACAAACTTTATAAACAAAAAATATAAATATCCACCATCTTTTTTAAAATAGAATTGTTTAACAAAAGATACAACTTTATGCAATTCAAATAGAAAATATATAAACATAATCCACAAACTTTATATCCATATTAAGTCTAAACAAAAGTAAAACTAATTCTTGGATTGAATCTCTCGGGTAACATTGCATCTTCTAGGAATGAGTACTCTTTCTTGGCAAAAAAAAAAAAACTTTTATTTTCAGTTTCTTTCTACATTTATTTGGAAAGAAGAAAATTAGAGAAATAAATTACAGAAACTACCAAAAAAAAAAAAAGGAAGAAAAGAAAGTATGCCTACTTACATACTCTTGCCTTTGAAGCAGGAAACCTTTAAAATTTATGGTAGCATGCAAGTAAAAAAAAAATTAGAAAACATAAAATAGAACTAAGTAATGGATTTTATCTTGTACATGCTAGAAAACAATTGATAATTAATTCATTAACTACAATTAAGCAATGTAAATAATATAAGAGATATACAAGAGAGTTTAACTCATGTGTCATTAGAACATGGGAAAAGCAGATTATAACTATTTTCAATTTGCTAAACATAAATAACAATGCAAAAGGGCTATGATTTTTAATTAGTTAGCAAACTAAAGGGGGCAAAAGAAGAAAGGCAAGAATCTACCCCCGAATACATTGAATTAAAATATTTTCAACTAGCACAATATATAGCTTCTTTGGAATCCTATTCAAGTGCATGACAAAAAAGATTTTGCTATGATTCATAAGCATTACCAAGAAAGCATTTTGAATTAGTGGTTGAGTGTAACTAGTTAATTACTTAACTCTCTCATCTATGTGGATCTTGACTTAAATGTAGATCAGACAATTATTTATAAAAATTATGTAAAAGAATGACCGTAAATATTGTATATGACAATATTATACTAATATGAAATGTCTCTAAAAGGATAAGTAAAGCTAACAATATTAGACACAAGTTGACTTGGCCGGAGATAAAACTGAAAGCAACTTGAAACAATACAAATATATAAATGAGTTCGCACTAATCAATGCATTTGCAAAAATAATTTATTTTTAAAATATTAATAATTTTTACATCATATAATTAATTTTTTTAGAAATTTAACTAATCTTACACCATATAAATTTATTTTTGAAATATATATAGTTATAATTATTATGTTATATAGTTTTTTATTTACATGAAGTGATATGACTTACACGAAGTGACATGAATTTCCACGTATCCTTAAATGCCTAAAATCAACCAATTTATCAATATGATGAATCAAACAAACTGTTTGAACACAACATATGTCTGCTATACATTAATGTTCAGATTGGATCCTTTCAATCCCATATAATCCTAAGGTCTGTATTGTTTTTCCTAAGGTTGTCAGATTGGATCCTTTCAACCACTTAGAGCCCTAAGGTCCCTATTGTTTTTCCTAAGGCAGTTAATCTAGTAGAAGCAAATATCTAGATTGTTTTTTGCAAACAATTGTTTAGGTGAATGAAGGAAAAATATAGGAATAAACATAATAGAGACCTGGAAAAATGTAAGACCCTTGCTATAGTAGTTTTTTGCAAATGCTTCAACATGAATGAAGCAAATACCTTTCCCAAGTGAGCACCTTCAATTTGACCTGGAAGATCTGCTAGTGTTGCTTCAGAGGAATATTTCAGAGCTCATAACATGGGATCGCCATCCAGTCGACCAAGATTGGGCATTCATGTTGTAAGAGGATAGTCAGTAATATCAAATTTTGCAAGTGTGATGGCTGCTAGAAGCATTGATTGACTATCATTTGGAAGTCCCTTGAGAAGAAAGATAAATTTGAGTAAGATATCAACAAATATGACTTTTGGCAGTGCATCATTAACGATGCACGGTTAGGACACACCATTAATAATAGTTTTTACAGCGCGGCCAATGATGTGCGCTGCAGATAGTATTATATTTATACAAATGACGATGCGCAGAAAAAATACGCTCTCAATAAATTTTTCTATAGCATGAAATCACATGACCATGTCTCTTCTCCCATGGCCAGGCAGCACAGGGCTGTGCTAAAAGGCACGACTATGCCATTCTTCTAGAGCCTAGGTAGTCCCTAGTCGTTGGATTTCACATGGTCATGTCTTTTTTCTAGAGAAGATGCAGAGTTAAGCCATGTGAATCCACAGGGTCGTGTGAGATTTCCAGAAACTAAGTAGACCTTGGCCATGTAGATCCACACGGTCGTGGCACGGGCCATGCCTAGCCCATGCCAAGTGCTATAAAAGGAGCGTTTTCTCCACTTTTTAAGGAATCTTGGGGGATCTTGGATCCTTCTTGGATATTGGGGGAGGGTTCTTCCCCTAGGGGGAGCCCTAGGCTTCATCCTCGTCGATTTTCACTGATCCGTCCACATCTGGAGCAAGGGAACGCCTCCAAGGATGCCACACTTCAAGAAGAAGCATTCTCTTCTCTCATAATCCATGTTTGAGTTATAGATCTTATATTTATTGTCTCTTAGTTGTATCTCCATTGCAATGGAGTAGATCTCTAGATCTAGGATGTAAGAAGTAATTATGATGTGATGTCATTATAGGGATCTAATGCATAAAATAATATATAACACAGCAAAAAAAGGATCCCTCCAAAGATCCTTGTCAATACTGTATACTACGTTTTCCTATTCTATCAGATAGAATAGTTAAGTTACCTTTGTTGCGTGAACCGATCCTCCCGACAATAACTTTGATTCGGATACAGATCTCAGCACGATTAGCACGTCCTCGCCTCGACGGTATCCACACGAATATGTTCTCTGTTCTGTTCGTCTCACGAACTCACGACTTGGATAAGAAACAACCTTTGTTGTGCTAGCAACTACACAAAGTTGTTTATGGCCAAGGGAAGAAGAGGAAAAAGAGAAAAAAAACAAGAAGATCCCCATCACCCAAAAGGTTACTTCACCTATATAAGGTGACTTCACAAAAGGGTTACTTTACCAAAAAAGATTAATTCACCAAAAGGTTACTTCACCTAAAGGTTACTTTACAAATGACTTTTGTACTCATCTAATAAATACAAAAAAAATTTTGTCTCTCTGGATCTTCCTTTTGATTAATGATGTATTAATCTCTATTAATATTCATTAATTTTAATAGGTTAGATTTAGTAAATTGAATTAATTAATAACCCAATAAGCTATTAACTTAATAAACCAATGAGTCTAACTCATTACTCAATGGATCTAATCCGAATTCATTCGAGTCTAACTCAATTTAGATTAGACTTAACCCTATAATCCATCTTCAAATCAACATGTTTTTTGTGTGTGACCCAATAGTAATGTTGGCAATGCATCTAAAATCATTTTAGATACATAGCAATGAATGACATCTAGCAATGAATCATTGCTACCCTAGTGACGAGAATTTCAAGATCCGACCTAATCTTTCCTTGTCTATTATCTTGTATGACTCAATCATTCTATCCTTAATATCTAAATTGATCAATGAGGCATAGATCATATCATCCTCTTATCAATCTTTGTATTACTTGATCTCTAAGTAGACACACTCAATCAATAAGCTTAATATCGCATATTGACTCATTTGAGCATAGTCATTCATTCGTGTCCTACTAATCAAGGGGTCCACAGATATCGCTTCCATCATATAGAAGGGATAAATATCATCTATATCACTCACATCCCTCCACATAATTTAGTATAACCCAACCCAAACAAAGCAGGAATACATTTTAGCAAAATTCGCTCTAATGTTGACAAATCCTAGTTTTCAAAAGACTACATAAGAACATAAAAATACTAGGCTCTCTTAGCTGAGACTATTGGTTGTTTTCCAATGCACCTTCCTGTCAAGGATTCAAATATTTACAAAACAAAAAAGAGAACTTCAAGAACCGACACCACCAAATTCTGGCATTTACATCAATAGAATCCATTTTCTCTAAATAAAGACTAAAGAATTTCATTAAACTCATCTTTCTCTTATGCATAGATATTTGACGTGCTCGAGAGTGTCAAGATTCTTATTAAGACATTATACGCTAGACTACTTAATATGATTTTCAAGTTATAGCAATGTAAATTTCAAATTTAGGCCTAGGAATGAATGATAATAATGATTAAACAAACACTTGGTTGAGCATTCCAAACTTGAGGTTTAAAACTAAGCACAAGTTCCAATTAATATATTTGAAAGAATCAAACCATTACTTTATTTTTTTCCCTCTAGTCGTACTTATTATCCAAAATCATGTGAATACTCTTAGAAATAGAAGTCTCTGATTTATTTAAATATATTGTGCAATGGAAATTAATTTAAATATATTGTGCAATGGAAATTAACAACAATTTAGATGTGTCCTCTAATATTTCAGTCAGTCTATCATTGCGAACTAAAAATATGAATGTCTCAATCATTTGTTTTCTTTGTTTAGAAGGCCAATATGGATGGATCATGTGGAGGTGCAGATCAATGAGACTAGAAAACTAAGGGGGTTGAATAGCACTAATTTTTGCCTTTTCTTGCATTTTATAAGGGCCAAAAAAACTCAATAGTGATTTCCATGATGCTTGTATTTTTGTTCGTATTAAAGTAAGCACATCAAAATAATAACCCTAATCCTACTTACAATCTATCCATAAGTTAAGTTAATCATGTCAGCAATCCAACTGTGAAAATGTCCTTGGATAAAGTGGAGAAACCACACATACAAAGACCTTGTAGAAGAAGCCTTTTGATAGCACTAAGTTGCATTTATCTCGGCCAAACAAAGCTAGAAATCAAATATGATTTTTCATGCATTATTCTAAGAAGAAACATGCTCATTGTTTGTATAAAGAGGCCTCTACAGCTAACCAATAATATTTTTTGAACTTATCTTGACAATTGAAATCTACTTCAATTGACTCAAATCCAAATAAAAATCCATGCATCTCTTATTGACAGTTTAAAAATCAACTAACTAAAGTTTCAATTGACTCAAATTCTCTTTAGTCAATTGGATTCCTTATTTAGTCAACTCAAGTACAATAGAGCGCATTTTATTCACGAACAAATAGTCTGTAGACAACTCAACAGTTGATTGAACACTAGTGGACTCAATCTGTTTAAAGATTCCAATTTTGCTCGCTTACACCTCCGTAACACTATGTAAAGCTTTGGGATCGAGCTTGGACATCAACTACAACAAGAAACTCATGTTACTAGATCGAAGGTCCTCTACAAGTCAAATTTACTCACATCATTCTTGGATAATGTTGCCCAAATCACGTGAACCCCAAAATTACAGTTTAACATATTTCTAAGATCATTGCCTTAAGGACTTCGCTAGCTTGCCCAAGACCTCACATCTTCCATATCTTCCACATGTCCAAAGGCTACAACCCTTCCTACGATTGGCCAAATGCCTCACCACTACTTTCATTCCATTGTATGCAACCCTAACTTAAACCCTATGTGATACATCTCCATTGACGTTGACCACTTGAGGCACAATTGCACCAACATCATGTTCTGAGAAAATAATATGAATAGAGCACTCACTTTCTAGACATATAGGGTATGACATATAAATACATAGCTTATAATTTCCTTATATAGTACCTTTTTTCAATGTCTCCTATGTTCCTTGTTGGCAAATACTCTTCCCCCACTACAAGCCATTTCTTTCATAGGATTTTTGTTGCCCAACTACACTATCAACCACCCTTCTGCCAAAACCATATGTGTTCTTACTGTGACCAAGGTCTTCCTTCCCTCACGAAACCATCTTCTCCAACAACCCTTCACAGCTCTATGTAATAAAAAAAAGTGCCAAGGAGCCAAAGTTTCTACCTCTGCCTACTATCCCAAGAAATAGGAGAGGATTCCTCTGCCTCTTTTCTAGGAAAATTGAATAGTTTGTCACAGAATGCAACAGAATAGATACTCCTTGGAGATATAAAGACAATTATTGGAACAATAATTCTATGGTACTTGGTATTTCAAATTCATTAAGTAACCAAACATAGGAGTACTTATTCCACAGAAAATCATAGGGAATAAAATAGTAATTACCACATAACTATTTTAGAAATCATGTCATTATAGTACTGAAATATGAAAACAATAATTAAAAAAAAAAGGTATGCAACCTCCCAATATAAAGATTCAGACAAAAAAACACTTAAAAAGAAAGAAGACAATTTAGAGTCATAGTTGAGCTAATATCTCAAGAAAAATAGCAAACTCTTAGTAACAACATCACAATGAATTTTTTAAAAAGGAATAAGGGATCAGATCAGGGATCATACCACTAGTGCAGTTATTCTAGCTTGAATGACTTGTTGAAGGAGCATATCTAGCATCATATCCATACATTAGTGCTAAAGTTGCATATGTATCGTCCACATCCTCTAAAACTATCATGGTTTTCACTATGTTATATACCAACTGATAGTTGGGTAGGGATCAAGACAATATTAATATAACAGGTAAAATTATAAACCACATTGCATGTAGACCTGTAAAACCAAGAAATATTAGTCCTTAGTGAAATCATATCTACCATGAAATCATAGGTAGAATTTTGTTCCAAAAACAGACTAATATGCCAAAATGTCGAGGCAAGAATACTATTCATAGATTGAGTATTTCTATCAAATATACTTAAAAAAACAACCTAGAAGAATAACTCTTGTTTAAATTGTGAGTGTTGTCTCACATGTATCAGGAGATACACCCAATTCTAATTCTACTTCAACACAAGGCACGACATGGCAATAAAACACGGCATAGTGAAGGAACAGGAAATATTGTATAGCATTGTTTTTTTTTTAAAAAAAAGTATAATTACATGCATTCACATGCCCAAAATGAAAACCTTAGACATAACTGATTTTATCTCAAACTTTGTCATAAGTCTAGTAATGCATTAATAAGCTAGATCGAAGATACGATCTATGTCTAACTTATTGAGCAAATTAGAGAAACTCTCATAAACAAAAACACAAATTAGACATGAAGATGCCGAAAAGAAAACATCACACAAATGAAAAAATAATTATATAGTTGATGGACACATAGCAAATAGTGGTTCCAAACTCCTATCAGCAAAGTTTTAGAAATTAGCTTTAGAAATTGCTAATTGACAATCCCTTCACTATAAATATATAACTATTTCTTCAATATCAAATCAACACATTGATAAAGAGAGGATTAAAGAAAGGATTAAAGGAAGGACATTAGCACCAAATAATAAAGAGAAAAAGAAAGCGTTCAGGGTCCTTGGCAAAAAGATAGATAGAAATCACAGCTCAACCTTAAGTAGACCTTAGCCCGATGAGAAGAAGATGTCTTCTTGGATTAAGTCTCTGGCTTCAAGTAGCACACTCAACTCCACCCTTCGTTAAACATTAGCAGGATGACAACAAGACATACTCTCGGTTTAGTTTTCCACTAGTTGCACACATATAACATGGAAATAGCATAAAATAGTATAAACACCTAAGTGGCAAATGACTCAATGATATATATTTAGAAATTGTGATTTAGTTTTTGAAGAATTTGATGGTGAAATTTTAAGAATAATAATCGCAACAATTGCAGCAAAAATAAGGAGTTTGGGACGATAAGATTATAATATTGATATCATTTGGAAATTATGGAAAATAAAATCATGAATATGGCAAGCTTAAGTCATTGAGTCTAATGGTACATGCATAATATATACCGATTCAATGGTAGTTTTGAGTTCTTTCAAAATGCCCATTAAGGTAAAAGATGGTTGTCATAGATTAGAATGTTGAGCAATTAGGAAATAAGTAATAAACGAAAAGAAAAGAAAAATATCATTATGGATATGTGATGTTACATGAAAAGATAAAATAAAAAATATTATCCATGAGAAATTAGAAATAATTTCAATAGATTATAAAATGATGACAATGAAATTTTAGTTACGAGAAAGGTTTCAAGGATATAGGATGGCAAATAAATTTTAATTAATTTGATTATTTAAAAAAATGTTAATTAACTTAGAATAAGTTATGTCTAAGGATATACTCCTATGTCTTTCGTAAAGTGCAATAAATGGATATGACCTATGTAGTTAATATGGAATTAGAAAAAAATAAAAGTTGTAATAAGTTATGTGAGACTACAGACAATCACTTAAATATAATGTCATTTGTATAAGGTACTTGTTTATAAATAGAAATATGTTGATACAAAAAATTATTTGAGTTAAATTCCAAGCCCATAAACAAAACAAAAAGGTAGAAAATATAATATATCACCGAATTGAAGATACAATCATGTAATGATCTATAAGCAGAAAAGCTACCAAATGGACACTTACATTGACTATCATGTCATCCCAAGTCTCTAGATAAGATAAATCCTACCTCAAATGGCCATGATCACTTATATATGCCTTCATTTTTGGAACCTAAGACTTGCCAAGAATAAAATATGCCAAAATTTGAAGATTTGGACGTATTTAAAATTGACACAAATAGGAATAGTCAAAGAAAAGCTAAGTTGGAATTTTGGCATGTTCTTGGGAAGAAAGGTCAGCCTAGGATTATTTTTGGCTTAGCAAATGATTGAGGGATAGGAACACTTACATAGATAATTTAGATATAGTATTTATGCTAAATTGCCATGATTGCTTGTCCATGAATATGCTAACAATATAATAATCAAATGTAAATGTACGCTTAGTGTAATAGCAGGGTGAATTAAATAAATCCAACAAAAAGATATTGTCAATTGTCAAATAAGTAACCATAGTGATGAATTAATAAATCCAATAAAAAGATATTGTTGCATCATTCATATTTTACCTCGTATGGGTTCTATTCACACTCAGCAGCCAAAGCACTCAAAAGAGCAAGCTTGACATCAATCAGGAAACCTTTAATGTCTCATAAAGCAAAACTTAATATTCTCATCGTCATAACAATTATTATTTGAAAAATCAAATAAAATAAATTAGGCTTGCAAATTTTTGTAAGACTCCAATAAGTCTGTCAGTCACTTTCTTAATTGATAGATTGCAGCCCAAACTCTTTGCAAAAGTTAATTAAATTTTATAACCAACACTTACTTTAAAGAGAGAATTTTGTGAGAATCACAGGCTATAAAAAGATTCAGGGTGTCAAAAATGAACCCGACCCGACGACCCAACCCAAGTCGACCCAAAAAAATCAGGTTCAGATTGGGTATTTTCGGGTTCGGGTCGGGTTCAGGTTGGAGGGTTGAAAATTTTCGGGTTAGGTCGGATCGAGCTCAGATTGACCCAAATATAGATTTTTTGGGGTTAAAGGAAATTTTATTTTAAAAATTAATATATTTTTATATATATTAATATCAATGTTTGTATGATATAATAGAGTATTGAGATAAAAATGAAGAATTATAGGAACAATAGTAAAAAAAAAAGTCATTTTGAATCGGATTTTCGGATTATCCAAGTCAGGTTTGGGTTAGTCGAGTTCGGGTTTAGGGGTTTTGGATTGAATTCGTGTTCGAGTCAAATTCGGATTGGGTTAAAAAAAAATTCAACCTGACCCAACCTGACCCGATCCACCCGAACTGACACCCTTAAAAAGATTCCAATAGCACCTTCAACTTTATATGCATAATTCTAAAGTCTTCAACTACAGATACCATCCATGAAATGCCTTCACTGGAACCTTGGGATTCTTATGATGCTCTTTCATAATTTTGTAGAGCTTGAACATCAACCTGCATCTTGTAAGAGTATATACAGATAAAAAAAAATTGTAAAAACTAATCAAATTCCTTACTCTATTAAAAATGAGAAAAAACAATAAGACATTTCATTGCTTGATTTCATATTTTAATATAGGTGGCCCTTTCGCTTCTGCATGTCAACAAGAAACATCCTCTTAGATCGACTAGATTAAATATCCTTAAAATTCAAATATAACTACAATGATAAATTAGAGTGGGAGAATCGGTATGGGAGCAGCTCATTTAAACTTTTGACTTAGATTCTTAGGAATATCAAGGAAAAATAAATATTTATTCCATACCCAAAAGGAACAACACCTCGCATTGTTTTTAAATTTTTTCACGGTGGACGCTATTTAAGTAATGACATCAATGACTTGGTGTTAGACCTGTCCCCATAAACATATTAAAATCCCCTTATCAAGTAAGTGTTGAAATCAATAACTATCATTTTGTAGTTTCTACTTTGGTATGTTACTTATCCGTTTTTCAAATTCCATCCAAGTACATCACATAAAATCCAAATCAAAATCTGAACATATTGATCTAGATCCTAAAGATTCTCAATTTCCTCTTTAAAAAATAAAAAGCTGCAAAAAACATATCTTGTCATTGTTATAATGATTGATTGTTCGACATATTGAACCATTACAAGTAATGAAAATCTTGTAGGTTGTACTACTTTACAATTGATATATGTAATAGAATGATATGTTACAAATAACTAGATTTATCACTTATGTTCCTATATGAAAAAGCACACCAAATAGACTAGACAACTAAACATAATAATGACAAGAAAGAGGGATTCATTACCTTCTAGCCGATCCTCTTACAAACACTACTCTTTATTTGAGAGACAGTTTCCATCTTTACGCATGATCTCAACAATCTTCCTTCAATTTCCTCTAAACTCATTTCGCAATCAAAGAAATTAAGAACCAAATAAAAAAATAGAGTATTAGCAAAAAAAAAAAAAAAAAACCCAAAAGATTTATTGAATATTTATTCTACATTACATTTATGCATTACCCAAAAGAAAACAAGAGGTCTTTAATTCCAAAAAAAAATATTATTGGAGTTTTGCTGAGACAAATTATCTCGACATCTTCAATTACAACAAAATCCTTCAATTGTTCCACCCTATCTATTGTTTTCACTTACGATTTAGCAGTCACACAATTCTTAGTAGGGAGCTAAAAAGATATTCAATCAAATTGAAATCCACTAGTTGAGCATCAAAATCACATTATGAATGATATCAGCGCTCAATAATGCATATGCAAGAAACTTAGAACTAATAATGACTATTGCAATCATTTTATGTTGTTGAAACCCCAACAAAAAGTAAATTAGTTAGTTGTAAAAGAAAAGGGAGAAGAAACATTCATACAACATCCAAAGGAGAGAGAATGGACACCAAAATCTGACCTTCAAATCTTAAAAGAACCAAAAGAAGAAGAAGCTTGTCAATAACAACTTTTACCTAGAAAGACAAATCTTACCTTCTCGTGTTTCAAGAAACAAGAGCATCATTCTCTAGTCATTCATAAATGAGCATACATATAGTGCACATATATTTTAGTCCAACCTTCGAAACATAAAAAAACTCACGATGAACACTTCATGAAAACATACTAATTATAGCATTTCAAATGATTCGAAGGGAAAAAGAAACAAAGCCAACCTTGGACATTCTGGCTATTAATCTTGAGCAACTTGGAACAATTTTTAGAACTCAAAAACAAAAAATTCTCTAAAGACTTCACATAATTGAAATATCAACAAAAGAATATCAAGCCAAAACTATAAAGTGGAAGAAAACAAAAGGACAAAAGAGGCAACATAACATGTGTCATAAATTTACAAAACTTGATGTCAAGGGCCTGGGCATGGATCCAACTCTATATCATTTAGATAGTTGAGTTTTTTTTTTACTTCAATGCCTTGAGATGAATTCACATTTTATGTTTATTATCTTCTTTCTTTCTTTCACTTGTTTTAGAAAATGACTATAGCAATTAAATATTCAATCAAGCTACAAGCAAGAATAAACATAATTTGAATTCATCTTTACGCATGACAAATTGTAACAAAGTGGATCCAAAATGTCGGCATGACATGATGCTCATTACCATGACCAATATGGTTGTACACGAGAGATGAATTTCATCTTTACGCACGAAATATTGTAACAAAGTAGGTCCAATGTCAGCATGACATCAGCTCATTACACGATCAACATAGTAGTACACGAGAAATTACTTGAGCTGATTAATATAAAATTTTAGTGAAATTCCAATCATGCAGCCCAGCAAGACATGAAATTTCAAAGCATGGGTTGGTTGGTGCCTCTATCATTTCATTATGATAACCAAATATTGATCAATTTAACCGTTGAGCATTTATAAATGCCATAAGAACATAGTGAATTTAAAAATGATAGTAAAATTTTCTTCAAATGATAAAAGAACCTTTCTACTTGAAAAACAAAGACTCAAAAATCATTATCTTATTTTTTAAAAAGATTTATCATCATAGTTAAAAGGTCCAGAAGGTTGGGTATAAATATTTTTACCCGTTCAACTGTACTATTAGCAGTATCTCCATTTTGAAGGCCCTTAAGATGAGGAAGTGTTGGAGAATACCCATCAATGACATCAATTAGAGGACTCCATCAAATGGGATCTTGGAAAATAGTTGATAATTTAATTAAAATATTTTCTTCAAATGAAATGAATTAAATTGGACAATGATACATACCATATAAACTGACCTCACCACCTTCTACAAAATCTGACTTCCCTCCTAACCTGTTCATTGCATTTGCTTCATGTGTTTTCCTTGAAATATCTCTGAGAGGCATTCCACCCGTGGAGAAATGCTAAGCAATGGATGATGCAGATTCAACTTGTTCAAGTGGTATATGCTCTCTATCACCCTCTGTCACCCTTAAGCTCAAGTAGATCACGGAGAACCTAAGAAAGTGAAGTCATTGTCACTGACACACACACAAAGAGTTGATCGGCAAACTTTATAAAGCTTCAAATATGCCATGCTTTTATAAACGCAGTTTTAATTCTGAACAATAGATATATATAGGTTTTCTATGTAGTATGAACCATTGTGTTTGGAAGGCATAGATTAGTATACTACTCAATGCACACATCAAATCTAGTCTAGAAACAATACTAGAACTAGAAGATAAACCATGGATACAACTATTTAATTAACACCAATCACAATTAATCCACCTATAATACCACAATGTGATATTAAGATAACAAGTCTTATTTTGGCATGTACACCTGAATATTTGATCTTATTTCATGAAACAACGAATGTAGTATGGCATGCAGTGCATAGGTGTATGCTCTAATTTTCAATGCAGATTTATGCATTTTCACTCTTTTCCAACCAAAATCAAGTCTAATAGCATTAAGTACAACCACTAAAAAGCCTATTTTATTACCATCAAACATGTTCATGCTGCTTGCTAATGTCAACTAAAGCAAAGAATTCACAACCATATGCAAAGTGAGCAATAAGACATCTCTGGATTATTTCCATGGTATTCACCTGATTTTGAACAAGAGGAATATACATCGGTATGATCATTATATATTTACCGTCAATCAGTAGATTGAATGATTAGATTCTCTATTATGCTGACAAACAAAAGAATAATTGACCTCATGTCCAACAACAAAGAATATCTCTATTATGCTAGCATAACAATCGCATCAGTAAAAGAAAAAGGCAAAGATGGCATTCAGCTTTAAAAGATTTAGCGACATATATACATCACAAAGGAGAAGCAGCCCAAGACCATCTTTTAGCAAAATCCAAAAGTGTGCTCATATAGAATAATAGACAACCACGAAGTCTAAATGAAATTAATAATAGTCTTTTCAATAGTACACAAGAAAATAACCACAATAAACTAGTAAATTGATAAAAGTATTTCCCGAGGCATGCCAAATGACAACCAAATGAATAAAAGATATGAAGGTGTGTTTGCTGATGCACAAATATACGATGACAATAGAGATTATCTAATGGAGACAATCTGCCAAATAATCTAATCATCAAATTACTAGTAACTGTATTACATATTTTTCTAGTATTATGTGTCTAGATATTAAGAGAATATACCTCCAAGTTTGAATTGAATGAATCCGAAATTTTCTAGTCTCTTGGTTGAATCCTTTGAGAATGCTTTCACCCAGAAGGACAATAATGTTTCACTTGCTAACTTTGAAAATGAAAAAAATGCTCCCTTGAATTGAGGAACAAAATAGAGAATGAAACAAAATTGCTAGAATAAATGAGGTTGTGATTATTCTCACACATAGTGAATGCACATGATATGTAACTCAGCACGTTCTTAAAAAACTAAGAATAACCTTCTGATGGAAATTTAGAGCCAAATAAACAGATTAGTATTTCGGGTGCAAGAAAGAACGAAAAAATAACTAGTACCAAGTGCAAAGGGCATGCCACCACATTAGAAAATGTACAATTAAATGGTTGACATAACAATTAATGGCTGTGTGCTCCTTAATGGTCATATATTACTGCAGACCAAGGAAACCATGAATACTAGATTGGAGTACAACAACACCTGCATTAACATACATGAAGCATGGTGTAATGGAGGACCCAAATAACTCAATTTTCACCCATGAACAATTTGTGTCAATGGATTAGTTCGATCCAAAACTTGAGATAAAGGATGTAGGCCAAAAATGATTCATAAGTGGTTGTTAATGAAGTTGAAGTTACCAAATTTTGAGGAGTCGGTATCAATTTATGACGAATTGCTCCAGATATAGTTCCTCGAACTGCGTTTTCTAAACGAACAAGAGCCAGTCCAAATTGATCCTGTAACAAGTCCGCTATAGAACGAATACATTTATTTTTCAAGTGATTCATATCATCAAGTGTACCCATTCCAAATTTCATTCCGATCAAATGATCCACAGCAGCCAATACATCTCGTGGTAACAAAAATGTATTGTTCCGAGGTATATCAAGATTCAATATACGGTTCATATTTCGTCGACCAATCCTTCCTAATCCACATCTTTGTTGAAAAAATTTCTTTTGTAATTCCTTAATAGCCATCTGAATATTTTTTTGAATAAAAATATTTGCTTCCAATTGTCTTCTACATGCAAATAAATTTCTGGCCAAACATACTAAGAAAAACAAAGAAATGTCATATGCAATTTATGTTCAAAGGATAACTTGAGGTAGTTCAATAAGACGATTTCAGAATATATAAATAATGTATACCCTAGAGGTACATAATAGAAAAATTATATCTCCAAGTATGTGATTTTTACCACATGAGAAGACCTTTCAAACAAGTAAGTTCTAACTGCAGCCCCCACATATTCTACTACTTGCATCAAACTGAATTTCTACAAATTTCCCAAAGCGGCTACATAAAATTTACAAATGAGATTAGGAAAGAGAGAAAAACATATAAAATGAGGGAAATAAAAAAAGATAATGCACAATAAATTACAGTCCTACAAGTGTAGAAAACTGCATTTAATGCATAACAATTAAATGTATGCAACATAAGGAATCTCACACATAATGAAACTCACTAATAGAAATAAAACTGAAAGATTATTAACATGCAGAAATTAGTCCTTTTAAAGACTCTAACCTAGAAAAAAAAAAAGTAAAATAAATTAAAAATATCAAGCAAAGAAATAATCCTATACTTAAAAAGGGTCGGGTCAATCTTGGAATAAATCCTCCCTGAAAAAATAATTGCTACTAAATTAGCTTGTCTTATTAGGAATTGAATTTAATTAAATTTGGTTTCTTTCCTAGTTTGTAATTAGGTTTTTTCCTTATTTGATTAATTATAGAATTATTTATTTCATAAAATATTTAATTTATTATTTGGAGTCTTAAAAAGACTCTAATCTCCAAGGTTAAAAACATCTTTGTACAGTATTGTGCTTCTTTCATGTGACTGTTATTAAAACTTTTTGAAAAACTATCACCGGTCAAAAAATCAAAAAAGGATTTACATTTTTTATCTTTATTTTGGTACTTCAAAGGATAGGAGAAAAATGAAGAAAAAAGCACTTCAAGAAGAAATTAATAAGGTAAAGAAGAAAAAAATATCAGAAAATGCAGCCACAAAGAAGTAAAAGAAGTATTGACTGCGTATGTGTATGTTATGTCGGGATGAATCTTGAGAATTACTCATGTATATCTCGTTGAGTGCATATCTTCTTGAGGGATCATAAAGAACGCCCAGCAAACAAAAGCACCAGGAAGAACTCAAGGATACATAAAACCTAAAAAGAAGCTCTCAAAATTGACAACCAAGAAAAAAACTCGTCTAACAAGAATCGAGCAAACTTTAGAATCAAGAAAACTAGACAGAGAAAAAGTTCCTCTAGAGCGGGTCCTTCTCATCGATCACTTCGATCCATACCATGGAGCCCTTGAGATAGATCATCTTTGCCTCGAAACCGGAAAGAATAGCTTTGGAACCCTACAATGTGACCGATCGATCTGGAAGTAGAAGCAAGACGACTACACCTTGCAAAACCCTATCGAGGATCGAAAACATAGAAGAATAAACGAAACGAAGCGGCAGAATTTTCCCTTCGAACGAATAAGAAAGCGAAAATGAAAAGAAAAAACAGGGCCGTGAATGGAATGGGCCCACCGCTCAGAGTTCGCGTTTCCCGTTAAACGACTACTTTACGGAAAACGGTCCGATGAAATGAGGCGGCTCTAAAAAAATGAATAGGAGGTTTGTGTTATATTTATTTTTAAAAACTTAATCAAGTAATTAAAATTTATCTATAATTGAACTAAGCTTGAATTTATAATTCTAGGTTAGAGTTAAATTAAATTAAAAAAATAGGTTGGTGTGAATAATGTAGAGTTCAATCAAATTAGATAATTTAAATTGGTTCACTTGTATTCTTGGTTATAGGATTTTAAAATTTTTAAAGACAAATTAGACCATTTGAATTTGATTCAATTATATTTTTGTTCATCGTTAAAGATTTTTTAAAGGTGATTAAATATTTAAACAGTTTAGTGCTAAAATTTATTCTAAGGTATTTTTCTTAGCTCTCCATGTTGAAAAGGTTAACGGTGACTATCCTTTTTTTGTTTTTAAGAAATTAATACTTTTTGAAGCATATGGTGATATGCATTCAAACAGTCCAGTATCGTTAGCTACCACTTAAATATGTTGATAAATTATAGGGCCATTTTGACATGACACGATGACTCTTTGTCAGTGCCGGCCTTGAGGTGGTGAGGGTGGGGCCAAGGCTCCATCTTCTTGGTGGGCCCCATTTTTTAAATTTTAAAAAAAAAATTTAATATTTTTCATAGAATTAACGATATCAATGAAAAAAAATTAATTAACAATGATCTCATTTTAAATTATAATATATTATGAATTTTTTTATAAAAATATCAAAACAAGCCCAACGTTTTATTCCTCCACCTCCACGCTTCTATTTCTCTAAAACCCTAAACGCCGACGCTACCTTTTGCCCTTTGCAGTTTTCCTTTTGAATCTTTCACCCGTGCCGACGCCAACACCAATGCCAACGCCGAAGGCTCAACAGGCTTTATAGGGGGTAGACAATATGCCGGTCGCACAAAGTCACAAATCCTAGTGATCTCGAGTGCCATCATCACAGATTAACAATTTCACAATCACCTCTGGTCTTCGTGGCCGTTATCGCAACATCGGGTTGACGTATTAGATTTCCATTTCTACTTAGGCATCTATAATCAATTAATTTGCTTAAATATGTTTGATTGGCGTATCCTTTCCAATTTCCATTGATTGCTGGTTTTATCATCAATTAAAGTTTTTTTTTTCTCTGAAATATGTGGTTTTTGGATATCAAATTAATAGGCTATTAATGTAAGACTCATGTGATCAAAAGACTTGTTGTGCAACAAGTCTGATGTGAAATATGTAATTTAGTTTGTTGTCTTTTGTTTACATCATCTAGTGAATAAATATTTGACAACTAAGCATTGTGTCATTACATGAAAAACAGACTAGGACATAATATCCATGAATTATGAATATATGATTTAGGTATTACAAAATACATTACACAGACATAATACAGTATGGTTAGTACTTAGTAATCTAATATTTTGGTGGAATTCATTTTAACCATATACTTTATCGCTCTTGAGAAAATTCATTCATAGCAACTAGCAAAAAAGAATACTGATTATTATTAATTATTCCGGTGACTATCGCATCTGTAGAAAGAAGCTTTTCTAAATTAAAGTTATTGAAATCCTGTTTGAGATCAACCATGACCCAAAGAAGATTGAATGCATTAGTGATGATTTCGATTGAGAGTGAGTTTTTAGAAAAACTCAATTATGAAAGATTGATTGATGACTTTATAGATAAAAATATAAGAAGATAAATTTTTTATAGTTAATTGTAATAGTTCTTTTTTATTTTCTAATACTGATTATTAGCCATGTCGAATATAATGTTTTCATTATTCTGAATTTTAGTTTATGTTCTATTAATGAATTATTTATATAGTATTGATTTTATTATTTTTATTTGAATTTAAAGGTTTTTTTTTTTTTTGCACCGGACCCTTCCAAGTCTAGGGTCGGCCCTGCTCTTTGTATAAGGGAGGTCAAGCTTTCAACGGAATATTTTACACACGCTAAGAATTAGCTCCAAAACTTATTAATATTAGAGTAATCACTCGTATAAAAAAAATGATTAATCAGGCTGGGTAACATCGAGCCTGGGGTGACCGGCCCGACCCCACGAAAGTTTTCCATCGGTCATCAAGATAAATCGAGAAGCGCTCGTAGCGGGCAACTCAGGAGCCCAGCATCCTTTAGTTGCGTGTCTCATTTGGAAGCAAAATTCCTGCAAATTTGCCATAGCTGGGGCTCGAACTGCGGATACCTAGGTGACAACCTGGATGCCCTGCAGCTACACCATAGCCCCGGGGGCCAAACTAAGGTAGGGTAAACTTTTTATAGTGACTAGATCCACCGCTTCGCGACCTCATACCCCAGAAACCCCCAAAGAGATTTTTTGAGGAGTCTCAGTACCACTTGGTTGATAAGAGCGTCCCACTGCTGAAGCGGCGACCTCAGTCAACAAGCCCCAAATTGGGCGGCCAGGATCTTCTGGACTGCAATCCCTGGTCCGCTCTTGGATTAGAAGTTACTGATAGGTGGGAGGATCTCATGGACCCTACCTGTATAACAGAGTGAAGTGATCCATCCTCTGAACTGCATTTTACGGTCCAGAGGATTCGACCTTCAAATTGGGGACTTTTAATTGATAAGAGTGCGCAGATGAAGATTCAAACCTGACACCTCAATCAATAAGTAACAACGTCATAACTAAAGCTCGAACATGGGATCACTCATATAGTGTCAACCTCTCGAAGTTATTGTCACCCCAATTAAAAAAAACATTTTATCATCTCCATTGAAAAGATTCTTCAATTGAAGTGATTTTTCTGGTTTGATTCATATTTTTATATGAATTAAATTGATAAATCATAATAAGCCTTTGTATTAAATTAAAAAATTTAGGTTAGTGCTCAACAAAATTAGATAATTTAAATTGGTTCGACTGTATTCTTCATTATATGTTTTAGAGTTTTTAAAACCGAGTTAGATAATTTGAATTTGATTCAAATTATATTTTTAGTTCATTTAAATTAGAATTTTTTTAAAGTTATTGTAGTCCATATTAAAGTCCAGATTTATTTTAAGGTATTTTTCGTAGCAATTGATGTAGTCCATATTAAAAAGTAGCTATCACTATTTGTGTGTGTGTGTGTGTGGCTATTAATGCTTTTGATAGAAGTTATCATCGTCCAAATTAAAAAAGACAATTGAAGTGATTTTTATATGATTTAAATTGATAAATTGAATATACTATTTTTAAAGAAACTTTTTTAAAATACAATATTACATAATAAAATTAGGATTAAAAATGAATAAGTTAAAATGATTAAAAAATTTAAAACTTTATTTTAATAAGATTCTTGATTTTTTTTAATATATGATTTAATTGATAAATCATAATAAGACCAATTGAATATGTTATTTTTCAAGTAACTTTTTAAAATAAAATATTACATAATAAAATTAGAATTAAAGATGAATATGTTAGAATGATTAAAAAATAAAAAATTTTATTTTAATAGTTGATCGTGTAACTTGGTTAATTTTGATGTGATCAACCAAGTTAAGTTAGGTCCTGTGATTTTGATGTCTTATGTCTGAACTTAGGAACACAAGAAGTTAAGCGGAAGATATCGGAAGCGAGAATGATGGCACGAAATGCAAGTCAACAGACTCGGTGCATCCGATAAATGAGGAGCTGCAGAAGAGTACACTGATAGACAAGAAGGATATGCGTGACACATCGGAGGGACGAGAAGCTAGGGAGGAATCCTGCTTGAGGAGAAGGTCGAAGTTGGGTTCGGGTGAACTCAACTTCGGATGGCAAGGGCATCACCAGCAAATGCGAGGAAAAGAATGGTCAATGTTGTAATTGATCATTCAATGAACAGTGCTAGAGGCACCTCCAATGGTTTTAGAGGCACCTGAGCATTAGCAGCATTTCTGCCAAGTTCAAGATCTGAGGCGCCTCCGACGGACCTAAGACGCCTCAAATAAACAGTACCTGAGGCCCCTCCTCAACTATCTGGAGGCGCCTCAGATGAACAGTGCCTGAGATGCCTCTAGCTGATTGGAGACGCTTCGAGTGAACAGTAACCGCAGAGTTATTGTTTGACCAAGATAAAGTTTTATCCACTTGGAGGCACCTTGGATGTCTTTGGAACAGTGCTAGAGGCACCTCCAATGGTTTTAGAGGCACCTGAGCATTAGCAGCATTTCTGCCAAGTTCAAGATCTGAGGCGCCTCCGACGGACCTAAGACGCCTCAAATAAACAGTACCTGAGGCCCCTCCTCAACTATCTGGAGGCGCCTCAGATGAACAGTGCCTGAGATGCCTCTAGCTGATTGGAGACGCTTCGAGTGAACAGTAACCGCAGAGTTATTGTTTGACCAGGATAAAGTTTTATCCACTTGGAGGCACCTTGGATGTCTTTGGAAGCACCTCCGAGTCACTTCAGCACAACGGTAACTTTTCTTAGGAGGCTATAAATAGCCCTCTAAAGGTAGGAATCATCCATCAATCACTGTATTCATTTCTATAATAGTTTTTTAGCTTTCAAAGTTTGTAAGAGACTATTTCGCCTTCACGAAGGAGATTTTTAGTAGAGCTTTCAACTGCTGTAGATTAACGACCATCTGTATACATTGTAACCAAGTAAATCTTTTGTCCTCTTTCAATATCTATTTTATGCATTTTTCTATTGCCTAATTGCTAAGTTAGCAATTATAAGTCTAATAAATCATACTTGTTATCCATTATATAATTAGATATTTATTTGTTACTATATTATTTAATTATTTTCTCTTTGCATATGTGGGTGATCTTCTTGCTTCTTTACACATATTATGCTTGATAGGTAATGAAAATCTTATAATAACATTTTTAAGGAATATGAACTACCTTAAAACATTGAAAAATTAAGATATAAATAAATTTCAATTAAATTAACATAATATTAAATGAACTACTTGTAGTACAGCTCTTCAACTATACAATCTAAAAGAGATATATAACTACTTATAATTTAGAGTTTCAACTTCACCCTTTAAAATATTTGAATGACTATTTGTATTCTAAAATTTCGATTTTGTCCTTTGACATAGTCTCATGACTACTTGTACTTTATAGCTTTGACTCCAACTTGTAGAGAATTACACGACTATTATATAGACTTTTAGCTCTATCCTATGTAAGAGTTATATGTTCATTATTAGCAAAATAATGAATGTCAAATCTTAGCTCCGTGCTAAAAAAGGGTATTTGAATCATTTTGCATGTTTATTTATAAGTTTTTTACATGAGATATTTATCCCTCGAATGGATTATGCATCATTTTTTTTTGTAAGGTACGTCTTTAGGTGCATTGTGGGAGATTCCCTTATATATTTCATAAAATATATTTTGTATCGAGTAAATTATTGGTCGTTCACCTTATATATATATTTTGTGAATAAATCAAACCAAGAATACTAGTACCTATTACATTCTTTAATATATTTTATTGGAATAATATCTCTTATCTTTAATACATTTTCCTATAAGCATAATTGGTCCATCAAATTATATTATTGATTGACCAAAATGGGCATAGTGAATTGGATAAAGGCTAACATATTTAATTTTGTAACACAAATCATATTTTGTTTAAACTGTAATTCTTTATACTAAAAGTTTTGATAGCTTCCTTTTTGTTTTTAATATTGATAGAATTATACCTCCATAAATAGATTTTTATTATATTTTATTTGGCATAGTGCATAACTATGCTTTAATCAAAATCTAATCATTACACATCCTACTCATATAACAAGGTGGATGAGTGTGGAGGGGTGTCTAGGGTGAACACATCCCTTTTTACCACAAGGTAGACGAGTGTGTAGAATAAGTCCTCGTAAGTTTAGAGATTGAATGCAAGCCAAGGAAAGTTCAAAAGGTTGAGAACTAGCTTCTTGGTAAGAAAAGTTCGTGTAGGACGAAAGATTGGATGCAAGGCAAGGAAAGACGAGGATTTGATTTTTGGCAAAAATAAATCTAGGTAGGTCGAAAGATAGAATGCAAGGCAAAGAAAGTTCAAGAACATCATGGACCAGATTCTCAACAAAAGGTGGAAACCCGAGCAAATCGCGAGATCAGATGCAAAGATAGATGAAGGCCCAGAAAGAAGAAAACTCCAAGCATAAAAGTCCAGGCAGGTAATAGGAGGTTCATCTAACACGAGATACTTGGAACATGAGGTTGGAAAAGTTTAGACGAGTTTTAGTCATTAGAATGGCTGAAATCAAGGTATTAATCAATTGGTGTCATCAAGCAATCGATTGATACATTGTAATTGTGAAAGAGGGATTGTGTTTAAAAGGATGTAAGGGTGAAATACCCTGAATAAGGAAGGGTTAAGCAATCAATTGCTAGTATAAAACAATCAATTGTTAAACCATAAACCCTGAATCAGAATTTTGCCACGTCAATCGATTGACGAGCTAATCCCAGAATTTGGGGGTTGCTCAGAAACGTCAACAATCAATTGCTATGATTACGACAAATGATTGCTAATCAATTTTTTATTATTATTAAAAGGAAATTTCATATATAGAGAGGAACCATAATATAAGGGGAACAAACCTGACCTTACTATAGATAACAAGACTCCAAATATTTACATGTATATTTCAACTAAGACCACTCCTCCCCATACTTACATTCCAAGATCTCAAAACAAAAGACTTTACTTACGAACTGATTTGTTCAAATAAACCACTCAGTGAACACTTAAGAATATGACATCAAACTCACAGTAATAAATCTAGAGTACAAAAAAGAAAACACATCCAAAATTTCCAAAAGATCAAACATAGCTCCATTTTTGCATGATTGCTAATCAATTTAGAGGGAATGCCTCCAAATCGATTGGGTAGTTCAACTATTGTTAATATTGCTCAAATGCATCATCAATCAATGTACAAAGTTTCTAGCGAACAGAGTGTATCCAAATCGATCTAGAAACAGAATGTCTACAAATCGATCAGGCAATTTGACTACTAATCTCGAACCATTGGAAAAGGTGTGTACTTAATAGATGTAAAGTTGGTGAATAATTAATTTAGTGCTTGAGCTAATTTAATCCTGACTTTTCGGTTAGTTTATGTAGCTTAAAATTTATGTGGATTTAAATTGCACGTAATTGTTCATCATCTAATTATAACTGAAAGTGCCTTTATTGTAGTATTGCATTTTGCAGTGATCACAGACAGAAAAGATATATAGCACTGCGGCAGGCACTGTCTCAACAAATTCCTCAAACAAAATCAACATCGGCTACTACGGTGGAATCCAACAGAGCCCCACCAAGGTCCAACATCAGGAACAGTAAGTAAAGACAGCTATTACCAAAGTTTCATCATCATCGAGTCAATCGAACACCGAAACTACTGCCCTTCAAACAGCCACAGGTGAAAAGGAAACACAACGAGTTGCAATTGCCAAACAAAGTGGTAGCGAAAAAGAAAATCAAGATCAGGCCAGAACCGTGGTCCAAAAAAAAGTTAATTAAGAGATGGACCACTTGTAATAACAACTGGATCATGATCCGGCCGTGATTCCTACCTGGTTTCACAGTTTGGGTCGGGGTGATCACTCCTCTCAGTGCCCGACAACCTGACCACTTGCCTACCATCGGCGGGTCACCCGTCCTGACCAAACTATAGCCTGGGAGAGCAGTGAACCCAGGGCTCGTAACCAATTACGGTCGAATCGCGATCACCATCCGGTCGTAATTATAAATGGTTCATTCTCGGGTCCATTTTTTTTTTGGATCAGAAGATCTTATCCCACAAAATCAGAGTCCTCACGTTGAAGAGATGCCTGCCTATAGAGGGGACTAGCTATACGTGTGACTCGTGCTAGGTTGAGAATCGAGGTGGTACTTCTGTTACATCTGCTTGGTAGAAGTATGACTTGATTTCACATTCACATTGGGAATTCATTTAACTAGGACTATTTAGAGACAACTTTTCTTTGATTGTTTTGATGTCTGATGGTTAGTTGCATTTGAACAAGCTCATGATTCTCTGAAGATTGAAGGAAAGAAATGAATTTTCTGATTTAAATGTATGGGCCAAAGAGGATAGTTGTAGGGAATCACACTTTGAACAAATTGGAGACCGGGATTGTGCAACTTTCTCTTCTGTATGATTTTCTGGATATAGCTAATTAGTATGTCTTCTCTTGTATGGCAATAGAGAAGTTGTGAATGAATCGAAAATTAATAATTCCTTGAGAATTTCTTATTCTAGATTTTAAATATTTTGACATTGTAACATACTATTTTAAAATTAAATTCCTATTTTAATTTGATAAGATGTGCTTTATTTTTACTTCAGCTATATCAATAAAAATGATCAAAAATCAAAAGGTTGATCATTTGACAGGAAGTTTACCATAAGCAATCCTTGTATTTTGTCACCAAATTTCATCAATAGTTTTTACCTATTTCCCATCCTTGTCATTCCAACTATTGCTTGATAAAATTCTCTCAAACCCTTACAAGTTTAAATATGTAATCTCCAAGGGAAACACCTTGATACTATCAACAATGTTGGTGCAGTTTAGCACTCAACGGTCAATTCAAGTTTTGATGAATGACAAGTAAAAAGTTAGATTTTGTTGTGATCTAACGACTTGATCAAGTGTGAAGGAAATCCGACTAGGTCAACGGGTCGATCAGATAGCTGGTACAAAGTCTACTAAATAGGTCGACGAGCTGACCGGATATCTGACGAGAAATCTAGTTAGGTCAACAAATCGATCGGATAGCTGGTACGAAATCTAGATAGTGTTGGTGTGGTTAGCACTAACGATTTAACCCAGGTTTTGATGAATGACAAATAGGTTAAGTTAGGTTTGTCGTTATCTAATGCTTTGATCGAGTATGCAGGCTAAGTCCAGACAGGTCGACGGGCTGACCGGATGTCTGGCACGAAGTCCAAGCGGGTCGACGGGCTGACCGAATGCTTGGCGAGAAGTCCAGCTAGGTCGACGGGTTGACCAGATAGCTGGCACGAAGTCCAAGCGGGTCGACGGGCTGACCGGACGCTTGGCACGAAGTCTAGCTAAGTCGACAGGCTGACCGGATAGTTGGCACAAAGTCCAGACGGGTCGAAGGGCTGACCGAACGTCTGACAAGTAAGTAAAGGTAAGTCACTGGAGGAGAGTGACTGTGAGGATGCATCCCAGTTAAGGGACAGTAGGCGTCGGTCCAGTTTAGGTCTATTTTGGATCCCTAAATTGAGACCCTGACTAGGTTCTGGTCTCGGGAAGATAGGACCTAACTCATAAATCTATATAAAATGTCTATACATATATTTTTCTAACTCTATTTTGTAGATACAAATGTATAGCTTTAAATTCTACACGCGTAGCAACTGACAGAGCTGGATTCCGAGTTCGGAGTCAAAAGTTATGACCTTCGGAAGATGACTGCATCAAACAAGTAGTTGGAGACGACTCGGATCAGCCAAATTCGAACTCTCCTCATCTGATTCGAATTTTTGGGATCTGATAAGCTCTGGAGACTCCTCCAAAGGGCTATAAAAGGAGGGGGTGAGCAAGCTTCAAGGACACAACTCTCAGAACGAAGAATCTACTTCCTTGTGCTCCTGCTGCGCTGCGATCTCCGACAAGCTTTTCCTTTCTGTTCTAAGTCTTTTTATTGTCGGTAATTTTTCCTTATTAGCAATATTGTACTTAACTTGTAATCTATATTTCGAATTGCTAGTGAATTGCCCAACGAAAGTACTCACGGAGTACGGGCCTTCGAGTAGGAGTCGTCACAGGCTCCGAACGAAGTAAATCCACTGTGTTCAATTTTTTTTATTCCGCTGCGTTTATACTCGTTGTTTTTCGAATCGATATTCACCCCCCTCTCTATCGACGTTTCACGATCCAACAAGTGGTATCAGAGCGGGTACTGCTCTGATTTGGTGCAACCACTAATCAGACAGGGGGTGAAAATTTCCCTTTTTTTTTTTTTTTAAATTTCAGTTTTTTCGCATAAGTCCAAACTAGTATCATTACTTGTTTTGGATATTTTCTTTCGTTGCAATTAAGACTAAATTGGTGCAACACCAACTTAGATCATTTTGATTAAACTCTTCCCGCACTGCTAATCCAAGACGAAGTCTTGGGATATTTTTTTTGCTTAATTTCGTGTGTGCAGATTAACATGTCTCAATTAGAAGGCTTCAGCACAGTACGTCTTCCCCTATTCAACGGGGACGACTTTTCGTACTGGAAGAAAAGAATGGAGGTTTACCTGAAGATAGACTACGACTAGTGGTTCAGCATCATAAAAGCCTACAGACCTCCAGTCGACAACTCCGGAAATCCACTAGACCCGGAACAGTGGACTCCGGACATGAGAAAAAAGGCATCGACTGAGAACAAAACAATTAACACGCTACACTACGGTCTAACACGAGAAGAACTGAACCGGGTCGGACCACATCAGAACGCGAAGGAGCTTTGGGACAAATTGATCGAGCTGCACGAAGGAACGAGCGACGCGAAGGTAACAAAAAGAGACTTACTTTTAAATAGAATTTTTAATATAAAAATGCAGGAAGGAGAAACGGCAAATCAGCTCCACACGAGGATCAAGGACATCCTCAACGGACTCCACGCGATAGGCCACCAGATGGAAAACAGAGACTTAATAAGGTACGCACTAAATGCTTTTCCACGTAATAGTTTGTGGGCATCGATCGTAGATGCCTACAAAATTTCCAAAAATTTATCTAAATTGAAGTTAGACGAGCTTTTTTGTGAGTTAGAACTGCATGAACAAACTAATGCTAGAGCTGAGAAAGGTGTTGCTTTATTTGCAGGCTCCTCCAAAGAAAAGAAGAGCAAGCCTGAATCTGAAGAAGATTCTGACCAAGATTCCGAAGACGAAGAATACCTGGTGAACTTGGTAAGAAAAATATTCACCAGGAGAAAAAGGAGCTTCAGCAAGAAGGATCTTCAAAAGATCAGTTCTCCCACGGAACAAAAGAACGTGACCTGCTTCGGATGTAACAAGAAGGGGCACTACAAGAACGAGTGCCCGAGACTAAAGAACGACAAACCGAAGCCGACCAAAAAGAAGGCTCTCAAAGCGACGTGGGACGACTCCTCCTCGGACGAATCGGAGGTAGAAGATCAGAAGCACCAAAGCCACCTCGCGCTGATGGCCCGCGAAGCTGAATCGGAAGATGAATCGGAAGACGGGTTCGAGCCCGAATCGAGCCACGAGTCCGTACTCATTTCCGAAGACCCGGAAGAGGTATATTTCGATTTAAACAAATTTTTTTTAAAAATTATTTCCTGCTTAAATAATAAATTAGTTAAAATAGAAAATGAAAACAAATCACTCCTTGAGGAAAATCAAGACCTCAAGGAACAAATCAAAAATTCAAATCCAACTCAAGATCTAACACTTGAGGAGGAGAATTTATCATTAAAAAATGATATTAACAATTTAAAAGAGATGTTAGAAAAATTCACTACAAGATTAAAAAATCTAGACTTAATCCTGAATAATCAAAAGGCGTGTTATAATAAAACCGGACTCGGATATAAGTCGAACTCAAATAAATCCTTTAAATCATTAATAACCCAATTCAAACCAACACGTAAAGCTTGGGTCCCGAAAGCGTGCTTAACCACGCAAGTAAGACTTAATCAACTTTACATACCTAAAGATAAAATATATTATATAAAATCTGATAAATAAAATCAAAAATAAATTTAACAAACTTAAAATTAAATGTTAAAGATAACATATTAAACAAAGATAAACCTTTAAAGAAATATAATTTAAATAATTTGATTAATTCAAACTCAAAAATTAATAAAAACTCAATTATTAACGATAATCTATTAAATAAAGACAATTCAATTAACTTAATAAAATTAAAATTGAAAGAAAATTCAAATATTAAATACACTCTCTTAAAGAAGGATAATTTAACAAATTTAATTAATTCAAAATTTAAAACTTAAATCTAAATTATAAATTAAACATTAAGACTAAATTGTATTAAAAAAAACGTAAAATCAATAATTTAGAGAGATGCTCCAGAATAGTTGGCACCTCCAAAACTAACCTACCCGACAGGGTAACCCTAACCAACCTACCCCGACAGGGTAATTAGGACTAGTTAAAAAGGGTTCAAGTTTAACTTGAAAAATGGTATTGGTGACATTTTGGATGATAGTACGTTAGGGAAGCTTAGTCTATGCATGTCTAGGAAGATTTGGTTTCGATCTGGTGCATTTGGCTAAGTGGAACTGACCGAAGCTACCCTTTATGGATCCTAACCAGTTAGACCAAGGTTTTGTACTAAGTCCAATGGATAAGACTATTTGGAAAACCTCGAAGGCATGATTATTTTAATGATGTCGAAATGACTCACCATAGCCCAAAAGTTTATCCAAAGAACGTATATTTGTTGAACCCAAAGATAAACCTGAATCTAACACAAGTTAAAAACATACCCTAAAATTGAACCTAATTCATCTCACAAAATTATAGGATTCCCTGATTGAAAATATAGATCGGGTGAGATGACTAAAGACCTAAATGAAATTAATTAAATTGATTAAATTAGAGTAAATTAAATTAAATCAATTAAATTAAATTAACATTTTAAAATTAAAATTAAAATTCTTTTTAACTTAAAATTTTTTACTTTAAAATTAATTTAACTTAAAAATTTTACTTTAATTTTTTTTTAACTTAAAAATTTATTTTAAAAATTAAACTTAATCTTTTTTAACTCTTTTAAAAACTATTTTAAAAATTCTTTAAAAACTATTTTAAAAAATTCTTTTTAAAAAAACTATTTTTTTAAAAAAAATAACTTTAGTTGAGAACTAAAATTGACTTGAATTAAACCTTACTTAATTGTGTTTAATAACTTTAACCTCATGCTAACCTCAAACTAAATTAATCCTACTTAAAAGGAAGTAAATAAAAATAATAATAATTATAACTAACACTTTCAATGACCAACTCAATCAATTAATACGAAATTTAAATTATTTCACTAAGTATTAAATTATTAAATCAAGTAAAAAAAACTAATCAATAAATTATTGATAATGGTTAATTGTTATTGAATTAATAAAATCTTATCTTATTTAACCTTAAACTAAAGTTTAAACGCCTGAATCTAAAATTAATTATTAATCAAACTCAAATAAACAATTATACCAAGGATACAGAGATAATTATGTGTTACTAAATCCCCTAGAACACTTAGGTAGAAAAATGTGTTAGGGCTTTAAAATTTAACATACCCAAACCTTAGCGTTATGTTAAGGAGGATTAATAAATTAAAGAAGTATCAAATTCAGGGGGAGGTTTATTTTTTAATTATCTCCTTAAGTGTTATTTTTTAATCTTCTCTTTAAAATCTCTCTAGAAAATTCTACCTCAATTTTTTTTTAAAAAAAATTCTACTTTGAATATTTTTAGCAAATATTTTCAAAATTTTATGTCAGGTTCAGGGGGAGGAATTAATTAAAATTTTCCTTTTATTTAAAATATTTTAAAATTTATATTTGAAAAATGTTTTCTTAAAAATTTCTTAAACCTATTTTTGAAAACTAACTCTTATGAAACTAAGAATTGGGTTTACTTTTTATTGAAAATTGATTTTGAAAATTAGATTTAACTTAGTTTTGAAAATTGAATTTAAAAATCTAGTTCTTAAAATTTGATTTTACTTAATTTTGATAATTTGATTTGAAAGTTAAATTTTACAAAAATTAGTTTTAAAAATTGCTTTGTTATTGAAAATTATGGAAATTAGATTTTTCAAAACTTAAGTTTACAAACTAAGCTTCTTAAAATCATTTTCCTTAATTTTGAAAATTGAATCTTTTACAAACTTAGTGTTGAAAAATAAATTTCAATCAGTTTTGAAAAATAGATTTTTCAAACTTAGTTTTGGAATTTTGATTTTGAAAACTTATGTTTGAAAACTTGAATTTTTAACTTTGACCTTAAAAACTATACTTGAAAAATTAGCTATCTTTTAAAATTACAAAGTTATAAATCAGCTATCTTTCAAGACTTAATTTTTTTTTTCAAAGATTTAAGAAATAAAAGCAAAATAATCTATGTTTTAAACTCACCCAGATTAACTTGACATTATTTCTTACTTTGTCTAAGGTCTGTATTTATGCTTACTTAATCCATGCTTACTTTTGATGAATGCCAAAGGGGGAGGGTTAGGTGATTAAGTTAGCTAAATCAAACTGAAAATACAAACTAACTTAAAAATCACATAAATGCATGTTGTTACTTGTTTTTCATTGCATATGTTTTCACTAACTTAACCAGGTTGTCATTCCATCAAAAAGGGGGAGATTGTTGGTGCGGTTAGCAATAACGATTTAACCCAGGTTTTGATGAATGACAAATAGGTTAAGTTAGGTTTGTCGTTATCTAATGCTTTGATCGAGTATGTAGGCTAAGTCCAGATAGGTCGACGGGCTGACCGGATGTCTGGCACGAAGTCCAAGCGGGTCGACGAGCTGACCGGACGCTTGGCAAGAAGTCCAGCTAGGTCGACGGGCTGACCGGATAGCTGGCACAAAGTCCAGACGGGTCGAAGGGCTGACCGAACGTCTGGCAGGTAAGTAAAGGTAAGCCACTGGAGGAGAGTGACTGTGAGGACGCATCCCAGTTAAGGGACAGTAGGCGTCGGTCCAGTTTAGGTCCATTTTTGATCCCTAAATTGAGACCCTGACTAGGTTCTGGTCTCGGGAAGACAGGACCTAACTCATAAATTTATATAAAATGTCTATACATATATTTTTCTAACTCTATTTTGTAGATACAAATGTATAGCTTCAAATTCTGCACGTGTAGCAACTGACAGAGCTTGATTCCGATTTTGGAGTCAAAAGTTATGACCTTCGGAAGATGACTGTGTCAAACAAGTAGTTGGAGACGACTCGGATCAGCCAGATTCGAACTCTCCTCATCTGATCCAAATTTTTGGGATATGATAAGCTCTGGAGACCCCTCCAAAGGGCTATAAAAGGAGAAGGTGAGCAAGCTTCAAGGACACAACTCTCAGAACGAAGAATCTGCTTCCTTGTGCTCCTGCTGCGCTGCGATCTTCGACAAGTTTTTCCTTTCTGTTCTAAGCCTTTTTATTGTCGGTAATTTTTCCTTATTAGCAATATTGTACTTAACTTGTAATATATATTTCGAATTGCTAGTGAATTGCCCAACGAAAGTACTCACGGAGTATGGGTCTTCGAGTAGGAGTCGTCACAGGCTCCGAACGAAGTAAATCCACTGTGTTCAATTTTTTTTATTCCGCTGCGTTTATACTCGTTGTTTTTCGAATCGATATTCACCCCCCTCCCTCTATCGACGTTTCACGATCCAACAGATAGGTTGACGGGCTGACCGGATATCTGGAAAGAAGTCCAGCTAGGTCAATAGACGGACCAGATAACTGGCACGAAGTCCAAACAGGTCGACGGATTGACCGAATGTCTGACACTGGTAAATTAAGGTAAGTCACTGGAGGAGAGTGTCCAAGTGAGGATGTGGTTGAAAGGACAGTAGTCCCGGCCGGTCAAGAAAATTCTATATATTTTATGTTGGGTCACTACTTCAATAAAGCATTTGTAATGAAAATGGTGCTAAAGTTACACATCAATATAACCTTGACCATATCTCAAAGAAAAAACACTAAAAAGAAACTTTACCGATGTAGAAAAGAAAAGATATAAGTATAAGTGTTGGTTGCTACTCGGAAAACCTAATGGTTCCACTGTACAAAAATTTTGTACAAAGGTCTGAACCTTTTCCTAGCTACCATGTGTTCTTTTAAATTAAACTTGGATCGCCTGCGGAACTTAACATGTTTGATCCAAAGTTTAATTTATTTGTTCTTTTAGGTTTTGACTTGGATCTCCTACGGAACTTAACACGTTCGATCCAAATCACCTAAGTTATTAATTTCATTAAATATTAATTTCCATAATTGGTTCTCAGTACTGACGTGGCGAGGCACATGACCTTCTTGGATATGGGAGCAACCACCACCAACTAGACAAAACCTTTTAAGGGAAGCTAATATTTAATTTCCTAAAATAACTTTAGGTTAACCGAAAGGAACAATCAAATCACAAGGAAAAGAAAAAACAAAGAACACAACATCGAAAACAAATTCGAAATACTAGAATCGCATGCCTCTTATATTTGGTATTATTTCCAAAAATAACTAGTATGATGCGGAAAGGAAAAATACTAGTTATACCTTTTAGAAAGACCTCTTGATCTTCTACCATATTCCTCTTCTAACCTCGGACGTTGTGCGGGCAACGATCTTCCAAGATGAGAAACCACTAAAGCACCTTCTTCTCCTCCTTGCTAGGTTCGGCCAAATCAAAAGCTTCACCAAGGATGAAGAAAAAACACCAACCAAGCTCCAAGGGATGCAAGCTTTCTCTCCTTCTTCTTCTTCTTCTCCAAGTAGTATCCGGCCACCACAAGAGCTCCAAACAAAAAAGTGTTTTGGCCACCACAAAGAGGAAGAGAGGGAGAGAGGATGGTCGGCCACAACACCAAGGAAAAGAGGGAGAGAATAATAGAAGTTGTGTCTCATGAAGGCACCCCAACCACCTCTTTTATATTCCTTAGCTTTGGTAAATAAGGAAATTTAATTTCAATAAAATTTCCTTAACTTTCCTTGACAATAATTAATTAAGAAAAATTAAATAAAATTTCCTAATTAATTGTATGTGGTCGGCCACCTCATGGAGAGCAAACAAGTCAATTTTAATTAACAATTAAAAATTCCTTATTTGTCTTCAGAAATTTTAAAAAATAAAATTTCCTTTTAAAATCCCTTCATGATTGATAAAAAGAAATTTCTATAATTTTAATTTTTCAACATGTGAATAATTTTCAAAGAGAAAAAATAAAATATCTTTCCTATCAACAAATAAGGAAAGAGATCTAATCTCTTTTCTTAATGTTTTGTAGAAGAGATATTTTAATTTTAATTCTCTTCAATAAATTATATCTTCCATATAAGAAAAATTTTAAATTAAAATTCTTTTAAATTTAATGAGGGTCGACCACCTAAGCTTGAGTTCAAGCTAGGGCCGGCCACCCATGAACCAAGGCTTGGCCGGCCCTAGCTTGAACCACAAGCTAGCTTGGCCGGCCCCTATATCATGGGTACGAAGGTGGGTATAGGTGGGTATAGTACTCTATAAATAAGAGACTACGATAGGGACCGAGAGGAGGAATTGGTTTTGGTCTCCCGATAAAATTAAGCATCCCGTGTTCGCCCCGAACACACAACTTAATTTTATCAATAATAATTCATTCTACTAGAGAATTATTATTGAACTACCGCACCAATCCCAAATTACATTTTTTGGGCTCCTTCTTATTATGAGTGTGTTAGTCTCCCTGTGTTTAAGATGTCAAATGTCCACTAATTAAGCGAGTTACTGACAACTCATTTAATTAATATCTTCATCCAAGAATAGTACCACTCAACCTTATCGTCATGTCGGACTAAGTCCACCTGCAGGGTTTAACATGAAAATCTTTATGAGCTCATCTTAGGGACATTATCAACCTAGATTACTAGGACACAGTTTCCTTCTATAATCAACAACACACACTATAAGTGATATCATTTCCCAACTTATCGGGCTTATTGATTCATCGAACTAAATCTCACCCATTGATAAATTAAAGAAATAAATATCAAATATATGTGCTTGTTATTATATTAGGATTAAGAGCACACACTTCCATAATAACTGAGGTATTTGTTCCTTTATAAAGTCAGTATAAAAGAAACAACCTCAAATGGTCCTACTCAATACACTCTAAGTGTACTAGTGTAATTATATAGTCAAGATAAACTAATTCCTAATTACACTACAACCTTCCAATGGTTTGTTCCTTTCCATTTTGGTCGTGAGCTACTGTTTATAATTTATAACATCATCTTCTGTATGTGGCACCACATACTATGTTATGTACAATATAAATTAATTGAACAACTATAACTAAATGTAGACAATTTTACCAAATGTGATTCTTTATTCAAAATAAATGTTTACAAAAGCTTAGGCTTTCAGTATACACTCTAAAAATCTCCCACTTATACTAACGACTAAGCTGCCATATCTTCTGCCATACATCTGATTCTCATTTCCTCCACATGCCGATCGAAAGCTTTTGCTGGAAGGGCCTTAGTGAAAGGATCTGCTAGGTTATCTGCTGATGCAATCTTGGCGATGACAACTTCTCCTCGCTTCACGATATCTCGTATCAGGTGGTACTTGCGCTCTATATGTTTACTTGCCTTATGGGCTCGTGGTTCCTTCGAGTTCGCAACTGCACCGCTATTATCACAATAAATTGTGATGATTTTGGGCAAACCAGGAATCACATCTAAGTCCATTAGAAAGTTCCTGAGCCATACTGCTTCTTTAGCCGCCTCAGAGGCTGCAACATACTCAGCTTCCATGGTTGAGTCTGAAACGCATTTCTGCTTAACACTGCTCCATGCAATGGCTCCACCTCCCAAAGTAAACACATAGCCTGATGTAGACTTACTGTTGTCCCTATTTGATTGGAAATCTGAATCCGTGTAACCCACAGGGAGCAAATCGTATGCTTGGTAAACTAGCATATAATCTCTAGTCCTTTTCAGGTGCTTTAATATATGCTTTACCGCAGTCCAATGTCCTTGTCCAGGGTTACACTGATATCTGCTAACCATGCCCACGGTAAAACAGATATCAGGTCTCGTACATAGCATTGCATACATAAGGCTTCCTACAGCCGAAGCATAAGGAACTGCTTTCATGTCATCTATCTCCTTTGATGTCTTCGGAGACATCTCTTTAGATAGAGCTACACCATGCCTAAAAGGTAAGAAACCTTTCTTGGAATCCTGCATGCTAAAATGAGCAAGGATTGTATCTATATATGAAGCTTGGGACAGACACAACATTCTTTTCTTGCAATCCCTTATAACTTTGATCCCAAGAATGTATGCACAATCTCCTAAGTCCTTAATATCAAATTGTTTGGACAATCATACCCTTACGTCCGATAATACCTTGGCATTGTTGCCAATTAACAAAATATCATCTACATATAGTACAAGAAATACCACCACGTTTCTGTTACACTTCTTGTATACACAAGACTCATCCGGACACTGAATAAATCCATATGACTGGATTACTTCATTAAACCGGATGTTTCAAGACTTTGAAGCTTGCTTCAGTCTATAAATGGACTGATTGAGCTTACACACTAGATGCTCTTTGCCTTTTTCAATAAACCCTTCTGGTTGCTTCATATGGATGTTCTCTTCAAGACTTCCATTAAGGAAAGCTGTCTTGACATCCATTTACCAAATCTCATAATCCATATGAGCAGCAATGGATAAGAGTATCCTGATAGACTTGAGCATGGCTACCGGTGAAAAGGTCTCCTCATAATCGATTCCCTCTTTCTGAGTGTACCCTTTCGCAACAAGCCTAGCTTTGAAGGTTTCTACCTTCCCGTTTGTCCCTTTTTTCCTTTTGTAGATCCACTTGCATCCAACGGCTTTTACACCATCAGGTGGTTCTACAAGCTCCCAGATCTTATTAGAGTACATAGACTCTATTTCAGAATTCATTGTCTTTTGCCAAGATGCTACATCTATATCTTGGAGTGCTTCGTCATATGTTCGGGGATCAGGTTCATGTTTACCCGGGATTAAGTCCGAAGACTCTCCCAAAAACATGAATCTTTCAAGCTGCCTTACAACCCTCCCACTATGACGAGGTACTGTCTGTGGTTGTGTATCATGTGTGACACGTGTTGCAGTCTCTTGTGGTACTTCATCTTGTACTGTTGGTACTAAGGTAGACGTGTCCTCTCTAAGTTCTTCTAAAACAACTTTGCTACTGGGCTTGTGATCCATTATATAGTCTTCTTCTAAAAATTGGACATTGGTGCTAACAATGACCTTTTGGTCTTTAGGACTATAAAATAAACCACCTTTCGTTCCTCTGGGATACCCCACAAACACGCGAACTTCTGTACGAGATTCTAACTTATCAGCATCTGGTTTCAGCACATGTGCTGGACTACCCCAAATCCGAATATGTCTTAGACTGGGCTTTCGCCCATTCCACAATTCTGTGGGAGTAGAAGAAACTGATTTAGAAGGTACTAAGTTCAGAATGTACACCGCTGTTTCCAGAGCGTATCCCCAAAACGAATTTGATAATTCCGAATAACTCATCATCGATCTAACCATCTCCATAAGAGTCATATTCATTCGTTCTGCCACACCATTCTGTTAGGGTGTACCAGGTGCAGACAGTTGGGATTGAATCCCGGCCTCTGATAAGTAATTCCTAAACTCTCCTAAGAGGTATTCGCCACCACGATCAGACCGTAGTGTCTTGATACTTTTACCTAGTCGTTTCTCCACATCAGCCTTGTACTCTTTGAATTTATCAAAGCACTCGGACTTGCGACGCATTAGGTAAATGTATCCGTATCTTGAATAATCGTTTATAAAAGAGACAAAATATTCAAAACCTCCTCTTGCCTGGACAAACATAGGACCACACAAATCAAAATGAACCAATTCTAACACTTCTTTGGCTCTATACCCCTTGGCCTTAAAAGGTCTCTTGGTCATTTTACCTTCCAAGCAAGATTCACAAATTGGAAAATTTTCCAACTCTAATGAACCCAAAAGTCCATCGGCTATAAGCCTCTGAATCCTACTTAAGTTAATATGACCAAGCCTTAGATGCCAAAGATATGCTTGGTTCATTTCCGAAGGTTCTTTTCTCTTATTTGAGTTAGAAGATGAGTTATAAATTTCCATGTTTTGCTTTGTGGGAGAAATTGGATTTAAGTATACAAATTGCCAACTAATGCACCAGAACAGATAATCACTTTATTTCTCTTAATAACTACATCGTTACTAAAGGAAACTGAATATCCATCCAAAAATAGTTTAGAAACTGAAATTAAATTCTTTCTGAAACTGGGTACATAAAGACAATTTCTTAAAACCAAATTTCTATTTCTATTAAAAGATAAGTAGACGTCTCCCACTGCAACAGCCGTCACTTTAGTAGCATTGCCCATGTAGACGGTTATCTCTCCTTTAGTTAGTCGTCGGGTTTCCTGGAACCCCTGCAAGGAATTGCAGACATGATCAGTGGCTCCCGTATCTACACACCAGGTGCTGGTAGATAACACCGCTAAACATGTTTCAACAACTAGAGCATGAGATATACCTTTGTTGTTCTGATTCCTACGAGGACAGTCCGCCTTCCAATGCCCTGACTGCTTGCAGATGAAGCACTTGCCCTTCGGCTTCTTCATTCCAGCTTTAGGTCCTGTACTCTGAGATTTATTCACTTTCTTTGCTGAACTGACTTGTTTCTTCTTCTTCTTTCCTTTTGGTTTAGAAGTAGAACCATTTTCAGCATAGTGAATATGAGAATTGTGATGAAACAAACCTTCTGCTGCCTGAAGTTCTGTCAGTAGTTCCGCCAATGAATATACCCTTTTGTTCATATTATAATTTAGGCGGAATTGCTCAAAACTTCTAGGTAGTGTTTGGATGATCATATCGATCTGGGTTTCCCCATCAATTTCTCCTCCAAGGATCTGTATCTCGTTCAGATAAGCCATCATCTTTAGGATATGATCCCTCACAGGAGTACCCTCTTACATGGTGGCTGTCATTATCTTTCTCATGGCTTCTTGTCTAGAAGCCCGATCCTGATGACCAAAGAGTTCCTTGAGATTGTTCATAATATCATAAGCTGTTGGTAAATCTTGATGCTGATGTTGCAATACATTTGACATTGAAGTCAAAATGTAACACCGCGCCATCTCATCTGTCTTTACCCATTTCTTATGATATTCAATCTCCTCTTGGGTAGATTCACTAGTGGGTGCATCAGGACAAGGCTCAGTCAGTACAAACTTATAGCTTTCAGCAGTAAGAACAATGTCCAGGTTCCTTTTCCAATCTATGTAGTTAGGACCAGTAAGTCTATTCTGTTGTAGTATGATGGACAGTGGGTTGAAAGTCATCCTAAGAATTACAAATAACTTTTGGTCAGAACTCTAAATTTAGAATAATATTGATTCCTCAAACAATACTATTTTAAATTAACCAACACCTCAAAACACCGTGAATTTTGTATGTCACGATAGTGTGGACGTATACAAATTCAACATTTGTAAAAAGAAGGGTTAAACCCATTAATTTTATTATCTTGTCAACCTATCTTTTTGACAAATAAAATTAATAGTTGGTATCCTTTGGTCACACGAATAATAGCAGTGACTCCGATGGAGAGGATACTATTAGACGTGCCTAAGTGTATACAATTACTTGACACTAAGTCCATTAATAAAATTGTGCCCCTTCCGATGGGGAAGATCACACGCTCTTAATTAACTTCCTATAGTCATCCAAAATGGAAGTTTGTTCTAGTGATCCACAAACAAGCTCATCCGATATGGAGGAAGACACTCAGAGCTAACGCGCAAGCTTGTTTGCATCACTTACAAACCAGTAATGGAGACCGTGGAATTTATTTAAAATCCCTCTCCCACTTAGTTATTTATAAATGAGGAATTTTAACTATGCTAGCCTACTAAACATGTATACTAACATGCACACACAGCACAACATAAAAGCAATAAATAGAAAATCTAATTTTCAACTATTATGACTTTTATGTTTGGTTGTCCTCCGTGTGTTGTCATCCCAAGCTGCTGCCATATTTGACCACCGCCACCGGGTCTAGCTGTCGCACCCATCTTGCTTCTTGTTCCGCTGCGCCTCTGGTCCTCAAAAGGTTCCACACCATGCAAGATTTGATCCGCGACATAAATAGAATTTTTACATTTTTCGATCCTATATTCCACGAAGGAATGTACATGTAAACTAGATCGAACATAAAATAAACATTTACATCCATCGATCATATATTCCATAAAAGGAATGTACATGTAACTAGATCAAAAATAAAATCCTAATAAAAACTAAATACAGCTCCTGCTGTATTTTATAATACAATCATGCATACACATATAATTGCCCTTTACATGTCCAAGGGTCCAATCACACACATAAAAACTATAAGCCATAATAGTTGGATCCTGCATCCACAAAGTTAGCACATCCTACTATTAACCTTCCTAAATTATGTATGACATGTGCATAATTAAACTAATACCAAATACACAGAGGCAAAACCCTAGCTCTGATACCAATTGTTGGTTGTTACTCGGAAAACCTAATGGTTCCACTGTACAAAAATTTTGTACAAAGGTCTGAACCTTTTCCTAGCTACCATGTGTTCTTTTAAATTAAACTTGGATTGCCTGCGGAACTTAACACGTTTGATCCAAAGTTTAATCTATTTGTTCTTTTAGGTTTTGACTTGGATCTCCTGTGGAACTTAACACGTTTGATCCAAATCACCTAAGTTATTAATTCCATTAAATATTGATTTCCATAATTGGTTCCCAGTACTGACGTGGCGAGGCACATGGCCTTCTTGGATATGGGAGCAACCACCACCAACTAGACAAAACCTTTTAAGGAAAGCTAATATTTAATTTCCTAAAATAACTTTAGGTTAACCGAAAGGAACAATCAAATCACAAGGAAAAGAAAAAACAAAGAACACAACATCGAAAATAAATTCGAAATACTAGAATCGCATGCCTCTTGTATTTGGTATTATTTCCAAAAATAACTAGTATGATGCGGAAAGGAAAAATACTAGTTATACCTTTTAGAAAGACCTCTTGATCTTCTACCGTATTCCTCTTCTAACCTCGGACGTTGTGTGGGCAACGATCTTCCAAGATGAGAAACCACCAAAGCACCTTCTTCTCCTCCTTGCTAGGTTCGGCCAAATCAAAAGCTTCACCAAGGATGAAGAAAAAACACCAACCAAGCTCCAAGGGATGCAAGCATTCTCTCCTTCTTCTTCTTCTTCTCCAAGTAGTATCCGGCCATCACAAGAGCTCCAAACAAAAAAGGGTTTCGGCCACCACAAAGAGGAAGAGAGGGAGAGAGGATGGTCGGCCACAACACCAAGGAAAAGTGGGAGAGAATAATAGAAGTTGTGTCTCATGAAGGCACCCCAACCCCCTCGTTTATATTCCTTAGCTTTGGTAAATAAGGAAATTTAATTTCAATAAAATTTCCTTAACTTTCCTTGACAACAATTAATTAAGAAAAATTAAATAAAATTTTCTAATTAATTGTATGTGGTCGGCCACCTCATGGAGAGCAAACAAGTCAATTTTAATCAACAATTAAAAATTCTTTATTTGTCTTCAGAAATTTTAAAAAATAAAATTTCCTTTTAAAATCCCTTCATGATTGATAATAAGAAATTTCTATAATTTTAATTTTTCAACATGTGAATAATTTTCAAAGAGAAAAAATAAAATATCTTTCCTATCTACAAATAAGGAAAGAGTTCTAATCTCTTTTCTTAATCTTTTGTAGAAGAGATATTTAATTTTAATTCTCTTCAATAAATTATATCTTCTACATAAGAAAAATTTAAAATTAAAATTCTTTTAAATTTAATGGGGGCTGGCCACCTAAGCTTGGGTTCAAGCTACGGCCAGTCTGACCTGGCTGTTATTTTGATGTTGACACTGATTTAAGTTTGTATCAGATATTAATTAAACTCAGACTGATTAATGATCAAGGTTGATCATGTGGAGAGGAAAAGTCCAAGTACGGATACTTGGCACGCGAAGTCGGAGAGGGCTCGGTAGCTCGTTCTCCGGACTAGGTCAGAGAGGGCTCGGTAGCTCGTTCTCTGGACCGAACGAAGTCGGAGAGGGCTCGGCAGCTCGTTCTCCGGACTAGGTCAGAGAGGGCTCGGTAGCTTGTTCTATGGACCGGACGAAGTTGGAGAGGGCTCGGCAGCTCGTTCTCCAGACTAGGTCAGAGAGGGCTCGGTAGCTCGTTCTCTGACCCGGACGTGGAAGTCGGAGACTAGGTCAGAGAGGGCTCGGTAGGCTCGGTAGCTTGTTCTCCAGACTAGGTCAGAGAGGACTCGGTAGCTCGTTCTCTGGACCAGGAAGACGTTAGGGTTTAGGGCTGGGAAGCTCTAAAATCAGCAGAGGCATTGGATCGGTCTGTTGACCGATCCAGTGATACTTTGGCTGTCTGGATCAGTCTATCGACCGATCCAATGATACCTTAGTTATCTGATCGGTCTCGTGACCGATCAGTAACCACACAATAGCTCTCTGTGGGTTATCTGATCGGTCTGGTGACCGATCAGTAAGAAGGCGATATGATTCAGACCTATAGGTTGATCGGTCTGTGGACCAATCCACCTATAGGCTGATCGGTCCACAGACCGATCAGGGATCGCAACCAACTCCTGTGAGAGTTGCGATCGGTCTGTTGACTGATCCACAACGTTGTCGTTTGTCTTCTGCTATTTCTCTGCGATTTCTGATTCATCTGATCTAATCATCTGCTATAAGCTTTTTGAGTTACAGGTTGCAGGTGTCGTGCCAATGCTTAAATTCAAATTAAGCTCCATCAGAAGAATAAGACCAAGTGCTCTTTCTGCTGTGTTTCGCTGCAAATGATGCAATTGGAGCGTCAACGTTCACTGGCTGCGAGCTCAAAGACACCAGTGAAGACCATGGATGGTATTGGTGTGAGTTCAGAGAACCAGATGAGGAGGAAGAGTGATTGGCGACTCCTGAGTTGGTCATAGTGATTCGATACAGGTGACAGTGATTCGGCTCTGGCTGAAGACAGTGAGAAAGCAGAGGAATAAGAAGAAGGAAGAAGAGAGGTTTGTGTAAAGATTTTGAAAAACTCTCTGTCGATCAAGCAAGAGTGCTGTGTGTTTTGAGCTCTTGGCTGAGGAACTTCTTCTGTCTTTGCTCTTTGCTTTCATCGTGGCTGTAAGTTTATTGTTCATTCCTTTTAGCCACTAAACTCTGTAAGTCTTGTGCTTCATTTCAAATCTTGTCTGAGACTTTGTGGAGAGGTTACTCTACCGAGAAGGAGAAACACTTAGCCGGAATCTGTCCGGGGTGTGATCTACCGAAAGATCAAGGGATCGTCCACCTTACGGATACGCCGAGGAGTAGGGACAAGTTATCCCCGAACCTCGTACATCCTTGTTGTGTTAGTGGTGGGTTGTTTCTTTTTCTTGCATTAGTTTTCCTTTTGCTTATTTCCGCTGTGCTAACAAATTTTTGTGAGGAATTAATTAAGTTTTTAGTGGAGGCTATTCACACCCCCCTCTCTAGCCATCCGAAGGTCCTAACAAGTGGTATCAGAGCAAGGCGCTCTTCATCCGGATTAACACCCTAAAGAGCAAGAAGATGACTATGAAGGAAGGGTTTAGCACCAATCGTCCACCCTACTTCGACGGAGCGGACTTCCAATATTGGAAGAGCCGTATGGAGTATTATCTCAAGACCGACATCTCCATGTGGTTCTCGGTCAAGGAAGGGTTCACACCTCCGAAGGACGAAGAAGGTAAGGAACTAGAGTCGTCAAGGTGGCCCGTCGAGCAAACTCGCAAAGGACAAGCCGATGCCAAGGCGGTGGTCACTCTACAATGTGGGATAGCCAAAGATCAACTTGTCAAGGTAGGTCTATTTGTGAGTGCAAAGGATTTGTGGAACAAGCTCATCGAGCTCCAAGAAGGAACCCGAGACTCTCGGATCGCCAAGAGAGACTTGTTCCTAAACCAACTACAAAATCTCACCATGAAGGAGAACGAAATGGTAAGTGAAGGTTCAAAGAGATCATCAATGGTCTTCATTCCGTAGATGAACGCGTAGAGAATCGCGATCTTGTAAGGTACGCTCTCAAAGCCTTCCCGAGGAATGCCTTGTGGTCATCTATGGTAGATGCCTACAAGGTCTCCAAGGACCTTTCAATTGTTAAATTAGATGAATTCTTTTGTGAAATGGAACTTCATGAACTTGCTAACAAGGGTCAAAAAGAGAAAGGTATTGCCTTAGTTGCAGGAGAAAAGAACAAGGATGGAAGAAGGAAGAAAGAAAAGAAGAAGGAGAAAGAGATTCCTACATCCTCATCCTCCTCCGAGTCCGATAATGAAGGTGGATCATCATCAAGCGAGATGGCCAACTTCGTAATGAGAATCATGAGAAGGAGCCGGAGATACAAAGGGAAAGGTAAGTCTATTGATTAAAATGTTGATAAGACTAATGTTACATGTTATGAGTGTAGCAAGAAAGGACACTATTGGAGCGAGTGTCCAAAACTCAAGAAGAAGGAGGAAAGAGCCAAGAAGAAGAAAGCTCTTAAAGCTACTTGGGATGAATCCTCCTCAAGCTCATCGGAGGAAGAGAAGAAGGAGAAAAGCACTCGTCAATTAGCGCTCATGGCAAGGGAGGAATCAGATTCCGGAAGTGATACATCAGCCGCGACTTCATCATCTTCGGATGATGAAGAGGTAACTTCTCCTCACTTAGAAAAATGCTATAAAACTATTGCACATTTATCTACTTTGCTTAAGAAATCAAAAACTGAAATCAAATCATTAAAAGATGAAGTAGAACACTTGAAGACTCTTAGGGAAGATGAGGTTGATGACCTACATCAAAAGCTTCTTGAGGATGAAAACAAAGCCTTAAAGAGTGAAGTTGAGAAACTTAAGAAAATGCTTGAGAAATTCTCAACTAGCTCTAAGACCTTAGATATGATTCTAAATGCCCAAAGGGCGGTCTACAACAAGGCTGGGTTAGGATATCAACCTAAGGAGTCTAGTTTCATTTCCTTAGTGTCTAGAACCCAATTTCATAGATCACATGCTTCTAGGGTTCATGAGACTAGGAAGGGTGTGACCAAGGCATGGGTTCCTAGGTCTTTCATTGTAGATGCATTAGGTCTCAAGATTTGGGTACCTAAAACATCTATCTTTCGTGTCTTGTAGGCATTTGTCAAGGGGGAGCATCTATCAACTTGGTTTGTTGATAGTGGGCACATGACCGGGGGACAAGTCACTCTTTACTACCCTTCAAAACAAAAATAGAGGTAATGTGTCATTTGATAATAATGGTAGCCTTAAGGTTATAGGAGTTGGAGATATTCATATATCCGAATGTCTCCAAATCAAAAAGGTCCTTCTAGTTAAGGGGATGACCTTTAATCTCCTAAGTGTCAGCCAATTGTGTGATACGGGTTACACAATTGAGTTTTATTCAAGTCAATGTCTGGTCGAACACATTGACACACTTGACACGGTACTAGTAGGCACAAGGGTAGATAACATTTATCAAGTATTTTTTAAAAGTGCTACTAATGCCTCTGCTAAGTGTTTCATGTCAAAAGAAGAAGAATCATGGCTGTGGCATAGGAGGATGGCCCACGTAAACATGAAGAATATTCGAAAGCTGGCCAACAAAGGATTAGTGCAAGACTTACCAAGCATCAAGTACGAAAAGACAAAATTATGTGATGCATGTCAAAAGGGTAAGCAAACAAAAACGTCTCATAAAGGTAAAAGCGCTGTAAGTACATCTACTGCTTTAGATTTATTGCATATGGATTTGTTTGATTGTAGTAATGTTATTTCATTGAATGGAAGTAGATACTGCTTAGTGATCATTGATGATTTTACTAGATATACATGGACTTTCTTTTTGAAAAATAAAGATCAAACCATAGATGTTTTTGTTTCTTTTTGTAGAAGAACTGAAAATGAAAGATCAACAAAAATTAAAACAATTAGAAGTGATTATGGTGGAGAATTTCAAAACCATAGATTTTTAGAATTTTGTCAAGAAAAAGGATATAGGCATGAGTTCTCTACTCCAAGGACCCCATAACAAAACGGGGTTGTGGAGAGAAAGAGCCGAGTCTTGCAAGAGGCTGCACGAAGCATGCTCAATGAGTACTCACTACCGAGCTACTTATGGGCTGAAGCTGTAAATACCGCTTGCTATGTGCAAAACCAAGTCTTGATACATAGGTTTTTAGGAAAGACTCCCCATGAACTTTGATTTGGGAGACCCCCTACAATTAAACATCTTAGGGTGTTTGGTTGTAAGGTGTTTATCTTGAACACCAAGGATCATCTTGGAAAGTTCACGGCTAAGGCTGACGAAGGGATACTAGTCAGGTACTCTCTCATCAGCAAAGCCTATCGAGTCTACAACAATAGGACTAAATTGATTGAAGAGTCCTCGAATGTAGCATTTGAAGAAATTCCTAAATCAAATGATCAATCAAGGGATGTAGCAGAAATTCAATTTGAACTTAGAAATCTAAATTTAAATGATCAAAACATAGAAAGAATCAAAATTGACTCCAATGATGATGAGCAAAGGCAAGAGAGGGCTCAGTCTGATCCTTTGCCTGATACTGAGCCCTTGCCTGTGTCTAATGAGACCACTCATGAGGCACCGCCAACACCAAGGCAATCTAGGATAGCCTCTAGTCATCCCCAAGGCCAGATTGTGGAAGACATTCAACAAGGGGTTAGGACTAGATCATTCTTTAGAAATGAGTCTAATGAGGTCGCCTTGATCTCAGAAATCGAACCAAAATTAGTTGATGAGGCATTGCACGATCCTGATTGGATGATAGCTATGCAAGATGAGTTAAGTCAATTTGAAAGGAGCCAAGTGTGGGACTTAGTTTCTAGACCTAAGAAGACCACCATTATTGGAACCAAATGGGTCTTCAAAAATAAGTTAAACCAAAAGGGAGAAGTCGTAAGAAACAAGGCAAGACTTGTAGCCAAGGGCTATAGTCAAGTCGAAGGCCTCGATTATGATGAGACTTATGCTCCCGTGGCTCGATTAGAGTCCATTCGTTTAATGCTAGCTTTTGCTGCACATAGAGGCTTCAAGCTCTATCAAATGGACGTTAAATCGGCCTTCTTAAATGGTTTCATTAAAGAAGAGGTCTATGTTGAACAACCACCGGAGTTTGTTAATACCGAAGCTCCAAACCACGTGTACAAGCTCAAGAAAGCTCTTTATGGGCTTAAACAAGCACCTCGAGCATGGTACGATAGGTTGTCAACTTACTTACTAGAAAAGGGTTTTGTAAGAGGTCAAATAGACCCAACACTATTTCTGCGTAGAGATGGTGAAAACATATTTGTAGCCCAGGTGTATGTCGATGACATAATTTGTGGCTCAAATAACAAGGGCTATTTGAATGAATTTATCACTCACATGGAAAGTAAGTTTGAGATGAGTCTGGTGGGAGAATTGACATTCTTCCTTGGACTTGAAATCAAACAAACTCGAGATGGCATTTATGTCCATCAGACGAAGTATACTCAAGAGATGCTCAAGAAATTCAAAATGAGTGACTCTAAGGAAGTATCCACTCCAATGGCGACAAACACTCGCCTTGACAATGATGAGTGGAAAACCAGTTGATCTAACGCAATATAGAAGCATGATCGGTAGTCTTCTATATCTCACAGCTAGTCGACCGGATATACTTTTTGCTGTGGGCATGTGCGCTAGATATCAAGTCTGTGCCAAGGAATCTCATTTAATTGCAGTTAAGAGAATCCTGAGATACCTTAAGGGCACAATTAGAGTAGGTCTTTGGTACCCTCGTACGGAGTCTTTTGACTTGATAGGTTATACCGACTCCGATTATGCTGGGTGCAAATTGGATCGGAAAAGCACTAGTGGAGGTTGCCAATTTTTAGGTTCATCATTGGTTAGTTGGTCAAGTCGGAAGCAACATTGTGTTGCTCTCTCCACAACCGAGGTTGAATACATTGCCATGGGAGAGAGTGTATCACAATTGTTGTGGATGATCCACACCCTAGAAGATTATGGGCTTTCATATAAGGGAGTGCAAGTGTTGTGTGATAACATCAGCACAATAAACCTAACAAAAAATCCAGTCCATCATTCAAGGACCAAACATATTGAAGTGCGTCATTACTTCATTAGAGATCACGTAGCTAGGGGAGACATTGCACTCACATATGTTGAGTCAAAGTCAAACCTAGTCGATATTTTCACCAAACCTCTTCCAGAAAATGAATTTAGTCATTTGAGGAGAGAATTGGGAATGTGTTTGGCTCAATAGGTCATTAGGACCACATCATGATCAATAAGGACAATTAAAACAATAAGAGAAAAAGGGGAAATTAATTTGGGCAACTTGGGAACATCTCACACAAACTATAAGGTTTAACAAATTATTTTTGTTTGCTAGAAATGGGGTGAGATGCTAGGATCAGCCGAATTATTCAAAATGTATCATGCATCCCTTGAATAATTAGGTTGACGAGACATAAATTGAGTATGGGGAAGACCATTACATAATTCATGTGTATTTGGTTCCTAGATCTTACTCATATATTCCAACCAAGGAAACTTGGTTGGACCTTTACCTAGAAATTATGTAACTTTGATTGATGGACTGTTTGATACCTTTGATCAATACTTTTCAGGATTTTGATTGAAACTAGGACAAGTCCTTGAAATAATGATAGCAATTTGGTTATATTTTGACAAACTTGAAACTGAACATAACAAGGTCGAAAATTTCAGTTTTCAAGCCTTGAGTTGTCTGTTTTTCTAAATGTCTGAAACTTTCGAGCTATAAACAATTTCATACCATAATCTTTAGGAAATAGTTATGCTTGTAGATTCTTCAGGTTCTAGGTACTGAATTTGGAAGTTTTATGAAGAAACTTCTACGAATTATCGAACACCTCTACGAATTTCAGTTACTGAAGTTACTGGAGAAACTTCAGTATCAGACACTGATCGGTCTACAGCCCGATCAGGAGAAGGTGGATCAGTCTGTCGACCGATCCAAAAATCTCTCCGGACCCTTCTGTTTGTAATATGATCGGTCCAGGGACCGATCAGGTTCGTTTTGTATGCCAGGAAGCCTACTGATCGGTCTACAGATCGATCAGGAGTTCCTTGATCGGTCCGGGGACCGATCAGGTCAGTCTGGTACGCTACTGATCATTTTCTGATCGGTCTACAGACCGATCAGGAGGTTCCCTGATCGGTCCAGAGACCGATCAGGAGGATCCCTGATCGGACTGGTGACCGATCAGGAAGGTTCTGATATCTCCTGATCGGACAGCCGTCCGATCACTTCAACACCTGGACCCTAGCCGATCTCTCTTAAATCTTCCCGATCCTTTCTCTTCTCCTTTCATGCTGAAGCCCTAGCCGACACTTTCCCACACCTCAACACTTCTCTTCTCTTTGCACGCCGAAGCCCTAGCCAAAAGATACTTCAATGGCACCAAGGTAACTCCATACTTCTCTAGAACTACTCACCTTGGCATTTCAGTTTCATTTCTCACCATATCTGTGCATTTTGTTTTGGCTTTCGGTTGTTGGTGGCTCCGGTGCTCACTTATTTGCCCCAATGTATCACATTATTAAACCTTAGGAAGAAACAAGTGGGTGAAGGAACCTCTAAGTCGCCTGAGAAGTCTAAGTCTAAGGCTCCCTCCCGACCTCAACCATCTGTCTCCGGGAGATTCCCAAATCACCATTTTGAACAAGCCTTTAAACAACGGACCTTCAAATTGCTCCCTTGTAAGTCTGTGGATCGAAAATTCATGGACGAATTTTGTCCATCTGTATCAGAAATCATTACCTATTACAAACTTGATTCACTTGTCTATTTAGAGCGAGATATTAATTATGACTTAATATCTGAGTTTTATAACAATCTTCATCAAACTAATGATGTAAGTTATAAAACAAAAGTTGCTAAGCAGACTCTTGATTTCAGTTTCTCAGCCTTCTTTGATTATCTTGCTTGCCGTAGGTGTTCAGGAAATGTCTTTTCCATATATCCTGACTTACCAGACCCCTTACCTTCTCCCTTTGATATCTCATCTGACTCCATTTATGAGTATTTCTTTGGACATCCTAGACCGGGTGGACTAGATGAGTTAGATGTTGATTTTCCTACTTTTGCAGCCTTGAGATTATCTGCCCCAGATTACATTCTTTTTAAGATTGTCACGAACTGTCTTCTGCCAATCACATCTAAACCCTTGTCTGAGATCCGACCATATCATTGCCTGATGCTTTATGGATTGCGTCGGCGTCTCGACTTTGACATCATGTCTAGCATCTATTCTTCGATCATCTCCTATAGTGAGCCAAACAGCTTCACTGTTTATATGCCTTACGGGCATATAATTACAGATTGGCTTGAGACCCTTCAGATTGATATCTCCAAGGGTAGAATAGTCAAGATGGTCAGGAAGGACTACAGACTTGGGAAACGGGCATTTTCCAAGTCTGGCATCATAGGACAGAATGGGGAGGTTCGGTGGAAGGATGGGAGAGCACTGGATGAGCTACCATGGGCACCTCCACGACAGGTTGTGGCTGCTCCTGTTGTTGCTCCTCCTCCTGCTGCTGCTGACGATGGAGAGGCAGATCCTGATCTGCGCTGGCAGATCGCCGAGCTGGAGAGTCGCATTGATCGGCACGATGAGCTGCTGGTTGCTGAGCTCCACGGGCTGCGCGTTCGGATTGACCAGCGCTACGATGATCTACGCAGTCAGCAGTTGGCGACACATCAGGCGATTATGGGATGGATGGCCAGATACCCACCTCCGCAGTATTTCCCGGGCTATCCATCCTCGAGCAGCGGCATGCCACCTCAGGGACCCACTCCTCCAGCTGATGATGCTGATGCTCCTCATGATGAGGAGGTTGATTGATACACATTGTTCTATGCTGTCATTTTGATTATCTATGTTTTGGATGTTGTTTGTTGGATACTTATGTCTGACCTGGATACTTGCTGATTTCATATATTTATGCTGCTCATTTTCTTATTTTTCCTTATGTTTCACTTCCTATTGGCTATTAATATGCTGTTCATATGCCATGTCTTGTATGTCTCTTATTTCTTTATTACTGTCTTATAATACACTTAGAGGGCATTCTAGGTGGATTAAGAAAAAGACAGTATGGGTTAAGGGGGAGTCCTTTAACGTTTTCTTACCTGATTCGCACCTTTTCAGTGTTTGACAAAGGGGGAGAAGATAACTAAGTTTAGAGATAAATGAAAGTTTGGCTTTAGGGGGAGGATCTTAATTCCCCTATCCTTACATGGTGTTGTATCTGTCTTAGGGGGAGGATCTTGATTCCCCTAAAATTAGGGAAATATGAACATTTCTGATCTAAACTTAAATCGTGTTGTCAAACAATAAAAATGGGGAGATTGTTAATACAGTCTGACTTGGCTGTTGTTTTGATGTTGACACTGATTTAAGTTTGTATCAGATATTAATTAAACTCAGACTGATTAATGATCAAGGTTGATCATGTGGAGAGGAAAAGTCCAAGTACGGATACTTGGCACGCGAAGTCGGAGAGGGCTCGGTAGCTCGTTCTCCTGACTAGGTCAGAGAGGGCTCGGTAGCTCATTCTCTGGACCGAACGAAGTCGGAGAGGGCTCGGCAGCTCGTTCTCCGGACTAGGAAAGAAATGACTAGGTAACTTCATATCTGGACTAATCATACCTTACAGTTTAGCAAGAGCTTCGCTGAAGATCACAACACCTTCCCTCACAATATTCTAAAACCTTTAGCTACACCAGCAAGACCAAAGGCTACACCGCGACTCTCTCCATATCTATCACTTTTCATCATTCGATCTATGAGTCTAGACACAAGTGTCTCACAATCTTCCTAATAAATAATAATGCAGAGGAAGACTAGAAAATGAAAATACATGTCGAACAAGAAAAATAAGGATAAGAATTACCAAGCAATTATAATAACCAACAAAGTGGTGAAATACATCTTAAATAGAAAAAAAAAGCAATAAAAAACAAAGGATTAAATATTTCAAAGGGGAAAATAATAATATTGCACAAAATTACCTACTTGTTTAGATGCCATTAATGATGATAAACAATCTGAGACTGCACTGCCTCTGAGGGAGTGTTTAGAACATCCAGTAATTGCTCTTCAACAATGTGGACTTTTGGATCATCTTGCTCAAAGTATAAATTGTAAGCCAATAAGAGTAATGTATTAAAAAATACCAATCTATAATAGATAGGAAAGTAATCACAATAGGTAAACCACCAAAATTCCTATCATTAATCTCATACCTTTGCTAAATGTTTTGCAAGAGATCAAGTGACAACACCTTCCCTCACAATATCATACTTGTCTTCATCAGATGCCTAATGGCAAAGAAGCAACACATAGTTAGTGGTTCTTGATGACAAACATTTGTATTATTAGGTTTAAAATAAAGAGATCGTGAATTTAACAAATGATCAATTAGTTAAAATGAGAGCCACCTTCCCTCACAATATCATACTTGTCTTCATCAGATGCCTAATGGCAAAGAAGCAACACATAGTTAGTGGTTCTTGATGACAAACATTTGTATTATTAGGTTTAAAATAAAGAGATCGTGAATTTAACAAATGATCAATTAGTTAAAATGAGAGCACCAAAGGTTATTATTGTATAGCCTTGGCAGACTTAGTCAATCAAGGGTTAGCTACATAAACATTACATATCTCATCTAATGATTTAGATATCTACCAAGTGAACAAGAAATAACTGATGCAAAAGCTATAAGCATAGTTTATGTGTACATTAAATTGTGAGGAAAAAGATTCACCCACGTTCTCTGGATCATGCAAAGCAATTCAAATAGTTGTTGTGATCAAAGCATCAATCCAAAGCACATGGCCAAGGATAGAAGGAATGCATTTTATAGAGGTCAAGCACACATGCAGATCATTAGCATAAACTCCATAAAGGGCCTAAATTACATAGAAAAATTAGTAACAAAAGGAATAAAAAAACAATGTATAAGTGTAATTTTAAGTAACAAAAGAACAATTTACTCACTTTGTTGGCCAATCGATCAGCTTGGATACCTAGGCATAACTCATTCAACAATGGCTCAATTGGTGGCTGATAAGCCTGAAATAACACCAAGGACATGAAAAAGAACCTGGAAAATCCATGAAGAGTCAGTCAACAAGAGACAAGAAAATTAGAATATAAAATGGTTGATCATCACTACAAAACCAAGATATCATACGCGACCAAGGATCCATGGCCTAGGGAGTGCAATATAGGATCCAAATGCATATATAGTATGTGAAGTAAGTCACCGTGAAGTGCAATCAAATCATCTTAGGATAAAGCAGAATATGCTCAATTACCTAGCAGAAATGGAGCAATTACCTAGCAGTAAAGTTGGATGATAACTAAATTTAGATAGAAATATAACAAAAATATATAGGTAAATGTATCTACTGGCGGTCCAACTTTACATCACACTGACAGAACATTAACTATTTGCTCAAAAATACTCAATGAAGGGCCTTTGGGAACTTGACCTTCAGCAGTTGGGGTAAGCTCCAAGACTACATGTACATCTTTTGCATAAATTAAATACAAAGTGGCAGCAATCTCGTGTGCCCAGCAAAAAAGAGTTGGGGCTAGACAATGAGCAAGATTTAGCATAGTCTAAATGTTACATCTCCAACGATTGAGTGCTATAATGGATCAACGTATTTCACCAACAACACATTGTTTGAGGATGAGAAATAAAATGGCCAAACTAATAAATCTCTATTGCAACAATGTTTCGCTAGTATCCAAAAAAGGCCATCTCTATTGACCAATAATTCAATTGATAGATTATGAAAAAAGTAACACTTTCACAGTACCTATAAGCAATCTTGAAATAGGAAGGGAAAAAAACATATACAATGGCTTACCATTGTCCATGAGTAAATATTAGATTCGCAATAGCCATTTGACCAAGAGTCCTAAGCATAACTGAGAGATTTTTCTGAATAAGCTCCTATGACGGATAGTTGTTTCCTCCTTCAGCAACAATTCCCTCACTTCCTCCTGGCAGTCTTTGTCTTCTCCACATAAACTATAAAAACATACATTTTAGAATTCAACATTTGTAGCAAAACAATCATGAAAAAGATTTACTATATTTCTTCTTACTACCCTTTCTTGCACCCAACATAAGGAGTAACAGAGCTAAACCATCTTAGAATGGAAGAAATGCCTTCACAATCATCTCTAATACAGTTAGATGGACAACTATGTTCGTTGCTATTATCTTAGGTCCACCCAACTTCATGTGACAGTTGTAGACATCATGTCCAAGAAGCTTGTTCAATGTGGAGTTCCTGGATAATTGGCTGATCAAGACGTTGAATGCACCTCAAGCCAAGACGAGCGAGATATCGCCGACAGTTCTTCCACTCACATAAGTGAGAGTGAATATCTAATTATATGCTTTTGAATAAACACCGGCTATGGCACCACTTGTCATCTACTTTTCCTACAATTGTGTCAATAATCCATCATCCATCTTGTCACCATTTTCCTGTTTGAGTTCATGAGTGATTAAAGAATAACCAATATGATTGTAATCTTCTGGACTCAAATAAAAGTCTGAAAGCCACGTTCTGGGCTTACCTCATCAGACCACCCATCCTTAAAGCAAGATTTTATTTCTTCAGCTGCTCCAATCCTAGCACCAGAATTTCCAGCCAAATAAATTAGAGGGAGCTTTTTATCACATGCTAAATTGGTCACTGCATAATGCATCTTCCTTTGGACCAAATGAACCAACTCTGAAAGTGAGATCGTTTGCCTCAAACTATGAGGAGCATCTTCCTTCCATTAGGGAATTCTAGTGTAGACATCTCCGTTAACCAGGTTATCATACCATATCGAGAATAGAGGACCAGCTCACAGTGACAAAAGGAGAATTCCAATCTCCATGATTGTTGGTAAATGCCAACTCTCTGTCACTTTAATGAGATTTATATTATTGTTCGCCCTAATGTTACTTGATGTGTATGAATGATTCCCACAATTGTCTAAGTGTTGTCTTGAATGCCTGAATAAATGGTAAACACATCTTTACAAAGATCTAATAGGGATGTAAATTTAACATATGATTTTGCATAAGCTACTTTCTTTCTTATGAGAATTTGAAGGGAAACTTACCAATGGAAAATCATAGCAGTAAGTTGTGTTATTCTTCCTGCATTAAAACGTCTTTTATTAATGCTGGATATTAAGCTTTTAATGGGATGCCATGGATGATAGGACCGCGCACATACATGCTAGAATGGTAAACCATTTCATGAGATTTTGTATCTTCCACTTCTCGATAAATCTAAATTGGAAGTATTTAACCGCAGATAGAATGATGATAAAGACCGAACATAATCAATCATAGGATAAAAAAATAGACAAAAAACTCATTAAATGAAGTACATTTAATGCTTCATGCTACTTCTCTCCCCTAAAGTTAATTTATAAACCGCAAATGATGAAACACTCAATAGTGACTTACATAGACAGTGGCATTGGTCACCACAATTCTCTAAGCACCACTAGTGGGTCCTACAGAATTAAGTCATAGCTTCACTTTCGACTCTCAAACAACCGGACAATGCATCTGAACACCCACTAATTCATGAATTTTGACAACCATTTCATTTAAGATCATAAGTATGATAGTTTCATCCATCATTCTGCTGGATAGAAAGGAAAGATTGCATGTTATCCCACAAAAAAGACAATTAACCACTTCTCGTGTTTGATGAAAGTTACTAGGATTCTAGTAAGGATCGGATAAAGGCAATAGCTCAGCATTATTATAGAAGGAGAAAAAAAAGTAACAAAAGTTAGATGTAGAAGTTACCTTGAAGGTGGTAAAAGATGATGAAAATATTTGCTCCCTAAAAATGTAAAATATACATGTGAGAGCAATCAGATCTGATAGTTGCATTGCGGACTTATAACTACAACTCTTCCAAAGTAGTCATTAATGACCTCATTATGCTTGTAGAGATAAGGAACAAATAAGGTTGGGCACGATATATTTCTATGGACTTGATCCAAAGCCAACATTTGTCCATGGTTGTCTCAAGGTCGTTCGGAGAAACATCCACTTGGTATTAGCATTATCTAAAATAGTGTGTGGATGCCATTGGTGATCCCTTGATGGCTATACTTAAAGTTTTAAAAGACTTTCAGCTTTTCCTAAGGTGGCATAAACAATAACAAGTTAAAGCTCAATCCAAAGGAGAAGAAGAGAAAAATATTGTGACAAAAATTCTAGAAATGTAGAAAGTCCAGGTTCTTCGACATAATACTTCTATTCAAATAACCAGTGAACGCATAGGAGTTTGTCCTTCCTTCATCCCTCTATATAATAGAGCTAACAACACCAACTCCCGAATCCAAAAGATCATAGGTCAATTTATTATCTCTCAAAATCTACGCCAGTTTATCTATCCTTTCCTAGGCCAGATCTTCATCACCACTAAGAAAAAGAAACTATTAATATTCAAAGGACGGCCTATTATAACTTTTCAATTTGCAACTGCAAAGATGTGTACATGTCCTGTAAAGTACTCATCTGGTTGTTAATGCCAATCAAAGCAATATGAATCATATTGCCTTTGCCAGCATGAGGAGAAAGCTCATTTGTGATTTCAGTTCCAGAATCCACAAAACGATGATCTTGTCAACGCAGGTAATGCTCATCTTGGGATTTCACAAGTAAAACATCTTTTCAAACATTTCCAGACAAAGGATCTCGACAAACTCAAATATTTCCTAGGGATTAGAAGTGACACAGTCTAAAGATGGGATCATTATATCCCAAAAGAAGTATGCAATGGATATTCTGGAAGAAACAGGAATGTTAAACTCAAAGACAGTCGACAATCCCATAGATCCTAATGTCAAGCTCCTGCCAAATCAGGGGGAGCCTCTTTCAGATCCTGAATGATACAGGCGATTGGTAGGAAACTAAGCTACCTTACTATCACTCGTCCAGATATCTCATTTGCAATAAGTGTAGTAAGTCAGTTTCTTAGCTCTCCGTGCAAAGAACATTGGGATGCCGTGATTCGCATTATTCGATATATCAGGGGTGCACCAGGAAAGGGTCTTCTATATGAAGACAAATGACATACTCAAGTCATGGGGTATTCTGATGCAGATTGGGTAGGATCTCCCTCTGATAAAAGATCTACTTCTGGATTTTGTATATTTGTCGAAAAAAATAGAATGTTGTGGCAAGATTCAGTGTAGAAGTAGAATATCGAGCTATGGCTATTGCCAGTCAAGAACTTATATGGTTAAAACAGTTGCTTTAGGAACTAAGGTTTGGAGAGGTTACATAAATGTCACTCATATGTGACAACCAGGCCGCTATGCATATTGCCTCAAATTCAGCCTTCCATGAGAGGACAAAGCATATTGAAATTGACTGTCACTTTATCAGAGAGAAAGTCATATCTGGAGAAAAATCTACTACTTTTGTCAACTCACATGATCAGCTAGCAGATATATTCACTAAGTCACTTAGAGGTCCCCGAATTGACTACATATGTAACAAGCTTGGTGCATATGTCTATATTCACAAGCTTGAGGGGAGTGTTAGAATAATTATAGGGGTATTTTTATCTTTTGGTGTATATCTTCTTTCCTATATAACGGCCTAACTCGTGGTTCCCAAGAGACGAGATTTTAGGTTTTACTTTCAACGGGTATGATCCAAGGACAATCGATGATTATAATGTTAATCAAGCTACTTTCTATATTCCTAATTTGACTCTTGTCAAGTTTTTGGCGAGATATATTTTATGGAACCTCTAGGTGAACACTTGAAGGAACCAAAAAATAATATGCTTTAAGGTGATAGGTGACTAAAGCAAGCTACTTTCATGTAGTTATATATTTAAGTCAAAGACAATTTCAATATAACAGAAAATAAAAGTAAAATGTATCTGAATAATAGATTGCAATAAATTTGGAAGTAAAATGTATAAATGACTTGCATTAAATTACTACTCTAATGAAACTGAATATAAGTAGTCAAAAGAATTCTGAGAATTCAAAGAGGCCAAAGAAAAACTATGATAAACAAAATCAACAATACCGACCTTTGTTAACTGAAAAACATCAAAGCACAACGCTCTGCGGAATACATAGGCCACTCCCATTTACTTTTGTGTAATAGCTGGAGCTAAAATCTAAAGACTTGCAATAACTAATGCAAGATTTACCTAATGCAATCATGGAAACAATTAGAAAAAAATACAAATTTCAATGTGGCTTCTTTATAGATTTAGGGGAAAGTCAGTCAACCATTTAAACTACATACATTTGCATAAACCTTTATGCAAAAGAGGGCTCTTCTTCTGACCTCACTTAAGTCATCTTGAGAAGCTAAGATAAGTGACTGCACGAGCTGTGAACATACATTTCCTTCCTTCCTTCCTTATAACCAAAGTAATCTTTTGATTGTTCTAGTTGCGGTTTAACGAATTGGGAACTATTTCTGCACACAAAAATAAATGAATGACGTTAGAATTGCATAGCAAAAATGGTACATATACCAATAGTCATCTTTCAAGGCATCTTTGAGAGTATCAATAAAAGATGGAAAACTTCGGTGCAGTGTGGATGAATTGTACCAAGAGATAGATTTAGTCAAACCCATAAGTACTTGTAGTTGAACCATTATCTTCCAGGTACTGAGAATAAATAAGATTATACGACAATGCCTCAATGTAATGTATAATTATTATTTCATTTCTTCTAGTATGATAATAGGACTCCATACCAACAAAATTTCAGGCCAAACATACATGAACAGGAAACAATGATCAAAAGAATCAAAAGTTGGTAGAAGAAAGTCTTTCCCAATTTAATTGGGTCCTTACAAACAAGTATATGGAAGAAGAAAAATAGCAAAAAAAAAAAATAGTAGCATTGATGGAAATTCAATTTAACAAATCATCCTACACAATATTGAATCATTTAGGCAAATTTTTTCTTAACTACTTAGGCAAGTTATTTTAGATAGATCATATGGTCAGTTTGAAATTTATTCTCAAGAATATTTAAAGCCATGAATTTTGTTTTACAAACTCACTTTGAAATATTTTTTTCATATGTGAGAGCAATTAATTCGCCAAACTCCAAAGCATCTTGTTCGCTCGCATTTCAACTAATCCATTAATTAGCCCCTGAAAAGTCATACAGAACCATAATTGAATGATTTTGAATCGCAAAAGGCTAAAAATCTCAAAGAAAACAAAACTTAACCATAACAGGCATCCATACACTTTATAATTAGTAAAACAAGAATTCAATTACATAATTCATTTTTCAACATATTGGGGGATGTGGAAAATCTGAAGAAGTCACCTGCAAAAATATAGGCAACAAAGGGTGAGTGCATTAGGAATGCAAAGTCTAGGAATATGATCTGGTCCTCCCTACAACAGAATTACAATTGTATGTTACCATACAAGACCTAAACAAAATACCACAACTCTGTTGGTATCCTTCGTTGGAAAAAAGAGATATCTTTCTTTTTCTTCGCTCTTTATCTCGTAGAGAGAGCATCTCGGATAGCATGAATGAAGAAAGGATAGCAAACACATTTGATGCGTGCAAGTGTGAATCTGACGCCTCAGAACTTTCTATCACTCCATTTTAATGATATGCTTGGCAAGAAATAGCTAGTTTCTTCATTGTTTACCTCAAAATCTACAAGAGGTTACTTCATGGCTACCAATTCCACTGGACCAAAACTGGGCAACATTCAACTCCATTGCAAAACCACCTAAAAGGAAAAGCAAATGATTTATCTTAGGCCTCTCCAAAGGACATATCTGTTAAGGAGCATATCAAATAAAGTGCAAGTTCACAATATCATAAGATGTTAGCAAAGCACATTGTACCTGAATTGTATCAAATCTTGAAGCTCTCATTGATTGTTGCCAGAAGAACCCATGTAGCTCCATGAGGCACCTCAATGAACCTTCTTTCGATATGACCGATCATTTTAAGAGTACAATAGAGATACATATGAATCCAAAAAATTGACACTTATTTAGCAACTGCTCATGAGCAAAACTAATATAAACTAAATTTACAATCTAGCAATAAAGAAAATGAAAACGGGTGAATAAGTTGTAAAGAAAAATCTGTTGGGAGAAAATATGGTAACAACGAACTAATACTAGAAAATAGGTCAAAAGAATCATATCAAAAGTTCCTAGGTGTAGTAACCGTGGAGGCTCAGAAGTAGAAAGTGCAGTCATTGTGCATGCAGTCTTCTGGGAAGAAAACAGAATCTGCTCGATTACCTAGCATAAATGAAGTAATTAAAAAGAATAAGTTAGCAACAAGTAAAGTTGGATGATAATTAAATTTAGATAGAAATAAACCGGAAATTTAAAGGTAAGCCAATCTGGTGGAAGTGGTCCGATTTGTTCAAAAATACCCCTACGAAGGGCCTTTGGGAACTTGACCTACCTTCCATACATGATGACAAAAGGCGAATACACTCGCCCCCAGCGCCCCCGCCAATCCATCCCAGGACTAACACGAAGGAGGTAAATTACAGGCGGGACCTACCTTCCATACATGGTTACTTATACCATTGTTGGCAATGCAAGGGTGATGTGAGCACAGCTGGAAATATGAACCACTGAAATAGCTGCAGTTGCAATAAGAAGAAAACATTTCACTAAAATTTAAACAGATAGTAGATTTGTGCCTCATACCAATTGTGTGTCATTAACCACGCATGCATCATCTTAGGAAGTTAATTGAGAAAACTAATCAAATAAGAAACTAGTAATTGGCATAAGAAGTTTGGAATAAACTTGATATAGCACCAAAAGTGAAAAAAAACAAACACTAGAAACAACTAGGCAATGAAAACAAACCAAAAGGTGTCCATATGCCTAGAAGAGAAATAAAAAGAGCAAATTCTCAATCAAAGAAGCCTAAACCTTGTATGACTCCGACTAGAGTATAAGCATCAAATAGCATGAATACAAGTATTAAACACATCACAATGTAAAGCGGCAACATGGGGTTAAGCAGATCTAGGTGTCCATATGCCCCAACCATACAAAGTAAGCCATTTAGGTTTTGGAGGAACTAAGGCAACAACCTAGTAGATCACAATTGACCATAAGTTACAAAGAGCACATAGATTTAGTAAGGAACACAAACACTTACATAAACTTCAATTGTGAAATTTTCTTAATAACTAAAGACAACCAACACCTATATTCAACAAGAAGATTTACCAACAAAATTCCCAAAGAAGAGCCAATTTTGCAGGTAGCTTCATAAGCAACCTTCCGAACACTCCACCTGGGTTGATAAATTAGACAAACTAGCAACTACAACACAAATCAAAAGGCACTACTAAGTAAAGAGATTAGAGAGAATAAAATCATCAAAAAAAATACAAAAGGCAACATACAAGAATTTTGAGACCCTAGAAAAATTAAACCACTGAATCATTCCCCTAATTAGTTTCCACAAAATATAAAAAATAAAAAATAAACATGAACAACCCTTTTCATAAAACATAACAAATAATGTAAAAAAAAACTTTGAAAATGTTCCACAAGCAAAACCTCAAGTCTTATCAATGACTTGTTGGACCTATCCCCATAAACACGTTAAAATTGCTTATCAGATAAGTGCTAAAGTCTAGTGCAGATACAAAAAAAATTACAATATCACATATATCTAGCAAATTGTTTATATGCAACAAGTATAGAAATCTTAACTTCCAAAAAAAGCAAGCTCCCAAATTACAAAAGAGCATTAGTGATCAGGATAGATAGCCATTACAGAGTTAGCTTCATGCATCTATCCACTGCAAGACTGCAATCACAAAAGTAAAACAATAAGATACACCACATTTGTACAATAATATATTAGATTTGTTGAACAATCAAATCTAGGTAAAATTATTCAACAAAGTAATTGTTTCACTAAGCAAAGTAAAAAAAAAATTATTGTTATTCAAATTTAAAGTTGAATTGATCAATATCTAAAAGGTCATCCAAAATATCTAAAGAAGTCAAGATGTAAATAAAAAGAAATTATGAAAAGGATATTATTTAAAGGTAACTAAGTAATATAAATTATTAATTCAAGAATATATTAATCGGTCACCAAAAGGAAAAGGGTCAATTGACAATTTGTTTTGTTGAATAAAATCAACATTTTTGTAAAGAAGCAAGCTATGAAGAAATATTAAGAATGCCTTCAACTAGCTTAACAAATTGATATTATAATTATTCTTTAAAATACTTAATTTTTCTATTTTACAAAGAACAATATAACTGCAAATCAATGTAAAACTTAAAAGAGAAAAAAAACTTGTAGTAAAAATGCAATTGATTCCATTATTATCCCGCCTATATAAAATAGAGCAATAATCAAGTACAAAAAACAGCATGAAAAAGTAGAATGCCTCAAAAATATATGCAAGACTAGAATGGAATTAAAGTGTTTAAACAAGTGGTGAAGATGTTGAGGCAACACAAGCATAGCCCCAACTTTGGCAACTCTTTAAATAGGACTCAAACACCTTAAAAGTATTTATAAGAAAAAAAACAAATATTTATAAACATAAACACAATTACAACAACTAAAGACAAGAAAATGTTAAGACAGATAATGATTTTTAACTTATTAGGTATTAACACTAGACACAGTCAACGTGCAAGAAAGCAAACACCAAATCAGGTTATTTCTATATAATACGATCCTAATAAATAAAATAAAATTCCTAAAGTAACACCAAGATAAACTTCTAACTTATATAGCATGAATTATAGGAAAAAGAGAATTACGACACTTTTTATATTAAGTTGTTGGCCCTCATGTTTTTATCCTAATTTATGTAAAAGTCACTAGTTTAAAAGACGCACAAAATAATTCATTCCTTATTAAATAAAAGACTTTAATGTTCTGCTTATAAGTGGAAAAAAGGAAGAGGTCTTGATTAACAGACCATTAAAAGAGAAAAAGTGAAAGTTCATGAAATCACAAGAAGTTTTTTCTATTTTGGAAGTGAACTTCTACCAATCAAAAAAGGTACATATCACATATCTTGCACCATATCTCAAAATAAAAACATTTTACGAATATAACTCTTTATAGAAATAAAAAAGGAGAAAGTACAAGGAATAAGAAAACATGTATCTCTATTGATGCCCAAACGAAAGGCAATGCCGCTTCATAATTTCAACAACTTATGTCTTTTGCAAGAATTCAACAACTGAAGTAGATTCCAGTCCTAGAATATCAAAATTTATGATAAGGTAAAAATTAGAATGCCCGAGATATCTGAATACTAATTATAATCTGACCGAGTAAAGGAGGTCATGAAGATGATAAATATAAGAATGCCTAGAATACCCGAATATCGATAATAAGCATAAGAATGCCCAGCATACAAGAATACCAATTATCATCGAAGTGGGGAGAGTAGCTCGATCCCACGACCAAAAATAAATAATGCCCAAAATACCTGAATAACAATTATAATTCGGTTCGAAAAGAGGAGCTCGATCACTCAATCAGGAGGATAATGATAAGAATACAAAGAAATCCAAAGAAGGCTGAGAATATCCGGATGTCTGTTCCACCCCAACGGCGGAGAGGGGATTTAGGAAGACTAAAGAAGCCAATAGAATGCCACGAATGTCACAAACAATAGAAATTCCAATCAGGGAGAGGAAATCGGAGGGTAATAAGGAAAAGACAAGAATATCCCGAGAAAACCATGAATACCAAAAGTTCTAGAAGTCCCATCATAATCCAACCAGGGAGAGGAGTTCAATTCTACGGTTAGGAGGATAATAAGAAGAAGAAGAAGATCTAGGATCCACAAGAATGCCAAGACTGCCATGAATATCCGAAATCCATTCATGTCCAAGAGAGGAACTCGATCCTTCGGTCGGGAAAGTAATAAGAAGACCATAAATACCAGAAGTAGTATCTATCCCGATTGGGGAGAGCAACATGATCCTTTGGTCAATAGGGTAAAGACCAAGAATACCCCTGAATACAATGAATACTAGAAGTGCCAGAAGTCCCATCAATTCCTATCGGGGGAGGAGTTTGATCCTTTGGTCTAGAGGACTAAGAGCATCATAGTCAACTATGAATACCAAACAATTATACTACCAAGCTTGATTTTTCCATCAATAGTAGTTGAGAAAATAAATTGCATGAAGAGAAAAAGTGAATTCGTGTGATAGTTAAACTAATTAAGAAAACTTGACTATGAAAATAAATAAAATGACAAAAAGAAACAAGAAAAAACATCAAAGAGCAATTCATTAATTAATTCAAAGAAATGAATTACCTTATCAAATTTCAAGAAAAACAGAAGAACATTCGCCAATCATCTACATGTAAGCAAGTGGAAACAAGAATCTAAACCTAGAATGAAAGAGCATGTTGTCATTATAAATCTTAGCAGTTATTTACAAGTTGACAAAGTTTATTAATTGACTGATATGTCCAAAATAAAATACCTATTTTCAAAAAGCTTTGAATTATTCTATCATCTAATCTGGTCATGTATGACTTTGCATATTGGATGTCTCCACCTACAACAAATGATCAATTGCATAATAAAAAATAAAAATTATTGAAAACAATATGAAATTAAAGATAAACTCCAAGTGATAATTATAATGAAAATGAAAAATTAGTGAACAAGTTGTAAAGAAAAATCTATTGGGAGAAAATATGGTAACAACTAACAAATAGTAGAAAATAGGTGAGAATTATCATATCAAAAGTTCCCAGGTGTAGTATAGCCATGGATAGGAAGTGTTGTCATCATGAAGTGCGTGCAATAAGTCTTCTTGGGAGAAAACAGAATATGCTCGATTACCTAGCAAAAATGAAGCAATTAAAAAGAATAGCTAGCAACCTAAATTGGATGATAACTAAATTTAGACAGAAATATATTGAAATAAAAAGGTAAACGAATATATTGGAAGTTGTCCAATTTTACATGACACTTACAGACCATTAACTATTTGCTCAAAAATACCAAATGAAGGGTCTTTGGAAACTTGACCTTCAGCATGTATGTCTTTTGTAGAAATACACAGCAGCTAACTTGTGTGCAGTAATGAGAATGTGCATAGTCTCAAATGTTCATGAGTGCAGTAATGTATCAATGTATTTCATCTGCAGCATATTGTTTGTGGATGAGAAATAAAATGGCCCAACCAAATCTGTGCTGCAACAAATGTTTTGCTAGTAACAATAAAACACAATCACTAAGGATCATTAATTCAATTAATAGATTATGATAAACAATAACTTCTACAGTACCTATAAAGAATCTTGAAATATGAAGGCAAAAGAAAAAAATACACCAATGTAGGTAGCTAGCCATAAGTAAATATTATATGAGCAATAGCCATCTGATCAAGAGTCCAAAGCATAACTGAGAGATTTTTCTGAATAAGCTTAATCCTATGATGGATACCAATCAAAAAAAGGTACGTATAAGATATCTTGCACCCATATCTACAAATAAAAACATTTTACAAATATAGTTCTTTATAGAAATAAAAAAGGACAAAGTCAAATAATCTCCCAACCGAATAAAGGAGTTTGATCCCTTGGTCGAGAGGATGACAACTAAAAAAACTAAGAATAGTAGAAGTCTCATAATGTCCCAATAGAGCATATCAATAATGTTCCAGCCGGGAAGAGGAGCTCAATCACTATAACAGGAGGATAATAACCAGAAAGCCAAGAATACCAGAAGTCCAACAATGTCCCGACCGAGGAAAGGAATTCGATCCATTGGTCGGGAGGATGACAACTAGAAAACCAAGAATATCAAAAGTCCAATAATGTCCCAGCTAAGGAGAGGAGCTGAATCACTATAACAGGAGGATAATAATCAGAAAGTCAAGAATACCAGAAGTCCAATAATGTCCCGACCGAGGAAAGGAATTTGATCCCTTGGTCGGGAGGATGACAACTAAAAACCAAGAATACCAGAAGTCCAATAATGTCCCAATAGGGCATATCAATACTGTCCTAGCCGAGAAGAGGAGCTCAATCACTATAACAGGAGGATAATAACGAGAAAACCAAGAATACAGAAGTCTAATAATGTCCCAACCGAGGAAAGGAGTTTGATCCTTTAGTCGGGAGAATGATAACCAGAAAGCCAAGAGGAGGATAATAATCAAGAATATCAGAAGTCCAATAATGTCCCGACCAAGGAAAGAAATTCGATCCCTTGGTCGGGAGGATGACAACTAAAAACCAAGAATACCAGAAGTCCAATAATGTCCCAATATGGCATATCAATAATGTTCCAGTCGAGAAGAGGAGCTCAATCACTATAACAGGAGGATAATAACGAGAAAGCCAAGAATACCAGAAGTCTAATAATGTCCCAACCAAGGAAAGGAGTTTGATCCTTTTGTCGGGAGAATGATAACCAGAAAGCCAAGAATACCAGAAGTCCAATAATGTCCGGACCGAGGAAAGGAATTTGATCCCTTGGTCGGGAGGATGACAAATAGAAAACCAAGAATACCAGAAGTCCAATAGTGTCTCAATAGAGCATATCAATAATGTCCTGAGAGGAGCTCAATCACTATAATAGGAGGACAATAATGTCCCAACCGAGGAAAGGAGTTTGATCGCTTAGTCGGGAAGATGATAACATGAAAGCCAAGAATACCAAAATGGCATAATGTCCCAACTGAGGAAAGGAGTTTGATCCCTTGGTTAGGAGGATGACAACTAGAAAACCAAGAATATCAGAAGTCCAAAAATGTCCCAATAGAGCATATCAATAATGTCCCGGCCGGGAGAGGAGCTCAATCACTATATCGGGAGGATGATAACCAGAAAACCAAGAATACCAAAAATCCAAAAATGTCACGACCGAGTAGATAAATTTTTTTTTAGATAACTAGAAAACCAAGAATACCAGAAGTCCAATAATGTCCCAATAGAGCATATCAATAATGTCCCGGCCGAAGAGGAGCTCAATCACTATAATAGGAGGACAATAATGTCCCAACCGAGGAAAGGAGTTTGATCCCTTAGTCGGGAAGATGATAACAAAAAAGCCAAGAATACCAGAAGTCCAATAATGTCCCAACCGAAGAAAGGAGTTTGATCCCTTGGTCAGGAGGACGACAACTAGAAAACCAAGAATATCAAAAGTCCAATAATGTTCCAATAGAGCATATCAATAATGTCCCGACCGGGAGAGGAGCTCAATCACTATATCGGGAGGATGATAACCATAAAACCAAGAATACCAGAAGTCCAAAAATGTCATGACCAAGTAGATAAATTAGGTATAATATTAAAAATTCCGATAAGACTAGGAGACAAGTCACGTCTGGGATAGAATACTAATAAGATTAGAAAAACCAATCCACTAGGGGATATTTGTGAAAAGAGACTAGCCCAGGCCCGGGTATATGTCGAAGATATAAGAAAACCAAGATCACCTAACAATATCAAGAAGTCTAATAGGATAATAATTCCAATCCCACCCAAAGATAGTAAGTGAAAAAACCAATAAGATCTAAAAAACTAATGTTGTTGAGGGTTATTAGTAAGATCAGAAAACCAATCCCCTAGGAGAATATTAATAAGATATGGATAAGATTATAAAATTAATCCTACTCGGGGTGCAAACCAATACAATGAGAAAAACCAATCCCGCAAGGGAATATTAATAAGATCAGAAAAGCAATTCCGATAGGGAATAACTTAGAAGTCAAATAAGATAAGAAATCCAATCCGCATTATAAGATACTATAGCTTGGAGGTTGTTATTCTCAAATAAATAGAGATTCTACTATATAGGCAATTATTAGTAGAGACTCCTATACTTCAACCAACATGGAATATTGTAGGTTAACATGGTTTTTGGCTTAATCAAATTGCTTCATTAATATATAATCTATATCCCCTATACAACAACAATCAAGCCTTATTGACAGGGTCGGCTAATCAAAATTCTCTATGGAACTAAATATTCCCCTCTTATATGTAAATGATAGAAGTCAGATGTAAACAGTTCAAAATACATACAATAATAAATAATGCAATTAATACAAACCAATAGCATTTTTCAGCATGAATTCTCACTAAGTCTATTGATCCATGCTAGCCATATATAACAATGCAATACATACACTTAATTTGCAAATCAATTAAGCCCATTGCTAAAATTAAGATAGCTCATAGCACCACTAATTCTCCTTCACAATCAATAGGAGAAAAATTAATAAATTCGGAATGTATACACCAACCATCATGTGTCTATATTTGTTGAGCCATTTAAAAGTTCAAATAGATGTGATTGATTGAACGTATAATCAAAAATAAATCAACATATATCCATTTCAAAATGAACAACCAACGAGGACTAACAAAAACCTATATTGTATTAGTAAACTTTTAACAAAGCACAAGCCTGATCATATAGCTGATAATATCAAAGCTTAATCAAAATAGCCAAGAGTGAACTTAATCGACTCCTGATCATATAGCTGATAAAAAATTGTTTCATTGAAATTAGCACAAGCCTGTACCTGGTTAGATTGATCCTCGTAATCAAATAGAAAGCACATATGAAAATAACTATTGTAAGAAGAACCTTAGAGGACTCATTCTGAATTTCTAAACTCACTTTCTATATTTCAAACCAATAAAGACCAGAAACATATGAGACCAAAAGAAGGTGAAATCATAATTAATTAAGCTAAAGAACCAACTATAGAAATGTCAAAGCAACTATTATAAAAGCAATCAGAAACGAGAGCAAAAAAAAACCTGGATGCAAATGGCAGCTCTGTGCTCCTTGATGTACATATATTTCTGTAGACCAAGGAAACCATGAATACTAAATTGGAGTACGACAACAACTGAATGAATATACATGAAGCCATCCCCGAACATGCAAAAAATTCTGGCCAACCTAAGAAAAACAAAGAAATGTCATGCAATTTGATATCTCAATAAAATTATGCTATGCACATAAGGAATCAATATATATAAAGAATTGCAACCCAAGAGAATAAAGTAGAAAAAATTATATAATCAAAAAGTGGAACTAATGTTATCACACTAATTCACATCTATCCAATAAAATTTAAAAATTATATCCGCAACATGGATCGACTACTTCATTAGTGACTACCACAATGCTCGTACTCTACAAAGAAGTTTGTAAATATTCCTTGGACCTTGGAAAAAAATAATAATTAGCTTTTAAAAAAGTCAATTTCTTCAAAACACTTCAGATTAAAAAAAAGTAAACATTTGATGGCCTGCAAAAGCTTCCACAATGCTATTTAGACTTAGAACTATGCATTTTATTGAAAAAGAATTTCTGCAAAGTACCTATTGTAATTGCAGCAATTGCAACAACTCTAGTGACAAAAAACTCCGTGACTAACGAAAGTTTTGAAATGGTTCTAAATTATCTTTGCAACATTTTCCAAAACCCCATTTCTCCGTGCATCTAAAGTGCAATCTAACCAGCTCTACGAATTATTTTAGGCTCGCCAAGCAGGAAAAGACAAATACTTCTTGTAAGCTCATAAAGATATATGACCTCAAATTTAACAACCGTAAAGACATCAACACAATTGTTACATATTTTTACTTACAGTGGCTTCGAACAAATCTTGCAAAACATGAAAGAGGACGAGTTAAAAGAAAATTAACTTAGAACTTTACCTACTAGTTACATGTGATTAACTTTCAAGATAAAAATTATTTTTTAGAAAAGATAATCACATGATGGCTGAGTGTCAATGGGAATGATGTTAAATACATAGGCACAAGAACAATTCAAAGTTTAGAAGATATGTTATACTTGACCCAAGGACTAACTTCCAAGAGAATGTGAAGGGCATTAATCCTCCAATGCTATAAGAATAGGCAAAAGTAGTATTACGATACTGAAGCACTTATTGCACCTATTTAGTTAGGGAAAAGTATGAACATAGATCATGATCAAGAAAAAAAATGAGATTTTTGACATGTCAAACCCTCAAAATCACAAGAAGGTTGGATAATGAAATGGAATGAAGTTCTCTCGGTTCACTATTAGCAGCACCAAATGACTCATTTGCAATGTGTAGCCAAAAACTGATCATGTACAGTCAATTCCAACTACAAACAGCAAATACTTTTAAAGTGTATGATACACAACTAATAACACAAAAAGAGAATTGAAAGTAATAGCCTACAAAAAATTAACAGAGATGGACTAAAAGGGAAATTGTCCATAAGGAGCATGATACTCAGTTGAAGACAAGGAAATTCTTTTATAAAAAACTGAAATGCCCATCTAAATTTACCTACATAAAAGAGTTGACAAGGAACATATCTGGACAACATTATTGCAAAAGAAAAACTTCAATATTATGCTGAAGATAAACGACCATGCTCATAACCTTGGTTGTCACTCTGGATGTCACTCAAGCTACAAAGGTTGTTTTCCTTGCAACATTATGTAGAAAAAGGAAAATTTCTTTGATAAATAAAATAAAATGCAACTCTGGAAAATCAAAATTACTCAACAGAGTCATGTCATGGAAATTCCAATACCAAGAATTTGTAAAGACGCAAAACATCAAAGAATTGCAAGCATCCATAGCAGTAACCCAAGATCTTGTACATAACTAGGTCTCATATGGGCCTTCAACTATCCATGGACAGGAACAAGGAAAATGAAGTTGGTTTCAATTTGTCTAATTGAGATATCCAAATATATTTCAAATAAAAATGAAAGGAATGCATCCAAAAGTCAATACCTTGCTATACAACTCAGGCTTCTATCAAAGAAATAGAATTATCTGGACCAGATCATTGAATGATTCATTTACCACCCTTCCTTTCGTGGAGAGAAAGAAAGTACAATGGTATTTTGTTGCTTTATATATTTATCTCTTTGAAAATATAGAAATCCTAAAATTCCTTTCTAATATGACAAACTAACATTATCGGATATGATGAAAGTAAAGGGAGTATTCATGGAGGCAGAGCATGGACCTATCACAAACAACCTCAAAGAGCTGAATTGCACCTAAGTTGCCTTAGACAACTTAGGCTAAGATTCTCAGTTCCATTAAATTAATAGGATGTCATAAGATCAAATGGAAAAGAAATCTTGAAAGGGGAAAATAAAATGTTCAAGTGTGCATACAAATTACTTACTACAAAAAATATTTTCAAGAAACTAAATGTCGAAGAATGTTATTAAGCTAACCCACATGTGTGTTGATTCAGACTAGAACTTTAAATTATACCTAATAACATTCTGTAATAAAATTTCTTATGACAACTGAACATCACAAACTGAGAAAGGAAATTTTTTCCCTTTTTCTTCAAGAGCAGCTTATACCTTAGAGATCATCTTGGTGTTCTGAGTTATCAAAGTTTAACACCATCATGTTGTGGTAAGTTATAAAAGGTATTATCTGTGAATGTATCTAGAAACAAAAAAAAACAAAAACTCTACTAAAGTAAATTTAGCACACATTATTAAGAGCCTTCCACAATAATTTTAAATGGAAGCATCTGGGTATATATAACTTAACCCACCCACTCACACTAGGGATTATCACCAAGTTACGGCTCTCTAAAAAGTTTTTTTTATACAATTCAAATATTTAGATTTGGAAAATTCAACAAGAAATATTCACATAATGTATTGTCACTCAGTCTTTGCTCTCATTACCAAACATATAGCAAAATTGATAAGACAAGCTGTCTTGATTGAATGATTCCTCACCAGTCTTTGTTGTACCACATAATGTGAGCAACAACAAAGCAGAGAAAGTGAGTAAAAATGCAGTTAAGAGAAATCCAGGCATTATAGATCCGAAAAAAATTACCACAGCACAAAAGATACCTGCAATAGCCAAACCCATACGTTCTAAGTCAAAGAAACAAACACAAGCATAAGTTGGGAACCTAGTAAAATTACATCAACTTGTGTGACAAAAGTTACATTAACTCGCAGAAAATAACCTGAATTTCATAGGTAAAGAAGCAATAAAACAAACGTTACATTAACTCGCAGAAAATAACATGAATTTCAAAGGTAAAGAAGCGATAAAACAAAGTGAATGTTTGCACAAATGGCTCTAGTACCCAGTACAAACCAAGAAAAGGAAACAAAACCAAAACGAAATCAGACAAAGAAATTATGAGATTTCACTACAATAAGCAGCCAATCACAATACTAGGGCATCGAGCAAAAATGCCCAAATCCCACAAACACGAAGCAAAATTTCTGGCATCGGAAAAAAAAACAGGGAGCAGGAAGCGGGATTGGATACCTTGCCCCCGGTGCCCATCACACCTCGCGTCGCTGAAGCTCAACGAGTCGAGCGGAAGGGAGGAAACCCGAAAATTGGAAAATGGGCCGGCAGAAGGGGAGGAGGCAAGGAAGCGGGGTGGACGGAGTAGAAACCGAGGAGAAAACCCGACGAAGGAGAAGCCCGACTCAACCTCTTCTTTCCCCTTCGACTCCGTGTGGCGAGGAAAGGGGCGATGTGGGAGACGGAGCAAAGCGATGATCTGCCTCTCACGCAACGGCATTATAGCACTCTAACGGTCATATGCTTTATTATTAATTGTCATGTAAAAAAAAATTAAGAAATTTGTTGATTTTAAAACAAAATAAAGATAACGATTATAATTAGATATTTAATTATGAAATTTTAAATAAATAATTTTAAATAAATTATTATTTGATAATAATTATATATTAAATTATTTTTAAAAATATTAAATAATTAATCACATATAAATAGTTTTAAATTTTAAAAATTATATATTTATCAAATTAAATATTTAAATAAAATATATAAAATCAACCAGATTGTCTAATATTGCAAATCAGATTCGAAGTCAAAATATATAGTCAATATACGGTATCAGATTCAGTTTCAGAAATCAAACTCACTACAGTTGCATATTCTGGATCATGGCAGGCTTGTGTTCATGATTTTTTTATCTTGGAATGGATGAGTAATTGAGGTTGTTCAACCTTTATATGAGATACTGCAATAAATGTTGATCCTCACCTACATTGTTGTTATAATTATAACAAGAATGGTGTATCAGGAATATTGTTCTTTTAGTCTTTGTAGCTCAATACTCTGTCGGTATTAATTGTTGTGTCCTAGATGCTTTGCTGTCACTAATTCTGATTGCATTGATAATTGCTTCTGTTCAAATTCAAGACTATCTAAAATTACTGTACTCTTGGATTGTTTTAATTTATGATTTGCTGCAACAATGATTTGTAGCACTGTCTCACTCACACTGAGCTAGATCTTGCGTTAAATTTCTGCTACTTTGAGCTCTGAAATTCTAAACTAGAACCTGCTTGTTTTCTAGATTGAGATGTTGTCGAACTTATCCACACCATAAAATTGTATTGTTGTATTTCTCTAAGACTTTCCATCAGCTTGGAGCTTAGATATTTTATGTCATGAAGCCTCATTTAATGTATCGATTTTCTCTTAAAACATCAACTACTAAAACTGATTGCTCTTGATTGATATGTGCCTACGTAGGTTGGCTCAGTGGTACTTACAGGTGGTATTGTTGCAATAGATTATAGGGTCGATTCTCAACATATGTGAAATACATCGCAGGTCACTTGACCTCACAAGGGTCATTGTGCTAGACGAAGTTCTTATGATTTACCACCCTTCCAAATGACATGAGGTAATTCGGAAGGAGCACTTGGCATGAGGATTATCATCTTTTTCTACAATCAGTATTGATTGATATGCACTCCAAATTTTGGGGTGCAATCCCAGCAATAGTAGAGCAGGAATTAAGCAATCTTCTCTTGATGGACTTGCATGTATCTCGTTTGCTCATATTGTATATGCCACATGATTTGTTTGTTTTATTATTTGCTTGACAACGCCACAAAATACAGAAAGTAAATCTTCTCCTGTTCCCATTGCCATAGGAGGAGCCACTTGGTTATAAGTTTAGGCTTGGAAGTCTTGAGAGGAGATCAAGCGTGTTTATAAAGAAGAAGACCGAACACCTGTTTTCACTTCAACTCACCAACGGATGTCTTCTTCTCAGATAAATTCCTCCTTTCCCCTCCCTTATGCAAGCCTCATCTCTGTTTGAAACATCAGGATTAAGCCTCCTTCTCATATAAATTGGTTTGTATAAGTTCATAAGCTTGAAATCTTAATTGGAGCATCAGGATTATGTGAAGAATCCAGATCAGATAGGATGGTTATTAAGGAAGGCAAACTAAAGGTAGGAATACCTAATTACAATAGACACCAAGTTAAATATAATATTAATATATTGGTAGTGCTCTATCTAATAAACTATAAAATCTCTGGTTTGATGGCCATTTAGTCTGTACTACCTCTGTCTAATATTACTTCAAGGGATTCCTTAGTTTCCTGATGAAAATCGTTTAAACCTCACCAATGTGAGGTATATTAATTCATTTCTTATCTTCATCCAAAGTAATTGATCTTGTCCGAGAGTTGAGTCGACGGACGCTGGGGACGTGACATTCTCTACTGACTCCGCGTAGACTCTGGGCTGACGTGGACTTCAGTGAACCTGCAGCAAAATCGAGCCAGGAAGGGGATCCCGGCGACGGTCCTCCGACGCTCAAGTAAGGCGAGAAGAATTCGAAGCAGAGTAACGAGGCCAAGAGCTACAGTAGATGAGAATACATACCTCCGTCAAAGTTTGGAGGTCCTTATATAGGATCCCTGAGAGGCGCATGCACGTTTCTCGAGACGTACACGCTTCCTAAGATATACCTTAAAATGGATGTATCAGAAAAGTACGTCTGACGTCATACCGCAACCGTCCGAGCATATCTCTTACATAACAGTGGAAACTTCCATCGTACGATTCTCTGTCCTGTTCGGCCGCCGACCATGCTGTTCGTCGGCGGCACATGTCTCAAAAAGGATGTCACCAGCAGTCCCCTTCGTCCTCTTCTGCACCTTTTGTCTGTTACTAGCCCGACCGGGAGAGATACTTGGACCCACTGCTGTCCGAGAGGGGACATGTATTGTACCGAGCGGGAAGGTCGCTCAGCCACATACTCGGACGAGAATGCCTTCGTTGATCCGCAGCTCATCCAAGTGAACAGGCCGCCCGACGCCTCAACTTTCTTAGGCAGACTCGTGAGCGTCGAAAACCTGACCCATGGTCGAGCTATTTTTACGCCGCTCCGGGCGCAGTCGTGGCCGATCAGCCAGGTGGCATTCCGATCGGCCACACCTTTAGGTTGACTATCTTGGCTTTGACCTCCACGTGTCATTGGCCTCTATCCCGCATGGGACTCCACTCTTACTACCGGATCACGTGCCTCCCCCTCAAGTCTAGTCGAAGAAGGCTGCAAGTCTGACTGACTGGACTATTAGCCAAATGGCACGGCGGTCGCTCTGCCGCTAATGTGAATGTTTATCTGATCAGGCACTATGCAGGTGCAATGTTGCTCGGCAGCATGCACGCTAGAACTTGGAAGGTTTTGCTCGCCGTTGCTTGCCTTGCTGACCTAACGTCGGTCAAGGCTGACGTCCTTAGGATCTCCTCGGAATTCGTGCAAATCCTCGCTATTAATCCTGAGCACGCGACCACACCTACGTAATGGAGCTCATTAAATGCGCCCTGTGAGTAGATGCCACGTGTCCATGCAACCGTCACCGCCTGCTCGCGCTGTTAGGGTTGATGTGACCTTTGGCCCTTCGAATTTAACGGTTAGATCTACTCCTCGGATCCCGTGACCTGGATCGGACGGCTCCGGTCGCTCAGCCCCGTTAGGCTCTCCTCTTCCCCAGCCGCTTCGCGATATCGCGTGCTCATCCGAACTTCCTTTCCTCTCGATCATCCTTCCTGCGAACCCTTGCCTCTTTCTCCTTGGTTCTCGTGTTTTCTTTGCACTCTAGCGGTGTCTGTGCTCCTTTGACACTGTTCCGATTATCCCCTTTATCAACTCTTCTGCCTTTTCTTTTCTTACTGTTTCGGTAATGACTAGCTCGTCACAACCGTCTGACCCTGCTCCTGGCCTCTGGTATATTGCCATGGAGAGCCGGTTTGATGCAGATGACGCGGTGAGCTTCGTCCGCACCTTCGAACTTCCCCCTGACCATAAATTAATATTAGCTTCTCCGTTCGATAGGCCTCATGATCCGCCGACCGACACTATTTGTTTCTTCCGAGACCAGTTTGTAGCTGGTCTGCGTTTTCCCCTACATCCGTTCATCATTGAAATGTGCAATTATTTTCACCTCCCGCTCGACCAACTCGTTCCAAACTCGTTTTGATTGTTGTGTGGCGTAGTTGTCTTATTTAGGCTGCACGGCATCCCTTTAGTTCCCAAGATTTTTCATTACTTCTACTATCCCAAACAGTTCGAGTGGTGTACTTTCCTTTTACAGTCTCGGATCGGCCTTGTCTTCTTCTACAAAATGCCCCACTTCTAATAAAAACTGGAAAGAATACTTTTTCTTTCTGCGTTTGCCCGAGTCGCCGCCCTTCCGAACCAAGTGGCAGACCACCGTACCCTCTCCACCAGAGCTCGATAAATACAAGAGCCAGCCGGCCTACCTTCACGCAGCCAACATGTTGGCCGGCCAAAAGTTCAACATCCACGAACTGCTCTGCGAGGGCGTGTTATACATGTTCGGGCTGAGTCCGATCCGCTCGAAACTTCCGAGCAGCATGGGTAAGAGCTTTCTTGATCCCTTTTTTCCTTTTGATATAACTGATTTGTTTTCCCTTTCTGCAGCTGACATCATGATGCGCGCTCGTGCTACCGAGCGGATGAGGTTGAGGGCTGCCAAGATTGAAGCGGCGGCTGCTAAGGAGATGGCCGACCTTGGCATTACGCCGGTCGGCTCACACGAAGGTGAGAGCGGCGAAGCACCTATTGCTATCGGTGGATCGGCCGTTCGGGTTTCTGCAACTGAAGCGGTGGGCGATGCTACTTCGTCTGCTAGACATCCCTCTACTCAAGACGAGGACGTGGAGCACTCGGCTGAGGATGCTCCTTTGGTGATCCGCAAACGGCGTCGGATGGAGATACATGCCCGGTCGGCAACACCTGCGGAACAGGTGTCTGAGCAGGTTGGCGTTCCTTCCGTAGGGGTTGACCCGGCTCCGGCTTCGATCGAAGCAATTTCCTCGGATCGAACTCTTTCACAGCTTGATCTATCAGTAGATCCTATTGAAGCACAACCAGTCAGTTCTCTGCCACCGGCCTGTCGACGTATACGGCGCTCCGGCATCACTTCTGCTCTGACCGGCTAGTCCTTCGGTCCTTTAGGTTCAGCTTAGTTTGCTCCGAGCGGTCACCGAGTGGTTAAGGTCGTCCTGCAACTACCAACAGAAGAGTTCCTTCTAGCAGCTGACCGACCCACAATTCCAGAGCACCAGATCACCATCCGTGGACCGCTTGCCAAAGTATGGGAGGATACGAGGGCCCATGTTGCCCTGATGACCCCCGGTCAGCTCGGCGACAACCATCTGCAGCAAGCCACCGGTGTATGCCTCCTCAACCTCCCTTTACATTATTATTTTGCTTGGCTTTTAACGTTATTTTATCTGAGTGCAGAGCTGGGTGGAGAGCATCGCAGTCAGCAACCGCTTGGCAATACTGGAGGAAGAGTTGAAGAAACTTAAGATTTCTAGGGGAGGCCCGGCCCAAGGGCCTTCACCTGCTGAGCTGAAGGCCAAGCTGGTCAAGACAAAGAGGCTCCTGGAAGATGAGCGGCATAAATCCTCTAGACTAGAAACCATGGTGGCTCCGCTTGAAGCCAGGGTCTAGTCACATGATTAGGAGATCAAGCTGGCGACTACAAGGAAGGACAAGGCCATTACTGATCTAGACACAAAAAATGTTGAGGCCCGGGCACTGGAGCAACATGTCCAAGAATTGGCTGACCTGCTGGCCGGCGAACGGAAAAGCCAATCAGTGGAGCAGACTGAAATCCAAGGAAAACTAAAGAATCTCCAAGACGCCCTCAAAGCTTCTCGAGCCGCCCTCAAAGAGTATCAAGACGACGAATCAGGTCGCCTTGCTGTGATGAGGCAAACTTATATCCGCTCAGACGATTTTGCCCAGAGGGTATGTGATCGGCTCGTTATTGCCTTTGAGGAAGTCATTAATTCTACGACGGCTTATCTGAAGGGTAAGGGTCACCTTTTTGAAGCGACGGCTATCCCGCCTAAGGACCTAGCCTGACTACTTGATGTCATCCCTGACTCGATCTTTGATTATCTGGAGTGAGAAGGGATAATCATTTTGTAAGTTGTTGATGTATGTCAGCCGTCCGGCGGGAACTTTTTAATGAAAAATTAGTTTTTCCGTGTCTACTCCCGTCATTAATTGATTGCTTATGTCTGAACGGGATACTTGACCTTAATTTTTGATAAGTCGGCACCGCCGCTTGGCCACTACTCGGTGATTTAGAGATTCTTTCGATCGACTATTCATTTATTAGTGACCGAAATATATTTCGGTCGCTAATTTCCTGCTATGCAAAAAATTCCCCTTGATTATTTTACGACTAGATTTATATGTTCGGTCGCTAAAATTAGCGACTGATTAAAATTCAGTAGGTAAATTAATGACTGGAATAATAAGTCAGTCGCTAAACCACCCTGCAATGGAAAAAATGTCGACTTTTATTTTTTGTCATTGATCGGTCGTTAAAGAGTATTAGCGACCATTTAACGACCGAATATTCGATCGCTAAAGCTGATTATTTTTGTGGTGTCACCCCTTAGAGTTTTCTCCACTTGGCTTCACTCACCAAGGCTCAGCAATGGATCGACAGACCAAGGATCAGGTCCTTTAGACCTATCGAATCCACCTGACTTCCATGATCTACCAAGATTTCCCTTGTCTAATCGTAACTAGGACTTCCCTTGCTTAGCCGCAACTAGGACTTCCCTTGCCTAACTGCAGTTAGGACTAGTCACTCGGTTGACTTCTCATCTTGCCTAGTCACAATTAGGACTTCCCCTGATCAAGCTCTATTAAACATATTTATCGGACTTTAAAACCTTGAAGGTCAATTGCATCAACACCTTGGATACCCCCGGTCTCAGAAAGGGTAGAAGTGTTATTCCCCTACTCTCCGCCAGTACTTTCTCTCTGTTGATGTCACGTTCTTTGATTTGATTCTCTTTTTTGGGTCTCACGCATCTCCATCCGAGTTATCTCCATCTTCGTCTGCACCAGTGACTGTCTTTTATCCTCCGGGGGCGTCTCTATCACCTCTAGCCCCATCTCCTCCTTTGTAGGTTTATCAGCGTTGTCCATGCCTTGCTTTATCGCCACCCATCACCGATATTGCCATGGACATATCTTTGGAGCCGAGTCCTTCGCCTCTTCCTCCGGTCTCGTCTCTTGAGTCTGATATTCCCATTGCACTTTGGAAAGGTATGTGTTCCACTTGTAATCCTTCTCCTCATTATATTTCCTTGAGTTATCATCATCTTTCTCCTTCCTACTTTTCTTGTATTTCTTCCTTGTCGTATGCCTCTCTTGCAAAGTCTGCAGTTGATGCCTTTGCCTATCCAGGATGGAAACGAGCTATGCTCGATGAAATGTGTGTCTTGCAGCGCAGTGGGACTTGGGACCTCGTTTCTCTACCACCTGAGAAGTTAGTTGTTGGTTGTCGATAGGTGTATATTGTGAAAGTTAGTCCAGACAACACGTTGACTGGCTTAAGGCTCGCCTCGTCGCTAAAGGCTATATTTAGATTATGGGAACACTTTTTCTCTTGTTGTCAAGATGTCTTTTGTGCACCTTTTCCTATCTATTGTTGTGATTCGACATTGGCCTCTTTATCAGTTGGACATAAAAAATACATTCTCACATAGTCACCTGCTCGAGGAGATCTACATGGAGCAACCTCTGTGTTTTGTTACTTAGGTTTTGTATGTCGCCTGCAGAAATCTTTATATGGCCTCAAGCAGTCACCCAAGGCATGGTTCGGTAGATTTAGTACTGTAATTCAATGGTTTGGCATGACTCGGAGTGAGACTGACCATTCTGTCTTTTATCGCCACTCATCTACTAGTTGCATCTACTTAGTGATTTATGTTGATATCGTCATCACAAGTAGTGATCATCTCACGATTTCACAGGTAAAACAATATCTTTTCAAATATTTTCAGATAAAGGATCTCGGCAAACTCAAATATTTCTTGGGGATAAAAGTAGTACAGTCTAAAGATGAGATCATCATATCCCAAAGGAAGCATGCGATCGATATTCTGGAAGAAACATGAATGTTAAACTCAAAGACAGTCAATAACCTATGGATCCTAATGTAGCTCCTGCTAAATCAGGGGGAGCCTCTTCCATAAATCCTGAATAGTACAGACAATTAGTAGGGAAACTAAACTACCTTACTGTTACTCGTCTGAATATCTCATTTGCAGTAAGTGAAGTAAGTCAGTTTCTCAATTCTCCATGCAAGAAACATTGGGTTGATGTGACTTGCATTATTTAATATATCAAAGGTGCATCAGGAAAGGGTCTTTTGTATGAAGACAAATGACATATTCGAGTTGTAGGATATTCTGATGCAGATTGAGTAGGATCTCCCACTGATAGAAGATCCACTTCTGGATTTTGTATATTTGTCAGAGATAACCTTATTTATTAGAAAAGCAAAAATTAGAATGTTATGGCAAGATCTAGTGCAGAGGCAGAGTATCGAGCTATGCCTATTGTAGTTAAGAGCTCAAATGGCTAAAACAATTGCTTCAGGAACTAAGGTTTGAAGAGATTACACAAGTACCACTTATATGTGACAACTAGGCCGCCATGCATATCGCCTCAAACCCAGTTTTTCATAAAAGGATAAAGCATATTAAAGTTGGTTGTCACTTTGTCAGAGAGAAAGTCATATCTGGAGAAATATCTACTAGCTCTGTCAATTCGCATGATCAATTAGCAGATATATTCACTAAGTCAATGAGAGATTCTCGAATTGACTACATATGTAACAAGGTTGGTGCATATGATCTATATTCTCCAGCTTGAGGGGGAATGTTGAATACTTCTAAAGATTCCCTTGATTGTAGAGATTATGATTGATTTGGATTCCCTTGATTATTGGGATTGAGATTGATCTTGATTGTATTCCCTTGACTGTAGGGATTGAAATTGATTTTTTTTTCTCTCCTTATGTATATAAATACCTACATGTAAATATATGAATAATAAGATAGAGAGATTTTTTCCTAATGCCTCTCGTTTTTCTTTTTCACGTAATGCAATAGATATGACATATTAAAAGTACGTGTCTTGCGAGTCTTCATGACTCACATATGCCATATTATCTCTCATGGGTCACTAGCAAGGCCTTGGACAACCAGCATAACAAGAAAAATGCTCACTATCACTAGTGTGTGAAAGGAATAAGTTTAAAATCCATATTTATGTACAAGATCCATGTAAATCAAATCTAGCTGCGACAATAAGACTTCATGTGTTACATTAAGGTTAAAGATAGAAAACATTGTTGGCAAAGGAGACTGATATTATTGGTTTCCTTACAGTTGTAAAAAAGAAGATATATGCTCAACTTCTTCAAGTGGAAGTTTTGTAGAGCTTGTCACGAAGGGATCCTACAAGAATGGTGGCTTAAGGAGGCAAACAATGGCTAGTGGAAGGTGAATGTTAGTGACACAAATCCATCTATTGTATTTATGGATGAACCGACATCTGGTCTAGATGCATGAACTGTAGCTATTGTCATGCGTGCAGTGAAAAATGTTTCTGAACCTGGAAGAACAGTTTTGAAGCATTCAATCAGGTAACTATATTTTTTTTCTAAAATAAGAAAACAACAGGTAACTAGGCCGATATGGTACCTCTATCATGGAGTTATGCGGCACAAAAAAAGAATCAGAAAAAAAATATATATCTAGATAACTTTTAACTTATTACAGAAAAATAGAGTTAATATCTAAGTATAGTACAAGGATCTAAAAGAAAATCCTAGAGATATTTAAAGCTAAGCTCATATCAGATAAAATTACAAAAGAAGCATAGTTAAACATTGAATTTATTACATATATGGTCCTTAAACCATCTGAATGCCATTAGCAAAGCTGAAAGATTAGTGACCCAAATGAAAACAATCCAAAAATCTATTGTTCGAATCCAGTAATATTGTCTCATTAAATATTACCTTTCTTCATTTTTCCACTGCTAATTTTGATGAAAAGAGGAGAAGAGTTGATTTATACAGGACCAATTGGAAGGCATTCGAGTAAAATCATTGAATATCTTGAGGCAAGTTATCGTCAATATCAATTATTCTTCTTGTTTCAAATGGATAACATAGTATGTGATAATAACAAGAGCTAAATCTTTTAACTTGTAAATTTTGTATGTTTGATTTCCTGCATTTTAGTTGAGCAGTAATCGTTGAATTCTGTGAAATATTTTTACTACTACGGAGTTTCTATCGTTGCAACAAGAATGACTTGTATAATGTTGGTGCGGGAAGCATTCGACGATCGAACCTTAGTTTTGATAATGGCAAAGGATTCAAGGTTAAGTTGGTTTGTGATCTAAAATTCTTGACTGAGTGTTTCAGGAAAGTCCTAACTGCGGTTAGGCAGGTGAAAATCCTAAGGGGTGGTAACCTTAGGTCCTAGGGGGCGATAACCCTAGGTGGAGGAAAACCCTAGGGGGTGGTAACCCTACGTCATAGGGGGTGGTAACCCTATGCGGAAAGTCTTGGTGGGTTGAGTGCTTCAGGCAAAACTCCTAGGGGTGGTAACCCTAGGTGGAAAGTCCTGGTGTCGCGAACCAGGTGAAAGACTGGACCAGCCGGGAAGCGGAAGTCCAGCAGAAAGTCCGGGAGCATCAAGCGCTGAGCAAAAGTCCAGTCGATCTGGAGGATCGCACTAGCATCAGGTAATCTCTCCTAAGGGGAGTAGGTGAGGACGCGTTCCCCGCTAAGGGAGCAGTAGGCGTTGGGTCGACCTAGGATTTCCGGTCGGAAATCCGAAGTCAGACCCGGATAGTCTAATGACTATCGATAATATTTTTTTACTTTATTTATTGCTTTATGTGATAACTTTGTGTTGCAGGATATTGTTTGGGACTAACATATCTTGCAGGTACAAAATAATGAAGTCTTCCCTCGGATGAACAGTGTCCAAGGCGCCTCCATTGAATTTAGAGGCGCCTCGGTGCAAAAGCTGAGCTGGCCGCGAAACAGGGCTGAAGGCGCCTGGGAGTGTTATGGAGGCACCTTGGAAGGAGCCTTGAAGACCCATGAAGGCGCCCTCTAGCAGATAGGTTTCGACCAGTTCGTCACTGATCCACGCATGAAACTTGGGTGAACTGGAGGCGCCTCGGATGAGCTTGGAGGCGCCTCCAGCATGCTTTAAAAGCAGGTTTCAAGCAGCACCTCAGATCAACAATTCTAAGCCTTCTCTCATTCACGTGCTGCTCCAAAAGACGCTTCGAAGTGCTGCTACTCGTGCCCGACGACCCAGAGCTCCGAGATTTCATTTTCTGTCGTTGGTATAGATTTATTTATTGCACTTATTGTAATACTTAGTTTGTAATAATCGTGCTTATAGTTGTTGTCCACCGAAAGCGATCAAGGATCGCGGGCCTTCGAGTAGGAGTCGATCTAGGCTCCGAACGAAGTAAATCGTTGTGTTTCTTCTTTGCATTTATTTCATTTCCGTTGTGTTTGCTCTTAATTTACGATTCCGATAATCGATAAAACGGAAATAGCCATGAGCGCTATTCACCCCCCCTCTAGCGCTTCTCGATCCAACAATTGGTATCAGAGCAGGGTCATTTTGAATTGGTGCAACCATCATTCAAAACCATTTTTCGTGGTAGTTTCAGATTTTCGGAGTCAATTAGAATTTAGCTTTATAGCTATATTCTAATTCTTTTCTCGAATTGGTTTTTGCTCAAGGTTGGTGCAACACCACCCGAGTTCGTGTTCTATTTTTAATACTTCCCGCACTACTAATCTAGGACCAAGTCCTGGAATTTTCTTGTCATTTATTTTCTTCGTAGTTAATCTAAAATGGCCCAACAAGAGGGTTATAGCACTGTCCGTCCCCCGCTCTTCACCGGAGAGGACTTTGGTTACTGGAAGGGCAGAATGGAGAACTTCCTGAAGATCCAGTTCGAAACCTGGATGATCGTCAAGACTGGTTTGGATCTGCCAACAGATAAAGACGTCAATCCTACACCCTGCGAAGATTGGGAACCTACATTAATCAAGAAGGTGGAGGCAAACGCCAGAGTAACTTGTACCCTCCAATGTGGACTAACAAAGGAGGAGCTAAACCGCGTCGGTCCATTCTCAAGCGCCAAGGAGCTATGGGAGAAGCTGATCGAGCTTCACTAAGGGACCTCCGATACCAAAGTAAGTAAGCGTGATTTACTATTCAATAAATTGTATAACTTAAAAATGCAGGAAAATGAGACGGCAAGCCAGCTACACGCGCGAATTCAAGACATCCTTAACTCCCTTCACGGAATCGGGCAGAAGGTAGAAAATAGGGATATAATAGGGTACGCTCTTAACTCGTTTCCAAGGAGTACATTGTGGGCATCAATGGTAGATGCCTACAAAGTCTCCAAGGATTTATCTTCTTTAAAGTTAGATGAATTATTTAGTGAATTTGAACTTCATGAACAGACTAATGCACTGCCAACCGAGAAGGGTTTTGTTTTGGTTGCAGGTACCAGTCGAACCCGCGATCCGAGATCATGGCGAAGAACTGAACCGGAGTCGGAAAACGAACCCGACTTAGAAGATGAAGAAGATGAATTGACAACCGAGCTCGTGAATCTCGTGAAGAAGCTCTACAAAAAGAAGAAAGGCTTCAACAAGAAAGACCTAAAGAAAGCAGTCCAATCCAAGGAGGCCCAACCAAGTTCTAAAGCAAAATTCGAGATAATCTGCTATGGGTGCAACCAAAAGGGGCACATTAAGTCCAACTGTCCAAATCAGAAGGACACAAAGAACAGAGGAAGAAGAAGGTGCTGAAAGCGACTTGGGACGAATCCTCAGAAGAGGACACCGACGACGAACTCAATCAAACAAGTTTACTTGCGCTGATGGTCCGGGACCATATCAACCTGTCCGAGAGCGAGAGCGAGTCAGAAGCCGAGTCTAAGCGAAGCCACGGATCCGTATCTGTTTCCGAAGGGCCTGATCCCTCTGTAAGTACTCCTAGACTTAATAACTTAGTTAATTATTTACTTCGCAAATTAGCTAAATCAAACCTTAAACTAAAGTCACTTCTAAAGGAAATAGTAGTCCTTAAAGAAGTGACTAACTCCAAATCCTTGCCTGACCCAGTTCAGATTGGAGATTCAACTCAGGTCCAAAAACTTGAGGAAGAAAATTCCAGTCTGAAAAATCAGATCAAGGATTTGAAGTTAACATTAGAACGGTTTTCTTTAGGATCCAAGAATCTCGACCTAATTCTTGGGTCACAAAGAGTCGTCTACAATAAAACTGGGCTAGGATATAAAACCAAAAAGAAATATAAATCTTATTTATCTTTAATAAACAAACCAAATAGTAAATCAGTCCAAGCATGAGTCCCCAAGTCCAAATTGGTCAATCAAGTTGGACTTGGTCAATACTGGATCCCGAAGGATCAAATACACTACCTCGATAGACCATATCGAGGATATGATCCAGGGGGAGCAAAAAGAAAAACGATCTTAATAAAACGAAATTAAAAAAAAAATTCAAAATTCAAAATCAAATTAAAAATTGGAAATTAAATTATAAATTCAAAATTAAAAATTAAAAATCAAATTAAAATTTTGAAATTTAATTATAAATTCAAAATTCAAAATCAAATTAAAAATTCGAAATTAAATTCAAAATTCAAAATTCAAAATCAAATTAAAAATTTGAAATTAAATTAAAAATTCAATTAAAAATTCAAAATAATTCGAATTCAAATCAAATATAGATGGAGGATCCAGAATAGCTGGCACCCTCAACTAAACTACCCGACAAGGTAACCGAACTTAATCTACCCGAAATGGGTAAAACAATAGTAGACTAATCGGCAGGTAATTAAGGTTAGATTGACTAGGTTTAACTTGACTCATAGTACTGGTGAAGTTTTTGGATGATAGTACGTTAGGGAAGCTTGGGCATCGCATGTCTAGGAAGATATGGTTTCGACCTGGTGCATTTGGACAAGTGGAACTGACCGAAGCTACCCTTAAATGGATCATAACTAGTTAGACCAAGGTTTAGTATTAAGTTACATAGGTAGGACTATTTGGAAAACCTCGAAGACATGGTTACTTTAATGAGTTCATTGTGACTCACCATAGCCCAGAAGTTTATCCAAAGAATGCTTACTTGTGGAACCCAAAGCTAAACCTGAATCTAACACAAACTTAAACAAAACCCTTAAATTAAACCTCAATTCATCTCACAAAAATTATAGGATTCCCTGATTGAAAATTTAGATTGGGTGAGATGACTAAGGAATTTAAAACTCAAATTCAAAATTAGACTCATAACTATAATTAATTCAAATTCTATAATCAATTTTAAAAACTTATTTAAAAATCCTTTTAAAAACTCTCTTAAATCTTTAAAACTTAATTTCAAAATTCTTTTAAAAATCTTTTCAAAATAATTTTAAAATTTTTTAAAAACTTAATTTCAAAATTCCTTTAAAAATATTTTCAAAATTATTTTAAAAATCTTTAAAACTTAATTTCAAAATTCTTTTAAAAATATTTTCAAAATTATTTTAAAAACTTAATTTCAAAATTCCTTTAAAAATCTTTTCAAAATTATTTTAAAAATCTTTAAAACTTAATTTCAAAATTCCTTTAAATATCTTTTCAAAATTATTTTAAAAACTTAATTTCAAAATTCTTTTAAAAATCTTTAAAACCTTAATGTCAAAATTCTTTTAAAAATATTTTCAAAATTATTTTAAAAACTTAATTTCAAAATTCTTTTAAAAATCTTTTCAAAATTATTTTAAAAATCTTTAAAATTTAATTTCAAAATTCCTTTAAAAAATCTCTTAAAAATTATTTTATAAATCTTTAAAAAACTTAATTTCAAAATTCTTTTAAAAATCTTTTCAAAGTTATTTTAAAAATCTTTAAAACTTAATTTCAAAATTCTTTTAAAAATCTTTTAAAAGTATTTTAAAAATCTTTAAAACTTAATTTCAAAATTATTTGAAAAATCTCTTAAAAATCATTCTCAAAATTAATTTAAACTATCTTCAAACTTAATCAAACTTTTTAAAATTTGTTCAAAATTAGGAAGGTTACTTCAATCAAACTGTCATTTAATCCAACAAATTGAATCCAATTTAACTACTTTATGTATAGGAATTGGATCAATGGATGTTAGACAGTGGATGCTCCAGACATATGACTGGAGATAGGTTGAAGTTTACTAAGCTCAAACTAAAGAACCTAGGATCAGTTGCATTCGGCAACAATGGTAAACTTAAGGTAATCGGAAAAGGTAATATTGAACTTAATTCCAATTTTGTTATTCGAAAAGTTCTACTAGTTGAAAATTTCAATTTTAATCTTCTAAGTATAAGTCAATTGTGTGACAGTGGATACTTAGTAACCTTCGATAAATCTAGTTGTTTAGTTAAAAATATTGAAAACACTGAAATCATACTTAAGGGACTTAGGAAAAATAATATCTACACAATTGATCTAACCTCATCCTCAATAAAGTGTTTCTTAACACAACAAGAGGAAACTGAGTTGTGGCACAGAAGATTGGGTCACACTCACACTAGACTCATTTCAAAAATGAGTCAAAATGATCTAGTTAGAGGTTTACCCAAATTAAAATTTATTGAACACTCAATCTGTAATGCTTGTCAACAAGGAAAACAAACTAAATCAACCCACAAGTCAACCAGTCTAGAAAGAACTAAATCCTTACTTGAGCTCCTGCACCTAGACCTATTTGATTCACATGGAGCCAAGTCACTAAGCAAGAACCAGTATTGCTTAGTTATAATTGATGACTACTCTAGGTTCACCTGGGTAAAATTTCTAAAAACAAAAGATGAAACATTTGAAATATTTAGTAATTTTTGCAAATTAATAGAAAATGAAAAAGATATTAAAATTAAAAGAATTAGAAGTGATCATGGGGGGGGGGGGATTTGAAAATCATAGATTTACTCAATTCTGTAAAATCAATGGATACCAACATGAATATTCATGTCCTAGAACCCCCCCAACAAAACGGTCTAGTGGAACGTAAAAATAGAACCTTACAGGAGGCAGCCAGAACCATGCTAAATGAGTACAACCTAAATCATCAATTTTGGGCCGAAGCTATAAATACAACAAATTATATTCAAAATAGAATTTTAATTAATAAACACCACAATAAAACCCCTTACGAACTATATTACAATAAAATTCCCAACCTAAACTACCTAAAAGTCTTTGGGTGTAAAGTTCATATTTTAAATACTAAAGATTACTTAGGAAAATTTACACCCAAATCAAATCAAGGGATCTTTTTAGGGTACTCCACAACCAGTAGGGCCTATAGAGTCTATAACCAAAATACCCTAAAAGTTGAAGAAACAACTAATATAATATTTGATGAAAAAAATAATCAACCTAACTTAAATGAAAATGTTAACATTAATCCCAGAATTAATGAAGACGATGAAATTCATCCCAACACTAATAAACTAGAGGAACCAATTTCTGACCCAAATGTAAGACCAACTAGAGCAAGTACCTCTCACCCACCTGACCAAATTTTGGGTGATCCAAACCTAGGAGTCAGAACTAGATCCTCATATAGGAACTTGAGTCAGATTGCTCTTATTTCAAAGATTGAGCCTAAGACCATAGAAGAAGCCCTACCTGACCCAGACTGGATCATTGCTATGCAGGAAGAGCTAGCACAATTCGAAAGAAACCAAGTCTGGGAACTTGTACCTAAACCCATAGATAAGTCCATAATTGACACCAAATGGGTTTTTAGGAACAAATTAGATGATCAGGGTGAGATAGTAAGAAATAAGGCCAGACTAGTAGCCAAAGGATTTAGCCAAGTTGAAGGTTTGGACTATGATGAAACATATGCACCAGTAGCTAGACTCGAATCCATTAGGATGCTGCTAGCCTATGCAACCCATAAAGGATTTAAATTATATCAAATGGATGTCAAGTCAGCCTTCTTAAATGAGTTTATTAAAGAAGAGGTCTATGTAAGCCAACCCCCAGGATTTGAGGACTTAGATTATCCAAACCATGTATTCAAACTAAAAAAAAGCCTTATATGGACTAAAACAAGCACCTAGGGCATGGTATGAACGATTATCCAGTTACTTAATGTCCAAAGGCTTTAACCATAGTCAAATAGATCCAACCCTATTTGTAAAAATTATAGAAAAAGACATCTTCATAGCCCAAATCTATGTTGATGATATAATTTTTGGCTCAACAAACTCTAAATTTTTAAAAGAATTCGTTAAATTAATGGAACATGAATTTGAAATGAGTATGGTTAGAGAACTTAATTTTTTCTTAGGCTTACAAATAAAACAAACCAAAGATGGAATCTATATTTATCAAACTAAATATTCTAAGGAGCTAGTTAAAAAATTTGGCATGAAAAATTCAAAAATTATAAATACACCTATGGCAACCAACATCAACATTGACTCTGACCCAGAAGGAAAACAAGTAGACCCAAAATATTATAGGAGTATAATAGGTAGCTTACTCTACCTGACTACAAGTCGACCAGATATATTATTTATAGTAGGTATGTGTGCAAGATATCAATCTTGTGCAAAAGAGTCACACCTAACACATGTTAAGAGGATACTTAGGTATATTAAAGGAACCCTAAATGTAGGACTTTGGTATCTCAGAACTTGCACCTTTGACCTTTTTGGCTATTCTGATTCAGACTATACCGAGTGCAAACTAGATAGAAAAAAGCACAAGTGGAAGCTGCCAGTTTCTAGGACAGTCCCTAGTAAGTTGGTCAAGCAGAAAGCAACACTGTGTTGCTCTATCCACTACTGAAGCTGAATACATAGCCCTAGGCGAGTGTGCCTTTCAACTGTTATGGATGATGCATACCCTAAAAGATTATCAATTAGAATATAAAAATACAAAGGTGTTAATTGATAACATAAGTTCAATTAATCTCACCAAAAACCCAATTCACCATTCCAGAACCAAACACATAGAGGTGAGACACCATTTTGTAAGGGATCATGTAGCTAAGGGTGAAATTGAACTCAACCATGTTGAGTCCAAATCAAACCTAGCTGACATCTTCACAAAACCCTTACCTGAACATGAGTTCAGTGCACTCAGAAGGCAAATAGGAATGTGTTGGGTAGAATAGATCCAAATTTCTAAACCAAATATTTTACATGTCTTCAAAATCATCCTCACCTATTTTCAAAACGATCCTTACATGTCTTAAAATTCTAGGAAAAATGTAATTTTTCAAAATCCCTGTTTTACTAGACTTTCAAAAGTTGGACTTAGTTTAGGCTCTACCTTAGAAATCCTGTTCCCCTAGATTTAAGCCAGAGCATCTCACAAATACCTAGGTATACCTTGATTGTGTTTGAAAAACATAGAATGGCGTGAGATGCATAGGGTACAGCCTGAATTCAAGTATGCTTTTATCTGTGCATCAATATGAATCTGGGCGTTAAAAACCAAACAAACATTAATCATATTAAGTCATCCAGCCTTAGCCAAATCTAACTGGATCAATTGACTTGACTTGACTAACCAAGTGAAAACTGTTGCTCTCTAGGCAAACAGCTAGTAACTAATGGTTAGACATGTGGGCAAAAAGTTAAGTGCTTGATTTTTTTAGGGTTTACTCATGCTTGGACTTTAGGGCTCTGATACCTTACTAAAACAAAATTTGCAATCTATTGGACATTAAGGTTATTGCTTCTCCTTTTCCTTAAGTATTTTGAAATTCATTTTCTTTAAGCAGTTTTTCAAAAAAAAAATTCAAATTTAAAACTTTCAAATCTTTTCTATTTAAGGTGGAAAATTCTTGAAGTTGGAAAATTTTTGGAAACTCCTCAAAATTTAATAAGTATTCTTATAAATTTTTGAAAACTTTAGCTAAGTATCTTTCCAACAATTTTTTAAAATTCACCTAAGACTCTAACACAAATAGTACGTTGGTAAGTGAAAATTAAAATAAAAACTTAGCTAAGAATCTTTTCAGTGATAAACAATTATAAAAAGCTAAGTGTAAAATGTTCTTATCCCTCTTTAAAAACCTAAGTCTTCAAAATTGACTAAATTAAAAAGAGTTGCTTAATACTAAAAGTTTTTTTTTTGCTATATTACAAAGAAAGTTTTTTTTAGCAAAATTAATTGATAAAATTTTGCACTTAAACTATGTTCCTTAGCAAATTTTCTTCTCAAAAATTGGTGCTATTAAAACCAATTTTAAGCTGTTGGTTTTCACTTACTCTTTTTGCCTCTTGCCTAAGTTAAGATTTTAAAACAAATTTTACTAAACTTTGTTTTGAAAAGTTAAGTTTTTCAAACTAGTTTATTTTGATATATGGCAAAAGGGGAGAGTAGAGAAATTCAAAGTGAATCAACCCAATTTAAACTTAAAAGGGGAATTTATATTAAGGGTGAGCTATAAAAGGGGAACTTATATTAAGGGGGAGCTATGCTTATGCTTATCTTGCTTAGTCTCACACTTGATGTGTCTATCATGCTTATGATTATCTTCCTTGTGCTTATACTTTATTGCATATTTTTACTTAACTTTGAATTTCGGTTGTCATTATCAAAAAGGGGGAGATTGTTGGTGCGGGAAGCATCCGACGATCGAACCTTAGTTTTGATAATGGCAAAGGATTCAAGGTTAAGTTGGTTTGTGATCTAACCTGCTTGACTGAGTGTTTCAGGAAAGTCCTAACTGCAGTTAGGCAGGTGAAAATCCTAAGGGGTGGTAACCTTAGGTCCTAGGGGGCAATAACCCTAGGTGGAGGAAAACCCTAGGGGGTGGTAACCCTAGGTCATAGGGGGTGGTAACCCTATGCGGAAAGTCTTGGTGGGTTGAGTGCTTCAGGCAAAACTCCTAGGGGGTGGTAACCCTAGGTGGAAAGTCCTGGTGTCACGAACCAGGTGAAAGACTGGACCAGCCGGGAAGCGGAAGTCCAGCAAAAAGTCCGGCAAGCGCCGAACAAAAGTCCAGTTGATCTGGAGGATCGCACTAGCATCAGGTAATCTCTCCTAAGGGGAGTAGGTGAGGACGCGTTCCCCGCTAAGGGAACAGTAGGCGTCGGGTCGACCTAGGATTTCCGGTCGGAAATCTGAAGTCAGACCTGGATAGTCTGATGACTATCGATAATATTTTGTTACTTTATTTATTGCTTTATGTGATAACTTTCTGTTGCATGATATTGTTTGGGACTAACATGTCTTGCAGGTACAAAATAATGAAGTCTTCCCTCGGATGAACAGTGTCCGAGGCGCCTCCATGGAGTTTGGAGGCGCCTCGGGTGCAAAAGCTGAGCTGGCCACGAAACAGGGCTGAAGGCGCCTCGGAGTGTTATGGAGGCGCCTTGAAGACCCATGAAGGCGCCCTCTAGCAGATAGGTTTCGACCAGTTCGTCACTGATCCACGCATGCGACTCGGGCAAACTGGAGGCGCCTCGGATGAGCTTGGAGGCGCCTCCAGCATGCTTTAAAAGCAGGTTTCGAGCAGCACCTCAGATCAACAACTCTAAGCCTTCTCTCATTCACGTTCTGCTCCAAAAGACGCTTCGAAGTGCTGCTACTCGTGCCCGACGACCCAGAGCTCCGAGATTTCATTTTCCATCGTTGGTATAGATTTATTTATTGCACTTATTATAATACTTAGTTTGTAATAATCGTGCTTATAGTTGTTGCCCACCGAAAGCGATCAAGGATCACGGGCCTTCGAGTAGGAGTCGATCTAGGCTCCGAACGAAGTAAATCGTTGTGTTCCTTCTTTGCATTTATTTCATTTCCGCTGCGTTTACTCTTAATTTACGATTCCGATAATCGATAAAATGGAAATAGCCACGAGCGCTATTCACCCCCCCCCTCTAGCGCTTCTCGATCCAACATATAATAGCACCAAAAACTGTAAATAAAGAATAGTAGTTAGATAAAACAATATTGATGAAGTTAGAATCTTGCCAATAGGCTTGATATTATTGTTGTTGGATCGAAAGCGCTAGAGATCGTGGCTATTTTGCATTTCGGAGTTGGAAATCGTTCAAGAGTTAAAGCAGCGGAAACAAAAAGACAATCACACAAGAACTCGAGGAGTTACTTGGTTCGGAGCCTGTGACGACTCCTACTCCCGCGATCGTTAATCGCTTCTGGTGGGCAACAACTATAAGCTCGTTAATGTGTTTACAAGATGAAGTACAGTGATTTAAAAGAAACGACTAAATAATACCAACAACAGTAAGAAAAACTGAAGATTCGGAGCTCCGGGTCGTCGGTGTCAATTCGCAGCACTTTTAGGTCGTCTCGTTGGCAGCACGTTGAAGAAAGTAAGCTTAGAACTTGTTGTTTTTGGCTACTGCTCGAATGCCTCTTTTATATAGTGCTGGAGGTGCCTCTAAGCTTGTCCAAGGCACCTCCAGGCCGCCGAGTCGCACGCGTGGATCAGCACAAATCTGGTCGCACCTTATCTGGTTTAAGGCGCCTTTAAGCCTCTTCAAGGCCCCTTCAAGCCTTGGTCCAAGGCGCCTTCAGTCCCAAAGATGGCACCTCCAGCTCCTTTGGACAGCTGGCTCCGGCTTGCACCCTAGGCGCCTCCAAGCTCCATGGAGGCGCCTCGGACACTGTTCATCCGAGGCTTAACTTGTTCCTTTTGTACTTGCAAGATATGTTAGTCCCAAAACAATACGGTACCCTGCAAGATAAAGTTAGAACTGATATAAACATGATAAATTAAGAGTTTGATAGTCACCGGACTGTCCGAGTCTGATTTCGGATTTCCGTCCGGAAACCTTAGGTCGACCCGACGCCTACTGTTCCCTCTACGGGAAACGCGTCCTCACCTACTCCCCTCAAGAGAGATTACCTGGTGCCAGTCTGGTCCTCCAAACCAATTGGACTTTCCACCTAGGGTTACCACCCTCTAGGACCTAGGGTTACCGCCCCTTAGGGTTTTTCTCCACCTAGGGTTACTGCCCCTAGGACCTAAGGTTGCCGCCCCTTAGGGTTTTTCTCCACCTAGGGTTACCACCCCCTAGGACCAAAGGTTCCCCCCCCCCCCCGGCCCGCCCTTAGGTTTTTTCCTTCACCTAGGGTTACCACCCCCTAGGACCTAGGGTTACCACCCTCTAGGGTTTTCACCTTGCCTAACCGCAGCTAGGACTTTTGTCTAGGTATCACTTAGGACTTTCCTACAAGCTCCATGAACATATTAGATAACAAGTAATCTTAACTTTCAATTCCTTTGCCATTATCAAAACTAAAGTTCGATCGTCGGATGCTTCCCATACCAACAATCTCCCCCTTTTTGATTATGACAACTGAAATTCAAAGTTAAGGAAAAAGATGCAATAAAGAAAGACATAACTAGCATAAATTTAGCAGAAGGGAAAAAACTAAGTTAGTCCAAGAGTTTTATCAATTTTGTGGAATGCTCCCCCTTAATAAAAGCTCTCCTTAAACTTGTAAATTTTCAAACTTTCTTTAATTCAAACTTTCTTTAATTTTCTTTTGAATTTCTTCTACTCTCCCCCTTTGTCATATATCAAAAATAAATAAGTAAGAATGATCAATGGCCTTAGCTTATTTTAAGAAACTTAACTTTTCAAAAAAAAATTTGAAACATAGCTTTTTCGTTTAAAACTAGCTAAGATAAAATTATATTGACTTTGAAAAGTAACTTATCTAATTCTTGATATCAAAACATTTAGTTAAACTTTGAACGAATACTTAGCAAATCTTGAAAAAGTTTTTTGGAAAGATATTTAGTTAGATTTGAAAGCTCTTTGAAAAATATTTAGTTGCTAAAACTTGAAATACTTTTGAAAATATTTAGTTGTGAAAGGTACTTAGACAAATTTTTTGTAAACTTAGGTTAAGTTTTGAAAGATTGAAACAAACGATTTTTGAAAGGCAAGTTTCGAAAATAGTAGACTAAGTTTTGCAATTGGGGAGGTCTTTTTGAAAAAATATTTCGTAAAAAAATTTAAAGCTTTTTAAAACCATTAATTTCGAATAGCCTTTTTAAAAGCTTTTAAAAAGTTGGGTTAACTTAATTTTTGAAATAAAATTCAAATAGTCCTTTTGTTAATTTTGAAGATGGCTATAGAGGTTAAAAGAAATTTTTAAGAATTTGAAAATCCTTAAAGGCAATGGAGGAGCAATAAGCTTAAGACCCTAATATCCAAGCGTGAGTGGGTTAAATAGATTGTAAATTATTCAATTTTCTTTTGCAAGGTATCAAAGCCCTAAAGCGCTAGCTGAATCAATTTGCAGTGTTAATATTCTTAACCAACTGTCTAACCTTTAGCTACTGACTGAATGCCTAGAGAGCAATAGTTTTCACTTGGTTAGTCAGGTTAAGTTAGTAATCCAGTTAGTTTTGACTAATACTGGATCATTTAACTTGATTAATGTAAAGTTGGTTTTTAACGCCCAGACTCACTATGATGCACAGACATAAGCATTCTGGAGTTCGGGCTGAACTCTATGCATCTCACACCGTTCTAAGTTTTGCAAACACAAGCAAGTGAAGCCTAGTGTGCTTGTGAGATGCTCTGGCTGAAACTAAGGGAACATGATTTCTAGGGGAAATTCCTAGTCTAAGTCCAAATTTAAAAAACTAATAAAACTGGGATTTTGAAAACATTATTTTCCTAGAATTTTAAAAGTTAAAGCAATTTTGAAAAGGAATTTTAAAGTCTGATGTAGGAAAGTTGTTTGAAAATTAAGATCTATTCTACCCAACACATTCCTACTTGTCTTCTAAGTGTACTTAACTCGAGTTCAGGTAAGGGTTTTGTGAAAATGTCAGCTAGGTTAGATTTGAACTCAACATGGTTAAGTACAATTTCACCTCTAGCTACATGATCCCTTACTAAGTGATATTTTACCTCTATATATTTAGTTCTAGAGTGGTGAATTGGATTTTTTGTTAGATTAATTGAGCTCATATTATCAATAAATTTTTTTGTATTTTTATATTCTAGTTGATAGTCTTTTAGTGTATGCGTCATCCATAGGAGTTGAGAAGTGCATTCTCCTAGGGCTATGTATTCAGCTTCTATAGTAGATAGAGCAACGCAATGCTGCTTTATGCTTGGCCAACTTACTAGTCACTGACCTAGAATTTGGCAGCTACCACTTGTGCTTTTTCTATCTATTTTGCACCCGGCATAATCTGAATCAGAATAGCCAAAAAGGTCAAAGGTGCAGGTTCTAGGGTACCAGAGTCCTACATTTAAGGTGCCCTTATTGTATCTAAGAATTCTTTTAGCACATGTTAAATGTGACTCTTTTGCACAGGATTGGTATCTTGCGCACATACCTACTGCAAATAATATGTTGGGTCGACTTGCAGTTAGATAGAGTAAGTTTCCTATTACACTTCTATAGTATTTTAGATCTACTAGTTTTCCTTCTGGGTCAGCATCAATGTTGATATTGATTGCCATTAGTGTATTTATAATTTTTGAATTTTCCATGCCAAATTTTTTAATTAATTCCTTGGCATATTTGGTTTGATATATGTAAATTCCATCCTTTGTTTGCTTAATTTGTAGACCTAGGAAAAAGTTAAGTTCTCCTACTAAACTCATTTCAAACTCACTTCCATTAAGTTTGTAAATTCTTTTAAAAATTTTGAGTTTGTTGATCCAAATATTATATCATCTACATAAATTTGAGCTATGAAATGTCTTTTTCTAAGGTTTTCACAAAAAGGGTTGGATCTACTTGTCCTTGGTGGAATCCTTTTTCTAAAAGATAATTAGATAACCGTTCATACCAGGCCCTAGGTGCTTGTTTTAGTCCATATAGGGTCTTTTTTAGTCTAAGGACATGGTTTGGATGCTCTAAGTCTTCAAATCCAGGGGGTTGGCTAACATACACTTCTTCTTTAATAACTCTGTTTAGGAAGGAGGATTTAACATCCATTTGGTAGAGCTTGAATCCTTTGTGTGCTGCGTAGGCCAGCAGAATCCTAATAGATTCAAGTCTAGCTACAGGAGCGTAGATCTCATCATAGTCTAACCCTTCTACTTGATTAAACCCTTTAGCTACTAATCTTGCTTTGTTTCTAACTATTTCACCTTGATCATTTAGTATCAATTATAGTTTTATCAGTGGGTTTTGGTACTAAGTCCCAGACCTAGTTTCTTTCAAATTGGACTAATTCTTCCTACATTGCTAGTGTCCAGTCTGGATCGAGTAGAGCTTCATCTACAGTTTTGGGTTCAATTTTAGATATCAGGGCTATTTGGCTACTGTTTCTATAGGATGACCTAGTTCTAACTCCTAGAGATGGATCACCCAAGATTTGGTCAGATGGGTGATTTGTGTTTGTTCTTGTTGGTCTTAAGTTTGGGTTAGTGATTGGTTCTTCAGATTCATTGGGTTCAGGTTGGATTTCATCATCTTCTGTATTTAGTGGGTTAATATTTTCTATATTATTTTCATTTATTATAGTGGTTACTTTATTATCTTAATCAAATATTACATTTATTGTTTCTTCAACTTTTAGGGTATGTTTATTATACACTCTATATGCCCTACTAGTTGTTGAATACCCTAAAAATATTCCTGTGGTTGTTTTTGATGAAAATTTTCCTAAATAGTCTTTAGTGTTTAAAATATATACTTTACATCCAAAAACTTTTAGATAATTTAAATTAGGGATTTTATTATAATATATTTCATAAGGTGTTTTGTTATGAGATTTGTTAATTAAAATTCTATTTTGTATATAACATGCTATATTTATTGCTTCAACCCAGAATTGGTTGGATACCTTGTATTCGTTTAACATAGTCCTAGCGGCTTCTTGTAGGGTTCAGTTTTTACGCTCTACTAGGCCATTTTGTTGGGGGGTCCTAGGGCAAGAGTATTCATATTTGTACCCACTAATTTCACAAAATACAGTAAAGTTGTGATTTTCAAATTCCCTTCTAATTCTTTTTATTTTTGTGCCTTTTTCATTTTCTATTAGTTTGCAGAAGATTTTAAATACTTCAAAGGTCTCATTTTTAGTTTTTATAAATTTTACTCAAGAAAATCTTGAGTAATCATCAATTATTACTAAGCAATATTGATTTTTACTTAGTGACTTGACTCCATGAGAATCAAACAAGTCTAGGTGAAGGAGCTTAAGTATTGAGGTAGTTCTATCTAGGTTGGTTAACTTATGGTTTGACTTGGTTTGTTTACCTTGTTGACAAGCATTACAGGTTGAGTTTTCAATAATTTTTAATTTGGTTAAACCTCTAACTAGACCATTTTGACTCATTTTCGAAATGAGTCTAGTGTGAGTGTGACCTAGTCTTCTGTGCCACAACTTAGTTTTCTCTTGTTGTGTTAGAAAACACTTTATTGAGGATGTTGGTAGGTTAATGGTGTAGACATTATCTTTCCTAGTGCCCTTAAGTATGATCTCAGAATTATCAGTACTTTTAACTATACATTCAAATTTGGTAAAGTTGACTGAATAACCACTATCACATAATTGACTTATACTGAGTAAATTAAAGTTAAAGTTTTCAACTAATAATACTTTTCGAATGATAAAGTCGGAATTGAGTTCGATGTTACCTCTTCCGATTACCTTAAGTCTGTCGTTGTTGCCGAATGCAACAGATCCTATATTCTTTAATTTGAGCTTTGTGAACTTCAGTTTATCTCCAGTCATATGTCTGGAGCATCCACTATCCAACATCCATTGATCCAATTCTTTATGTTCCTACACATAAAGTGATTGAATTGGAATCTCTTTGATGAAAAGATAGTGAATTTATTGGTTCATTTAGTTATTGGTAGGATAATTAGGTATTAAGTTAATTAAAATTTTAAAAGTTAATTAAATTTTGAAAATATTAAGTTAATTAAAAATTTAAAAAACATTAAGTTAGACAATTTTTTAAAAATATTTAAGTTAATTAATATTTGAAAAATATTTAAGTTAATTGAATTTTGAAAAATATTTAAATTAATTTTTGAAAAATATTTAAGTTAATTAAAATTTGAAAAGTTAATTAAGTTTTGAAAAATATTAAGTTAATTAAAATTTGAAAAGTTAATTAAGTTTTGAAAAAGATATTAAATTTGAGAAAGTATTAATTAAATTTTGAAAAAGTATTCAAGTTAATTAGATTTTGAAAAAGTATATTAACTGATTAAATTTTGAAAAATCGTTAAGTTAATTAAATTTTGAAAAATATTAAGTTAATTAAATTTTGAAAAATTGTTAAGTTAATTAAAATTTGAAGAGTTAATGTTTTGAAAAGTATTACGTTAATATAAATTTGAAAAGTTAATTAATTTTGAAAAAATATTAAGTTAATTAAAATTTAAAGAGTTAATTAATTAAAATTCGAAGAGTTAATTAATTTTGAAAAAATATTAAGTTAATTAAAATGTGAAGAGTTAATGTTTTGAAAAGTATTACGTTAATATAATTTGAAAAGTTATTTTGAAAAGTATTACACTAATATAATTTGAAAAGTTAATTAATTTTGAAAAAAATATTAAGTTAATTAAAATTTGAAGAGTTAATATTTTGAAAAGTATTACGTTAATTTTAATTTTAATTTCAACTTGTTTTAATTTTAATTTTAGCTTGATTTTAATTTTAATTTGATTTAAATGTAATTTTAATTTTAACTTGATTTAATTTTAATTTTATTTTTAACTTGATTTAATTTTAATTTTAATTTGATTTAATTTTAATTTTAATTTTGTCCTTAGTTATCTCACCCAATATAGATTTTTCAATCAGAGGACCCTATAATTTTGTGAAATGAATTAGTTTTATTTAGGATTTGGTTTAACTTTATGTTAGATTCAGGTTTAGCTTTGAGCTCAACAAATAGATATTCTTTGGATAAACTTCTGGGCTATGGTGAGTCACTAGGACATCATTAAAGTAACCATGCCTTTGAGATTTTCCAAATAGTCCTATCCACTGAACTTAATACAAAACCTTGGTCTAACTAGTTAGGATCCATAACGGGTAGCTTCGGTCAGTTCCACTTAGCCAAATGCACCAGGTCGAAGCCATATCTCCCTAGACATGCATAGACTAAGCTTCCCTAACGTACTATCATCCAATACTTCACCAGTACCGTGGGTCAAATTAAACTTAGCCATTTTTATTCTAGTCCTAATTACCCTGCCGGGTAGGTTGCGTTTAGTTACCCTGTCGGGTAGGTTCATTTTTGGAGGTGCCAGTTATTCTGGAGCTTCCATTAATGATTATTTATTTGTTAAGATTATTAATTATTTATTTGTTAAGATTATTTTTATTAATTATTTATTTGTTAAGATTATTTTTATTAATTATTTATTAAATATTTATTTGTTAAGATTATTTTTTATTTATTTATTAAATGTTTGTTAAGATTATTTTTTATTTATTTATTAAGTGTTTGTTAAGATTATTTTTTATTTATTTATTAATTATTATAGTTTTTCTTTTTGCTCCCCCTGGATCATAGCCTCGATAAGGTTTTTCAAGGTAATGTACTTGATCCTTGGGGACCCAATATTTACCACCAAGTTGGACTTGGATACCCATGCTTGGACTAATTTACTATTTCATCTGTTGACTAAGGATAGATAGGATCTATATTTCTTTTTGGATTTAAATCCTAGTCCAGTTCTATTGTAAACGGCTCTTTGAGTCCCAAGAATTAGGTCAAGGTTCTTAGACCCTAAAGAAAATCGTTCTAGGGTCTTTTCTAAATCCTTGACTTGAGTTTTCAGACTTGAATTTTCTTCCTCAAGCTTTTAGAATTGAGTTGAATTTTCAGTCTGAACTGGGTCAGGCAAGGTTACGGGATTAGTCACTTCTTTAAGGAGTGTTACCTCCTTTAGAAGCGACTTGATTCGAACTTTCGACTTAGCTACTTTATGCATTAAATAATTGATTAAACTATACAAACGACATTTACTTATAGAGGGGTTTGACCCTTCGAAAACGGATGCGGTGATGTATGCCCAAGGGCTGAAGATAGGAGAGATTAGTTATCACTTCCGGAAGGCCCAATTACAAGACTATGGGCAAAGCGTTTCAAGAAAGCACTAAATGGGCTAATCAAAAAACATTGGGAGGACTATGAGCAAGGAGAAACCAAGATAATCGCAACTGCTAGTCGTGGCCTAATCCACGTAATCGGGCATAACCATCCATGACTGGTCGCGCTTAACAGAAGAACGCTAATAAGCATGCGAAGCATGGGAACTCGTTCATGCATGAAGACTTAAGTATTTTAGATTGTTTAATGAAGCATGCGACTTGAGACTCTAATTATGCATGCATTTATTTTGTTTTGGGTTTCTAGATAGCTTGCATGAGGTATGCAACATTGAGACTCTAATTGTGCATGTACTTATCTTGTATTATTCCTTGTTCACTCCCATTATATAAGGGAGGGACATCTTAGTATGAGCAACTTAGTTTTTGGTGAGATTGTGTGCTCTCTTAGTTCTTGAAAGAACTTGCTGAACTTATCGAGTCTACTCTCGTGGCGTTCAACCCATCGAAACTTATCACCCCTAGGTGTGGCGTTTCTTTCCTTCGTAGGCTTGGTTCGTGCCAATTCTTGGTTACAGGTCAAGGCTCACACTCTTGTCGTTTAGTTCTTGGGGTTATATCCACCTTTGTTTCAGGTTCCATCACATTTATTGGTGGGGTTCGTATCATCTGGTATCAGAGCTTCGGTTCAAAGGCAAGTGCAAATCTATCTTTACTTGTTGTTCAGCCAAAAGCAAAAAAAAAGAGCGCGAAACGAAAAGACAAAAAAAAAGAAGAAGAAGAAAGCGCAGAAAAAAAACTGCTTGTGCAAATTGAAGTAAATTGTCTTCAACCATCCCTTTCTTGTTTTCCTTACTCTCAAACTTCTACTCTTTCATTTTCTCTTAAAAATTCTGTCTTTATAAGTTTCGGTGGTATCTTTTGAATTGCTACGTGATATTCTGATTTGTTCTAGAGTTTGCTTAAGAACTAAGAGAGATCATCAATTGAGAGCTACCACCCAAACGTGAGTTGAGTGATTGTGAGGTTTTTCTTTCATTTTGCAGCCATGTCCAACAACCAGGAGGATGGAGCAAATAAGGGGGCTAGGCCACTTCTGAACCTGCAATTGCAAGCATTGATGGGGGACATGCAGCGGATGATGAGGGCAGAATTAGAATCTATCCATGAGAGGTTGGATCGGGTGGAGGATGGGACACCAAGAAGACATCAACAAGGCCGTATTACTAGACCACAACATGCCCAAGGGATTGATGTCAAAGAAGATGAAGAGGTTATTGTGGAAGACTTTGATGCAAAACTACAATGGGAGCAGGATTGGATATCGAGGAGATAGAAACGGAACTAGAAGAAATAATGATTTAGGAGGGATTAAGATGAAGATTCCAACCTTCCAAGGGAGAATGACCCAGAAGCTTACTTGGAATGGGAAACTAAGATGGAAATGGTATTTGACTATCATGAATTCTCAGAATTTAAAAAGGTAAAGTTAGCTGCCATTGAATTCACTGATTACGCTATTGTTTGGTGGGATCAAGTGGTGATGACTCGGAGAAGGAATAGAGAGCAACCTGTATCCACTTGGGAGGAGATGAAAGTACTCATGAAAAGGAGGTTTGTACCCAACCATTATTATAGAAGCTTATATCAACGGCTTCAAAGGTTATCTCAAGGCTCCAAAAGTGTGGATGAATATTTCAAGGACATGGAGTTGTCCATGATCCGAGCTAATGTCAATGAAGATCGAGAAGCCACTATGGCCAGGTTTTTACATGGTTTAAATCCAGAAATTGCTGATATTGTTGAATTGCAGCGTTATGTTGAGCTGTCGTACATGGTCCACCAAGCACAAAAAGTGGAAGAACAACTCAAGAGGAGAGGATTGGCTAGGAAGGGACAACCAATGACTACTCACGCCACATGACGGACAACTCCAAGAAAGGAGGAACAACCTCAAAATAAGCCAAAGTTTGAACCCTTCAAGAAGCCCAAACCTACACCATCTACTACTCAAGGTAATCGCGAGCCCATTTCCTCCAAAACTCGTGATATCAAGTGTTTTAAATGTCAAGGGCATGGTCATATAGCTAGTCAATGTGTGAACAAAAGGGTGATGGTAATAAACGCCCAAGGTGAACTTGAGTCGGAAGATGAGGATGAAATAGTTGAAGAAGTGCCACAAAAAGAGGACAGTGATGATGAACAACATGCTGTTGTCGGAGACTTATTGGTGGCCCGATGGTGTCAACCATATTATATGTTACGTGGTGCATCAAATTAATTAAAATTGAAACGTTTCAATGCTTAAGATAAGAGATGTAGTATGGAGTCCCAAGTCGTATTTTTCTCCAAGGATAACTAGTGAGTGTGTGCTAATTCTAGAATTGATTCCAATTGATTCCTTACATCCACGAGATCAATTAAGCTTTTCACCTTCATTCACACTTCAACCGAAATTCATCTACAATCAAAAATAAGATCAAGGAAAGTTCATTCTAATCTAAACATGATCCATTTTCTTCTCATCAAATAAGCATCAACTAAGCTCGGATTCTAAAGTCTCATTGCATCAAATAGATCAATTATTATCTCTTAAATTCACAATCACAGTAATCATGAAACTCAAAAGCTCATTACACTTCTAGCAACCGAACTAGCATCCTATTCCCAATAACAATTAACCTCACCCATTAATCTCAAACAACAAATCTTCAACTCTCACTCTCATTCAACAAAGTTTAATAAAGGATAATAATGAAAGGCTCAAGACAAACATTTACATTCAAACTCCATTCACATTCACTACAATTCCAATGCTTAGAACAAAAAGTTTCATTGACGCATTAATTAAAACTAACTCTAAATTACATGAACTAAAATAGAGAAATTAAACTAAGAAATAGATTACAACTATGTTAGTAGCTAACACTATTTTGGATTGCTAAAAATGCAACAAATCCAGAATGCGAATAAGGAACTTGGAAATAGAATTACAGAAACTTCAAATAATTAAACAGGGGGTTTCAAATAGGAATTCAGAACAAACTTGCAGAAAAGAAAACTCTAATGGAACGAAATTGCAAAGAAAAGAATCAGATCTAAGATCTGAGCGAGTTCATGGATAATTCAAAAGAAAAGATGCAGAAAACAAAACCTAATGACATTCCACAATCAAACCCGAGCTCCAACTCCTCCTCTCTACCGAAACACAGATCTGCCTCAGGGAACGGCCCTATGGCAATCACCAGCTACCCACTAAATCCCCAGCACATTTAGGAGAAGTCCAAAGCTATAGAGAACGCCCTAGTTAGCTCGGATTCGCTTGAAATCACTAGCTACTGAAGAACAGAGCACATCTTGCGGAATCCGGAGACGCGAGGTGAAAATGAAGATGGATTGCCCTCTGAAGAGCCGGGGAACACCCTCAAATCCTCTAGTGAGAATGACAATAGCTAAGACCGGAGAACGCCCCTAAATCTTCACCTGGATGAAGCTCGCGGACATAAGACAACGATCGGAGAACACCCCTAAATCGCTGCTCTGCTCCTTGAATTGATGGTGGTCGGATCATAGAAAGCCCGCCAACAACGAAGGAGATTAAATCTTGGCTCTGATGTAGAATGGAAGCGTCGACGTCGCTGATGGAGAAGACGCAGAAATAGTAGAGAAATCGTGAACGCTGAGCTCAGGTATTGTAGCTTCTCACGCGGCTTTTAAACCTCCTCAAAACTGATCGGACGGTCCAGATTTCTTAGGGCTTGATCAACGGCTGGATGACATCAGATCTGGATCAAAACTTCCGGATCTTCATTAATGGCTCAGATCTGCTCCTCATTAGGTCGGATGGACCAGATTCTCAACGGATGACTCAGATCTCTCCGATCTTCAACAAACGGTCCAAATCAATCCAAAGCTTGATCGCCTCATTTTGCCTTGCATTTGAGCCCAAGTGTGGTCTGATTTGATCGGGTCCATGACCCTTTTGATGCCTACAAAATAATAAACAAATATTAGCATCAAATACCATGAAAATAGCTAATTTGTAATTAAGTCCAAAATCATATGTAATTATGAAATATGATGTAAATGTGAGATTAAGCTATGAATAGACCAATAAAAATATGCATTATGAATTAAAACAATATAGCAAAATCATGGTTATCACCCGACGAGTTCTCAATTTACAAGCTAAGGAGGAGGAAGGTAATCAAAGGGAAAACTTGTTTCATACCCGTTGCTTTGTAATAACAAGGTTTGCAGTGTTATTATTGATTGGGGGGGGGGAGTTGCACCAATATGGCAAGTACTGATTTGATGGAGAAATTATCACTACCAACTCAGAAACATCCACGACCTTATCACCTCCAGTGGCTAAACGATTATGGAGAAATCAAGGTAACAAAACAAGTCTTGGTAGCAATTTCCATCGGCAAATATGAAGATGAGCTGTTGTGTGACGTGGTTCCCATGTATGCATGCCATCTATTGTTGGGGAGACCTTGGCAATTCAATCGAAAGGTAACACATGATGGCCTCACAAATAGGTATACTTTTACTATGAAGGGACAACCTATTATTCTTGTACCATTGACTCCAAGACAAGTTATGGAGGACCAGTTGAGATTACAAAAAACAAATGAAAAGAAGAGAGAAAAAGAAATTGAGAGAAAAAAAATTGAAAAAAAAGATGTAGAGGAAAAGAAAAATGAGAGGAAAGAAGATGAGAGGAAAGAGACAAAAGGAGTGGGCAAGGAAAAAAAAGGAGAAAGAAAGAAAAATAGTTTTTATGCAAAAAAAAAAGTGAGATTAAACGAGCTTTGTTTTTAAATCAGCTGCCCCTTATCCTTTTGTATAAGGAGGCACTCCTGAGCACTAACGACCTTAACGATTCTTTGCCTAGTGTTATTGTTTCTCTCTTACAGGAATTCGAGGAGGTCTTTCCTGAAGAGGTTTCGCATGGTTTACCTCCCATTAGAGGAATTGAGCACTAAATTGACTTCATACCTGGTGCATCCATTCCGAATCGACATGCCTATAGAAGCAATCCGGAGGAAGCAAAGGAACTTCAGAGGCAAGTTAATGAATTATTAGAAAAGGGGAATATTCAAGAAAGCATGAGTCCTTGCGCCGTGCCTATGTTACTAGTTCCCAAGAAGGACGGAACATGGAGGATGTGTGTGGATTGTCGAGCCATCAACAACATCACGGTAAAGTATCGCCATCCAATTTCTAGGATTGATGATATACTTGATGAATTGCATGGTTCTTGTGTGTTCACAAAAATTGATCTTAGGAGTGGATATCATCATATTAGGATGAAGGAAGGTGATGAATGGAAAACTGGTTTTAAAACTAAGCATGACTTATATGAATGGTTAGTAATGCCTTTTGGCTTAACTAATGCTCCTAGCACTTTTATGCGTTTGATGGACTATGTTTTGCGTGCTTTCTTAGGAAAATTTGTAGTTGTGTATTTTGATAATATTTTGATTTTTAGCAGAAGCTTAGATAGCATGTTACACATTTAAGGTTAGTTTTGAGTGTGCTAAAAGAAGAAAAGCTTTTTGCTAACCTCGATAAATGCACCTTTTGTACGAAGAAAGTCATGTTTCTTGGTTTTTTTTGTTAGTACTAAAGGTGTTGAGATGGATGAGGAAAAGGTGAAAGCAATCCAAGAGTGACCAACACCGACAACAATTAGCCAAGTGAGGAGTTTCCATGGTTTGGCCAGCTTCTATCGACGGTTTGTTCGTAATTTTAGCAATATTGCAGCTCCTCTTACTAAAGTCATCAAGAAAAATAAGTCATTCAAGTGGGGAGAGGAGCAAGAGAGGGCCTTCAATACTTTGAAAGAAAAGCTAAGTTCTACTCCTTTACTAATTCTACCAGATTTTTCTAAAACCTTTGAAATTGAATGTGATGCTTCTGGTGTTGGTATAGGTGCTATGCTAATGCAGGAAATGAGACCCATTGCTTATTTCAGTGAGAAGTTGAGTGGAGTCACTCTCAACTATCCCACATATGACAAGGAAATGTATGCATTGGTGAGAGCATTAGAGACATGGCAACATTACCTATGGCCAAAAGAATTCGTGATTCACACAGATCATCAATCTCTAAAGCATTTGAAGAGCCAACATAAGTTGAACCAACGCCATGCTAAATGGGTAGAATTCATTGAGACATTTCCTTATGTGATCAAATACAAGCAAGGAAAGGAGAACGTAGTTGCTGATGCACTATCTCGAAGGTATGATTTACTGTCCACTTTAGATACGAAGTTATTTGGATTTGAATATATCAAGGATTTATATACTAACGATACTGATTTTTCTGATGTGTTCAAAACATGCGATAAGGTTGCATTTGGTAAGTTCTATAGGCATGATGGGTTTTTATTTCGTGAAAATAGATTGTGTGTGCCTATGTGTTCGTTACGTGAATTATTAACTAGGAAAGCCCATGGTGGTGGATTGATGGGTCATTTTTGGCGTTACTAAGACTTTAGGGGTTTTACAAGATCATTTCTTTTGGCCTCATATGAAACGTGACGTAGAAAGAATTTGTTAGAAGTGCATCACTTGCAAACAAGCTAAATCTAAATTGAAACCCCATGGCTTGTATAATCCTTTGCCTATACCTAGTGAACCTTGGACTGATATTTCAATGGACTTTGTTTTGGGATTACCCCGGACCAAGAGGGGGAGAGATTCAATTTTTGTTGTGGTAGACATATTCTCTAAAATGACGCATTTCATTCCATGTCATAAAACCGATGATGTATCGCATATAGCTGAATTGTTCTTTAAAGAGGTTATTAGGTTGCATGGCATGCCTAGGACCATTGTCTCTGATAGGGATGTAAAATTTTTGAGTTATTTTTGGAAGACTTTGTGGGGGAAATTAGGAACTAAATTGTTGTTCTCTACTACTTGTCACCCCTAAACTGATGGGCAAACTGAAGTGGTCAATCAAACCTTGTCCTTTTTACTTCGTGCGGTCATTAACAAGAATTTGAGAATATGGGAAGATTGTCTACCTCATGTTGAATTTGCTTACAATAGAAGCATACATTCTGTGACTAAATTTTCTCCATTTGAAATTGTTTATGGTTTCATTCCCTTGTCACCATTAGATTTGATTCCTTTAGCTATAAGTGAGCATATAAACTTAGATGGTAAGCAGAAGGCCGAATTCGTAAAGAAGATTCATGAATAAGCATGACTGAATATTGAGAAAAGAACTCAGCAATACATGCAACAAGCTAACAAGGGGCGTAAGAAAATTATGTTTGAACAAGGAGAATGGGTGTGGTTGCACCTCCGAAAGGAGCAATTTCCGGACAAACGTCGCTCTAAACTTCTACCTCGAGGGGACGACCCATTTCAAGTATTAGAGTGCATCAATGATAATGCCTACAAACTTGAACTACCAGGTGAGTATGGCGTACATTCCACTTTTAATGTTGCTGACTTATCCCCGTTTGATGCAGGTGATGATTTGAGGACAAATCCTTTTCAAGAAGGGGAGAATGATGTATGCCCAAGGGCTGAAGATAGGAGAGATCAGTTATCACTTCTGGAAGGCCCAATTACAAGACTGCGGGCAAAGCGTTTCAAGGAAGCACTAAATGGGCTAATCAAAAAAATATTGGGAGGACTATGAGCAAGGAGAAACCAAGATAATCGCAACTGCTAGTCGTGGCCTAATCCACGTAATCGGGCATAACCATCCATGACTGGCCGCGCTTAACAGAAGAATGCTAATAAGCATGTGAAGCATGGGAACTCGTTCATGCATGAAGACTTAAGTATTTTAGATTGTTTAATGAAGCATGCGACTTGGGACTCTAATTGTGCATGCATTTATTTTGTTTTGGGTTTCTAGATAGCTTGCATGAGGCATGCAACATTGGGACTCTAATTGTGCATGTACTTATCTTGTATTCTTCCTTGTTCACTCCCATTATATAAGGGAGGGACATCTTATTATGAGGCAACTTAGTTTTTGGTGAGATTATGTGCTCTCTTAGTTCTTAAAAGAACTTGTTGAACTTATCGAGTCTACTCTCATGACGTTCAACCCATCGAAACTTATCACCCCTAAGTGTGGTGTTTCTTTCCTTCGTAGGCTTGGTTCGTGCTAATTCTTGGTTACGGGTCAAGGCTCACACTCTTGTCATTTAGTTCTTGGGGTACTATCCACCTTTGTTTCGGGTTCCATCACATTTATTGGTGTGGTTCGTATCATGCGGATCCGTGGCTTCTCTTGGACTCGACTTCCGATTTGTCCTCGCTTTTGGTGTAGTCCCGGGCTATCAATGCGAGGAGGCTTGCCAGCTCGACTTCTTCGTCGTCAGATTCCTCGGAAGAAGATTCGTCCCAAGTGGCCTTCAGAGCCTTCTTCCTTCTTGATTTCTTTGGATCCTTTTGGTTCAAGCAATTCGCCTTGATGTGCCCCTTCTAATTGCACCCGTAGCAAGTCACCTCGAATTTGACCTTTGAGCTTGATTGGGCTTCTTTAGTCTGGATGACCTTTTTAACGTCCTTTTTGTTGAAGCCCTTCTTTTTGTAGAGTTTTTTCATCAGGTTGACGAATTCGCTTGTGAGATCGTCGTCGTCTTCCGGATCTTTTTCCTCTTCTGATTCTTGTTCGGTTCTAAGTTTTGATTTTGACTCGCGTGCTCTTCCTGTACCTGCAATCAAGGCCAACCCTTTCTCGTCCGGACGTGAGTTAGTCTGTTCGTGAAGCTCAAACTCAGAAAACAACTCGTCCAATTTAATAGTAGAGAGATCCTTAGAAACCTTGTAGGCATCTACCATGGATGCTCACAAGGTGTTCCTTGGAAAGGCGTTTAAGGAGTACCTTATGATGTCCCGGTTGTCTACCTTCTGTCCGATTGCATGGAGTTCATTTAGTAGTTCTTGAATTCGAGCGTGGAGCTGGCTAGCCATCTCACCTTCCTACAATTTTAAGTTATACAATTTATTAAGTAACAGATCTCTTTTGCTTACCTTGGTGTCGGAGGTGTCCTCGTGGAGTTCGATCAACTTCTCCCATAGCTCTTTTGCGCTGGAGAACGGTCCAACTCTGTTGAGTTCCTCCTTGGTCAGTCCACACTGGAGTATGCATGTAATATCCCAAAACTAATTGTTTTAAATTAAAAGTAATTATTTAATTAGTGGGTATAAATAGAATGGAGTTTAACTTAAGTGGTCAGTTTTAATTATGTTAATTAAATCGGATATGGTATATCTGAACTTAAATAACTTTTATGACCTAAATATGCATAAAATTTATTTAAAAAAAAAGAAGAGAAACTTGGTGATGTAAATTATAAATCTTGTATGACTTGGATGATGAGTGTAAAATAAATACATAAGGTTATTAAATACCAACAATATAGATAAAGGTGTAAACAATTAAAAATCTAACCTAGCTAGATTATTTTAAAATAATAATAATAATAAATAAATATGTTTTCATGAATAAGTTAACAGGAATTAAGTTGATATGGATTTATGGAGTTTATTGGAATTTTTATGAATTTTTAGGGAATTATGTTAAATTTTAAGGGGTATAATTGAATAGGAGAAAGCCTATTTAGAAATACGTCAATTAAGGTGGGAGTTAATTGATCTAATTCGCCTAGGTATAAATTCCCTAACCTAAGTTCGGCTCATTTCCTCACGCCAAATCGCCGAACTCTTCGTTGCTGATCTCGGCCGCTCCGACGAAGCTTCCGCCGAGGATCGGGACTCCGGCCAAGCAGTTCCTCACGCCGGCGAGCAACGGGGGACACGACGACGAGACATAGGGGCATTCGCGTATTCTCTGTTGGCGCAACCTCACGAGCTAGGGATTCGGCAGCGACGTGGGAAGGAAGAGGCAAGTATCAGTCCTTTATGAATGAGTGAGATCGGTGAGGTAAGGAGGTAGGAACGTAGAAGTTGTGAATCGTTCACTCAGTTAAAGTGATTGGTGAAATGATTTAGTTTTCATTCTGTAAGGTCTCGCTTTGGTTGGGGATCTCGTTGAGGTTTTATGTGCGTGAATGGTGTGGTTTCTGTGTTTTTTCCACAATTTCCGTTGTCGATGGAGTCTAAATTTCCGGTAGACTATTCTTTTGTGAATTCTGTGGATTTCTCTTGCCTGGGAATGATTGGATTCGAGTACCGCGAGGATGTTTTTGATTTGCATTGGCTGTAGGATTTCTGCTTGTCAAAATGTCTGAATGAAATATGGATATTGGATTGCATTGCGGTTTGGATTTCCTGTGGTGTTCATGCCTTAGCTTAACGATCTTGTAGGGTTCTGATTTCGAATTTGTGAATTCACCAAGTTCTGTGATGATTTGTGATTGAAGTGGTTTTTATTCGGTTTCTCTTGGTCATCCTGGTCCTGCGATTTAGTTTTGGTAGTTTTGGTTGATTGCGACGGTGTTAGATTTGTTTTGTGTATATGGGAGTTTGGAAAGGCTTGACAGGATTTTTGTAGAGGTTAAGTTTTGTGCTGTTACCGTTTTTGTTGTGGTTGAAATGTTCTCGGAGCTGTTCTGTTAAATTCTGCGGTGTTTGAAAAGAATTGGAGAAAATACATAAGTTGCCTTATTGGTTGTTTTGAATTCTCGGTTGGCTGAGGTTTCAGTTTGGGTTTCTATGCGAGTTCATTCTGTTTTCTCTGGAGTGCTGATGTTGAACCTATATTGTGAAGGACTGTGCTGAAGTGTGAAATTGCAGCTTGTTGGTTTGATGTTGCGATCTTTACGGACTTTGTGTGATTTCTTTTATAAAGAATAGGTGACTTGGTTTAATTTTGAAGGGTTGAATAGTCCATATGTTGAGGTGGGAGTTTGGTGAGAAGTAAAAGGATTTAAACTGTATATGCTATTGTTAATGAAATAACTTCGAAACGGATGTCGGTAAGAAAATATAACACTGTTTGTTTTGTCATGATTATTGCTACTGTGAATTAGTTTTAATATTTGTGAGCAATCCTTTATTTTGTCATACTTGAGTTGAATTATTCCTCTGTTGATAAGTTTTCATTGCTTATGGATATATGCTTAAGGAATAAATGAATAGGCTATGGTTAAAGGAACTGATATGGAAGGAATGATTGAAAAATGCTATGAAATAAGTGACTGGAATTTATTATGGTTATATAAATCTTATGTTGCTAATTGGATGTGTATGAGCATATGTGGTAGCAGTACGGGATGGGTGACCCGGGATGAGCTCCGGGGAGGGCCCATCCAAACTTGACTGATATGGTTAGCTTCGGCTATATGACTGGATGCATGTTCTCTACGAGGTACCTCTAGGTTCATGGGACTGTTGACTGGCTCTAATTGTGGTTACCGGATATGTGACATATTCACCTTATTAGCTACGTAGGAACATTGTTGCATGTTATATCTTTCTTATGTCGTACCTGGTTGTGCTATGTTTTCTTTAAAAGGCTTCTAGTTGCTATTCCACTATCTTATGGATATCTTCATACTCATATTGGTCTGTACTTGCTGGGTCGTAGACTCACCACATTTATATTACAGGTGAGGATGACTTCCAAGATATGTTGGAAGACCACGGACGGAGTAGACGAGAAGGCGGGATGGACGCATGGTTTTGTCCGTTGTCCGGGAGTGCAGTGCATACGGGATCTATCGCGAGAGATTTTCATTTTCTTTGTCATTCGGGTGGAGAATGTTGAGGGGTTATTGTTCTTATCGATATACATTTGTTGATATAGTCTTGTCTATTGGTTATGATAGTTCCGTTATGGTTGTTGAGAGAGAGATTGGTAAAAAAAAAAAAAAAACTTGGGACGTTTCAATGCAGGTAGCCTTTGCATTCGCCTCAACTTTCTTTATTAAGGATGCGTCATAGTTCTGGTATGACACTAATTTGCCTGATCCGTCTAGTGGGAGTTCAAGTCCTGTCTTGGTGATCATCCATACTTCGAACTGGTTTGCAAGTACGCCTCCATCCTTCCCTTCCAGTACCCGAAATCGTCTCCGGTGAAGAGCGGTGGTCGAGCGGTGCTATAACCTTCTTGAAGTGCCATTTAACAAATCTGCACACACACACAGAAAAATCTGTCCCAAGACTAGGTCTTGGATTAGTAGTGCGGGAATAAATTTAATAAAATAACGAACTCGAGTGGTGTTGCACGGACTTCGAGTTAAAACTGATTCGAAGGAAAAATAATTAGAATTTAGTTATTAAGCTAATTCTAATTGACTCCGTAAAACTGAAAATACCATGAAAAAATTGCTTGATTGGTGGTTGCACCAAATCGAAGCGACTCCGCTCTGATATCAATTGTTGGATCGAAAGCGCTAGAGGGGGGTGAATAGCGCTCGTGGCTATTTTGCGTTTTAGAGTTGGAAATCGTTCGAGAGTTAAAGCAGTGGAAACAAAAAAGACAATCACACAAGAACTCGAGGAGTTACTTGGTTCGGAGCCTGTGGCGACTCCTACTCTAAGGTCCGCGATCGTTGATCGCTTCCGGCGGGCAACAACTATAAGCTTGTTAATGTGTTTACAAGATGAAGGACAGTGATTTAAAAGAAACAATTAAATAATACCAACGACAGTAAGAAAAACTGAAGATTCGGAGCTTCGGGTCGTCGGTGTCAATTCGCAGCATTTCTAGATCGTCTCGTTGGCAGCACATTGAAGAAAGTAAGCTTAGAACTTGTTGTTTTTGGCTGCTACTCGAATCCCTCTTTTATACAATGCTGGAGGCGCCTCCAAGCCTGTCCAAGGCGCCTCCAGGCTGCCGAGTCCCACGCGTGGATCAGCACAAACCTAGTCGCACGTTATCTGGTTTAAGGCGCCTTCAAGCCTCTTCAAGGCGCCTTCAGTCCCAAAGAAGGCGCCTCCAGCTCCTTTGGACAACTGGCTCCGGCTTGCACCCGAGGCGCTTCCAAGTTCCATGGAGGCACCTCGGACACTGTTTATCCGAGGCTTAACTTGTTCCTTTTGTACCTACAAGATATGTTAGTTCCAAAACAATACGGTACCCTGCAAGACAAAGTTAGAACTGATATAAACATGATAAATTAAGAGTTTGATAGTCACCGGATTATCCGGGTCTGACTTCGGATTTTCGTCCGGAAACCCTAGGTCGACCTGACGCCTACTGTTCCCTCTACAGGAAACGTGTCCTCACCTACTCCTCTCAGGAGAGATTACCTGGTGGCAATTTGGTCCTCCAGACCAACTGGACTTTCCACCTAGGGTTACCACCCCCTAGGACCTAGGGTTACTGCCCCCTAGGGTTTTTCTTCACCTAGGGTTACCGCCCCGTAGGACCTAAGGTTGCCGCCCCTTAGGGTTTTTCTCCACCTAGGGTTACCACCCCTTAGGACCTAAGGTTACTCCCCCTTAGATTTTTTCCTTCACCTAGGATTACCACCCCTAAGACCTAGGGTTACCACCCTCTAGGGTTTTCACCTTGCCTAACCGCAGCTAGAACTTTTGCCTAAGTATCACTTAGGACTTTCCTGCAAGCTCCATGAACATATTTGATAACAAGTAATCTTAACTTTGAATCTTTTTACCATTATCAAAACTAAAGTTCGATCGTCGGATGCTTCCCGCACCAACAGTTGCTTGGTGGACAACCAGAAACCCTAAACCCTAATGAGAAAAGTGGTACCATGACTTGTCCCATTGGATAGGAATGCAAGTTACCATACCAACCAAGTTTTAAATAAACCAAGAGTAATAACCTAGAACCATGGAATTAATGTTTGATATGGCAGGGAATGCCTGGAGTACCGAGAATCAGAGGCAATCATAATCCAACTACATGGATGCTGGATGTTACCAGTAGATCGATGGAGATACAATTGAGTGTAGACTTTGCTAAACTTTATCAGGAATCATCTCTCTGGAACTAAGTATCCAATATGTTCAAACTCTACATTAAATAAAATACAATGACATCGCTAATAATTTGCTAATGTTCTTGTGTTATAGTTTTAATTGCAGGGAAAGCAAGGATATGGCTAAACGCTTGAGCACACCATCACCAGACTTGATAGAGCTCACTTTCCCGACTTGCTATCCACAGAACAGTTGGGTACAATATAAAGCATGCCTGTAGAAACAGTGTTTGTCTTATTGGAGGAGTCCTCAATACAATCTAGTGCGGATTTTATTTATGCTTTGCACATCTGTTGCACTAGGAGCGGTATTCTGGCAGCAAGGAAAGCAACTGTAAGTTCCACCTTCTTCATGCAAATCCATTTTCCTATGCACCAGTAATTACAGATGAGATGAGCACCATGGCATATCTAAGGAGAAACCCAATTGACTCATCAGATTTCATTGTCATGCCTACACTTGCAACGACATGTATACCAATAGGCAAATATGTCCTCTAGAAAAAAAGGTCTACCTCCAGGATTAAACAGTGGTAGTCGCTGCTGCATACGACAGCTGCCGCCTCCGTAGACAGCACTGCTATTAATATGGTAGCAAATCTAAACAGTCGGTCCCATGATTGAGGAGGTAAATAGTTAATCAGTACAAGAGGATTTTTTTTTTTAACTTTACCGAGATTCAAACTCTTACCTTATAATAGAATTACTATTAAAAGATTATGCAGCCGAGACTCAATCAATTTGGTATCATTGTCTTCTCTTTGAAATTTACTATTCTTTTAGTTTATAATAGCTAGTTATTTTCTATATGTCAATCAACAAAATCTGTTCATATTCTGCCGCAATCTTTATTGGAATAAACAACTGCTCATTCGTTTTACCATTTGTGTCAATTGAGAGAACTGTGGTATACCGGGAGAAATTTATAGGAATGTACTCCTCATGGATCTACTCTCTCGCACAGGTTGAATATCAACTTTAGTAGCATTTTAGTAAGTTTAAATGTTTCCTTACGATAAAACTTTACCTTTCAGGTGAGTATTGAGATCCCCTACGAGCTTCTACAAGTAACTATTTATTTGATTGTTACGTATCCATCAATTGGTTACTTTTGGACAACCTCCAAGTTCTTTTGGTTCTATTACATATTTTACACGATGCTCTACTTAGTTTACTTAGGGATGTTGCTTGTAGCTATGGCCCCAAACATTCAAGTGGCTTCAGTATTGTCATTTGTTTGTTACGGCTTGTTTAATCTCTTTTCAAGCTTCGTGGTGCCTAGACCTGCAAGTCAAACATTCACTCTTCAGTTCAGTTCAAAAGCATTTAGACATTAGCAAATAGATCAAGTGCAATCTCATGGAATTTTCATACTAAAGCCTCATCAACAGTTCGGACTAAACTACTAAATCAAAAAGCAATTAGGAAGGTAACAAGCTAAATACTCTTTAGAATACAACACAAGTTATTACATATTTTGCTCAATTGCTTAATGCAAAAAGGCTAAACTTGAATCTATAAGAAAATGTTCAGTAAGAATATTTGCAACAAAATATAATCATTAATTTTTTTTCCCTGCAGCAAATTCCCAAGTGGTGGATTTGGCTATGCTACCTTAATACTTGTTACTATTGTGTTTCTCGTCTTCTTCCCTATGACCTATGCTTTCCTTTTTGGTTATTGTATTGGGAAACAAAGGGAGTCTTTTTTTTCATTTTTTTCTTTAAAAAAAAAAGGAAAACATTATTTGGTTGACAATTATTTTCTAGAAAAGGGGATATCATTTTATGAGAAAATAGAGAATATCTAAAAAGTTATTTTCTAATAAAAAGAAAAATGCATATTTTCATAAAATCACAATAAAATTAAATGCTCTATTAATTTTCAGAGAAGGTGACCAAAGTTTGGGATACATGTAACTAAAAAAACTTTAACAATCTGAACAGTTGTTTTATTTAAGAGATCTATGGAAGAAAACTGTCAAGGAACATATGCTTTCTTGATTGTATTATTCAATATAATCACTACACAATCAAAACACTTGTTCTTTAGTTACCATATAGAAATCCTATTGTTCTCTTTTGAAACATTTTCTAGTCCAATTTTGTTTCACGGTTTACAATGAGGTATTCTAATATCACATTAGATGTGATATATGTGAGATTATTATTTGAGAGGGATAATGTGAAACTTCTTTCCCATAAGTTAAAGCTTAATATATTGTTATATAAAATATGTTAGTTGGGTAATTATAAAAATAAAATAAAATGAGTTCCTCTCTTCAATTTTTTTTCACATTTTAAAATAATTATTTATTTCACATATAGTTGATAAGCTATGGTTTATTATTCAAATTAAATAATTATTTATTACTTATGACATGTGAGCGCAAGTATAAAATGTACCCCGTTGCCTTATGATTGGTGTAATTAGAAGGCGTAGCTCAAAAGGGTACCCCCAACCTTTTTTTTTTTTTGACCTCATGAAGCGCATCAGGTCCTTCAAACAAGAATTTACCTTCGATTCATCCATAATCTCTTGCTCTCGTTTCTTTTCCCTTGGATTTTTGTTTTTTTGCTTTCTAAACTTTATTGTTCCCCATTCGATCTAACCCCATTTGTAAAGGAGCGGGTCTATCTAAGGAAATAATGGCCAAGTTGATATTTCTTGTAAAAAATCTAAGCCGCATGGATTCTAAGAACCGTATAAGAATTTGTATATAGAAAATACAAGAACATATGAGAATGGATCTTCGTTTATCGAGAACACTGACCCACATGAACCTTCCAGTTTAGTATGACTTATTGATCACTGCAATCAACTATTCTTGCAACTCTCTCAGAAACTCTTCTGGTGTAAATAATGAATCATTAAAGAATCTTGGAATTTAATAGGTTGTCTTAAAAAAGAGAATTATTATTATGGCACCCCCTTTAGATGGTCCCCTCTACCTAATTATTATTCTATTATCATCTTTACTGTTACATCCTTATGGTTTGTATATTTAGAATTAGTTCTTTAACATTCCCTTCAAACTTGTGCAAGAATATTGAAAAAAAAAATCCATCTGGTTATAAATATTTGTTCAATTCCAGAAATTTTATCATTTTGATTAACTAGTAGGTTTAACTATTCTACCATGTTATTTGGCCATGTAACTATTTTGTTAATAAGCTTCTGTATGGATAGTTGAGGAACTAAATTGTAAAGAGTTGATTTATTTAAATGTTTACCAACATAAAAGAGGTTTGGGAATCTAGCTTAAGAAGAGTCCGGTGAACCTTACTAAAACCAAAGATATTTGAAAAATTTGGCTTAAGAAGAGTCCGGTGAACCTTACCAACCTAGTACTAGGATAAACGTTTAGCCAAACAATCAGAGGTTAAGGTATAATGACCTACACTTAATGATATGAATTCTTGTAATGTATGAGTCTTACAAGTAAAATAAAGATAACAAAGGTAAAAGAAGGTTAAAAATTTGAATGTTAATTTAGGGTAGTTTGGAGGCTCATGAAACTGAAGTCGGAGGTTATTCTCCATTAACATGGTAATTTACCAAATATTTCTCTTAAATGTAAATAAATGTTATTTATATAAAGGTTGAACTTGTTGTGTCTTTAGACTCACTAGATCATAAGGTGCAGGTAATGAGAAGACGGAAGGACTTGACGGATGAGTTTTCTTATACCTGGCAATGCACACCCAGAGGCTTCTTTTATTAGTCTACTTTTCTACTTGCATTAGGATGTTGGGTCCTCTAGTCGGAGTTGGGTTATCTGTTTTGATAGTCGGTTGAGTTCATCTCACTAGTTAGTTACACTCTCTGTTCTTTTAAAAATTTTATTCACTATTATGATATTCAAACTCAAATTGTTTTGGATTAAGAGTTGAACTAGTTTGTAATGCATTATCATTTGTAGTTGTTTTATTTAATTTCAATCTCTTTAATGTTAGTATTGCGAGGTTCATCAAATATATATATATATATATATATATATATATATATATATATATATATATATATATATATATATATATATATATAAATATAAAAAGAAATTTTAGAAAACTTGAATTTACTATTCATCAATCAAGCATATCGGTGAAAACATAATTAAAATATAAAATAAAATGATGAATATGTGGAGTTAGCAAAAAGAATAAAATAAAACTTAATATTCAAGAGCATTTATCTCTAACTGATAACTAATGATAAAATGAGAGAAATTAAGTTGATTTGACATATAAACAAGAGTTAATCTATTAAAATGGAATAAACACGTCAAAAAAGGAGACCAGAGAATTAGTTTATGTAATAAGAACTAACTAATTGACATGCATATTAATGGAGCATACCCATGGAGATAAATTCATGTAACCCAGCAAACAAGGACAATCATGACATAACTGAATTTGATTTTTTTTTTTTATGAATTTGCTTCATTCGTGGATTTTATAATTACGAAAATGAATTCCACATCTTAAACCTAAAGGTATCTCTCAAAGATTGGCACAAGCTAATGAGTCATGTATCTTAGTGCACTCTAGTGCACTTGAGTCATCACTCTCTATCAAGGGGATTCACACCATACGAAGATCTGGTACATCTCAATTTGACTTATTCAGGGCTAATTTATAAATTGCTCCAACACAATCTAGAAAATGAAAAGAGTATCTGACATATTTGCTCAAAATACTTCAAAGAAATCCCTAAAATTCATATTTATAAATTAAAAGGAAGGAATGGATAGAACTATTTTTCAACCAAATCCCTTTACAATTATTTTTTCAGAATTAAGAACATGATGGAAGTAACGAGCCATATGATTCAATTTGGAAAAAAATTAAAATAAATAAATAAACTCATTTAAGTAGTATCCAATATTAAACCTAATGACTAGGCAAGTCAACGCAACTAATTATTCTAACAAATATAAATGTGACAAATTAGATTTATAATTTGGGCACTTATTAATGTGAACAACATGTCAATTACCTTTCATCTAAAATCTCAGGAGCAAAAATTCTAAATCAGTCAATAAACTCTGAATAAAATCTTCAAGTAGGATAGCTAGCAAGACTTATTCAAACAACCCCCAAAACCCCCTATAGAAATAATAGATGATGATTAATTATTTCATCGCCCTATATAGAAAAATAGAAGATCCATTATTTCATCACAATAATAAAAATAACAGGTTTGTCATAAGCGAGAAAGAACACTAATGGTATTAGCAATTTCCCAATAGCGAATGAAATTATCTCATATTTTAGAAAAAAGGTAAGACAAATTCAGACATTGTATTTTTATATGGTGTATTGTTGCCTTCTTCACCTAGGATAACTTTGCAACTTTTTTTCATAACCAAGACAAATTCAAGAATCACAAATCAGGCAACAAGTTTACAAAGGAGAGGATTTTCTGAAATTTTCAAGATTTCTTCTTAGCAACTTTCCTGATTTAGAAAATTTACAGAATCCACGGGATATTCAAATTGCTAAAGCCCAAGGAGGTTTCACATTGATTTTATAAAATCAAATTCACTTTGATAGTACATTTCTTGATAGTATGAAATATCTACAAAATCATCAATTATTTATTCAATATCAACAGCCCGAAAGGCACCCTAAATTTTTGTGAGGTAAGATAGAACATTTGTCCAAACAAAGGAGCTATTATAATTTATATTTTCCAATTAAATATCCCCAAGAATTTATACTAGCATCCTATGCACTTGGTGAATATCATAATGATGGCAAGAGAACCTAATCAGCCAATTAGCTGATATTATTGTATTTGTTCCTTAACAAATGATATGGGTAAAGCAAAATCTACTTAACAATATGGACTTATTTTTCTATTAGCATTGAAGATTGCTTGATCTATGATATCAAAAACAGTTAAATAAACAAGTTAATTTGCATCAATGAAAAGTAATTGCACGCAGAACATCAACCTATGTCTAGTTAAATAAAAAATAGAAGTGCTTGTTGAATTTTATTTTAAATTCAAAGCATTTTTTGTAGTGTTTTTAGTTCCACATTGCTAAGTGGAGAAGCTTGGAAGGGCTTATATAGGAAGCTCTTCCATCTTTGCTTAGCAATGATAAGAGGACCTACACGCATGCGCGGGCCAAGCTCAAATCGAGTGGATTTGGGGGGTTCGAGCCGGAAATCCATAAACCGGGCGTCACGTGCGCGATTAACGCGCGCAGGGGGGGGGGGGGGGGGCAAATCCCCAGCCCGTGGGCCTTGCGCTCACGGGCGGCCCTTTCTGGTTTGGTTTCCGGTTCTGGTTCGGTCTGAACCAAAACCAAACCAGAGTTTGGTTCCGCGCGTGAGGAAGGGACGCGGACGCGACATTGAGGCGCGTTTCCTTGCTAGCGAAGCAGTGCTTCGTACCTTCTCAGAGTGAATAAAAGGGGACTTGCAGCACCTCTATTCTTCACTCAAGCCTCGAGCTTTCTCCCTTCTCTGTGCGATTCTTTCTGCTTTCTTCTCGTCTTTCTTGTCCTGAGGCTTGGTCTTCCGGCGATCTGAGGTTGGGTCCGAGTGTCGCGTCCGTTTTGGAGTGGTCCGAGTGTCGCGTCCGTTTTGGAGTACACCTACGGACGAGACGAGCGGTTATCGGATCTTGGGGGAATTTTGCAGGAGAGCCTTTGCACCGACAGTCGGCGTGCCGACGCTTCAACCGGATAACTATATTCTAAACCCTACTCCTTTATTTATCTGTCTATTGCATGTTTATTTTTGTGCAAATATAATACTGCTTGTATTGCTTTATTATTATACAACATTCTTAGAGAATTTATTGCTTGTATCAATAGACATGATGAATGATAGGGTAATAGGATCTGATGAGGCTAGTGCCAGACCCGAGAAATTTTACGGGCAAAACTTCAGACGTTGGCAACAACGGATGAAATTTTGGCTTACTATGCTAGGGCTATTCTCCGTTATAGAAACAGACCCTCCTTCACCTAATGAAGAGGAACCTGCCCGTAGTGTTGCCTTAGAGAGGTTTAAGCAAAGGGATTATCTATGCCATGGGAGAATCCTGTCTGCCCTCTCAGACGCACTATTTGATGTGTACTGCTCAACCTCTTCAGCTAAAGAGCTGTGGAAATCTTTGGATAAAAAATATAACTCCGAAAATTCTGGTTTAGAAAAGTATACTGTGGTAAAATTCCTGAACTTCAAAATGGTTGAAGGCAAATCTGTGGTTAAGCAGACACATGAATTCCAAGTTCAAATTCATGGTCTTGCTGAAGGAGATATGTCATTACCTAAAAAATTTCAGGTCTTGTCTATCATCGAAAAATTGCCTCCGAGTTGGAAAGATTTTGGCATGACTCTTAAACATCGGAGAGGTAAAATCTCTCTAGAAGATTTGATGATTGCCTTAAATATCGAAGAAGAACATCGGAAGCAACATAAAAATGATGATACAAGAATGCCTATGGATTTTATTCCAAAGGCAAATGTAGTAGTCTCATCTGACAAGAAGAAATTCAAAAATCAGAAAATGAAGAACAAGATGAAACCCAACCCAAAGGTTCAAAAGAAAACTGGAACCAAACCTAAGCCTTGCTGGGCATGTGGACAGGTTGGACATTATGCCAAATTCTGCCCTAAGCGAAAGGACAAGAACCAAAGCAATACGTCCAACACCAAGGCACAAGTAAATGTCGTGACTGCTAGTGACGACACCAGCGATAGGTTTGTTACCTTCAAACCCGAACTAAACTTGATCTATCAACCCAATGAATGGTTAGTTGATACAGGTGCTAATGTACACTGTTGTGTTGATCACTCTGCCTTCCTTACTTATCAGGTAATTGAAGGCACTTCCGTGACCATGGGGAACCATTCTGCAGCCAGGGTGTTTGGGATAGGACAAGTTGACCTGAGGTTCACCTCTGGAAAAGTCCTGTCACTGCATGAGGTGCATCATGTTCCAGCGGTCCGTCGGAATTTGATTAGCGGATCAAAGTTAGTCCGTGCTGGTTATGAGTTGAACTTCAAATGTAATAAAGTTGTAATATTACATTTAGGAACCTTTATTGGAAAAGGTTACCTTAATGAAGGTTTATTTAAACTCAATGTAGAAAATGCTACTTTAAATAAAACTTCTGATATTGGTTGCTCATATAACATTGAGTCTTATGATCTATGGTATGACAGATTAGGACATGTCAATTTTAATACCGTAAAAAGGATGATGAATCTTGACATGATCCCTAAGCATGCTATAAATGATAAGAAAAAATATGAAATTTGTGTGCAATATAAACAACCCCGTAAACCCTTCAAATCAGTTGATAGAAATTCTGATATTTTAGAATTGATTCATACTGACTGTTGTAAGTTTAACGGTGTAATAACGAGAGACCATAAAAGGTATTTCATTACCTTCATTGATGACCACTCTCGTTATTGTTATGTTTATTTGCTAAAAACCAAGGATGAAGCTTTAGATAAATTTATGATTTTTAAATCTGAAGCTGAGAATCAAACCGATAAAACTATTAAGAGGTTAAGGTCTGATAGGGGTGGAGAATTTACCTCGAACCTGTTTAAAAAATTTTGTCAAGATACAGGTATAATCCATGAGGTAACTGCTCCATATAGTCCTCAATCCAACGGTATAGCAGAACGAAAAAATCGAACCCTTGAAGATATGATTAATTCCATGTTGGGCAGTTCTGGGTTACCCAACTTTATGTGGGGGGAGGCTCTATACACTGCATGTCATGTGCTAAATAGAGTCCCAATGAAGTCAGAGCTTTAGAAAGGCCGAAGGACAAGTTTGAAATACCTTAAAGTGTGGGGGTGCCTGGCAAAGGTACTAGTACCTGAACACAGAAGGAAAAAACTTGGTCCAAAGACCGTAGATGGTATCTTCTTAGGTTATGCTCAAAATAGTATTGCATATAGGTTCCTGATTATTAAATCAGAAATTCCTGGAATAGATGCAAATACTATTGTAGAACTTCGCGATGCTACATTTTTTGAGGATATATTTCCTATGAAGATGAGAACACCTCAATCTAGTATTTCTACTAGAAATGAGCCTTCTTTCGTAGAGGTCCCATTATCCGTAGTGGGTACACCTTCCTCAAGTCACTCTAGACTAGATGAATCTAGTGAGTATACAGAACCGAGAAGGAGCAAGAGGCAACGTGTGTCTACGGATTTAGGCCAAGACTTTATCACCTATAATATAGAAGGTGATCCTGTGACATATAGAGATGTCATGACTTCTCCTGAAGCTAAACACTGGAAAGAGGCTATTAAAAGTGAAATGAACTCTATTATCTCTAATGCCACTTGGGAGTTGATAGATTTACCTCCTGGGTGTACCACTATAGGATGTAAATGGGTGTTTAAGAGAAAACTAAAACCTGATGGGTCAGTAGATAAATTCAAAGCCCGCCTAGTTGCTAAGGGATTCAAACAAAAAGAAGGGATTGACTATTTTGACACTTATTCTCTTGTTACCAGAATTACTACAATCCGAGTATTAATCGCATTAGTATCCATATATCATCTTGAGGTCCATCAAATGGATGTCAAAACGGCATTCCTAAATGGAGATCTAGAAGAAGAGATATATATGGATCAGCCTGAGGGATATGTAGTCTCTGGAAATGAGAATAAAGTCTGTAGGTTAGTCAAATCTCTTTATGGTTTGAAACAAGCCCCAAAGCAGTGGTACGAAAAATTTGATAGAGCTATGCTATTGTTTGGCTTTGAAGTAAATGACTCTGATAAATGTGTGTATGCTAAAATGAAAGGTGATAATTGTATTATCCTATGTTTATATGTAGATGATATTCTACTATTTGGAACTAACCTTTCTATTATTAATGAGACTAAGGCCCTCTTAAGTGGTAAGTTTGATATGAAGGATATGGGTTGTGCTGATATGATTTTAGGGCTGAAGTTGACTCGTTCAACTGATGGAATAACAATTTCTCAGTCACTCTATGTTGAGAGAGTATTAGAGAAATATGGTTATAGCCAAGTTAAATCTGTTGTCACACCATATGACCCTTCAAAAACTCTCCACAAGAATAATAGTGGTGTGGCAGTGTCTCAATTAAGATACTCACAAATAATAGGTAGTCTAATGTATTTAGCTAATTGTTCTAGACCTGATATTTCTTTTGCTATAACGAAATTGAGCAGGTTTACCAGCTGTCCGGACAGAACGCATTGGGATGCATTAGATAGAGTACTCAGATACCTAAAAGGTACTATATCCTTGGGCTTGTGGTATGGGAGATTCCCTGCAATCCTGGAGGGATATAGTGATGCTAGTTGGATAGCAGACATTGCTGAGTGTAAAGGCGTTACTGGTTATGTCTTTACACTTGGAGGCGGTGCAGTTAAACAGACGATTATATCCCGTTCTATATCTGAGGCAGAATTGTGTGCTTTAGATACCACAGTAACTGAAGTTGATTGGCTTAAGGGTCTTCTTTCAGAAATTCCCTTGATGGTAAAGCCAATACTTTCTATTTCAGTATACTGTGATAATCAAACAACAATAGCTCAGATTAGAAGCTCTAAGTATAACCAGAAACAGAAGAGACATGTACGAATAAGATTGAAGTATATTCGTGAGCTAGCGTCTCTTGGAGTGGTGTCATTGGACTTCGTAAGTTCAAAAGACAATATTGCTGATCCACTCACAAAAGGACTTGATTCCGAGAAAATCAAGAGATCAAGTAAGGGAATGGGACTGAGGCCTATCCTGGTTTCATCTATAACGGCAACCCAACCTATCTGATTGGAGATCCCAAGAAGTAGGTTCAATGTGGTATAAACAAGTTATAAGGGTGAACCGTAAGCATCAAATTGATTGAGATGTAATCTCATAGTCTCTTCCCTGGATAGATGCTTGACTGCTAGTAAGGATGAGCTTGGAGGCTCTTAATGAGTTCAAGGTCTTATTGACAGGATGCTCGCAGTACATCCTTGGAGAACTCACCTATGCAAGTGTAACTGTGTGGCCGCAGTGTGGGGGGTCTAGGCAACTTCCCTTAGCACTTATGAAACAAGATTCGGTGGCATGTCCGTAATGCACCAACCCAGAAGGATTCAACCGTCGCCCGTGATGAGTTGTTACCATTTGACTTCACATATAAAAAGGTTTAAGTTCAAGACCTATTTCACTTCAAACCTATGTGAATAAGATTGGTGTACTTAGGTGAAAATTCAAACCGGAAGGTATTTTCACTAAAAGCTCATTGCAACCTAGCCTCAGGACATATTTTTTTTTTGTTTTTAACCGAAATGATTTGAATTTGTGGGGGATTGTTGAATTTTGTTTTAAATTCAAAGCATTTTTTGTAGTGTTTTTAGTCCCACATTGCTAAGTGGAGAAGCTTGGAAGGACTTATATAGGAAGCCCTTCCATCCTTGCTTAGCAATGATAAGAGGACCTACACGCATGGGGGGGGGGGGGGGGGTGCAAATCCCCAGCCCGTGGGCCTTGCGCTCACGGGCGGCCCGGTCTGTTTTTGCTGGTTTGGTTCAGTCTGAACCAAACCAGTTTGGTTTCCGGTTCTGGTTCGGTTTGGACCAAAACCAAACCAGAGTTTGGTTCCGCGCGTGAGGAAGGGACGCGGACTTCGGTCTTGTTCCGCGCGTGAGGAAGGGACGCGGACGCGACACTGAGGCGCGTTTCCTCGCTAGCGAAGCAGTGCTTCGTACCTTCTCAGAGTGAATAAAAGGGGACTTGCAGCACCTCTATTCTTCACTCAAGCCTCGAGCTTTCTCCCTTCTCTGTGCGATTCTTTCTGCTTTCTTCTCGTCTTTCTTGTCCTGAGGCTTGGTCTTCCGGCGATCTGAGGTTGGGTCCGAGTGTCGCGTCCGTTTTGGAGTGCACTTACGGACGAGACGAGCGGTTGTCGGATCTTGGGGGAATTTTGCCGGAGAACCTTTGCACCGTGAGGCGACAATAAATTCTCTAAGGACAGTCGGCGTGCCGACGCTTCAACCGGATAACTATATTCTAAACCCTACTCCTTTATTTATCTGTCTATTGCATGTTTATTTTTATGCAAATATAATACTGTTTGTATTGCTTTATTATTATACAACAGTGCTTACATGAGATCATGCCCATGCAAGGTACATGCCGATAAATAGTCTTAAAACCATAAAGTAGAAGGCATTTTTTTTTGGTGAAATGACTCATGGAATCATATAGTACTGCATTCTTAGTGTGGCAGCAAGCCACCAAGGCTCACCCACCATTGAAATAATGAAAACTCTAGCATTCACCTACATGATAAATCAACTGCTGTTTGAAGATGGAAATAAGACTTTGAATCTTTATAGGTAGAAGAATCATGCTCCTTCCTTGGTAAAAACTCAATATTGCCAAGACGAAGAATAGTAGCTAATGTGCAAAATATGGCTTCCTATATGTTAGAGACAATCATGATACTGCATTCATACATGACAAGATTGCCTAGAGTATATGATAGAAATCCCAATGGGTAATCAAACCTGGCAGCCTAAACTGAATCCAACTATATCAGTTGCCTTTCTTGTCTTCAAATATTCTTCAACATTACTTGCTCCTTCAAGCTCATACAATTTTCTCTGATTCAAGTAATGGAAGCAGCTTGGATGGTCAAGCTTGTATTTTTCAGCATCCTATAAATAGAAAATGAGTGCACAATTAACTGAGGGAGATCCTCGATTGAATAAATGTCATGGTGTGGAGGTGGAGAAATCAGTGGAACTCTTGGTTTAGAGTTTCTTAATCGAGCAATAAAAGCACTAACTTTCTTCCCAGGCAACTAACCCCCCTCACCAGGCTTAGCACCTTGTGCAATTTTAATTTCCAATTGGTCAGCATGAACAAAAAATGTTGGAGTGACACCAAATCTACCTGATGCAACCTCTAAGTGTTTCCATATTTAATTCACAGGCAAATGACTTGTTGGAAATAATTAAACAGCATGAAACATGTTGCACAACAATCAGTAAGCAAGGTTTAAAATCAGTAAGTTCTTTTTCTAATGTACCACTTCAGTAACCTTCTAATTTGTACATATTCTACTGATAGATGCAAGGTTTAAAATAACAGTTCCATTCGGGAACTTCAGTCACCTGTCATAACTATAAGGCTTTAGTACCATGTTGTGTCGAGCATCTAAACTAACATTGAGATAAATTTAAATGAATTTTACTCTTTTAGTACGCTTTCTTTAACTGAATTTTTCTGCAAAAAAATAAAGCTAACAAATAGAGAAATAACTACATTTTTGTTGTACTTAAATTCATAATCAACATGTCAAAAGTGTGAAGAATGAATTCAAATAAATTTTACTCAATTAATCCCCTTTCACTTACATTCTATACTTTTAATAACACTAATCATTTAGATAGTTGAGTTTGTTTTTTTCACTTCAATGCCTTGAGATGAATTCACATTTTATGTTTATAATCTTCTTTCTTTCTTTCACTTGTTTTAGAAAATGACTATAGCAATTAAATATTCAATCAAGCTACAAGCAAGTAATAAACATAATTTGAATTCATCTTTACGCATGACAAATTGTAACAAAGTGGATCCAAAATGTCGGCATGACATGATGCTCATTACCATGACCAATATGGTTGTACACGAGAGATGAATTTCATCTTTACGCACGAAATATTGTAACAAAGTAGGTCCAATGTCAACATGACATCAGCTCATTACACGATCAACATAGTAGTACACGAGAAATTACTTGAGCTGATTAATATAAAATTTTAGTGAAATTCCAATCATGCAGCCCAGCAAGACATGAAATTTCAAAGCATGGGTTGGTTGGTGCCTCTACATTTCATTATGATAACCAAAGATTGATCAATTTAACCATTGAGCATTTATAAATGCCATAAGAACATAGTGAATTTAAAAATGACAGTAAAATTTTCTTCAAATGATAAAAGAACCTTTCTACTTGAAAGCAAAGACTCAAAAAATCATTATCTTATTTTTTTAAAAGATTTATCATCATAGTTAAAAGGTCCAGAAGGTTGGGTATAAATATTTTTACCTGTTTAACTGCTAGTAGCAGTATCTCCATTTTGAAGACCCTTAAGATGAGGAAGTGTTGGAGAATACCCATTAATGACATCAATTAGAGGACTCCATCAAATGGGATCCTGGAAAATAGTTGATAATTTAATTAAAATATTTTCTTCAAATGAAATGAATTAAATTGGACAATGATACATACCATATAAACTGACCTCACCACCTTCTACAAAATCTGACTTCCCTCCTAACCTGATCATTGCATTTGCTTCATGTGTTTTCCTTGAAATAGCTCCAAGAGACATTCTTCCATTGTAGAAACGCTAAGCAATGGATGATGCTCTCAACACCTCTGTTACCCTTAGGCTCAAGTAGATCACGGAGAACCTAAGAAAGTGAAGTCATTGTCACTGACACACGCACAAAGAGTTGATCGGCAAACTTTATAAAGCTTCAAATATGCCATGCTTTTATAAACGCAGTTTTAATTCTGAACAATAGATATATATAGGTTTTCTATGTAGTATGAACCATTGTGTTTGGAAGGCATAGATTAGTATACTACTCAATGCACACATCAAATCTAGTCTAGAAACAATACTAGAACTAGAAGATAAACCATGGATACAACTATTTAATTAACACCAATCACAATTAATCCACCTATAATACCACAATGTGATATTAAGATAACAAGTCTTATTTTGGCATGTACACCTGAATATTTGATCTTATTTCATGAAACAACGAATGTAGTATGGCATGCAGTGCATAGGTGTATGCTCTAATTTTCAATGCAGATTTATGCATTTTCACTCTTTTCCAACCAAAATCAAGTCTAATAGCATTAAGTACAACCACTAAAAAGCCTATTTTATTACCATCAAACATGTTCATGCTGCTTGCTAATGTCAACTAAAGCAAAGAATTCACAACCATATGCGAAGCGAGCAATTAGACATCTCGATTATTTTATTACCTGAACAAGAGCAATATACATCGGTATGATCATTATATATTTACCCGTCAGTAGATTGAATGATTAGATTCTCTATTATGCTGACAAACAAAAGAATAATTGACCTCATGTCCAACAACAAAGAATATCTCTATTATGCTAGCAGAACAATCGCATCAGTAAAAGAAAAAGGCAAAGATGGCATTCAGCTTTAAAAGATTTAGCGACATATATACATCACAAAGGAGAAGCAGCCCAAGACCATCTTTTAGCAAATCCAAAAGTGTGCTCATATAGAATAAAGCACAACCACAAAGTCTAAATGAAATTAATAATAGTCTTTTCAATAATATACAAGAAAATAACCACAATAAACTAGTAAATCGATAAAAGTATTTCCCGAGGCATGCCAAATGACAACCAAATGAATAAAAGATATGAAGGTGTGTTTGCTGATGCACAAATATACGGTGACAATACAGATTATCTAATGGAGACAATCTGCCAAATAATCCAATCATCAAATTACTAGTAACTATTTTACATATTTTTCTAGTATATATTAAGAAAATATAATTATACCTCCAAATTTGAATTGAATGAATCCGAAATTTTCTAGTCTCTTGGTTGAATCCTTTGAGAATGCTTTCACCCAGAAGGACAATGTTTCACTTTCTAACTTTGAAAATGAAAAAAAATGCTCCCTTGAAATGAGGAACAAAATAGAGAATGAAACAAAATTTCTAGAATAAATGAGGTTGTGATTATTCTCACCCATAATGAATGCACATGATTGTAACTCAACACGTTCTTAAAAAAACTGAGAATAATCTTCTGATGGAAACTTAGAGCCAAATAAACAGATTAGTATTTCGGGTGCAAGAAAGAAGGAAAAAATAACTAGTACCAAGTGCAAAGGGCATGCCACCATATTAGAAAATGTACAATTAGTCTAGGGAGCTAATGTAAACTAGAATGAGAAAATAGGAAATAAATGGTTGACATAACAATTAATGGCTGTGTGCTCCTTAATGGTCATATATTACTGCAGACCAAGGAAACAATGAATACCAGATTGGAGTACAACAACAACTGCATTAACATACATGAAGCATGGTGTAATAGCCATCTGAACATTTTTCTGAATAAAAATATTTGCTTCCAATTGTCTTCTACATGCAAATAAATTTCTGGCCAAACATACTAAGAAAAACAAAGAAATGTCATATGCAATTTATGTTCAAAGGATATTATAACTTGAGGTAGTTCAATAAGACAAAAGATTTTTAACTAAGAGAATATAGTAGAAAAATTATATTTCCAGAGGTACATAATAGAAAAAAACAATGGTAATTCTTCTCCAAGTATGTGGTTTTTACCACACGAGACCTTTCAAACTAGTAAATTCTAACGGCATCCCCCACATATTCTACTACTTGCATCAAACTGAATTTCTACAAATTTCCCAAAGCGGCTATGTAAAATTTACAAATGAGATTAGGAAAGAGAGAAAAACATATAAAATGAGGGAAAGAAAAAAAGATAATGCACAATAAATTACAGCCCTACAAGTGTAGAAAACTGCATTTAATGCATAACAATTAAATGTATGCAACATAAGGAACAATAATCTCATACATAATGAAACTCACTAATAGAAATAAAACTGAAAGATTATTAACATGCAGAAATTAGAGTCCTTTTAAAAACTCTAACCCAGAAAAAAAAAGTAAAATAAATTAAAAATATCAAGCAAAGAAATAATCCTATACTTAAAAAGGGTCCGATCAATCTAGGAATAAATCCTCCCTGAAAAAATAATTGCTACTAAATTAGCTTGTCTTATTAGGAATTGAATTTAATTAAATTTGGTTTCTTTCCTAGTTTGTAATTAGGTTTTTTCCTTATTTGATTAATTATAGAATTATTTATTTCATAGAATATTTAATTTATTTCTAATTGTATTTGATTTGGAGTCTTAAAAGGACTCTAATCCCCAAGGTTAAAAACATCTTTGTACAGTATTAGGGATGGCCATGGGTCGGATTCAAACCCCGCCCCACATTAAACCCGTTCCGTTTGGACCGGGTCTAAACCCGGTCAAACGGGTTACGGAGCGGGTTAGGACTCGGTCAACTGGTCTAGGGATGGGTCCTGGGATTGATCAAACACTCCCCGGACCCGCCCCGTATATTAATAATTATTATTTATATTTTATATTATGTAAAAAATATATAATAATTATAATATCTTAAATGCACTAATTTTTCACTTGTTTCAACCTTTCCTATTCCCACAGTCGCCTCACCTCTTGGTCTTGGAGTCTCTTGGTCATTCCCTACTCCTCTCACATACACAAATATATATCTTTGACAAGGAAATGAGGGAATCGATATGCTAAAGTCAAGTGTTTGCAGTTGGTAGGGGAAGATCTTGCGATGAAACTGGAGTTGGAACTTTGAGGGGCAATTTTAGGGATCTGTTTTGGAATTTTTTGGGGCAAACCACATAAGTGTTTCACTTTCTTGTTTCTGGTGTTTTAATATATTATTTTTCAAGAAAAAGGGATAAATTTAGTTAAAGGGTTGAGTTTTTTAAACGTTTCTCGTGTACTTACTTTTTTTCATTCTTTAATCATCTCTTTAGGGAATTTCTTTATAATTCTTTGTTTATTTGTTTGTAGATGGAATCTGAAGAAGCATCTATAAATCTTCAAGAAAATAATAATGTATTGGAAATCACTTCTGAGAATAATGATGTGGTGATGATTCGAGAGTTGATGGTATTTGTAAATGTAGTGGCAAAAGGGAGTGCACTTCAAAGGCTTGGAACCACTTTGAGAGAGTGATGGTTGAAAATATTCAATTCGTGGAGTGAAACTATTGCAAAGCTCGTCTCAAAGCTCCAGCAAGCCATGGAACTACACATTTGTTAAAACATTATGAGAAGACTTGTAAAAAACATCCCAGAAAAATGGATATCCAGCAAAGTCTCATGGCAAGCAAGAAAACTTGTGGAAGTCAGGACTTGACTACCCATATTTTTAGCCAAGGGGATTCAAGGTATAAGCTTGCTGTGATGGTCATTTTGCATTATGCACTTAGTATTGTTGATCATGTGGGGTTTCGAGATTTTATTGCTAGCCTTCAACCTTAATTATTTTAAGATGATCTCAAGAAATACCCTGAAAAGTGATATTTTAAAGATTTACAATGAGGAGAAGTCTAAGTGCTATAAATTGTTAGGCAAGATTAAATGTCGAATTGCAATCACAACTGACATGTGGACATCAAACAATACTAAAAAAGGTTTCATGGCAGTTACTGGGCACTTTATTGATGATTCATGGACACTACAAAGTGTTATCTTGAGATATATTTAATATTATGTGTATGTAATTATATATATATAATATATATATACAAGAAAATAATTTATGGTATTTAACTTTTATGCAGGTTTATATATATTCCGGCGCCACATACAGCTGAGATTCTAGTTGATAAGCTTGTTGAGTGCTTTTTGAATTGGAATATTGATCGCAAAGTGTCAACAATCACAGTTGATAATTGCACGACCAATGATGCCATGCTTCATCTTCTCTCAGAAAAGCTCCCAAGGAAAGATTTGACACTAAATGGAAAGGTACATCATATGCGTTGTTGTGCTCATATCTTGAACTTGATTGTCAAAGATGGATTGGAAATTATAAGTGATGGAATTGAGAAAATACGGGATAGTATCATATTTTGGACTGCTTCACCTTCAAGAGTAGAAAAGTTTGAAGATACTGTGCGTCAATTGCAAATTGATTGTACTAAAAAATTATCTCTCGATTGCAAAACTCGATGGAATTCTACTTTTTTGATGTTAGAAACTGCAATAATTTATCGAGATGTGTTTCCACGACTTAAATGTCGAGAGAAACAGTATAAGAATGTTCCAACCGATGAAGATTGGGAGCATGCAATTGAAATTTGTGATAAGTTGAAAATAATTTATGAGGTGACTGAGATGTTCTCTGATACACTTTACCCCACGTCTAATTTTTATTTTCCAAATATATGTGATATCAAATTACAATTAGATGAGTGGATGAATAGTCCAAAGATCATGATCCAATGTATGACGGAAAAGATGTTAGAAAAGCATGAAAAATATTAGGATTCTTGCCATATTATGATGGGGGTTGCTGTTGTTCTAGATCCTAGATACAAAATGAAACGGGTTGAATTTTACTTTTCACAGATCTATGGTGAAAGATCACAATTTAAGATAGATGAGATTCGTCAAAATTGTTATGATTTATTATTGGATTACCAATCAAGGACTAAAACTAAGGAAAAAAGCTTGAGTGCAAGAAGTTCAGTGACTGTGGGAAATATATCATCATCTTGTGTTTCTCATCGTGTGAGTGCCACTTTACATAAGTATGACCAATTTGTGGCTAGTTCAGATCCTATTACTTCGATTTCCAAAACTTCAGAGTTGGATACATATTCAGGAGAAAGTGTTTTGCCGAGAGCTGAAAATTTTGATATCCTAAATTGGTGAAAGACAAATGGAGTTAAATATCCTAACTTATGAAAAGTGGCAAGAGATATTTTAGCCATCCCAGTTTCAACAGTTGCATCTGAGTCTGCTTTTAGTAATAGTGGAAGATTGGTCAGTCCTCATCGTAGTAGGCTTCATCTAGATACTTTGGAGGCATTGATGTGTGCTCGTCGTTGTTTGTGGAATGATATGAAAAGTACTATTTTTTTATTATATTTTATAATATTATGTATAACAAAATTTATACAATTTTTTTATTTATTCTTATAGGTACTTCAACTGCCAGTAATTTATCAAATTGTCCAACAATACTTGACGAGGAAGAAGAAGATGATCATAAGGAATATATTGTTGACCACTCAGACATTGTCCAGTAGATTTTTATTGTTTTCAGTTGCAACTTTAGGATTGTAATGAATATTTTTGTTTGTTTGTTTTGGTTTCTAACTTATTTTTAATTGTTCTTCCTTTAAATATGTATTATTATTTTTTTGTGTGATGTATGGCAAGTTGGTGGGTCCAACAGGTTAGACCCGTCGGGTTTTGGGGGTGGGTCGGGGCGAGGCGGGTCCGGATCCGGGTCTAAATTTTTGTTGGCGAGGCGAGTCTTGGGATTGGTCAAACCCGCCCCAGACCCGCCTCGTTGCCATCCCTATACAGTATTGTGCTTCTTTCATGTGACTGTTATTAAAACTTTTTGAAGAACTATCATCGATCAAAAAATAAAAAAAGGATTTACATTTTTTATCTTTATTTTGGAACTTCAAAGGATAGGGGGGAAATGAAGAAAAAATCACTTCAAGAAGAAATTAATAAGGTAAATGTTACGCCTTGGGGGAGTCTCTGCCAGAGAAAATTCCGACAACATCTCCCCTGTACGGGTGACAATTTGATACTTGTCTACACAACCCTCAGGGTCTCTCACTCCTCTGCCAACACAGTCGAAACATATACAATAAAATAATTAAACATTCCACGCAGTTTATAAATAATCAACCTCCGGCTAACTACACAACAAATCATAACCACGCGGTTTAATATAAAACCTACTCCACTACAACGAGGAAAGCATAACCTACATCAGAAAAACAATCGCAGCGGAAATCATGGGCAAAGTACCAAAAAAAAACTCGATGTAAAAATACACGAGTGCAAGAACTACACATCACAAGTCTAGTTCACATAACAAGGAAACAAAGTTCGGAAATAGAAAACTATCTCGACACAGAGCGGGGACTAGCAACTGGAATCCTCATCCTGAAATAGAAATAAAGCAACGGGATGAGTTCAACAACTCAGCGAGTATCAAGCTGACATGCATAGTAAAATATATCTATAAGTAATAATCATGGAGTACAGTCCTGATCAATAACAGGAAATGCAAAACTGAACAACAAAAGAAGAACTGTACTTACCCGAGCTTCCTATCCTGACATAAGGGTCGTCAGACCAAATACCTCATGTCTCCTATATGCATGTCAAACATATGCATCCACAAAAATACAGCATCCAAAATGCAACAATCACAAGCAATAAATGCAATCCATGCATATGATGTAAATGACATGGTCACCCCTGACGCCAGTCAGCCATCTCACACGCGATGGTGAGACCGAGTAGGTAGGACTATGACAACTGTGCACTCTGCCATCACTACTCTTAAGTGACTGAGTGACAGGATGCTGTCGGAGTACACCTATCCTCCTACCCAAAACATAGTGGGGGAGCCTAAGCTCTCATCTCCCTGTGTCATAGTCAAGGAAAGGGATCCATGTCTGCTACCACCTTCCAGGCACCACTACCTACTGAACAGAAGAGCCTTCAAGCAGTGTACGATCGTACGTACTAACCACTAACCCATGAGTGGTAGGTTATAGACAAACAAGATTTGTCTAGGTCACTTCGTTTATTTTTGTCCAAGTCACTTCTCTTTTTGTCCAAGTCACTTCCCCTTTTCTTTGTGAGTATCGGGAATACCCCCATTCATAGGTCTGAGATCCACATCTATGAATTAAAAGGTCCGAATGATCAACTCCGCAATCAGTTGTTAGAATCAATAGGTGTTCAAATTGTTCATTTGAATAAATTCCAAAAGACTGAAATCCTTGATCAATGGAGGAACAAGATTACCATTTTACTTCAAAAAGATACCAAAGTGGGTGATTGACTCATTCCATACTAGAAATAATCGCAGGAAATCCTTTGATAACACGGATTCCTATTTATCAATGATATTCCATGATCGAGACAATTGGCTGAATCCCGTGAAACCATTTCATAGAAGTTCATTGATATCTTCTTTTTATAAAGCAAATCCACTTCGATTCTTGAATGATCCAAATCGCTTCTGGTTCTATTGTAACAAAAGATTCCCTTTTTATGTAGTGTGTGCAAATCATATAACTGGCGATATGCTCAACTATAAAGGAGTCAACAATCGCTCAGCATGCAATCATGCAAAATGGTACATGACACTAAAACATATAACTCTATATAATACGTACCAAAAGAAAAACCGGTAATACATTATATATCATAAATAAGTACATAATGCAATAATCAAGAGGACATAAGCTTAAATGCATAACAGATGACAATATGGTAACCTACGATATCAAGTACACATAGCAAGCAGACATAAAATAATATGGCAAACTACTAGTTATAACTCACTAAGCATATCAGAATAACAATATCAAAAAGATAAGTCAAAGGTATTCGCCTTAATCAGTAATTCATATCGGAACAAACCCCACGATGCCTAGCTCGTCCCAGATCAAGGACCTACAACCAAATGTAATTTAGCTAACAATATAATTTCTCAAATCACTAATTCAAGTCCCGAACTAGTTCGGGAAAACTCTAGTTAATGATCAATAATTGATTCCATAACTAAGTGTTTAACTCCTTTTAATCTCACGGGTTGATCAAAGTAGAGTTATCTCTATCATCCAACCTAATTGATCCAATTAAATCTTGAATAAAAAATTCTTTGATCAACGATTAGTTACCAAATCCATTAACCCCTCATCTGCTGATTACCTCAATTTTGAATGAATGCAATTCCTTATTAATCCCATAATAGAAGTAGATATTAAATCTTAGCTATTACCCAATCTACCTAGATATAGTGGCTACGATGGCCAAAGACAGAACAGAGGGACTTGGTAATTGAAGTTAACACAGAGAGGAAACAGCTCAGCTGGATTTGTTCATGAACAACAATGGTCTGAGCTACAATGGCTGGTCAAATAACTAACCTCAATATCTCAAAACAGCAAAAATGAAATCAGATCGCTGTTAAATCTAATGTCAAACATATCTTACCCAAAACTGAAGTGGTTGCTAGTGGCTGCAACGGTCGGAGCTAGGGCACGACAACCTCGAATCTGCCGTACGATGAAAGGAGAAGAGAGATTCGTAGGTGAACTCGAGTCCAGGCTGAATCCCACTACTCGATCGACGATGCACTGGAGGAAAGGTAGGCCGACGGTGAAGACCAAACTAGGGCAGAGGAGACGACGCTAGGGCACTGAAGCGGGAGGCGGCGGTGGCTTCGGCTTCCGGCGAGTGCTTGGCGTCCGCGTTGAGAAGAGGATACGGCGGCGCTGCGGCTTCAAGGTTGCAAGGGCGTCGTCGGCTGAGGAGACGAGGAAGGAGACGCAAGGGAGAGGGCTCGAAGCTTGGCCGAGGGATTTGTACGTGTGGGAGAAGAGGAAGAGAGGCGACACCATCAGGTTGGGGAGGCGAAGGGCTTGGGAGAGGCGGTGCATATCTTCTTGAGAGATCATAAAGAACGCCCAGCAAACAAAAGCGCCAGGAAGAACTCAAGGATACATAAAACTTAAAAAGAAGCTCTCGAAATTGACAACCAAGAAAAAACTCATCTAACAAGAATCGAGCAAACTATAGAATCAAGAAAACTAGACAGCGAAAAAGTTCCTCTGGAGCGGGTCCTTCTCATCGATCACTTCAGCCTCCACCCAAGCAGAGTCTTTGTCTTCGATCTATGCCATGGAACCCTCTTCCGATAGATCATCTTTGCCTCGAAACTGGAAAGAATAGCTTTGGAACCCTACAATGTGACGGATCGATTTGGAAGTAGAAGCAAGATGACTACACCTCACGAAACCCTATCGAGGATCGAAAACGCAGAAGAATAAATGAACGAAGCGGCAGAATTTTTCCCTTCGAACGAATAAGAAAGCAAAAAATGAAAAGAAAAAATAGGGCAGTGGAATGGAATGGGCCCACCGCTCAAAGTTCGCGTTTCTCGTTAAACGGCTACTTTACGAAAAACGGTCCGATGAAATGAGGCGGGTCTAAAAAAACGAATAGGAAGGTTTGTGTTATATTTATTTTTAAAAACTTAATCAAGTAATTAAAAATTATCTATAATTGAATTGAGCTTGAATTTATAATTGACTAGGTTAGAGTTAAATTAAATTAAAAAAAATAGGTTGGTGTGAATAATTTAGAGTTCAATCAAATTAGATACTAAATTGGTTCACTCGTATTCTTGGTTATAGGGTTTTAAAATTTTTAAAGCCAAATTAGATCATTTGAATTTGATTCAATTATATTTTTATTTCATCATTAGAGATTTTTAAAGGTGATTAAATATTTAAACAGTGCTAAAATTTATTATAAGGTATTTTTCTTAGCTCTCCACATTGAAAAGTAACGGTGACTATCTTTTTTTAAGCAATTAATACTTTTCGAAGCATAAGGTGATAACCTGCATTCAAATAGTCCAGTATCATCAACCACTACTTAAATATATATCGATAAATTATAGGGGGCATTTTTTCATGACACGATGGCTCTTTGCATAGAGAAGGTCAAGCTTCCAACGAGATATTTTACATCCGCTAAAAATTAACTCCAAAACTTATTAATATTAGAGTAATCACTCATATAATGTCAACAAGTGGAAGTTATCGTCATCCCAATTAAATAAACACTTTATCATCTCCATTGAAAAGATTCTTCAATTTAAGTGATTTTTCTTGTTAGATTCAAATTTTTATATGAGTTAAATTGATAAATCATAAGTTAGAGTTAAATTAAATTAAAAAATTTAGGTTGGTGTGAATAATTAGTACTCAACAAAATTAGATAATTTAAATTGGTTCGACTGTATTCTTCATTATATGTTTTAGGGTTTTTAAATCGAGTTAGATAATTTGAATTTGATTCAAAATATAGTTTTAGTTCATTTAAATTAGAATCTTTTAAAAGTGATTATATGTTTAAAGAGTTTAGAGTCCAGATTTATTTTAAGGTATTTTTCGTAGCAATTGATGTAGGATATTAAAAAGTCCTATCACTATTTTTTTTTTTGGTGGCTATTAATGCTTTTGTTAGAAGTTATCATCGTCCAAATTTAAAAAGACAATTGAAGTGATTTTTATATGATTTAAATTGATAAATTGAATATACTATTTTTAAAGACTTTTTTAAAATACAATATTACATAATAAAATTAGGATTAAAAATGAATAGGTTAGAATGATTAAAAAATTTAAAACTTTATTTTAATAAGATTCTTGATTTTTTTTGTTTGATTTATTGATAAATCATAATAAGACCAATTGAATATGTTATTTTTCAAGAACTTTTTAAAATAAAATATTACATAATAAAATTAGAATTAAAGATGAATATGTTAGAATGATTAAAAAATTAAAAACTTTATTTTAATAGTTGATCGTGTAAGTATCTTGATTAGTTTTGATGTGATCAACTAAGTTAAGTTAGATCATGCGATTTTGATATCTTATATCTGAGTGTGCAAGAACTTAAGAACACAAGAAGTTAAGCGGAAGATACCGGAAGCGAGAAGGATGACACTAAACGCAAGTCGACAGACTCGGTGCATCCGATAAATGAGGAGCTGCAGAATAGTACACTAATGGACGAGAAGGATGTGCGTGACACATCGGAGGAACGAGAAACTAGGGAGGAATCCTGCTTGAGGAGAAGGTCGAAGTTGGGTTCGGGTGAACTCAACTTCGGATGACAAGAGCATCACCCAAGAAAATGCGAGGAAAAGAATGGTCAATGTTGTAATTGATCATTCGATGAACAGTGCTAGAGGCGCCTCCAATGGCTTTAGAGGCACCTCGAGCATTAGCAACATTTTTGCCAAGTTCAAGATCTGAGGCGCCTCCGACGGACCTAAGGCGCCTCAAATAAACAGTAGCTGAGGCCCCTCAGCTATCTGGAGGCGCCTCAGATGAACAATGTCTGAGGTGCCTCTAACCGATTGGAGACGCTTCGAGTGAAGAATAACCGCGGAGTTATTGTTTGGCAAGGATAAAGTTTTATCCACTTGGAGGCACCTCGGATGTCTTTGGAAGCACCTTAGAGCCACTTCAGCACAATGGTAACTTTTTTTGGAGGCTATAAATAGCCCTCTACAGGTAGGAATCATCCATCAATCACTATATTCATTTCTATAATATTTCTTTAGCTTTCAAAGTCTGTAAGAGACTATTTCACTTTCACGAAGGATATTTTTAGTGGAGTTTTCAACCGTCGTAGATTAACAACCATCTACATTGTAACTAAGTAAATCTTTTGTCCTCTTTCAATACCTATTTTATGCATTTCTTTTTTATTGTCTAATTGTGCATCCTTGCTAAGTTCAAAAGCAAGAAATTGATTCTAACTTTTATTGCAAAGTTATTCACCCTCCCTCTAGCCGTCCTCCAATAGTCTAATAAATCATGCTTGTTATCCATTATATAATTAGATATTTATTTGTTACTATATTATTTAATTATTTTCTCTTTGCATATGTGGGTGATCTTCTTGCTTCTTTACACATATTATGCTTGATAGGTAATGAAAATCTTATAATAGCATTTTTAAGGAATATGAACTACCTTAAAACACTAAAAAATTAAGATATAAATAAATTTCAATTAAATTAACATAATATTAAATGAACTACTTGTAGTACAGCTCTTCAACTATACAATCTAAAAGAGATATATAACTACTTATAATTTAGAGTTTTAACTTCACCCTTTAAAATATTTGAATCACTATTTGTATTCTAAAGTTTCGATTTCGTCCTTTGACATAGTTTCATGACTACTTGTACTTTATAGCTTTGACTCCAACTTGTAGAGAATTACACGACTATTGTATAGACTTTTAGCTCTATCCGAAAGAGTTATATGTTCATTATGCTAAATTAGCAAAATAATATATGTCAAATCTTAGCTCCATGCTAAAAAAGGATATTTGAGTCATTTTGCATGTCTATCCCTCGAATGTTTCAAATATTTTACATGAGATGTCTATCCCTCGAATGGATTATGGATCATTTATTTATTTTTTTTTTTTGTAAGGTACATCTGTAGGTGCATTGTGGATTATCGTTCACCTTGTATATATATTTTGTGAATAAATCAAAACCAAGAATACTAGTACCCTATTACATTCTTTAATATATTTTATTGGAATAATATCTCGTATCTTTAATACATTTTCTTATAAGCATAATTGGCCCATCAAAATGGGTATAGTGAATTGGATACAGGATAACATATTTAATTTTGTAACACAAATCATATTTTGTTTAAACTGTAATTCTTTATACTAAAAGTTTTGATAGCTTCCTTTTTGTTTTTAATATTGATAGAATTATATACCTCCATAAATATATTTTTATTATATTTTATTTGGCATAGTGCATAACTATGCTTTAATCAAAATCTAATCATTACACATCCTATTCCTATAACAAGGTGGACGAGTGTGGAGGGGTGCCTAGGGTGAACACATCACTTTTTACCACAAGGTAGACGAGTGTGTAGAAAAAGTCCTCGTAAGTTTGGAAATTGAATGCAAGACAAGGAAAGTCCAAAAGGTTACGAACTAGCTTTTGGTAAGAAGAGTTCGTGTAGGTCGGAAGACTGCATATCAAAATAAGGCAAGGAAAGTCTAAGAAAGTCGAGGACCTGATTGTTGGCAAAAATAAGTCCAGGTAGGTCGAAAGATAGAATGCAAGGCAAAGAAAGCTGAAGAACGTCAAGGACCAGATTCTCAACAAAAGGTGGAAACCCGAGCAAATCGCGAGATCAGATGCAAAGGTAGATGAAAGCCCAGAAAGAAGAAAACTTCAAGCACAAAAGTCCAGGTAATAGGAGGTTCATCTAACACGAGGTACTTGGAACATGAGGTTGGAAAAGTTTAGACAAGTTTCAGTCATTAGAATGGTCGAAATCAAGATATTAGTCAATTGGTGCCATCAAGCAATCGACTGATACATTGTAATTGTGAAAGAGGTTTGTGTTTAAGGATGTAAGGGTGAAATGCCCTGAGTAAGGGTTAAGCAATCAATTGTTAGTATAGAACAATCAATTGTTAAACCATAAACCCCGAATTAGGGTTTTGCCACGTCAATCGATTGACGAGCTAAACCTAGAATTTGGGGTTTGCTCAGAAACGTCAACAATCAATTGCTATGATTACGACAAATGATTGCTAATCAATTTTTTATTATTATTAAAAGGAAATTTCATATATAGAAAAGAACCATAATATAAGGGGGAACAAACCTGACCTTACTACAGATCACAAGACTCCAAATATTTACATGTATATTTCAACTAAGACCACTCCTCCCCATACGTAATTCCAAGATCTCAAAACAAAAGACTTTACTTACGAACTGATTTGTATCTTCAAATAAACCACCCAGTGAACACTTAAGAATATGACATCAAACTCACATTAATAAATCCAGAGCACAAAAAAGAAAACACATCCAAAATTTCCAAAAGATCAAACATAGCTCCATTTTTGCATGATTGCTAATCGATTTAGAGTGAATACCTCCAAATCGATTGGGTAGTTCAACTGTTGTTAATATTTCTCAAATGCATCATCAATCAATTGGTACCACATTTCTAGCGAACATAATGTCTCCAAATCGATCTAGAAACAGAATGTCTCCAAATCGATCAGGCAATTTGACTACTAATCTTGAACAATTGGAAAAGGTGTGTACTTAATAGATGTAAAGTTGGTGAATAATTAATTTAGTGCTTGAGCTAATTTAATCCTGGCTTTTCAGTTAGTTTATGCAGCTTAAAATTTATGTGGATTTAAATTGCACGTGTTGAACAATTGTTCATACTGAAAGTGCCTTTATTGTAGTATTTATTGCATTTTGCAGATCACAGACAGAAAAGAAATATAGCACTGCGGCAGGCACTGTCTCAACAAATTCCTCAAACAAAATCAACATCAGCTACTACGGTGAAACCCAGCAGAGCCCCACCAGGGTCCAACATCAGGAACAGTAAGTAAAGACAGCTATTCCTCATCCATCAGAGGCTACAACCAAAGTTCCATCATCATCGAGTCAATCGAACACCGAAACTACTGCCCTTCAAACAGCCACGAGTGAAAAGGAAACACAACGGGTTGCAATTGCCAAACAAAGTGGTAGCAAAAAAGAAAATCAAGATCAGGCCAGATTCCTGGTCCAAAAAAAGTGAATTAGGAGATGGACCATTTGTAATTACAGCCGACCGGATCATGATCCGGTCGCGATCCCTCCCTGGTTTCACCGTTCTCCCTAAATTATAGTTTGGGTCGGGTGACCGCCCCCCCTCAGCGTCCAACAGCCTGGCCACTTGCCTACCACCGGCAGTCACCCGTCCTAACCAAACTATAACTTGGGAGAACGGTGAACCCAGAGAGGGATCGTAACCAATTACGTCTGAAGTCTTTCCACAATTTCTGGTGGGTTGGATTCGAACAATACCTGTCTCGATGTTCCTTTTGTTTCTGAAAGTTATGGGCATTGCTAGGATTACTATTAGCTTGTGATGAATTTTGTTTTACTACCTGTCAGTATTGCCGAAAATCTAGATGTGTGATCATTCGTGGTTTAGGGTTGAATGATAGATGTATTTGGTGCTGCATGTTGGCATTTAGATTCACAGATAAGCTTTTCCAGTAGGACAAGTTGGGAAGGCTGGGCTTGTACTTTGATCTTGCTGGAATTGAAGTTGATGGAATTGCTGGAATTATGAGCACCGATTAGTACTACTAGAATTTTCATTATGAAATATTTATGCTTGCTGAATCTTGTGATATATAGATTAGTAAATGCTGAAAATCTAGTGTACAGGTTTATGTATGCTCGAATTTGTTGTGAACAATTTTGCATTTGCTGGAATTTTTATATTAGTTTAGGCAGTGCTGGAACTTCTCCCCCATGATTACTTGTGTATTGCTGGGATTTTTCATGACCAGGACATTGTTATTATGTTTAAGCTTAGATTGTTATGAGATGTGTTCTAATTCGTTGTGCTCATGGTTTTACATAGGTGTAAAATGTATAAGTTTAGAGATGTTCATTTGGACTAGCATTATGATGTTCGTTTAGGCTTAGATTAATTTGGTTCATGTATACGAATATGGTTCAACTGTACAACATGTATGTATGGGTAACCACAGATAGGTTATTATGGTTAATTCATGTTTTAGTTTAAGTATTAATGCATGCAACCAAAAGAGCAAACTGCATAATGCCAAATGCATTTGGAAGTGCCACGAGTGACATGGCAATGCTTTGGCAGCCCTGATATGCAACTTGTTAAACAAAAGAGTTCCAAATTAGTTTGTCTCGACAATCTTACTCTCTAGCTCAGGACTCTTAATATCTGAATAACACTTAAATAAGCTTTGGTGGATCACCTTGGTGGTATACAAACTAAGATAAAAGAATTAACCTAGGATTAAAATTCATAAACCGATCTTGGCGCACCATGTAATGTACCAAAGCGTGCTGAATGATCGTACTGTTATGTCCAGATGCTAAAACTCCATCATTGAATGATATATTAAACCTTACAACTCCACATCGTCTTTCTCAATATACCTCGTCTTTCTTTGTCAATCAGCTTTGTTTCCTTCCTTTCTACCTTGGGTCCACAGTTGGCTAGACAGCAAAGTGGAAGCAGCGAAAGCAAGGTGAGCTCATAACCCACAGAGTTATCCCCTGCGGTTGGAGATTTTGATCTAATATTAGAATGAGTTAGTATATGAGTATGTTACTTAATTGTTACCCTTAGATGAGGATCCTTGGGTTGAGCAGTAAATTTGGAGACCAAATTTTTATTAGTGGGGGAGAATGTAAAATACGGTGTCCAAATAATAATTAAAAAATAGGGTTATTTGACAAATAATCTTATTGGAATTTTTAGGAATTTTTCTAGAATTAATTGGAGCTCGTATAGTGTAGTTTTAGGGGATGAATTTATTGAGCTTGGAGAAAGCCTGTTTGGAATATCAATTTATATGGGAGTTGATTGGATTAATAAGCCTAAGTTTTCTATTAAAACCTAGGTTTCTTATTCTCCCTAATCTCCTTGCGCCGAATCCCTCCCCTCCCCGTGCCCTAGCTCCTACATCGCCGAAACCCATCTTCTTCCCCGAGCCACCTCGCGACGCCGCCACCGCTGCACCTCCCTCTCCTCCACCAAGGGTTGGCGGCTCGACTCCATCCTTCACCGCCGCTGGACGTCCGACCCTCTCTTCCCCTCTCCCCCTCGCGATCTCCTCACCAAAATCGCCGAGCCACAGCCGGCGATCTCCCCTGACGCTATGCCCTAGCATGTGGCCGCACCGCCCTACGTCGAGCACCAGTTGCCAGCCGAGCCTTCCATCTCCTCCACTACTCGCCTTAGTCCCTCCAGCCGACGTCCTCTATGAATCGCTGCCTCGGCGCCGGTTGATCCTTAGGATAAGAGGGAAACTCGAGCCCTAGTGTCAATCCTTTGACGCCACTCATGTGTGTCGCGGCTCCGACCATGGGAACCCCTTGTGCTAGCCACAACGTGTCAAAGACTGAGCTCTCTCACTTCGGGCTTTCTTCTTCGCTGAACGCTCAATTTCAATTGGGTTTTGGCCACTGATGCTAGCTCCAGCCATCGGATTACCCTCTTCAGATATCACTCTACCTATAGGGAGGGTGTTAGACCTCTTTCTCTAGTCCGATGTGAAGCCTCTGGCTAGAAATCCTTGTATTAGCCGACCATCACTAATTTGGGTGAGTACTATTAGAAATTTTGTTCATATCTTTCTTGGATTAAATTGAAGCATGTGAGAGGAGAGTTTGGATCAATTTAGATTGATTAATAGCTAGTTAATACCTTGATTATAGATCCTTAGTTCTATCTCGTATCTTGTATTGGTAGGATTCGAGTCGGATGTGACCTTTTGGACTTGTTGAAGACGGTTGACACGATCTACGAATAAAGGCGGGTACTTCTTGCTTTGTTTCCTTTTAGTACTTTGACCTTAGTACATGAATTATTTTGGATAAGGACTGTTTTTAGCTTGACTCCACTCTTATTTTCCTGCGCTTGATACTTCCACGCAATCTTTGAGAAATTCGTTTCCATATCTATACAGTTTTTTTTGTTGTCCATGATCGGTAGCAGATACTAGATACCATGTTTTTATGCTTTGACTGTTGCTTATTTATGTACGATATTGAGCATGCTGGCTTCATGTAGCATATCCATTTCTGCTTATATATATGATGACTGTTGCATTGTTCGCATCATGTCATTGCATGCATGCTGTATCCTCGGCCACTCGAAAGAGTGGTAGCTGGAGTTGATGCCGCTTGTCCTGTCGTGCCGCACTTGGCCACTCGTGTGAGTGGTAGCTGGAGTACGAGCAGCAGGGACCCCCTTCGCTGTGTAGCTAGTTAGCTACTCAGCACCTGTCCATCCGGTCACTCGCGGGAGTGGCGGCCTTTGGGTGGTACAATTGTCATTGATTCGGCTTCTCGACCATACAGGGGTCATGGTGCAGAGAGGTGGGCGGGGTGACCATCCGTGCATACGCTGTTATTATGCCTGCTTTAGCTGCTGCTGTTTACTTATGTTGTTATTGCTTACTTATGCTGCTGTGGTATGTTTATGCTGTCTTTGCTTCTTGCTGTTGTTCACTTATACTGATATGCTGTCTTATGTTGAGATATGCTCACGCTGTAGGTTGTTAAACCTTGGTTTATTAATTGGAAATGTTTATATACCTTACCCATTACCTCTGTAGTTATGAGCAGTACTGTAGCAGATTAGTACCATTTCTGACTTTCTATATCTAGCCTAGGATATGATTTTAGGTATGAGCATTTATTTTGGTTCTATTATAGTATCTGCTATTCTTCTTATGAGGCTGTATACTGTTGACACTCTCTACTTACATGTTATGTTCATGCACTATCTCTTTCCTTACCCGCTGAGTTCCAATACTCACCACCCCACAAAAATGGTTTTCTTTCGCCAGGTAACAGATAGATGAGTCATGGATGCTTGGAGAGATGCCGGCTGCCAGTCCTGGGTCCTACGTCACACTCGAGGATAGTTTTCGTTTTGTTTTTGTTATCGTTTGGGGTGGTATATTGATTTTGTGTATTCTGTTTTTCAATAAGTCGATGTGAATTTTAGGTCAAGTCTGTGATGACAGGTATTTTTGTTAGTGTCGTTGTTGGTTTTACGTTCATATCGTTTTATGTCTTCCGCTGCTGTGTGTTTACGTTCAGCCGTGTAGGCTTGTTAAACTGCGTGGTTGTATTTATTTTGTTCCAGCCGAGTGGGTTGATGCTATAAACTGTGTGATTGTGTTTATTTCATTTTGTATATATATTCCAGCCGAGTGTGACTGAGGTATATTTTGTATGTAGTAATGCTTCAGATTGTCACCCGTACAGGGGAGATGCTGCCGAAATTTCTTCGGACAGGGACTCTTCTGGGGCGTGACAACTTGCCTACCACCGGCAGTCACCCGTCCTGACCAAACTATAACTTGGGAGAATGGTGAACCCAGAGAGGGATCGTAACCAATTACGACTGAATCACGATCACGATCCGGCCGTAATTATAAATGGTTCATTTCCTGATCCATTTTTTTTTGGACCAAAGGATTTGGTTCCACAAGATCAGAGTCCTCATGTTGAAGGGAAGCCTACCTATAGAGGGGGCTAGCTATACGTGTGACTTGTGCTAGGTTGAGAATCGAGGTGGTACTTCTGTCACATTGGGAATTCATTTAACTAGGACTAATTCGAGACAATCTCATATGAGATTGTAAATAACTTTAAAAATCTTGTTAGGCTGCTTGTTGGGAAATTATTCTTTGATTGTTTTGATGTCTGATGGTTAGTTGCATTTGAACAAGCTCATGATTCTCTTAAGATTGAAGGAAAGAAATGAATTTTCTGATTTAAATGTATGGGCCGAAGAGGATAGTTGTAGGGAATCACACTTTGAACAAATTGGAGACCGGGATTGTGCAACTTTCTCTGCTGTATGGTTTTCTGGATGCAGCCATTAGTATGTCTTCTCTTGTATGGCAATAGAGAAATTGTGAATGAATCAAAAATTAATAATTCCTTGAGAATTTCTTATTCTAGATTTTAAATATTTTGACATTGTAACATACTATTTTGAAATTAAATTCCTATTTTAATTTGATAAGATGTGCTTTATTTTTACTTCAGCTATATCAATAAAAATGATCAAAAATCAAAAGGTTGTCCCTCAGTTGACAAGAAGTTTACCATAAGCAATCCTTGTATTTTGTCACCAAATTTCATCAATAGTTTTTACCTATTTCCCATTTTATTTATATGATCCTTGTCATTCCAACTATTGCTTGATAAAATTCTCTCAAACCCTTACAAGTTTAAATATGTAATCTCCAAGGAAAACACCTTGATACTATCAACAATATTGGTGCAGTTTAGCATTAACGGTCTAACTCGGATTTTGATGAATGACATGTAAAAAAGTTAGGTTTTGTTGTGATCTAACGACTTGATCAAGTGTGTAGGAAATTCAGCTAGGTCAACAGGCCGACCAGATAACTAGTACAAAGTCTAGATAGGTCGACACGCTGATCGAATAACTGACGAGAAATCTAGCTAGGTCAACAAACCGACTGGATAACTGGTATGAAGTCCAGATAAGTCGACGAACTGACCAGATATCTGGCAAGAAGTTCAGCCTAGGTCAACGGACGGACCAGATAGTTGGCATGAAGTCCAGATAGGTCGATGGGCTGATCGGATGTCTGACACTGATAAGTTAAGGTAAGTCATTAGAGGAGAGTGACCACGCAGTTGAAGGGACAGTAGTCCCGGTCAAGAAAATTCTATATATTTTATGTTGAGTCACTACTTTACCGATGTAGAAAAGAAAAGATATAGGTATAAGAAAACACATCTCTCTAGCTTGATGCCCACACAAGAACCAATGTAGCTTCATAAATTCAAGAGATATATCAAGTCTTCCATAAGAATTCAGCAACATTAGAAACAGATTCCACTAATCAAAACACAAGTAAATTTGATTGTATTCAAAAGAAACAAGCCGCAGCCACCTAAAATAGAATTTGGCAAATCTGTCAGAAATTGCAGTGGACAAATCCGGCTCAAAAATAAAACAACATGTAAATTTAAAGACAACATGGAAATTTCCACAAACCAAACAATTCATGCATTTTAGAAGCACAGGAATCAAAACAGTCTTTTTGAAACAGAAAACTAAACTTCAACACCATAACAGTTTAGTATAGTTTTATTAAACTGAAAACATCAGCACCATAACAGTTCACTATAGTAGGTTGAGTTACAAACCAATGAACCAAAATTTCAACTCCAAGAAAGGAAATCGAGTGAAAGAAATCCATTGTTATCCTTAGAGAATCCTTGGGTTTAGCAGTACCATCAGTCCACCAAGTGGCGACCAATCCAGCACAATATTTCATCCAAAAGGAAGCTTGATATTAAGTAGTAGTGGCGAACAAATAAGCATCTTTAACATATATATTTGCTTCCAAAAACTTAAAAATCAAATTTATAATAAACAATAATAATTTTAATCTAGAACAAATATTGATTGTTGAGTTTCAAAGTACTTTATTTAGGACCATGGATCGTGAATATTCAACGTCTACTTGAAGTTATAATTCCTAAAAACCTACTAAATTTTTTGGACACAAACGGTTAATTCAGCAAACTCTAAATGAAATCAATGAACCACGAACCCCTAAGAAGGGCCAAGGGTGTCACACTAATTCATATCTTCAATATTATTGGAGCATATTTAGTTAATGTGAAATAGGGAATGAATTAGCTAGGTTCTAAAAAAAATAGAGTATGATTATAATAAAGCACTGATTGCACAAATATACAAGCAAAGTTGTAATCTCTATAGTATAGGATATGCAAATTCAAGATTAAGCTAGAATAGCATTAAAAAAACACCTATAGATCTTGATGGTCATTCAAGATCTTAAAATGACTTTTGAAGCCATAAATAGTCTACCTAAGCATCAGTTTACAAGAATGAATTCAAAAGAGTAGGCATCAACAGAAACAAAGGGAAAAAGAAGATGAAGCCAAAAGATAAATTAATTCAAGCAGTTTATGTATCAAAAAGTTTAGATTATGGTACAATCGTAATACAATCCACTACAAGAAAAGTCTAAAAACTAATAAATTCAATGGAGGAACAACAATACTTTATCACCACCAAATGAATATACAAATAAAATTATACAAACTTAATGCGAGAATACCTGAACTAGAAGATAATGTCAAGTATTTTAGCTAGGCTTGAAACATTAGTATTTAGAAATTCTATGCCACCAAATATTACGTAGTCCTCAATAATACTTATAATCACCTGCAATCATCTAATGATATAAAATAAGATGAATCATATCAAACATAATATCAAATGTAGCGCCCAGAATATCACAGCCAAAAATAAGAATATCTAGATAAATATATATGACCGGGTAAGGGAAATCGATCCTAGAGCCAATCCCACGACCATGAAGATAATAATAATAAGAAGAATGCCTGGAATGCCTGATTACCAACTCTAATCTGATCGGGGAGAGAAGCTCAATCCCATTGTTAAGAATAAAAATGATGAAATATCTTAATACCAATTAGAATTCGACTAAGGAGAAGAGCTCGATCCCACGACCATGAAGATAATAATCATAAGAATGCATAGAATACCTGAATACCAAATATAATCCAATCGATGAGAGGTGCTCGATCCCACTGCCATCGAGATAATAACAATAAGAATCTTACCGAGGAGAGAAGCACGATCACACGGCTAAAAATAAAAATACATGCCCAGAATACCGATTATAATCCAATCGAAAGGAACTCAATCCCACGATCATAAAGATTAAAACTAAATGAATGTTTGGAATACTTGAATATCGATTATAATCTGACTAGGGAGAAAAGCTCGATCCACAACCATGAAGATAATATAGAATGACAAGAATACCTGAATTACTGAGTACATATTATAATACAATCAGGAAGAGGAGCTCGTTCAATGGCCACAAATAAGAATCCATGAAATATTTGAATACCAATTATAATCCAATCGGGGAGATGAACTTGATCCCATGGTCATTAAATATAATAAGCATAAAAATAACCAAAATACCTAACTATCAATTATAATCCAAACGGAAAGAAGAGTTTAATCCCACAATCCTGGAAGATAATAAGAATAAGAATATCTAGAATACCAAATATTGATTATAATGCGACAGAGAGAGGAGCTTGATTGCACGCCATGAATAATAATAAGAATGTTTCGAATACCAAAATATTTTGTTTGGACAGGGAGAAGAATGTTCAGAATAGCAATTCAAAAGTATGATTTACCTTCCAACAAGTAGGTCATTATACCTTTAATCAATGCTAAATTTGAAACACACATATATTATAGTGATAGAAAAGAAACAACTTTTCACTCTTGTCATCTAGGGGTTGAACTTCAATAGCATGGTATGCGCCCACATCATCAACAAATGAGAGAGACATTTAAAGTTAATATGAGTTTCAAATTCCAAAAGAAAGATGAGAAGAATCCATGTTAAGTTACAAAATACCTTCAATATACTTAGCATAATCATCATCTAAATAAAGTACCCACTACAATCTTCTAATAAAGTACCCACTACAAAAAAGAAAAAAAATGTTGTAGAACTAAATTCAGTTGTCAATAATTCAAAAAGGAAAAAAATGTTGCAATATTTTTCAAGGTCGAAAATTAATACATATACCTCTAAATTACAACTTCTTATTCCATTGATTGAATACCCACTAGAATGAAGTTACCTTATAGGACAAGTTGTTGGACCCCGTGGGTATTTTGATGTGATCAACCAAGTTAGTTGGGTTCTGCTTTGTTATTTGATCCCTGTGTCTAAGTATGCAGGAACTTAGGAGCGCAGGAAGTCGAGCGGAAGACGCAGCTAGCGAGAAGGACGGCACGGGAAGGGAGCCGACGGGCTCGGTGCGTCCGAAGGACGAGAGAGCTGCGGAAGAGTACTCCGGTGAATGAGAAGAACGTGCACGACGTTCGAGGGACGAGAAGCCGAGACGGAAGCCTGCTTGAGGAAAAGGCCGGGAATTGAATTCGGGTGAGCCCTATTCCGGTTGGCCGCAATCACCCAAGCTATCAGAGCATCGGAAGCCAAAATGAAGTCAAAAGGAGCTGGAAAGCTAGCTGGAGGCGCCTGTGCTGCCTGCCCAGTCTGAGACGCCTCCATCACCTTGAACGCGCCTCAGACAGTCTGAGGCGCCTCCAAGGCTGTTTGAGGCGTCTCAGACCTGGCCAAAGTGGCCGTTTGCAATCGGATAGAGTTCTATCTGGTCAAACCAATGGAGGCACCTTAAACCCCTTTTGGAGGCGCCTTCAACACCCGAGATAGATTTTTCAGGAGCTATATAAAGACCCCTGGAGCTAGGAAATAGTCAATTCAACTCTGTATTAAGTTCCTAGCAACCTCTGAGCATTCTAAGTGTGTAAAAAAGGCTTCTCCGCCTACCGTGAAGGAGATACTCTAGTAGAGCTGTTCGATCGCCTTGGATTAACAACCGTCTTGGTTGTAACCAAGTCAAAATTCTATCTCCTCTTTTATTTCTGCTTTTCATTTTATTAGTGTTGCATTTTTTAGTTGAAAGTCTTGAGGAGGGTATACTTTATTTTTCAGGCAATTCACCCCCCTCTTGTCGGCCCTGCTGCACCAACCAGAGCCCGACATCCTCAGAAGGACTAACCACCGACTGAAGCACAAAGATCAAGACGATGGCCGGAGCGAACATTCATCCCCCGAAATTCGACGGAGACTTCGCGGCATGGAAGGGTTGTATGGAGGTATTTTTTAAAATGGATTTCGACATTTTATTAACGATGAAATATGATTTTTCAGTCCCAAAAGAGAAAGAAGAGTACCAATGAACAAAGAAGGAGCAAGCCGATTTCGTGGCCAACGGAAAGGCGGAATTCCACCTGCTCAGCGTCTTGCCACCCTAGGAGGTAAGTCGGATCGGAAGCTACGACTCCGCAAAAGACCTCTGGGACAAATTCCTGGAGCTCTACGAAGACTCATCGGAAGCAAAGCTAGCAAAGCGGGACATCCTCCGGACTCAGTTGACGAATCTCCGGATGAACAACGGCGAGAAGGTAGCGCAACTCCAAGCGAGAATCAAGGAGCTGATAACGCAACTGACAAATCTCGGCGAATCGGTAACAAACCGAGACTCTATCCGGTATGCGCTCAACGTCTTCCCTAGAACTCCAGAGTGGGCGCCCTTAGTAGATGCTTACTAAGTAGTTTAGAAAGTTTATTTTCTACTTTCGAACTTCACGAGTCTTGACTTGCAGAACCTAAACAAGTAGAGAAGTCGAACCTCAACATTGCCCTACAAGCCGAAAAGGGCGATCCTGACTCTGAAGCGTCGATCGACGAAACCAAAGCAGCGCTACTGGTAAGACGTTTCAATAAATTTCTTAAAACTCTTAAAACTAATAAATTTCGATCGCAGTCAAGGAAGAATCAACGCAACAAAAGGACGGTCCGATGCTACAACTGCAACGAGAAAGGGCACATTAAGGATGACTGCCCTAAATTAAAGAAAAAGGACAAAGAAAAGTCTCGAAGACCGACGTCCTCTAAACGCAAGAGTTTGAAGGCTACATGGGATGAATCTTCATCCTCGAAATCTAAAGTCGAAGCCTTCTCGGAAGTAGCACTGATGGCCAACCACCTCTTTGAAGAAACCAGCTCGGAGATGAGCATAGATGAAGGGGAGGATCATCAGAAGAAGAAAGCTGTGATGAAGGGGGAGCATCACCAAGTGAGGTAAGTAAGGTACGTGCTCTAACCCCAACTCAGTCTTTTCAATTTATCAAAGTGCTTACGAAAGATCTAGCAAAATTAGAAAAAGAAAATATTGAATTGAAATTAAAATTAGCGAAAGCATGTCCAATTGAAATGCATGATAATTTAAACTTAGAAAATGAGAAATTGAAAAATTGAAAAATAATCATGCATGCTTAATTAAATTTCCAAAATCAAAAATTAAAATTTTTGAAAAATTGAATTGGTATATTAGAAAACACCAGGGTCAACTTAGAAAAATTCTCAAAAGTTATGTACCCCCAAGTTCTTAAAAAATCCAGTAGGAAGGAATCTATACTGGATTCCAAAATCTTTGCTAGTTTAATTTTTTTTTGTTAAGAGCTTTCAGCGAGAAAATTAAACATTAAAATTTCTTTATAAGGCTTTGTCTAAGGAAGTGGTTGTTGCTCCAATAACCAAGAAGGTCTAGTGCCTCGCCACGACCTGGAAGCCAAAATATTGGAATAAAAATGTTTAATTAACTTTTTGATAAAGCATTAAAATTAAGATTAAATAATGCTTTAGAAAGTTTCTTTTAAAACATTTTTTTTGGAAATTCTTTAAAAAATATTTTTAAACTTGGAAAATTCTTTAAAAAAAATTTGTTTTCAAAGGGGGAGAGATAGACCTAAGTTAAAATTTTGTTTTAAAATTTTTACTTCGAAATTTTTTTTAACTTTTTTAAAAGTGCCTAAGTTAGCATTTCTTTTTAAAGAAATCTTTTAGAATATGTTTTCAAAAGACTTAGAAACTGTTTCAAAAGACTTAGAATTTTGAACATGTTTTAGACCCCATTTTTGCTGTGATCAAGGGGGGAGAGATAGGCACAGTTATGGGGGAGTTAGAAATATTTTAAAATTCTGTTTTGAATTTTTGCAAAATGATATTCTGTTAAAAAATTGGTATAAGATCTGAGCTAAATCTTATGTTGCAATTTATTTTAATTGCAAATTTATGCTTAAAAAGGTTAGTTTAGTAATTTCTTCAAAATTACTACTTGTCTGTTTAACCCTAACTTGAACTTGGATTGATGCACATCAAAAAGGGGGAGATTGTTGGACCCCGTGGGTATTTTAATGTGATCAACCAAGTTAGTTGGGTCCTGCTTTGTTATTTGATCCCTGTGTCTAAGTGTGCAGGAACTTAGGAGTGCAGGAAGTCGAGCGAAAGACGCAGCTAGCGAGAAGGACGACACGGAAAGGGAGCCGACGGGCTCGGTGCGTCCGAAGGACGAGAGAACTGCAGAAGAGTACTCTGGTGGACGAGAAGAACGTGTGCGGCGTTCGAGGGACGAGAAGCCGGGATGGAAGCCTGCTCAAGGAAAAGGCCGGGAATTGAGTTCGGGTGAGCCCTATTTCGGTTGGCCGCAATCACCCAAGCTATCAGAGCATCAGAAGCCAAAATGAAGTCAAAAGGAGTTGGAAAGCTAGCTGGAGGTGCCTTCAATGAAATGCTGAAGGCGCCTGTGCTTCCTGCCTAGTCTGAGGCGCCTCCATCACCTTGAACGCGCCTCAGACAGTCCGAGGCGCCTCCAAGGCTGTTTGAGGCGCCTCAGACCTGGCCAAAGTGGTCGTTTGTAATCAGATAGAGTTCTATCCGGTCATACCAATGGAGGCGCCTTGAACCCCTTTTGGAGGCGCCTTCAACACCCGAGATAGATTTTCCAGGAGCTATATAAAGGCCCCTGGAGGTAGGAAATAATCAATTTAACTCTATATTAAGTTCCTAGCAACCTCTGAGCATTCTAAGTTTATAAAAAAGGCTTCTCCGCCTACAGTGAAGGAGATACTCTAGTAGAGCTGTTCGATCGCCTTGGATTAACAACCGTCTTGGTTGTAACCAAGTCAAAATTCTGTCTCCTCTTTTATTTTTGCTTTTCATTTTATTAGTGTTGCATTTTTGAGTTGAAAGTCTTGAGGAGGGTATATTTTATTTTCATGCAATTCACCCCCCTCCTGCCGGCCCCGTTGCACCAACACAAGTATCACCAGAAATTTGAAGACAATCAATGGTTGGCAGTGGATTATCAGCTGCTGCATATCAGAACCAATGTAGATGCTGAAATAGAACTTTAACATTTGAAAAGTGAAAATTTATCCTACTACACCTTAAGTGTCATTGAATCATGGGGTATTAAAAAAGAAAATCAAACGTAATTATTATTATATGTGATTATTAACTTCCCAAATCTGGAAAAGAAAAAGAGATACTAAAGAAAATGGGATATCTAAATAAGAGTTTTTAGGTAATATATGAACAACTAATAAAAACTATTCTATAAGTCATTAAAATTATGTAAACAACACGTAAGAATCTACACTAGTATATATAAACAAGGTATGTTGGTTTTAAACCTTTGCAAAAAAAGATGATGTAGTAGGGGAAACATCTGATGCTTTTAGAGCAACAACATTGTTTGCCGCTATAGCTCCAATAATCGGGTCAATAGACAGCATCGCAATAAGAGAAACAAAAAAGGTATCTAGAAGATCAAATCTTTACTAGACAAAGCATACTGATGTTGATACAACTTCAATGTAAAAGAGAAAAATGGAGAGCTAAAATGGAATTCTGACAATAAGTAACCTAAACTGCTACTTATAATAAGATCAAGGCCAAATTTCATTTTTCCATCAATCTAGGAGTCAAGTTAACTACACAGAAGGAATGATATCATAGTGAAGAACCACTTATAACAAAAGCAATCATAAGAGACACTTCGAACACTAATCAAAAAGAAATATTGTTATTGTGGACAAGTTAGTCCTAACGTCCTTACAAGAGGATAATAGCATTAAAGACCCAAAGCCCAAAATTGTTAAATGATGACAATATCTTCTGAGTTACTTGCCTTGAGAAAGTAAAATTATAGACTTTTCAAGATATATAAATTGGATATGTCTATAGGGTCAATAGAAAAACAATAAAATCATTGATTGATACCACAAGCAAAGCAAATGCATGAACAAGAAAGTGGATGATTCGTTGCAAACCTCATGAAGTTAGATTAGATATATTACACAAAAGAGAACTAATTCCTTGAAGTTACATCTATGGAAAAGTGTTGTACTTGTCATCTCAGTACTGAATGCCAATTCAGTAAAGCTGGTAGAGATACTGAGAACCTGCAGGATGGGGCAAAAATCCGCATGAGCACACTAATGAGCAATTCCGCTGTCCTTCCTCGATCATTGATGCATTGTGCACCAAGTACAAACGAACTTCTTGCAGCAACAAACTAAAAATGAGAGTGGCAGTTATAGTATCTTACCTGGCAGAGATCATTGACTACATCATCAAAGGAAACTCTATACTTTTACCTAGATATCAATGAGACGTCATTTGATTTTATTATCATCAAATGAAACTCTAATTACAGTTCAGGTGCTGGTTCCCTGTTACAGCAAAACTAATCTATGTTAGCTTGCATGATAGACGTTTGTCAGAAAGAAAGGAAAAGAAGAGATTTCAATTCAGAAAATGGTAGAACACAAGAAACCACAAAGAAATTAGCAAGATCAATAGTAACAAAGACTTGAATAAAAAGTTAATGATTTGAACTTTTTAATGATGTATTCACGAGATGGATTCAAACTCATCGTTTTCTCATCCATATATGCTTTTAGCACTGTGGAATACAACAGATCTCAATTATTTCTTTGCCATTAGGATAGCAAAAACCTTGGCATATATGGATGCGTTATGTCAGGATAGCCTATGGCTCAACATCGAAACAAAAACTACATACCAAGAAATCAATAGCTTGTCTGACCTGTTTTAAGTTCATTCATCCCATGAAGAACCTGTAAAGAGCACAAATCAGTTTGAGTAACAAATAACCAACTTGAATAAGTTTCTCTAGGATCCTGTACCTCATACTTTGTTTTTTTACACCACAACTCAACTTCAACAAGACCAGCATTCATTATTAAATGAGCAACACTTATGACTTATGATGAAGAAGCAAACTACAAAGTGGAAAATAGTAGTGTAACTACTTACTGCATAAATAATTTTGAAAAATAAACTAATTTAAAGATCAACTACCTATTCTCTTTACATTAGAATATGTGGTACCTGAAAATCAAAGCTAAACTTTTAGAATACATTTTTGGATGGATTAAAACAAAGAAATTTCACACTATATTCAAGCAAGATAACATACATAATTTTCTTGCAATGTATCTAGATTATGTCTTTCAATAATTGTTTGTCAATGGTTGGATTGTCCCTAAAACCCTAATGATGAATGCAGACTACCTCTTGCTATTCTAGAGTCTACGGATCAAGAGAAATATTTTCTCAAAAAAACTCAAGTCATAAATAGTGGAAAATCTAAAAGTTCAAAATTTTAAATTTATTAATATAGAATTTTTGCTAGTTGAAACAATAAAAACTAATTCATGTACAATAAAAAATAATTCCATCTATCTGGTGGTAGCTTCAATCTGATATCATTATGAACTCTTTGCAAAGCTACTACTACTAAGTTTTATTACAAATACACATTTAATAATGTAAATAGTCTCTTCTTTGATATGCCATTATCCCTCACACACTTTACATTGTTGACGAAAAAGAAAACATTTAATAAGTTTGATATTTGAGTAATTCCATTATTCGAGAATTTGTTATAAACCTTGTCATGAAGAGACATACTTGCATGTGGAGTATGTAACAAAGTAAACAAGAAAAATAAAACTGGATACACAATATGACAAATAATTCCTTTTTAACATTATGACAAATAATTCCATATATCTTTTTCACATATGCTGTTAGTTGCTTGAACAATAAAGAGGGTATTTTGCCTCCACATGTGATAGATAATTCATCCAGAGAATGTTACGAGGAGTGGAAACTTTAGATTAGCAATACAAGTACATATTAGTGGCAATAAATAGTATAAAATAACTACCAAATGTCATCATGAAAAAAAAACTCAACATAATCAAATGAACTCATACTCAAGCTAGCCTGCCAAGAATGAAGTAGGAGTAACAGGTTTCCAATTTGCAGTACCCTCAATAGCACTAGCTACCTTCAGACTATGTTGCAATTGATAGCCAGTAAGCAAAATGATTATTATTCTCCTCTTCCTAATCATAAAAAGAATCCAAATCTAGTAGCAACAAAAAAGATGATACCAGTGTGAAGAAAAATCCTAAACAACTTTTGTAAAATGTGTGGCAAATGATAAAAAAAGGTAAACAAATTAATAAAATGTAGAAGTATGGTAATATTTTAGCCACTTTAAATGATTTCCAATGCAGAAGACATTATAAAATCAAACAAAATTGCAAGTGAATTTCTAAGTATACTACGTATACTAAGATATCTTGCACCATATCTCAAAAGCACTTTATAAAAGTAACTTTTCAAAAGAAAAAAAAAAAGAGGAAAAAGTATAGGTATAAGAAAGCATGTATCTCTATTTGATGACCAGACGAGAGCCAATGCAGCTTCATATTTTCAGCAACATATTAAGTCTTCCACAGGAATTCAGCAACAGCCAAAGCAGATTCAAGTTCCCCTAACACTTGAAAACCTGATTTTATCGACAAAAAATAAATTAGACACAAAAATAAGACTAATGTCATAAATGACAGAGAACACAAATCTAGAAACCAATGTGACAAAATATAGATATGAACATTTAGGCATTCCAATTTCAATGACAATCCACATTTTTTCACAAACCACACTGATTCCATTTCAGCAAAAGATTGAAATAGAAAATCTTTCAGATATATAAAACTCAACTAGTTCATAAGAGTAGGTTGAGTTTATTGAAAACCAATGAAAATTTCAACTCTAAGAAGAAGAAAAATCAAGTGCATATTCAAAAAACTAAATCACACATATATCAAGCAAATTGTTACCTGAAACAAGTATAAAAATCTTAGCTTCCAAGAAAAGCAAGCTCCCATATTACAAAAGGAATGATAGAGTTTAAACCTCCCAGAGCAACAAGAAAGCAACTCTGTGCAAGAATCCACTGCAAGACTGCAATCACAAGAGTAAGACAATAAATACACCACATTCATACAATATAGACCTCAGATTTATTAGAAATACTCAACTAAGTAATTGTTTCACTATGCAAAGTAAAAAAAAATGCATTGCGATTCAAATTTCAATTTGAATTAATCCATATCTAAAGAGTCATCTAAGATCTCTAAAGGAGTTAAGATGTAAATAAAAAGAAATTTACAAAATAAATACCTATTATAAAATCAAACAAAATTGCAAGTGAACTTCTATTGATATCTCAAAAGAAAACAATTTATAAAAGTAACTTTATATAAATAAAAAGGAAAAAAGTATAGGAATAAGAAAACATTTATCTCTATTTGATGACTATAATGAAGAAAACCATATTGGTGGTCAGACGAGAGCCAATGCAGCTTCATAATTTAGCTTATCAAATGTTCCACAATAATTCAACAACAGCTAAAGCATATTCCAGTTCCCATAACACTAGAAAATCTGACTTTATTAAGAAAAAAAATTAAATTAGACACATAAAATAAGACTAATGTCATAATTGCTGAGAACACAAATCTGGAAACCAATATGACAAAATCACATTTAGGCATTCCAATTTTTGTGACAACCAACAAGTTTTCACAAACCACACTGATTCATCCATTTTAGTAAAAGATTGAAATAGAAAATCTTTCAAATATATAAAACTCAACTAGTTCAATAGAGTAGATTGAGTTTATTAACTATAAACCAAAATTTCAACTCCACAAAGAAGGAAAATAGAGTGCAGATTCAAAAAACTACATCACATTAAGCAAATTGTTACTTGCAAGCAAGTATCAAAATTTTATCTTCCAAGAAAAGAAACCTCCCAAATTTTTAGATATTGATTAATTCAAGCTTAAATTTGAATCACAACACATTTTTTTTACTCTTCTTAGTGTTAACAATTACTTAGTTGAGTATTTCTAATAAATCTATAGTCTATATTATACAAATGTAGTGTATTTGATGTCTTACTCTTTTGTATGTAGTCTTACGGTGGATGCTTGCACGAAGTTGTTTAGTTTTGCACTCCATCATTCATCATCCTATTGATGAGAAACTGTACGTATGCTAAGATATATTGCACCATATCTCAAAAGAAAAACACTTATAAAAGCAACTTTACAAATGTAACAAAGGGAAAAGTATAGGTATTAGAAAGCATGTATCTCTATTTAATGACTCGTGTAGAAAACCATATTAGTGCCTAGACGAGAGCCAATGAGCAGCTTCATAATTTAAGCTGCTTATCATGTCTTCCGCAAGAATTCAACAACAGCTAAAGCAGATTCCAGTCCCCCTAACACTAGAAAACATGACTTTATTGACAAAAATAACAAATTATACTCTAAAAATTTCAGAGAATACAAATCCATAAACTAATGTGACAAAATTCAGATTTGAACATTTAGTAAATTGATCAGAGACAACCCATAAAATTTCACAAACGACGTTGATTCATCCAATTCAGCAGAAGATTGAAAATATATAAAACTCAACTATTTAAATAGCGTGGATCATACAAAGGACAGATTGAGTCACACTCAGTAAAGTTCACTTACTCAGATGACGATGAGTGAGGCAATATTTCCACATTATTCTCCTATTATCAGGTCAAATAGAGCAAGAATGGGATTAGGGGAAGCTAGAGAGAAAGAAATGTGCTTCTGTATCGCGAAACCTGAGAAAATTGACCTGATATCATGCCTTCAAATTTGTTTAATTATCATTTTTCAGAATGCTAACTCCGCCCAATGAACAAAAAATTCCTGTTTAGATGTCATTAATGGAAATAAACAATCATAAATGGTTGTTGCCCTACCTCTATGGGAGAGTTTAGAACATCCAATAATTGCTCTACAACAATGTGGATTAATGGATCATCTTGCTAAGTATAAATTTTAACTAATAAGAGTAAAGGAACAGCAAATACCAATCTACAATAGAAAGAAAAGCAAAGCAATGTCAAGAGGTAAACCACCAAAACTCCTATCACTAATCTCATACCTTTGCTAAATGTTTCGCAAGAGTTCTAGTGAAGATCACAACACCTTCCATCACAATATTCCAAAACCTTAAGCTACACTAGCAAGACCAAAGGCTGCACCACGTCGCTCTCCATATCTATCAGTTTTCATTATTTGATCTATAAGTCTAGACGCAAGTGTCTAGCAGTCCTCCTAATGAATAATAATGCAGAGGAAGATTGGAAGAAGAAAATTGATCTCGAACAAGAAAAATAAGGATAAAAATTACCAAGCAATTATAAGAAACAAAGTGGTGAAATATATCGTAAAAAGAAAAAAAATAAGAAACAAAGGATTAAATAATTCAAAGGGAAAAAAATAATATTATTCACAAAATGAAATTACCTGCTTAGCTTTTGCCTCAACAAAAAATACCTGTTTAGATGCCATTGATGGAGAAGAACAATCGAGATTACTCGTTGCACTGCTCCGAGGGAGTGTTTAAAACATCCAACAATTGCTCTACAACAATGTGGACTTCTGGATCATCTTGAAGTATAAATTATCAGCCAATAAAGAGTAAAGTAACAGCAAATACCAATCAACAATAGAAAGGAAAGCAATGGCAATAGTTAAACCACCAAAATTCATATCCCTAATCTCATACCTTTGCTAAATAAATGTTTAGCAAGAGCTCTAGTGAAGACCTTCCCTCACAATATTCCAAAACCTTTAGCAACACCAGCAATTGACCAAAGGTTGCACCATGACGCACTTTATATCTATCACTTTTCACCATTCGATCTATGAGTCTAGACACAAGTTTCTAGTATTCCTCCTAATGAATAATAATATAGAGGAAGATTGGAAAATGAAATAAAATTCAAACAAGAAAAATAAGGATCAGAATTACGAAGCAATTATAAGAATATTCATCTTAAATAGAAAGAAAAGAATAAGAAACAAAGGATTAAATATTTCAAAGGGAAAAATAATAATAAAAAAAAAAATGAAATTACCTACTTAGCTTTTGACTCAACAAAAAATACCATGTTTAGAGATAAACAATCAAAGACTGCTCGTTGCACTAACTAGTAGGGAGTGTTATCCAATAATTGTTCTTCATCCTGCTCCAAGTATAAATTGTAAGTCAATAAGAGTAAAGTAACAAATACCAATCTACAATAAAAAGGAAAGCAATGGCAATCAATAGGTAAACCACCAAAATTCCTATCACTAATCTCCTACCTTTCCTAAATGTTTAGCAAGAGCTCTAGTGAAGATTACAACACCTTCCCTCACAATATTCCAAAACCTTTAGCTACACCAGCAAGACCAAAGGCGGCTGCTCTCTATATCTATCACTTTTTAACATTCGATCAATGAGTCTAGACACAAGTGTCTAGTAGACCTCCTAATGAATAATGCCAAAAAATAAGGATAAGAAATGAAATACATATTGAACAAGAATTACCAAACAAATATAAGAATATTACCAACAAATTGGTGGCATACATCTTAACTAGGAAAAAAAAGCAATAAGAAACAAATGATAAAATATTTCAAAGGGAAAAAATAATAATATTGAACACAAAATGAAATTACCTACTTAGCTTTTGACTCAACAAAAAATACATATAGTTATTATTAATGGAGAAAAACAATCAGAGATTACTCGTTGCACTACCTCTGAGGGAGTGTTTGGAACATCCAATAATTGCTCTACAACAACGTGAACTTTTGGATCATCTTGCTCAAAGTATAAATTGTAAGCCAATAAGAGTAAAGTAATAAGCAAATACCAATCTACAATAGAAAGGAAAGCAATGACAATAGGTAAACAACAAAAATTCATATCACTAATCTCATACCTTTGCTAAATGTTTCGCAAGAGCTTCGCTGAAGCTCACAATACCTTCCCTCACAATATTCTAAAACCTTTAGCTACACCAGCAAGACCAAAGGCTACACCGCGACTCTCTCCATATCTATCACTTTTCATCATTCGATCTATGAGTCTAGACACAAGTGTCTCACAATCTTCCTAATAAATAATAATGAAGAGGAAGACTAGAAAATGAAAATACATGTCGAACAAGAAAAATAAGGATAAGAATTACCAAGCAATTATAATAACCAACAAAGTGGTGAAATACATCTTAAATAGAAAAAAAAGCAATAAAAAACAAAGGATTAAATATTTCAAAGGGAAAAATAATAATATTGCACAAAATTACCTACTTGTTTAGATGCCATTAATGATGATAAACAATCTGAGACTGCACTGCCTCTGAGGGAGTGTTTAGAACATCCAGTAATTGCTCTTCAACAATGTGGACTTTTGGATCATCTTGCTCAAAGTATAAATTGTAAGCCAATAAGAGTAATGTATTAGAAAATACCAATCTATAATAGATAGGAAAGTCATCACAATAGGTAAACCACCAAAATTCCTATCATTAATCTCATACCTTTGCTAAATGTTTTGCAAGAGATCAAGTGACAACACCTTCCCTCACAATATCATACTTGTCTTCATCAGATGCCTAATGGCAAAGAAGCAACACATAGTTAGTGGTTCTTGATGACAAACATTTGTATTATTAGGTTTAAAATAAAGAGATCGTGAATTTAACAAATGATCAATTAGTTAAAATGAGAGCACCAAAGGTTATTATTGTATAGCCTTGGCAGACTTAGTCAATCAAGGGTTAGCTACATAAACATTACATATCTCATCTAATGATTTAGATATCTACCAAGTGAACAAGAAATAACTGATGCAAAAGCTATAAGCATAGTTTATGTGTACATTAAATTGTGAGGAAAAAGATTCACCCACGTTCTCTGGATCATGCAAAGCAATTCAAATAGTTGTTGTGATCAAAGCATCAATCCAAAGCACATGGCCAAGGATAGAAGGAATGCATTTTATAGAGGTCAAGCAGGCAAATCACACATGCAGATCATTAGCATAAACTCCATAAAGGGCCTAATTTACATAGAAAAATTAGTAACAAAAGGAATAAAAAAACAATGTATAAGTGTAATTTTAAGTAACAAAAGAACAATTTACTCACTTTGTTGGCCAATCGATCAGCTTGGATACCTAGGCATAACAAATTCAACAATGGCTCAATTGGTGGCTGATAAGCCTGAAATAACACCAAGGACATGAAAAAGAACCTGGAAAATCCATGAAGAGTCAACAAGAGACAAGAAAATTAGAATATAAAATGGTTGATCATCACTACAAAACCAAGATATCATATGCGACCAAGGATCCATGGCCTAGGGAGTGCAATATAGGATCCAAATGCATATATAGTATGTGAAGTAAGTCATCGTGAAGTGCAATCAAATCATCTTAGGATAAAGCAGAATATGCTCAATTACCTAGCAGAAATGGAGCAATTAAAAAGAATAACTAGCAACAAGTAAAGTTGGATGATAACTAAATTTAGATAGAAATATAACAAAAATATATAGGTAAATGTATCTACTGGTGGTCCAACTTTACATCACACTGACAGAACATTAACTATTTGCTCAAAAATACCCAATGAAGGGCCTTTGGGAACTTGACCTTCAGCAGTTGGGGTAAGCTCCAAGACTACATGTACATCTTTTGCATAAATTAAATACAAAGCGGCAGCTATCTCGTGTGCCCAGCAAAAAAGAGTTGGGGCTATCTCCAACGATTGAGTGCTATAATGGATCAACGTATTTCACCAACAACACATTGTCTGAGGATGAGAAATAAAATGGCCAAACTAATAAATCTCTATTGCAACAATGTTTAGCTAGTATCCAAAAAAGGCAATCTCTATTGACCAATAATTCAATTGATAGATTATGAAAAAAGTAACACTTTCACAGTACCTATAAGCAATCTTGAAATAGGAAGGGAAAAAAACATATACAATGGCTTACCATTGTCCATGAGTAAATATTAGATTCGCAATAGCCATCTGACCAAGAGTCCTAAGCATAACTGAGAGATTTTTCTGAATAAGCTCCTATGACGGATAGTTGTTTCCTCCTTCAGCAACAATTCCCTCACTTCCTCCTGGCAGTCTTTGTCTTCTCCACATAAACTATAAAAAAACATACATTTTAGAATTCAACATTTGTAGCAAAACAATCATGAAAAAGATTTACTATATTCTTCTTACTACCCTTTCTTGCACACAACATAAGGAGTAACAGAGCTAAACCATCTTAGAATGGAAGAAATGCCTTCACAATCATCTCTGATACAGTTAGATGGACAACTATGTTCGTTGCTATTATCTTAGGTCCACCCAACTTCATGTGACAGTTGTAGACATCATGTCTAAGAAACTTGTTCAATGTGGAGTACCTGGATAATTGGCTGATCAAGACGTTGAATGCACCTCAAGCCAAGACGAGCGAGATATCGCCAACAGTTCTTCCACTCACATAAGTGAGAGTGAATATCTAATTATATGCTTTTGAATAAACACCGGCTATGGCACCACTTGTCATCTACTTTTCCTACAATTGTGTTAATAATCCATCATCCATCTTGTCACCATTTTCCAGTTTGAGTTCATAAGTGATTAAAGAATAATAAATATGATTGTAATCTTCTGGACTCAAATAAAAGTATTGAAAGCCACGTTCTGGGCTTACCTCATCAGACCACCCATCCTTAAAGCAAGATTTTATTTCTTCAGCTGCTCCAATCCTAGCACCAGAATTTGCAGCCAAATAAATTAGAAGGAGCTTTTTATCACATGCTAAATTGGTCACTGCATGAAAGAATGCATCTTCCTTTGGACCAAATGAACCAACTCTGAAAGTGAGATCATTTGCCACAAACTATGAGGTGCATCTTCCTTCCATTAGGGAATTCTAGTGTAGACATCTCCATTAACCAGGTTATCATACCATATCGAGAACAGAGGACCAGCTCACAGTGACAAAAGGAGAATTCCAATCTCCATGATTGTTGGTAAATGCCAACTGTCTGTCACTTTAATGAGATTTATATTATTGTTTGCCCTAATGTTACTTGATGTGTATGATTCCCACAACTGTCTAAGTGTTGTCTTGACCTGAATAAATGGTAAACACATCTTTACAAAGATCTAATAGGGATGTAAATTTAACATATGATTCTGCATAAGCTACTTTCTTTCTTATGAGAATTTGAAGGGAAACTTACCAATGGAAAATCATAGCAGTAAGTTGTGTTATTCTTCCTGCATTAAAACGTCTTTTATTAATGCTGGATATTAAGCTTTTAATGGGATGCCATCGATGATAGGACCGCACACATCCATGCTAGAATGGTAAACCATTTCATGAGATTTTGTATCTTCCACTTCTCGATAAATCTAAATTGGAAGTAATTAACCGCAGATAGAATGATGATAAAGACCGAACATAATCAATCATAGGATAAAAAAATAGACAAAAAACTCATTAAATGAAGTACATTTAATGCTTCACGCTACTTCTCTCCCCTAAAGTTAATTTATAAACCGCAAATGATGAAATACTCAATAGTGACTTACATAGACAGTGGCATTGGTCACCACAATTCTCCAAGCACCACTAGTGGGCCCTACAGAATTAAGCCATAGCTTCACTTTCGACTCTCAAACAACCAGACAATGCATCTGAACACCCACTAATTCATGAATTTTGACAACCATTTCATTTAAGATCATAAGTATGATAGTTTCATCCATCATTCTGCTGGAAAGAAAGGAAAGATTGCATGTTATCCCACAAAAAAGACAATTAAGCACTTCCAGTGTTTGATGAAAGTTACTAGGATTCTAGTAAGGATCGGATAAAGGCAATAGCTCAGCATTATTATAGAAGGAGAAAAAAAAAGTAACAAAATTTAGATGTAGAAGTTACCTTGAAGGTGGTAAAAGATCATGAAAATATTTGCTCCCTAAAAATGTAAAATATACATGTGAGAGCAATCAGATCTGATAGTTGCATTGCGGACCTGTAACTCCAACTCTTCCAAAGTAGTCATTAATGACCTCATTATGCTTGTAGAGATAAGGAACAAATAAGGTTGGGCACGATATATTTCTATGGACTTGATCCAAAGCCAACATTTGTCCATGGTGGTTGTCTCAAGATCGTTCGGAGAAACATCCACTTGGTATTAGCATTATCTAAAATAGTGTGGATGCCATTGGTGATCCCTTGATGGCTATACTTAAAGTTTTAAAAGCCTTTCAGCTTTTCCTAAGGTGGCATAAACAATAACAAGTTAAAGCTCAATCCAAAGGAGAAGATGAGAAAAATATAGTGACAAAAATTCTAGAAATGTAGAAAGTCCAGGTTCTTCGACATAATACTTCTATTCAAATGACCAGTGAACGCATAGGAGTTTGTCCTTCCTCATCCCTCTATATAATAGAGCTAACAACACCAACTCCCGAATCCAAAAGATCATAGGTCAATTTATTATCTCTCAAAATCTACGCCAGTTTATCTATCCTTTCCTAGGCCAGATCTTCATCACCACTAAGAAAAAGAAACTATTAATATTCAAAGGACGGCCTATTATAACTTTTCAATTTGCAACTGCAAAGATGTGTACATGTCCTGTAAAGTACTCATCTGGTTGTTAATGTCAATCAAAGCGATATGAATCATATTGCCTTTGCCAGCATGAGCAGAAAGCTCATTTGTGATTTCAGTTCCAGAATCCACAAAACGAGATGTCTCTTTCAACGCGATGCTACATCTCTTCTCTGCATGTTCTTGGTAAAATTCCTATGATGCTATCCGAACAGTGCTATTTCATCTGGCTACTGTCCTTGATGATATAGGGCTGCAAAAGATGTCTCCAGTCAGAAAAGACCTTTTCATGCTTATGAAGTTTTACCTGGTATACTCTACGTATACATGCCTCGACTACCCTTCTTTGGAGGGTAGGATCAGAATGATCAAAGAGAGCTATAAGTGCATCACAGACAAGATCTTCTATCCTCTCATCAATAGTCATCTTCCTCCTAGGCGTTGAAAGGTGTTCTCCTTCTTCATTAAACATTTCCAGTTCAAAAAGATTTCTCATGATGGTTGTCCATAACTCACAAAGTTAGTTTGCTCACGAACGAAGTTGGCAGGCTTTCAGTGCCAACTGAAGCAATCAAATATGTCAAGCACGTTAAAAAAGAATGTCCTTTCAAATAGAGCAACTCATATTACTTAAAACATAAACATTAAGAATAACTTGTATGATTAAGAGCAGAGAAACCAATGCTTCCATGAGTCGAAGTATCAGCTTGTTTTTATTTTTCACACCCTTAAAGTAGCAGATATTGCATGTCGTTCAGATATTAAAACTTTTATAATACTTCAGAAGCAGCAATGTGATTCAAACCTAGTGAGACAGTACTATGTCTACCACTTGGAGAAGATCCTTTTTGTGTTGAAGCCCGAGTTGTTCTATGAAATCAGCCTGGGACAAAGAAAAGAATTGAACAATTTTCAGAGAAAAGTTAACATAAGGGTCGCACAAAGCAAAAATTTTGATGTCATGAACCACAAATGTCAATGAGTCATTAACTTATAATCTGAGCCTGTTAATGAAATATATGTTACTTGGTAATTTTTAACAAAATAGAATTTATTATCTGATATTTACCTGAATTTTATCACTGAACAATTCCTCGACAGATAGATACTCTTCGAAAAGAGACCGCACAATAACAAAGGCATGCCTTTCTGCCACCTTCATATGACTTCACAAGACCCATCAGAGGATCCACAAGACTCTCCTATGCAGCATTTTCTTTCTCAGTGCAGGATGAGAGATGAGACTGCAAGAAGAATACTAGAGAAATTCAACTTTGTTTCTAAAATATCAACAAATTAAGTGAAAATTTAACTTTGGCCACCTAGAACCTTCTTCAATCACTTGGCAGGGAATTCCATATTTGTCCCAAAAGTTGCTTCATCATATTCCTCGTATCTCTCATCTCCAATTAAATTTACACAATACAATATGCAGTGGGTCAACCATTTCACATGTTTGGTAGCATAAAGAATGGATAATGTAACTGCTTCAGATATCACTAAACTACGAGTTACCAATTGAGACATGCTTTCTTGGCATTGAAGGAATGGGAGCTCTAGATTATCCAAACAAACCAGATGATCTTGGACAACCTAATCATATTTTTGAGTTATAGCATACACCCCACTGGGATATCCTAAAGACTGAATGTAGCATTACTCTTCTTAATAAAAGTGAAATGAAACTTAAGGGGGAAATTGCCAATGGTGCCTCATAGTTTAGGTTAGTAGGACTATGTTTAGCTACTTGAAAGGGCACAACAAATTATGGATCAGTGAGAATAGACCTAATTGACCAAGTAGGAAATAGTTAAAGTCACCAGCCTACAACAAGAGGTTGGTTGTCCTTTTAACAAGGATGAAGATCAATCATTAATGAAGAGGAAATCTCCCTAATCCAAGACTAGGTGCATTGCCTGGCCCTCAAACATCACAAAATGAATTACTCCAAAAGCTGGCAATAGCAATGGCATGCTTATAATCAGCATACGGTGTTGTCAGTCTCAACCTGGGTAAGAAACCAAGTAACGAAGCAATTTGCATGGTGTCTCTGCCACCAATTTAGAAGGATCATGGTCATTCTAAAAAAGAGAGAACATAGATGAGAAGTTAAATCGATACCTCCAAATAAAGGTGATAACATGGCCAATAATGTAATGCATCAAAAATGATACGATAGGAAAAAGTGAAACACTAGAAGAAATTCAAAATATCTATGTTTTGTAGCCACTTACAATCTATTACTTGCTAGAACTAACTAATAACATACATAGATACAAATCTTTTTAGTTTTCAAATATTACACTTTTAGTTTCATCAAATCTACAAGAGTTATAAAAATATGCAATATAAACAACAATATATATTCGTTATGCTCAATAGACATAATAAACCAAACAAGATCTAACAAAGAGATTACAGTATAAAAAATTATCAAAAATAAAAATTTGAGAAGGAAGCATTCATAATCTTGAATGTAAATGGAACCTTGAGCGATTTGTGAACGACGCTTCTCCTTGGTAGACACTTGATATACCTGATAAGTTGTAAAAGCAATCCATATCAAACAAAGAATGGTCACATTGAAGGATCCAACAAGTAAACAAAATGCAAATAGGATACATGTTCCATGTTGTGGAGGATACAATAGAATCTATGTCAAGATGATTCAACTTAGAACATTGCATGAATTTAATGAGGATACATACTGTAGAAGATTTCCTGCAATGTTTGATTTCAGGTTAAGTAACAATTGCCTCTATTGCTATTAACTTAGATGCTCATGCAATCACTCAAGAGAGTGTCTTGGAAGAGGATAGGATTAAAAGAAATATTAAGCAAATGTTCAACATAGCAGCACCAAACAACCTAAGATTTATGATTTGATTTAATCTCATTTTCCCTCTCAACGTGCTGGGAACAAAAAACTTTATGGAGGAGATACTGAATATGATTGATAGGATAAAGAGGATTATACCTTGCAGAAAAAAATTGGACAATTGACTTGCATATGGCAAAACCTTATCTCCAACATCATTAATTAGTTAGTGCAGATATCAAATTCAACACTTGTACCTAAAAGATGTTAGCAAGATGATGTAAAACATCTCATAAAAGAGGGAGAAAACAAAACAAACATGGATCTCCATAATTGTAAAACACAAAGTTTACATGACAAAAATAACTAATTAAGTTCAAAGCCTCAAGATACTCTTACACATAATGCATGAACCTCCGAATGCCAATAAAAATGGTGTTCGAAGAGGAATTTGATTTCCATTCTAAGAAAGAAGGATTCAAATGCATTGGGTTAGAAGTAGATTATAATCTAGTTAATCACCAAAAAAGCAAAGAAATGAAGTTATTCAATGAGTGAATTATTAGAATTCTTCGCTCAACATTTGTAGCTTTACAATTCCCTATTATGAAATTCAATTGTCCTAATGTGGATCTCCCATCTATATTGAATAGACCAAAATATGTAGATGACCACGCAAAGGTCGAACAGACCTTTTTCAAGAATCCTTAACAGTTGTTTCCAAATAGTCATGTCATTGAACCCAAATAATTGACTAATCACACTTGCAACAATTAAGATCTGATAATAGTGATATAATTCAATTTTCTAACTAATTGTTATACTTCCTTGGAAAGTCAATTTAACATTAGGAAAACACATGATTTGCGTATACTCGGGAGTAAAGCATAATCAAACCAACAACAACAAACAAGCCTTATTCCAACTATATAGTGTCGGCTAAAAGCATTATCAACCAACATAAACAAAATAAACATGCATTTGCTCCTCATAAAAGTTGGTAGAAAGATCAAGTGTTGACACTTTCTTGGGAAAAAAAAGGCAAAAAGGGCATTTTAGATGAATTGCAAGGGCAAAATAGAAGAATTAAAGCAATGAAATAATAATTTGCAAAAGTTCTAACCGGTAGAAAAAGGCCTAAAAACTGAAACATAAACCTTTAAGTGAAACTCTTCAACTTCTTCCATCAACTTCAAGCAAAAACTCCAGCATGTTGGTAGATGCTCAGAAAAATCATGTTCAAAAGCGTTCTTGAAAAAATAGCGAACTAAAAATAAATGGAGCAATAATAGTTCGTTAGAACGTAAATCCTATTAATAGAAAGTTGATAATAATGCATATAACATAAGGTCATTTAGATATTTTAAGGGTAAATGAGAAGTAATGATTGAATTGACATGTCCTTTAGAAAGAATAATACTAGCACCTTGAGCAATATAATTAAAGCGTCCTGGTGACACCTTTAATTTGTTATAAAGTAATAATCATAATAGAATAGGAGCAACAATTTTTACCCTTGGTATTGCACTCGTGACAATGCAAAAATATATCATAGCAAAGAGAAACACGCAGTTCATAAAGATTTGATGAGGTATATTTATATTACCATATGCTTCCCTATCATGACAAGACTAATTCATATTCAATAGAATCTATTTATACTTGCACAAGATCATCAATTTGTCACATTTGGCAAACCTTAAACGTATGAATCATATTTTATTTGTTTGAAAGCATGGAATATGCAAGCTTTTTACAACAATGACAAGTAAGATCCAAAAAAAAATCCTCTTTTTTTATTATTATTATAGTTTATTGATTGTCTATTGTTCTCTTCTTCTAAAATAGCTATGCAAGATCATGTTACCTACACCCCAAGGCCACAACAAACATTAGTCCCCACACACTTGTGTTTCAGACCACATTCAAAATACATATTAGCTAATGTCGAGGGCATGGATCCAATCTAGCGGCTAAATTTATTAAAATAAAGTTAAGAAAGACTTGGTTCTTTAAGTTATCAATATTCGACATACACATTCTTATATCATGTGCTTTCACATCATCTGGTTGATCCATCATTTCTATGATTGACAACCACAATTAGCATGATAATGAAAAAAGATCAAAAAAAATTCAAAGTAATAATAAAATTAATTTATTTTGCACAATTCAATTCCCTATGTCAAGATAAAAAAAGAACAAAAAATCTTATATGAAATAAATAATTAAAAGGTAATTGATTGCATAATTGATAAAAGGAAATTCCAATTCAAAAATGATCACCTCCTTTCATAGCTACAATGAAGCAACCCTACCAATCCCCTCGGATGGGTCTAGTGGATAGCGCATGAGGTGTTGCCACAATGAGGTCTGAGGTTCGAATCTCGACAAAGCCGAGGTAAATACCTCCCTTATGTGCTAGTCACTATTCCAAAGGCTAGTAGTCGCCCGTGATTTACTTCCTCCGTGTTGGCTCTGGGACGGGTTGGCGGAGACGCTGGGGGTGAGAGTATTCGCCTTTTGCCACAATGAAGCAACCCTACCAGATGAGAGTGAAGTGGATTTACAACTGCATTTTGAATCTACATTGAAGTTTTGCATTGGATGCCGGCAACTAGGACATCATGTGGTGCACTGTGATGCCTCTCGGAATCCTCAAACCATGAAGACTTGGATAGTCCTGTTGATGAGGCCAGTGATGAGAACACGAGTCCTGTGATAGTGGGAACAGCCAGACAGAATAGTTAGCTGCCACCTGCACATCAGCAAGCATACAATGATTGCAACATCAACTTTAACTACCACCGGAAGAAGCTATTGGAGAGCATTACCTACTGACCCTGGTGTGTACAGATGGTTGGAGGAAGCAGAAAGACATGTGCCTACCTAGGGATAGTAACGATTTCGAGTTGTCCTAACCTCTGGCAGTATCAAATGAGGAAATATAGTAACTTGAAAATATAATTCTAAGAAAGGTTCCACCTATACTCAAGGCAACCCCAATGTAAGGGAAAATAAAGCTAGAGCTGATCCTAAAAGGCATTCTGATACAATTGTAGCTACTGCAGGACGCCTAGTGATTGATACAATCTCTAGAATGTAGGAAAAAGAATTTGAGAAACAGTTTCAGCAATAAAAAATACAAGAGTTCAATGGATGGAACCCCAATTGCAAAAGCTACGGTTGCATTGGCAATACCGCCTGAACACACGCAAGAGCTACCATGTCAACGACCGCGTTCACTATTTGGTGTAGCTCATGTGTCAAAAAAAAAAAATTAGAAAGCATGGTTATTAACTCATCAACAATGCGAATGTAATAACTTTTTGTTTTGACCATAATTGTCTTTCCATGTTCCAATTTGGAAAGCATTCTCTAAATGGACATATCAACCTATCAAAAAGTATAAGCAGCTAAGAAGTAACTACATCGTATTCAATTTCAAAGCCCAACACCTTCAAAAATATAAGCAATGAAAAAATAGAAAAGCCATACACATCTAGTGAAGTACGTAAGAAAATAGCATTATCCCATTCTCAAGAACAAAAGTCACTCGAGCATTAACCATTATACATGGAACCAATAGGTCAATTGAGAGTCCTTTAAGATCTTTAACCTATGATAGAATACCAAGTCAATCAATAATTAGATTAAATATTAAAAACATAGACAAAGAACTAAAACAAGCAACACATTTTGCGACCACATCAGGATCAGAATCATCAAAGAGAACAAATCAAGCTTTATCAAAGCTTTTAACACGACACTGTATAAATTGTCCAGCAGTAAGCACATTGGAAGAAGAAAAGTCTAGAGTAGTATTTCTTTATGAATCAACAAAATCATAGTTAGTAAAAATGAAAGAAATAATCAGCGATAGAAGGTAGAAAAAGCTACATATGGAATAAAAAAAATCAAGATTGAACTCAGACACCGTCGAGTACTTACCATTTTGATTCCTTGGTAAAATAGATAAAAGATAATCCTTCATGCTCAAGATGATCAATCAAAACAGTACATAACTAAACTATTAAATATTAAAAATTTCAAGTAGAAACAGTTGAGAGGGAAGAAATCTAGGTAAAAGATTTGAACAACAACAACCCAAACTTAGAATTTAATTGAAACCAAGATTTCAATGATGTTAGGAAATCATCATATAGAACTTTAATACATTCAAAAACACATAAAGGATGACTAAATGATTTTGTCCATGCTCCTTTCATACAAGTTGCTAGGAAGAAAAGAGTTTACTCCTATGTGATTGCTAGCTTTGGTTTCCTGATTTACTCCCTACCAATCATAGGGGACCGCCAAGGTGGCATATTTCACCTTTTGCAGACTTGCAGAATAGGAAGAAAAGAGCTTAATATAGTCAATAGTCCTCTCAACATAGCCCATAAAACATAATATAATCTTCCTTGAGGAAGAAAAAAAACAAACAAACTGAAAGCTCAAAAATAGACAAGAAGACAAGACTAAAGGGTTACCTGGTGAGTGATCTCAATGGACGCGCTCAAAAATAGACAAGAAGACAAGACTAAGGTTACCTGGTGCAGTGATCTCAATGGGCTCGATCACATGACCATTAAGATAATAAATAAGAAGAAAAATGCCTTAAATGCCTGAATGCCAATGATCCACCGCTAAGAATAAGAATGCCAGAATACTTGAAAACGATCCATCCCGATCAATGGGAGGAGTTCAATCATTATATTATGAGGATAAGAAGAAAATCAAGAATACTAAAAGTCCAATGATGTCCTAACTGAGGAATGAAGTTCGATCCTTTGGTCGGGAGGATGATAATGAGAAAACGAAAAATACTAGAAGTTCAATAGTATTCCAATAAAGCATATCAATAATGTCCGGGCTAAGGAGATCAATCCCTATATGAGGAGGATAATAACAAGAAATCCATAAATACCAGAAGTTCAATAATGTCCCGACAAGAGAAAGAAGTTTGATCCCTTGGCCGGGATGATGATAACCAGAAAATCAAGAATACCAGGAGTCCAATAATGTCCCGACTAGGAAAAGGAGTTTGATCCCTAGGTCGGGAGGATGATAACCAGAAAACTAAGAATACCAAAAGTCCAATAATGTCCCAACCAGGTCGAACAATAAGGAATAATATTGAAAATACTGATAAGACTAGGAGATGAGTCACGCTCGAGGATAAAATACCAATAAGATGAGAAAAGCAATCCGCTAGGGATATTTGTGTAAAGAGACTAGCCCAAGCGCTGTTATAGAATAATATAGCATGGGGATATTTCAATTATATCAGAAAGTTCACTAGACAATATCCAGAAGTATAATAGGATATGAATTTCAATCCCTCCCAGAGATATTAAGTGAAAAACCCAATAAGATCTGAAAAACTAATATTGCTGAGGTCTATTAGAAAGATCAGAGAACCAATCCCCTAGGAGAATATTAATAAGATATCCCGCTCGGGGTGCAGACCAATACAATCAGAAAAAACAATCCTACTGGGGAATATTAATAAGATCAGAAAACCAATCCCGATAGGGAATAACATAAGTTCAATAAAATGAGAAATCCAATCCTGCTTGGAGATATTATAAGATACTATAGTTTGGAGGCTGTTGTTCTCATATAAATAAAGATTTTGCTATAGGAAATTATTAGTAGAGACTCCTATAGTTCAACCAATATGCAATAAATTTCAAGAAAAAGAGGAGCATTTGGCTAATCAAATCGCTTCATTAATAGAGAATCAAAACCTATAAACAATAATCAAGCCTTATCTTAGCAGTTATTTACAAGTTGACAAAATTTATTAATTGACCGATATGTCCAAAATAAAATACCTCTTTTCAAAAAGCTTTGAAATTCTCCTAGCAAATCTGGTCATGTATGACTTTGCAAATTAGATGTCTCCACCTACAACAAATGGTCGACATAATAAAAAATAAAAATATTGAAAATAATATAAAATTAAAGAAAAATTGCAAGTGATAATTATAATGAAAATGAAAAACTGGTGAACAAATTGTAAAGAAAAATCTGTTGGGAGGAAATATGGTAACAACTAATTAATACTAGAAAATATGTCAGAAGTATCATAACGAAAATTGAAACAGAGACTGGAATTTTAGTAGAATTTAGTGAAAATTGATCAAAACTCCCAAATATAGGCTGCAATTTTAGTAGAATTTTCAAATTTCTTTAGAAATTATCCAAGGAAATTTCTGACAATTGGTATTGTTAGAATAATTATAGGGCTATTTTTGTCTTTTGGTGTATATCTTCTTTCCTATATAAAGGCCTAACTCGTGGTTCCCAAGATACGAGATTTTAGGTTTTGCTTTCAACATGGTATCAGAGCAAGGTTAAAACCCTAATTTCTTTCCCCTCCGTCTGTTACACCGTCATCCTCTCGCTCCCCGTCGCGAACACCTCAAGCTCGCCGTCTCCGCCGCGCTCTTCTTCCTTGGCCTCGCCCGAGCAGATCTTCCTTGGTCTCCTCCTCGATCATGACGACGCGCGGGTGGAATCCGTCGGGTAGATGCTCTTCGAAGCCTCTGCAGCTTCAAACCCTCCCAGTTGGAAGCGAGTCCTCTCCGCGCCGTCTGCCTCTTCCCCATCCAGGAGGGTTTGCGCTGCGTCTCTCTTCCGCGAGTTCTCCAGCGGCAAAGGGCTTCTCCTCTCGTTTCTTTTCTTCCTCTGCCCTATCAAGGCCACCACGTCTTTATCACCGAGGCTCCAGCGAGATCGGCCTCGCCCTAGCCCGCCAGGCCGCTGTCGAGGGCGCCTGCGTCTCCATCCTCGCCCGCAGTCCGGTAACTGCAGCCTCTCCCTTTTTCTTCTTCTTCTGTGGTTGGTTGCTAGGAAATCTCTTCCAGCATAAGCAAGCTCACTTCATCTATTCCATCAGTCCGGCTCACAGTTCTATTCATGGCTACATCTGGTGCCCCAAAGCCAGATACCTCAATCTTTACTAACCATATCACTGCACCTCTTTCTTCCGAGCAGTTGGATGGTAAAACTTATATCTCTTGGGCATCTCACATTGAGCTTTGGCTTGTTGGACAGGGTTATGAGACATATCTCACTCAAATTGAAGAAGATGTTCAAGTCGCTGATCATCCTCTGTGGAAGAAGGTTAACGCTCAATTGTGTTGTATTATCCGAGCCATCATCCATCCATCTCTTAGGAATGTTCTTCCGTACTCACAAAACTTGCAAAGATGTTTGGACACAAGCTCAACAACTCTTTACAAACACCTCTCGGCGACTCTATCAAGTTTGTGAAGATCTCATGACCATCCTCAGCGCCCATCATATTAAGGATTCAATGTCAACTTATCTGGGTTCAGTCTCTAGCCTTCTTTGTGATTTCAATAAACTACTCCCACATGCAGCCAATCCTATTGAAGAGCTTGAAAATCGGAAGAAATTTTTTATGTCTCTGGCTTTATATGGTCTGCCCACAGATTATTCTCATGTCCGTGACCAGATCCTGGGCAACCCCTGGGCGACTCTTCTCCGTGTCCCGGCCAAAGTCTTGATGATGCCTTCTTCTGTTCCTGTCGACTCGTCAGCTTTGGTCTCTCAACACAAAGGACCTCCACCTCGCAAGGGTGGCAAAGGACGTCCTTAGTGTGATCACTGCCACCGACCGGGACACATGATTGATAAGTGCTGGAGTCTACATGGTCGTCCTCCTCGTGCTGCTCAAATCGTTCAGAGTTCTGTCACTTCTTCTTCAGCTTCCACTTCACAATTAACACCGGATTCGACTCCAACACCTTCCTATACTGACTTTCTGAAATGGTTTGAGGATCGTCAGGCTTCTGGTTCCACTGCTACCATTGCACACGTTGGTACTTCCTTTGCTGGCATATCTCGTTCTTCGGGTCCTTGGGTTCTTGATTCTGGGACCACCGATCATATCAGTGGTAATAAATCCCTATTTTCCTCCCTCACTACTTCTGGTAATTTGCCAATGGTCACCATAGCCAATGGTTCCCAAACTCAATCTCAGGATATTGGCATTGTTCATCGTTCTTCATCTCTTTCCATTCATAATGTTCTTTATGTTCCTGGCGCTCCCTTTAATTTATTATCAATAAGTTAACTTACTCGATCTCTTGATTGTATCATTTCTTTCACTAATACACATCTGTTTCCTTACAGGGCTTCGGATGTGAATCTCATAGCCTCTATCGGCTTCAACAACCTTCTTTTGTTGGTTCGGCGGCGGCCTCTCCACTACTTATTCATGCTCAGTTGGGACATCCAGGAAGTTAAAACAGTTACATCCTAGTCTTTCTCACTTAGAATCTTTATCTTGTGAATCCTGTCAATTAGGTAAGCATGTTCGTAGTTCTTTTTCCCCTCGTATTGAGAGTCGGGCTACGTCTCCTTTTGCTTTGGTTCATTCTAATGTTTGGGGTCCGAGTCGTGTTTCTTCTACATTGGGGTCAAGTTTGTTATTTTTATAGACGATTTTTCCCGTTGTACATGGTTATATCTAATGAAGGATCATTCAGAATTATTTTCTATTTTTGAATCATTTTTTCTAGAAATAAAAACTCAATTTGGTACTTCCCTTCGAACTTTGCAAAGTGATAATGCACGCGAGTATTTATCTACTCAATTTCGTACATTCTTGACATCTCATGGTGTGTTGTATCGCACGTCTTGCCCTCATACCCCTCAACAGAATGGGATTGCAGAACGCAAGAATCGTCATCTCCTTGAGATCACTCGGACTCTTCTTCTCCATTCTCATGTCCTTCATCAGTTTTGGGGTGATGTCGTACTTACTGCGTGTTATCTCATCAATCACATGCCTTCATCCACTCTCCAGGGTAAAATACCTCATCAGGTACTTTATCCGCATCAGCCTCTTCATCCTCTACCGCCTCGGGTCTTTGGTTCTATATGTTTTGCTCATGCTCTTGACAAACTTTCTCCCCGGTCTCATAAGTGTGTCTTCCTTAGGTACCCACGGTCTCAGAAAGGATACAAGTGTTATTCCCCTACTCTTCGTTGGTACTTCATTTCTGCTGATGTCACATTTTTTGAGTCAGTTTCTTTTTTGGTCCCTCCGCTTCACAGGCCGAGGTTTCTCACTCTCCACCTGCACCAGTAACTATCTTTTGTCCTCCGGAAGCGCCTCTATCATCTCCAGTCTTGTCTCCTCCTTTGCAGGTTTATCAGCGTCGACCTCGTTCTGCTTTGCCGCCAACCAACACTGATACTGCCGTGGGCACATCTTTGGAACCAAGTCCTTCATCGTTTCCTCCGATCCCATCTCCTGACTCCGATGTTCCTATTGCACTTCGGAAGGGTATGCGTTCCACTCGTAATCCTTCTCCTCACTATGTTTCTTTGAGCTATCATCGTCTTTCTCCATCCTATTATTATTGTCTGTCTTCCTTGTCGTCTGTTTCTCTTCCAAAGACTGCAGGTGATGTCTTTGCCCATCCAGGATGGAAACAGGCTATGCTTGATGAAATGAGTGTCTTATAGAACAGTGGGACTTGGGACCTCGTTCCTCTACCTCCTAGGAAGTCAGTGGTTGGTTGTCGATAGGTGTTTACGGTGAAAGTTGGTGTAGACGGCACGGTTGATCGGCTTAAGGCTCGTCTTGTCGCTAAAGGCTATACTCGGGTATTTGGATTGGATTTTGGAGACACCTTTTCTCCTGTTGCCAAGATGTCTTCTGTGCGTCTTTTCCTGTCTATTGCTGCAATTCGCCATTGGCCTCTTCGTCAATTGGACATCAAAAATGCATTCTTACATGGTGACCTGCTCGAGGAAGTCTACATGGAGCAACCTCCGTGTTTTGTTGCTCAGGGGGAGTCTTCTGGTCTTGTATGTCGCTTGCGGAAATCTTTATATGGTCTCAAGCAGTTACCCAGAGCATGGTTCAGTAGATTTAGTACCGTAATTCAACAGTTTGGCATGACTGAAAGCGAAGCTGATCATTCTGTCTTTTATCGCCACTCATCTACTGGTTGCATCTATGTAGTGGTTTATGTTGATGATATTGTCATCACAAGTAATGATCATCTTGGGATTTCACAAGTAAAACATCTTTTCACACATTTCCAGACAAAGGATCTCGACAATTCAAATATTTCCTAGGGATTAGAAATGACACAGTCTAAAGATGGGATCATTATATCCCAAAGGAAGTATGCAATGAATATTCTGGAAGAAACAGGAATGTTAAACTCAAAGACAGTCGACAATCCCATGGATCCTAATGTCAAGCTCCTGCCAAATCAGGGGAAGCCTCTTTCAGATCCTGAACGGTACAGGCGATTGGTAGGGAAACTAAGCTACCTTACTGTCAGTTTCTTAGCTCTCCGTGCAAAGAACATTGGGATGCCGTGCAAAGAACATTCGATGTATCAGGGGTGCACCAGGAAAGGGTCTTCTATATGAAGACAAAGGACATACTCAAGTCATGGGGTATTCTGATGCAGATTGGGCAGGATCTCCCTTTGATAGAAGATCTACTTCTGGATTTTGTATATTTGTCGAAAAAATAGAATGTTGTGGCAAGATTTAGTGCAGAAGCAGAATATCGAGCTATGGCTATTGCCAGTCAAGAACATATATGGTTAAAACAGTTGCTTCAAGAACTAAGGTTTGGAGAGGTTACATAAATGTCACTCATATGTGACAACCAGGCCGCTATGCATATTGCCTCAAATTCAGCCTTCCATGAGAGGACAAAGCATATTGAAATTGACTGTCACTTTATCAGAGAGAAAGTCATATCTGGAGAAATATCTACTAGTTTTGTCAACTCACATGATCAGCTAGTAGATATATTCACTAAGTCACTTAGAGGTCCCCGAATTGACTACATATGTAACAAACTTGGTGCATATGATCTATATTCACAAGCTTGAGGGGGAGTATTAGAATAATTATAGGGGTATTTTTATCTTTTGGTGTATATCTTGTTTCCTATATAAAGGTCTAACTCGTGGTTCCCAAGATACGAGATTTTAGGTTTTACTTTCAAGAGGTATGATCCAAGGACAAGCGATGATTATAATGTTGATCAAGCTACTTTCTATATTCCTAATTTGACTCTTGTCAAGTTTTTAGCGAGATATATTTTATGGAACCTCTAGGTGAACACTTGAAGGAATCAAAAAATAATATGCTTTAAGGATAGGTGACTAAAGCAGGCTACTTTTATGTATATTTAAGTCAAAGACAATTCAATATAACAGAAAATAAAAGTAAAATGTATCTGAATAATATATTGCAATAAATTTGGAAGTAAAATGTATAAATAACTTGCATTAAATTACTACTCAAATGAAACTGAATATAAGTAGTCAAAAGAATTATGAGAATTCAAAGAGGCCAAAGAAAAACTATGATAAACAAAATCAACAATACCGACCTTTGTTAATTGAAAAACATCAAAGCACAACGCTCTGCGGAATACATAGGCCACTCCCATTTACTTTGTGTAATAGCTGGAGCTAAAATCAAAAGACTTGCAATAACTAATGCAAGATTTACCTAATGCAATCATGGAAACAATTAGAAAAATATAAATTTCAATGTGGCTTCTTTATAGATTTAGGGGAAAGTCAGTCAACCATTTAAACTACATACATTTGCATAAACCTTTATGCAAAAGAGGGCTCTTTTTCTGACCTCACTTAAGTCATCTTGAGAAGCTAAGATAAGTGACTGCACGAGCTGTGAACATACATTTCCTTCCTTTCCAACTTGAAACTAGAGTAATCTTTTGATTGTTCTGGTTGCGGTTTAACAAATTGGGAACTATTTCTGCACACAAAAATAAATGAATGACGTTAGAATTGCATAGCAAAAATGGTACATATACCAATAGTCATCTTTCAAGGCATCTTTGAGAGTATCAATAAAAGATGGAAAACTTCGGTGCAGTGTGGATGAATTGTGCCAAGAGATAGATTTAGTCAAAGCCATAAGTACTTGTAGTCGAACCATTATCTTCCAGGTACTGAGAATAAATAAGATTATACGACAATGCCTCAATGCAATGTACAATTATTATTTCATTTCTTCTAGTATGATAATAGGACTTAAGCACTCCATACCAACAAAATTTCAGGCCCAACATACGTGAACAGGAAACAATGATCAAAAGAATCAAAAGTATATGGTAGAAGAAAGTCTTTCCCAATTTAATTGGGTCCTTCCAAACAAGTATATGGAAGAAGAAAAATAGCAAAAAAAAAAATAGTAGCATTGATGGAAATTCAATTTAACAAATCATCATACACAATATTGAATCATTTAGGCAAATTTTTTCTTAACTACTTAGGCAAGTTATTTTAGATAGATCATATGGTCAGTTTGAAATTTATTCTCAAGAATATTTAAAGCCATGAATTTTGTTTTACAAACTCACTTTGAAATATTTTTTTCATATGTGAGAGCAATTAATTCGCCAAACTCCAAAGCATCTTGTTCTCTCGCATTTCAACTAATCCATTAATTAGCCCCTGAAAAGTCATACAGAACCATAATTGAATGATTTTGAATCGCAAAAGGCTAAAAATCTCAAAGAAAACAAAACTTAACCATAACAGGCATCCATACACTTTATAATTAGTAAAACAAGAATTCAATTACATAATTCATTTTTCAACATATTGGGGGATGTGGAAAATCTGAAGAAGTCACCTGCAAAAATATAGGCAACAGAGGGTGAGTGCTTTAGGAATGCAAAGTCCAGGAATATGATCTGGTCCTCCCTGCAACAGAATTACAATTGTATGTTACCATACAAGACTCAAACAAAATACCGCAACTCTGTTGGTATCCTTCGTTGGAAAAAAGAGATATATTTCTTTTTCTTTGCTCTTTATCTCGAGCAGTAGAGAGAGCATCTCGGATAGCTTTAATGAAGAAAGGACATAGCAAACACATTTGATGCGTGCAAGTGTGAATCTGACACCTCAGAACTTTCTATCACTCCATTTTAATGATAGATGCTTGGCAAGAAATAGCTAGTTTCTTCATTGTTTACCTCAAAATCTACAAGAGGCTACTTCATGGCTATCAATTCCACTGGACCAAAACTGGGCAACATTCAACTCCATTGCAAAACCACCTTTAACAGGGAAAAGCAAATGATTTATCTTAGGCCTCTCCAAAGGACATATCTGTTAAGGAGCATATCAAATAAAGTGCAAGTTCACAATATCATAAGATGTTAGCAAAGCACATTGTACCTGAATTGTATCAAATCTTGAAGCTCTCATTGATTGTTGCCAGAACCCATGTAGCTCCAAGAGGCACCTCAATGAACCTTCTTTCGATATGACCTATCATTTTAAGAGTACAACAGAGATACATATTTGTTAAGGAGCATATCAAATAAAGTGCAAGTTCACGATGTTAGCAAAGCACATTGTACCTGAATTGTATCAAATCTTGAAGCTCTCATTGATTGTTGCCAGAACCCATGTAGCTCCAAGAGGCACCTCAATGAACCTTCTTTCGATATGACCTATCATTTTAAAGAGTACAACAGAGATACATATGAATCCAAAAAATTGACACTCATTTAGCAACTGCTCATGAGCAAAACTAATATAAACTAAATTTACAATCTAGTAATAAAGAAAATGAAAACGGGTGAACAAGTTGTAAAGAAAAATCTGTTGGGAGAAAATATGGTAACAACGAACTAATACTAGAAAATAGGTCAAAAGTATCATATCAAAAGTTCCTAGGTGTAGTAGCCGTGGAGGCTCAGAAGTAGAAAGTGCAGTCATTGTGCATGCAGTCTTCTGGGAAGAAAACAGAATCTGCTCGATTACCTAGCATAAATGAAGTAATTAAAAAGAATAAGCTAGCAACAAGTAAAGTTGGATGATAACTAAATTTAGATAGAAATAAACCGGAAATTTAAAGGTAAGACAATCTGCTGGAGGTGGTCCAACTTTACATGACACTAACAGACCACTAGATTTGTTCAAAAATACCCCTACGAAGGGCCTTTGGGAACTTGACCTATCTTCCATACATGATGACAAAAGGCGAATACGCTCGCCCCCAGCGCCCCGCCAACCCATCCCAGGGCTAACACGAAGGAGGTAAATCACAGGCAGGACCTACCTTCCATACATGGTTACTTATACCATTGTTGGCAATGCAAGGGTGATGTGAGCAAATTATCAGCTGGAAATATGAACCACCGAAATAGGAAATAGCTGCAGTTGCAATAAGAAGAAAACATTTCACTAACAGTTAAACAGATAGCAGATTTGTACCTCATACCAACTCTGTGTGTCATTGACCACGCATGCATCATCTTAGGAAGTTAATTGAGAAAATTAATCAAATAAGAAACTAGTAATTGGCATAAGAAGTTTGGAATAAACTTGATATAGCACCAAAAGTGAAAAAACAAACACTATAAACAACTAGGCAATGAAAACAAACCAAAAGGTGTCCATATGCCTAGAAGAGAAACACAAAGAGCAAAGTCTCAATCAAAGAAGCCTAAACCTTGTATGACTCCGACTAGAGTATAAGCATCAAATAGCATGAATATAAGTATTAAATGCATCACAATATAAAGCGGCGACATGGGGTTAAGCAGATCTAAGTGTCCATATGCCCCAACCATACAAAGTAAGTCATTTAAGTTTTGGAGGAACTAAGGCAACAACCTAGTAGATCACAATTGACCATAAGTTACAAAGAGCACATAGATTTAGTAAGGAACACAAACATTTACATAAACTTCAATTGTGAAATTTTCTCAATAACTAAAGACAACCAACACCTATATTTTCAAGAAGATTTACCAACAAAATTTCCAAAGAAGAGCCAATTTTGCATAAGCAACCTTCCGAACATTCCAACTGGGTTGATAAATTAGACAAACTAGCAACTACAGCACAAATCAAAAGGCACTACTAAGTAAAGAGATTAGAGAGAATAAAATCATCAAAAAATACAAAAGGCAACATACAAGAATTTTGAGACCCTAGAAAAATTAAACCACTGAATCATTCCCCTAACTAGTTTCCACAAAATATAAAAAATAAAAAATAAACATGAACAACCCTTTTCATAAAACATAACAAATAATGTAAAAAAAAACTTTGAAAATGTTCCACAAGCAAAACCACAAGTCTTATCAATGACTTGTTGGACCTGTCCCCATAAAGAGCATTAGTGATCAGGATAGATAGGTGCTAAAATTCCTTATCAGATAAGTGCTAAAATCTAGTGCAGATACAAAAAAATTACAATATCACATATATCAAGCAAATTGTTTATATGCAACAAGTATAGAAATCTTAACTTCCAAAAAAAGCAAGCTCCCAAATTACAAAAGAGCATTAGTGATCAGGATAGATAGCCATTACAGAGTTTAAAACTACCAACGCAACATGAAAATAGCTTCATGCATCTATCCACTGCAAGACTGCAATCACAAAAGTAAAACAATCAGATACACCACATTTGTACAATATATTAGATTTGTTGAACAATCAAATCTAGGTAAAATTATTCAACAAAGTAATTGTTTCACTAAGCAAAGTAAAAAAAAATTATTGTGATTCAAATTTAAAGTTGAATTGATCAATACCTAAAAGGTCATCCAAAATATCTAAAGAAGTCAAGATGTAAATAAAAAGAAATTATGAAAAAGATATTATTTAAAGGTAACTAAGTAATATAAATTATTAATTAAAGAATATTAATCGGTCACCAAAAGGAAAAGGGTCAATTGACAATTTGTTTTGTTGAATAAAATCAACATTTTTGTAAAGAAGCAAGCTATGAAGAAATATTAAGAATGTCTTCAACTAGCTTAACAAATTGATATTATAATTATTCTTTAAAATACTTTATTTTTCTATTTTACAAAGAACAATATAACTGCAAATCAGTGTAAACTTAAAAGAGAAAAAAACTTGTAGTAAAAATGCAATTGATTCCATTATTATCCCGCCTATATAAAATAGAGCAACAATCAAGTACAAAAAACAGCATGAAAAAGTAGAATGCCTCAAAAATATATGCAAGACTAGAATGGAATTAAAGTGTTTAAACAAGTGGTGAAGATGTTGAGGCAACACAAGCATAGCCCCAACTTTGGCAACTCCTTAAATAGGACTCAAACATCTTAAAAATATTTATAAGAAAAAAAAACAAATATTTATAAACATAAACACAATTACAACAACTAAAGACAAGAAAATGTTAAGACAAATAATGATTTTTAACTTATTAGGTACAAACACTAGACACAGTCAACGTGCAAGAAAGCAAACACCAAATCAGGTTATTTCTATATAATACCATCCTAATAAATAAAATAAAATTCCTAAAGAAACACCAAGATAAACTTCTAACTTATAAGAAACTTTCGGAATTATAGCATGAATTATAGGAAAAAGAGAATAACGACACTTTTTATATTAAGTTGTTGGCCCTCATGTTTTTATCCTAATTTATGCAAAAGTCACTAGTTTAAAAGACACACAAAATAATTCATTCCTTATTAAATAAAAGACTTTAATGTTCTGCTTATAAGTGGAAAAAAGGAAGAGGTCTTGATTAACAGTCCATTAAAAGAGAAAAAGTGAAAGTTCATGAAATCATAAGAAGTTTTTTCTATTTTGGAAGTGAACTTCTACCAATCAAAAAAAGGTACATATCACATATCTTGCACCATATCTCAAAATAAAAACATTTTACGAATATAACTCTTTATAGAAATAAAAAAGGAGAAAGTACAGGAATAAGAAAGCATGTATCTCTATTGATGCCCAAACGAAAGGCAATGCCGCTTCATAATTTCAACAACTTATGTCTTTTGCAAGAATTTAACAACTGAAGTAGATTCCAGTCCTAGAATATCAAAATTTATGATAAGGTAAAAATTAGAATGCCCGAGATATCTAAATACTAATTATAATCTGACCGAGTAAAGGAGGTCATGAAGATGATAAATATAAGAATGCCTAGAATACCCGAATATCAACTATAATCCAACTGAAGATAATAAGCATAAGAATGCCCAGCATACAGGAATACCAATTATCATCGAAGTGGGGAGAGTAGCTCGATCCCACGACCAAAAATAAATAATGCCCATAACACCTGAATAACAATTATAATTCGGTTCGAAAAGAGGAGCTCGATCACTCAATCAGGAGGATAATGATAAGAATACAAAGAAATCCAAAGAAGGCTGAGAATATCCGAATGTCCGTTCCACCCCAACGATGGAGAGGGGATTTAGGAAGACTAAAGAAGCCAATAGAATGCCACGAATGTCACAAACAATAGAAATTCCAATCGGGGAGAGGAAATCGGAGGGTAATAAGGAAAAGGCAAGAATACCCCGAGAAAACCATGAATACCAAAAGTTCTAGAAGTCCCATCATAATCCAACCAGGGAGAGGAGTTCAATTCTACGGTCAGGAGGATAATAATAAGAAGAAGAAGATCTAGGATCCACAAGAATGCCAAGACTGCCATGAATACCCGAAATCCATTCATGTCCAAGAGAGGAACTCGATCCTTCGATCGGGAAAGTAATAAGAAGACCATAAATACCAGAAGTAGTATCTATCCCGATTGGGGAGAGCAACATGATCCTTTGGTCGATAGGGTAATAAGGAAAAGACCAAGAATACCCCTGAATACAATGAATACTAGAAGTGCCAGAAGTCCCGTCAATTCCTATCGGGGGAGGAGTTTGATCCTTTGGTCTAGAGGACTAAGAGCATCATAGTCAACTATGAATACCAAACAATTATACTACCAAGCTTGATTTTTCCATCAATAGTAGTTGAGAAAATAAATTGCATGAAGAGAAAAAGTGAATTCGTGTGATAGTTAAACTAATTAAGAAAACTCGACTATGAAAATAAATAAAATGACAAAAAGAAACAAGAAAAAACATCAAAGATCAAAACATTAGATACCAACATCCTACCCTTTAGACTTCAAAGAAATGAATTACCTTATCAAATTTCAAGAAAAACAGAAGAACATTCGCCAATCATCTACATGTAAGCAAGTGGAAACAAGAATCCAAACCTAGAATGAAAGAGCATGTTGTCATTATAAATCTTAGCAGTTATTTACAAGTTGATAAAGTTTACTAATTGACTGATATGTCCAAATTATTCTATCATCTAATCTGGTCATGTATGACTTTGCATATTGGATGTCTCCACCTACAACAAATGATCAATTGCATAATAAAAAATAAAAATTATTGAAAACAATATGAAATTAAAGATAAACTCCAAGTGATAATTATAATGAAAATGAAAAATTAGTGAACAAGTTGTAAAGAAAAATCTATTGGGAGAAAATATGGTAACAACTAACAAATAGTAGAAAATAGGTGAGAAGTATCATATCAGAAGTTCCCAGGTGTAGTAGCCGTGGATAGGAAGTGTTGTTATCATGAAGTGCGTGCAATAAGTCTTCTTGGGAGAAAACAGAATATGCTCGATTACCTAGCAAAAATGAAGCAATTAAAAAGAATAGCTAGCAACCTAAATTGGATGATAACTAAATTTAGACAGAAATATATTGAAATATAAAGGTAAACGAATATATTGGAAGTTGTCCAATTTTACATGACACTTACAGACCATTAACTATTTGCTCAAAAATACCCAATGAAGGGTCTTTGGAAACTTGACTGAAGCATGTATGTCTTTTGCAGAAATACACAGCAGCTATCTTGTGTACCCAACTAGAAAGAGGTGGGGCCTATACAATGAGTAAGATTTAGCATAGTCTCAAATGTTGCATCTCCAACAATTCATGAGTGCAGTAATGTATCAATGTATTTCATCTGCAGCATATTGTTTGTGGATGAGAAATAAAATGTCCCAACCAAATCTATGTTGCAACAAATGTTTAGCTAGTAACAATAAAACACAATCACTAAGGATCATTAATTCAATTAATAGATTATGATAAACAATAACTTCTACAGTACCTATAAAGAATCTTGAAATACGAAGGCAAAAGAAAAAATACATATTCGATGACTGACCAATGTAGGTAGCTAGCCATAAGTAAATATTATATGAGCAATAGCCATCTGATCAAGAGTCCAAAGCATAACTGAGAGATTTTTCTGAATAAGCTTAATCCTATGATGGATACCAATCAAAAAAGGTACGTATAAGATATCTTGCACCCATATCTACAAATAAAAACATTTTACGAATATAGTTCTTTATAGAAATAAAAAAGGACAAAGTCAAATAACCTCCCAACCAAATAAAGGAGTTTGATCCCTTGGTCGAGAGGATGCCAACTAAAAAACTAAGAATACCAGAAGTCTCATAATGTCCCAATAGAGCATATCAATAATGTTCCAGCCGGGGAGAGGAGCTCAATCACTATAACAGGAGGATAATAACTAGAAAACCAAGAATACCAGAAGTCCAATAATGTCCCGACCGAGGAAAGGAATTCGATCCCTTGGTCGGGAGGATGATAACTAGAAAACCAAGAATATCAGAAGTCCAATAATGTCCCAGCTAAGGAGAGGAGCTCAATCACTATAACAGGAGGATAATAACCAGAAAGTCAAGAATACCAGAAGTCCTCCCAACCAAATAAAGGAGTTTGATCCCTTGGTCGAGAGGATGACAACTAAAAAACTAAGAATACCAGAAGTCTCATAATGTCCCAATAGAGCATATCAATAATGTTCCAACCGGGGAGAGGAGCTCAATCACTATAACAGGAGGATAATAACTAGAAAACCAAGAATACCAGAAGTCCAATAATGTCCCGACCGAGGAAAGGAATTTGATCCCTTGGTCGAGAGGAAGATAACTAGAAAACTAAGAATATCAGAAGTCCAATAATGTCCCAGCTAAGGAGAGGAGCTCAATCACTATAACAGGAGGATAATAATCAGAAAGTCAAGAATACCAGAAGTCCAATAATGTCCCGACCGAGGAAAGGAATTTGATCCCTTGGTCGGGAGGATGACAACTAAAAACCAAAAATACCAGAAGTCCAATAATGTCCTAATAGAGCATATCAATACTGTCCCAGCCGAGAAGAGGAGCTCAATCACTATAACAGGAGGATAATAACGAGAAAGCCAAGAATACAGAAGTCTAATAATGTCCCAACCGAGGAAAGGAGTTTGATCCTTTAGTCGGGAGAATGATAACCAGAAAGCCAAGAGGAGGATAATAATCAAGAATACCAGAAGTCCAATAATGTCCCGACCAAGGAAAGGAATTCGATCCCTTGGTCGGGAGAATGACAACTAAAAACCAAGAATACCAGAAGTCCAGTAATGTCCCAATATGGCATATCAATAATGTCCCAGTCGAGAAGAGGAGCTCAATCACTATAACAGGAGGATAATAACGAGAAAGCCAAGAATACCAGAAGTCTAATAATGTCCCAACCGAGGAAAGGAGTTTGATCCTTTAGTCGGGAGAATGATAACCAGAAAGCCAAGAATACCATAAGTCCAATAATGTCCGGACCGAGGAAAGGAATTTGATCCCTTGGTCGGGAGGATGACAACTAGAAAACCAAGAATACCAGAAGTCCAATAGTGTCCCAATAGAGCATATCAATAATGTCCCAACCGGAGAGGAGCTCAATCACTATAATAGGAGGACAATAATGTCCCAACCGAGGAAAGGAGTTTGATCCCTTAGTCGGGAAGATGATAACAAGAAAGCCAAGAATACCAAAAGGCCAATAATGTCCCAACCGAGGAAAGGAGTTTGATCCCTTAGTTAGGAGGATGACAACTAGAAAACCAAGAATATCAGAAGTCCAAAAATGTCCCAATAGAGCATATCAATAATGTCCCAGCCAGGAGAGGAGCTCAATCACTATATCGGGAGGATGATAACCAGAACAAGAATACCAGAAATCCAAAAATGTCATGACCGAGTAGATAAATTTTTTTTTAGACAACTAGAAAACCAAGAATACCAGAAGTCCAATAATGTCCCAATAGAGCATATCAATAATGTCCCGGCCGAAGAGGAGCTCAATCACTATAATAGGAGGACAATAATGTCCCAACCGAGGAAAGAAGTTTGATCCCTTAGTCGGGAAGATGATAACAAAAAAGCCAAGAATACCAGAAGTCTAATAATGTCCCAACCGAAGAAAGGAGTTTGATCCCTTGGTCAGGAGGACGACAACTAGAAAACCAAGAATATCAAAAGTCCAATAATGTCCCAATAGAGCATATCAATAATGTCCCGACCGGGAGAGGAGCTCAATCACTATATCGGGAGGATGATAACCATAAAACCAAGAATACCAGAAGTCCAAAAATGTCACGACCGAGTAGATAAATTAGGTATAATATTAAAAATTCTGATAAGACTAGGAGACAAGTCACGTCTGGGATAGAATACTAATAAGATTAGAAAACCAATCCACTAGGGGATATTTGTGAAAAGAGACTAGCCCAGGGGCTATTATAGAATAATATAGCCCGGGGATACGTCGAAGATATAAGAAAACCAAGATCACCTAACAATATCGAGAAGTCTAATAGGATAATAATTCCAATCCCACCCAGAGATAGTAAGTGAAAAAACCAATAAGATCTAAAAAACTAATGTTGTTGAGGGTTATTAGTAAGATCAGAAAACCAATCCCCTAGGAGAATATTAATAAGATATGGATAAGATTATAAAATTAATCCTACTCGGGGTGCAAACCAATACAATCAAAAAAACCAATCCCGCAAGGGAATATTAATAAGATAAAAAAAGCAATTCCGATAGGGAATAACTTAGAAGCCAAATAAGATAAGAAATCTAATCCGCATTATAAGATACTATAGCTTGGAGGTTGTTATTCTCAAATAAATAGAGATTCTACTATAGGCAATTATTAGTAGAGACTCCTATACTTCAACCAACATGGAATATTGTAGGTTACATGGTTTTTGGCTTAATCAAATTGCTTCATTAATATATAATCTATATCCCCTATGCAACAACAATCAAGCCTTATTGGCAGGGTCGGCTAATCAAAATCCTCTATGGAACTAAATATTCCCCTCTTATATGTAAATGATAGAAGTCAGATGTAAACAGTTCAAAATACATACAATAATAAATAATGCAATTAATACAAACCAATAGCATTTTTCAGCATGAATTCTCACTAAGTCTATTGATCCATGCTAGCCATATATAACAATGCAATACATACACTTAATTTGCAAATCAATTAAGCCCATTGCTAAAATTAAGATAGCTCATAGCACCACTAATTCTCCTTCACAATCAATAGCAGAAAAATTAATAAATTCGGAATGTATACACCAACCATCATGTGTCTACATTTGTTGATCCGTTTAAAAGTTCAAATAGATGTGATTGATTGAACGTACAATCAAAAATAAATCAACATATATCCATTTCAAAATGAACAACCAACGAGGACTAACAAAAACCTATATTGTATTAGTAAACTTTTAACAAAGCACAAGCCTGATCATATAGCTGATAATATCAAAGCTTAATCAAAATAGCCAAGAGTGAACTTAATCGACTCCTGATCATATAGCTGATAAAAAATTGTTTCATTGAAATTAGCACAAGCCTGTTCCTGGTTAGATTGATCCTCGTAATCAAATAGAAAGCACATATGAAAATAACTATTGTAAGAAGAACCTTAGAGGACTCATTCTGAATTTCTAAACTCACTTTCTATATTTCAAACCAATAAAGACCAGAAACATATGAGACCAAAAGAAGGTGAAATCATAATTAATTAAGCTAAAGAACCAACTATAGAAATGTCAAAGCAACTATTATAAAAGCAATCAGAAACGAGAGCAAAAAAAAACCTGGATGCAAATGGCAGCTCTGTGCTCCTTGATGTACATATATTTCTGCAGACCAAGGAAACCATGAATACTAAATTGGAGTACGACAACAACTGAATGAATATACATGAAGCCATCCCCGAACATGCAAAAAATTCTGGCCAACCTAAGAAAAACAAAGAAATGTCATGCAATTTGATATCTCAATAAAATTATGCTATGCACATAAGGGATCAATATATATAAAGAATTGCAACCCAAGAGAATAAAGTAGAAAAAATTATATAATCAAAAAGTGGAACTAATGTTATCACACTAATTCACATCTATCCAATAAAATTTAAAAATTATATCCGCAACATGGATTGACTACTTCATTAGTGACTACCACAATGCTCGTACTCTACAAAGAAGTTTGTAAATATTCCTTGGACCTTGGAAAAAAATAATAATTATCTTTTAAAAAAGCCAATTTCTTCAAAACACTTCAGATTAAAAAAAAGTAAACATTTGATGGCCCGCAAAAGCTTCCACAATGCTATTTAGACTTAGAACTATGCATTTTATTGAAAAAGAATTTCTGCAAAGTACCTATTGTAATTGCAGCAATTGCAACAACTCTAGTGAGAAAAAACTCCGTGACTAACGAAAGTTTTGAAGTGGTTCTAAATTATCTTTGCAACATTTTCCAAAACCCCATTTCTCCGTGCATCTAAAGTGCAATCTAACCAGCTCTACGAATTATTTTAGGCTCGCCAAGCAGGAAAAGACAAATACTTCTTGTAAGCTCATAAAGATATATGGCCTCAGATTTAACAACCGTAAAGACATCAACACAATTGTTACATATTTTTACTTACAGTGGCTTCGAACAAATCTTGCAAAACATGAAAGAGGACGAGTTAAAAGAAAATTAACTAAGAACTTTACCTACTAGTTACATGTGATTAACTTTCAAGATAAAAATTATTTTTTAGAAAAGATAATCACATGATGGCTGAGTGTCAATGGGAATGATGTTAAATACGTAGGTACAAGAACAATTCAAAGTTTAGAAGATATGTTATACTTGACCCAAGGACTAACTTCCAAGAGAATGTGAAGGGCATTAATCCTCCAATGCTATAAGAATAGGCAAAAGTAGTATTATGATACTGAAGCACTTATTGCACCTATTTAGTTAGGGAAAAGTATGAACATAGATAATGATCAAGAAAAAAAATGAGATTTTTGACATGTCAAACCCTCAAAATCACAAGAAGGTTGGATTATGAAATGGAATGAAGTTCTCTCGGTTCACTATTAGCAGCACCAAATGACTCATTTGCAATGTGTAGCCAAAAACTGATCATGTACCGTCAATTCCAACTACAAACAGCAAATACTTTTAAAGTGTACTGTATACTTTTAAAATACACAACTAATAACACAAAAAGAGAATTGAAAGTAATAGCCTACAAAAAATTAACAGAGATGGACTAAAAGGGAAATTGTCCATAAGGAGCATGATACTCAGTTGAAGACAAGGAAATTCTTTTATAAAAAACTGAAATGCCCATCTAAATTTACCTACATAAAAGAGTTGACAAGGAACATATCTGGACAACATTATTGCAAAAGAAAAACTTCAATATTATGCTGAAGATAAACGACCATGCTCATAACCTTGGTTTATTGTGTATTAACCAAGATCTTCCTAGCACTCTGGATGTCACTCAAGCTACAAAGGTTGTTTTCCTTGCAACATTATGTAGAAAAAGGAAATTTTCTTGATAAATAAAATAAAATGCAACTCTGGAAAATCAAAATTACTCAACAGAGTCATGTCATGGAAATTCCAATACCAAGAATTTGTAAAGACGCAAAACATCAAAGAATTGCAAGCATCCATAGCAGTAACCCAAGATCTTGCACATAACTAGGTCTCATATGGGCCTTCAACTATCCATGGACAGGAACAAGGAAAATGAAGTTGGTTTCAATTTGTCTAATTGAGATATCCAAATATATTTCAAATAAAAATGAAAGGAATGCACCCAAAAGTCAATACCTTGCTATACAACTCAGGCTTCTATCAAAGAAACAGAATTATCTGGACCAGATCATTGAATGATTCATTTACCACCCTTCCTTTCGTGGAGAGAAATAAAGTACAATGGTATTTTGTTGCTTTATATATTTATCTCTTTGAAAATATAGAAATCCTAAAATTACTTTCTAATATGACAAACTAACATTATCGGATATGATGAAAGTAAAGGGACTATTCATGGAGGCAGAGCATGGACCTATCACAAACAACCTCAAAGAGCTGAATTGCTGCACCTAAGTTGCCTTAGACAACTTAGGCTAAGATTCTCAGTTCCATTAAATTAATAGGATGTCATAAGATCAAATGGAAAAGAAATCTTGAAAGGGGAAAATAAAATGTTTAAGTGTGCATACAAATTACTTACTACAAAAAATATTTTCAAGAAACTAAATGTCGAAGAATGTTATTAAGCTAACCCACATGTGTGTTGATTCAGACTAGAACTTTAAATTATACCTAATAACATTCTGTAATAAAATTTCTTATGACAACTGAACATCACAAACTGAGAAAGGAAATTTTTTCCCTTTTTCTTCAAGAGCAGCTTATACCTTAGAGATCATCTTGGTGTTCTGAGTTATCAAAGTTTAACACCATCATGTTGTGGTAAGTTATAAAAGGTATTATCTGTGAATGTATCTAGAAACCAAAAAAAATAAAAACTCTACTAAAGTAAATTTAACACACATTATTAAGAGCCTTCCACAATAATTTTAAATGGAAGCATCTGGGTATATATAACTTAACCCACCCACTCACACTAGGGATTATCACCAAGTTACGGCTCTCTAAAAAGTTTTTTTTATACAATTCAAATATTTAGATTTGGAAAATTCAACAAGAAATATTCACATAATGTATTGTCACTCAGTCTTTGCTCTCATTACCAAACATATAGCAAAATTGATAAGACAAGCTGTCTTGATTGAACGATTCCTCACCAGTCTTTGTTGTACCACATAATGTGAGCAACAACAAAGCAGAGAAAGTGAGTAAAAATGCAGTTAAGAGAAATCCAGGCATTATAGATCCGAAAAAAATTACCACAGCACAAAAGATACCTGCAATAACCAAATCCATACGTTCTAAGTCAAAGAAACAAACACAAGCATAAGTTGGGAACCTAGTAAAATTACATCAACTTGTGTGACAAAAGTTACATTAACTCGCAGAAAATAACCTGAATTTCATAGGTAAAGAAGCAATAAAACAAACGTTACATTAACTCGCAGAAAATAACATGAATTTCAAAGGTAAAGAAGCGATAAAACAAAGTGAATGTTTGCACAAATGGCTCTAGGACCCAGTACAAACCAAGAAAAGGAAACAAAACCAAAACGAACAAAGAAATTATGAGATTTTACTACAATAAGCAGCCAATCACAATACTAGGGCATGGAACAAAAATGCCCAAATCCCACAAACACGAAGCAAAATTTGTGGCATCGGAAAAATAAAAAAAACAGGGAGCAGGAAGCGGGATTGGATACCTTGCCCCCGGTGCCCATCACACCTCGCGTCGCTGAAGCTCCTCTTCACGCAACGAGTCGAGCGGAAGGGAGGAACCCCGAAAATTGGAAAATGGGCCGGCAGAAGGGGAGGAGGCGAGGAAGCGGGGTGGACGGAGTAGAAACCGAGGAGAAAACCCGACGCAAGGAGAAGCCCGACTCAACCTCTTCTTTCCCCTTCGACTCCGTGTGGCGAGGAAAGGGGCGATGTGGGAGACGGAGCAAAGCGATGACCTGCCTCTCACGCAACGGCATTATAGCACTCTAACGGTCATATGCTTTATTATTAATTGTCATGTAAAAAAAAAAAATTAAGAAATTTGTTGATTTTAAAACAAAATAAAGATAAATTGATTGATGATTATAATTAGATATTTAATTATTAAAATTTAAATAAATAATTTCAAATAAATTATAATTTGATAATAATTATATATTAAATTATTTTTAAAATTATTAAATAATTAATCACATATAAATAGTTTTTAATTTTAAAAATTATATATTTATCAAATTAAATATTTAAATAAAATATATAAATTGTCTAATGTTGCAAATCAGATTCGAAGTCAGAATATATGGTCAATATACGATCCAGTAATAGAGTATTAGATTCAGTTTCAGAAATCAAACTCATTGGAGTTGCATACTCTGGATCATGGCAGGCTTGTGTTCATGATTTTTTATCTTAGAATGGATGAGTAATTGAGGTTGTTCAACCTTTATATGAGATACTGCAGTAAATGTTGATCATCACTTATATTGTTGTTGTAATTGTAACAAGAATGGTGTATCAGGTATATTGCTCTTTTAGTCTTTGTAGCTCTTGGAATTTGCTTAGATTCTAGAATACTCTGTCGGTATTAAGTGTTGTGCCTTAGATGCTTTCCTATCACTAATTCTGATTGCATTGATAATTCGTTCTGCTTAAATTCAAGACTATTTGAAATTACTATACTCTTGGATTGCTTAAATTCATGATTTGCTGCAATAATGATTTGTAGCACTGTCTCACTCACACTGAGCTAGATCTCTGCGTTAAATTTCTGCTACTTTGAGCTCTGAAATTCTGAACTAGAACCTGCTTGTTTTCTAGATTGAGATGTTGTTGAACTTATCCACACCATAAAATTATATTGTTGTATTTCTCTAAGACTTTCCATCAGCTTGGAGCTTAGATATTTTATGTCATGAAGCCTCATTTAATGTATCGAATTTCTCTTAAAACATCAACTACTAAAACTGATTGCAAGTAGAGAAAATTATATTTTCAGTCCTATAACTTACATCTTTTTCAATTTTAGTCCTGTTATGAGTTAATTTACGTTCTTAGTCCTGTAACTTGTAATATTTTTCAATTTCAGTCCTTTTTCCTCCAAAATTGAAATTTTTCAACGGAAAATGTCTAGTTTGTGGTTGGAATATAAAAAGCACATGGGTCATAGAAAATCAAAATCCCCAAATTCAATTTACAACTCATCATTTTTCGTTGAAAAATTTTAATTTTAGAGGAAAAAGGACTGAAATTGAAAAATATTACAAGTTACAGGACTAAAAATATAAATTGACTCATAACAGGATTAAAATTGAAAAAAGTGTAAGTTACAGGACTAAAAACGTAATTTTCTCTTGCAAGTATTGATTGATATGTGCCTACGTAGGTTGGCTCAGTGGTACTTACAGGTGGTGTTGTTGCAATAGATTATATGGTCGATTCCTAACATGTGTGAAATGCATCGCAGGTCACTTGACCCATGTAAAAAGTTATTGTGTTGGATGAAGTCCTTATGATTTACCTTCCTTCCAAATAGCATGAGGTAATTCGAAAGGAGCACCCAGCGTGAGGATTATCATCTTTTTCTGCAATAAGTATTGATTGATATGCACTCCAAATTTTGGGGTGCAATTCTAGCTACAGTAGAGCAGGAATTAAGCAATCTTCTCTTCATGGACTTGCATGTATCTCGTTTGCTCATATTGTATGTATGCCACATGATTTATTTGTTTTATTATTTGATTGACAACGCCACAAAATACAGAAAGTATCTTCTCCTGTTCCCATTGCCATTGGAGGAGCCACTTGGCCATAAGTTTAGGCTTGGAAGTCTTGAGAGGAGATCAAGCGTGTTTATAAATAAAGAAGGGGCCGAACACCTGTTTTCACTTCAACTCACCAACGGATGTCTTCTTCTCATATAAATTCCTCCTTTCCCCTCCCTTATGCAAGCCTCATCTCTGTTTGAAACATTCTCACCAAAGGTTTGTCCTTAAAATTGGTTTGTATAAGTTCATAAGCTTGAAATCTTAATTGAAGCATCAGGATTATATGAAGAATCCAGATAAGCTAGGATGGTTATTAAGGAAGGAAAACTAAAGGTAGGAATACCTAATTACAATAGGATCGTTATTAAGGAAGGCAAACTAAAGTTAGGTGATCCCGTCCGGAAGCTGAGTTGGACAGAGACTGGTTGTGCTGTCATTGGCGTTGACGGGGGTCTTTAAAATGTGTTGCTGATGCTGTACCTCCGTCAAGGACTACCGTGGGAGGATGACGGAAGGCGATGATTGGGACGATGAGGTGGGGATCTCCTGCGCACACTCAGACAAGCACCCAGGTCGTTAGAGACCAAGAATCAGGGGAAAAGTCCCTGGATCAGACCCTCTGACGCTCAAGTCAGGTACTTTTTCTCCAGAAGTACAGTGAAAGTACGAAAAGTAAAGGATAAATGTGAAAAGATAAGTGAGCGTACCTGCGCAAGAGAGAAAGCCTCCCTTTTTATATGGCAGTGGGTACTTCTGAAATTTGACGAGTGTCAGGCTTTGTCTGACAGTGAATGACACGTGGCATCTTCCTATAGGTCTGAGGAGGGATCAGAGGAGCAATGAGTGTCAGACCGTTAGCATATTCTCTAACGTGCGGTGATTATTCTCTGACAGGTTATTACGATTCTCTGTCTTGATTGTCGTATAGTGCGTGCCCCCCAGGTCTGCTAATCTTGGACTAGGTCCTCGTACTTACAAAACTTGACCTGTGGGCACAGACCTGCTTTCCCTAGTCTATGTTTGTCACCTCGTAAATCCAGATCTGTATGTACAGCCCTACATTTGTCATTTGGTATATTCCTGGTAAATCCAGACCTGCGCTTAGCTCCCTACCCAACGAAGCCCTCGCTTGTCGTTCCTTATGTCTCGTCCTATACGCCCGGCCCTGCTCCTTCTTTTATCTGGTAAGTTCTGAACTATACGTCCAGGTCCTCATATCTTGTTTCGTGTATCTTATCCTGTCTAGACCTGTAATCCTTAGTCCGCCTATCCTGACCTGTACATCCTGATCCATCTATCTTGTTCTACGTATCTTGTCCTGTAAGTCCTGACCTGTAAACCTTAGTCTGCCTATCCTAACTTGTACGTCCTTGTCCTTCTATCTTGTTCTGCATATCTTATCCTGTAAGTCCTGACCTGTAAGCCGTAGTCTGCCTATCCTGACCTGTACATCCTGGTCCTTCTGTCTTGTTCTGCATATCTTATCCTGTAAGTCCTGACCTGTGAGCCGTAGTCTGTCTATCCTGACCTGTACGTCCTAGTCCGTATATCCTGTTCTGCGTCTCTTATCCTGTAAGTCCTGACCTATAAGCCTTAGTCTGCTTATCCTGACTTGTACGTCCTAGTCCGTGTATCCTGTTATGCATGTCTTATCCTGTAAGTCCTAACCTGTAAGCCTTAGTCCACCTATCCTGACCTATTCGTCCTGCCTTCTGAGTTCCTACTTGCCATGTGTCATATAGACCCAACCCTGACCGTTCTATAATCTTAACCTTCGACCGCCCCGTAGGCTGGACCTTTGATCACCACGTAGGCTTGACTTCTGATCTCCACGTGGGCTTGACTTCTGACCGTCACGTGGGCTTGACTTCTGACTGCCACGGGGGCATGACTTCTGACCTCCCCGCGGGCTTGACTTCTGCCCACGTTAGCTATCCGACCCCTCTATCATGCACCGTATCACAAGCCTCTCCATCAAGTCTAGTCGAAGGAGGCTCCTGTCCAACTGACTAGACCCAAGTCCCGTTCTTACCTAACCTTGCCTTTGTATCTCCTTAGCTGCTAACCCTTTTCCCAATGTCCTACTCAAAATTTATCACCTTCCATAAATGATAAGTGGGACTTTACTGCATGCGCGCCCCTTCTCTAATCCTCGATCATGCTACCTTTAATGCCGCACTATTTCCCAAACATCTTCGCATGCTCCAAGATTCACTCTTGACATTCCCTTCTCTAAAAAGGGATCGCGTATACTGTCTTCTTCACTTTCCTCAGACTACCTTCTTCTGTACTCATGGAATCAGACAAGATATCTTCTCTGTGCCATCAGCTCACTCATTTGACCCAGTTGTTAACTCACAAAGATGAGGCCTTGCTTGAAATAACGCAGAGTAGGGACCTTTAGTCCTCTCTTCGTAGGGAAATGGAAGAGCTCTGGCTAGCGGCTAAATCCAGGACTCGAGCCGAGGTAGCTCTAAAGCATAAGGCTTATGCAAACTTGAAGAGTCAGACCCATTTTATTACCTATCTAAAACTGAAACATGAGGACACGGTAGCCCTACTGCAAGAGGAAAGCTGGATAAAAGATGAAACCCTTACCCATCTACAAAGTAGCATCCAACGTATCAAGGAAGAACTGGCTCAAGCGCAGGCTCATCTAGCGAAAAGAGATCAGGCATCTTGATCTTGTAATAATGTGAACTCTTGAAAGATGTTCCTCAATTCTTTATAAATAAACAATGTTCTCCGTATTATCTGCCTATTAAGGTGTGAGTCTATACTTCCTTGTCTCTTCTTCTATTATCATGTTCCATAGACGCATGCTTCTCAAGAAAAATTTCTAGAAAGGATAATTTAGAAAGGACAATTTACTTACCAAACCTTCTTCTTACCACAAGGGTTGGGAAGTTGTGGTTCGTTCGGACATGCTTGTTTGTATCTCATATTTGCAGTAGAAGTATGGTCTACAGACCTGTTGAGCACGAGAGTATGCCTCCTTGTGGCTTCGCACTGAGACCAGAGTAGGGAATACCGACCGGGAAGGTTGTTGGTGTTAGAGTGTATACTAAAAACCTAAGCTTTTGTATAAACATTTATAAGAATCACATTGGTCAAGTGTCTATATTTATATATACTAAATGTAGATGTTCAATTAATTTATATTATAGAAAACATAGTGTGTGGTGTCACACACAGAAGATTGTGTTATCGGTTCTTTATAAATTATAAACAGTAGCTCACGACTAAGATGGAAAGGAACAAACCATTGGAATAGTCGTAGTGTAATTAGGTATTAGTTTATCTTAACTAATAGATTACACTAGTACACTTTAAGTGTATTGAGCATGACCATTTAAGATAAGTTCTTTTTATACTGATTTAATAAAAGAACTAGACCTTAGTTATTATGGAAGTGTGTGCTCTTAATCCTAATATAATAACAAGCACATATATTTAATATTTATTTCTTTGACTTATGAAAGGGTGAGATTTAGTTCGATAAATCAAAATGCCCGATAAGTTGGGAAATAGTGTTACTTATAGTGTGACTTGTTGATTATAGAAGGAAACTGTGTCCTAATAATCTAGGTTGATAATGTCCCCAAGAGGAGTTCATAAAGATTGTCATGTTAAACCCTGCAGGTGGACTTAGTCCGACATGACGATAAGGTTGAGTGGTACTACTTTTGGACTAAGATATTAATTAAATGAGTTGTCAGTAACTCACTTAGTTAGTGGACATTTGATATCTTAAACACAGGGAAACTAACACACTCATAATAAGAAGGAGCCCAAAATATAATTTAGGATTGGTGCGGTAGTTCAATAATAATTCTTTAGTGGTATGAATTATTATTGATGAAATTAAGTTGTGCGTTCGGGGCGAACACGGGAAGCTTAATTTCATCGGGAGACCAAAACCAATTCCTCCTCTCGGTCCCTATCGTAGCCTCTATATATAAAGTCTTATATCCATCTAAGTTCATCTTCTAGTTCATGTAGTTGATGTTGCTATCCAAGTAAGCTTCACATTGTTGAAATCAACGTGAACAGAACATCAACTTATGTTGGTGTTGTTTTTCAACGTGAACATAACATCAACTTATCAACGTTTTGCTTGCCATGTGATGTCAACGTGAGAAGCAATTCACGTTTTTTGCTTGCCAATTGAGTCAACATGATTAAGTTGGAAAACTTGCCGATCACTTGCCAATCACATGGAATTAAGAGTCAACGTGATTAAGTTGGAAAAACTTGCCGATCACATGAAAAGGATTTTTATTTAAAATCTTTCTTTAAAACCACGTGTTTTTAAAAGAAAGGTTTTAATAACCAACCATGAAGAGATTTTAAAAAGAGAAAATTTTATTTTAAAATTTTCTGAAACAAATAAGGAAGTTTTAATTTTTGACGAAAACTTTCCTTATTTGCAAGACATAGTTGTGGCCGACTATGATAAAGAGAAGAAGGAAGATTTAATTAATTTTTCCTTATTAGTTCATGTCCAAGAAAATAAGGAGATTTTAATTGTAATTAAATTTCCTTATTTACCAAGACCAAGGAATATAAAAGAGGGGGTAGAGGTGCCTTCATGGTTAACGACTCTATTCTTTTTCTTCCTCTCTTTTCTTCCTTGGTGTGGCCGACCCTATTGGTTTTCTCTTCTTCCTTTTCTTTCTTCTTCATTGGCCGGATCTTGTGAACTCATGGAGCTTGAAGATGGCCGGATTTTAGCATGGAGAAGAAGGAGAGAAAGGAAGCATCCCTTGGAGCTTGATGGTGGTGGTCGAACCACATCTATTCTTGGAATATTTGTGGTGGCCGAATCTTGCTTGGAGAAGAAGGTGGCTTAGGTGGATTCTCGTCTCGGAAGATCGTTGCCCATACAACGTCTGAGATTAGAAGAGGAATACGGTAGAAGATCAAGAGGTTATTTCCTTACAAAGAAAGGTATAACTAGTAATTATTTTCCGCATCATACTAGTTTTCTTTGTATAGTTATTTTTGGAAATACCAAACATAAGAGGCATTAGATTCTAGAGTTTTCGAATTTATTTTCGAGTTTGTGTTTTTTTTCGCTTTGTCGAATTTGTGATTCGATTATTTTTTTTGGTTAACCTAGAGTTATTTAAGGAAATTAAATATTAACTTTCCTTAAAAGGCTTTGTCTAGGCGGTGGTGGTTGCTCCCATATCCAAGAAGGCCATGTGCCTCTCCATGCAATCCTGGAAGCCAATTTTGGAAATTAATATTTAATGGAATTAATAACGTAGGTGGATTTGAATCAATAGTGTTAAGTTCCGCTTGCGATCCAAATCTAAACCATTAAGAACAGGTAAGTTAAATTTGGAATCAATGATGTTAAGTTCCGTCTGTGATTCCTAATTTAATTTCTAAAGAACACAATAGGTTATTTAAGAAAAGGTTCGACACTTGTACAAATTTTTTATACAGTGGAACCGGTATGTTTTTCCTAGGACTAACCAACAATTGGTATCAGAGCTAGGGTTTGCCTCTGTGTGTTTGGTTTTCAAATAGGTTATGCACATGTCATGCATAATTTAGGCAGGATAATAGTAGGATGTGCTAACTTTGTGGTTGCAGGCTCCAACTATTATGGCTTATAGATGTTGTGTGTGATTGGACCCTTGGACATGTCAAGGGCATTATTTTTGTGTGTGCATGATTGTATATATTAAATACAGCAGGAGCTGTATTAGATTTAGGATTTTATATTTTGTTCGATCTAGACTTTATGTACATTCCCTTGAGAAATATAGGATCGATAAATGTAAAATTTTATATTTGTCGCGGATCGTATCTTAGCGAGGCGTGGTGCTATTGGAGGACCAGAGGCATATGACTCAACCCGATGGCGGTGGCTAAAGATGGCGGTGGCTAAAGATGGAGCACACGAAGGATAGTAATGGAAAAAGTCATAATAGTTGGAAAATTAATTTCCATATTTATTGCTAATATTTACTGCGATATGTGTGCGTATGATATATGCTAGCATAGGTTAAAATTCCTCACCTTAAATAACTAAGTGGGAGAGGGATTAGTATTTGAATCCCACGGTCTCCATTACTGGTTTGTAAGTGATGCAACAAACTTGCGCGTTGGCTCTGAGTGCCTTCCTCCATATCGGATGAGCTTGTTTGTGGATCACTAGATCAAACTTCCGTTTTGGATGGTTATAGGAAATTAATTAGGAGCGTGTGATCTTCCCCATCGGAAGTTGCATAATCTTATTTAATGGACTAAGTATCAAGTAATGGTATACACTTAGGTACATTTAATAGTATCCTCCCCATCGGAGTCACTGCTATTATTTGTGTGACCGAAGGGAAACCAACTATTAATTTGTCATAAAGATAAGGTTGACAAGATAATAAAATTAATACCCCCTCTTACAAATGTTTGATTTTGTATACGTCCACACTATCGTGGTATGCAAAATTCACGGTGTTTGAGGTAATTTTATTTGTCAGGTTGACAAGATAATAAAATTAATGGGTGAACACTCCTCTTACAAATGTTTGGATTTGTATACGTCCACACTATCGTGGCATACAATATTCACGGTATTTGAGGTAATTTTATTTGTCATAAAGATTTATTGACAAGATAATTAATGGGTAAAATCCTCCTCTTACAAATGTTTGATTTTGTATACGTCCACACTATCGTGGCATGCAAAATTCCCGGTGTAAGAGGTGTTGGTGAATTTAAATGATATTGTTTGAGGAATCAATATTATTTTAAATTCAATGTGTTGACCAAATATTTGATCAAAGATAGATCAACTATTAATTTTATTTGTCATAAAGTTAGGTTGATGAAATAATAAAATTAATGGATAAAATCTCCTCTTTGAATTTGTATACGTCCACACTATCGTGGCATACAAAATTCACGGGGATTATTGAGGTGTTGATCTTGACCAAATATTTTATGATTCTTAGGATTAGTCAATCCCCTAGCTATTAGACTATAGAATAGACTTAGTAGTCCCAGTTATAATTGAAAACAAAACTTAGACATTAAGGTAGACTGTCTTCTTAGAACTAAGAACAATAAAGGTGTATTTAATTCATTAGTTGTTAAAACATGTTTAGTGGTGTTATCTATCAGTACCTGGAGTGTAGATACAGATACCACTAATCATGTCTGCAATTCATTGCAGGGTCCCAGGAAACCCGACAGTTATATAAAAAGGAAAACACCATCTACATGGGCACTACTGCAAAAGTAGCAGCTGTTGCAGTGGGAGATGTTTATCCTCCGATAGGAATATGGATTCTCAGAAATTGTCTTTACGTACTAAGTTTAGAAAGAATCTGATTTCGGTTTCTAAACTATTAAAGAATAGATATTCTGTCTATTTTGATAACAAACTTATTATCAAGAAAAATAGGAAAGTTATCTATTCTGGTACGTTAGTTGACAATTTATAATCCAATAACTCCCATGATGCAATAAATGGAAATTAATAACACATTTTCTAACTTTAATAAGAGAAAGTTACCTTCGGAAATGAACCAATCATATTTTTGGCATCTAAAGCTAGGTTATATTGAGTAGGATTCAAAGGATAATAGCCAAAGAACTCTTGGGTTCATTGGTAGTGGAAATCTTTCCAACCTGCGAGTCTTACTTGGAAGAAAAAAATAAACAAGAAGCTTTTAAGTCTAAGGGGTATGGAGCCAAAGATATGTTGGAATTGGTTCATTTTGATTTGTGTAGATCTTTGACTATCCAAGCAAGAGGTTGTTTCGAATATTTTGTCTCTTTTATAGATGATTATTCGAGATAAGGATACATTTACTTGATATGCCACAAGTCTAAGTAGAGTAACTAAGGCTGATGTGGAGTAACATCAAAGTAAAAGTATCAAGTCACTACGGTGAAATCATAGTAACAAGTACCTCTTAGGAGAGTTTAGGAGTCACTTATCAGAAGTCGGGATTTAATCCCAACTAACTGCACCTGGTACACCCCAACAGAATGGTGTAGTAGAATGAAGGTATAAGGCTCTTATGGAATAATTAGATTGATGATGAGTTATTCAGAAAATTACCAAATTCGTTTTAAGGATATACACTGGAAACAGAAGTGAACATAGTACCTTCTAAGTCAGAACTCTCTACTCCCATAGAATTACAGAATGGGCATAAGCCTAGTCTGAAGCATATTCGGATTTGGTTGGTCTAGCACATGAGAGACACTGATAAGATTGGACATGAGTTCACTTGTTTGTGAGTTATCCTAGAAAAATGAAAGAGGTTTATAATCTTTAAAATCGGAAGGACATTGTTGGCACCAATGCCCGATTTTAGAAAAGGACTAAACTATAAACCACAAGTCCATGAGTAAAAATTGTTCTTAAGGAAATTAAAGGACACGTCTAATCTAGTACCAACTGTACAAGATGAAATATCACAAGAAACTGCAACACATATCACAAATGATACACAATTGCAGAAAATGCCTTGTCGTAGTGGGAGGGTTGTTAGGCAACCTTAAAAATTCATGTTTTGGAAGAGTCTTCCTAGTAAACATGAACCTGATCCCCGGGCATATGATAAAGCACTCCAAGATAAAGATGCAACATCTTTGCAAAGTGCAATGAATACAAAATTAGAATATATGTATTCTAATAAAGTCTGGGAGCTTGAAGAACCACCAAATGGTGTAAAATCCATTGAGTGAAAATAAGTCTACAATAGGAAAAGAAGGATAGACGGGAAGGTGTAAACTTCCAAAGCAAGGCTTGTTGAAAAAGGAAAACCTTTTACCGGTAGCCATGTTTTAGTCTATCCAGATTCTTTAACCTATTGCTGCTCATATGGACTATGAGATTTAGCAAGTGGATGTCAAGACAGCTTTCCTTAATGGAAGTCTTGGAGAAAACATCCATATATATCAACCAGAAGGGTTCATTGTAAAGAGCAAAGAGCATCTTGTGTGTAAGCTCAATCAGTATATGGACTGAAGTAAAGCTTCAAGGTCTTGGAACATCCGGTTTAATAAAGTAATCTAGACCTATGGATTTATTTAATAACCGAATAAGTCTTGTGTATACAAGAAGTGTGATGGAAATGTGGTGGTATTTCTTGTACTATACGTAGATGACATTTTTGATAGTTGGAAACAATATCAAGGTGTTATCGGAAGTAAGGGTATAGTTGTCCAAGCAATTCGTTATGAAGGACTTAGGAGAATGAGCACATATTCTTGGGATCAAGGATCGCAAGAAAAGAATGTTGTGCTTATCCCAAGCTTCATATAATGAGCTCGTTTTAGCATACAAAACTCCAAGAAAGGTTTTTCTACCTTTTAGGTATGGAGCAGCTTTATCTAAAGAGATATCTTCAAAGATATCAAAGGAGATAACGG